>NW_027362771.1:172236759-173534973 GCF_046119375.1 Phyllobates terribilis
AATTCAGATTTCACCAAAGATATATACGCATCTACAATTATGGCATAAATCTTATTTTCATGCAACGGATTGTTATTTTTAATACTGTGTATGCTTAGAAAAAATATGACGTTGCTCAAAATGATTTGTCTTTATCTACATGACATGTACATAGCAAAGAGAATCTATCATTTCAATTTTCTGAATAATATACAAATCTAGAGTAACTACTACTGTACCTTAATAAAAAGTATGCACTGGATCTCAGTTAGGTTGTCCGTGATGCATTTTTCCTCTTTAGCATATTACTTACTGTTATTCCCATAATTTTCTACACATCTGGAATTATTTCACAGTTACTGTTCTATTTGCTCAGCAGGAGCAGTAAGCAGTCTCTCATATCAAGATGCAATATTAGCCTTCTATATAGCCCACCATGAGATCTATAAAATTAAGACTGCTTAAGTATAAAACAGGGATGCACTTAAAATTTAGCAGCTGAGAGCAAAAATAAATAGGCAAATTATTTCTATAGAATTTAGGAAGTGGACCTTTTATGCTGAAATCTGATTTGCACTAGCCAAATGAAGTGTAGAGTCCATGGGATTTTTCTGGATCCTCTGTTTTCACCACCTGAATATTACAAGTTAAACTGAGTCAGAATTTTTTGGATTATGCGAGCTATACTTTTCAACACATCAATGAAGGTGTGAATGTAACCACAGGGTATCGTAAAGTTTGTGGTGCCTAAGAAATGAGAGACCAGCAGAGGTAACAGAGTCCAAGAAACAAAAAGAGAGCTGAGCAGAGCTTTAGTCGATAAACAGTCCAGAGGTCAGTAACTGTAATGAATCATAAATGGGAATAGCCAGCACTAAACCAGCAAGCCAATGATGCCTAGAATTAGGCAATGTCAGCAAGCTGAATCCACATTTAAAAAAAACTGTCATCAGGATATTAGACAAGTAACTGAAGGCTTGTTTGTAAAGGCCATTTAATGCTTATTAAATGAATACATTTCTTTGGAGTTTTTAGTTTGGAAATTATAGCGCAATCCATCTCTGAAGTTTTAATCGCATTGGGCAGACACTTCACTTCCAGCTGTCACGACTGTCACCTTTTTCCCTGCCTGCAATAGAGCTACAGTCTTTGACTGACAAATAACTCCCATCTTCTCCTGCCCAGGATTTTGTGCAGATTCTGGATAATTAGCTAGTGTTATCTCAGATGGGGATGAGTGTAAAGCGCCCAAACGAGTTAGTCGTGGGCGAGCTTTAGCCCCTGCTCGCTTTGGCACCCTACAGACAAAGTGTGTCCTCGTCCTGGTGTGCTGCTCTGTATGTGGTGTCTCCCACTTCCTTCTAGCCAGCCAACCTCTTCTGATTCCAGGAATCCTTCTTCTGGAACCAGGGCAGCAATAAATTCTGAGGACACATTGTTCATAAAAACAACCACAACTTTATTTGGTAACTGGCAGTATATACTGTATTTACAGGCAGGTATAAGGGATAAGGCTCAAGGTTTGTCATCTTTCCCACAGGTACCAGATACAAATTCAGCTCTGGTTGCCGATATAGGTGAAGCATCCCTGCTACTTTCTTCTCTAGCCGTAGGGATTCTTCCTCAATATTGACAGTATATGTGGATCCCATTGCACTTCGCCTCTGAAAGCTTGAGTTCTGACTTCTTTTGCAGCCTCACAGACAGATTGTGCCCCCCAGGCCCTGACGACTATCTCGAGGTTCCCAGGCCAGCTAAAGGGACTCTTGCAGAGGGATTTTCTAGAGATCCATTGTCCAGGATACTAGGCCCACGTCTACCCTTGCAGCCCCTAATGAGTCTGTTGCTCTTTGCTGTACTGCACAACTACTGACTGCTCATTTCCTGCACTTGACACTAGCACTCAGTTCCATCTCCCTCTACTGGGCTGGCTGTTACAGTTAACCCTACATAGGCCAAACTGAGTCCCAGAGGATTCTAACTTCGAGAACATATTTTTAACCCTTTTTAGCATCAGGAGCAGACTATCACCTCCACTACTACATTCTCACACACTTTAATTATGGTCGTCCTCGGCCATACTAGACAATCAGTGCAAGTGTTAATCTTCATAACATTATAACACATTGCTAAAACATTAAATGAAAGACTGGTCCTGACATCTTCTTCTTTGTGGGAAACTGACCCTTCTTAGTTAAGGGCCCTGGAACAGCAATCAGAACAGTTCATAGTTGTAACATTCTAAACTTCTCAGTAGCATCGGTCCTTCTTGTTAAGGACCCTGGAAACACAATGTCCATGTCCATTTTATTAACATTGGTCCATAGGTGAATTCAGCAACAGCCCTCCATTTGCTTAAGGGCAGAGTGTCGGAAAAAAAACACACCATCTTAATGGTAGAGAATATTAATACTCAAGGCTTGCTTCAGTGCCTCAAATTCCAGCAGAAAAAGGTACAACAGGGGCAACAAAAATAAACAAAAAGAAAGCAGCAATAAAAACACTCAACTTCGCTGCTTCAGGCCTCATCGGCTTCTAAGGTAAAATAACAGTCCTTCAGTAGGCTTTCAGAATGAACTTTTTAACACAAAACATGGGGCGGATCACCCTCAGCAGGGATTTCTTTGATGTGTCACTTCAACAGTGAGGGACTGGTCCCAGCAGAAATCATAACTCAGGGCTGGGTAACCTCTCTCTCTTGACTCTTCACTTCTTTTTCCAGGCTTCCTTCCTCTGCTTCATAAAAGCAGCCCAAGCTGAGGAGGAAGGTTGTTTCCTCCACTTCCAGGGCTGGTCAGGGTACTTGGTGGGCCCGGGGTCCTCTTCCGATGAAGTGTCGCTGCCGCTGCAGACTTGGGTGGGACCATAACTGGTCTTCTTTAACTTATGGACTATTTAGTCCACTGTGCTCACTCGGTGGTCTTCCACAGGCCTCTGACCAGCAGAACTAAGCTTTTCCACTTGTGAAGATAACAAGCCTGATGCATATGCCTCACAAGGATATTCGGCCACATCGCGACTCTCAAGGGTACCACCGATTTTTTCCTCAAACTCGTCACCCATCTGATCAGGTGTCATTCCTTCCTCACGAGGCCCACCGATCTTTGGCACCAACAGGAAACCCTTGAGTGCCTCCGTAGCCCATCTTTGCTTGGCCTCCCATTTGGCCCTTTTTCGAAGACCTCTTAGTCCCTTTCTAGGATGCCTTCCCAGGTTTATGACTGCACCAGGGATGGGGTGTCACTGCCCAATATATGGCTCCAGCACATGAGCTGAAGCTCGTTTGCCAAAAGAACCATGTCTGGTTGTGGTACAGTTGTCCACTGCACTGTGATAGGCAGTAGAGGTGGCGGTCCATGAGCAGCGCCAGTTGCTCGGTAACTTGCTGCTGGTACCTGCACAGTAACTCAGGCAGGGGAATAGACGAGTGATTTGGCAGTTAAAGTCTGAAAGCCAACGGTGGGTGGGGAAATAAGGAGACAGGCATGAGACCTAGAAGTGCAATTTCTGCTTACCGCACTTGTGAATAAAACATCAGATATGATTGCTCTACAATTTACAAACTAAATACTACAAGAAAGCTATGCATTTAATAACCTTTAAAAGGCCATTACAAACATGACTTTAGTTAGATGTCTTATTTCCTGATAACATGTACAGTCAGTTTGCATGATATCTTGAGCAGATAATGAAAGATCAGTGCTGCAACTTGGAAGACCAAAACCACAGTCCACGCTAAGTAGAGGAGGAGAGTGTCTCAGACTGCTTGGCCATCTTGCTCAATAGATGGAAAGATGTTTAGTTTCCACATTGCTCTTTGAGAGGAGATGTGAAAGAGGAATGTGGAAACTGAAGCAGGTGAGTAACCATTTTCTAGTACAGGGAAAATATATATATCTTTGTACCATGTTAGCCATGCCTGATGAAGAGACCTCAGTAGTCTTGAAAGCTTGCAATTTGTTACCATCTTTTCAGTTAGCCTTTAAAAGGTATCAACCACTGAGGACTCCCAAACCTAAACATTTTCTAGTGCATTTTAATCTGAACTTCACTGCAAAAACAACTTGGACTGGCATCCATAAAATAGCATAATAGCAAAAATGTAGTCAGACACTTACCTGAAGTTATGGGCAGATGATCAGCTAAGAGCAAAACGGGAAGTCGAATTCAGGATCTGAAGGCTAATTACAGACTCTATAGATACAGTAATTTAAAATTACTGGAACTTTTATTTACTATGTAGCACACATCCTAATGACAAGAAAATGGTAATATCCAGCTGATAACCCCATCTCTGAAAAAATGGGTGGAGATGGGCCAGGACGGGGGCGTAGTGACCTCTGATCCTCAAATTCATGATGAGCGATGATGTTTGCTATGCTATAAATATTATTCCAGTAAGGGCTGGAGTAGGATTTGTGGCAAGGCGCATGAAACAGGAGTGTCTAACTCCAGCATGCCTCAAGACTGAAGAAATCTGTTGCGGCCAGAAGATTCTTGAATGACATGACATGATTGAGCTAGCTGTAGTAAGCATGGCCTGAAGCCAGAAATAGAGCTGTTAGTTGAGGGCCCAAGGATACTAGAAGGAGTGAGGCTTAAGAGACAAGGTGTAAGCAGGTTCGGGAAGCATAAGAACAAAACTAAGCTGACCAGGTTGTGGCATGGACACAAATGCAAAAGCATACCTCCCAATTTTGAAGAACAAAAAGAGGGACATATGATGTGGCACATGCAGCGCGCCATGGTAATTTTGGCCATGCCCCTGGCCACACCCCAATCGACTCGCATTTACCATTATCTTTCTCCCCCGGCAGGAGGAGTTGTCAGAGGGGCACTGGTCATGAGGGACATTCAACAGATGCCCGAGACTGCAGGGCACAGACCCAAATACAGGACTAGAGATGAATGGATTGATTCACAGGACTCCAGTCCAGCGTCCAGGTAAGTGGTATCTGGCGGCTGGACAGGAGGCCGTGAATCTCTACCCCTCAGGCGCCCCTGGTGCGGATTTTGATTACCCAGGGCAGCGCAACATTATCTGTGTGTCCATTCAGTACGGATCTCATACTATGTACACCCTGTAGTATCAGGGCACCACAGATCCCAGCAGATGCTGGTTGCTATAAATCACCACTGGACAGAGATCATTGTTGTAAGGTAACGATAACAGGAACTTAGTTCTTACAACCTTGACAACAATGATCTTTGGCCAGTGGTGATTTATTGCAACCAGCGTCTGCTGGGATCTGTGGTGCCCTGATACTACGGGGTGTACATACAATAAATAACGTGTCAGATCATTTCTCTCAGAGAAGTTTCACTTTCTATTCGGGGCTGAAGGCTGCACTAGAACCTGTTACTGTTATGATCTGCTACAAGAACTAAGGAAAGAAAGGGAATCTGTCCCTACAATAAGACTAAGCTGATTCCCTACGTTGCAGCGGGCGACCTGTTCCTTGCGAACAGACCCGCCTTGGTCCTCAGCTAGTCTGAACGCAGACCTATAGAATAAAGGGAGGGGTCCCTAAAAGAACTAAGGACTGGGACAAAATTGGACACCTCCTAGCAGATGTTGTAGCAGAGCAAAAAGACAAACAGACAAAAAGTACTTAGAGGTCCAAAGGACCAAACAAACTAGAGAGATTGGTACAAAAGCACCTGGCTAGATAGAGAGTCAAATAACACTGAAGTCCAGCAAAGCCAGAAGGGCGGAGCTGGAATAAATAGGCAGCAGGTCACGTGACCAAAATAGAAAAAAACTAACAGGAGAGTTCTAACAGCTCTTCCTGCATTGTGCAGACCTCCTGTAAGCTTCAGGTCAGCCGGACATCCATGGTCTGATGGCTACTCCTCAGTGATCCTTACTACTCCACAGATCAGATGAGAACTATTTCCAATGTATTAATGCTGACTGAAAAAGAGGAGATAATCCATCATGTCTTCTACTCAGGATTCCCCCAGCAGGAGCAGCTCCTGTGTGCTTCATTGTGGCTGCTCTCAGTCCCTGTGTGTGCCTGCTTCTTCACTGCTGTGGCTGCTGCAACCACACAACGGAGCACACGCACAGGAGCTGCTGCTGCTGCAGGAGGGGATTGGTTTTTTTGCTTCTGAAATTACCTCACAGTACAGGAGAACGCCGGAATTATAAGCTGCTTCTGGTCAGTGAATGACCAGAAGAGGAGACAGAGGGGTGTGGCCTGATACAAGGGGGGCGTGTTGGCTGCTTCTCACTGCTTTGTGGGAGAAGTAGGGTCTCGGCTGGGACTGCGGGATGAAAACTCAAAATCGGGATGGTCCCACAATATGGGGGACGGTTGGGAGCTATGGCAAAAGTGTTCTATAGAGAGGTAGAAGGAAGATAACAAGGACATGGAGAGTTCAAGTACTTTGAAAACTTTATGCCGCCACTCATAACCATTATGTCTGTGCCTATGTGCAAAATAGATGATGTGAATACTAAGCTTTGGACTGAGATCTTAATTGTATACTGCATAAACCGGGAGTAGTTATACCATAATATACACTGTGTTCCAAATTATTATGCAAATAATATTCTCTCAGATTTTCCCAAATGACCTATATGAATTGCAGTCATTGTAATTTTATAGTCAAATAACTATTAGAGTACAATTGAAAGGTTTTTGTACAAACTGCCTATGATAACAGTATATTTTTTAAAAAATAAAAAACTCAAACTGCACTCAAAATGCATGTTCCAAATTATTATGCACAGCAGAGTTTTCAACCTTTTCATTTTAATAAAGTACAAAAAAATGGTCATTTTTTAAATGGTAAGGATTAGCAGGTTATTACAAACTGAAATCAAACAGTTTTCAACTCAAAACTTTATTCTAGGTGATGTTACATTTGCACATAGGACCGCTTGTTCGAAAGGAGCTTCTGAACTCTCTCGTCCATTGAATTTGTCAGGTTTTGGATGGTTTCTGCTTTAATTGTTTTGCATGAGGACAGAATACTCTCCCAGAGCTGTTGCTTAGATGTGAACTGCCTCCCGCCATCATAGACACTCCTTTTGATGATGCTCCAGAGGTTCTCACTGGGGTTGAGGTCAGGGGAGCATGGGTGCCACACCATAAGTTTGTCCCCTTTTATGCCCATAGCAGCCAGAGATGCAGATGTGTTATGTGCAGCATGAGACGGGGCATTATCATGCATGAAATGCTTTTTCACAAGCACACAAAAAATATCCCTGTATTAAGGGAGCAGAAACAGATGTTCTGTTTTGAAATTGAAGAAATAGTGGCTTCTTAGCTACTCAACTAGTGAAAAAAAAAATCTCAAATTTTTTGCATCTGCAACAGGTTTGCTATTTTAAAAATGACTAAACAATTACAATGGCTTCTTATCAAGCCTTGCAAAAATGATCTCTTTATTTAAAGAAGAGGAATAGGCTAGCAGTTTTCAAAGTGAAGAAACAATGTCATGTCAACAAGCTGGGAAAAAATTAACCCTATTTTGGGAGCTGTTTCATACTTAGGTACCCCGAAGAAGATAAGCCTTTTAGCAACAGTATAATATAGCTATACAACTCACTGGACAAGTACAGAAGATGTGTGGAAATTTAGAGAAAGTGTCAGTGGCAAAAGTTGCACAGCAGAATTGAATGACATTGCAGGCAAAGAGATGAATGGTACTATGGATCCAATGACGGCTGCCCTGGCAGGAGCTATACACTGCATATGACATAAAGGACAAGTAAAGTAAATGGCTGGCCCCAAGCACAAGTCACATTTGTCCTCCTTTGACTCTGGAATTCACATTAGCGGGAAGGAAGGTGAGGGTGTAATAAACTATTTGTTACATAATAATAATCTTTTTATTTATATAGCACCAAAATATTCCGCAGCACTTTACAATTCAGACAATATGGGCACTGTCCCCATTGGGGCACACAATCTAGATTCCCTATCAGTACATCTTTGGAGTGTGGGAGGAAACCCACATAAACATGGGGAGAACATACAAACTCCTTGCAGAATTTGTCCTTGGTGGGATTTGAACCCAGGACCCCAGCGCTGCAATGCTAACCACTGAGCCACCGTGCTGCCGCACATTCCTCATCTCAATCACAGCTCGATTATGTAACCTTTAACATTGACACCATCAGTTGGAGTTAGTGTTCTGCTCAGGCCACGTCCTCTGCCCACATAACGGTTAATGTCGTACATAGCGGAATTTCCAATCCGTAAATTTCACCTGTTTCTATTCTGCCCAAAGTCCCATAACCCACAGCTCCCTGGGCTATACGGAACGTATTACACCAGAACAACTTCTTCAGTAGACATTTTGAAAGACATCAAAAGTCTTCATTTGTTCTCGGATGACATGTTGCAGTCGCTAGCTGGTGGATTCTGATGACTTTTAAGAATTTATGGCATGCAGTCAGCCTTGCAGAAAGATACCAAGCAACTATTATTTCTTACAGAAAGTGGTGCCCACTCTTTTTCACATGCGAGAGAATGTACACCACTCTATAAACTTGACTTTCAGCTACAAAATGCACTGCATTATAGATACCTAAACCATAAACTATGGCCAAGGATAATACATGAGTTTTCTTGCTCACTGGGTGAATGTTTTCAAAGGCAGCAATGAGAATGTAGGCCACTCTCTGGACTTGTCTTTGAGCTACAACGTGCACTGCACTATAGAAACTTAGAGCAGAAACTATGGTCAAGGACAATATATGAGTTTCAACTCTCTGTAGGTGAATGCCTTCTATGGCATCGATGCACCACAGTATCTGTGTAAGTGGTGAGACTTCCGTGACTGGAAGCTATGTTCATTTCCACTACCAGACGGTAGTTATTTGTGTCCTCCTTAACCCCCACTGAATCTTGTTTAACTGACATGACCTCAAGCCACCTGGAAGAAAATTGTTTGCTGTGCATCAAGCGTCTACTTGCCCACTGGTTGGCTCCCATGAACTGCAACTTGGAATTGCTGTTAGCAACTCTGTCCAGAGCATTCTGGTTGCATTACAGTTAGCCAAATAATTCCCATTCCCTTCATGGCCCACATCTTGAATTTAATAGTGCACGTTTTCTTTCACAAATATGCACGCAACAAGGTGTACCCGATCAGGATGGTCCTAACTCTTATAGTTCACTGGCGGGTCCCTAACTCTTGTAGATTTCCAAAGGCAGGTTTTGAAACAGTGATGTCTGGGTCCTGCTCTGCCACCATCTATTTAAAGGCCTGCTGGAACATAGCGAGGTAAGCTACAAGAGTTAGGGACCATCCTGATTAAGTACACCTTGTCGCTCTTTTGATCATAATAGTGTCAACTAAGTACCCCAAGTTATATACATTTATGATTAATTTTTTTATTTATTTACTACAGAGTTTTTGCTCATTTTATTTTATCCTAGGTGCTGTTAAATGGCCACAGTGTGAATGTGCTCCTACACATTGCAATTATACCAACATGTGCTCTGACTTATTTATTTGTTTTTGCTTTATTTTTTTGCACTTTGTACAAACAGGAATTTGTCTCCCTCTTTTTAGGCTGGTCATTTTGTCTATATTGCTTTCCAGTGCTGTCTATATTGCTGAACATTGAGGTCTGGGTCCTGCTCTGCCCCCGACTATTTTGAGTACTGCTGACATGTAGAATTGTGAACTGCAAGAGTTAGGGTACATCCTGATTGTGTACACCTTGTCACAGTGGCGTGGCTTTTACGCTCTTTTGATCAAAATAGTGTCACCCAAGTACCCTATGTTATATACATATACTATTACTAGTTATTTATTTACTACATTATATTTGCTCATTTTGTTATTTCCATAGGTTCTGTCTGTCAAGTGGCCACAGTGTGAAAGTACAACATATCAACATCTGTTCTGGGCCATTTATTTGCATTTACTTTAGTTTTTTGTACTTTGCACAAACAGGGGTGTGGCTTTCTGTTTTTGGCTGGGAGTTTTGTATATATTGCTTTCCACAGGCAAGTGTCAACAGGTTTAGGTCCTGCTCTGCCTGATCTATTTTGAGATCTGCTGATACATAGAGAGGTAAACTATGTCTTATCTCTAATTGGATAAATCCTGATTGGGTACAGCTTGTCATGATGGAATGGCTTTTATGCTCTTTTGATCAAATAGTGTCAACTAAATACCCTATGTTATTTATGTGTACTATTAATATGTATTTATTTATTTACTACAAGGTATTTGGCAATTAGTTTTTATCTTAGATTCTGTCTAGTGATGAGCGAACGCGCTCGCCACTACTCGGTACTCACCAGAGCATCATGGTGATCGACAAGCTCTGACACCAAGGATGCAACAACAGGCTGAGGGGCATCAACATTATTAGAAAGGATCATGTTTGCTTCCAAAGATGTTCATACCATTTCAAGGTGGCTAATAGTGATGAACGAACGTGCTCGCCACTGCTTGGTACTCGCCCAAGCATCACTGTGCTCGACGAGCTGGGCGCTCGGCGAGTATTTCCGGGTTGCTCGGGCAGAAACTCGGGTCCCCTCCTTGCATGTTTGGCGCTCTTTAGAGAGCCAATGAACATGCAGGGATTGCCTGCCATGCACTGTAATGCAGTAGCCATGTTGGTTGTGGGCATTACAGTGATTGGCTGGCCGCACAGCGTCATCAGGTCTATATAAGACCTGGCACCGCCATGCTTGTCACAGTCACTCCGGATCAGACAGTGTAGGGAGAGCTGCTGCTGTGTCAGGGAGAGATTTAATCGTGTATTAGGTAGTGTAGGGAGAAAAACCTTATATTACACATATCCATCTTAACAAACAGTCCTTTTGAGGACTAACTAATCCATCTGCAGAGATATCAGGCAGGCAGTGTATATAGGCAGGCAGGCAGGGTATATAACAGACTGCAGTGCACATAGGACAAGAGGCTCCATTCCAGTTCTGCCTTCTGATGCTGTTAGATTCCTTGAAATAGGCCCCGGTCTCAGGGGCCAGGAAAAATTTTTTTTGGATCTTAATCCTCATAACTTGCTTAAAAAGCAATCCAGAGAACACGTTTTTTCTGCGCCATTTGCTTGTTGGCACTGCTGAATACAGCCAGGTCCTTTCCATATTACAGCGCTAAAAATCCAGCTATTTAAAACTGTGTTTTCTCCATCACACGGATCACATATACGTTTTCAGAAAATACTGCCATTTCTGGCCTGCATTAAAAAACATTTTTCAGTGTGTAAGCAAAGTTTGTCACACTGGTTTGCTGTTCAAAACAGTTACCTACAGACCAGGTATTTAAAAGTATGTTTTCTCTGTCACACGGCTCACATATACGTTGTCAGAAAATACTGCCATTTCCGGCCTCCATTAAAAATTTCAATCAGTGTGTCAGCAAAGTTTTTGACACTGGTTTGCTGTTCAAAACAGTTACCTACAGGCCAGGTATTTAACACTAGAACTACTGATGGAGTCATTTTGACTCCTTTCATTTTTTATTTCTCTTCTGTGACTACATTTTTCAGAATTCCGACTTGAAACTCGGTGACTTTTCCTCAAATATGATGTGAAAAAAGATTTTGTGAGAATAAATAATTTTGGTGAAAAATTTGCGCGTTTTTTTCAAAATTTACCAAGAACTACTGAAGGGAGTCATTTTGACTCCCTACTATATTTTGAGGTCCTTTTGTCACTAAATGTTGCTATAAAGTTTTGTGCATAATTTTTTCACTCTGTCTTATTTACCCTGATGTTCATATAGATGTAGTTCAATTTACATGTCAACTTTTCACATTTTCCTTGTGTTTTACCTGCTTGTATTACTGTGTAATGTGTATTGACACATATAAAGAACTGTACGCTTGCAGAAGCATGCAGGAACAATAATTTACAGTTTACTCTATCTGATGTGGAGCTAGATGCATTCATTGCGATATTCTATGCTCGTGGAATATCTGGCACGAACCGTCACTCGATTAGCAGTATTTGGTGTAATGACTGGGGAATACCGTTTTGCAAAGCGACAATGTCTAGGGACCGCTTTGTTGAAATTATGAGGTTTCTCAGATTTGATGAGAAATCTACTCGATCGGAGAGACTGCAAACGGACAAGTTTGCTCTATTTTCTACTGTGTGGGACAGGTTTATTGAAAATTGTATTGCGTGTTACAAACCTGGCCCATACATAACGGTGGATGAGCAACTTTTCCCAAGCAAAACTAGGTGTCCATTCACGCAGTACATGCCTTCCAAACCAGATAAATATGGCCACAAATATTGGCTAGCTGTTGATAAGAGGAGCAAATATCTGGCAAATGGCTTCCCTTATCTAGGCAAAGATGACACACGCCATGCTGAGGACCGTTTAGCTGACCATGTGGTAATGAAGTTATTCGACCCGTTTTTGAAAAAAGGTCGCAATGTTACAACCGATAATTATTTTACTTCAGTAAAATTAGCTAAACAGCTAAAAAGCAAAGGAACAACCATCGTGGGAACACTGAACAAGATAAGGCGAGAAGTGCCTAAAGAAATAAAATCCATGAAAGAGGAATTGTACAACACTAAAGTGTTTAGAAATGAAGACAATTTTACACTTACAGTATATCAAGGAAAGCCCAACAAAAATGTTGTCATTTTGAGTTCCGTCCATCCAGATGTTGTTGTTGCGTCTGATTCCGCTAAAAAAACTCCAGAAACGGTAAAGTTTTACAATGAAACAAAATATGGAGTAGATGTAGTGGATCAGATGGCACGAAAATATACCACACGAACATGCACAAGGAGATGGCCTGTTCATGCATTTGAAAATGCCTTAGACTTTGCGGGTATAAATGCATGGATAATATTCAAGGAGATTACCCACCAAAAAATGTCACGCAAGGCATTTTTGCAAACGCTTGTGAGAGAGTTGAGTGGTCCTTATGTCACAGATAGGGAAAAGGGTTCCACGTCCCAAGTTTCTACATGCTCAGAAGTGATGGTTCAAACAAAATTTTGTCAGATCAAAGAAAAGTGCAAGAAAAATAGATCTGTCGGAAATTGTAAGACTTGTGGTAAGTCTTTGTGTGGGCAATGTACTGCCATAAATCAAAGGCAATGCCTAAAATGCGAAACACCAAATGTTTAGAAGGTGAATTCTGCGCCATATTTTCATTTTTATGCTCCTCCACCTACATTTTCTCTGCTTTTTGTTCTTCAGTTGTTGTTTATATGTGTGCACTTGAATAAAAAAAAATGTTTGAAAAACGTCTATTATAATTATTGTTATTTTCTGTAGAAAAATAAGAAAAGCAGAAAAAAAACAATCAAAAGCATTACTGTTGGATCTCACAATAATAATACAGTGCAAAAAATATAATTATTATTAAATAACCACAAATGAAACTCTAAAAATAAACGAAAACAAGCAAGGAGTCAAAATTACTCCTTTCAGTAGTTCTAGGCGGGGTCACGAGTCCAGTAGTCCTAGTGTTAAAACTGTGTTTTCTCCATCACACGGATTACATATAAGTTTTCACAAAATACTGTCATTCCTGGCCTCCATTAAAAAAAAATTTCAGTGTGTCAGGGAAGCAATTCACAGCAGTTTGCTGTTTAAACTACTTACCTACAGGCCAGGTATTTAAAACTGTGTTTTCTCCGCCACACGGCTCACATATACGTTGTCAGAAAATACTGCCATTTCTGGCCTCCATTAAAAAAAATTTTCAGTGTGTCAGCAAAGTTTTTGACACTGGTTTGCTGTTCAAAACAGTTGCCTACAGGCCAGGTATTTAAAACTATGTTTTCTCCGTCACACGGATTACATATACATTTTCACAAAATACTGCCATTTCTGGCCTCCATTCAAAAAAATTTTCAGTGTGTCAGTGAAGCAATTGACACCAGATTGCTGTACAAAATAGTTACCTACAGGCCAGGCATTTAAAACTCTGTTTTCTCTATCACACGGATCACATATAAGTTCGCTCCAAACTCAGTCATTTGTAGTGAGCGTAGAAGATACTGACCTCCATTTAAAATGGGCAGGGCACGTGTCAAGGGACGGGGAACTGGACGTGATGGTATTGGTGCATGGAGAGGCTGAGGACAAGGCCGTGGGCAAGCTGAAATTGTGCCACAACAAACACCCACATCTTCTCGCCTGACCTTCTTGTCCCAATTTATAGGGAACCGCAGCACATCACTATTGAATCCAGAGCAGTGTCAAAAGGTTGTTGGTTTGATAGCGGATAATGCTTCTAGTCACGTAGCCACCACCACCACCACCCTGTATTCCACACGGTCAAGTCTAAGTAGCCGTGAGTCTGGACCGCATATTCCTCACCTGGATCCTCCTTCCTCCCACTATGCCGAGTACCCAGAGACAACTGATCCCACACTTGGACACTCTGAAGAGCTGTTCACTTTTCCATTTATAGATTCGGGCCTCTCGCCCGATCCACTTGAAGCGGGGCAAGAGGAGATCGCGTGTAGCGATGCCCAAATATTTGAGCAGCCATGGACACACGAAGGTGACGGTGGGAAAGTGTCACAAGAGGTGGATGAGGATGAGTCACAATTGCCAGAGAGTCAGGAGTAGGACCAGGGTGCGGAAGTGGAAGACGAGGTGGTGGATGATATAGTAACTGACCCAACCTGGCAGGAGGACATGCAGAGCGAGGACAGCAGCACACAGGGGGAGGGAGGCACTGCACCCAAACAGGCAGGAAGAAGCAGTGTGGTGGCTGCAGACAGAAGGCAGGCAATTGTTCCCCGTAACACCAACACAAAGGAAGTTGCAGGTACAACTGTTAGGTCTTCCCGAGTCCGGTTGTTTTTTAAAGACTCTGCCGATAACCCCAAAAAGGCCATTTGCACCACCTGCCAGGCTATCATCAGCAGGGGTGGAAAAACGACCAGCCTGACCACCACCAGCATGATCAGGCACATGGCAGCAAAGCACCCGACGCTATGGGCCGAACCCCAGGGTCCAGGAACAGTATCTGCGGGTGGCACCATTGCTTCTTCCGCTGTTGTGGAAGCAAGCCGATCCCCTGTCCATGGTGCATGCGAAGATGCCTCCTGCCCTGCACCTGTCATTGCACACTCTCAAGTAGCAGCATCAGGAAGCACGTCTATGTCCTTGTCCCAGCACAGCGTTCAGTTGTCCATACCCCAGTCCTTGGAACGCCAGCGCAAATATGCAGCCAACGCTCCACAAGCCACACTACTAAATTCTCAAATTTCACGACTGCTTGCGCTCGAAATGTTGCCTTTTAGGCTCGTGGAGACGGAAGCATTCGGCAACCTGATGGCGGCGGCCGTCCCTCGGTACTCGGTCCCCAGCTGCCACTATTTCTCCCGGTGTGCCTTCCCCAAATTACACAAGCACATGTCCCAAATCATTAGCCATGCTCTCAACACCGCAGTTACCGGTAAAGTCCACCTAACCACGAACACGTGTACAAGTGCTTGTGGGCAGGGACGATACATCTTGCTGATGGCACACTGGGTTAATGTGGCACCCCAGGGGTCCGGTTGCCACAGTGACATTGTCTCCCTCACTAGAGGTGATGCCATGCCTGGAAGCAAGTAGGGGTCCCCTAATCAGGTTTTGCTAAGCATGCAACACTTTCCTGGCTCCAGACCAGCAAGGGGAGCTCCTCCCCTTGGCAACTGGGATATGGAGGCGGGGTTAGTTAGACTTAGTGTGAGGATGTTACGGGTCCGGGTGGTGGAACCTCTGTGCCGAGGTGCAAGGAGGGACCCAGAGGGGCGTGACTAAGTATCAACCTGAACCGACCCTGGTCGTACGGTGGCTAACGACACCGTGACCAGGAAGGATCCGGGCTGAGGGACCAGGTGCTACTCTGGGGACGACCTTGTAAGAGAGCAGGTGGCTCCCACGGGTCAGATGGCTTGGACTGACCGGTATGGCGGATGGACACGGCAAGCAGACAGAAGTCTCTGGTGGCAGACAGGTGGTCACGGTACGTGACGGCAGAGCAGGAAGTAGTCTCTGGTTTTACCAGGCAGGTGGTCACAGCAAGTGACGGCAGAGCCTCCAGGCAGGCTGGCAGGAAACAGGCTGGCGCTCCCAGGTGAGCGGGCAGACTGACTAGGCAGGAAACAGGCAGGTAACAGGTGAGTGCTCCCAGGTGAGCGGGCTTACGGTCTCTGCAGGTAATATATGGTTGCTCCCAGGTGAGCGGACTGGCAGACAGGGCAGGTAACAGTCGGATGCTCCCAGGTGAGCGGACTGGCAGACAGGGCAGGTAAGAGGCGGATGCTCCCAGGTGAGTGGACTGGCAGACAGGGCAGGTAACAGGCAGATGCTCCCAGGTGAGCGGACTGGCAGACAGGGCAGGTAACAGTCGGATGCTCCCAGGTGAGCGGACTGGCAGACAGGGCAGGTAAGAGGCGGATGCTCCCAGGTGAGTGGACTGGCAGACAGGGCAGGTAACAGGCAGATGCTCCCAGGTGAGCGGACTGGCAGGCAGGGCAGGTAACAGGCGGATGCTCCCAGGTGAGCGGACTGGCAGACAGGGCAGATAACAGGCAGATAACAGGTGAGCGCTCCAGGTGAGCAGGCTGGCAGGTTCGGCAGGGAACGGGCATAAAACAGGCTGGCAGGCAGGACAAGGAGTCAAGCTAGCAGCGGGACCTGAGGGCTGAAGCAAAGATCAGACACTGTGCAACAACTTTGCTCGGGCACCTCCATTTTGGAGGAGGTGCCTTATATATGGGAGGTCCTCCGGCAATTGGCCGGGGACTCCTTAGGACGATGCGCGCGGTCCTTTTAAGAGAGCGGGAGCGCGCGTGCCCTAAGCACATTGCCGGGGAAGGAGCGCGTGCCGGCAGCAGCGGGGGAAGAAGCGCTGGAGGACGCGGCACCAGGAGCGGGAAGGTGAGAGGGACGGCGTCTCTGCCTAGCAAGGGGCAGAGACGCCGATGCTACAGTACCCCCCCCTTTAGGCCCCCTCTTTTTTCAGCCTGAAAGAAATTTTTCAAGGAGAAGCGAGGCGTGGATGTTCTCCCTGGGTTCCCAAGATCTCTCCTCAGGACCAAACCCCTTCCAATCTACCGGAAAAAAGGTCTTTCCTCTTACCCTCTTGGTGGCCAGAATACTCTCTACCTCAAAGATGTCCTCAGCGGAAACCAGAGCAGGAGGAGTACCTGGATTGTAGGAAAAAGAGTTAAAGACAACGGGTTTGAGGAGAGATACGTGGAAGGAGTAGGGAATCCGTAAGGTGGCCGGGAGTTTTAACTTGTAGGCCAATGGATTAATTTGTTTGAGGATTTCAAAAGGGCCGATGAAGTGAGGACCTAACTTGTAGGAGGGTATCTTGAGCCGCACATGTTTGGAGGAGAGCCAAACCTTGTCTCCCGGACGGAATTGAGGCGGATCCAGAAGTCTCTTACCAGCATATCTCTTCATCCGCTCGGAGGACTGAAGAAGTGCGGACCTAGTACTCTCCCAAATGGTAGAAAACTCGCTGACAAGAGACTCCGCAGCAGGGTTTAGCATAGAGGTGGTTCTGCCTGAGCCTAAGCAGGACCTGACGAACATCCCTCCGGTGTGTGGGAAGATCCGGAGAGAAGACCAAGATGTTGTCCAGGTATACCACCACGCAGGAGTAAAGAAGGTCACGGAAAATGTCATTGACCAGTTCTTGGAAGACGGCGGGAGCATTGCAGAGGCTGAAGGACATCACACGGTACTCGTAGTGTCCATCCCAGGTATTAAATGCCGTTTTCCACTCGTCTCCTTGATGGATACGGACCAGGTTATATGCTCCACGAAGATCTAGCTTGGAAAAGATCCTGGTGCCTTTAAGGCGATCAAATAACTTGGAGATGAGCGGCAGGGGGTATTTATTTTTAACTGTGATCTGATTGAGTCCTCTATAGTCAATACAGGGGCGTAGCGAGCCATCCTCTTTTTGACAAAGAAGAATCCGTCTCCAGCCGGGGAAGTAGACTTCCGGATGAATCCCCTAGCCAGATTCTCCTCTATGTACTCAGACATGGCCCGGGTTTCAGCTGCAGACAACGGATAAATTCGCCCACTGGGTGGAGTGGCGCCAGGTACCAGGTCGATCGGGCAATCATATGGCCTATGAGGTGGCAATGTCTCTGCTTCCTTTTTACCGAAGACGTCAGCATAGGGCCAGTAAGAAGCCGGAAGACCGGGCAAATTAGCTGGGGTAGGTGGCGGACGACCCGGACGAACCGGAACCAGGCAGGTCTTATGGCAGGCCGGCCCCCACCGAAGTACTTCACCGGAATGCCAGTTCAACACGGGTTCATGTGTCTGGAGCCAAGGTAGGCCTAGCAGAAGGGAGTGGGAGAGTCCGGGTAGCACATGGAAGGAGATTACCTCAGAGTGCAGCATTCCCACCTGCAGGGTTATGGGTTCCGTGACGAGCAGGATGGTCACCGGAAGGAGTCCTCCATCCACGGAGGCGACTGACAATGGTTCAGCCAGAGACTTGGTGGGAATACAGTATTTCTCAACCAGGAACTGGGAGATAAGGTTTCCAGTGGATCCAGAATCCAGGTGGGCGAGTTCAAAGTGACGGTTCTCTCCCCAGGAGATAGAGACAGACAAAGTCAGGGATGGAGAGGACTTACTTTTGTCTAGGGCGACCTCTCCGAGCGGTCCTAGACACTGGAGTTTCCTGGCCTCTCCGGGCAGGAACGGATCAGGTGCTCCTTACTGCCACAATAGAAGCAGCTCCCCTCGGCTTGGCGTGACTCTTGGCGAGATTTGACCATCTTGGTCTGGTCAATCTGCATGGGCTCGGGAGAGTGCGCCCGGGGAGTGACAGAAGAGGAGACAGGTCTCTGGAAAGTAGGAGCGAGGCGGGGAAACCTTCTCTCACGGGTGGTCTCTTTGGTGCGCTCTTGAAACCGGATGTCAATCCGGGTAGCCAGCGACACCAGGTCATCCAGGGTGGTAATAATGTCCCGAGCGGCGAGCTCATCTTTAATCCGACCGGAAAGGCCCTCCCAGAAGACGGACACTAGGGCTTCGTTATCCCAGGCAAGCTCAGAAGCGAGGGTGCGGTACCGTATGGCATATATTTTACCAGGCAGGTGGTCACAGCAAGTGACGGCAGAGCCTCCAGGCAGGCTGGCAGGAAACAGGCGGCCGCTCCCAGGTGAGCGGGCAGACCGACTAGGCAGGAAACAGGCAGGTAACAGGTGAGCGCTCCCAGGTGAGTGGGCTGATGGACTCTGCAGGTAATAGACGGCTGCTCCCAGGTGAGCGGACTGGCAGACAGGGCAGGTAACAGGTGGATGCTCCCAGGTGAGCGGACTGGCAGACAGGGCAGGTAATAGGCGGATGCTCCCAGGTGAGCGGACTGGCAGACAGGGCAGGTAACAGGCGGATGCTCCCAGGTGAGCGGACTGGCAGACAGGGCAGGTAACAGGCAGGTAACAGGTGAGCGCTCCAGGTGAGCAGGCTGGCAGGCTCGGCAGGTAACGGGCATAAAACAGGCTGGCAGGCAGGACGCGGAGTCAGGCTAGCAGTGGGACCTGAGGGCTGAGCAGAGATCAGACACTGTGCAACAACTTTGCTCGGGCACCTCCATTTTGGAGGAGGTGCCTTATATATGGAGGTCCTCCGGCAATTGCCTGGGGACTCCTTAGGACGACGCGCGTGGTCCCTTTAAGAGAGGGGGAGCGCACGCGCGCCCTAAGCACATTGCCGGGGAAGGAGCAAGGGGCTGAGACCCCAATGCTACAGAGGAGTTGAAGTGAGGACGTCGATGAGAGAGGACCTGGGGAGTGGAGCTGCGCGGCAGTTCACCCCAGAAGGAACCAACACAGAGGAACCGGACACGGGAGTCCTAGGCTGTGGGGCACTGAAGGCCCAGCAGCAGAAACCGGAGGGCAGGAGACTGCATGACTCCTGGCCCCATCAGACGCCCGGAGGCTCAGCAGCACCGCAGGGCCCAGCACCGCCATGTAGGAGCGATGCATCAGCAAGGCCCGAGCTGCCTGCCATACGGGTGAGCACAAAGATGTTGTAGTCAGGGACGAGGGCCACCGAACAGCTACAAGCAGCAGGGCCAAAGAGATTAGTGGAAAGGGAAGGCCTCCAACTTCACCTGGTGAGGTGGATTCCTTACTTGATTCCAGGCTGCCTGGACTTCCACTTCAAGCCAGTACCCTAGTACCAGTTTGCCTAATCACCGCCAGTAAAGATAAGAGGAAACCGCCATTAAGTTGTGGACTGATTATTGCTGCGCCATCAAACCCCGCACTACAATGCCCAGCATCAACTATAACATCTACACTGCCCTGGAGCTAAGCTCTACCTGTGGAGAGCCACACCAGTTTTGCTGCACTAACATCAGCTCCAGAGGACCTGTTCCGCAGAGGCGGCTCCCTTTAGCTGCATACCACAGGTGGCGTCACGAACTTTGTACATAAAAACTATAAAATCCACTTTTTACTGACTGCCCTGGGTCACGGACCGGGTCACCGCCACTGCGACATCTCCCCTAGCAATGACCGGCCTGGCACCAAGTACCCCACGGCCCAGGGGGCGCGTCATTAACATAGTGGAAGCAGGGACCCTGTCGGACCTTGGGACGGAACACGTCCTCCAGATGCCAAGGATTGCGGGCCCTAGGTCAATCAGGGTTGCCCCCATGGTCTACAGCTACTGCACCTCATCCTCCTCAGCCTCCTCCTCCTCTTCAGCCTCCATCTCCGAAATGACCACATCAGTCACAAGCTGGAAGCTCTACAGCACTGCCTCGGCCAAGCGGCAACAGGCTGTGCTGAAGCTAATATGCTTAGGTGAAAAAACGCACAATGCTGAAGAGTTGTGGACAGCTGTGAAAGAGCAGGCAGATCTGTGGCTCACACCGCTGAACCTACAGCCAGGCATGGTCGTGTGTGACAATGGCTGGAACCTGGTGGCGGTTCTGAGGTGAGGCGAGCTCACACACGTACCATGCATGGCCCATGTGCTTAACCTCGTGGTTCAGCGGTTTCTCAAATCCTACCCGGAGCTGCCAGATCTGCTTGTTAAAGTACGCCACCTGTGTGCCCATTTTAGAAAGTTAGCTACAGCTTACTCCACCCTTGCAGTGTTTCAGCAGCATTTGCAGCTTCCGGCTTACAGACTAGTGTGTGATGTCCCCACGCATTTGAACTCTACACTGCGGATGTTGGGAAGGATTTGTGAGCAGAAGAGGGCAGTTGTTGAGTACCAGCATCAACAAGGCAGTCGGTATTCAGTTCTGACGCCACACATATGACCTCAGGAATGGACATGGATGTCAGACATATGTACCATCCTCCAAAATTTTGAGGTCTCCACCAAGATGGTGAGCGGCGATGACGCCATAATTAGCATCACCATCCCACTTCTCTGTCTTCTGAAACGCTCTCTGCTCACAATCAAAGAGGATGTATTGCAGGCGGCGCACGATGAGATGGAGCAAGGAACCATACAGGGTGATTACACACAGCCAGGTCTCATCTCATCCCAACATGGATTGGGTGACAATGAGGAAGAGGAGGAGGAGGAGGAAGGACAGGAGCTAGTTTCATGCACTATAGATGGTACTACCTGCACAGCTATCATACCGTCTGTGCAGTGTGGATGGCAAGAGGACAGAGAGGAGGAGGAGAGCATGGTCAGTCATCCTCTTGGTGAGGACAAGGAATTCTTGCCTGTTTGTAGTCTGGCATGCATGGCTGAGTTTATGTTACGCTGCCTTTCCCATGACCCTCGCGTTCTCAAAATTTTGGATGACAGCCATTACTGGTTGGTGACACTTCTAGACCCACGCTACAAGGAGAACTTTATATCTCTTATTCCTGAGGCGGACAGGTCTACAAAAATGGGGCTGTACAAGAAGGACCTTGTTGCGGAAATATTAAAAAAATTCCCATCTTAAAACACTGGCGGCAGAGGGCACACTTCGTTGGACAACCAAGGAGTACAGGCGACAGAGACACAACTCCAATCTAGCAGAGGCAGGGGAACACTGTTAAAGTTCTGGGAGAGTTTTCTCAGACCCTCCCATCGAACAGGCCCTGAGGCGCGGGGTACTCTCACAAAGAGTGCAAAGTTTGGGAAGATGCTGAGGGAGTACCTTGCTGACCGTACCAACGTCCTCCATGATTCCGCTGTGCCTTATAATTATTGGGTATCCAAGCTGGATACGTGGAATGAACTGGCTCTCTATGCCTTGGTGGTCCTGGCCTGCCCTGCCGCCAGCGTTTTATCAGAGCGGGTTTTTAGTGCCGTTGGTGGAATTATTACTGATAAGCGCATCCACCTGTCAACTGAAAATGCTGACAGGCTGACTCTTACAAAAATGAACAAGGGCTGGATTGGGCCAGACTTCTCAACACCACCAAATGATAGCAGAGTAACATAAACTCCAATCCAGTGTCTTTTCTTGAGAGGTGTTTTCCCGTGCACCTTTTCACACCCACACATGGGTATACACTTCCTGATTTTGGCTATTTGCTCTTGTCCTCCTCCTTCTCCTCATCCTCCACCACCATATCACCAGGGTGACCGTGGTCCGTGATGCAACACCCACATAATTTTTTTAAAGGATGTTTATGATGCCCGTAAAAAAAAATTTTGATACAGTATGTTCATGTATATCCCCCAGGGGTAAATGTTTGTCAGCCCATACACTTAGTGCATGGGAATTACAAGTATAGGAGGCAAGCTCTATTCTAATGGGAACATTTTTTTATGAGGCCCTCCTCCACGTCTCTTCCAAGGGGCATTGAAGTGCCTCCAAATTTTTGGCAGCCCTTGCATTCACTGCATAGGCCAATACTAGGGGAGACTCTCTCATTTCTAATGGGAATTTGTCTTTACTGTGGCCCTGCTCTACGTGTCTTTAAATTCTTAGTGGAGTTTTTCCTAAAATTGTCAGCCGTTGGACTCACTGCATACCCTATAACTGTATAGCAGACTCTCTCCTTTCTAATGGGAACATGTCGTACCTTGTTACTGTGGCCCTGCTCTGTGTGTCTTTAAATTCTTAGTGGGGTTTTTCCTAAAATTGTCAGCCATTGGACTCACTGCATACCCTATAACTGTAGAGCAGACTCTCTCCTTTCTAATGGGAACATGTCGTACTTGTTACTGTGGCCCTGCTCCATGTGTCTAAATTCTTAGTGGTGTTTTTACTAAAATTGGTCAGCCGTTGGTCTCACTGCATACCCTATAACTGTATAGCAGACTCTCTCCTTTCTAATGGGCACATGTCGTACCTTGTTACTGTGGCCCTGCTCTATGTGTCTTTTAATTCTTAGTGGGATTTTTCCTAAAATTGTCAGCCGTTGGACTCACTGCATACACTATAATTGTACAGCAGACCCACTCCTTTCTAATGGAAACATGTCGCACCTTGTTACTGTGGCCCTGCTCTATGTGTCTTTAAATTCTTAGTGGGGTTTTTCCCAAATTTTGGCAGCCCTTGCAGTCACAGCATGGGCATTACCATTTATAGGAGACCCGCTCCTTTATACTGGGAACATTTTTTTTACTGACACCCTCTTCTATGTCTCTTCAAAGGGGTATTGGGTTGCGTCCAAATATTTGGCAGCCCTTGCAGTCACTGGATACGCAATAACAGTATAGGAGACCCACTTGTTAATAATGGGAACAAAGCATAGCCGGCTGATGGTTCTCTAACAATAGATAGGGCCGACTGCTGGCCTTTTAAGAATAGTAAGGGCCGTCTGATGTCCCTATAAAAATAGGCTTTATGACTTTCAGAGTCCCTCCATAATAAATAAATCAGGAAGTGTCTGATGATGTGTCACACACCACTTTATCAGCTAAGGTTGTAAAATGTTAAAATGACATTTACCTGTGAATGCATTTGTCTTAAAAAAAATCTTAAAAAAAACAAACCAATAGGATCTTTCTTTAGTATAAAAAATAGTGTCACCAGTTTAACAACAATGTAATCACATTGTTCAGCACATGCACCTCCTCCTTCATCTCCGAAATGACCGCATCAGTCACAAGTAGTGTTGAGCGATACCTTCCGATATCAGGAAATATCGTATCGGATTGGATCGGGCCGATACCCAAAAAGTATCGGATATCGCCGATTCCGATACCGGAAACCAATGCAAGTCAATGGGACACAAAAATCGGAATGAAAATAAACCCTTTCTTTCCTTGTAGGTTAATTCTACATGAAGTAAAACAACTAAGAATAATGTAGAATGACATGAAAAGCAGGCAATTCATCAGCGGCATTCACCGGTACCCGACAATTTACAACAGAAAGAATAGAGCTTCACACATAGATTAGGTAGATAGGACCATGTCAGTCACATATATATGAAGTACAGTGACAGTGTTGCTTACTGTACTTGTCATTTAGTGTAAAGGATTTATTTAAAAAAATATTAGTGTTTTCGTGCACCGTCTCTTTAAAAAAGCCGGCCGGCAATTCAGCAGCGGTACCCGACAATTTATAACAGACAGAATAGAGCTTCACACATAGATTAGATAGATAGAAACATGTCAGTCACATATCTATGAAGTACAGTGACAGTGTGGCTTACTGTGCTTGTCATTTAGTGTAAAGGATTTATTTAAAAAAATAATAGTCTTTTCATGCACCGTCTCTTTAAAAAAGCCGGCCGGCAATTCAGCATCTGTACCCGACAATTTAGAATAGAAGGAATAGAGAATCACACATAGATTAGATAGATAGAAACATGTCAGTCACATATATATGAAGTACAGTGACAGTGTTGATTACTGTACTTGTCATTTAGTGTTAAAATAAAGGATTTATTTAAAAAAAAATTGGCGTGGGGTTCCCCTTAATTTTAGGCTCTAGCGGAGGTTAAGCAGACAGCTGGGGCAAATGTTTGAAGCCTGGGAAGGGGGTAATACCCACGGAGCTTCCCAGGCAACTAATATCAGTCCCCAGCTGAATACCTAGCCTTTACCAGCTATTAAAATGGGGGAACCCCCCCAAAAAAATAACGTGGGGTCCCCCCTAATTTAATAGCTAGCAAACGCTAGGCAGACAGCTGGGGGCTGATTTTAATAGCCCAGGAAGGGTGCCATGAATATTGGCCCCCTCCCAGGCTAGAAACACCAGCCGTCAGCCGCCCCAGAAATGGCGCATCCATAGGATGCGCCAATTCTGGCACTTAGCCTCGCTCTTCCCACTGCCCTGTAGCGGTGGCAGTGGGGTAATAGGGCTGGGGTTGATGTCAGCTCATAATGCCAGCTGACATCAAGCCCAGGTTAGTAATGGAGAGGCGTCTATAAGACACCCCCATTACTAACCCCATAGTCAAAGTTAAAGAAAAACACAAACACCCAGAATAAAGTCCTTTAATTGAAATAAACACACAATTCTTTATTGTTCTAAATTAAACCATACTTACCATCACGCCCATTCCAGCTGAAGCCAACGATCTCCTGCAATAAAAGAAAAATAATAAAGCAACCTCATCCTTACCTTTCCATGGTTCCCACGACAGCTTCAGCTCTGCTACATCGAGATGACAGGCTGGACCGCAGCAGAACGCTGCCATCCAGCCTGTCATCCCGCAGACACTGAGAAGCGCAGGCATGCTTGCGCTCCTCAGTGTCTCTCTGTGACGTCATCCAGATGAGCCGAGTTCATGTCCAATGAACTCAGCTCACCTCATGCACGTCACTGACAGCGTGGGAAAATTCTCACGCTGAAGCGCTGAGTGCAGGAGAATTTTCCCACGCTGTCAGTGACGTGCATGAGGTGAGCTCATGTCCAATGAACTCAGCTCACCTCATGCACGTCACTGACAGCGTGGGAAAATTCTCCTGCACTCAGCGCTTCAGCGTGAGAATTCTCCCACGCTGTCAGTGACATACATGAGGTGAGGTCATGTCCAATGAACTCAGCTCACCTCATGCACGTCACTGACAGCGTGGGAAAATTCTCACGCTGAAGTGCTGAGTGCAGGAAAATTTTCCCACGCTGTCAGTGACGTGCATGAGGTGAGCTGAGTTCATTGGACATGACCTCGGCTCATCTTTATGCCGTCACAGCCAGACACTGAGGAGTGGAAGTATGCCTGCGCTTCTCAGTGTCTGCGGGATGACAGGCTGAATGGCAGCGTTCTGCTGCGGTCCAGCCTGTCATCTCGAGAGCTGAAGCTGTCGTGGGAGCCATGGAAAGGTAAGGATGAGGTTGCTTTATTATTTTACTTTTATTGCAGGAGATCGTTGGCTTCAGCTGGAATGGGCGTGACGGTATGTATGGTTTAATTTAGAACAATAAAGAATTGTGTCTTTATTTCAATTAAAGGACTTTATTCTGGGTGTTGTGTTTTTTTAAATACTTTACTAGAAATTCATGGTGGTCATGTCTAATATTGGCGTGACCCCATGAATTTCGGGCTTAGGGCCAGCTGATAATGCCAAGCTGGCCTTAACCCCTTTATTACCCAGTGAGCCACCGCACCAAGGCCCTGGATGAGTTGGGTACAGCGCCAGAAGATGGCGCTTCTATGAACGCGCCATTTTCTGGGGCTGCTGCGGACTGCAATTTGCAGCGGGGGTGGCCCAGAAAGCTTGGGTCTCCCTGCGCTGCGGATTCCAGCCCCCAGCTGCCTAGTTGTACCTGGCTGGGCACAAAAATAGGGCGAAGCCCCACGCATTTTTTTTTTTAATTATTTCATGAAATTCATGGAATAATTAAGAAAAAAAGGGCTTCCCTATATTGTTGTGTCCAACCAGGTACAAATAGACAGCTCGTGGTTGGGGGCAGCCCATTCCTGCCTGCTGTACCTGGCTGGACACAAATATAGTGCGAAGCCCCACGTCAATTTTTTTTTAATTATTTCATGAAATAATTTTTTTAAAAAAGGGCTTCCCTATATTGTTGTGTCCGGCCAGGTACAAATAGGCAGCTGGTGGTTGGGGGCAGCCTGTTCCTGCCTGCTGTACCTGGCTGGACACAAATATAGGGCGAAGCCCCACATCAATTTTTTTTTAAATAAATCCTTTATTTTAACACTAAATGACATTTGAGGAGTTAATAAAGATGCAGTCCCTAAATGATTATTTATTTTTTAATTAATTTTTCCCAAAACTTTTGACGTGGGCTTCGCCATATTTTTGTATGCCAGCCAGGTACAGGATCCAGCTTCTATGAACGCGTCATTTTCCGGGGTGGCTGCGGACTGCAATTTTCAGCGGGGGGGGGGCAGAAAGCTTGGGCCTCCCTGCGCTGCAGATTCCATCCCCCAGCTGCCTAGTTGTACCTGGCTGGACACAAAAATAGGGAGAAGCTTCACGGATTTTTTTTTTAAATTATTTCATGAAATAATTAAGAAAAAAAGGGCTTCCCTATATTGTTGTGTCCAACCAGGTACAAATAGGCAGCTGGTGGTTGTGGGCAGCCCGTTCCTGCCTGCTGTACCTGGCTGGACACAAATATAGTGCGAAGCCCCACGTCAATTTTTTTTAAATCATTTCAGGAAATTCATGAAATAATTAAAAAAAATTGATGTGGGGCTTCGCCCTATATTTGTGTCCAGTCAGGTACAGCAGGCAGGAACGGGCTGCCCCCAACCACCAGCTGCCTATTTGTACCTAGCCGGACACAACAATATAGGGAAGCCCTTTTTTTCTTAATTATTCCATGAATTTCATGAATTTAAAAAAAAAATACGTGGAGCTTCGCCCTATTTTTGTGTCCAGCCAGGTACAACTAGGCAGCTGGGGGCTGGAATCTGCAGCGCAGGGAGGCCCAAGCTTTCTGGGCCCCACCCGCTGCAAATTGCAGTCCGCAGCCGCCCTTGAAAATGGCGCGTTCATAGAAGCGCCATCTTCTGGCGCTGTACCCAACTCATCCAGGGCCCTGGTGCGGTGGCTCACTGGGTAATAAAGGGGTTAAGGCCAGCTTGGCATTATCAGTTGGCCCTAAGCCCGAAATTCATGGGGTCACGCCAATATTAGACATGACCACCATGAATTTCTAGTAAAGTATTTAAAAAAAACACAAACACCCAGAAAAAAGTCCTTTAATTGAAATAAACACACAATTCTTTATTGTTCTAAATTAAACCATACTTACAGTCACGCCCATTCCAGCTGAAGCCAACGATCTCCTGCAATAAAAGTAAAATAATAAAGCAACATCATCCTTACCTTTCGATGGCTCCCACGACAGCTTCAGCTCTGCTACATCGAGATGACAGGCTGGACCGCAGCAGAACGCTGCCATCCAGCCTATCATCCCGCAGACACTGAGAAGCGCAGGCATGCTTGCGCTCCTCAGTGTCTGGCTGTGACGGCATCCAGATGAGCCGAGGTCATGTCCAATGAACTCAGCTCACCTCATGTACGTCACTGACAGCGTGGGAAAATTGTCACTCTGAAGCGCTGAGTGCAGGAGAATTTTCCCACGCTGTCAGTGACGTGCATGAGGTGAGCTGAGTTCATTGGACATGACCTCACCTCATGTATGTCACTGACAGCGTGGGAGAAGTCTCACACTGAAGCGCTGAGTGCTGGAGAATTTTCCCACGCTGTCAGTGACGTGCATGAGGTGAGCTGAGTTCATTGGACATGACCTCGGCTCATCTGGATGCCGTCACAGCCAGACACTGAGGAGCGCAAGCATGCCTGCGCTTCTCAGTGTCTGCGGGATGACAGGCTGGATGGCAGCGTTCTGCTGCGGTCCAGCCTGTCATCTCGATGTAGCAGAGCTGAAGCTGTCGTGGGAACCATGGAAAGGTAAGGATGAGGTTGCTTTATTATTTTTCTTTTATTGGAGGAGATCGTTGGCTTCAGCTGGAATGGGCGTGACTGTAAGTATGGTTTAATTTAGAACAATAAAGAATTGTGTCTTTATTTCAATTAAAGGACTTTTTTCTGGGTGTTTGTGTTTTTTTTAAATACTTTACTAGAAATTCATGGCGGTCATGTCTAATATTGGCGTGACCCCATGAATTTCGGGCTTAGTGCCAGCTGATAATGCCAAGCTGGCCTTAACCCCTTTATTACCCAGTGAGCCACCGCACCAGGGCCCTGGATTAGTTGGGTACAGCGCCAGAAGATGGCGCTTCTATGAACGCGCCATTTTCCGGGGCGGCTGCGGACTGCAATTTGCAGCGGGTGGGGCCCAGAAAGCTTGGGCCTCCCTGCGCTGCGGATTCCAGCCCCCAGCTGCCTTGTTGTACCTGGATGGACACAAAAATAGGGCGAAGCCCCACGTATTTTTTTTTTTAATTATTTCATGAAATTCATGGAATAATTAAGAAAAAAAGGGCTTCCCTATATTGTTGTGTCCGGCTAGGTACAAATAGGCAGCTGGTGGTTGGGGGCAGCCCATTCCTGCCTGCTGTACCTGACTGGACACAAATATAGGGCGAAGCCCTACATAATTTTTTTTTAATTATTTCATGAATTTCCTGAAATAATTAAAAAAAAATTGACGTGGGGCTTTGCACTATATTTGTGTCCAGCCAGGTACAGCAGGCAGGAACGGGCTGCCCCCAACCACCAGCTGCCTATTTGTACCTGGTTGGACACAACAATATAGGGAAGCCCTTTTTTTCTTAATTATTCCATGAATTTTATGAAATAATTAAAAAAAAAAAAAACGTGGAGCTTCTCCCTATTTTTGTGTCCAGCCAGGTACAACTAGGCAGCTGGGGGATGGAATCTGCAGCGCAGGGAGGCCCAAGCTTTCTGCCCCCCCGCGCTGAAAATTGCAGTCCGCAGCCGCCCCGGAAAATGGCACGTTCATACAAGCTGGATGCTGTACCTGGCTGGCATACAAAAATATGGCGAAGCCCACGTCAAAAGTTTTGGGAAAAATTAATTAAAAAATAAATAATAATTTAGAGACTGCATCTTTATTAACTCCTCAAATGTAATTTAGTGTTAAAATAAAGGATTTATTTAAAAAAAAAATGGCGTGGGATCCCCCATAATTTTAGTCTCTAGCGGAGGTTAAGCAGACGGCTGGGGCAGATGTTTGAAGCCTGGGAAGGGGGTAAAACCCACGGAGCTTCCCAGGCTACTAATATCAGCCCCCAGCTGAATACCTAGCCTTTACTAGCTATTAAAATGGGGGACCCCCCCCAAAAAAATGACGTGGGGTCCCCCCTATTTTAATAGCTAGCAAAGGCTAGGCAGACAGCTGGGGGCTGATATTAATAGCCCAGGAAGGGTGCCATGAATAATGGCCCCCTCCCAGGCTAGAAACACCAGCCGTCAGCCGCCCCAGACATGGCGCATCCATAGGATGCGCCAATTCTGGCACTTAGCCTCGCTCTTCCACGCTGCCCTGGTGCGGTGGCAGGGGGTAATTGTGGTGGGGTTCATGTCAGCGCCAGCTGCCATGAAGCCCAGGTTAGTAATGATGGGCGTCTATAAGACACCCCCATTACTAACCTACAAAGTGTTAAAAAGAAAAAACACACTACACCCAGAAAAAAATAATTTATTTGAAATAAAACACACCATTTTATTTATTTCTTAGTTTACTAAAAATAATAGTTACCTGTCCACGTTCCTGTGCTGATCTCCCATGCACAGCTGTCACATCTGGAGATGGTGACAGCTGTGCATGGCTGCTGTAAGCTCACACTGCCGGGAACACGTCCGCTCCCGGCAGCGGGAGCCACTGACTGAGGTCACCGGAGGGCATTCAGTCAGCACAGCTCCGGAGACCTCTTTTACGGCACTGCTGTACCGTGGGAATTTCTCACGATACAGCAGGGCCGTAAAGGAGCTAACCGGAGCAGCGCTGCCTGAACTCCGGTGAACCCGCTTATGCAGTGACGGGGCTGCTTTACGGCCCCGTCATTCTAGCGGCGGCAGCAGTTCAGAGCGGTCACATTCTATGTGGCTGCTCTGAACTGGAGATCATGAGTGGGACACTCGTGGACTACTACGGAGGGGTAAGGATAAGGTTGTGGTTTATTATCTTATATTTTATTACAGGAGATTGATGGCTTCGGGGAATTAGGTGTCTAGGTGAGTATAGGTGTAGTTTTTTATTTTTTACTTTATTTTAGGTGGCGATCGGCGGGGACAGGTAATGTATGAACTAATTTATTGTAGGTAACCACTGGCCACCAATGACATGTATATAAAATTTATTGGGGCACAGTAGGGCAATTTAAATAGCAGGATCAGGCTGATGGGAACTACTGCTCCCATCGAGCTGATCCTGCTGGCACGAGTGGACGGGGGACAGACATAGGCCGATGGGAGTAGTAGTGTCACATCGGCCTATGTCTGCCTGCACGCACAGACACCGCGCACACCCGCACAAACCTCGCACAGACACCCCGCACACACACCCCGCACACACACCCCGCACACACACCCCGCACACACACCCGCACACACACTAATCATGACCGGTCTGATGGTCTGGGACGTGAGGCTGACCTCTGCGGCCGTGGGAAAGTTCATGTGAGTTCATGCAATGCAGTCAAGCATGAACTCACAAGAACCCTCTGAGGGCACCGCGGCTACTTCAAATGAACAGCTGATCGGCATTAGAGATGAGCGGTGTTCGACTAGAACTGTTCGCCAATCTCAAATTCGAGCTGTTTTGGACGGTGTTCGAGTTGTTCGACGAACCCGAACGATTTGCAAAAAATTCGGCTGTTCGAGGTTATGTTCGATAACTGTTCGTGCACCAAAAGCGTGTCCTGCATGTCTGGCGCTATTTAGAGCACCAATCATGCAGGGATTGTCTGCCACTCACTGTAATGCCACAGACATGGTGGTTGTGGCATTACAGTGATTGCCCAAATCGATGGGAACAGTGCCAACAGTGAAACACGAAAAGCCGGCAATTCAGCAGCGGCATACACCGGTACCCGACAATTTAGAACCGAAAGAATAGAGCTTCACACACAGATTAGATAGATATAAACATGTCAGCCACATATATACGAAGTACAGTGAAAGTGCTGCTTACTGTACTTGTCATTTAGCGTAAAGGATTTATCAAAAAAAATAACAGTGTTTTCATGCACCGTCTCTTTAAAAAAGCCGGCCGGTAATTCAGCATCTGTACCTAACAATTTAGAATAGAAGGAATAGAGAATCACACATAGATTAGATAGATAGAAACATGTCAGTCACATATATATGAAGTACAGTGACAGTGTTGTTTACTGTACTTGCCATTTAGTGTAAAGGATTTATTAAAAAAAATAATAGTGTTTTCATGCACTGTCTCTTTAAGAAAGCCAGCCTGCAATTCAGCATCTGTACCCAACAATTTATAACAGACAGAATAGAGCTTCACACATAGATTAGATAGATAGAAACATGTCAGTCACATATATATGAAGTACAGTGATAGTGTTGGTTACTGTACTTGTCATTTAGTATTAAAATAAAGGATTTATTATTAAAAAAATTGGCGTGGGGTTCCCCTTAATTTTAGGCTCTAGCGGAGGTTAAGCAGACAGCTGGGGCAGATGTTTGAAGCCTGGGAAGGGGGTAATACCCACGGAGCTTCCCAGGCTACTAATATCAGCCCCCAGCTGAATACATAGCCTTTACTAGCTATTAAAATGGGGGACCCCCCCAAAAAATGACGTGGGGTCCCCCCTAATTTAATAGCTAGCAAAGGCTAGGCAGACAGCTGGGGGCTGATATTAATAGCCCAGGAAGGGTGCCATGATTATTGGCCCCCTCCCAGGCTAGAAACACCAGCGATCAGCCGCCCCAGAAATGGCGCATTCATAGGATGTGCCAATTCTGGCACTTAGCCTCGCTCTTCCACGCTGCCCTGGTGCGGTGGCAGGGGGTAATAGGGATGGGGTTGATGTCAGCTTATAATGCCAGCTGACATCAAGCCCAGGTTAGTAATGGAGAGGCGTCTATAAGACACCCCCATTACTAACCCCATAGTCAAAGTTAAAAAAAACACAAACACCCAGAATAAAGTCCTTTAATTGAAATAAACACACAATTCTTTATTGTTCTAAATTAAACCATACTTACCATCACACCCATTCCAGCTGAAGCAAACGATCTCCTGCAATAAAAGAAAAATAATAAACCAACCTCATCCTTACCTTTCCATGGTTCCCACGACAGCTTCAGCTCTGCTACATCGAGATGACAGGCTGGACCGCAGCAGAACGCTGCCATCCAGCCTGTCATCCCGCAGACACTGAGAAGAGCAGGCATGCTTGCGCTCCACATTGTCTCTCTGTGACGGCATAAAGATGAGCCGAGGTCATATCCAATGAACTCAGCTCACCTCATGCACGTCACTTACAGCGTGGGAGAATTCTCACGCTGAAGCGCTGAGTGCAGGAGAATTTTCCCACGCTGTCAGTGAGGTGCATGAGGTGAGCTCAGTTCATTGGACATGAGCTCACCTCATGCACGTCACTGACAGCGTGGGAGAATTCTCCTGCACTCAGCACTTCAGCGTGAGAATTTTCCCACGCTGTCAGTGACGTGCATGAGGTGAGCCGAGTTCATTGGACATGACCTCGGCTCATCTGGATGCCGTCACAGCGAGACACTGAGGAGCGCAAGCATGCCTGCTCTTCTCAGTGTCTGCGGCATGACAGGCTGGATGGCGGCGTTCTGCTGCGGTCCAGCCTGTCATCTCGATGTAGCAGAGCTGAAGCTGTCGTGGGAACCATGGAAAGGTAAGGATGAGGTTGGTTTATTATTTTTCTTTTATTGCAGGAGATCGTTGGCTTCAGCTGGAATGGGTGTGATGGTAAGTATGGTTTAATTTAGAACAATAAAGAATTGTGTGTTTATTTCAATTAAAGGACTTTATTCTGGGTGTTGTGTTTTTTTTTAAATACTTTACTAGAAATTCATGGCGGTCATGTCTAATACTGGCGTGACCCCATGAATTTTGGGCTAGGGGCCAGCTGATAAAACCAAGCTGGCCCTAACCCCTTTATTACCCAGTGAGCCACCGCACCAGGGCCCTGGATGAGTTGGGTACAGCGCCAAAAGATGGCGCTTCTATGAACGCGCCATTTTCCGGGGTGGCTGCGGACTGCAATTTGCAGCGGGGGGGGGGCCCAGAAAGCTTGGGGCTCCCTGTGCTGCAGATTCCAGCCCCCAGCTGCCTAGTTGTACCTGGCTGGACACAAAAATAGGGCGAAACCCCACGTATTTTTTTTTTAATTATTTCATAAAATTCATGAAATAATTAAGAAAAAAAGGCCTTCCCTATATTGTTGTGTCCGGCCAGGTACAAATAGTCAGCTGGTGGTTGGGGGCAGCCCGTTCCTGCCTGCTTTACCTGGCTGGACACAAATATAGTGCGAAGCCCCACTTCAATTTTTTAAATTATTTCAGGAAATTCATGAAATAATTAAAAAAAAATTGACGTGGGGCTTCGCACTATATTTGTGTCCAGTCAGGTGCAGCAGGCAGGAACGGGCTGCCCCCAACCACCAGCTGCCTATTTGTACCTGGCCGGACACAACAATATAGGGAAGGCCTTTTTTTCTTAATTATTTCATGAAATAATTTAAAGAAAATTGACGTGGGGCTTCGCCCTGTTTTTGTGTCCAGCCAGGTACAACTAGGCAGCTGGGGGCTGGAATCCACAGCGCAGGGAGGCCCAAGCTTTCTGGGCCACCCCCGCTGCAAATTGCAGTCCGCAGCCACCCCGGAAAATGGCGCGTTCATAGAAGCGCCATCTTCTGGCGCTGTACCCAACTCATCCAGGGCCCTGATGCGGTGGCTCACTGGGTAATAAAGGGGTTAGGGCCAGCTTGGCATTATCAGCTGGCCCTAAGCCCAAAATTCATGGGGTCACGCCAATATTAGACATGACCACCATGAATTTCTAGTAAAGTATTTAAAAAAAACACAACACCCAGAAAAAAGTCCTTTAATTGAAATAAACACACAATTCTTTATTGTTCTAAATTAAACCATACTTACCGTCACGCCCATTCCAGCTGAAGCCAACGATCTCCTGAAATAAAAGAAAAATAATAAAGCAACATCATCCTTACCTTTCCATGGTTCCCATGACAGCTTCAGCTCTGCTACATCGAGATGACAGGCTGGACCGCAGCAGAACGCCGCTATCCAGCCTGTCATCCCGCAGACACTGAGAAGCGCAGGCTTGCTTGCGCTCCACAGTGTCTCTCTGTGAGGGCATCCAGATGAGCCGAGTTAATGTCCAATGAACTCGGCTCACCTCATGCACGTCACTGACAGCGTGGGAAAATTCTCCTGCACTCAGCGCTTCAGCGTGGGAGAATTCTCACACTGAAGCGCTGAGTGCAGGAGAATTCTCCCACGCTGTCAGTGATGTGCAGGAGGTGTGCTGAGTTCATTGGACATGAGCTCACCTTATGCACGTCACTGACAGCGTGGGAAAATTCTCCTGCACTCAGCGCTTCAGCGTGGGAGAATTCTCACGCTGAAGCGCTGAGCGCAGGAGAATTCTCCCACGCTGTCAGTGACGTGCAGGAGGTGAGCTGAGTTCATTGGACATGAGCTCACCTTATACACGTCACTGACAGCGTGGGAAAATTCTCCTGCACTCAGCGCTTCAGCGTGGGAGAATTCTCACGCTGAAGCGCTGAGCGCAGGAGAATTCTCCCACGCTGTCAGTGACGTGCAGGAGGTGAGCTGAGTTCATTGGACATGAGCTCACCTTATACACGTCACTGACAGCGTGGGAGAATTCTCCTGCACTCAGCGCTTCAGCGTGAGAATTTTCCCACGCTGTCAGTGACGTGCATGAGGTGCACCGAGTTCATTGGACATGAACTCGTCTCATCTTTATGCCGTCACAGAGAGACAATGTGGAGCGCAAGCAAGCCTGCGCTTCTCAGTGTCTGCGGGATGACAGGCTGGATGGCAGCGTTCTGCTGCGGTCCAGCCTGTCATCTCGATGTAGCAGAGCTGAAGCTGTCGTGGGAACCATGGAAAGGTAAGGATGATGTTGCTTTATTATTTTTCTTTTATTGCAGGAGATCGTTGGCTTCAGCTGGAATGGGCGTGATGGTAAGTATGGTTTAATTTAGAACAATAAAGGATTGTGTCTTTATTTCAATTAAAGGACTTTATTCTGGGTGTTTGTGTTTTCTTTTAACTTTGACTATGGGGTTAGTAATGGGGGTGTCTTATAGACGCCTCTCAATTACTAACCTGGGCTTGATGTCAACTGGCATTATAAGCTGACATCAACCCCAGCCCTATTACCCCCTGCCACCGCTACAGGCCAGCGTGGAAGAGCGAGGCTAAGTGCCAGAATTGGCGCATCCTATGAATGCGCCATTTCTGGGGCGGCTGACGGCTGGTGTTTCTAGCCTGGGAGGGGGCCAATATTCATGGCTCCCTTCCTGGGCTATTAATATCAGCCCCCAGCTGTCTGCCTAGCCTTTGCTAGCTATTAAATTAGGGGGGACCCCACGTCATTTTTTTGGGGGGGTCCCCCATTTTAATAGCTAGTAAAGGCTATGTATTCAGCTGGGGGCTCATATTAGTAGCCTGGGAAGCTCCGTGGGTATTACCCCCTTCCCAGGCTTCAAACATCTGCCCCAGCCGTCTGCTTAACCTCCGCTAGAGACTAAAATTAAGGGGAACCCCACGCCAATTTTTTTTAATAATAAATCCTTTATTTTAATACTAAATGACAAGTACAGTAACCAACACTATCACTGTACTTCTTATATATGTGACTGACATGTTTCTATCTATCTAATCGATGTGTGAAGCTCTATTCTGTCTGTTATAAATTGTCGGGTACAGATGCTGAATTGCCGGCCGGCTTTTTTAAAGAGACGGTGCATGAAAACACTATTATATTTTTTAATAAATCCTTTACACTAAATGACAAGTACAGTAAGCAACACTGTCACTGTACTTCATATATATGTGACTGACATGTTTCTATCTATCTAATCTATGTGTGAGGCTCTATTCCTTCTTGTATAAATTGTCGGGTACCGGTGTATGCCGCTGCTGAATTGCCGGCCGGCTTTTTTAAAGAAAGCGTCTTCTGAGCAGTTTGTCAGCTTTTGGACACCTTTGAAGGTGTTTTCTATGTGTTTCTATGTGTTTTTGTTTGCCTGCCATTGGTTTTAACGGTGTTCGACGGTGTTCTAAGGTGTTCGACGAACAGTTCGACGAACAGTTCCTCGAACATCCCGGTGTTCGACGAACCGAACCGAACCCGAACACTACGGGGGTGGCTCAACACTAATCGGCATCACCTGATACCTCAGCTGTTCATTTGAAATAACCGGCGGGAAAGCGCAGCACAGAACGGGAAAGCCCGCGGTGAAGTCTTTTCACTGCCGGCTTCCCCGCCCGGGTCCTTCGCTCCTTGGTGCTGCGCTCCCCGCCCGGTCCTAATTTACGATTGGGATTGGAGGTGGCGAGGGGAGCGGAGGATCGGGGTGGGAAGCTGCGGGGAAGCAGTATGGGGCTGTGTGATTGTTTAATAGCCGGCGGCTTTTTACCGCGCGCCGGCTTTTAAACAATCAGGAGAATTCTCCCCCGCTGGGATGGCATTCTGATGACAGGCTGGATCGCGCTGCCATCCAACTTGTCATCCTTCACAGACACTGCAGAGCGCAGGCATTATGGGAACTTCCGATTCCGGTATTCGATATTGTAAAAGTATCGGAATTAAGTATCGGAATTCCGATACCGCGAATATCGGCCGATACCCGATATTACAGTATCGGAATGCTCAACACTAGTCACAAGCTGACCGCACTGCAGCACTGCCTTGGCCAAGCGGCAACAGGCTGTGCTGAAGATAACATGCTTAATGCTTAAATGACAAACCGCCCAGTGCTGCCGAGTTGTTGAAATCTGTAACACAGCAGCCTGATCTGTGGCTCTCACCGCTGAACATACAGCCAGGCATGGTCGTGTGTGACAATGGGCGGAACCTGGTGACCGAAAAATGACAGCCGCGGTAGATATGGTTTCCCATTATGCCAGTCCTTTCACCGAGCTAAAGAATATGGCTGTGGGGAAATACAACTCCCACTGAGAAGCTGTTTCAGATTGAAAAACATTGTGCCCACCAGAGGATTTGATTCTGAAGGTTAACCTTTCTCCCCCGCTCAAGAGCCCCATAGCAGCTGCAAAGTTAGCACTATCATGAACTTTCCTGACGTAGAAGCCAAGGCACACCAGAGGATTCTCTGGTGGGACCGTCCAACCCTGCCGAGAAGCAGTACTGGCTAAGAAAAGTGTGTGGAAAGGTTCCGGGACACTCTATGGCTGCTTTTTTAATGTGGATCGGCCATGCTTATGCATGTTATTTCTCAAACCGCATTACTGATCAGGCCATTGTCCAACTCTGTATTCAGGAAATTAAATGCGCAAAGAAAGATGTGTGTGTGTCATAGCACCACCGACAAGGGCGAGTTGATGTTGGACCGGCTGCCATTGCTTCTGCAACAAGCTGCATTACAGGACTTCCCGTGAGAAATGACATGCAGGGTAGATACGGTTTCTCTCTATGCCAGTCCTTTCACAGAGCTAAATACAACTGTTGGCAAAAAAAAGTTGTGGACTGGCTCTGTACTGTCCCTGGCCACATTCACCTGTCCACGCGTTTGTGGTTAGGAGGTCCTTCCCAGTAAGTGCACTGGGGAGGGCACGGGTAATGTTGTGGGACCCGTGTTTGTGGAAGGCGGAGGCGATACGGGGAAATATAGTGGCGGCTGGGGACCTAGTATGGACACCCGGCTGCTGCCGGCATGAGGTTGTGAAAAGCTTCCGCCTCCACGAGCTTAAAAGGCCATATTTCAAGTGCAAAAAGCTGCCCAGAAATCTGGCAGTTTAGTGTTGCGGCCTGTGGGTGGGTGGGTTTTTGGCTTCATACTTGCACTTGCATTCCAAGTAACAGAAAACTAAGCAGATGGTGGCCTCTATCATTATCATGGCCTCACCTCGGCACTATGAACTCTCCTGAAGGAGAAGCCAGGACAAGCCGGAGGAGTCTCCGGTTCTCTAGTGGGCCCGTCCAACCCTGCCGAAAAGGAGCCCTGGCTAAGAAAAGTGTGGGGGAAGGTTCCCGGACACTCTTTGGCTGCTTTTTTAATGTGGATCGGCCATGCTTATGCATGTTATTTCTCAAACCGCATTACAGATCAGGCCATTGTCCAACTCTGTATTCAAGAAATTAAATGTGCAAAGAAAGATGTGTGTGTGTGTCAAAGCATCACCAACAAGGGCGAGTTGATGTTGGACGGGCTGCCATTGCTTCTGCAACAAGCTGCATTACAGGACTTCCCGTGAGAAATGACATGCAGGGTAGATAGGGTTTACCTCTATGCCAGTCCTTTCACCGAGCTAAATACAACTGTCAGCAAAAAAAAGTTGTGGACGGGCTCCGTACCATCCCTGGCCACATTCACCTGTCCACGTGTTTGTGGTTAGGCGGTCCTTCCCAGTAAGTGCACTGGGGAGGGCACTGGTAATGTTGTGGGACCCGTGCTTGTGGAAGGCAGAGGCGATACTGGGAAATATAGTGGTGGCTGGGGACCGAGTATGGACACCCGCTGTCGGCATAAGGTTGTGAAAAGCTTCCGCCTCCATGACCTTAATAGGCCGCATTTCAAGTGCAAGCAGCTGTCAAAAATTTGGCAGTATAGTATTGCAGCCTGTGGGTGGGTGGATGGCTGGCTGCCTGCACACTTGCGTTTGTATTCCAAGGAATGGGGTAGGGACAACTGAACGCTGCAGTGGGAGAAGGACGTGGATGGTGATTGTTGTAAGTCTGCAACGACAGGTGCATGGCGGGAGGCATCTTTTCATGTGCCAAGGATCACTTATGATGGGCACACTTTTAGGCAGTGACCTGGAAGTCAGAGATGCTTCCAGAGGTCTTCCCCATGCTGTTCCCATGTTTTTTCAGCGCTGTATGCATGTGTCTGATGATGTGTCACACACCACATGGCCAAATAAGGTTGTAAAATGTTAAAATTACATTTCCTGGTGAATGCATTTGTCTTGGTTTAACGCAATGCAAAAGTGCAAAAACGCATCAAAAACGCAACGTGTGAAAATAGCCCAAGGTGTGGAGGAGTATTTTTGGTTTTGGTTATTTATTTTGCCTTCTATACAAGTCATTACCCTGGAAAGGATGTTCCTTAACATATTTCCCAGGAAAATCCATTTTGGTTCCGTTTTTGTATGTTTTCTTGTGAGTCCGTAAAAGTGGCATAATACTCTGACAACGTTGTTAACAGCAGTGACCTGGGAGTCAGAAATGCTTCCAGGGGTCTTCCCCATGCTGTTCCCATGTCATTTGAGAACTGTTCCCATCGATTTGGGCAATTTTTAGGCCCTCTGCAGACCGCCGGGGGAGCCACCTGCTCGAGTTTCCCATAGACTTACATTGGGCTCGTTGCCCGGGTCGAGCACCCGAGTTATCCAATTTGCTCGACCAGAGCAACGAGTACCCAAGCATTTTAGTGCTCGCTCATCACTAGTTCTGTCTGTTAAATGGCCACAGTGTGAATGCGCAGTGTGAATGCTTCACCAACTTGTTCATTTCATGCCTAGAAAACTTGCTGCAGTCCTTAAAAATCATGGAGATCATACAAAATTCTTGATGTAGTAGTTTTGGATGTGGGGTGTATTCATTTTTTTCACCTAATTTGGTTAAAACAGGAGATTTTGTAATTAAAGTTATATTATTAACCTTACTTTCACGTTATGGGTTAAAAAATGTTATCTGTAGCTCAGTCTAGGCAAAATTTCTGAAATTATTCTTGTGTTCTGTAAGATATTGATTAAAATCTTGCTTTTCAAGGGGGGTGTACTTATTTATGCTCAGTACTGTATATTTCTATACATATATATATGTATATATATATATTGTGAGGCAGTGAGGGGAATCATATGTGAGAGACGGTATAAATCCCCCTGGATGCACATAGAGAATTATTGAACCCGCTGGAGTGCATTGCAATCACAGACACAGCTGTGGTTGAAGTGCAAAATAAAAGTAAGGCTTTGTGCCCACGATGCAGAAATGCTCCGGATTTTTCCTCAGCGTTTCTGCATCTCCCTGGCAGAAAAAACGCATACAGATTTCAGGGAGAGGCAAGCGTTTATCACGCGTGTTGCACATGCAATTTCGCATGCAGGTTGTCAAGTGCTTTCCAAGCGATTTTAGCATCACTTGGAAAAGTGCTTGACATCTTGATTACACTATATACACTGTGTTCCAAATTATTATGCAAATAATATTTTCTCAGATTTTCCCAAATTACCTATATGAATTGCAGTCATTGTAATTTTCCAGTACAATTGAAAGGTTTTTGTACAAACTGCCTATGATAACAGTATATTTTTAAAAAAATAAAAAACTCAAACTGCACTCAAAATGCATGTTCCAAATTATTATGCACAGCAGAGTTTTCAACCTTTTCATTTTAAAAAAGAACAAAAAAATGGTCATTTTTGAAATTCTAAGCATTAGCAGGTTATTACAGACTGAAATCAAACAGTTTTCAACTCAAAACTTTATTCTAGGTGATGTTACATTTGCACATAGGATCCCTTGTTCGAAAGGAGCTTCTGAACTCTCTCGTTCATTGAATTTGTCAGGTTTTGGATGGTTTCTGCTTCAATTGTTTTGCATGAGGACAGAATACCCTCCCTAAAAAGTGCCCAAAACGATAGTGACAGTGCTCAAATGACATGGGGACAGCATGGAGATCGCCTCAGGAAGCATTTATGACCCCCAAGTCACTGCTGTCAACAACGTGGTCAGAGGTATTAAGCCACTTTTACCGGCTCACAATAAAACGTTCAAAAACTAAACTGAAACTGTTTTCCTGTGAAATATGTTAAGGAGCATCCTTTCCAGGGTAAACTCTTGTGTATAAGGTAAAATAAATAACCAAAAACAAAAATACTCCTCCACACCTTGGGCTATGTTCACAAGTAGAATTTCTTATGAGTTTTTGTACTTTTGTATTGCTTTCAACCGTGTCAAATGCATTCACCGGGAAATGTCATTTTAACATTTTACAACCTTATCTGGCCATGTGCTGTGTGACACATGCATACAGTGCTGAAAAGACAAGGGAACAGCATGGGGAAGACCCCTGGAAGCATCTCTGACACCCAGGTCACTGCCTAAAAGTGTGCCCATCATAATTGATCCTTGCTGCATCAGAAGATGCAGACTTGCAACTATCCCTGTGCAAGTCTTTGTCCCAGGGCAGTGTTCAATTGTACCTCCCCCATTCCTTGCAATGCAAGCGCAAATATGCAGCCAACCACCCACCCACCCGCAGACTGCAATACTATACTGCTAGCTTGCACTTGAAATTGGGCCTTTTAGTTTGAAGGAGGCCAAAGCTGGCCACTACCTCATGGCTGCTTCGGCAGAGAGGTCTCCATACTTAGTCCCCAGCCGCCACTATTTGTCCCGGTAACTTTCCCCACACTTTTCTTTAAGGCAGCATTGGACGAGCCCACCAGACAACCAGACTCCTCCGGTGGGCCCTGGCTTCTCCATCAGGGGAGTTGAGAGTGCCAAGGTGAGGAGCATGATGATGATGATGGAAGTTAGCATCTGCTTTGTTTTCTTGGAATGCAAGCGTAAGTGTGCAGCCTGCCACCCACTCATCCCCAGGCTGCAATACCATACTGCTAGCTTGCTTGCACTTGAAATGAGTCCTTTTAGGCTTGTGGAGGCAGACGCTGGCCAACATGTCATGGCTGCGGCGGCGGCCTGGTATCCATACTCAGTCCCCAGCCGCCCGGCGGCCGGGTGTCCACGCTTGGTCCCCAGCTGCCCCATGGCCGGGTGCCCACACACGGTCCCCAGCCACCTGGGGGCGGCCGGGTGTCCATAAACGGTCCCCAGCCGACCCTATTTGTCCCGGTGTGCCTTATACACAAGCGCGCATACCAAAACATTACCTGTGCCCTCCCCAGTGCATTTAGTGGGAAGGACAGCCTAACCACAAACACGTGGACAAGTGAATGTGGCCAGGGATGGTCCATCTCACTGACGTCTTCACACTGGGTTAATATTGTGGAAGCCGGGACACAGTTGGACACTGGGATGCAACACGTCCTCCAGACATAGAGGATTGCGGGTCCTGGGTCAATCAGGCTTCAACACAAAGTTCAGAAGGTAGACAGCAGCAGTGGTCGGCCTCCTACACAACGAGTAAATTATTCATGATCATGAGGCCATCCATCTCCTTAGCTTTCTGTTCCTTGGAATGCAAGCGCATGTATGTAGTAGTGGCTAGGCCTGAGGTGGTCAGCGTTTTGGCGCATATCCTACCTCCTCCAGGATTGCTGGATGTTTTCCAGCTACTATCCCAGTTCTATGACTCCCATTAAAACAAAGCTTCAGGTGATGAATGATGGATGAGGTGGTGGCAAAGGAGAAAGAGCAGGAGGAACAGGGACCATTCACATAAATATTAGGCCAGTCAACCACACATGTCTTGTAGGATATGTTTCTGTACCAAAAGGAGCGGTTTGGCTACACAGTTATAGGGCATACAGTGAGTGCAATGCCTACCAAAAATTTTGAGGCACTCCAATGCCCCTTGGAAGTGACATGGAGGTCAGAGGGCCTTAACTAAACCGTTTTTTCCATTTATAGCAACTGGGTCTCCTGTACACGTTGGCCTAAGAAGTGAATGGAAGGCTTTCCAAAAATTATGAGGAACTGCAATGCCCCTTGAAACAGACGTAGATTACAGCGTACTAAAAACCTTCTAATCATTATTGGGGAGTGGGTCTCCCTTAGTGTTCGCCTATGCATTGAAAAGCAAAAGCTGACTAAAATTAGGAGGAAATGCAATGCCCGTTGGAAGCATCGTTGAGGTTAGAGGTAATTAAAAACACATTTTCAATGCCCCTTGGAAGAGCTGTGGAATTCAGAGTGGTTTAACAAGACTGTTTTAATGCCCCCTTGGAAGAGACGTAGAGGTCACAGTAGCTTAACAAGACGGTTTTAATGCCCCTTGGAACAGTGGTGGAGGTTACAGTGGAATAAAAAGACAAAATCAAGGCCCCTTGGAAGAGTGGTGGATGTTACAGTGGAATAAAAAGACAATATCAATGCCCCGTGGAAGAGATGTAGAGGTCACAGTAGCATAACAAGATGGTTTTAATGCCCCTTTGAAGAGTGGTGGAGGTCGCAGTGGAATAAAAAGACAAAATCAAGGCCCCTTGAAAGAGTGGTGGATGTTACAGTGGAATAAAAAGACAATATCAATGACCCTTGGAAGAGACGTGGAGGTCACAGTAGCTTAACAAGATGATTTTAATGCCCCTTACAAGAGCCATGCAGTACAGCATATTAAAAGCATTATTCCCATTATTAAGGAGTGGGTCTCCCATAGTCTTTGCCTATGCCTTCCAAGCAAAAGCAGCAAAAAATTAGGACGGAGGAACTTGCAATGCCCCTTACAAGAGCCATGCAGTACAGCATATTAAAAACATTATTCCCATTATTGGGGAGTGGGTCTCCCATAGTCTTTGCCTATGCCTTCCAAGCAAAAGCAGCCAAAAATTAGGATGGAGGAACTTGCAATGCCCCTTACAAAAGCCATGCAGTACAGCACATTAAAAACATTATTCCCATTATTGGGGAGTGGGTCTCCCATAGTCTTTGCCTATGCCTTCCAAGTAAAAGCTGCCAAAAATTAGGACGGAGGAACTTGCAATGCTGGCCACACGGACCACGGTCACCCTGGTGTATAGTGGTGGTGGAGGCTGAGGATAAAGAGAAGAGCAAAAAACAGCCAAAATGAGGAAGCGTATACCCATGTGTGAATGTGAAGCGGTGCATGGGAATAAACCTCCCAAAATAACACAGTGGATTTGACTTTATGTTACTCTTCTGTTATTTGGTGGTGACGAGAAGTCTGGGCCAATCCAGCCCTTGTTCATTTTGATAAGGGTCAGCTTTTCAGCATTGTCAGTTGACAGGCGAGTGAGCTTATCAGTTATAATTCCCCCAGCGGCACTAAAAGCACGCTCGGATAACACGCTAGCGGCAGGGCAGGCCAGGACCTCCAAGGAGTGCAAAGTGAGTTCATTCCAAGTGTCCAGCTTGGATACCCAATAATTAAAAGGCACAGAGAAATCACGGAGGATGCTGGCACGGTCGGCAAGGTACTCCTTCACCATCTTTTGAAACTTTCCACTCCTTGTGAGAGTACCCCGCGCCTCAGGGCCTGTAAGCTGGGCGGGTCTCAGAAAACTGTCCCAGAACGTTGAAAGTGATCCCCTGCCTCTGCTGGATCAGAGTTGTGTCTCTGTCGCCTCTACGCCTTGGTTGGGCAACGAACTGTGACCTCTGCCGCTAGTGTGTTCAGATGGGAATTTTTTTAACAGTCCTGCAGCAAGGGTCTTCTAGTACTGCCCCATTTTTGTAGACCTCTCCACCTCAGGAATAAGAGAGTGAAAGTTCTCCTTGTAGCGGGGGTCTAAAAGTGTCACCAACCAGTAATGCCTGTCACCGAACATTTTGACAACGCGAGGGTCACGGTTAAGGCAGCATAACATAAAGTCAGCCATGCGTGCCACACTGGTAACGGGCAAGACTTCCGTGTCCTCATCAAGATGATCTACCTGAGGAAGATAGCGTCTGTTATCGAAACGCGTCGTGGCGTTAGAGAGCGTACTAAACAATAAAAGGTTTGTGTGTTATAACCTAATCCCCTGTCTAGTTGTTCTAGCGCTTCACTAACACCGCACAATTCCTTCTTTCTTGATTGCTCATCAAGATGACGACTGACTCCTCTTCTTCCTCCCCCCCTGTCCTCAGGTCACCCACACTGAACCGATGGTATGACAGTTGCACAGGTACTACCGTCTACAGCGTATGATACCAGCTCCTGTTCTTCCTCCTCCTCTCCCTCATTGTCCCCCAATGCACGTTGGGATGAGATGAGGCTGGGCTGTGTGTAATCGCCCGCTACGGATTCTTGATCCATCTTATCATAGTCTGGCTTCAATGCCTCCTCTTTAATTTTCTGCAGAGAGCATTGCAAAAGACAGACAAGTGGGATGCTGACGCTAATGATGGCATCATCGCCACTCACCATCTTGGTGGACTCCTCAAAGTTTGTCAGGATGGTACATATGTCAGACATCCAGGTCCACTCCTGAGGTCTTATGTGTGGAGTCAGACCTGAATATCGACAGCCTTGTTGCAGCTGGTACTCCTCAACTGCTCTCTTCTGCTCACAAATCCTTTGCAACATGTGGAGGGTAGAGTTACAATGTGTGGGGACATCACACACCAGGCGGTGTGCCGGAAGCTTCAAACGCTGCTGCAACACAGCAAGGGCGGCGGAAGCAGTAGCCGGCTTCGGAAAATGAGCTGACAGGCGGCCTACTTTGACGAGCAGATCTGGCAACTCGGGGTATGATTTAAGAAACTGCTGAACCACGAGGTTAAGCACATGAGCCAGGCATGGTACGTGTGTGATCTCGCCTCGCCTCAGAGTCGCCACCAGGTTACGGCCATTGTCACACACGACAGTGCCTGGATGTAGGTTCAGCGGTCTCAGCCACAGATCTGCCTGCTCTTTCACAGCTGTCCACAACTCACAAGCAGTGTGAGGTTTATCACCTAAGCTTATGAGTTTCAGCACAGCCTGTTGCCGCTTGGCAGAGGCAGTACTGCAGTGCTTCCAGCTTGTTACTGATGTGGTGATATCTGAGATGGAGGCTGAACATGAGGAGGAGGAGGAGGATGATGCGCAGGAGCTGTACACTGTGGGGGCAACTCTGACTGACATAGGGCTCACAATCCTCGGTGTGGGGAGGATGTGTTCCATTCCAAAGTCTCACTGGGTCCCGGCTTCCACTATGTTTACCCAGTGTGCAGTCAGGGAGATGTACCGTCCCTGGCCACAAGCACTTGTCCACGTGTCCATTGTCAGGTGGACAATCCCAGTAACTGCGTTGTTGAGGGCATGGCAGATGTTTTGGGACACATGCTTGTGTAGTGCCGGGATGGCACACCGGAAAAAATAATGTCAGCTGGGGACCGAGTACCGAGGGACGGCCACCGCCATAAGGTTGCGGAAGGATTCCCTCTCCACCAGCCTAAAAGGCAGCATTTCCAATACAAGCAGTCATGAAATGTGCGTATTTAGGACTGTGGCCTGTGGGGCTTTGGCTGCGAATTTGTGCTTTCATTCAAAGGTCTGGGAAATGAACAATTGAACGCTGCAGTGGGACGTGGACGTGGACGTTGATGCTGTTTCTTGAGAAACTACCATAACAAGTGAAGACTGAGAGGAGGGGGCATCTTTGCATGCAGTATGGACAGGAGATTGCCTTGCACGCACAACAGGGGGTTCTCTTACACGCACAACAGCGGAAGAAGCAGTTGTGACACCCTCTGACACTGGTCGTGGACCCTGGGGTTCGCCCCACAAAGTCGGGTGCTTTGCTGCCATGTGCCTGATCATGCTGGTGGTGGTCAGGCTCGTAGTTTTGTCACCCACCCCTGCTGATGCTGGCATGGCAGGTGGTACAAATGGCCTTTTTGGGGTTATCAGCACAGTCTTTAAAAAAATTCCAGACTCTGGAAGACCCACCGGTTGTACTGGCAACGTCCCTCGTGTTGGTGTTACGGGGAACGGTTAACCGCCTTCTGTGTGCTGCCAACACATTGCTTCTTCAAGCCTGTTGGGGTACTCTGCCTCCCTCCCCCTGTGTGCTGCTGGCCTCACTCTGCATGTCCTCTTGCCACATTGGGTCAGTTACTAGATCATCCACCACCTTCTCCTCTTCCACTTGCGCACCTCGATCCTCCTCCTCACTTCGTGGAATTGTGTCTCGTCATCGTCCACCTCTTGTGACAATTTGCCAGCGTCGACTTCCTCTGGCCGTGGCTGTTCAAATATTTGGGTATCGCTACATGGGATCTCCTCTTCCACCATTTCAAGCGGAGCAGGCGAGGGGCACAAATATGGAAATGGACCAGTGAATAGCTCTTCAGAGTGTCCAAGTGTGGTATCAGTTGCTGTCTGACGACACTCGGCATGGTGGGAGGAAGGAGCATCAGGGTGAGGAGGAGTATGTGGTCGAGACTCACGGCTACTAAAACTTGACCGTGTGGAAGACAGAACGGAGGTGGAGGTGCCCAGGTAACTGGAAGTATTATCTGCTATCCAATTAATAACCTGTTCACACTGATCAGTTCGCAATACTGGTGTTGTAGTGTGCTTCCCTAGTAATTCGGTCAAGAAGTGGGAGCGAGAAGATGTGGCTGTTGGTTGTGGCACATTTTCACCTTGGCCACGGCCCCGTGCTCTACACGTACCATCACCAGAACGTCCAGTTCCACGTCCCTTGCCACGTACCTTGCCCATTGTAAATGAAGTAAAATACAGTGCTGGCCAAAAGTATTGGCACCCCTGCAATTCTGTCAGATAATACTCAGTTTCTTCCTGAAAATGATTGCAATCACAAATTCTTTGGTATTATTATCTTCATTTAATTTGCTTGCAAGGAAAAAACACAAAAGAGATTGAAGCAAAAATCAAATCATTGATCATTTCACACAAAACTCCAAAAATGGGCCGGACAAAAGTATTGGCACCCTCAACCTAATACTTGGTTGCACAACCTTTAGCCAAAATAACTGCGAACAACCGCTTCCGATAGCCATCAATGAGTTTCTTACAATGCTCTGCTGGAATTGTAGACCATTCTTCTTTGGCAAACAGCTCCAGGTCCCTGATATTTGAAGGGTGCCTTCTCCAAACTGCCATTTTGAGATCTCTCCACAGGTGTTCTATAGGATTCAGGTCTGGAATCATTGCTGGCCACTTTAGAAGTCTCCAGTGCTTTCTCTAAAACCATTTTATAGTGCTTTTGGTAGTGTGTTTTGGGTCATTGTCCTGCTGGAAGACCCATGACCTCGGAGGGAGAAACAGCTTTCTCACACTGGGCCCTACATTATGCTGCAAAATTTGTTTGTAGTCTTCAGACTTCATAATGCCATGCACACGGTCAAGCAGTCCAGTGCCAGAGGCAGCAAAGCAACCCCAAAACATCAGAGAACCTACGCCATGTTTGACTGTAGGGATCGTGTTCTTTTCTTTGAATGCCTCTTTTTTTTCCTGTACACTCTATGTTGATGCTTTTTTCCCAAAAAGCTCTACTTTTGTCTCATCTGACCAGAGAACATTCTTCCAAAACATTTTAGGCTTTCTCAGGTAAGTTTTGGCAAACTCCAGCCTGGCTTTTTTATGTCTCAGGGTAAGAAGTGGGGTCATCCTCGGTATTCAACCATACAGTCCCTTTTTATTCAGATGCCGACGGATAGTACGGGTTGACACTGTTGTACCCTTGGACTGCAGGGCAGCTTGAACTTGTTTGGATGTTAGTCGAGGTTCTTTATCCACCATCCGCACAATCTTGCATTGAAATCTCTCGTCAATTTTTCTTTTCCGTCCACATCTAGGGAGGTTAGCCACAGTGCCATGGGCTTTAAACTTCTTGATGACACTGCGCACGGAAGACACAGGAACATTCAGACCTTTGGAGATGGACTTGTAGCCTTGAGATTGCTCATGCTTCCTCACAATTTGGTTTCTCAAGTCCTCAGACAGTTGTTTGGTCTTCTTTCTTTTCTTCATGCTCAATGTGGTACACACAAGGACACAGGACAGAGGTTGAGTCAACTTTAATCCATGTTAACTGGCTGCAAGTGTGATTTAGTTATTGCCAACACCTGTTAGGTGCCACAGGTAAGTTACAGGTGCTGTTAATTACACGAATTAGAGAAGCATCACATGATTTTTCAAAGGGTGTCAATACTTTTGTCCACCCCCTTTTTTAGGTTTGGTGTGGAATTATATCCCATTTGGCTTTAGGACAATTCTTTTTGTGTTTTTTTCATTGAAGACAAATTAAACGAAGAGAATAATACCAAAGAATTTGTAATTGCAATCATTTTCAGGAAGAAACTGAGTAGTATCTGACAGAATTGCAGGGGTGCCAATACTTTTGGCCAGCACTGTAGCTTACACTCGCTCTATCAATGGAAAAAGGGTAATGAAAAGGAGATTAGAACCGTGGAAGAGGAAAACCACAGTTCTATTTGTCTGGCCTACACCTGAATCTTTTAAACAGATATATTTGTGACTTAACAGACAGGGAGACACTATTACTGTTTTTTTTACGTAAAACAGGCCAAAAGCTGGATAATACAGAGATTTGAACCGTTCAACTGCAAAACCACAGTTCGAATTTACTGGCGTATACCAGACTTTTTTAAACAGATATATTCGGGCTGAACAGTCAGCAACACACTCAAACAGTTTTTTTTATGTAAAAAACACCCACAAGTGGATAATGCAGAGATTTGACCCGTGGAACTGCAAAACCACAGTTAAAGTTATGTGGCGTACACCAGACTCTTTTAAAGAGATATATTGGTGTCTGACCAGTCAGGGAGACACTATTACAGTTTTTCTTACGGCAAAAGATGCCAAAAACAGGATAATATAGAGATTTGACCCGTGGAACTGCAAAACCACAGTTATAGTTATGTGGCATACACCAGACTCTTTTAAACAGATATATTGTTGTCTGACCAGTCAGGGAGACACTATTACAGTTTTTTTTACAGCAAAAAATGCCAAAAACAGGATAATACAGAGATTTGACCCGTGGAACTGCAAAACCACAGTTCTATTTTTCTGGCCTACACCAGACTCTTTTAAACAGATATATTGGTGTCTGAACAGTCAGGGAGACACTATCACTGTTTTTTTTTGCGGCAAAAAATGCAAAAAGCAGGATAATACAGAGATTTGACCCGTGGAACTGCAAAACCACAGTAATAGTTACGTGGCGTACACCAGACTCTTTTAAAGAGATATATTGGTGTCTGACCAGTCAGGGAGACACTATTACAGTTTTTTTTACAGCAAAAAATGCCAAAAACAGGATAATACAGAGATTTGACCCGTGGAACTGCAAAACCACAGTTCTATTTTTCTGGCCTACACCAGACTCTTTTAAACAGATATATTGGTGTCTGAACAGTCAGGGAGACACTATCACTGTTTTTTTTTGCGGCAAAAAATGCAAAAAGCAGGATAATACAGAGATTTGACCCGTGGAACTGCAAAACCACAGTAATAGTTACGTGGCGTACACCAGACTCTTTTAAACAGATATATTGGTGTTTGACCAGTCAGGGAGACACTATTACAGTTTTTTTTTACGGAAAAAAATGCCAAAAGCAGGATAATACAGAGATTTGACCCGTGGAACTGCAAAACCACAGTTATAGTTATGTGGCGTACACCAGAATCTTTTAAACAGATATATTGGTGTCTTAACAGTCAGGGAGACACTATTACAGTTTTTTTATGGCAAAAAATGCTAAAAACAGGATAATACAGAGATTTGACCTGTGGAACTTCAAAACCACAGTTCTATTTTTCTGGCCTACATCAGACTCTTTTAAACAGATATATTGGTGTCTGAACAGTCAGGGAGACACTATTACAGTTTTTTTTTACGGCAAAAAATGCCAAAAGCAGGATAATACAGAGATTTGACCAGTGGAACTGCAAAACCACTGTTATAGTTATGTGGCATACACCAGAATCTTTTAAACAGATATATTGGTGTCTGACCAGTCAGGGAGACACTATTACAGGATTTTTTACGGCAAAAAATGCCAAAAACAGGATAATACAGAGATTTGACCCGTGGAACTGCAAAACCACAGTTATAGTTATGTGGCGTACACCAGAATCTTTTAAACAGATACAGTTATATGAAAAAGTTTGGGCACCCCTATTAATCTTAAGCTTAATGTTTTCTTAAAATTGGTGTTTTTGCAACAGCTATTTCAGTTTGATATATGTAATAACTGTTGGACACAGTAATGTTTCTGCCTTGAAATGAGGTTTATTGTACTAACAGAAAATGTGCAATCTGGATTCAAACAAAATTTGACAGGTGCATAAGTATGGGCACCCTTATCATTTTCTTGTTTTAAATACTCCTACCTACTTTTTACTGACTTACTAAAGCACTTTTTTTGGTTTTGTAACCTCATTGAGCTTTGAACTTCATAGCCAGGTGTATGCAATCATGAGAAAAGCTACTTAAAGTGGCCACTTGCAAGTTGTTCTCCTGTTTGAATCTCCTCTGAAGAGTGGCATCATGGGCTCCTCAAAACAACTGTCAAATGATCTGAAAACAAAGATTATTCAACATAGTTGTTCAGGGGAAGGAAACAAAAAGCTGTCTCAGAGATTTAACCTGTCAGTTTCCACTGTGAGGAACATAGTAAGGAAATAGAAGAACACAGGGACAGTTCTTGTTAAGGCCAGAAGTGGCAGGCCAAGAAAAACATCAGAAAGGCAGAGAAGAAGAATGGTGAGATCAGTCAAGGACAATCCTCAGACCACCTCCAGAGAGCTGCAGCATCAACTTGCTGCAGATGGTGTCACTGTGCATCGGTCAACTATACAACGCACTTTGCACAAGGAGAAGCTGTATGGGAGAGTGATGCGAAAGAAGCCGTTTCTGCAAGCACGCCACAAACAGAGTTGGCTGAGGTATGCAAAAGCACATTTGGAGAAGCCAATTTCTATTTGGAAGAAGGTCCTGTGGACTGATGAAACCAAGATTGAGTTGTTTGGTCATACAAAAAGGCGTTATGCATGGCGGCAAAAAAACACAGCATTCCAAGAAAAACACTTGCTACCCACAGTAAAATTTGGTGGAGGTTCCATCATGCTTTGGGGCTGTGTGGCCAATGCCGGCACCGGGAATCTTGTTAAAGTTGAGGGACGCATGGATTCCACTCAGTATCAGCAGATTCTTGACAATAATGTTCATGAATCAGTGATAAAGTTGAAGATACGCAGGGGATGGATCTTTCAGCAAGACAATGATCCAAAACACTGCTCCAAATCTACTCATGCATTCATGCAGAGGAACAATTACAATGTTCTGGAATGGCTATCCCAGTCCCCAGACCTGAATATCATTGAACATCTGTGGGATCATTTGAAGAGGTCTGTCCATGCTCGGCGACCATCAAACTTTACTGAACCTGAATTGTTTTGTAAAGAGGAATGGTCAAAAATACCTTCATCCAGGATCCAGGAACTCATTAAAAGCTACAGGAAGCGACTAGAGGCTGTTATTTTTGCAAAAGGAGGATCTACTAAATATTAATGTCACTTTTCTGGTGAGGTGCCCATACTTATGCACCTGTCAAATTTTGTTTGAATGCAGATTGCACATTTTCTGTTAGTACAATAAACCTCATTTCAAGGAAGAAACATTACTGTGTCCAACAGTTATTACATATATCAAACTGAAATAGCTGTTGCAAAAACACCAATTTTTATAAAACATTAAGCTTAAGATTAATAGGGGTGCCCAAACTTTTTCATATAACTGTATATTGGTGTCTGACCAGTCAGGGAGACACTATTACTGTTTTTTTACGGCAAAAAATGCCAAAAACAGGATAAAACAGAGATTTGACCCGTGGAACTGCAAAACCACAGTTATATTTTTCTGGCCTACACCAGACTCTTTTAAACAGAAATATTGGTGTCTGAACAGTCAGGGAGAAACTATAACTGTTTTTTTTATGGCAAAAAATGCCAAAAGCAGGATAATATAGAGATTTGACCAGTGGAACTGCAAAACCACAGTTATAGCTATGTGGAGTACACCAGAAACTTTTAAACAGATATATTGGTGTTTGACGAGTCAGGGAGACACTATTACAGGTTTTTTTTTACGGCAAAAAATGCCAAAAACAGTATAATACAGAGATTTGACCCATGGAGCTGCAAAACCACAGTTCTATTTTTCTGGCCTACACCTGACTCTTTTAAACAGATATATTGGTGTCTGAACACTCACAGACACACTCAATTTTTTTTGGGGGGGGGGATACCAAAAAGTTAATAAGACAGACGCATATTTGGACAGTCTGACTGAAGAAAAAAACAAACAAACAGGATTTAGATGAAGAAAAAAATAATTTTTTCTGGCCCCTGAGACCGGGGTGATAAGTCTAGGAATTTGACCAACAGGAGCACACAGGACTGTAATGCAGCATTTGCTGGTATAACCACTGCGTCTCCTATACAGCCTGCCTGCCTGCCTGATATCTGTGATGTATATTAGTCCTGAGAAGGACTGTTTGTTTGATTTGGCAGGCTTTAGAGACCCTACACTACCTATTTCGCACTGTATATCTCTCCCTAACTCAGCAGCACTGACCCTACATTGGCTGATCCGGAGCGACTGTGTCGAAGATGGCTGTGCCCGGTTTTAAATACTCGAGGTGACGCTGTGTGGCCAGCCAATCACTGTAATGCCCACAACCAACATGGCTGCGGCATTACAGTGACTGGCTGGCAATCCCTGCATGTTCATTGGCTCTGTAAAGAGCGCCAAACGTGCAGGGCGGAGACCTGAGCTCCCACCCGAGTAACCCGGAAATGCTCGGTGCTCGCCGAACATTCCGAGTAGCGTGATGCTCGGGCGAGTAACGAGCAGTGTCGTGCAGGCTCGCTCAACACTATTCGCTATGTCTCTTTTCTCATGTGCGGGACCTTAGGTATCCATGGTTACGTCCACTGATAAAGTTACAGTTAGTTAGCTAGTTGCTAGTGCTCATAACCGTGGATACCTAAGGTCCTTTATTGCCTGCACATAAGGTAAGTGGCATAGCAAATCAAAAATACTATATTACATTTCTAATTGAAAGTATTTGCTAATATTATTATTATTATTACACCTACTACATCTTGGGATAGGATCTTGGAGATGGGAATACCCCTTTAAGTTCTGTGTAGGATCTGAAGGATTAAAAAATGTCCTGACTACAGTTTTCAAGTATTTGAAAAGTACCATTTTTAATATGGTATCCCTTTTGGGTAGTTTCCAAAATAGGCCCCTCAAAGTCCATTTAAATCTGAAAAGGTCCCTGAAGGTACAGGTTTTGTAAATGTCTAGAAATAATCCTAACAAAATAAATTGACGTTTGAAAAATGATGCAAATGTAAAGTAGACATATGTGAAATGTTATTTACTAATAATTTTCTCCAGCATGACTAACTGGTTTGAGGATAAAAAATTGAAAATTTTAAAATTGTGAATTTTTCACAATTTTCCTCAAAATTTCGATATTTTCAGAAATAAACGCAAAACATATTGACCTAAATTTAACACTAGCATATACTATAATGTGTCACGAAAAAAACAATCATAAAATCACTGGAATACATTGAAGCATTCCAAAGTTATTATCACATGAAATGACACTGGTTAGGTTTAAAAAATTTAGCCCAGTCATTAAGGTCAAAATTGACTTGGTCACAAAGGGGTTAACATCTACCCTGCCCCCTAACACAAATTCTGTAACCCTGCTATGTAGGTAGGTACACAAAAGTAAAGGAACATGTGGTTACAGCCCACAGTATTGTTGTCGTACATTTGTTAAATTGGACTAGTAAAACCATATCAAAGTCTTAACCGACTTTTGTATCTTATTTTTAATTGTTTTGCTTAAATCATCTACGCTTTGTCCATAAGTGCAATATAACCCTAAAATGCTATGTTTCTAAGTAGCTTACGCAGTTTCACTAGCAAAGGGTAGCATACGCAATAAAACGCAGTATTGTTGTGGTGTGTATGGTTGCCATATTGGACATTTAAAACAGATTTTAAAAAATTTAAATGTGTCCTGTTTTAAAGATTTAAAAAAAAGAAAAAGAAAAATAACACATCCCTGGTTCTTTACCAGAAAATGATAGGACAAGAAGAGCTAGGTAGGTTCATGTTTCAAAAGCAAACACCTGCCATCGGCCGCTGTATAAAGAATAAAAAATATTAAGGTGCTGTACTGTAGAATATTGCAGATCAATTAATTCCATACTTTTATTTGTAGTATACTACCAAATACCAGACAAACATATGATTTAATATAATGTATACAATATATGTTGTACTCTGCACGTTCCAGCAATTATCTCGTAACTACAAGTTTGCATTTTGCATCCTTAGAGTCAAGTGGCAACCAGAGTGTCAGCCATGTCTTGCAATGTTCTATTCATAGACATAGCTGACACTCTAGTTGTCACTCAACTGTAAGTATAACTGAGCTGGAAGGGCCAAATATACAGTATATCTATATATAAATATTTCTGGTAAAAAATAAAAATCTATATATTTATTTTGGGGGGGCTCTATTAGAACTTTTGTTATGGGCCTCTGCAATTTATATGTATGCCCCTGGCTTTGGGTCATCATCTTGTGTAAAAGGAGGATATGTGTCATCATATTATGTAAGGTGGGGTTGGGGGGAGGGCAATCATACTGTGTATGTGTGGCTGTAAAGAAGAGGCATAGTATGCAGAGGGATACAAACTGAGGATGGGAGTAAACTGGCAGGGGTAGCCTGAGGGGCAGTGGGGGGGCACAAATGTGAGGGAACAGCAGGAAGTAAGGAAAGTATGGTGAATATAGTTAATAGGGAGGGACAGAGTGGAGGTTACAGGTCATGCCGAATAATTGTGTGCTATAGTTCATAAAGGTAGACAATGTAAAGGATGTAGTTCATAACATCGGATGTTTTGAAGGCTATAGATCATAAGGGCGAACGTGTGGAGATTATAGTTAATATGGGTGTGAAGACCCAGGATCTTCCGTGGGCGTAATACTACTCAGACAATGAAGGGTGAGGGTAAAACAGTGTGACAATACTTTATTGAACCACAAAACAGACAATAAACACATAGAACAGTCCCAGCTAACACCCAAGATGGTACAACATTACACAGTTCTAACCCTTCCGCTGGCCCACCTGGGATAGAACAGCTGCGACTTTGGGACTTCCAGGGCCAACTACCTCAACCAGTGGCCCCCTGCTTCTGGTGGGCCCCCACAGGGAGAACTTAGCAGCAAGCTTAGGAAGCAAACAGGCAATCGAGTTACAAGGCAAGGAGACCCGAGGGTCCCACCCTGGTCTCTCCAAGAGTTTCCATTTGGCCAGATGACCAGTTGGTCCCAATCTGGCTTCTCCGAATGTCTCCATGGGTTCCAGGTGACTGGACGTTCTCACCTGGCAACCCCAAACAACATATCCATGGGTCCATGTGACTTCATCGTCCCAACCTGGTCTCCCCAAATGTATCCATGGACTCTCTGATGATCAATGGAGCAAATCCATATCTTTCCAGTCAGGGCCATATAGCCTTAGGCCGGAATCATGTAGAATCAAAATCTGTGTCTCTTTGGTTAAAGCTATGCTTCCAAGCAGATGGTCTCATAGTGTCTGATCTTTGATTCTCCTTGTAAAGTCTCTTTCCAATCTCTGTTTCAAATCTCTCTGCTACAGAAGCATATCTCCTTTTTAAGTACACATCCACATGTCAAGGGTTAGGGATGATATCATTCCAGGTCTCATTGTTTGTGCATTCAATCAATTTACATAGTTGGTAAAGGAGGGGGCTCTTTAAATCAACATCTAGCTGGCTTTTAGTACAACATGTAATTAGCATGTTAACAAACATCATTGTTCACAGACCCAAGAGGAGACAAAAATCAGGGATATACAAATTATCGTATGTCCTTCTTGACCAGCCACAGAAATACACATACATTCACAAGTCAACATAAACACAATAGTGTATTTCTCTTGGCTTAACAAATCTAATTGTCTGGCTGATTAAGATTATAAACTGCATCGTCACAATGGGTTTATGGTGTCTCACAGTTTATAAAGGCAAAAGGTATGAAGGCAATATTTTATTGAAGAGGACAGTGTAGAGTCAATATACCATAGGAAGGACAGTGTGGGAGTCCACTTTTGACCAGGGAACACAGTGAAGGGAAATTAGCTATTCCAGGGCACAGCATAGGGCAGATATTTGTTTTCAGGAGCAATATAAAGACTCTTTTACTTTTAAGACCACCATATAGGAATGTGCTGCAGACTGAACAAGCGGGAAGTTTGCAGAAACTAGGTGTGAATCTCCAAAGTCACAATAGTGATGGCATCGGGACGAAATGAAGACATTGGTATGAAAACAGCTCCAATCAGAGAAGGCCATCACCCCTGGTTCAATGAGGGTTCCGGTGGTGAGCCCACACTGAACCAAGCACATGTCAGCTGATTATTACAGCTGACATGAGCCCACAAAAGCCGCAGGTGGAACCCCGCCCATCGGTGACCCCGTCACGTGATCGCGGGTCACTGATGGGTGGGCATAACAGCCCTGGGACTGCAGCAGACCCCAGTGGTTGTCATGTAATGATCGCTATGAGCGCCACCTAGTGGTCGGCGCTCATAGCACAGGAGCATTTCTGCAATATAGAGGTGATCTGCTCATCTCTTTGAGGCGATCGGACAGTTGCTGCTTCTAGTCTCCTATGGAGACTATAGAAGCAAGCAAAAAGTGTAAAAAAAATGTTTTTAAAAATATTTAAAAATTTAAAAAAGTTTAAATCACCCCCCTTTCGCCCCATTCAAAGTAAAATAATTAAAAAAACACACATACACATATTTGGTATTGCCGTGTTCAGAATAGCCCGATCCATCAATATAAAAAAGAATTAATCTAAACGGTAAAACAGCGCAACGAGAAAAAAATTCCCAACGCCAGAATTACGTTTTTTGGTCGCCGTAACATTGCAATAAAATGCAATAACGGGCTATCAAAACATTGGATCTACCCCAAAATTGTATCAATAAAAACGTCAGCTCGGCACGCAAAAAATAAGGCCTCACCTGGCCCAGATCCCGAAAAATGGAGATGCTACGGGTCTTGGAAAATGGCACCATTTTTTTTTTTTTTTAACCAAATTTGGATTTTTTTTTCACCACTTAAATAAAAAAGAACCTATACTTGTTTGGTATCTACGAACTCATAATGACCTGGGGAATAAGAATGGCAGGTCATTTTTAACATTCAATGAACGTGGTAAAAAAAAAACATCTGTGGTATTTCACTTTTTTTGCAAACCTTACGTTTTCGTGTACACGATATGGTAAAACCAGTAATGTCGATCAAAAGTACAACTCGTCCCTCAAAAAATAAGCCCTAACACGGCCATATTGACTAAAATATAAAAATGCTATGGCTCTGGGAACAAGGGGAGCAAAAAACAAAAATGCAAAAACGAAAAATCCCAGGGTTCTTAAGGGGTGAAGGAACCTGGATGTAAATATTTATTTGTGATATTGCCTGTGTCGCAACAGTTATATAGTCCACAGTCTGATGATTGGTGACAACTAGTATATCCTTACCATTGTCGAGGATGTATTAGGAGTTATAGGTTAATGTGATATCAATATACATTGTGTGGGCTTACCAGAAATTGTGATTGTCAGCTGTACTAAGCTTTGTGCTGTATTCATGTATGGATGCTGGTGCTATTAATTTATATCTGAGCTGATGTTAGTGCTGGTAATTTATTAATTCACCAATGGTGGCTCTGGTGCTGTATTCCTGTACCGATGATGGATCTGGTAATGTGATCATGTATTGATGATGTTTTTGGTTTTATATTCATTAACTGTTGGTGGTTTTCCTGTTGTATTCCCATACTGATAATTGTTCTGGTGATGCATGTTATGATTCCAACAATCACTGTGTCATGGACACAGTGAGTGACAGCTCAGCCTTTCTGTAGAATCAGGTTCATGCTGACCTGTCAGTATTGTGAGTGACAGCTCAGCCAATCAATCTGGGGCGGTGCGTGCTGAGCTGTCAGTATTGTGAGTGACAATGCTTTTGCCAATCAAGGAGGGCCTCCTGAAACAATGTTCCCATTATTAGGAAGTTGGTCTCCCATACTGTTTGCCTATGGAGTGAAGCAACGGCTGCCAAAAATTTGGAAGAACTCCAATGCCCCTTGCGAGAGACGTAGATGTCAGAGGGCCTCCTGAAAACAATGTTCCCATTATTAGGAAGTGGGTCTCCCATACTGTTTGCCTATACAGTGAAGCAACGGCTGCCAAAAATTTGGAAGAACTCTAATGCCCCTTGCAAGAGATGTAGAGGTTGGAGGGCCTCCTGAAAACAATGTTCCCATTATTAGGAAGTGGATCTCCCATACTGTCTGCCTATGCAGTGAATGCAACGGCTGCCAAAAATTCAGAGGAACTCCAATGTCCATTGCAAGAGACGTAGATATGGTGATATGGTAGATATGGTCTTGATATGGAGGAGGATGTGGAGTATGAGGATGTGGATAAGGAGGAGGACAAGAGCAAATAGAGAAAATCAGGAAGCGTATACCCATGTGTGGGTGTAAAGACAGAGGTGATGGGAATAGAGTTAGACCTCCAAAGAAAAGACACTGTATTTGAGTTTATGTTACGCAGCTATCTATCGGTGGTGTTGAGAAGTCTGGCCCAATCCAGCCCTTGTTCATTTTTATAAGAGTCAGCCTGTCAGCATTTTCAGTTGACAGGCGGATGCCTATCGGTTATAATTCCACCAGCGGCACTAAAAACCCGCTAGTGGCAGGGCAGGCCAGGACCTCCAAGGTGTAGAGAGACAGTTCATGCCACATGTCCAGCTTGGATACCCAATAATTATAAGGCACAGAGGAATCATGGAGGAAGTTGGTACGGTCAGCAAGGTACTCCCTAACTATCTTCCGAAACCTTTTCCTCTTTGTGAGAGTACCCCGCGCCTCAGGGCCTGTGCGATGGGAGGGTATGAGAAAACTGTCCCAGAACTTTGATAGTGTTCCCCTGACTCTGCTGGATTGCATTTGTGTCTCTCTCGCCTGTACTCCTTGGCTGTCCAATGAACTGTGACCTCTGCCATCAACGTTGGGAATTTTCTTAATAGTTCCACAACAAAGGCCTTCTCGTACTGCACCATTTTATTAGGCCTGTCCTGCAAGGGAATAAGAGACAGAAAGTTCTCCTTGTAGCGTAGGTCTAGAAGTGTCACCTACCAGTAATGACTGTCACACAAAATTTGGACAGCGCAAGGGTCACGGGAAAGGCAGAATACCAAAAACTCCGCCATGTGTGCCAGACTGCTAACAGTCAAGACTTCCGTGTCCTCACCAAGAGGATGACTGGCAATACTCTCCTCCTCATCCTCCTCTTCCTCCTCTCTGTCCTCAAGCCATCCAAGCTGAACAGACGGTATGACAGTTGTGCAGTTAGTACCGTCTATAGCACAGGAAACTAGCTCCTGTTCCTCCTCCTCCTCCTCCAATTCCTCACTATCATCCAATCCACGTTGGGATGAGATGAGGCTGGGCTGTGTGGAATCACCCTGTATGGTTCCTTGCTCCATCTCATCTTGCTTCGCCTGCAATACATCCTCTTTAATTGTGAGCAGAGAGCGTTTCTTAAGACAGAGAAGCGGGATGGTGACGCTAATTATGACGTCATCGCCACTCACCATCTTGGTGGAGTCCTCAAAGATTTGGAGGATGGTACAGATGTCTGACATCAATGTCCACTCCTGAGGATTTATGTGTGGAGTCTGACCTGAATACCAACGGCCTTGTTTATGGTGGTAGTCAACAACTGCCCTCTTCACTCATCCTTCCCAACATCTGCAATGTAGAGTTCCAATGCGTGGAGACATCGCAGATCAGTCAGTGAGCTGGAACTTACAAATTCTACTGAAGCACAGAAAGGGTGGCGGAAGCTGTTACTGACTTTCTAAAATGGGCACACAAGCGGCATACTTTGGCAAGCAGATCCGGTTAGGTTTTGAGAAACTGCTGAACCAAGAGGTTAAGCACATTGGCCAGGCATAGTACGTGTGTGAGCTCATCTCACCTCAGAGCCACCACCAGGTTCCAGCCATTGTCACACACGACAATGCATGGCTGTAGGGTTGGCAGTGTCAGCCGCAGATCTGCCTGCTCTTTCAGAGCTGTCCACAACTCTTCAGTGTTATGCGGTTTGTCACCTAAGCATATTAGCTTCAGCACAGCCTGCTGCCGCTTGGTCGAAGCAATGCTGCAGTGCTTCTAGCTTGCGACTGATGTGGTCATTTCGGAGATGGAGGCAGAAGTGCAGGAGGAATAAGAGGAGGTGCAGGAGCTGTAGACCATGGGGGCAACCCTGATTGACCCAGGGCCCGCAATCCTCTGTGTCGGGAGGACGTGTTCGGTCCCAAGGCTCGACTGGGTCCCGGGTTTTACTATATTAACCCAGTGTGTCGTCAGCGAGATGTACCATCCCTGCCCACAAGCACTGGTTCACGTGTCCGTGGTTTGGTGGACTTTCCCAGTAACTGCGCTGTTGAGGGCACGTCTAATGTTGTGAGACACGTGCTCGTGTAAAGTGGGGACGGCCCACCAGGAGAAATAGTGGCGGCATCTGGAGACCAAGTACCGAGGGATGGCCACCATTAGGTTGCGGAAAGCTTCCGTCTCCACTAGCCTAAAAGGCAACATTTTGAGCGCAAGCATTCGCGAAATGGGTGAATTTAGTAGTGTGGCCTGTGAGGCGTTGGCTGCGTATTTGCGCTTGCGTTCCAAGGACTAGGGTAGGGACAACTTTAGCTGCACTGGGACAAGGACATGGACGTGCTTGCTGATGGTGCTAGTTGAGAGTGTTCAACAACATGTGCAGGGCGGGAAGCATTTTGGCATGTGCCATGGAGAGGGGATTAGAAAATAGAAGGAATGATCCAGCGTATCAGGCTATGAACTTGAATAAAACATAGCTTTTATTGAGCCATTAAAAAATGCTGCTACTACTGTAATAAGTCTTAGTGCACACAAGGATCACAGCTATCTCGACCTACGTGTTTCGACGTGCAGTCTTAATCATGGCCACGTTGAAACACATAGGTCGAGACAGCTGTGATCCTTGTATGCACTAAGACTTATTACGGTGGTAGCAGCATTTTTAATGGCTCAATAAAAGCTATGTTTTATTCAAGTTCATAGCCTGATACGCTGGATCATTCCTTCTATGTTCTCATTCATGAACCAGGCTACTCTGGCTGGATCCGTGCGAGGCTAAGACTGCACCACACTCCAATGGTGAGCGGACTTTAATTACTTTATTTTTTTTCAGGATGAGGAATATGCGGTCCAGACTCACAGCTACTGAGACTTGACTGTGTGGAAGACAGGGAAGTTGTGGTGGCAAAGTGACTGGAAGCATTATCTGCTATCCAACCAACAACCTTTTGACACTGCTCTGGGTTCAATAGCGGTTTACTGCGGTCCCCTAGTAATTGGGACCGAAAGGTTGAGCGACAAGATGTGGGTGCTTGCTGTGGCACAATTTCAGCTTATCCACGGCCATGTCCTCTGCCTCTTCATGCACCATCACCATCACGTCCACTTCCCCGTCTCTTGCCATGCACCTTGCCCATTTTAAATGGACGACAATATTTTCCACGTCCACGAGAAATGGCTGATTTTGGAACGCAGTTATTTGTGATATGTCTGACGGAGAACCACGGTTTTAAATAGCAGGCCTGTAATTTACTAATATTATTCTACACAGAGACCTAGTGTGAATAGCTTGACCGACACACTGCAACGAAATGGAAGGCAGAAATGTCTGATTTTGGAACACTATTATATGTGATCTGTCTGACAGAGAACCACAGTTTTAAATAGCAGGCCTGTAATTTACTAATATTATTTTACACAGAGACCTAGTGTGAATAGCTTGACCGACACACTGCAACGAAATGGAAGGCAGAAATGGCTGATTTGGAACACTGTTATATGTGATATGTCTGACAGAGAACCATGGTTTTAAATAGCAGGCCTGTAATTTACTAATGCTCTTCTTCACAGAGACCTAGTGTGAATAGCTTGACTGACACACTGCAATAGAATGGAAAAGGAGGCCAATATTTTCCACGTTCAGTTCAAATTTCTGGATTTTTATTGCTGTAATATGGAATAGAGCTGGCTGTATTCTGCAGTGCTAACAAGAAAATGTAACAGAAAAATAGTGTACTCTGGATTGCTTTTTAAGTAAATAACCAGGATTAAGATAAAAAAAAAAATTGCCCGGGTCCCTGATATCTGGGGCTATGTCTACAAATATCTGTAATTATTACAGCAGCAGACAGGACGTTCAATGGACCCTCTTGTGCTATATGCACTGCAGTCTGACACATACACTGCCTGCCTGCCTAACACTGATCATATGCAGCTGGATTAGTGCTCAAAAGGACATTTAGTTGAGATGGATATATATATATATATATATATATACAAACCAGAGAAACCTGACCAGCACCTCCTAGTGTGAACTGGTGCCAGCTGCCGTAACTATAAAATATATCAAAAGAATGCAGCAGCACTCCATACGGCCAAGATACGTCTTAACAATGAAAATAATGAAAATATTAGATCTAAACTGTTTTGCTTAGCAACAAGTACTTACAAACAATGAAGGTTTTTAGTGCATAAATTGGCCAATTCATGTGTGCCCATCAACCACGGCAAGGTAACCTCCCCCTGATGGGTAAATACTCGGCCTAGCATGCCACTTTTGGGCTACAAGCCTACAACTAAACGGACAAACATGTCTTCTTCTGGGCTAAAAAACCTACATTTAAAGGGCAAGCAGAGCTGTTTATACAACACCTGCTGGTTAATGGGAGTAGTGCAGAATCAGGCAAGAGGCAGTTGCACCCCCTTATAGTAATACAAACCAGAGAAACCTGACCATCACCTCCTAGTGTGAACTGGTGTCAGCTGCCGTAACTATAAAATATATCAAAAGAATGCAGCAGCACTCCATATGGCTAAGATACGTCTTAACAATGAAAATAATGAAAATATTAGATCTAAACTGTTTTGCTTAGCGACAAGTACTTACAAACAATGAAGGTTTTTAGCGCATAAATTGGCCAATTCATGTGTGCCTATCAACCATGGCAAGGTAACCTCCCCCTGATGGGTAACTACTCTGCTTAACATGCCACTTTTGGGTTACAAGACTACAACTAAACGGACAAATACGGATATATATATGTTGTGGAATACCTATACTAACAGGACATTCAATGGACCCTCTTGCGCTATATGCACTGCAGTCTGCCACATACCCTGCCTGCCTGCCTAACTCCTGCTATCACCACTGAATATATGCAGCTGGATTAGTCCTCAGAAGGACTGTTAGTTCAGATGGATATATAGATATGCTGTGGAATACCTATACTAACTATAAACAAGCAAATCTATCCCTGACTCAGCAGCAGCACCTCTCCCTACTCTGCCTGTTTCCGGGGTAGACTGTGATGAGCATAGCGACGCCAGGTCTTATATAAACCTGATGATACTGTGCGGCCAGCCAATCACTGTAATGCCACAACCAACATGGCTACGTCATTACAGTGCGTGGCAGGTAATCCCTGCATGTTCATTGGCTCCTGCTTAAAGAGCACTAAACATGCAGGGCAGGGACCTGAATTCCCGCCCGAGCAACCCGGAAATACTCGCTGAGCTTTGAGCTTGTCGAGCACAGTGATGCTCGGGCTAGTACCAAACAGTGGCGAGCACATTCACTCATCACTACTCTTGATGTTATAAATTTTTAAAATTTATTAATTTTTTCAAATTAAGTAGGAAAATGTCTAACTTTCACCTTCTGATATGTGTTCTATGTTCTGTTGTGAATAAAGTATGAAGCATACTGACTCATCACCGGAATCACCAGCAACACAGTAATAAATCACCAAAAATAAATATACAGCATTACACCCCCATCAGTACAGAAGTACTCACCAGAATCACCATCAATGCATGAATACAGAACCAGAACCACCATCCGTACATGAATAGACTGTATCACCAAGCTTACTACAGTGATCAGTTGTAATGTGAGGTCAGCCCCATACACAACTGTATCACATGAACCTACATTTCCCAGTATGTCCTTAACAATGGTAAGTAGGTGCTGGGGCTTTTTTTTATTAGTCATCCTCAGACTTTCAGACTGCGGACCATACAGGAACAAAGGCAGTATCACAAATAAACATTTACATTCAGGTTTCCTTCCTTTCCATACCGGGCTCCCTTTTCATACTGTCTCCTCACCCTGTGTCTGCCTCTATAGAGCGGAGTCTATATACTGTACCCTCCCTGCTGTTCCTTTACACTGTGTCCCCCTCTACTGACCAGTTTCTATTCTGTGCCCCATCTCATACTGCCCCTCATCTTCCTTCTGTCCCCTCCTTGCTATGCCCTCACAGTGTTCCCCCATACTGCTGTTTCTTCAAACCTCTCCTCCCCTCATACTGTCCTCTCTCAAGAAATTACATTACAACATTACAATAAAGCTTCAGTTTCTTCAGCTCCATTGGAGCTGAACCATACCGAAATACACTGCCTGTGCGGTGCAGGAGAGTGAACTTAGCAGCCTGATCATATGACTTAATCACGCTGTTAACATTACCCAGACCCGCATGTGCTGGTGGTCAGGGCTTCAATTGATCTCACGCCTGAAAGATGCAAGTACAATTGAATGCTTTAAGTCGGCGTGTCATGAATTCTCTAAGCTGGTTTGACAGCCAGCTAAGAAAATTTTTGAATCCCACTCTGGTGGGAGACAAAAAGAAGCCACCTGGGAGACACTTTAGACCACCACATCAGGAGGCTCAACGGCACCCTCCTGCCAGATGTGCCTGGAGCAAGTGCCCCACTTGCTACTTCCCCAGATACACTCCTGATCAAGGTCTTACTTATATCATGCATGGGGGTATCAATAGTATTTTTTCAGTAGCACCTCCACTTTTCGTTTTACTGACTGACCCAGAACCCCCTGTAATTTTATCAAACTTCTACAATTTAGCAGTGGCATTATCTCTTATTTTACTGAGATGCTTCAAGAAAGTTGGAGTAGCCCACAGTATTTAGGCAGTACCATTCAAACTTTACAGGAAAGTATAATTAAAGATAGATATACTATCAAACACAGCAAATCTATGTCAAAGTTGTGAAAACTATGTATAAGTAAAATGTATTGGATTTTCCACTTGAATTGTCTCACACTGAATGGTTTAAATGAAATGTGGGAGAAGTTGTATTGATTTTTTTAAGTTAACTTGTTTGAGTGCTGTTATGTGTACCTAGTAACAATTAGTAAGAGATAAATAAATCACAATGAGAATATTTCAAATAGCATGATGGTATCCTAAGAAATGGGGGAACCCCCAAAATTTGTTGATGCACCTATGTATGCACTATTTTTGTAAATTATTTGTACCAATTTTAACATAATAAATGTGTTCTAATGATGTTGATAGGAAGACTAAAGATTATTTGCTTACACTATATGTGGATCTGATACTTATTCTTGGAAGTGGTGGGGACATAACAGCAGTCCCTCCCCAAGAAAAGTGAGTATACTAGTTCTGTTATACCCATTGGAAGCATTTAGTCCTTCATAAATATTCACTCTCTTTTTTTTAATTCTATTTCAGTTTAGGCATAAAGATAATGATAGAAAGCTATAAAATATTGAAGAAACTGTTCAAAGATTGTGAAAACACAGTTGTGAAGTATGGTTAACTTCTATTTTCGTTCACCCATTAACATTTAAATATAAATCACTATTTGTTGTTTAAAGAAAATTATATAAAGGAGGATGAAAGTACATGACATGATTAACGTGGTTGATAATCATTGTATTTTAACCCCTTAGTGACCGGACCAATTTTTTTAAATCTGACCAGTGTAATTTTATGTAGTAATAACTCTGACACGTGATTCTTTCTAATAATTGTAAATTTAGGTTGATATGTTTTGTATTTATTTATAAAAATATCAGAAATTTGACAAAAATGTTTTAAAAATTGCAATTTTCAAACTTTGAATGACTATCACTTTAATCTCAATAGTCATACCACACAAAAACATTAATAAATAACATTTCCCTCATGTCTGCTTTAAATCAGCACCATTTGTGAAGTGTTGTTTTATTTTGTTAGCATTTTAGAAGGTTTAAAAATGTAGCAGTAATTTTTCATTTTTTCAAAGAAATTTACAAAACTTATTTTTATATGGACCTGTTCAGTTTTGAAGTGACTTTGGGGGTCCTATATGTTGGAAACTATCCAAAAGTCATACCATTTTAAAAACTGCACCCCTCAACATATTTAAAATTGCTTTCAACTAGTTCATTAACCCTTCTGTTTCTTTTAAGGAAGTAATGGAAAGTGGCATGACAAGAAAGAAAAAGTTTATTTTTACCACCTAAATTTTGATAACTTCTGTACAGGCCGCTATAACTGGCAGACTCTAAGTCCGTTATTTGGCCATGAACTGCCATGGCAAACATCAGGACCACACAATCAAGATCTCAAAGTGCCGATGAGGTTAAAGAGGGTGCCCCCACACTCTGTTAACTATTTAAATTCTGTAGTCACTGTTGACAGTAGGGTTAAACGTGCATGGTCGGTACCAACACTGATCATGGCTGATGCAGCAAGATAGCAGCTATAATGTACAGGTGACAGTTACAAGATTGTCACCTGTCGGGGAACACTAGTCTCTTATATCGCAAGTCAGTAAAAAGACATCTATTGGTCACTTAGGGGTGAAATACATAGCTTGAGGTTCAAAATGCCTTTAGTAATGACCTTTAGTTATTCAAATAGGTTTTGCCTATTTTGAAAGGTATTGTTAATAGCCCAACTTGGGGTTAAAAAAATCCTATACTCACCTCCTGGACCATCACCACTCTTTCGCATTCAGTTGCAAGACTATAGACATTTATTTGTAAAGTAGGGAAAACTCATTCAATGTATCTTCTTAAATGAAGGTTCTATGAATGAATAATCTAGAATATTCTTAAAATTTTAATTGCATAATGCCATTATGTTTCCTTTTCAATTCAGTATGTCCTTGCTCTGCAAATCTCTGCAATAAATTAGTGTATTCCTTTCCACATTTTCAGTCATACAACAGTGGAATTATCTATTGTTTTGATTCAAATTATGAGTATTTTTAGTTACATTTATCATATCATATTAGGCTGTATTGTTATTTTTACTCTCATATTGACTAATTGCAGTACATTTCTTAAAATTTATTTTTAGATTTTGCTTTTAGCCTTTGGAAGTGAAAATCTGTTCCTTGAATTAAGCGATTGCTGCTGCTAAATAACTAAATATTGCATATGCTTCTTTCATTTATAAAAAATTAAAACAAATTGAACACTTAACCTCACCACAGCACTTTCTTTAGACACATTCTGCAGAAGGAAAGCACTGAATATATTTATTTTATAAATGAAGTGGAAATTTTGTACATTCTCATTATGTTGCAATTTAGAATAAATGCAATAAGTCACTCTTAGGTAAAAATTTTAGTAGGCGCACAATTCAAATTACTTTTTAATGGGTTTCATGCTTTCAATAGCCTACATTCCCTAGTTTCTGAAACAATATTCAATAACAGCATGAAATGTGTATAATCATTGTTCACACAAAATACTTAAATGCATTTTTAATATTTATGTTTTTTATGGTGTGAGATGACATTTTCAGAACATTTAGGTTAACCATTGTGGACTAAGACAAATACACTGGCAATTTAATCAAAGTAAATTCTATATAAGGATATAAGATTTTTTTTCCTCTGAAAGAAATTCTGGCACAAAATCATCTAGTTTTTGCTTTACTTTGTAACTCATCATGTATTGTAAGCAAAAATGACTAAGAAAAAAATAACAAACAAAAATGAACACACACATATATACTGATTACATATATACATATATTACCTTCCCTTGAGAAAGCTTCTTACAGCCCACGCGAAAACACATTGGGAAGTTGGACAACCTTGTACCACCCTCTTTGTGCGGAGTACGTCCCGAGCTTGGTATGCAATATACTATCTAGAGCATATATAGACTATTCATTACTTTGATTGGCCTAGTTTGTCTCAAACGATTGCTTAGACACTGTGTCTGTTTAATTATTTCCTCTAGAGCTCACTGCCACCTATCACCTTTTCACATTTAGTCTTTCCTCTTACTCTATTTATCATCTGGCTTCCCAGATGAGTGACGCCATACTTATTTTCACACCCCGATATAAATGCACACGTCTATTGTTTATTTATTTATATGTACTGATTTTAACATATGAATTCAATAAAGATTTATATACTTTTTAAAGATTACCGTAAAACTACTTTGTCCTCCTTATATCTTTCCATACATTTTGGAGCAGTTCCCTTGTGGTGGCACAGACGTCTTTACGTGTTGATGTACTGACCACTAAAATGTTGATGGGATTTTGTGCATATATACAGTACAGACCAAAAGTTTGGACACACCTTCTCATTTAAAGATTTTTCTGTATTTTCATGACTATGAAAATTGTACATTCACACTGAAGGCATCAAAACTATGAATTAATACATGTGGAATTATATACTTAACAAAAAAGTGTGAAACAACTGAAAATATGTCTTATATTCTAGGTTCTTCAAAGTAGCCACCTTTTGCTTTGATGACTGCTTTCCACACTCTTGGCATTCTCTTGATGAGCTTCAAGAGGTAGTCACCGGAAATGGTTTTCACTTCACAGGTGTGCCTTATAAATGGGGTTGGGACCATCAGTTGTGTTGTGCAGAAGTCAGGTGGATACACAGCTGATAGTCCTACTGAATAGACTGTTAGAATTTGTATTATGGCAAGGAAGAAGCAGCTAAGTAAAGAAAAACGTGTGGCCATCATTACTTTAAGAAATGAAGCTCAGTCAGTGCCAAAAATTGGGCAAACTTTGAAAGTGTCCCCAAGTGCAGTTGCAAAAACCATCAAGCACTACAAAGAAACTGGCTCACATGAGGACCGCCCCAGGAAAGGAAGACCAAGAGTCTGCTTCTGACGATAAGTTTATCCAAGTCACCAGCCTCATAAATCGCAGGTTAACAGAAGCTCAGATTAGAGACCAGGTCAATGCCACATAGAGTTCTAGCAGCAGACACATCTCTTCAACAACTGTTAAGAGGAGACTTTGTGCAGCAGGCCTTCATGGTAAAATAGCTGCTAGGAAACCACTGCTAAGGAGAGGCAACAAGCAGAAGAGACTTGTTTGGGCTAAAGAACACAAGGAATGGACATTAGACCAGTGGAAATCTGTGATTTGGTGTGATGAGTCCAAATTTGAGATCTTTGGTTCCAACCACCGTGTTTTTGTGCGACGAAGAAAAGGTGAACGGACGGACTCTTCAAGCCTGGTTCCCACCGTGAAGCATGGAGGAGGAGGTGTGATGGTGTGGGGCTGCTTTGCTGGTGACATTATTGGGGATTTATTCAAAATTGAAGGCATACTGAACCAGCATGGCTACCACAGCATCTTGCAGCGGCATGTTATTCCATCCGGTTTGCGTTTAGTTGGACCATCATTTATTTTTCAACAGGACAATGACCCCAAACACACCTCCAGGCTGTGTAAGGGCTATTTGACCAAGAAGGAGAGTGATGGGGTGCTATGCCAGGTGATATGGCCTCCACAGTCGCCAGACCTGAACCCAATCGAGATGATTTGGGGTGAGCTGGACCGCAGAGTGAAGGCAAAAGGGCCAACAAGTGCTAAGCATCTCTGGGAACTCCTTCAAGATTGTTGGAAGACCATTTCCGTTGACTACCTCTTGAAGCTCATCAAGAGAATGCCAAGAGTGTGCAAAGCAGTCATCAAAGCAAAAGGTGGCTACTTTGAAGAACCTAGAATATAAGACATATTTTCAGTTGTTTCACACTTTTTTGTTAAGTATATAATTCCACATGTGTTAATTCATAGTTTTGATGCCTTCAGTGTGAATGTACAATTTTTTATAGTCATGAAAATACAGAAAAATCTCTAAATGAGAAGATGTGTCCAAACTTTTGGTCTGTACTGTATATATATATATATATATATATATGTGTGTGTGTGTGTTTTCTTTATTTGCTAGAGATATATGTAAAGGATTCAGAGTGATATACATATATCTCTAGCAAACAAAGCACATATACATATGTATATGATATGTACATGTACATATATGTATATATATATATGATTCAGGGTGATTAATCTTCACTCTGAATCAAATTTGGGGTGGGGGAATTGGCAAATTTCAAAAGATTTACTCATCTCTACTTATCACCCCTCCATATGATAGGTAATAGCTTGTTGGATGATTGATTGGTATCTGACTACTGGGACTTGCACAAACTGACAGAATAGAGAACTTCTATCCCCGTTAGAATAGAGCAGCAGTGCACATGCTCGAATATGTTCCATTCATTACCTATGGGGATGCTATTACCCATAGGGAAAATAAAAACTGCACTTTTTTGTGGCCACTCCACCGAGAATAAATGGAGTGCTAATCAAGTGTCTGACCTGCTTCTCCATTTTTGATACTGGGATAAATGTTCACAGTCGGGTATAAAAATTCCATTATCTTCTGATCATTGCAAATCCCGGAGTTGGGGCACACATTGATAAGCAAGTTATTATTTATCCTGCAGATAGATGATAACGAGTATTGAGCCACCCCCGTAGTGTTCGAGTTCGGTTCGGTTCGTCGAACACCCGTATGTTCGCCGAACTGTTCGTCGAACTGTTCGACGAACACCTTCGAACACCGTTAAAACCAATGGCAGGCAAACACAAACACATAGAAAACACATAGAAAACACTTCAAAGGTTTCCAAAAGCTGACAAACTGCTCATAAGACACAACTAACACATGGAAAAGTGACAAGTACATATAGTCCTGCTAAAAGAAAAGAGGTGGAGGAGTAAAAGGAGGGGGAGACACAGATATAGGCATGACATTCCCTTCTAAAACCAAAAAAGTGCGAAGCTGACACGGCCAGTCCGTTCCTGCCCGTGCGACCTCCATGTCGCCGGGTTTGTGCCAAAGCCGCGGTGGACCCTGACGGCCAGCCCCCCTCTCCCAATACTGGTGCCTGTCCGCTGGTGGGTCGAGCGAGCCCCCCTGCGGTGGAGGCAGGTCTAACCTTTTTAATTTAATTGTCTCTCTAATTTGAATGAGTACACTTTAAATCCTTTTACAAGGATCTATTGAAGGGCAAGTCTCATGCCAGCAGCCGCGGTAATTCCAGCTCCAGTAGAGCTTTTATAAGGATCAAGCTTGGCGGTCCACCGCAAGGCATCCTACTGCCAGTCCCAGCCTCTGTGCCTTGGGGTGCCTCCCCGATGCTCTTCACTGAGTGTCCCGGGGGCCCGAACCATTTCCTTTGAAAAAATTCCAAACTACAGGTGGTGTTGCTTGCTTAACAGCTGGGATAATCCGCTGACTAGCAGACACTGCTACTAGGCACAAAGTATTTCCTGGGCTAGATGCAGTTAAAAATTTGTAATTAGATACTCTCGTTGGATGCTGAGAAAGCATTCCATAGAGTCTCCTGGCACGCCATATATTATTCTCTTCAAAAGCTTGGGGTAGGAGTCTAGGGGACCCTTTTATAGGCAAAATCACGGCCCTGTATCGCAATAAGTCACCTAGGCTGAAGATAAATGGAAAATTTTCATCACCTTTCATAATCACCAATGGGACAAGGCAGGGATGTCCTCTGTCCCCTCTCTTATACTTCCTAGTGATGGAGCACCTGCTCTCATCAATTCGCCATAACCCCAATATTAGGTGGGTTGAGGTGGCAGGCACCAAGTACAAGTGCTCTGCATTTGCTGATGATGTCCTAGTATATATCACTCAATCACATATATCCATCCCTGCTGTTATGGCTGAAATAGATCACTTTGTTACATGGTCAAATTTTAAAATCAATGCAGCGAACTCTGAGGCCCTCGATGTCTCCCTCCCCAAATCCATACAGGATTCCATCCAGTCCAACTTTCCCTTTGCCTGGCCCTCACAGGGTATCAAATACTTAGGAATTCGTATTCATAGAGACCTCTCCCGTCTATGTTATCTTAATTTTGGGCCCTTTATTGAACAACTCCATACAGACCACGGTTGGCAAGTTAGAACTGTAAGATTCACTACGTGAACCACTGGTGTTTTGTGGAAAAGCACATGTACACTGTGTTCCAAATTATTATGCAAAAAGTGTTTAAGAGTGATAAGGTAAGAATTGTTTGGTTTGTCAGTTAAACTCAATGATGGTGATGTGTGTCAGGGCTCTTTATATCACTGTAAGCAATTGCAGACACCTGTGCTAATTAGATTGGCAGGTGTGTCCAATGTAAGGCAAGCCTAATTAAGAAGGCTGTCCCACATTATTAAGCAGCCTACATTTTCTGCAAAAAAGGGGAAAGAAAAAGGATGTGACGGCTGCTGAGAAGCAACAAATTGTGGAGTGTTTAGGTCAAGGTATGACTACAATCAACATTGCCAAGACACTTCATCCTGATCATCGCACAATCAAGAAGTATGTAGCTGATTCACAGTACACACGTCTGCGTGCTGATAAGGGAAAATTGAGGACTCTTTCCTACAGGCAATTACATCAGGTTAAAAGAGCAGCGGCAAAAAAGCCTAGTCTCAGCAGCAGACAAGTTTTTGAAGCTGCTGGTGCCTCCAACGTCCCCCGAACAACAAGATGCAGGGTCCTTCAGAGGTTTTCAGCTGTGCGTAAGCCATCCTGTTGACCTCCTCTATCCACTGTACACAAGCAGAAACCGCTCCAGTGGGCCAAACAATACATGAAGACTGACTTCAAAACTGTTTTGTTCACCGATGAGTGCCTTGCAACGCTCGATGGTCCAGATGGATGGAGTGGAGGATGGCTGGTTGATGGACACCCCATGCAAACATGGCTACGGCGCCAACAAGGAGGAGGTGGAGTAATGTTTTGGGCTGGAATCAAGGGGAGAGAGATTGTCGGCCCCTTTAGGATCCCTGAAGGGGTAAAGATGAACTCCATAATGTATGTGGAGTTTCTCAAACAGCACTTCCTGCCATGGTTCAAGAAGAAGAACCGTGTATTCCACAGCAAGATCATTGTCATGCATGATAATGCACCTGTCATGCTGCACATAACACATCTGCATCTCTGTCTGATATGGGCATAAAAGGGGACAAACTTATCGTGTGACCCCCATGCTCCCCTGACCTCAACCCCATTGAGAACCTCTGGAGCATCATCAAAAGGAGTGTCTGTGATGGCTGGAGGCAGTTCACATCTAAGCAACAGCTCTGGGAGGGTATTCTGTCCTCATGCAAAACAATTGAAGCAGAAACTATCCAAAACCTGACAAATTCAATGGACGAGAGAGTTCAGAAGCTCCTTTGGAACAAGGGGTCCTATGTGCAAATGTAACATCACCTAGAATAAAGTTTTGAGTTGAAAACTGTTTGATTTCAGTTTGTAATAACCTGCTAATGCTTATAATTTCAAAAATGACCATATTTTTGTTCTTTATTAAAATGAAAAGGTTGAAAACTCTGCTGTGTATAATTATTTGGAACATGCATTTTGAGTGCAGTTTGATTGTTTTATTTTTTAAAAAATATACTGTTATCATAGGCAGTTTATACAAAAACCTTTCAATTATACTCTAATAGTTATGTGACTGGAAAATTACAATGACTTCAATTCATATAGGTAATTTGGGAAAAACTGAGAAAATATTATTTGCATAATAATATGGAACACAGTGTATATATATCAAACTGAACTAGCAGTCCATCTGAGGACTAATCCAGCTGCATATATTCAGTGATGATAGCAGGAGTTAGGCAGGCAGGCAGTGTATGTGGCAGACTGCAGTGCATGATACAGCACAAGAGGGTCCATTGAACCACCTGCTAGAATAGGTATTCCACAACATATATATATATCCATCTGAACTAACAGTCCTTCTGAGGACTAATCCAGCTGCATGTATTCAGTGGTGACAGCAGGAGTTAGGCAGGCAGGCAGTGTATGTGGCAGACTGCAGTGCATGATACAGCACAAGAGGGTCCATTGAACGTCCTGTTAGTATAGGTATTCCACAACATATATATATCCATCTGAACTAACAGTCCTTCTGAGTGCTAATCCAGCTGCATGTATTCAGTGGTGACAGAAGGAGTTAGGCAGGAAGGCAGTGTATGTAGCAGACTGCAGTGCAAATAGCAAGAGGGTCCATTGAACGTTCCTGCTGCTGCTGTTCTTAGAGAAATTTGTAGATATAGTCCCAGATATCAGGGGCCGGGGAAATATTTTTTTTCTTAATCATGGTTATTTGCTTAAAAAACAATCCAGAGTACACCATTTTTCTGCTCCATTTGCTTGTTCTCACTGCAGAATACAGCCAAATCTGTTCCATATTTCAGCGATAAAAATCCAGAAATTTAAATGGAACGTGGAAAATATTGGTCTCCTTTTCCATTCTGTTGCAGTGTGTCAGTCAAGCTATTCACACTAGGTGTCTGTGAAGAATAGTATTTGCAAATTACAGGCCTGCTACTTAAAACCGTGCTTCTCTGTCAGACATAACACCAATAAGAGTGTTCCAAAATCCGACATTTCTACCATTTTCATTCCGTTGCAGTGTGTCAGTCAAGCTATTCACACTAGGTGTCTGTGAAGGATAGTATTAGCAAATTACAGGCCCGCTATTTAAAACCATGGTTCTCTGTCAGACATATCACCTATAAGAGTGTTCAAAAATCAGACATTTCTTCCATTTTCATTCCGTTGCAGTGTGTCTGTCAAGCTATTCACACTAAGTGTTTGTGAAGGATAGTATTAGCAAATTACAGGCCTGCTATTTAAAATTGTGGTTCTCTGTCAGACGTATCACATATAATTGTGTTCTAAAATCATCCATTTCTCCTGAATGTGGAAAATATTGTCCTCCATTAAAAATGGGCAAGGTGCGTGGCAAGGGACGGGGAAGTGGACGTGATGGTGCATGCAGATACCAAGGCTGAGGACGTGGCTGTGGGCAAGCTGAAATTTTGCCACAACAAACACCCACATCTTGTCGCTCGATGTTCCTGTCCCAGTTTTAATAGGGGACTGTGGAACACCACTGTTAAACACAGAATAGTGTCAAAAGGTTATTGGTTGGATAGCAGATAATGCTTCCAGTCACGTAGCTGTGAGTCTGGACCACATATTCTTCACCCTGATCCTCCTTCCTCCCACCATGCCGAGTGCCCAGAGACAACTGATCCCACACTTGGTCACTCAGAAGAGCTGTTCAATTTTCCATTTGTAGATTCGGGCCTCTCACCCGAGCAGCTTCAAGCGAGACAAGAAGAGAACGCGTGTAGCGATGCCCAAATATTGGAGCAGCCACAGTCACATGAAGGCGATGGTGGGAAAGTGCAATTACTGTCTCAAGAGGTGGATGATGATGATGATGAGACACAATTGCCAGAAAGTCAGGAGGAGGACCAGGGTGCGGAAGTGGAAGACGATGTGGTGGATGATAGAGTAACTGACCAAACCTGGCAGGGGGACATACAGAGCGAGGACAGCAGCACACAGTGGGAGAGAGGCATAGCACCACAACAGGCAGGAACAAGCAGTGTGGTGGGCGCAGACAGAAGGAGAGAAAGCATTCCCTTTAACGCCAACATGACGACGTTGCCAGTACAACTGTTAGGTCTGGTTATTTTTTAAAGACTCTGCAGATAACCCCAAAAAGGCCATTTGCACCACCTGCTAGGCCAGCATCAGCAGGGGTAGCAAAACTAGCATCCTGACCACCACCAGCATAATCAGGCACATGGCAGCAAAGCACCCAACTAAGTGGGCCGAGCCCCAGGGTCTAGCAACAAAGAGACACCACTGCTCTTTCCGCTGTTGTGCGTGCATGCCAATCCCCTGTCCATGGCGCATGCCAAGATACCTCCCGCCGTGCACCTGTCATTGCACACTATCAACTAGCACAATCAGCAAGCATGTCCACATCCTTGTCCCAGCGCAGCGTTCAGTTGTCCATACCCCAGTCCTTGGAACACAAACGCAAATACGCAGCCAATGCCCCACAGGCCACACTACTAAATTCACCCATTTCGCAAAAAGTTGCCTTTTAGGCTTGTGGAGGCAGTAGCTTTCTGCAACCTGATGGCAGTGGCCGTCCCTCGGTACTCGGTCCCCAGCCGCCACTATTTCTCCCGGTGTGCCATCCCTGCATTACACAAGCACGTGTCCCACAACATTAGACGTGCCCTCAACAACGCTGTTTATGGGAAAGTCCACCTAACCACGGACAAGTGGACAAGTGCTTGTGGGCAGAGATGGTACATCTTGCTGACGGCACACTGGGCTAATATAGAGGAAGCCGGGACCCAGTCGGACCATGGGACGGAACACGTCCTCCCGACGCCAAGGATTGCGGGCCTTGGGTCAATCAGGGTTGCCCCCACATTCTACAGCTTCTGCACCTCCTCCTCCTCTTCAGCCTCCACCTCTGAAATGACCACATCAGTCGCAAGCTGGAATCACTGTAGCACTGCCTCGGCCTAGCGGCAAGGAGCTGTGTTGAAGATAATATGCTTAGGTGACAAACCGCACAACGCTGAAGAGTTGTGGACAACTGTGAAAGAGCAGGCAGATCTGTGGCTGACACCGCTGACCCTACAGCCAAGCATGATCATGTGTGACAATGGCTGGAACCTGGTGGTGGCTCTGTGGCGAGGCGAGCACACACACGCACCATGCCTGGCCCATGTGCTTAACCTCGTGGTTCAGCAGTTTCTCAAAACCTACCCGGATCTGTCGGATCTGCTTGTCAAAGTACGCCGCCTGTATGCCCATTTTAGAAAGTCAGCTACAGCTTCTGCTGCCTTTGCCATGCTTCAACTCATTGTTTATAAGACAGTTTCTCATTACCAAGGTGCCACACAAGAAAAATTTCATGTTGGGTGAAACCAGTGAGCTGTTTGAAGACATTCAAACCCTTATTGGTACAAAACATACTAATGGCTCTAATTATAGAAGATTTTCTAAACTACTGAAGGCTCCAGTGAGCACTGTTGGGGCCGCAATTCAGGAATGGAAAGAACATAATTTCATCATAAAGAGGAATTGATTAAATCAACTGATTAAATTACTTTTTAAATCAACCATCAAGTGCGGTAAAAGATGTGGGCTCAGCATGTGAGCCTGCATCCAAGGCAGGGGCATGGCCAACGACGTACGTGTATGTCATCAGTCATAGAGGGGTTAAATAATTTTCAGTAAGCGTTTTCAATATTTTTTCCCTGTGTCATTTCTAGAGATGAGCTGTGTTCGACTAGAACTGTTCGCCAATCTCAAATTCGAGCTGTTTTGGGCGGTGTTCGAGTCGTTCGACGAACGCGAACGATTTGCAAAAAATTCGGCTGTTCGAGGTTATGTTCGATAACTGTTCGTGCACCAAAAGCGTGTCCTGCATGTCTGGCGCTATTTAAAGCACCAATCATGCAGGGATTGTCTGCCACTCACTGAAATGCCACAGCCATGGTGGTTGTGGCATTACCGTGGTTGCCCAAATCGATGGGAACAGTGCTCACAGTGAAACATGAAAAGCCGGCAATGCAGCAGCGGCATACACCGGTACCCGACAATTTAGAAGAGAAAGAATAGAGCATCACACATAGATTAGATAGATAGAAACATGTCAGTCACATATATAATAAGTACAGTGACAGTGTTGGTTACTGTACTTGTCATTTAGTGTTAAAGGATTTATTTAAAAAAATATTAGTGTTTTCATGCACCGTCTCTTTAAAAAAGCCGGCCGGCAATTCAGCAACGGTACCCGACAATTTATAACAGAAAGAATAGAGCATCACACATAGATTAGATAGATAGAAACAGATCAGTCACATATATAAGAAGTACAGTGATAGTGTTGATTACTGTACTTGTCATTTAGTGTTAAAATAAAGGATTTATTAAAAAAAAATTGGCGTGGGGTTCCCCGTAATTTTAGTCTCTAGCGGAGGTTAAGCAGACTGCTGGGGCAGATGTTTGAAGCCTGGGAAGGGAGTAATACCCACGGAGCTTCCCAGGCTACTAATTTCAGCCCCCAGCTGAATACCTAGCCTTTACTAGCTATTAAAATGGGGGACCCCCAAAAAAATGACGTGGGGTCCCCCCTATTTTAATAGCCAGCAAAGGATAGGCAGACAGCTGGGGGCTGATATTAATAGCCCAGGAAGGGTGCCATGAATATTGGCCCCCTCCCAGGCTAAAAACACCAGCCGTCAGCCGCCCCAGAAATGGCGCATCCATAGGATGCGCAAATTCTGGCAGGAAAAATGCATGTACAATCCGCATGCGTTTTTTCTGCCAAGGAGATGCAGAAACACTCAGGAAAAAATTCGGAGCATTTCTGCATCGTGGGCACATAGCCTTACCCCTGCAAAAAATGTGGAAGACACAAACAGCAGCAGCAACTTCACTAGCACTGCCAGCACCAGTTATCTCAGCAGCAGTAGTAGCAAACACAGGTCACAATTGGCCTCCTTTGCCTCTTGTGTACTAGGGAGGAGAAATTATCATTTATCTCAAGCACAACTGAGTCACAGTTGTCTTGTTGGACATGTAGAAATTAAAGCACAAAATCGAATTTGAGTTAAAGCATTGAACAAAATTAAATGGTCGTCTAAAAATTAATAAGTGTAATTTAATACTATAACCACCCAAAATGTCACTATCTGATTTCCAGGGGTTACAGAAAGTTTTCAAATGAATTAACCCATAACAAATGTATCTCACATTTCATTAGTAGGCAAATTTCTTTCTGCCTCACCTGTAATTTTTTAGGACAAATTCAAAAGTATGTAACAAAGCTATAATTATAATGCAGAGATAAGGTGAAAGTAAAATAACAGTTATTTCATTTATATATTTATTAGGTTGTTGCTCAGCAGTTAAATGTTAGGTATTGACACCCTGCATACTACTGCAAGCAAGTGCTCCTGAGGACAATTTGGATGTTGTATGAATGATCTGGAAATTAATTGGAGTAGGTATTAGTTTCTACAAAGAAATAATATTCAAATTATAACATACTGTAGTATAGCGAAAATTATAGTAATGACCTCTTCAACCTGGAAGATTTTTGGAGTTAACTTGTGGACTGAAGGAAATAGTTTTTGGAATTATGCCATGAAAGCAGTGTGCATGTCAATGCTGGATAATAATTGAATTTATAGCAGTGTTATGAATAAAGCTTGAAAATGTTATCTGCAATGCCCTTTTTTTAGATAAACTTGCATTGTGCTAATTTATTCATTAAATGTCTGTTATGTTGTCAGCAGCTCTTAAATTGGTCCTTGTTTTCAATGATATCACTGATCCAGCAGAATATTTTGCATATATTAGTTTCTTCTCAAAGTCTCTGCCTTAATTGTTTTATAGTATCATGGAAACAGCTCATAGCCTTCAGAGAAAGAATGATGTACTATACTTTGCTGCATTTGTGTGCAGTCAAAGATCAACCTAATCGGAAAGATGTTGACAGCATACATCTTGAACACTGCAGATAAATTGCTTTAATTTATTTTTTGATAAATTATATTCTAATGAATGTTAATGTACATTGGTTTTAAAGTGTTTAAAGAAAAGCAAAATAAAATGCATTTTACATCTTATGATAGCAGATAGGTAAGTATAGGTGATCATATCATTTGAAACATAAACTCGTCAGGTTCAACAAAATTTTCCAAAATATTTAAATTTGCAGCAAATCAATATGACAAGATTTACTGCAAAGCTTACAAGTGCCATCAAAAGACGTGTGTTGCACTCTGAGGTTTCGGTGGACTGTATTAAACCCCTTTCAAGCTCTTTAACACAAACGCAGCCAGAATAATGTCAAACTGTCCTCACAAAAGGATTATAACCCAATAGATTTAGTAATGAACAGTCCATTTAATAATACAGTGCATTAAACAGACTTTTTATGTTTTTTAAAAGACAAAATGGCCCAAAAACTATACCTCTTAGTTACAGATGAGCAGATCTTTTGAAATTTAAATTTGCAGCATTCTATACATTTTTCCCAAAAATGTGATATACAAAGAATAAATTCACACAAATTGCATAATAAAAATAGTTCTAATTGCCTGTAAAATATGAGTAGAACACTGGGAGTTCAACTTGAAGTTAATTGAACACATTTTGAGCTCTGTAGTGCAAACACGGCCTTTTTAATGTACAAATGACAACAATTTATCTGGCTAGGGAACATGAATGGTGACAAGAGTTTATCAACAGCAAACTTAACAATACACTGCATTATCAGACTTTTTAGGTTATCTAAATTATATAAACTGCCTAAAAATAAACCATATTAGGGGAATAGATGCATGTAGTGCTGCTGTCTTTAGGTATAGTGCAAAAAGATGAAGACATTTCATTTTTTAAGCAGTTTGGTGCAATCATTTACTAAATATTATTATATTTGGCATTATTCCAAATATTATTATATTTGGGCTTTTCCATAAGCCGTCTAAAAATTATTTAATTACAGAGAGAAAAAAAGGTGTACTATACTGTTTTGAATGTGATTAATAATTTCCTTTTTTGGAGTATGGAACTGGCTTGTTAATCACAAAATGATTAGGCAATTACAAAGCTGTTTCATTAGGCCTTCCAAAAATGATCCACTTTGTTCTGGAGACCAACCAGGAATACTGTTTTGAATGTGAAGAAGTTATGACTTGATGTCACCAAGCCTTTTCAAAAATTAGCCCTATTTTGAAAGTTCTTTTTTGAGGGTTCAAAAACAAGAGAGCATGTTTCATAGCATCAGTAGTGCTGTCTACCACACAGTAGGCAGCCTGGAGATGTGCAACTGACATGGCTATGCAATGACAGTGGTAGGAGCAATATGGCAGAGAGTTAGGACTTGATAGGCAAGGAGATGTTTTGCTATTTAGGACCAGAAATGGCAGCCCCATCAGCAGCAGTAATAAAACAGAAATTACATGACAGACACGGAGACAATGTCTGGAAAGTGAAATAATAGCAGCAGAATGGTGTGGATGACTGTCAACAGACAGTCAGGCAAACAGAGATAGTAAGGCTAATTTAATCATTAGCATCAGCCATTGGTGTATGAAAGTCTGCCGTGATCCATGACTTGTTCATTTTGACAAATATTATTCTTTTTGCATACTTGTAACAGATGAATAGGTTTACTTTGGTTTGACAAATCCACTTGATTTACTTAATACCCTCTCTGACATGTCACTGGAGGTTGCATACAACAATACTCCCATTGCAAACTGGGTCTTGACACTGGTCCAATTTGTTGACTTAGAAATCAATGGGATCAAGGATCAGGGTATTTGCCTTAGAAAGGACACAGTCGAGGTATAGCTGAACCTGGCTGTTCAGACAGTGCATCCCTATTTGTTTAATTGTACCACGTTGTTGGAAAGGCAGAAAAAAACATCTGGTCCATAATATCAAATATACTCGTGTGTGTTGCTACTACTGCCTCGGCTACGTGTCATAGCCTTAACGCTGGCACAAATAGGGTAACGTTGGCAGGCGTATGCTTTGCAAAAACTTTGCAGAGTAGGTAAAAGAGCTCATCATAGATGTAAGCCAATTTATCCTCCCTTTTGAAAGCTGGAAAAAAATACCCCAATTTATTATTATAGCGAGAGTCAAAAAGTGTGGTTATCCAATAGTTATCACTTTGTTTCATGTTAACAATATGCCATACTCCCACAAGCATTGTAACATAGTAATTTGGCAGCACGGTGGCTCAGTGGTTAGCACTACCTGGGTTCAAATCCCACCAAGGACAACATTTGCAAGGAGTTTGTATGTCCCCCCCCCCGTGTTTGCATGGGTTTCCTCCGGGTTCTCCGGTTTCCTCCCACACTCCAAAGACGTACTGATAGGGAATGTAGATTGTGAGGCCCAATGAGGTCAGTGCCCATAATGTCTGTAGCGCACTGTGCAATTAATGGTGCTATATAACTGAGTAAAATAAAATAAAAATTGTTGTTCTTCTTCCATTTCATCTTACAAGCTTTTGCAGAATAAATATTAGTGGGATAACATCGCTGATTACACATGATTCCCTGCTGACAAATTTTGTTGCCTCTCTAAAAGGATTCAGTAGACAACATGCAACTCTTATTAGCTGCAAAGTTGGATCTCAAAGTAACCCATGCTCCAGTTTTACTGCTGCATGATGTAATCCTTCAACATGTATTCTGAAAACAAAGTCTGACTGTTCATGTCTTCCAAAATATCCATTGTAAGAATTTTTTCTGGAGTAGTATGTGTATAACCCCCATGGTGCTGTGCTGTGGTTTATGAAATTTTGGGGCAGAATATAAACAGCTGTTATTAACAGTTTGGAAATTTTACTATATACAATATTAATTGTTAAGGTGGTGGAGAAGGTGGACTGAGCAGAACACTGACTAGAGTTGATGGTGATGCTGACAGAGGCCACATCATCCTGCTGTAATTGAGATGAGGGATGGGATATATAAATCTTTTACGCTCACCTTTTCCATTCCGCTAATGCGCTTTCCAGAGTTTTCAAAGAAGAGAAAGTGTGACTAGCATTTGGTACTACTACAGCTGGGACAGTTGGTATCTATGAAATTATTATTTTTTTCTATCGCCCTGCCAAATCCATCATTCATCCCATATTTGGGTTTAGAATACATTTTGGACATAAGTATATAGTTTCATTTCTTTTTTAACTTTGTTAAATATTTTTTGGTATAAAATTATCCCACCCTTAGGTTCATGATCTGTAACGAAAATGCGGCCACAAGTGCAGAATTATCTAGAGTACGCAACTGAAACAGGCATTCAAAAAATAATAATAGATCTTTTATATTAAAGGGGAAGGAAAAAAAAAACAGAAAAAAACAAGTGATTTACAAAATAGAATCAAACCAGAAGTTATCATTAGAATCATGTCCCATAAACAAGCACCTACATAGATGACATGTGTAGGTGTCTAATATTAGATTATTGAAGCAATGAAGCAGGCTCAAAACTTAGGTAAACACTTGTGTTTAAGTTTCAGAATTAGGTGGATATATCTTTAAAAAAAATCGTCCCAAATCACATGGATTGCAGTTTCATTTACAAATTGAAACAAAGCTTGAATTTTGAATTTGCATTCAGTTGCAAAATGTGTACTGAGTGGTGTAACACTACTCTTGCCTGCTGGCACCGTGTAAAAAATAATAAAAAATGCAGCTATTAAGGTGCTGTTGCTGGTGTATATCACAGATGTATAATTCACAGTCACACACTGAGTGGCGATGATGAGACTGCTACAAGAGTTCACTGTATATTAGTTGAATCTTGGATTTCTATTCACAGACTAACAATATCAATCCCATTTTCAGTCTAGTGCATCAGCACTGAAGAACTACAGCGCAATCACATTATGCCTTTTTCTATCACTATGCTGTATGCTTTGAGAGGTTCTATCCCTTCCCTGTACAGGCTTAATATTAAATTCCTTGGCCGGCTCCTATGTTTTATACTATCTGTGATAGCTCCCTTGATAGTCTGTGCTACAACAATTTGATCAGATTGCTGGCGGGAATTAAGGGAAATCCAATGTTGAAGCTACAGTGGCAAGTAAAAGTTTGGGCATCCCAGGTCAAAATAACTGTTATTGTAAGCAATTAAGCAAGTTGAAGAGGAAATGATCTCTAAAATGGCTAAAAATGACACATTTCCTTTGTATTTTAGGCAAAAAAATATATCTTTTTTCATCTTTTACATTTTAAAAGTTAAAAAAAGGAAAATGGGCAGATATAAAAGTTTGGGCACCCTGCATGGTTAGTAGCTAGTAGCACCCTCTTTTGAAAGTATCACAACTTGTAAACATTTTTTGTAGCCAGACAAGAATCTTTCAATTTTTGTTTGAGGGATTATCATCCATTCTTTCTTGGAAAATTCTTCCAGTTCTTTGATATTCCAAGGTTGTCTTGCATGTACTGCTATTTTCAGGTCTTGCCGCAGATTTTCAATGATGTTCACATCAGGGGACTGTGAGGGCCATTGTAAAACCTTCAGCTTGCACCTTTTGAGGATTGTTGTGGATTTTGACGTGTGTTTAGGATCATTATTCATTTGTTGAAGCTATCCTCTTTTCAACTTCACCTTTTTTACAGTTGGTGTCATGTTTGCATCAAGAATTTGTTGAAATTTCATTGAATTCATTCTTCCCTCTACCTGAGAAATGTGTCCCCTGCCATTGGATGCAATACAACTTCAAAGCATGATTGATCCACCCCCATGCTTAATGGTTGGCGAGATGTTCTCTTCCTGAAATTATGTGCCCTTTTTACTCCATACATACCTTTGATCATTGTGGCCCAAAAGTTCTATTTTAACCTCATCAGTCCATAGGACTTGTTTCCAAAATGCATCAGACTTGTTTGAATGTTCTTTGTCATACTTCTGATGCTGAATTTTATGGTGAGGATGCAGGAGAGGTTTTCTTCTGATGACTCTTCCTTGAAGGCCATATTTGTGCTGGTGTCTCTGAACTCATCACAACTCCATAATCTGCTAAATCTTTCTAGAAGTTTTCTTGCAGTCAAGCAGGGGTTCTTATTTGCCTATCTAGTAATGCTACGAGCTGCTCTCACTGAAATTTTGCTTGGTTTTCCAGACCTTATCTTGTCCTCCACTGTTCCTGTTAACTGACATTTCATAATTACATTTCGAACTGAGGAAAGGGTAACTTGAAAACACTTCGCTATTTTCTTATAGCCTTCTCCTGCTTTGTGGCTCCGCCATTTTCATTTTCTGAGTGCTAGGCAAAAGCTTAGAAGAACCCATGGCTGCGATTTTGGCATAAGGTCAGAGGAGGCTGGGTTTTTTTAAAGCTGGAAAATTTGCATCATCTGGGCTTTCCGTACGATGTCATTCCGTACAAGTCATAACCCTAACGGGTTAATTAAGGTCTGAAACCTTGGTCAAAGTTGTTTGAGCACACAAATCTCCAAGGGTGCCCAAACTATTGCTTCAGCCCATTTTCTTTTTTGTAATTTTCAAAATGTAAAAAATTACAATATATATATATATATATATATATATATATATATATTTTGCCTAAAATACAAAGGAAATCTCTCTGTCCACTGCCATTGCATCTTTTTTGTTTGCCATACATATTTTACAACACTAAAATTTACTTTTGTCAATCTTTTCAACCACAGTTATTCAACTCTTGTCAATGGAAACAAAGGATATAAAAATAAATGCTAGATAATTAGAGATGATTGAATCTTTTGAAATTCAAATTCGCTAAGTTTGACAAATTCTGGAAAAAAAATTAGCTTTGCCTGGAATCACCAGTACTGCTAAGCTTTTATTTGCCCTGAAAATATGTATAACACTCAAAGTTCTCAAGCTAAGTGTATCCCCTTTGTTTGTTTACCTTATTGTCTTTAGTTTGTAGTGGGGCCTGACTAATGCTCACCCTGTCCCTTACATATCCAGGGCCTAGGTCTAGAAGCATTCAGGGCTTAGTTTCCTGCTTGGCGATTGGTGCAGAACCAATATAGGAGCGATAGGGAAGGAAGGGTAATATTAGATCTTCCTAGGGGTCTCCAGTCCCCCTTTCCATAGTTTTTGGGCCCCTTTCCCTAGTTGTTGGGCTCCCTTCCCCCTCTTCCTGTCATTGTACACTTATTCCTTCCCTCTCCTTGCGTGACACAGACTTCTCAACACCACCGGATGATAGCAGTGGGACATAAAGCCAAATCCAGTGGCTTTTTTTGGGGGGGGGTCTATTCCTATGCACCTCTTCACACCCAGACATGGGCAGACACTTCCTGATTTTGTCTATTTTCTGCTGTCCTCCTCCTTCTCCTCCTCATGCTCCACCCCCATGTCACCAGGGTGACCGTGATGCAACACCCACATCATTTTTATTAAGGGTGTTTATGATGCCCGTAGGAAATTTTTTAGAGGCCCACCTCTAATATTCTGTATGTTATACAGTATGTTCATGTATACCCCCCAGGTGAAAATGTTTTTCAGCCTATGCACTTAGCGTATGGGCATTACCAGTATAGGAGACCCACTACTTAACAATGGTAACAATTTTTTTTAATGAGGAACTCCTCCACGTCTCTTCAAAGAGTTCCTTGCCATCACTGCATGGGCATTACCAGTATAGGAGACCCACTCCTTAAACGGAATCTGTCACCCCCTTGGACCTATAAGATCTCTAATATGGACATATGGGTGATAGAAATGTGAATCTATATATACCTGTATGCCCCATATTAGAGGTTTACTTGCTTTGAAATACATTTTTATTAAATTAGTTTTGACAAGCTTCGCGTCTGAGGGGACGCCAAGAAATCCCCGCCTATTAACTCAATATCCGTATCCCCCTCCCTTGTATGTCACAGGGCCATGTGACCTACAGTTCCCAGTCGGATCCCACGCCTGTGCGATTTACCTTGTACAGAAGGTGCAGTAATCCCTGCTGTCTGTGTAGCCTTGTGGAGCAGGAAACTTGTGAGCCGGCACCGGTGAGTCACTCTGCCTTCCCAGCGGCTGCGCACAAGTTTCCTGCTCCACAAGGCTACACAGATGGCAGGGATTACTGCACCTTCCATACAAGGTAAATTGCGCAGATGCGGGCTCCGGCCGGGAAATGCACGTCACAGGGCTTTCTTCGTGTCCCCCTGATGCTATGCTTGTTAAAACTATTTTAATTAAAAGCTATTTCAAAGCAAGCAAACCTCTAATATGGCACATGCAGGTAAGAATAGATTCACATTTCTATCACCTGTATGCCCATATTAGAGGTCTGATAGGTCCCAGGGGGGTGACAGATTACCTTTAATAATGGGAACAATTTTCTTAATGAATGAGGACCTCCTCTATGTCTCTTCCAAGTGGTACTGGATTGTGTCCAATTTTTTGGCAGGCCTTGCGGTCACTGAATGGGCATTACCACTATAGGAGACCCACTCCTAATGGGAATTTTTTTTTCTAATGAGGACCTCCTCAATGCTCTTCAGAGTGGTATTGAAGTGCGTCCTAATTTTTGGCAGCTCTTGAACTTGCTGCATACTCAATAAAAGCATAGGAGACCCACTCCTTTATAATGGGAACATTTTTTTAATGAGGCCCTCCTCAACATCTCTTCAAAGGAGTATTGGAGCTTCTACTCCTTAATAATGAGAACAACGAAGCATAGCCGGCTGATGGACTTCTAACAATAGTGAGGATAGTATTTAAGAATAGTAAGGGCCGCCTGATGGCCTTGTAAAAATAAAGTATGTGACTTTCACAGTCCCTCCATCATAAATGAAACAGGATGTGTCTGATGATGTGTCACACACCACATAGCCAGGTAAGGTTGTAAAATGTTCCCATCGATTTGGACAATTTTTAGGCCCCCTCCAGACTTCCGAGGGGGCCACCGGAAAAATTCTTGTGTTTCCCATTGACTTACATTGAGCTCCTTGCTCGCCTCGAGCACCCGAGCATTGCGATTTGCTCTTTCCGAGCAATGAGCACCCGAACATTTTAGTGCTCGCTCATCACTAGTAATCAACACTTTGTTTAACAACATTTTTAATGGCAAAAATAGTCCAAAAATTAACCATTTTTGGAGATGCTTGCCTTGAAGGTATTCATACTGTATAGAAAATTTTCACATGGAAGGAGCTGTGGGTTTTTCACAAGGGGGGTTCCACATCTATACCTTTTTGGGGACTAGGATGAGGTTTGTTCTCTGATACTTAAAGAAGTGATAACTATTTCATTAACTGTCCAAAATTATCTCTGTTTCAGGATCAGCTGTTATTAACAGATTTGCTGTTTAGATAAAGATGAAGCTATGGAAGGTTTGTTACATTCCATGCAAAATTATCCCTATTATGGGTACCACCAGAGGTGTTATGTTTGTAAAATGAGGAAATAATGGTGTATTCCCAAGCTGTACAATTTATTTTCTTTATTTAGGGAACTGAAACAAGTGAAAAATAACAATGGCTTATCGAGTAAGAGTGAGAGTGAAACGATTAGCACATTTTTGGGTTCCGAAACAAGTTTGCTATCCAAAAAATTAACAGCCAACATAATGGGGAGTGCTGGATTAAGGTACTCAAAAATTAAATAAAAATATATTCCTTTAATTCAATGCACATTAAAAGAAATCTAATATAACAAAACACACAGAAACAACATAGTATTAGCAATTGAGCCATCAAGGAATCTCATACAACATGCATCGAAGACAAAAGGACCCCCCTTACAGAAATAAAGAAAAGGGTACAAGAGGTACAATGAAAAGTAACAGAGATAGGTTCAGAAGTAAATATCAGAGGTTAATATCATAATAGACCATCTGTTACCCTGTAGAGAAAAATGGAGGACATAGCTACTGTAGTGTCTATCTGAGTACAACAGCCTAATACTTTTTCTTTATGCATCTTGTGCCCATTTTCCTATTTATATATAGGGGGTGGTGTTTTTGTCTTGGATCCATACGGTATGAGATTCCTTGATGGCTTACCAACCATTCAAATCTTGAGTCTTTGTGTTGGCATTTTACATCTTTTAAATTGCATTCAAATATTGTTTAATGTAAATTATGAGTACCTTAACACTGCATGTTCCCATATGTTGACTCTTGATTTCCTTATGTGCGTTTATATTATTTACTCTACCTCTGGTCAATGCCCCTCGGTTGGCTTTGTATTCACAAAATGAATAAATAATTTCATTGGCTTTTTCTGAAGCCATCTAAAAAATATCCCTTTATTTAGGGTGTTAGAACAGGTTAACTTTTTGAATGAGATGAAATAGAGTTGATCAAATCAAATAGCTGCAAATCGGCTTTGAGTTGAATTTCCTGAAATTTTCAGGTTCTGGTGAATTTGAGCAATATGCATTTCGATTCATGCAGATTAAAAAAAACAAAACAAATACTAAGTGCTATTTTACACATTGTTGAAGGTTGCATCAGCCAGAGAGGGCTCACATAACATAAGGTGCAGCTGTGTACACTGTTCCATTATGCCTTGTCGATATCAAATCATAGGGTCCAGCACAGCCAATCAGGAGGACTATTACAGGTAATATAAAAAATGTCCCTGCCCACATTACAGAAAGGGATAAGAATTGCTGGAAACAGAGTGTGGTGTACTACTGTAGCACTGAAGAAAATAGAATATGACAATGGTAATTTCTTCCTGTTATTAATAATAATGCACTGATTCAAGTGATAGGGAGGTGCTGGACCTTCAGAGTCTGTATGACTGTGAATAGATTTACCTGATGATATACGGCAGTACAGCACCTTAATAAAAAACACATTTTTAATTGTTGATGCACTGCAAACAAGGAAGACAGTGTAAGTCCTAAATTTCCTACTGAATAAAAATATTCAGACATAAATTTGGATGCAGAGCATCCAAAGAAACCACTGACAAATGACATATAAAATCAATTGAATTTTATTAGTATACAGTAAAATATGAAGACACATTTAAAAACCGCAGTATTGTAAATAAACTGCAAAGAGGTGAAATCAAAAAGGGATTTACAAGCAAAAAATGGGTGGTGAACCCTATGATGGGTAAGATATCTATATATCACAAGAGAAGTTTCCAGCCCAAGTATAAATATACATTTTTTTTCATGGCCTGTTAACAAGGCATTGCTTCGTCACTGCTAACATGTTCCTTCTCCCTAAAAAATGGGATTCTTGTTGGAAGGTTTGCTAAAAAGCTTTGCAATAGTTTAATTATTTTGGGAATAGTAAATCTGCTGATCTCGAAAAGGGATAATTTTCTTACTCCAAGTCGAGAAGCCATTAATTTATCACTCTCAAAACAGCTACCTGTTTCTGCTTCCTAAATAAAGGGATACATTTTTGACAGACTGTGAAAAGCTATAATTTTTCCATTTAGCAAAGAACAAATCTTTTACTGCTCCCAAAACAGGGATCATTTTTTTCTCCATCCCTTGTTTAAAAGCAATGAGCTTTTCTGTTTGCATCGCCTGTGTATACTAGCAAAGTAGGTCTCTGTCTCCAAAATGCCATAATTTTTGAACAGTTTTTTACAATTTAATTAGCCTAATATGTCTGTTAGTGCAGTCTGTTAGATAGACTGTTGGTTCCTACCAGTTACCATCCATTTACTCTTAGCCAGATAGGTTGAGGCAACTGACATTTCTAAGGTTGTGTTTACATTATAGAGCTAAAAAGACTGTAATATTAAACAGAGAGCGGGAAAAGAAGTTTGTATAATATATGAATTCAAGATCACCACTGAAGTTAATATAATTGATGTCTATTGATTAGTATGAACAGTATAAAACTACATGATTAAAAACAGTTTAAATAAGCCCACGTAAGTAAGGCATACAGTACAGACCAAAAGTTTGGACACACCTTTTCATTTAAAGATTTTTCTGTATTTTCATGACTATGAAAATTGTACATTCACACTGAAGGCATCAAAACTATGAATTAACACATGTGGAATTATATACTTAACAACAAAGTGTGAAACAACTGAAAATATGTCTTATATTCTAGGTTCTTCAAAGTAGCCACCTTTTGCTTTGATGACTGCTTTGCACACTCTTGGTATTCTTTTGATGAGCTTCAAGAGGTAGTCACCGGAAATGGTCTTCCAACAATCTTGAAGGAGTTCCCAGAGATGCTTAGCACTCGTTGGCCCTTTTGCCTTCACTCTGCGGTCCAGCTCACCCCAAACCATCTCGATTGGGTTCAGGTCTGGTGACTGTGGAGGCCAGGTCATCTGGCGTAGCACCCCATCACTCTCCGTCTTGGTCAAATAGCCCTTACACAGCCTGTAGGTATGTTTGGGGTCATTGTCCTGTTGAAAAATAAATGATGGTCCAACTAAACGCAAGCAGGATGGAATAGCATGCCGCTGTAAGATTCTGTGGTAGCCATACTGGTTCAGTATGCCTTCAATTTTGAATAAATCCCCAACAGTGTCACCAGCAAAGAACCCCCACACCATCACACCTCCTCCTCCATGCTTCACGGTGGGAACCAGGCATGTAGAGTCCATCCGTTCACCTTTTCTGCATCGCACAAAGACACGGTGGTTGGAACCAAAGATCTCAACTTTGAACTCATCAGACCAAAGCACAGATTTCCACTGCTCTAATGTCCATTTCTTGTGTTCCTTAGCCCAAGCAAGTCTCTTCTGCTTGTTGCCTGTCCTTAGCAGTGGTTTCCTAGCAGCTATTTTACCATGAAGGCCTGCTGCACAAAGTCTCCTCTTAACAGTTGTTGAAGAGATGTGTCTGCTGCTAGAACTCTGTGTGGCATTGACCTGGTCTCTAATCTGAGCTGCTGTTAACCTGCGATTTCTGAGGCTGGAGACTCGGATAAACTTATCCTCAGAAGCAGAGGTGACTCTTGGTCTTCCTTTCCTGGGGCGGTCCTCATGTGAGCCAGTTTCTCTGTAGCGCTTGATGGTTTTTGCAACTGCACTTGGGGACACATTCAAAGTTTTCCCAATTTTTCGGACTGACTGACCTTCATTTTTTAAAGTATTGATGGCCACTCGTTTTTCTTTACTTAGCTGCTTTTTTCTTGCCATAATACAAATTCTAACAGTCTATTCATTAGGACTATCAGCTGTGCATCCACCAGACTTCTGCACAACTGCTGGTCCCAACCCCATTTATAAGGCAAGAAATCTTATTAGACCTGACAGGGCACACCTGTGAAGTGAAAACCATTTCCGGTGACTACCACTTGAAGCTCATCAAGAGAATACCAAGAGTGTGCAAAGCAGTCATCAAAGCAAAGGTGGCTACTTTGAAGAACCTAGAATATAAGACATATTTTCAGTTGTTTCACACTTTTTTGTTAAGTATATAATTCCACATGTGTTAATTCATAATTTTGATGCCTTCAGTGTGAAGGTACAATTTTCATAGTCATGAAAATACAGAAAAATCTTTAAATGAGAAGGTGTGTCCAAACTTTTGGTCTGTACTGTATATATCCAAGGCAGTCCGTATAAGGACTTCTATTTCCTCTTCATAATTCTAGACTATATTGTTACAGATAAGTTATGAGTAGCAAGTAAATCTTGACAATACTTAAAATGCCCATGTAAAGCTGGCATATGTATTAGAGCACAATAGTGTCCATGCAAAAATATATAATGCTAATATAATACAAGTGTAATATACACAATCATTACAGAAATGAGGTTTGGACCTCAAAAAATATATAATGCTAATATAATACAAGTGTAACATATACAATCATTACAGAAATGCAGGCGAGGGGTGCATAATATAGATGACCTGTGATAACTGCTGTCACTCTTTATCTAGAAATGTGTGTATGTTTCAAATCAGGACATGACACTACTTGAGTCTAGTGGACAACAAAAGCTGCCCGTACTATCTATTTAAACAATGATGTAGCAATAATAAAAGCTATATCAAATGATACCCATTATTATATAGTAAACAGATTAATCAAGGCAAAAAATAAACCTGTCCTGAGTAGATGACTGGAGAGGATCACCCTCTGGATCCTCTCCAGCCATCCACTTAGGACAGGTTTGTTTAGTGTGTCTAAAAAATAATTCTACTCTGCAGCCACCTCTTCCTCCGAACGCCACTCGGATGGCCTTGACTTTATTTGAGGTGTAGGACCTCATCATCCCCATTGCATCATCACACCTTTCTAGTCCTTAACTCTTCTGCCCTACTCCTCCACTTCTGTCCTCACTACTCCTCCACTTCTTCCCTCTGCAAATCCGTTCACTGTCTCCCAATTCCACAAAGTACCCACTTCAAGCTACTAACAGTGACCTACAAAGCCATCCATGATTGGTCTCCCCCCATATATCTCTGAACTAACCTTCCTCCTCCTCCTCTTCCTCATTTGCCAACACCTAATCCATCATCGCCTAAAACATTTTTTTAAGGAATAATAGAAGTGGGATAGTAACGCTGATGATGGCGTCATCAGCGCTGGTAATGTCCGTGGAGTACTCGAAGCTGTGAAACATGACACACTTCTCACATGGAGGCCCATTCGTTGGTCTTGAAGTACTGTTGTTCCGCATGCTGCAGCTGAAACTCCTCTGTCTTGTGCTGCTGCTCGCACAGTCTCTCCAGCACATGCAAGGTGGAGTTCCTCACTACTCCCACGCTTCACCCCTTTGCAAATCCCTTCATTTTCTCCACATTCCACAATATATCCACTTCAAGCTACTAACACTGACCTACAAAGCCATCCATAATTTGTCTCACCAATATATCTCTGTAATAATCTCTCGATATCTCCTACCACATAATTTCTGGTCCTCACAAGACCTCCTTCTCTCCTCCACAATCGTACGTTCCTCATCCAATTGCCTGCAAGACTTCTCCCGAGTATTCCCATCCTGTAGAATTCTGTGACCCAACACATGCGATTATCCACTACATTTGGAACTTTCCAGTGGAACTTGAAAACCCACGTCTTCAGAAGAGCTTACAGCCTGCAAAGACCCTGCTGCCACCTTACCAACTCCAGAGCTGCTGAAAACCCCAAACCTACTGTCTCATCCCCCATTATCCTGTAAAATATAAGGCCGGAAGAGTAGGGTCCTCTCCCCGAGGTACCTTTCTGTCACTATTAGTTTGTTCATTGTAATTTCTTTTTGGGCTTTGTATGTATGTTTTCATTTGTACTACTTTTTTTTACATATGACTCTGATTGCTTTTTATTCATTTTTTTGTGTTAGTATGATGAAGAAGCTACATTTTTGGTGTGATTTTTTTTTATGGTACTCGCCATATGGAATAAGTAACATGACAGTTTTATAGATAAGATTGTTCTGAATGTGGCTATAATAATTATGTGTACTTTTATTTGTTTATTTTTGTTTCATCACAACGGCTGCATTTTTTGTGGCAAAACTGGTTTTCGTGATTGTGCGCTTTTTTATGTTATATTTACTTTTTTTTTTTTTTTACACATTTTATGTAACATTTTTTAACTTACTTCGTCCCACTATGGAACATGTATAATTTTTACTTTGATTGCTGGTCTCATGCACTGAAGTACTAGTGCACAGCAGTGCCGGAGACATGTCAGTGTCTCACTGACACAGATTGTGAGACCCAACTTCTAGTTGAATCTCACAGGCCACCATACCCTGGTGTTATCAGATGACCCCAGGGCACCATGGCAATGATCGACACACACGATTACAATCGCCGGGGTCGATCCTGCCAAAAGGGGTCTTTAACCCACTTTTAACCAGTTAGATACCATGATTTACATCAGTATTTAATGGGTTAATTGAACCCGATCAGTTCAAAAACTGTCCAGGGCTGATACCACAGGGTGTCAGATGTCATATAAAGCAGTAACCCGCCCGAATTTTGGCCGTGAGGCAACACTATTTTCTTATTCCCAATAGCTATTTTAAAAAGATGATGAGGGAATATGGCTCCTTAACAACCGCAGCTTTAATGCGTTTTGGCAGTCGTTTAGGGGTTAAGATGCATGGCAAATCAAGTTTCAGAAGATTTAATCACCCCTAATATCAACTGTTTTATGATTTATTTTTATTTTTTATCTGCAAACAACAGTTGCTGCTTTGGAGCATTACTAGTTAGGGTACATGTGAAACAGTAACTATGGGGAGGAAGAAATCTTTGCAGAAAATATCTGAGACTATAGGAGATAAAACATGAATAAAAAAAATAGACGATTGTTCAAACAATTGAACATTCAGTCAGAACATATCGTCACAAGGCACAAATAAAGATCAGTATCACACACGCTGTAATTGACATACAGATTAATGAACACAACCAGGTACACATGGGAACAGTACAACAAAGACCAGATGAGTAAAATAATTGCTGAGTTACAGCTAAATCCCAAATCCCTATCAATCTCCATCTATTCTAAGTATTGATGCATTGCAGACATTAAGAAGAAAGCAATACAGTAATGATTCATAACTGTGGTGATACAAATAAATTGTAATCACAGGAGCAATATATTTTTCAAATAACTGTGGTTACATTTTAAATGTGATGTTCTTTTGCATTTCTGTTGAAGAGTTGTTAAAGCAACTCGCTTGTGCTGAAATTGTCACTTCTTTAATGTTATAGAAGTGCAATAAAAAGTTGACTTCATCTAATGCAGTGTTATCGTGATCAATCTCTTCTTCAATAATAGCATTAACACATCTCCTAATAGAGTTAAGTATTTAGTAATGAAGTGGCAGCAACTTGATAAATTGGAACAGATGCAACTTTTCTCTTGGCAGACATGCCACCCTTTGGACTAATTATATCTGACATTGTGGCCATTCACATCACAGCACATCAAATTAATGAAATGAACAGACTGCAAATATTTTTATCTCTCGTTTCAGTGGGACATCATTTTTTACAGATTTTATTCCCAAAATGAACAACATATTATTCACTAGATAAACATTTTATTTCAATGTTTTACAACTTAAAATGGAAAAAAAGACATTTGCGCTTACACAAATTACGCGGCATTAAACAAATGATCATTTGTTTATATAGGAAATAAAAAAGAAGTTACATTTTTTTATTTATTTTAGTTATATTAGTAGATTAGAAGAAGAATTCATCTGAGATCAGATGACATTGAAAAGTAGTGCACTTGGCTCACATGCTTTGCCTATTAAATATTATAGAACTTGGCAAGCAACCAAAACTATTAGCTTGTAACATTATTGGAACACACATTTTGCATGGAAGTACACATTTAACTCTTAAACTAATAACTTATGACATTTGTGGATAAAATGCTGCTCAGTAATTGTGAAGCTCAGAGTATCGATCAAAAATTCTGTGGCGGTCTGGGTCTTGAAAACTTTACCATACTCTGCAACACTGTGCTTCTGCTTAAGCAAATGCAAAGAGATGTATATAGGCTAAATGCAAAGACTGTATGACACAGTACTCCATTCTGTGTATAGGTTTGTATACTTTCTATTGAGTCCATAAATCACTTGGAGAATGTGCTCAGTGCTTCAGAATGCTGACCATTGCACTGCAGAATGACTTCTTGAGCGATCCTTGAGGGTCTCAGGATGCAAACGCTGACTGATCTGTTATACTGGTTAGGTAGAGACAATCATTAAAAAAATTTAAAAGATAGTTACACTTAAATAAATATGTTATAAAACTTGAAATTAAAATAATTCTAACATTTATAGTAAAATGTCCATGTTTATTATCAACATCATTATCATGATTTGTAAATACTGAATATTAAACAAAATAGGGTGTTTCTATACTTGGTTTCAATTAAGTACAGAAAAGAAGAGACCACATATTAACTTGATATAATTAATCATTGTTGTGGCCACTGCCCCAAAGGATATCACTCTTGAAAATCACACTCATCTTAAACTCATCAAATTTACCCACATTTAAAAGTGTTGTCTGAGAATTTAAAAAATGGAAAGAATAGAGATCATGAAATCTCTGAAATTCAATTTCACCAAGTTTGGCAAAATTTTCCCAAAAACTAGAACTGCAGACTGTAAGCCCGTAAGGGCAGGGCCCTCTCCATTCTGCACTAATCTGTCAATGTTAGTTTTATCACCGTATTTTATATTTGTATCTTGTATGTAACCCCTTCTCATGTACAACACCATGAAATCAATAGTGCTCTAAAAATAATAATAGTAATAATTTATGGCAAATAAGTTCACCACAAATTGCCTGTACTCCAATTTCCCTGAAATTATGTATATAACACTGAGAGATGGATAATAAGCTTGTAGTAACCAACAACCCATTTAATAACACAGTACACTTACAGAATTTTCATGTTTTTAAAATATGAAAAAATGGTCCAAAAATGATCCCTCTTAGTCGTTTGTGATCAGGCAGACAATTCTGTAAAGAACACTGACTCAAACTGATGGTGTCATTGCTATAAGTAGCATCATTTTGTTGTGACTAAGATGACTGATGAGTAGTGTTGAGCATTCCGATACTGTAATATCGGGTATCGGCCGATATTCGCAGTATCGGAATTCCGATACTTAATTCCGATACTTTTACAATATCGAATACCGGAATCGGAAGTTCCCATAATGCCTGCGCTCTGCAGTGTCTGTGAAGGATGACAAGCTGGATGGCAGCGCGATCCAGCCTGTCATCAGAATGCCATCCCAGCGGGGGAGAATTCTCCTGATTGTTTAAAAGCCGGCGCGCGGTAAAAAGCCGCCGGCTTTTAAACAATCACACAGCCCCATACTGCTTCCCCGCAGCCTCCCACCCCGATCCTCCGCTCCCCTCGCCACCTCCCATCCCGATCGTAAGTTAGGACCGGGCAGGGAGCGCAGCACCAAGGAGCGAAGGACCCGGGCGGGGAAGCCGGCAGTGAAAAGACTTCACCGCCGGCTTTCCCGTTCTGTGCTGCGCTTTCCCGCCGGTTATTTCAAATGAACAGCTGAGGTATCAGGTGATGCCGATCAGCTGTTCATTTGAAGTAGCCGCGGTGCCCTCAGAGGGTTCATGTGAGTTCATGCTTGACTGCATGAACTCACATGAACTTTCCCACGACCGCACAGGTCAGCCACACCTCACAGACCATCAGACCGGTCATGATTAGTGTGTGTGCGGGGTGTCTGTGCGGGGTGTCTGTGTGCGGGGTGTCTGTGTGCGGGGTGTCTGTGCGATGTTTGTGCGGGTGTCTGTGCGGGTGTCTGTGCGTGCAGGCAGACATAGGCCGATGTGACACTACTACTCCCATCGGCCTATGTCTGTCCCCCGTCCACTCGTGCCAGCAGGATCAGCTCGATGGGAGCAGTAGTTCCCATCAGTCTGATCCTGCTATTTAAATTGCCCTACTGTGCCCCAATAAATGTTAAATACATGTCATTGGTGGCCAGTGGTTACCTACAATAAATTAGTTCATACATTACCTGTCCCCGCCGATCGCCACCTAAAATAAAGTAAAAAATAAAAAACTACACCTATACTCACCTAGACACCTAATTCCCCGAAGCCATCGATCTCCTGTAATAAAATATAAAATAATAAACCACAACCTTATCCTTACCCCTCCGGAGTAGTCCACGAGTGTCCCACGAAGATCTCCAGTTCAGAGCAGCCACATAGAATGTGACCGCTCTGAACCGCTGCCGCCGCTAGAATGACGGGGCCGTAAAGCAGCCCCGTCATTGCATAAGCGGGTTCACCGGAGTTCAGGCAGCGCTGCTCCGGTTAGCTGCTTTACGGCCCTGCTGTATCGTGAGAAATTCCCACGGTACAGCACTGCCGTAAAGGAGGTCTCCGGAGCTGCGCTGCCTGAATGCACTCCGGTGACCTCAGTCAGTGGCTCCCGCTGCCGGGAGCGGACGTGTTCCCGGCAGTGTGAGCTTACAGCAGCCATGCACAGCTGTCACCATCTCCAGATGTGACAGCTGTGCATGGGAGATCAGCACAGGAACGTGGACAGGTAACTATTATTTTTAGTGAACTAAGAATTAAATAAAATGGTGTGTTTTATTTCAAATAAATTATTTTTTTCTGGGTGTAGTGTGTTTTTTCTTTTTAACACTTTGTAGGTTAGTAATGGGGGTGTCTTATAGACGCCCATCATTACTAACCTGGGCTTCATGGCAGCTGGCGCTGACATGAACCCCACCACTATTACCCCCTGCCACCGCACCAGGGCAGCGTGGAAGAGCGAGGCTAAGTGCCAGAATTGGCGCATCCTACGGATGCGCCATTTCTGGGGCGGCTGACGGCTGGTGTTTCTAGCCTGGGAGGGGGCCATTATTCATGGCACCCTTCCTGGGCTATTAATATCAGCCCCCAGCTGTCTGCCTAGCCTTTGCTAGCTATTAAAATAGGGGGGACCCCACGTCATTTTTTTTGGGGGGGTCCCCCATTTTAATAGCTAGTAAAGGCTAGGTATTCAGCTGGGGGCTGATATTAGTAGCCTGGGAAGCTCCGTGGGTTTTACCCCCTTCCCAGGCTTCAAACATCTGCCCCAGCCGTCTGCTTAACCTCCGCTAGAGACTAAAATTATGGGGGATCCCACGCCATTTTTTTTTTAAATAAATCCTTTATTTTAACACTAAATGACATTTGAGGAGTTAATAAAGAGCAGTCCCTAAATTATTATTTATTTTTTAATTAATTTTTCCCAAAACTTTTGACGTGGGCTTCGCCATATTTTTGTATGCCAGCCAGGTACAGCATCCAGCTTCTATGAACGCGCCATTTTCCGGGGCGGCTGCGGACTGCAATTTTCAGCGGGGGGGGGAGGGGGGCAGAAAGCTTGGGCCTCCCTGCGCTGCGGATTCCAGCCCCCAGCTGCCTAGTTGTACCTGGCTGGACACAAAAATAGGGAGAAGCTCCACGTTTTTTTTTTTTTTCATTATTTCATGAAATTCATGGAATAATTAAGAAAAAAAGGGCTTCCCTATATTGTTGTGTCCGGCTAGGTACAAATAGGCAGCTGGTGGTTGGGGGCAGCCCGTTCCTGCCTGCTGTACCTGGCTGGACACAAATATAGTGCAAAGCCCCACGTCAATTTTTTTTAATTATTTCAGGAAATTCATGAAATAATTAAAAAAAAATTGACGTGGTGCTTCGCTCTATATTTGTGTCCAGCCAGGTACAGCAGGCAGGAACGGGCTGCCCCCAACCACCAGCTGCCTATTTGTACCTAGCCGGACACAACAATATAGGGAAGCCCTTTTTTTCTTAATTATTCCATGAATTTCATGAAATAATTAAAAAAAAAAAATGCGTGGGGCTTCGCCCTATTTTTGTGTCCAGCCAGGTACAACAAGGCAGCTGGGGGCTGGAATCCGCAGCGCAGGGAGGCCCAAGCTTTCTGGGCCCCACCCGCTGCAAATTGCAGTCCGCAGCCGCCCCGGAAAATGGCGCGTTCATAGAAGCGCCATCTTCTGGCGCTGTACCCAACTCATCCAGGGCCCTGGTGCGGTGGCTCACTGGGTAATAAAGGGGTTAAGGCCAGCTTGGCATTATCAGCTGGCCCTAAGCCCGAAATTCATGGGGTCACGCCAATATTAGACATGACCGCCATGAATTTCTAGTAAAGTATTTAAAAAAAACACAAACACCCAGAAAAAAGTCCTTTAATTGAAATAAAGACACAATTCTTTATTGTTCTAAATTAAACCATACTTACCATCACGCCCATTCCAGCTGAAGCCAACGATCTCCTGCAATAAAAGTAAAATAATAAAGCAACATCATCCTTACCTTTCCATGGCTCCCACGACAGCTTCAGCTCTGCTTCATCGAGATGACAGCCTGGATCGCAGCAGAAAGTTGCCATCCAGCCTGTCATCCCGCAGACACTGAGAAGCGCAGGCATGCTTGCGCTCCTCAGTGTCAGGCTGTGACGGCATCCCGATAAGCCGAGTCTCTCACGCTCACCGCATGCGCAGGAGAATTTTCCCACGCTGTCAGTGACGTGCATGAGGTGAGCTGAGTTCATTGGACATGACCTCGGCTCATCTGGATGCCGTCACAGCCAGACACTGAGGAGCGCAAGCATGCCTGCTCTTCTCAGTGTCTGCGGGATGACAGGATGGATGGCAGCGTTCTGCTGCGGTCCAGCCTGTCATCTCGATGTAGCAGAGCTGAAGCTGTCGTGGGAACCATGGAAAGGTAAGGATGATGTTGGTTTATTATTTTTCTTTTATTTCAGGAGATCGTTGGCTTCAGCTGGAATGGGCGTGATGGTAGGTATGGTTTAATTTAGAACAATAAAGAATTGTGTGTTTATTTCAATTAAAGGACTTTTTTCTGGGTGTTTGTGTTTTTTTTAAATACTTTACTAGAAATTCATGGTGGTCATGTCTAATATTGGCGTGACCCCATGAATTTCGGGCTTAGGGCCAGCTGATAATGCCAAGCTGGCCTTAACCCCTTTATTACCCAGTGAGCCACCGCACCAGGGCCCTGGATGAGTTGGGTACAGCGCCAGAAGATGGCGCTTCTATGAACGCGCCATTTTCCGGGGCGGCTGCGGACTGCAATTTGCAGCGGGGGTGGCCCAGAAAACTTGGGCCTCCCTGCGCTGCAGATTCCAGCCCCCAGCTGCCTAGTTGTACCTGGCTGGACACAAAAATAGGGAGAAGCTCCACGTATTTTTTTTTTAAATTCATGAAATTCATGGAATAATTAAGAAAAAAAGGGCTTCCCTATATTGTTGTGTCCGGCTAGGTACAAATAGGCAGCTGGTGGTTGGGGGCAGCCCGTTCCTGCCTGCTGTACCTGACTGGACACAAATATAGGGCTAAGCCCCACATCAATTTTTTTTAATTATTTCATGAATTTCCTGAAATGATTTTAAAAAAATTGACGTGGGGCTTCGCACTATATTTGTGTCCAGCCAGGTACAGCAGGCAGGAACGGGCTGCCCCCAACCACCAGCTGCCTATTTGTACCTGGTTGGACACAACAATATAGGGAAGCCCTTTTTTTCTTAATTATTTCATGAATTTCATGAAATAATTAAAAAAAAAAATGCGTGGGGCTTCGCCCTATTTTTGTGCCCAGCCAGGTACAACTAGGCAGCTGGGGGCTGGAATCCGCAGCGCAGGGAGACCCAAGCTTTCTGGGCCACCCCCGCTGCAAATTGCAGTCCGCAGCCGCCCCAGAAAATGGCGCGTTCATAGAAGCGCCATCTTCTGGCGCTGTACCCAACTCATCCAGGGCCCTGGTGCGGTGGCTCACTGGGTAATAAAGGGGTTAAGGCCAGCTTGGCATTATCAGCTGGCCCTAAGCCCCAAATTCATGGGGTCACGCCAATATTAGACATGACCACCATGAATTTCTAGTAAAGTATTTAAAAAAACACAACACCCAGAATAAAGTCCTTTAATTGAAATAAACACACAATTCTTTATTGTTCTAAATTAAACCATACATACCATCACGCCCATTCCAGCTGAAGCCAACGATCTCCTGCAATAAAAGTAAAATAATAAAGCAACCTCATCCTTACCTTTCCATGGTTCCCACGACAGCTCCAGCTCTGCTACATCGAGATGACAGGCTGGACCGCAGCAGAACGCTGCCATTCAGCCTGTCATCCCGCAGACACTGAGAAGCGCAGGCATGCTTCCACTCCTCAGTGTCTGGCTGTGACGGCATAAAGATGAGCCGAGGTCATGTCCAATGAACTCAGCTCACCTCATGCACGTCACTGACAGCGTGGGAAAATTCTCCTGCACTCAGCACTTCAGCGTGAGAATTTTCCCACGCTGTCAGTGAAGTGCATGAGGTGCGCCGAGTTCATTGGACATGAGCTCACCTCATGTACGTCACTGACAGCGTGGGAAAATTCTCCTGCACTCAGCACTTCAGCGTGAGAATTTTCCCACGCTGTCAGTGACGTGCATGAGGTGAGCTGAGTTCATTGGACATGAGCTTACCTCATGCACGTCACTGACAGCGTGGGAAAATTCTCCTGCACTCAGCGCTTCAGCGTGAGAATTTTCCCACGCTGTCAGTGACGTGCATGAGGTGAGCTGAGTTCATTGGACATGAACTCGGCTCATCTGGATGACGTCACAGAGAGACACTGAGGAGCGCAAGCATGCCTGCGCTTCTCAGTGTCTGCGGGATGACAGGCTGGATGGCAGCGTTCTGCTGCGGTCCAGCCTGTCATCTCGATGTAGCAGAGCTGAAGCTGTCGTGGGAACCATGGAAAGGTAAGGATGAGGTTGCTTTATTATTTTTCTTTTATTGCAGGAGATCGTTGGCTTCAGCTGGAATGGGCGTGACGGTAAGTATGGTTTAATTTAGAACAATAAAGGATTGTGTCTTTATTTCAATTAAAGGACTTTTTTCTGGGTGTTTGTGTTTTCTTTTAACTTTGACTATGGGGTTAGTAATGGGGGTGTCTTATAGACGCCTCTCCATTACTAACCTGGGCTTGATGTCAGCTGGCATTATAAGCTGACATCAACCCCAGCCCTATTACCCCACTGCCACCGCTACAGGGCGGTGGGAAGAGCGAGGCTAAGTGCCAGAATTGGCGCATCCTATGGATGCGCCATTTCTGGGGCGGCTGACGGCTGGTGTTTCTAGCCTGGGAGGGGGCCAATATTCATGGCACCCTTCCTGGGCTATTAAAATCAGCCCCCAGCTGTCTGCCTAGCCTTTGCTAGCTATTAAATTAGGGGGGACCCCACGTTATTTTTTTGGGGGGGTCCCCCATTTTAATAGCTAATAAAAGCTAGGTATTCAGCTGGGGGCTGATATTAGTAGCCTGGGAAGCTCCGTGGATATTACCCCCTTCCCAGGCTTCAAACATCTGCCCCAGCTGTCTGCTTAACCTCCGCTAGAGCCTAAAATTAAGGGGAACCCCACGCCAATTTTTTTTTTAAATAAATCCTTTATTTTAACAGTAAATGACAAGTACAGTAATCAACACTGTCACTGTACTTCATATATATGTGACTGACATGTTTCTATCTATCTAATCTATGTGTGATTCTCTATTCTTTCTATTCTAAATTGTCGGGTACAGATGCTGAATTGCCGGCCGGCTTTTTTAAAGAGACGGTGCATGAAAACACTATAATTTTTTAAATAAATCCTTTACACTAAATGACAAGTACAGTAAGCAACACTGTCACTGTACTTCATATATATGTGACTGACATGTTTCTATCTATCTAATCTATGTGTGAAGCTCTATTCTGTCTGTTATAAATTGTCGGGTACCGCTGCTGAATTGCCGGCCGGCTTTTTTAAAGAGACGGTGCACGAAAACACTAATATTTTTTAAAATAAATCCTTTACACTAAATGACAAGTACAGTAAGCAACACTGTCACTGTACTTCTTATATATGTGACTGACATGTTTCTATCTACCTAATCTATGTGTGAAGCTCTATTCTTTCTGTTGTAAATTGTCGGGTACCGGTGAATGCCGCTGATGAATTGCCGGCTTTTCATGTCATTCTACATTATTCTTAGTTGTTTTACTTCATGTAGAATTAACCTACAAGGAAAGAAAGGGTTTATTTTCATTCCGATATTTGTGTCCCATTGACTTGCATTGGTTTCCGGTATCGGAATCGGCGATATCCGATACTTTTTGGGTATCGGCCCGATCCAATCCGATACGATATTTCCTGATATCGGAAGGTATCGCTCAACACTACTGATGAGGTATTTATTTCATAACACCCTCCATTTCCTACTCATCAACATGCTTGCTGGGGGTGCTAGCTAGCGGCTCCTACATTCTTAGTCACGTTTCCTTTACTTTACACTGACCAAAGCCATTGCCATTTTGACTTTTACCATACATTTTATAATAACAGCATAAAGTGTTAGTAACAACCCACTATTAACAATAAAGAATCCAACTCAGTTAAGTCAGAAATAGCATATGTGAGAACATTAAAACATAACTTTTAATAATTCTAATTAATAAAATCTCATAGTGCCACCTAAAAAATAGAAGCTTCAACTTAGGTATGGGTCACCTTATATATTGTCTGGAGGTCTATTTTTCTTATAATCAATCGTTAATGAAATGAAAAACCTGATCTACCCTGCAGTATGGAGACCAAGATTTACACTAGGACCTGTATCCAGAGGCGGGTTGGCTACTAGAAGACAGTCACTGAATTTCTGTCAAAATAATCACCCAAACTCCAAAAGACAGAATATCCTCATGTACATATGTTCATAGGACCATAACACATATATCCCAAACTGTTTCTGCCTATCTTGTACAAATAGGTTTATGAGCAAGTATCAAGAAACCCATACAACAGAAAAGGGATACAAATTTAAACATGGCATATGTTACAGATAAAATGGTTAGAAATAGTATGGAAAGCTCTCACCCATTCTGTCATCTTCCAGGTGGGGATGTGTTCTGTCCTGGTTGGTTTGCTCCAGAACAAACAGTGGGGTTTAAGCTGCCCCTACAGATCCCTTAACAGGCTCAAGCTTATTCTAACCCCACAAACTCCTGTCCTGGCAAGGGCAGTCCCCATTTAGCACTTTATGGAGACCCTGCACTCTCCCTTATTGCATGCCCCGACGCTTTTTCGTCCAAGTCACTCTTCAGGGGACTAACTTGTGTCCAACCATGATAATCCATGGGTCTCTCCACTCTCTGTCCTAATCTGAAAATTAGGACAGAGAATGGAGGGACTCACAGTTTTCATGCACCTAGCACTTTAGGAACCTTATGGTTTGATACAAGTTAATCCCCTTATTTACTTATTTGCTTGAATTTTGTCATATGACATGATTAGTGATGAGCGAGCACTAAAATTCTCGGATACTCGTTGTTTGAGTCGAGCAACAAGCCCAATGTAAGTCTATGGGAAACTCATTTTTCCAGTGCCCCCCCCCCCCACCAGAGGTCTGCAACCGGCCTAAAAATTGCCGAAATAGATGGGAACAGTGCTCAACTGACATGGGAACAGCATGGGGAAGGCCACTGGAACCATCTCTGACTCCCCTGCTACTGCTTTGAACAATGTTGTCAGAGTATTATGCCACTTTTACAGACTCACAATAAAACATACAAAAACTAAAAATGGATTTTCCTGGGAAAAATGTTAAGGAACATCCTTTCCAAGGTAATGACTTGTATAAGGCAAAATAAATAACCAAAAATAAAAATGCTCCTCCACACCTTGGGCTATGTTCACACGTAGCGTTTTTGATGCAGTTTTGCACTTTTGCATTGCTTTCAACTGTGAAAAATACCTTCACCAGTATATGTAATTTTAACATTTTGCTAACTTATCTGGCCATGTTGTGTGGGAGACATGATCAGACACATCCTGTTTCATTTATGAAGGAGGGACTCTGAAAGTCACAAAGACTATTTTTAGAGGGCCATCAGGTGGCCCTTACTATTCTTAAGGGGATAGCAGTCAGCCCTCACTATTGTTATAGAGCCATCAGCCGGCTATGTTTTGTTGTTCCCATTATTAAAGAGTTGGTATCCTATACTGTTATTGCGCTTGCAGTGACTGCAAGGGCTGCCAAAAATTTGGACGCATCCCAATACCACTTTAAAGAGACAGGAGGGCCTCAGTAAAAAAAAATGTTCTCATTATAAAGGAGTGGGTCTCCTATAGTGGTAATGCCCATGCAGTGACTGGAAGGGCTGCTTAAGTTTGTGAAATACCCAAATACCAATTTGAAGACACATAGAGGTGGGCCTCAGTAACGACATTTTCCCATTAGAAAGGAGTGGTTCTGCTATACAGTTATTGCGTATGAAGTGAGTACAATGGCTGCCTAAATTTGGGAAAAATCTCAATACCAATTTAAAGACACATAGAGCTGGGCCTCTGTGACGACATGTTACCATTAGAAAGGAGCGGTTCTGCTATACAGTTATTACGAGTGCAGTGAGTACAACAGCTGCCTAAATTTGGGAAAAACCCCAATACCAATTTGAAGACACATAGAGGTGGGCCTCAGTAACGACATGTTCCCATTAGAAAGGAGCAGTTCAGCTATAAAGTAATTGTGTAAGCAATGAGTACAATGGCTGCCTAAATTTGGGAAAAACCCCAATAACAATTTAAAGACACATAGAGGTGGGCCTCAGTAACAAAATGTTCCCATTAGAAAGAAACGATTCTGCAATACAGTTATTGCGTATGCAGCGAGAACAAAGGCTGCCTAAATTTGAGAAAAACCCCAATACCAATTTGAAGACACATAGAGGTGGGCCTCAATAACGACATGTTCCCATTAGAAAGGAGAGGGTCTGCTATACAGATATTGCGCATACAGTGAGTACAAGGGCTGCCTAAATTTGGGAAATACCCCAATACCAATTTGAAGACACATATAAGTGGGTCTCCGTAACAACATGTTCCCATTAGAAAAGAGTGGTTCTGCTATACACTTATTGCATATTCAGTGAGTACAATGGCTGATTAAATTTGGGAAAAACCCCAATACCAAGTTAAAGACACATAGAGGTATGCCTCAGTAACGACATGCTCCCATTAGAAAGGAGCAGGTTTCCCATACTGTTCTTGCATAAGCAGTGACTGCAACGGCTGCCAAAAATTTGGACGCACTCCAAGATATAGAGGAGGGCCTCATGAAAAAAATGTTCACATTATTAGGAAGTAGGTCTCCCATACTGTTATTGCCTATGCAGTGAATGCAAAGGCTGCCAAATATTTGGACGCCCTCCAATGCCCCTTGGAAGAGAGATGTAGGGGAGGGCCTCTTGAAAAAAATGTTCACTTGTGCGATGATAGAGTCTGAGAAAACAGTCCAAGAACTTTGAGTGTTCCCCTGCCACTGCTGGATTGGATTAGTGTCTCTCTAAGCCTGTGCTCCTTGGTTGTCCAACGAGCTGTGAACTCTGCCACCAGCATTTTCAGATGGGAATTTTTTTAATAATTCTGCAACAAGGGCCTTCTGGTACTGCCCCATTTTAGCAGACCTATCCGCCATTGGAATAAGAGATAGAAATTTCTCCTTGTAGCGTGGGTCTAGAAGTGTGACCAACAAATAGTGACTGTCACACAAAATTTGGAGAATGCGAAGGCCACGGGAAAGGCAGAGTAACAGAAACTCAGCCATGTGTGCCAGATTGCTAACAGGGAAGACTTCCGTGTCCTCACCAAGAAGATAACTGACCATGCTCTCCTCCTTATCCTCCTCATCCTCCTCTCTCTCCCCAGGCCATCCACAGACAATATGACACTTGTGCGGATAGTACCCTCTATAGCGCAGGAAACTATCTCCTGTTCTTCTACCTCCTCCTTCTCCTCCTCTTCCTCATTGTCACTCAATCCACATTGGGATGAGATAAGGATGGGCTGTATGGAATCAACCTGTATGGTTAATTGATCCATCTCATCGTGCTCTGCCTGCAATGCCTCCTCTTTAATTGTGAGCAGCGAGCGTTTCAAAAGACAGAGAAGCGGGATGGTGACGCTAATTATGGCGTCATTGCCGCTCACCATCTTGGTGGAGTCCTCAAAGTTTTGGAGGATGGCACAGATGTCTGACATCCATGCACACTCCTGAGGTCTTATGTGTGGAGATTAACCTGAATACCGATGGCCGAGTTGATGCTGCTAGTCAATAACTGCCCTCTTCTGCTCACAAATCCTTCCCAACATCTGCAATGTTGAGTTTGAATGCATGGGAACATTGCACACCAGTGAGCCGGAAGCTGCAAGCGCTGCTGAAGTACGGCAAGGGCGGCGGAAGCTGTTGCTGACTATTTAAAATGGGTACACACGCGGCATACTTTGACAAGTAGATCCGAGTAGGTTTTGAGAAACAGCTGAACCACGAGGTTAAGCACATGGGCCAGGCATGGTACATGTGTGAGCTCGCCTTGCTTCAGAGCTGCCACCAGGTTCCAGCCATTGTCACACACAACAATGCCTGGCTGTAGGTTCAGCTATGTCAGCCACAGATCTGCCTGCTCTTTCAGAGCTGTCCACAACTATTCAGCATTGTGCGCTTTGTCACCTAAGCATTTTAGCTTCTGCACAGCCTGTTGCCGCTTGGCTGAGGCAGTGCTGCAGTGCTTCCAGCTTGTGACTGATGTCGTCATTTCAGAGATGGAAACTGAAGAGGAGGAGGAGGTGTAGGAGTTGTAGAACATGGGGGCAACCCTGATTTACCCAGGGCCCGCAATCCTTGGGCTCGGCTTCCACTATATTAACCCAGTGTGCCGTCAGCAAGATGTACCATCCCTGCCCACAAGCACTTGTTCACATGTCCATGGTTAGGCGGACCTTCCCAGTGGCTGCGTTGTTGGGGGCGTGGCTAATATTTTGGGACACGTGCTCGTGTAATGCGGGGATGGCAAAGCGGGAGAAATAGTGGTGGCTGGGGACCGAGTACCGAGGGATGACTGCTGCCATCAGGTTGCCGAAAGCTTCCGTCTCCACCAGCCTAAAAGGCAACATTTCGAGCACAAGCTTTCGTGAAATGAGTGAGTTTAGTAATTTGGCCTGTGGGGCATTGGCTGCATATTTGCACTTGCGTTCCAAGGACTGGGGTAGGGACAACTGAACGCTGCACTGGGACAAGGACGTGGATGTGGTTGCTGATGATGCTAGTTGAGAGTGTGCAATGACACGTAAATGGTGGAGGGATAGACAGGGGATTGGCGTGTACACACAACAGCGGAACAGTCAGTGGTGTCACCCGCAGACACCATTGCTGGACTCTGGAGTTCGGCCCACTTAGTCAGGTTCTTTGCTGCCATGTGCCTGATCATGCTGGTGATGGTCAGGCTGCTAGGTTTGCTAGTCCTGCTGATGCTGGCCTGGCAGTTCGTGCAAATGGCCTTTTTTGGGGTTATTATCAGAGTCTTTAAAAAACAAGCAGACTCGGGAAGACCTAATAGTTGTACTGGCAACTTCCGTCGTGTTGGTGTTCCAGGGAACGGCTGCCCTCCTTATGTCTGTGGCCACCACTCTGCTTGTTCCTGCCTGTTGTGGTGCTACATCACCATCCCCCTGTGTGCTGATGTACTCACTCTGCATGTCACCTTGCCAGGTTTGGTCAGTGACTTCATCGTCCACCACCTCATCTTCCACTTCCGCACCCTGGTCTTCCTCCCAACTTTCTGGCAATTGCTTCTCATCATCATCATCCACCTCTTGCGGCAGTAATTGCACTTTCCCACCATTGCCTTTGTGTGACCATGGCTGCTCAAATATCTGGGCATCTCTACACAAGTTCTCCTCTTGCCCCGCTTGAAGCTGGCCTGATAAGAGGCCCAAATTTATAAATGGAAAAGTGAACAACTCTTCGGAGTGTCCAAGTGTGGGATCAGTAATTTCCAGATACTCGGCATGATGGGAGGAAGGAGGATCAGGGTGAGGAATATGCAATCCAGACTCACGGCTACTCAGACTTGACCGTGTGGAAGACTGGGTGGTGGTGGCAAAGTGACTAGAAAGCATCATCTTCTATCCAACCAACAACGTTTTGACACTGCTCTGGGTTCAATGGTGGTATGCAGTCGTCTGCTAGCAATTGGGACAGGAAGGTCGAGCGACAAGATGTGGGTGTTTGTTGTGGCACAATTTCAGCTTGCCCACATCCTTGGCCTCGGCCTTGGCCTCTGCTTGCCCATCACCATCATGTCCACTTCCCCCTCCTTTGCCACTCACCTTGCCCATTTCAAATGGAGGACAATATTTTCCACGTTCAATACAAATGACTGGATTTGATCTGCAGTTATATGTGATACGTGTGATGGACACCCACGGTTTTAAATAGCGGCCCTGTAGTTTACTATTGTTGGCAGCAACCTCGTGTGAATAGCTTCACTGACAAACTGCTACAAACTCTAAATGGAGGACAATATATTCCACATTCACTACAAATGACTGGATTTGAATCGCAGTTTTATGTGATACGTCTGACGGACACCCATGGTTTTAAATAGCGGCCCTGTAGTTTACTATTCTTCACAGCGACCACGTGTGAATAGCTTCACTGACACACTGCTACAAACTCTAAAACACCCACGGTTTTTACCCCTTCCCGACATGCGCCGTACATGTACTGCTCGGTGGGAGTTGCGTTTCCACAAAGAACAGTACATGTATGGCGCAGTAATCGGGCGGTCTCACATTGAGCGCCACCGCGATCATATGCAGATGTCAGCTCTGTGTGTCTCTAGCACCGATCGTGGGCATTTAACCCCTCTGATGCCGCTGTCAGTAGCACCGTAAAAAAAAAAAAAAAAAAGGCAAAAACAATGCTTTATCATCATACCTCCAATCAAACAATGGAATAAAACGCAATCAAATAGACGCTTGTAGATAAAAATGGTACCACTGAAAACTTCATCTTGTCCCGCAAAAAACAAGCCACCATTCAGCTTCATCAGCTGAAAAATAAAAAAGTTACAGCTCTCAGAATAAAGTGATGCCAAAATAATAATTTTTCCTATAAAATAGTTTTTATTGTGTAAAAGCGGAAAAACATAAACAAATATATATAAATGTGGTATCTCTGTAATCGTACTGACCAAAAGAATGAAGCTGCCTTATCAATTTTACCGGAATGGCATAAAAAAAAGTTCCCAAAAAACAATTCCTGAATTGATGGTTTTTGTTCATTCTGCCTCCCAAAAAACGGAATAAAAAGTGATCAAAAAAAGTCACGTGCCTGAAAATGGTACCAATAAAAACATCAACTCGTCCCACAAAAAACAAGCCCTCACATGACTCTGTTGGACAAAATATGGAAAAGTTATAGCTTTCAAAATATGGTGATGCAAAAACTTGCTTTTACAATAAAAAGTGTCTTTTAGTGTGTTACAGCTGTCAATCATAAAAACCCAATATAAATCTGGTATCGCTGTAATCGCACCAACCCGAAGAATAAAGTCGTCTAATCAATTATGCTGCACGAGGAAAGGCGTAAAAAATAAATAAAGCCAATTATTTTCCTGCTGCTTATTTGTTCATTCTGCCTCCTAAAGATCGCAGTAAGGTTCGGTTCACATTTTTCCTGCGATCTGCGCTGAGCGCTTAAACCGGGTCTCCGTGTAAATCTCTGAAATACATGATTCAGACGGAAGCCACAGCGAAAGATTCTATGCAATGAGGCACATGAAGGCACTGTGGATGCCGTCTGGCCTATGATCAGGCGGTGTCTGTCTTTTTATTTATTTATGCATAAAAGTGCCGTCGGCCACAGTTTTGTGCACTTCTGAAAAGAAGGACACCGCTGATCAGAGGCCAGATGGAGTCCAGAGTAACTCTACTGCCTCATTATAGTGAATGGATAGCTTGAGGATTTCTTCTGAATCAAGTCATTTGGGAGATTTAGATGGAAAACCTGATATAAGTGCTCAGCGCAGAGCGCAGGATAACCGTGATCCAAAATGTTATGTAAAATGTTCCCAATAAAAGCTTCAACTCCATGCACAAAAAAGCAAGTCCCCACTCAAGTCCGTCATCAGTTAACAATAATATAGGGGCTTCCACATTACTGGTAGCACAAAGGCCCTGGAAAAACTAAATGGCTCCTCGGCCACCAAAAGAAATACAACAATTTCTGTGCTCCCAAATCCCAATGTCCACCTCCCTTCTGAGCTCCAGTGTGTGTGTAAACTGCAGTTAGCGTCCACATGTTTGGCATTTTTGTAGCGATGAGAGAAATGCCTAAATTACGGGTGCATGTCTCCAGAAGCATGAGCTGGTACTGGTCACCACAATGTACTGGTCACTATAACATACTGGTCACTACAACGGCAGTTTGCAATCTTCACTTAGCAATATCCACTGCTGCTTGTTTGTGGAAAACACCCATGGTGTCAAAATCGTCACTACACCTATAGATAAATTCACAAAGGGGTATAATTTCCAAAATGGGGTCACTAGAGTGGGGATATTGCTCTTCTAGCATGTAGGGGCTTTGTATATGGAGTCCGCAAACTATTATAGGAAAATCTGTGCTCCAGGAGGCAAATTGGGCTCTGTCCCTCCCGTGTCTCGCCGTGTGGCTAAGCAGTACTGTACAGCCACATGTGAGGTATTTCTAAATTCAGTAGAAACTGTGGGACAAATTTTGGTGCCATTTTTACCCATTTCCCAGTGTGAAAAAGTAAAATCTGGCGCTGAAGCATAATTTCCGTGTTAAAAATGTAATTATTTTTTATTCACTGCCCAATGGTATAAAATTACGAGACCCACCTGTGGTGTCAATATGATCACTGCACCACTAAATGAATTCATTGAAAGGTGTAGTTTGTAAAATTGGGTCACTTATGGGAGGGTTCAGCTGCTCTGGCACCTCAGGGGCACTACCAATGTGACATGGCACCCTCAAATCAGTCCAGCAGAATCTGAACTCCAATATGGTGCTTCTTCCCTTCTGAGCTTTGCACTATGCCTCAAAAGTAGTTGTCAACCTCATATGGGGTATCTGCATACTCAAGAAAAATTGCACAACAAATTTTGGGGTCAATTTCTTTCTGTTATCCTTGTGAAAATGAAAAATTTTGTGCTAAAAAACATTCTTTCTGGAATTTTTTTTTTTCACTGTTGTGAAAATGTTATTTTTATGGCTCAATGTTATAAACTTCTGTGAAGCACCTGGGGGTTCAAGGTGCTCACCACACATTTAGATAAGTTCCCTGGGTGGGTCTAGTTTCCAAAATGGTATCACTTGTGGGGGGTTTCCACTGTTTTGGCACATCAGGGGCCCTCCAAACACAACATGGCGTCTGCTCATTATTCAAGCAAATTTTACATTCAAAAAGTCAAATGGCGCTCCTTCCCTTACGAACCCTGCCATGCGCCAAAACAGTGGTTTTCTTCCACATATGGGGTATCGGCTTACTCAGGAGAAATTTCACAACAAATGGTATGGTGCAATTTCTCCTGTTACCCTTATAAAAATGCAAAGCTGAAAATTTTTTTTGTGGGAAAAAGGTGAAAATTTTATTTTTACGGCTCAATGTTCTAAACTTCTGTGAAGCACCTGGGGGTTCAAGGTGCTCACCATACATTTATATAAGTTTCCTGAGGGGTCTAGTTTCCAAAATGGTGTCACTTGGGGTTTTTTGTACTGTTTAGGCACATCAGGGGCTCTCCAAACGCAACATGGCGTCCGCTCATTATTCAAGCAAATTTTACATTCAAAAAGTCAAATGGCGCTTCTTACCTTCTGAACCCTGCCGTGTGCCCAAACAGTGGCTTTCTCCAAAATATGGGGTATCGGCTTACTCAGGAGAAACTACTCAACAAATTTCGGGGTTCTTTTTTTCCTGATACCATTGCAAAAATAAAAAAATTGGGATCTAAAGTAACATTTTTGTGAAAAAAGTTAAATGTTCATTTTTTCTTTCCACAATCCAAAAATACCTGTGAAGCACCTGAAGGGTTGATACACTTCTTGAATGTGGTTTTGAGCACCTTGAGGGGTGCAGTTTTTAGAATGGTATCAATTTTGGGTATTTTCTGCCATAAAGACCCCTTAAAGTCACTTGTAATGTGGTCCCTAAAAAAATGGTTTTGTAAATTTTGTTGGAAAAATGAGAAATCGCTGGTCAACTTTTAACCCTTATAATTTCCTAACAAAACAAAATGTGGTACCAAAATTGTGCTGATGTAAAGTAGACATGTGGGAAATGTTATTTATTAACTATTTTTTTGTGACATGACTCTTTGATTTAAGGGCATAAAGATGAAAATTTTGAAAATAGCTAAATTTTCAAAATTTTCGCCAAATTTCTGACTTTTTTCACAAATAAATGTAAGTATTATCAAATAAATTTTACCACTATCATGAAGTACAATATGTCATGGAAAAACAAGTATCAGTGCGATCCGTTGAAGCATTCCAGAGCTATTATTTTAAAAAGTGACAGTGGTCAGAATTGTAAAAATTGGCCTGGTCAGGAAGGTGAAAACAGGCTTTGGGGTGAAAGGGTTAAATAGTGGCCCTGTAGTTTACTATTTTTGGCAGTGACCTCATGTAAATAGCTTCACTGACACACTGCTACAAACTCTAAATGGAGGACAATATTTTCCACGTTCACTACAAATTTGTGGATTTTTATCGCTGTAATATCTATATATACACAGTATCTATATATATATATTTACAATGGGTACAGAAAGTATTCAGACCTCTTTAAATTTTTCACTCTTTGTTTCATTGCAGCCATTTGGTAAATTCTATAAAGTTCATTTTTTTTTCTCAATAAAGTAGACTCTGCACCCCATCTTGGCTGAAAAAAAGAAATAGAACTGTAGAAATTTTTGCAAATTTAATAAAAAAGAAAAACTGAAATATCACATGGTCATAAGTATTCAGACCCTTTGCTCAGTATTGAGTAGAAGCACCCTTTTGAGCTAGTACAGCCATGAGTCTTCTTGGGAATGATGCAACAAGTTTTTCACACCTGGATTTGGGGATCCTCTGCCATTCTTTCTTTCAGATCCTCTCCAGTTTGGTCAGGTTGGATGGTGAACGTTGGTAGACAGCTATTTTCAGGTCTCTCCAGAGATGCTCAATTGGGTTTAGGTTAGGGCTCTGGCTGGGCCAGTCAAGAATGGTCACAGAGTTGTTCTGAAGCCACTCCTTTGTTATTTTAGCTGTGTACTTAGGGTCATTGTCTTGTTGGAAGGTGAACCTTTGGCCAAGTCTGAGGTCCAGAGCACTCTGGAAGAGGTTTTCATCCATGATATCTCTGTACTTGGCCTCATTCATGTTTCCTTCAATTGCAACCAGTCGTCCTGTCCCTGCAGCTGAAAAACACCCCCATAGCATGATGCTGCTACCACCATATTTCACTGTTGGGATTGTGTTGGGCAGGTGATGAGCAGTGCCTGGTTTTCTCCACACATACCGCTTAGAATTATCACCAAAAAGTTCTATGTTCATCTAATCAGACCAGAGAATCTTATTTCTCATAGTCTGGGAGTCCTTCATGTATTTTTGAGCAAACTGTATGTGGGCTTTCATATGTCTTGCACTGAGGAGAGGCTTCTGTTGGGCCACTCTGCCATAAAGGCCTGACTGGTGGAGGGCTGCAGTTGACTTTGTGGAACTTTCTCCCATCTCCCTACTGCATCTCTGGAGCTCAGCCACAGTGATCTTGGGGGTTCTTCTTTACCTCTCTCACCAAGACTCTTCTCCCATGATTGCTCAGTTTGGCTGGACAGCCAGGTCTAGGAGGACTTCTGGTGGTCCCAAACTTCTTCCATTTAAGGATTATGGAGGCCATTGTGGTCTTAGGAACCTTGTGTAATGCAGAAATTCTTTTGTAACCTTGGCCAGATCTGTGCCTTGCCACAATTCTGTCTCTGAGCTCCTTTGGCAGTTCCTTTTAGCTCATGATTTTCATTTGGTCTGACATGCACTGTGAGCTGTGAGGTCTTATATAGACAGGTGTGTGCCTTTCCAAATCAAGTCCTATCAGTTTAATTAAACACAGCTGGATTCCAATGAAGGAGTAGAACCATCTCAAAGAGTATTACAAGGAAATGGACAGCAAAGGGTCTGAATACTTATGACCATGTGATATTTCAGTTTTTCTTTTTTAATAAATTTGCAAAAATTTCTACATTTATGGGTTTTTTTCAGTCAAGATGGGGTGCAGAGTATACTTTATTGCGAAAAAAATGAGCATTTTAGAATTTACCAAATGGCTGCAATGAAACAAAGAGTGAAAAATTTAAAGATGTCTGAATACTTTCCGTACCCACTGTATGTAATATCATGTCTGATAATGGAAAAGATCTGTCTGTATTCTGCAGTGCTAACATGCAAATGGAGCAGTAAAATGGTGTACTCTGGGTTGCTTTTTAAGCAAATAATCAGGATTAAGATGAAAAAAAGAGTCCTGGCCCCTGATATCAGGGGCTATGTCTACGCATATCTGCAACATCAGCAGCAAACAGAATGTGCAAAGGACCCTCTTGCGCTGTAAACACTGCCACAAACCCTGCCTGCCTACCTGCCTGCCTAACTCCCGCTATCGTTACTGAATATATGCAGCTGGATTAGTCCTCAGAAGGACTTTTAGTTCAGATGGATATATAGATATGCTGTGGAATACCTATATTAACTAATAAACAAGCAAATCTGTCCCTGACTCAGCAGCAGCTCTTCCTACTCTACCAGTTTCCGGATTAGACTGTGACAAGCATGGGGGCACCAGGTCTTATATAGACCCGATGACGCTATGCGGCCAGCAAACCACTGTAATGCTTCAACCAACATGGCTTCGGCATTGCACTGCGTGGCAGGCAATCCCTGCATGTTCATTGGCTCTCTAAAGTGCACCAAACATGGAGGGCGGGGACCCGAGCTCATGCCCGAGCAACCTGAAAATATTCACTGAATGCCGAGCATGTCGAACACAGTGATGCTTGTGCGAGTACCGAGTAGTGGCGCTCATCACTCCTAAAGAAGAAAAATGAAAAGGTTTGCAGGATTACAGGAAGAAAGATGTTAGTGTGAATTGGGTTGTGTGATAAGCGTTTTAATCTGTGTTAACTAATTTTCAGCAGTCGTTAAGCAGTACTGAATATGAGAGTAGGATGGAGTTCAGAAGTGAGAGAGAGACTTCTGTTTAGCTGTGAGGTATGTTGGGGAAGCCCATGCAGCAGTCTATGACAGATACAATCTACTACAATGTGTAAAATTGTGATGACCATTTTTGGGAGATTCACCCAATTCAAATCGCACATTGCTTGAATTCAAAGAGATCTACGGATTTGAAGAAATTTGACTCAAATTCGATTTGCATCAAAACAATTCTCTCATGGATAAAAGAGACACATCAGACATAACTGAGATCTTCAAAATGCCAGAACTTTATTTAGGCACACTAAAAATTCATGGAAAAGCCCTTATGTTTTTCAGACTTAATCTAGGTTCATAGTAAAAACTGTATCACTTAGACCAGATCCATACATGTGTAAGGGGCTTTTTCATGCATTTTTCATGTGCTTCAATAAAGTTCTGCTTTTATGGAGAATGGAGATCACAGTGCTGTATTTTTTTAATTCTGGTGCAACTTGTAGTTTTTCTCCCAATTTAGCAAAAAATATACGTTATAGCTGGGAGATTGTAGAGATAGATTGGATCATCACATACAAATATACCGTATTTTTCGGATTTTTTCCCCAAGATTTGGGGGGAAAATGGGAGTGCTTCTTATAATCTGAATGTAGCTTATTGGGGGGGGGGCGGCTGCGATGGAGCGTCCCAGGCTGCTGCAGGAAGCTGGCGACGGAGGCAGGAGTGGGGCAATGCTGCGAGCCCCGGGCTTGGAGGAGGTGGTGTTCAGCGGTGCGAGGCTGAAGCGGGTGCCGGGCTTTCACAAAATGTCAGCGGAATCCCCGCACTTCCCATTCTTTTTACTGCTGTACACTGTGGGAAAGTAACTGTCCAAGGAGGCCCATGTGCAGACTGAGGTCTCTGCTCCTGAGATCTCATCTCCCGAGATCTCATATCCTGATATCTCAATCTGCACATGTGCTACCTACAGCAGCCATTTTCCCAAAGTCCACCGCAGAGAAAAGGATGGGAAGTGCGGGGACAAAATTTTCTGAAAGCCTGTAGCCCGCCACAGCCTCGTACTTCCAAACAACCCCTCCTTCAGGCCCGAGGCCTGCAGCATCATCCTACTCCTGCTGCCAGCTTCTTGCAGCAGCAACCCTGCCTCCTGGGACCCAGCACCACTGCAGCCTCCCCACTTGGTAGGCACCCGTAAAAGCAGACTATAAGACCACCATTTTATTTTAAAAAATGTTTTCCTATTTTCCTCCCCAAAACTTAGGTGTGTCTTATAGTCCGCAAAATGCGATACTTAGTTGTTCCTGTAAATTAACTGGTACAGGAAATGTGAACATCAATAATAAGGGGTTTGACTACCAATAGTATTTGAATCAAAAGTTTAAATATGCTGAAACTTTAATTTTATAGTTGTAATAAATTTTAAACCAAGTGTAGAATATTTCTTACATTTTTGAAACAATTACCTGTATATATTTTTGCAACAAACAGATATATGCAGATGTGCAGATTGTTTTATATATTTCTCAGAGAAAAATAGGATTCTGTTTTTATATATCCTAGGTGGTGACAAGGACATAAAGGAAGGAGTAGATTGCAGTAGATAAACACTGAAAAATGTTTCTTGGCAAATCAAAAGGAAAAACAGATTAGTAGCTGAGGTCAGATATACTGTTCAAAGAAGGCTAAAGTTTTATTTTGTGCTTCAAATCTTCTAACTTCCATCACTTACATGTTCACAGAAATTTCCTAAAAACATTTAAACTTTTAAAATTCTCTGTGTTCTCCTTAGCAACAGAATAAAAACTGTTACTTTGTAGCAATACATGACAACAAAGTTTAATGTCTTTTGCTACAGAGTGACTGACAGTTTTAAATATGCTGCAGAGGGAAAACTAAGAGATATAGAAATGGAAAAATATCTACAAAAACTGCATCTAGTTTCCATTTTTTAAGATGCAGTATTTCTCTCTAAACTAATCCAAATAAATACAGATGTCTGGAGACACAAGTCAATCAATTTATTCTCTTGTGTGAATACTAGTTTTTAATATTTAATCAATATGTTTCTAAACTAACCGCTGTGTAATAGATGCTGGCTGTGCAAAGGTGACAACATGTATGGCATATAAATTTGCATTGTTTTTTAGCTACTAGAATGCCATCTTTCCATAAACATCCCATTATAACAGCCCCAGTAGTAATATTTTGTTTTTGAAAAAAATTACAATATAACCAGTAAGCAATGCTGCAATAGTACCAGCAATCTGCTGAGATGAGACTTCTGTGATTCAATATTTGTGGAAATGACTATAAATTATAGACAAACAGTTTATTTAGAATTGTCTGCATAGGTTATTAATATGAAATATTAATCTCTGTAGAGATTGCTCACTGGTAATGACGTAGTGATATATCTATTTTTTAATTTTAGCTAACATCCATCAAGGATACATTTTCTCAAAGGGCCTGGCATAGAGTACATCTATGTCTCACTCAGTGTACGACTGCATAGAGTGTGGCAGTATAAGACCACTGACCACTGGCAGTATAAAATCACTGTATACATTGTAGGTGCCTACAACAATGATCAGCGATATCTGAAATCACTGTTGTTTATCCAATTAGATGCAGCAATCAAATATTGACAGCAGCATTTAAATCTCTCGTCACTGCTCATGTGCTCATAGGTGCAGATGGGAACTGAAAAACTTCTGAAGGGCCCATTGTCTCAATTTTGTAACACGAAAGAAGCCAAGGCATAAAATAACCTGCGAAAGAAATTGTTCTTTTACTATATAATGCAATACCAAGCTTTGCAGCTTATACAGTAGTTCATGACATGAAATGATTCCAGGTATTAAAGCCAGTAGACACTCTCAGTGCAGAAATGAATGTGTTGCATGGATTTATGTCTTTCTATATCAACTAAGGAATGTGGGGGCATCAAGACCCTGGACCAGACCTCAATCACAGGACAATAAAACTTTCACACTCCTTATCTATGAACTGTTCCATTATTTACAGCCACAACTGTTTATCCCTCTCCCATAATGATAATTCTGCTTCACATCACTTGTCTAATCTATTGCATTATTTCTGTGTCCTGTTGTGCATAAATATGTGACTCTTCAGATTTTGTGTTATTCTATGCCTGATGAAGAGACTCTAGTAGTCTCAAAAGCTAGCAATTTATTACCATCCTTTCAGTTAGCCATTTAAAGGTATCAAACCACTGAGGACTCTCAAATCTTAATATTTTTCAGTGTTTTATACATTAAAGTGAATGGTGTTATTAAAACTATAACTTGTCCTGCAAAAATGAAGTCTTTACAAGGATATGTTGATACAAAAATAAAAAGTAATGTCTTTTGGAAGAAAGGGAGGATAGAAATAAAACATCAAAAATGAAATATGGCCCAGTACTATAAAGGTTAACCCCTTCACGACCTTGCGAATTTCCATTTTTGCGTTTTTTGTCTTTTGTTCCCTTTCTTCCCAAAGCCTTAACTTTTGTATTTTTCCGTAAATATGGCCATATTAAAGCTTGTTTTTTGCAGGACAAGTTGTACTTTTGAACAACACCAATGATTTTACCATATAGTGTAGTGGAAAATAGGAAACAAATTCCAGGTGCGGTGAAATTGCAAAAAAATTCCAAAATAGTTTCTTTGCTTTTTATTTACCATGTTCACTAAATGCTAAAACTGACCTGTCATTATGATTCTCTAAGTCATTATGAGTTCGCAGATGCATGCTTTTTATTTAATTGTTGAAAAAATAATTCAAAGTTAGTAAAAAAAAAATGGCGCCATTTTCCGAGACCGGTAGTGTTTCCATTTTTCGGGAACTAGAGCTGAGTGATGGCTTATTTTTTGCTTGCCAAGCTGATGTTTTTATTGATACCATTTTTAAATAGATACAATCTTTTGATCGCCATTTTATTGCAATGTTGTGGCAACAAAAAAAACGCAGTTCTGCCGTTTTGATTTTTTTTCTCGTTACGCAGTTTACCGATTGAATTAATTGTTTTTATATTTTGATAGATTGGACATTTCTGAACTCAGCGATACAAAATATGTGTTTTTTTATTGTTTTATTTTGAATGGGGCAAAAGGGGGGGGGGTGATTTCAACTTTTATATAATTTTTTTATATTTAAAAAAAAATGTCTACTTTTTACTTCAATAGCCCAATTAGAGGACTTGAAGCTGCGATCTTCTGATCACTTGTGCTACACATAGCAGGGTTCCATCTGCAATAACAATCACTGGAGTCTTCTGCATACCCCCAGTTGTTATGCCAACCCATCTGCGCCCTATGATTATGTGACAGAGGCGCCAATGGGTGGGGTTTGTGACGTGCTTCTGGCGTGTTCGTGCTAAATGCCACTGCCAGTGGTTGACGTAACATGTGGATCGCGATTTCACCCGCGGCTGTTAGAAGCACATGACCGCTGATCAAATCAGCTGTCATGTGCAGGGAAAGATGCGGGCTCAGCACCGGAGCCCTTATCAAATGCAGGGACACGACCTATGACGTATCTATATGTCATAGGTCTTGAAGGGGTATTAGAAAAGTTAATGTGTAACTGGATTTTCAAGTGAATTTTAAGAGTAATCAAGTGCACATGAGGAATAACACTATTTTTATACATTATATGCCTTGTATTTTGCATTTATTAGCATGTTTTGATTCTGCATGCTCAAGTCAAAGTTCAGAAGTTTCTCGTTGTGCGCTGTCTCTCTAACTCCTCCCCTCTAAATAAACTTTTGTAGATATTAACAACCTACAAAATATAGGAGACTGTACTGCTATATACATTTAATCAATTATTTATATTAAGTAAAGATTCACTTAAAAACCAATAAAAGAATATTAAAAGCTGGATATGTGATACAAGAATAGAAGTTTGGTTGCACACTAAGAAACCAAGGGATCAACCATTATTAAAGTGAAAATGCATATAAAGCCTAAGTATAAATTAATTAAAAAAAGCATGATGCCAATTTATTAAGGCTGTGCTGCATTTTCGTTGTGGCTGCAATATGACTTTAGCATGGCTGTAATGTGGAAAGTTAAACATAAAGGGATTGTCCGACGAATAAAGTACATTTTAATCAAGAGATCTTGGAAAATGAATACGTTTCACAATGAGATTTGTTTAAAAATGTTCCTGTGTTGAGATAATCTTATAAATGTGCCCCTGTTATGAACAGTCTTATTGTTTGACAATGCAAAGATGTTTTTTTACATGGTCAGAACATACCACACCTTTTGGCAAAGGGATGAAGGATAAGTGAGTATGCAGTAAACATAGCAGAGGATTGCAGCTGCTGCTTTATGTGAGGTAACATATTTCCCTTACTGTTAGTTTTATCACAGGAGTGAGTGGTATCTGCTGACCATAAACAGGAGCAGCTCTTTTATTCCAAGATCTTTGATAAGTAATGCATGAAGAGGCATGTTTAATATGTTTTAAATTAATCATGTTGTATTTTGGAAAATGTACAATGGGAATCCATTGTATTTGGAATCCACTAGATAGTATATCACGGATTCATGCAGTGAAAAAAAAAAGCAGGGACATAGATTAAGTCATATGCCATCGAGAAACGAGTAGAAAATCATTCTGTCTGTCTCATAATTTTATTTGACCCATAATACACTATTCCATATGGTTTGAATAAAGAGAAGCAGCTCAAATAGTAATGCATGTGTGATGTATATTATAGAAGAGCAGAGTATACCACAGCTTGCAGTGCTAGGGTCCTGGGTTCAAATCCCACCAAGGACATCAACTGCAAGGAGTTTGTATGTGCTCCCCGTGTTTACGTGGATTTCCTCCGGGTTCTCAAGTTTCCTCCCACACTCCAAAGACATACTGATAGGGAATGTAGATTGTGAGCCCCAATGGGGACAATGCTGAAGATATCTAACCACTTAAGGTGAACTATTGTATTTGCACATGTACAGTGTATAATACTTGAACTTGGTCTGATAACTTTGGAGCAAAGTAGAAATAAAGCAAATCAACATGAGGTATGTGGATATACACATGGAGACTCTAAGTTAATGGTCAGATCAAATCTCAGACCATGAAATTGCAATAAACTCATCTGCTAAGCTGCACTATCACCGGTGGTAGAGTTTAAATCTTTATTCAACACAAAAATAAAAAAAAATGTTTAAATAATAGAGCATACAATCAACTATAAGTAATAATTAACAGTCTTTAATATACAGCCTGTGACTCAAAATGTATTCAGCCTTACTAGGCACCTCTAATGGTTGATTCATAGATAATAATGAGTGGATAAGGCAAAATTCAAATTTGCCTGTTCGCATGCATTTTACCTGGAAATTCAATTCTCAGTTATTATTTTCAAATCTTCAGTTATTCTCCACAAATTTAATATCCATTATTATTCACTGGGGTCTTTCAAGACCCCAGAGCATAGTAAATGTAAGATGTAAAAATAAATCCTTTTACTCCGGCCCCTCCTTTCTTATCCCCACAATCCTCTTTACTACTCTTGATCCCCTGTAGCTAGTAAAAAATGCTATGTGTGAAGAAGATATCTTCTGCTGATTGCTATTTTTTGTTAGTTAATATCCAAGTCATGTTTAATGATTCTATGTGGAGTTAGATCTTAACTCACAGCTTAGTTGTGTAAATGGTACTTTCGAGGCAGTTTTACTACTTTTGGTTCAGAGTTATTTGCATATTTTATGTCACGGATATGTATAACATTTTGGCTTAAAGTAATGTGTTTCTTTACACAGGGACTAATACTAATTTACAACTATTGTTGCTTTTTTAAATGTTTGGCAATATAAATTACAAACTTCAAGGAGCATACTGAATGCATTCTGCTCTCTAATGTACTAGTGTTAACAAGTGTTGTGCATTAAAACACCAATACATCTTTATCAGCTTTGGAGGCATACCATTAACATTTTAATAAATAATACATAGGAAGTCATACATTTTTAATACTGAATGGTACGTTAAGAGCTCCATTTTGATAGGTAATAATAACCTGCTTACAGAAACTCTTGAATAATTTATACTCATTTGAAACAACAAAATCATCTGTCTTTTTATAAGGTCAGGAAACACATAATTTCTATTAATAATATCATTACATATCTTGGGAATTAAGAATATTTACATTTAATTCAAAGTGATGAGGCATCTATCACGGTATTAAATTATATGTTATAAACTGAGGTTTGAGGCACTGTTCTCTTATAAGAATATTTTTAAATGATTCTTCCAATTCTTCCCCTCGAGATTGTAACTAGTATCTTGCCATGTTCAAGTGTTTTATAAGTGTTTTCCAGGAAAACAGTATATCAAGAATACTGACTTGTTTCTTCAATGTTTAATGATCCAAAGGAACATGTAAATATTTGACTGACAGTTGTACATCAACCTACCATGCCACATTTTAAAGTAAAAAAGTCGTTGAAAAAAGGTATTTCCAGATCATATTTTTGTGAATTTTTATATTTTTATATTTCATACACTGACATCAGATAACTGTTTATAATAAATTACAATAATTTTGCATGGCACAGTTTTGTACTCAGTATAGAATAAAAAAATTTAAAGAATTCAATGCTTTTAATTAGAGATAAGTGGATCGATGCACAGATGATCAAGTTTAAGTTGAATCTCTTAAAATTTGTGGTTTCATTCAAATTCGAACACTTTAAGATTTGATCCGCGGTTCACAAAAAAAACTTTGCCTGGCACAATTTCCCACACTGCTGAAGCAAATAAAAGGTTAACATCATTTTGCTTTGCGTTCCTCCTCATAATGACCTTCAGCTATGACATTATACAGATTATCATACATTGTATAGGGGCGTCAGTACTAGTTTATATGGCAGAGTTGTTTTCCATTTCCAGAGTCACTTGGTAAGTTTGTCTCTCCTGTAGAGTGTAAACTAGTAAGGTTAACAGAATCCTCTCTTTCTTTCTCCTGTTCAGTGTAAGCTTTTATGGTGAGCAGGGTCCGCTCACTCACTCTCCTGTAAAGTGTAAGATCTTAAGGTTAGCTGTGTCCTCTCTCTCTCCTGTCCCCCATGTGTATTTCCTGAACAAGTACAACCTTTCCAGTATTGAGATTTACACAAATTTTTTCTCTGGACATCAAATTTTGGGGGAAAATTCAAATTTTAAAAGCACCACTCATCTCTACTTTAACGCCTATTTATTGAAAATTAAAAACAAAAATAAATAACTAACATTTTTATTTTTTTAAATATAAAAAAAATTATGATTTCTTAAAGAGATCTTTCAGTCATTTTATGCTGCCTTCTCAGATAGAGTAGCATGCAGTATTGACAGGCAAGCTGAATTAATTAGTGTATATTTTATATGACTACAGGGTCATTTGGTTAAGGTCAACGTTTAATTCTTAACCCGGACAACCCAGCCAAAGCCGCAAGGGAAGAGTATGATATATTCATGTTATGTACACTCCACAAACCCAGCAGCCTGCTGATTGGCAGCTTTCTCCCTATTTCTCCCTATTACTGTGCCTAAACCAAAGTCATTTAATAAATAGCTGGAGTGCAGGGGTGTCAATCTCTTCATCAATTTTTTATTGCACAACTAAATCAAGAATCACAGGCAGCCCAAAGTTTTTGAACAACTTACCTCCTTTTAGCGACATTTGCCAAATTTCACACACCATGCCCTCACAAAGACCCCAGAATTAATATACAGTAGATTTAAAATCTATCAGTAATCCTTTTTGAAAAAAAGAAACACATTTTTTACATTTTGACTCCTGTCATAGCTTTGTTTAGATAGTACATTTATTACCTATGTATTGTGACTCTTTATAGAACCATGTTTAAATTAATGCACTAAATTGTTACAGTAATTTATGGGTGTATTTATAAAAAAAAAATTGGCGTGACATATGAGAATATGATCACGTATGCGGTGTTTCACCTCAGGCGGCAGAATGTAAGAGGGGCTGCAGAACAGCAGATAAAAGAGTGCTGACTACTCTCAGACGCTTCCACATAGTAGCTAAAGGTGGTGCTACCTTTACCCTTTCACCCCTGGGCAATTTTCAATTTTTCTTAGTTTTTCCCTCCACTTCTTCCAAGACCCATAACTTTTTTGGTAAAAGAATCCAAAAAATTAGCAAAAACAAATTTGCAATTCCACAATTGTTTTTTTATTAACATTTTTCACTGTATGGTAAAACTGACCTGGTAATATGATTCTTCAGGCCAGTATAAGTACATAGAAAACAAACGTATAGTTGCTTTTTTCATGCAAGTGGTGAAATTTTTTTTGAAATTTGTAAAAAAAAGTTGCTTTTTACATCATTTTCCGAGACCTGTAACATTTTCATTTTTTTGGCATAAAGGGCTGTGTGAGGGTTTATTTTTAGCTCCCTGAGCAAATGTTTTTACTGATACCATTTTGAGGTACATATGATATTTTGATTGCCTCTTATTGCATTTTGTTGCCATGTTGTGACAGCCAAAAATATGTAATTCATGTGCTTTGATTATTTTTTTTCCTTTACACTTTTTACTGACTGGATTCATTTACTTTATATTTTGATACATCAGTTTTTTTTTGCAATGATGCCAAATATCTGTGTTTTTTATTACTTTTTTAACTGTTTTATTTTTAATGAGGCAAAAGGGGGTGATTTGAACCTTTGTGCTTTTTTTTATTTTTTAATATTTTTAAAAACTTTTTTTCCCACTTGTTATGGTAATAATAGTCCCCTTAGGACTTGAAGCTGCGATCATTGTGCTATACATAGCAGTGCATCAGCTTTGTAGGTCTGTTACCAGTGGTAGCCTGGCAGTTCTAAATTGGCTACCATGCTATCTGTGAAGTAAAATTGGTTCTTGTGACTGTTATTGTATTTAATCTCAGTAAGCTTGCCTCTATGTATTAAAAGAGCTATTCCATTTTAGTTATGTACTGCAGTGGTTATAACGAAAATGCATATCACTCACCCTCCCCGGGTCCAGTGCCTAGACTATGCAACTGATGATGATATAGCTACACTGCAGACAAACAACTGAGACAGGGCAGCGATGGTGAGTCAGTACTGAAACTGGGTAAGGTAAGTAATAGTGATGAGCGAACGTGCTCACCACTGCTCGGTACTCGCCCGCGCATCACGGTACTTGACAAGCTCGGCGAGTATTTCCTGGTTGCTCTGGCTGGAGCTCAGGTCCCCTCCCTGCATGTTTGGCGCTCTTTATAGAGCCAATGAACATGCAGGGTTGCCTGCCACACACTGTAATCCCATAGCCATGTTGGTTGTGGCATTACAGTGATTGGCTGGCTGCACAGCATCATCAGGTGTATATAAGACAGGGTGCCGCCATGCTCGTCACAGTCTACCCCAGAATCAGGCAGAGTAGGGAGAGGTGCTGCTGCATCAGGGAGAAATTTGATTGTTTAGAGTTAGTACAGGTATTACACAACATATATCTATAATATCCATATGAACTAACAGTCCTTCTGAGGACTTATCCAGCTGCATATAATCAGTGGTGATAACAGGAATTAGGCAGGCAGGCAGCGTATGTGGCAGACTGCAGTGCATATAGCAAGAGGGTACATTGAATGTCCTGTTAGTCTAGGTATTCTACAACATATACATATATAGTACAGACCAAAAGTTTGGACACACCTTCTCATTTAAAGATTTTTCTGTATTTTCATGACTATGAAAATTGTACATTCACACTGAAGGCATCAAAACTATGAATCAACACATGTGGAATTATATACTTAACAAAAAAGTGTGAAACATCTGAAAATATGTCTTATATTCTAGGTTCTTCAAAATAGCCACCTTTTGCTTTGATGACTGCTTTGCACACTCTTGGCATTCTCTTGATGAGCTTCAAGAGGTAGTCACCAGAAATGGTCTTCCAACAATCTTGAAGGAGTTCCCAGAGATGCTTAGCACTTGTTCGCCCTTTTGCCTTCACTCTGCAGTCCAACTCACCCTAAACCATATCGATTGGGTTCAGGTCTGGTGACTGTGGAGGCCAGGTCATCTGGCGTAGCACCCCATCACTCTCCTTCTTAGTCAAATAGCCCTTACACAGCCTGGAGGTGTGTTTGGGGTCATTGTCCTGTTGAAAAATAAATGATGGTCCAACTAAACGCAAACCGGATGGAATAGCAGTATCAGTATGCCTTTAATTTTGAATAAATCCGAAACAGTGTCACCAGCTAAAGCACTCCCGCACCATCACACCTCCTCCTCCATGCTTCACGGTGGGAACCAGACATGTAGAGTCCATCCGTTCACCTTTTCTGCGTCGCACAAAGACACGGTGGTTGTAACCAAAGATCTCAAATTTGGACTCATCAGACCAAAACACAGATTTCCCCTATTCTAATGTCCATTCCTTGTGTTCTTTAGCCCAAACAATTCACTTCTGCTTGTTGCCTGTCCTTAGCAGTGGTTTCCTAGCAGCCATTTTACCATGAAGGCCTGCTGCACAAAGTCTCCTCTTAACAGTTGTTGTAGAGATGTGTCTGCTGCTAGAACTCTGTGTGGCATTGACCTGGTCTCTAATCTGAGCTGCTGTTAACCCAATTTTTTGCACTGACTGACCTTCATTTCTTAAAGTAATGATGGCCACTCGTTTTTCTTTACTTAGATGCTTTTTTCTTGCCATAATACAAATTCTAACAGTCTATTCAGTAGAACTATCACCTGACTTCTGCACAACACAACTGATGGTCCCAACCCCATTTATAGGGCAAGAAATCCCACTTATTAAACCTGACAGGGCACACCTGTGAAGTGAAAACCATTTCCAGTGACTACCTCTTGAAGCTCATCAACAGAATGTAAAGAGTGTGCAAAAGCAGTCATCAAAGCAAAAGGTGGCTACTTTGAAGAACCTAGAATATAAGACATATTTTCAATTGTTTCACACTTTTTTGTTAAGGATATAATTCCACATGTGTTAATTCATAGTTTTGATGCCTTCAGTGTGAATATACAATTTTCATAGTCATGAAAATACAGAAAAATCTTTAAATGAGAAGGTGTGTCCAAACTTTTGGCCTGTACTGTATATATATATATATATGTATATATATATATATATCAGAGCTAGGCTGGCAGGCAGTGTATGTGGCAGACTGCAGTGTATAATACATCACAAGAGGCTCCATTCCAGTTCTGTCTGCTGCTTCTATTACAGATATTTCTACAAATAGCCCCAGGTATCAGGGGCCAGGGATAATTATTGTTTTGATCTTAATCCTGATTATTTGGTTAAAAAGCAATCCAGAGAACATCGTTTTTATGCTCCATTTGCTTGTTGCCACAGCAAAATACAACCAGATTCTTTTGATATTGCAGCGATAAAAATCCATAAATTTGTAGTGAACGTGGAAAATATTGGCCTCCATTTAAATTTTGTTGCAGTGTGTCAGTGAAGTTATTGACACCAGGTCGCTGTGAAAAATAGTAACCTACAGGCCAGCTATTTAAAACTGTGGCTTTCCGTCAAACGTATCACATACAAGTTCGCTCTCAATTCAGCCATTTCTGGCATCCATTTAAATTTTGTTTCAGTGTGTCAGTGAAGTTATTGACACCAGGTTGCTTTGAAAAATAGTAACCTACAGGCCAGCTATTTAAAACTGTGGATTTCCGTCACACATATCACATACAAGTTCCCTCCAAATTCAGCTATTTTTGGCCTCCATTTAAATTTTGTTGCAGTGTGTCTGTGAAGTTATTGACACCAGGTCGCTGTGAAAAATAGTAACCTACAGGCCAGCTATTTAAAACGGTGGTTTTCTGTCACACGTATGACATATCACTTCAGTTCAAATCCAGCCATTTGTAGTGAACATGGAAAATATTGTCCTCCATTTAAAATTGTCAAGGCACATGACAAGGGACGGGGAAGTGGACGTTACGGTGATGATGGTGCATGCAGAGGATGAGGCCGAGGCCGTGGGCAAGCTGAAATTGTGCCACAGCAAACACCCATATCTTCTCACTCGACCTTCCTGTCTCAATTAATAAGGGACCGCAGAACACCACTGTTGAATACAGAGCAGTGTGAAAAGGTTATTGGTTGAATAGCAGATAATGCTTCCAGTCACTTAGCCACCACCACCCTGTCTTCCACACGGTCAAGTCTCAGTAGCCGTGAGTCTGGACTGCATATTCTTCACTCTGATCCTCCTTCCTCTCACCATGCCGAGTGCCTAGAGACAACTGATCCCACATTTACACACTCCGAAGAGCTGTTCACTTTTCCATTTATAGATTCGGGTCTCTCAACCGGTCCACTTGAAGCGGGTCAAGAAGAGATCGCATGTAGCGATGCCCAAATATTTGAGCAGCCACGGTCACATGAAGGCGAAGGTGGGAAACTGTCACAAGAGGTGTATGATGATGAGACACAATTGCCAGATAATCAGTAGGAGGACCACGGTGCGGAAGTGGAAGATGAGGTGGTGCATGATGAAGTCACTGACCCAACCTGGCCAGGTGACATGCAGAGCGAGGACAGTGGCACACAGGGGGGAAGGAGGCTTAGCACCAAAACAGGCAAGAACAAGCAGTGTGGTGGCCGCAGACAGAAGGCAGGCAACCGTTTCCCGGAACATCAACACAACGGAAGTTGCCAGTACAACTGTTAGGTCATCCTGAGTCTGGCTGTGTTTTAAAGACTCTGCTGATAGCCCCAAAAAGGCAATTTGCACCATCTGCCAGGCTAGCATCAGCAGGGGTAGCAAAACTACCAGCCTGACCACCACCAGCATAATCAGGCACAAGGCAGCAAAGCACCCGACTAAGTGAGCCGTACCCCAGGGTCCAGCAACAGTGTCTGTGGGTGACACCACTGCTTGTTCCGCGGTTGTTCATGCACGCCAATCACCTGTCCATGGCGCATGACAAGATGCCTCCTGCCCTGCACCTGTAATTGAACCCTCTCAACTTGCACCATCAGCAAGCCTGTCCACGCCCTTGTCCCAGCTCAGAGTTCAGTTGTCGCTACCCCAGTCCTTGGAACGCAAGCACAAATACGCAGCTAAAGCCTCACAAGCCACGCAACTAACTTCACACATTTTGTGAATGCTTGCGCTCAAAATGTTGCCTTTTAGGCTTGTGGAGACGGAAGCTGTCCATAACGTCATGGTGGAGGCCATCCCTCGGTACTCGGTCCCCATCCTCCACTACTTCTCCTGGTGTGTCGTCCCCGCATTACACAAGCACGTGTCCCACAACATTAGCCTTGCCCTCAACAATGCAGTTACTGGGAAAGTCCACCTAGCCATGGACACATGGACAAGTGCTTGTGGGCAGCAATGATACACCTCGCTGATAGCACACTGGGTTAACATAATGGAAGCTGGGACCCAGTTGGACCTTGGGACAGAACACGTCCTCCCAACACCGAGGATTGTGGGCCTTTGGTCAATTAAGGTTGGCCCACATGCTACAGCTCCTGCACCTCCTCCTCCTCTTCAGCATCCAGCTCCGAAATGACCACGTCAGTCGCAATCTGGAAGCCCTGCAGCACTACCTCGGACAAGGGGCAACAGGCTGTGCTGAAGCTAATATTCTTAGGTGACAAACCACACAACGTTGTAGAATTGTGGACAGCTCTGAAAGAGCAGGCAGAACATTGGCTGATACCGCTGAACTGACAGCCAGGCATTGTCATGTGTGACAATGGCCAGAACCTGGTGGCGGTTCTGAGGCGAGGCGAGCTCACGCACGTATCATGCCTGGCCCATGTACGCCGCCTATGTGACCATTTTAGAAAGTCAGCTACAGTTTGCGCCGCTCTTGCCGTGCTTCAGCAGCGTTTGCAGCTTCCGGCTCACCGACTGGTGTGTGATGTCCCCACACATTGGAACTCTACATTGCAGACGTTGGAAAGTATTTTTGAGCAGGAGAGAGCAGTTGTTGACTACGTGCATCAACAAGGCTGTTGGTATTCAGGTCAAACTCCACACATAAAACCTCAGGAGTGGACATGGATGTCAGACATCTGTACCATTCTCCAAAACTTTTAGCACTCCACCAAGATGAAAAGCTTCGATGACACCATAATTAGCTTCACCATCCTGCTTCTCTGTCTTCTGAAACACTTTCTGTTCTCAATTAAAGAGGATGCATTGCAGGCGGCGCACGATGAGATGGAGCAAGGAACCATACAGGGTGATTACACACAGCCCTGCCTCATCTCATCCCAACGTGGATTGATTGACAATGAGGAAGAGGAGGAGGAAGAACAGGAGCTAGTTTCCTGCGCTAAAGAGGTGCTACCTGCTCAACTGCCATACCGTCTGTTCAGCGTGGATGGCCTGAGGACAGGGAGGAGGAGGAAGAGGAGGTGGATGAGGAGGAGAGCATGGTCAGTTGTCCTCATGGTGAGGACACAGAAGTCTTGCCTCTGCAGTCTGGCACACACGACTGAGTTTAAATTACACTGTCTTTCCCATGACCCTCACGCTATCCAAATTTTGGGGACAGTCATTACTGGTTGGTGACGCTTGTAGACCAACGCTACAGGGAGAACTTTCTGTCTCTTATTCCCTTGCAGGACAGGCCCAATAAAATGGTGCAGTAGGAGAAGGCCCTTGTTGCGGAATTCTTAAAAAAATTCCCATCTGAAATCACAAGCGGCAGAGGTAACAGTTTGTTGGACAATCAAGAAGTGCAGGCGAGAGAGCCCCAAATGCAATCCAGCAGGGGAACACTGTCAAAGTTCTGGGACAGTTTTCTCAGACCCTCTCATCTCACAGGCCCTGAGGCGGGGGGTACTCTCACAAGGAGTGCAAAGTTTCAGAAGATGGTGGGGGAGTACCTTGCCGACCGTACCAACGTCCTCGGTGCCTTATAATTATTGGGTATCCAAGCAGGACACATGGCATGAACTGGCTCTCTGCGCTTCGGAGGTCCTGGCCTGCCCAGCCGATAGAGTTTTGTCAGAGCGGGTTTTTAGTGCCTCGGTGGATTATAGCCAATAGGCGCATTCGCCTGTCAACTGAAAATGCTGACAGGCTGACTTATAAAAATGAACAAGGGCTGGATTGGGCCAGACTTCTCAACACCACCGATAGATAGCAGTGTAACATAAACTCAAATGCAGTGTCTTTTTTCGGGGATGTCTAACTCTATTCCCATGCACCTTAGACATGGGAATACGCTTCCTGATTTTGTCTATTTGCTCTTGTCATCCTCCTTCTCCGCATGCTCATCCTCCACCACCATATCACCACCATATGTACCATATCAACATATCTGTCTCTTGCAAGGGGCAATGGAGTTCCTCCAAATTTTTGGCAGCCTTTGCTTCACTGCATAGTCAAACACTATGGGAGACCCAGTTCCTAATAATGAGAGCATTGTTTTTAGGAAGCTCTCTGACCTCTACTTCTCCTGCAAGGGGCATTGAAGTTCCACCAAATTTTTGACAGCCGTTGCTTCATTGCATATGCAAACACTATGGGAGACCCACTTCCTAATAATGGGAACATTGTTTTTAGGAGGCTCTCAGACCTTTTTATCCCTTGCAAGGGGCATTGAAGTTCCTCCAAACTTTTGGCAGCTGTGCTACACTGCATAGGCAAACACTATGTGAGATCTACTTTCTAATAATGGGAACATTGTTTTAGGAGGCTCTCTGACCTCTACATCTCTTGCAAGGGGCATTGGAGTGCCTCCAAATTTTTGGCAGTCCTTGCATAAGCAAGAACAGTATAGGAGACCCACTTGTGAATAATAGGAACAACAAAGCATAGCCGGCTGATGGCTCTCTAGCAATAGCGAGGGCCGACAGCCGGCCCTTTAAGAATAGTAAGGGCCGCCTGATGGCCCTATAAAAATAGGCTTTGTGACTTTAAGAGTCCCTCCATCATAAATGAAACAGGATGTGTCTGATGATATGTCACATACCACATGGCCAGATAAGGTTGTAAAATGTTAAAATGAAATTTCCAGTGAATGCCTTTGTCTTAATAAATTAACGTAAAAAAACAAAACAGTAGGATCTTTTTTAGTATAAAAACCAGAGTCACCAATCTAACCTCAATGTAATCACATTGTTCATCTGATGCCACTCCTCATCCAGTTTGGCCTCCATCTCCAAAAGACCACATCAGTCACAAGCTGAAAGCACTGCAGCAATGCCTTGGCCAAGTGGCAACAGGCTGTGCTGAAGATAACATGCTGAATGCTTAGGTGACAAACCACCCACCGCTGCAGAGTTGTTGAAAGCTGTGAAACTGCAGCCTAATCTGTGGCTCTCACCGCTGAACATACAGCCAGGCAATGTTGTGTGTTACAATGGGTGGAACCTGATGAAGTAGAAATTTCCCCAAAGTCAGTCCTTTCACAGAGCTAAAAAATATGGCTGTGGTGAAATACAACTCACCGATAAGCTGTGGACTGGCTCCGTACCGTCCCTGGCCACATTCACTTGTCCACATGTTTGTGGTTAAGCGGTCCTACTCAGTAAGTGCACTAGGTAGGGCATGGGTAATATTGTGGGACTCATGCTTGTGAAAGGCGTAGACAACACCGGGAGAAATAGTGGTGACTGGGGACCGAGTATGGACACCCAGTCACCACCATGAGGTTGTGGACAGCTTCTGCCTCCATGAGCCTAAAAGGCCACATTTCAAGTGCAAGCAGCTTTAGAGGACTTCCTGGGAGAAATGACAGCTGGAGTAGATACGGTTTCCCAAGTCCTTTCACCAAGCAAAAGAATATGGCTGTGGTAACATACAACTCTCAGAAAAAAAGCTGTGGACTGGCTCCGTACCGTCCCTGGCCACATTCACTTGACCACGTGTTTGTGGTTAGGCAGTTCTTCCCAGTAAGTGCACTGGGGAGGGCACGAGTAATGTTGTGGGACCCGTGCCTGTGGAAGGTGAAAACAACACCTGGATGTCCATACTTGGTCCCCAGCCACCACCGCCATGAGGTTGTGGACAGCTTCCACCTCCACGAGCCTAAAAGGCCACATTTCAAGTGCAAACAACTGTCAAAAATGTGGCAGTATAATATTGCAGCCTGTGGGTGGGTTGGTGGCTGGCTGCATACTTGTGCTTGCATTTCAAAGAATGGGATAGGGACAACTGAACGCTGCGCTGGGACAAGGACGTGGATGGTGATTGTTGCAATGACAGGTGCATGGTGGGAGGCATATTCGCATGTGCCAAGGATCACTTATGATGGGCACACTTTTAAGCAGTGACCTGGAAGCCAGAGATGCTTCCACAGGTCTTCCCCATGCTGTTCCCATGTCATTTGAACACTGTTCCTGTCAATTTGGGCAATTTTTAGGCCCTCTGCAGACCACTGGGGGGAGCCGCAGGAAAAATGCTAGAGTTTCCCATAGACTTACATTGGGCTCGTTACTCGGACCGAGCACTCAAGCATTCCACCTTGCTCGACCCGAGCCACGAGTACCTGAGCATTTTAGTACTCTCTCATCACTATTGAGTAACATACTATTCTGTTTCTGCATTTGTGTATTAAACCATATTTATGTAGTAAGTGTCAAATCTTGGTCAAGATGCTTCGATATAGAGTTTAAAGTTTTGAGTTCCCTACATAGGGAATTTCACATATTGGTCAATTCCTAATTACTACTAAGGATGCTGATGATCCAAGTCCTGTATTTCTCAGCATTGGGGCCACCAAAAAATGGGTCATAAATCCTGTTGTCTTGCACAGAAACTTAGCGTAGCAGGTGCTCTGGACCTCTGTCAAACCAGTGTCAATCTTTTTAGGTAGACTTGCACAAAAGCACAGATTTTGTAGCAATATAGTCAGGTGTATGAATAACTAATTATATCTAACAGGTTAATGATCATTATTTTATTGCGTAGGTTGAAACAGTAATTAAATGAAAAAAGATGTGAAGTTGTAAAGGAAATCTGTCTGCAGGTTTTTGCTATGTAGTCTGAAGACAGCAGGTGTTGAGGGCTGAAACACAGATTACAACAATGTATCACTTTTTTGGTTGTGTTCTGTTGTTTATTTACAATGAAGGTTGTATCACCTGGGGATTATCATTGCCAGACTGGTGTCTGCATGAGCAGTGGTCCGACTCTGCCCCCTTCTCTGATAAGCAGCTCACTGTCAATAGGCAATGTACAAAGCTTGGCATGGGTGCAGTTAGCTTTCTTAGCTCTGCTTCATGCTGCATCTAAGAACTCTGATTGTGTCATTGCTCTACCCAGTAAACTAAGTGATACTGTATATCGATGGAATCAAGCTCATTTGCCCTATATCATGCTACTCTAAGAATAAAGGAAGCCAGAGAAACTATGAGTTTTTTGTGCAAAAGTATAACAAAGTCTTTATTAAATACAAATATATACACTGTGTTCCAAATTATTATGCAAATAATATTTTCTCAGATTTTCCCAAATTACCTATATGAATTGCAGTCATTGTAATTTTCCAGTCAAATAACTATTAGAGTACAATTGAAAGGTTTTTGTACAAACTGCCTATGATAACAGTATATTTAAAAAAAAAATAAAAAACTCAAACTGCACTCAAAATGCATGTTCCAAATTATTATGCACAGCAGAGTTTTCAACCTTTTCATTTTAATAAAGAACAAAAAAATGGTCATTTTTGAAATTATAAGCATTAGCAGGTTATTACAAACTGAAATCAAACAGTTTTCAACTCAAAACTTTATTCTAGGTGATGTTACATTTGCACATAGGACCGCTTGTTTGAAAGGAGCTTCTGAACTCTCTCATCCATTGAATTTGTCAGGTTTTGGATGGTTTCTGCTTCAGTTGTTTTGCATGAGGACAGAATACCCTCCCAGAGCTGTTGCTTAGATGTGAACTGCCTCCCACCATCATGGACACTCTTTTTGATGATGAATGAGAATTGGCAGCAACCAGTAGTACCCAGTTAAATTCATCTACTGTTCAGAGAACTGGCAGAAGTGGTCTTTACATAAGAATTGTGGTAAAAAAAAGCCATGCCTTTGCAATGGAAATAAGACCAAATTAATTAATTAGGCAAAAAAACAAAGGAACTCAGTTGCAGAAGAATGGCAGCAGGTGCTCTAGACCGATAAGTCAAAATGTGAAATAATTGGCTAAAATAGAAGGCAGTTTGTTTGCAAATGTGGTGGAAAGTAAAATTGGTACAATAATTTGTTTCTGCAAGCAACAGTGAAGTTGGAGGTTCCTTACAGGTTTAGGGCTCAATTTCAGGAAATTAAGTTGGCGTTTTGGTAAAGAATTATGGCGTCCTGAACGTTGAGAAATTCAGGAAGATATTTATCTATCATGGATTGCCATCAGGAAAGTGTCAGATTGGCTACAAATTGATTCTGCAGCAGGAAAACAACCGCAAACATAGAGCTAATGTTTTTAACCGCATTGCGAACGCTGACGATAGAAAAACGTCAGCGCGTTTTTGGCTTTGTGCAACAACAACATTTGTTGATGGCCAGCGGTTTTGCACTGTTCGAGACCCCCATGTACCATTAACCCTAGAACGCATACCTGGGGCCTCGCAGGCCCGCCCTGTTAATTGTTTTCTATTTTCTGCAAGATTACTTTAGTTAGAATTTTGAAACTCTAGGTATTCCTCAGGTATATAGTTGTTTGTCATTTTTGTTTGAGTTATTCCATGTTATTTGCACACATGCCTAAAAGGCCCCAGGTATGTGAAAGTGTAGATTTTTATGGTCATGCGTTCTAGGGTTAAACACTGGTATTCTGGTGCAGGCAGCTGGCTGTGACCCCTGACCTCATTGAGACCTCATTGGTTCAGGTCCTGATGACGTCACCGTCATGCCAGCCAATGAGAGCAAATCCCTGGGAAAGTTTGTTGTAGTAACAAACTTTCCCGAGTGATTTGCGTCATATAAAACTCTGTTTCTCTTCGGATCTGTCAGTGAGTGATTAGATGAGAAACAGTGTGACAAGTGCTTCTGGCAAGAGCTCTGTCAGTGAGCAATCTTGTCATATTGTAAAAAAACAGAGACAAAGCAATAATTTCCCTATATAAAAATATAAAAAGTAATAAAAATGGCACCTCTGTCTAATACTGCAGAAGAGGTATATGCCCCATTATGTTCTGACAGTGAAAAAAGTGTAATGTCAGACGGCGATGATGATTTCGAGGGCTTTAGTTACAGCGACAGTGATAAATTAGAAATGAGCAGTTATTCTGGTTCATCTTCAAACATGACAAGAACCAGTACAAGAGAGGCAAATAGCCCTACTGGAGATACATCTCAAATCAGAGAAAAATGCCCAGTACAAATACTGTTCCTAGTACTAGTGAATTGGCTTTGCCACTTGATGTAACATTTCCCAGATGTGAGACTTCAGATTCAGTTTCTCCATTCATCCCTGATTTTAATGACATTCCTGGTATAAACATGGAGATGGAAGATTTTGGACCAGTTATTTTTTTCAATTTGTTTATGACAGATAGGTTGCTAGAGCATATTGTCCTGAAAATAAATTTATATGCTTCCCAATTTATCAGTCAGAATCCACAATCCTATTATGCTTGATCAAATTTATAGATGCCAATCAATCTTCCTAAAAAAGAAAAAAAATTAGGACTTATATTTGGCATGAGGCTTGTTAAAAAAACAAACATTCGGTCCTACTGGTCCAAACACCCTTTTCAATCCACCCCTATGTTTTCTGTTATTCTTCCTACTACCCGCTATTAGAGTGGAGCGAATATTTCAATATTCGGTTCGGATTACGATTGCTGATTTTGCAATATTCGCAGACTTATTCTTCGAATATTTGCCGAACATAGCCGAACGCCATTGGATTCAATGGGTGCCAAAATCAAACTAATATACAACACCTCCAAATGGGCCCAAAAGCTGCCAAAGCACATCAAATTAAGGGCAGACACAAGGAAAGTGCCATCAATTGACCCAAAGTAGTAGAATTATTATTATTTATTATTATAGCGCCATTTATTCCATGGCGCTTTACATGTGAAAAGGGGTCACCAACTAGTACAAGAGGAGAGAGGACCCTGCCTGAAAGGGCGCACAAACAATCTACAAGGGATGGGTGAAGATACAGTAGGTGAAGGTACAGCTGGTCATGCAGCTGTCTGGTGGAGCAAGGGTTACTGCAGATTGTATGCTTGACAGAAGTAGTGGGTCTTCAGCTTCCTTTTGAAGGTTTCCATGGTAAGTGAGAGTCTGATGTGTTGGGGTACAGAGTTCCACAGTAGAGGAGATTCACGGGACAAACCTTGTATTGTGGCAAGAAGAGATAAGAGGAAAGTAGAGAAAGAGATCTTGGAGGTTGTGCGCAGGTAAGTACAGGGAGACTAGGTCACAGATATATGGAGGAGACAGGTTTTGGATAGCTTGGTATGCCAAAGTTAGGCTTTTCAACTGGAGTCTCTGGGCAACTGGGAGCCAGAGCAGGGATTGAAAGAAGAAAGAAGTCGGGGAATATTGGGGTGACAGGTGGATTAGTCGGCCAGCACAGTTTAGAATAGATTGGATGGGTGCGAGAGTAGTAAAAGGGAGGCCACAGAGCAGGAGCTTGCAGTAGTCAAGGCGGTAGATGATGAGGGCATGCACTGGTGTATTTGTAGGTATGATGTATGGTTGATGAATGTGCGGATACCAGAGATAGTTTGGAGTTGGAGTCGGCAGCAAGTGGAAAGGGCTTGGATCTGACATTTGAAGGACAGATCAGAGTGAAGCTTGCGGGACTGGGGACAGTGAGCATCCATTGACTCTGATGGATAGGTCAGTTGGGGGTGAATGAGATGGTGGAAAGATGATGAATTCGGTTTTATCCATGTTATGTTTTAGCAATCTAGCAGAGAAGAAAGATGAAATAGCGGACACACATTGTAGGATTCTGGTTAGTAAGGAGGTGATATCAGGTCCAGAGAGGTAGATCTGTGTGTCATCAGAATAGAGGTGATCCTGAAAGCTGTGAGACTCTATGAGCTGTCTCAGGCCAAAGGTGTAGATGGAGAAGAGCAGGGGTCCTAGAACTGAACCTTGGGGGACATGAATAGTGAGGTGAAGAAAACATTTAATCCATCTATGTCCTAATTAGCAGAATATTATAAACTAAACGCTTTTCAAAATAATCATTTATATATATATATATTTTAGTGATTAAATCTATTAGATTAATCTTTCACTATCTACTGGTCAACAAAAAACTGATCTCTACAGAAGCATTTTATTTATATGTTCCAAATAATGTTCATTTTGAAGGTAGTACATCGCACTAGGTACATAAAGTATTGTCAGCTGATAAACTTAACAGGTCATAAAAGTATATTGGTATCATAAAATGTTGAGCTAGTAAATGAAATAGTAATATGAATAAGGAGATTACTTAGTCCTTAAAAAAATACAAATTGCACTTGTCAACATTATTCCTTAGGTTGCTGTTTTAGATTTGTGGTAGATCATTTTAATGAAGACATCTGCAATCAAGTGGAATGTTTCCATCTTACCTGCACTAAACTTTATAGAGAAACATTAAAAAAACTACACTGGTCATGAAGTGGCAATATAAATTTGGTTTAATATTACCAAGTAATTAAAATGTATTGCAATGTGAATTTTAAACCATGATATTATCATTACAGGGCCAATATTAATGCAATCATCAAGCATCAAAGGCAATGGCAATAAATTAACCTGGACATAATAGGGTTCGATAAACAGAATCTTATCTCTCTATTTTGCTACATGAATAAGATCATAACACCGTTAAGAGTAGGTAACTTGAATTGATAAAGAAAAATCTGTTTAACATGTTCTTTCTTAAATGAGTCTTAGAGCAACTAATTATTAAATAATTGGGCAGATTGCTTGAAATTCAAATTAGCTAACTTTGCCAAATTTTCTCAAAAATTATTTTGCCACAAATGTCAATAATTTTTTTTTTTTTCAAACAATGTATACTTGTGTCCTAAATGTATTCTTAACAAAAACGTAGTACTGGAAATGGACATGATAATTGCAATGGATATGTTGAAAAAAAACACATCACTGCAAAAAATATGAGAGCTGTTAGCAGCAGCACCATTGGTAAAGCTGGAAGCTAGGGATGAACAGATTGCTTGAAATTTGATTTTGCTGACTTTGCTGAATTTTGGCCCAAAATTTGATTTGCATCGAATAAACTTGCCTCAAATCTCAATACTAAAAAACCTTTAATTGATTGGAAAATATGTGTATAACACTGTGAGTTTTCCTAAAAATGTGCTGAACCCATTTTGAGCTCTTTAATGCAAACACAGCCTTATTAATGTCCAAGTGACCTTAACAACCTAAAATGTCTGCATAGTGTAAACTGCATGATGACCAGTGGTAACCAACAGCATTTGTTGTGGTCTGTACATGCTACTGTGCAAAAAAATGGCAATATTAAAATTTCTAGATTATTGAGTTCTTTTAGCTATTGAAAAAAAAATATTGCTTGCCCATCTCACCATGCAGGAAACACTTTTTGTGAAACACAAGCCATATTTTCAGGGTTTTGGTTTAGTAGCAAAATTAGCACTTAGGGTTTTAAAACTGCACTCCCTGTTTGCAGTGTGTGAAGAATAAAACAAAGCTGTTATTAAATAGGCTACTGTTCCTATTTCTCACTGCAAAATGCAAATAAATGTATCTAATTTATGCAATGTGATTTTCTTGATTTTTTGGCGGGATATTCTATCTCTCAATGTTAAAATTAACCTACCCTTAGAAATGTAGACTGTTCATGTCTTTGCAGCGGGCAAACTTACAAAAACAGCAAGGGATCAATTAATTTTTTCCTTCACTATATATATATATATATATATATATATATATATATATATATATATATATATACAGTACAGACCAAAAGTTTGGACACACCTTCTCATTTAAAGATTTTTCTGTATTTTCATTACTATGAAAATTGTACATTCACACTGAAGGCATCAAAACTATGAATTAACACATGTGGAATTATATACTTAACAAAAAAGTGTGAAACAACTGAAAATATGTCGTATATTCTAGGTCCTTCAAAGTAGCCACCTTTTGCTTTGATGACTGCTTTGCACACTCTTGGCATTCTCTTGATGAGCTTCAAGAGGTAGTCACCAGAAATGGTCTTCCAACAATCTTGAAGGAGTTCCCAGAGATACTTAGCACTTGTTGGCCCTTTTGCCTTCACTCTGCGGTCCAGCTCACCCCAAACAATCTCGATTGGGTTCAGGTCTGGTGACTGTAGAGGCCAGGTCATCTGGCGTACTACCCCATCACTCTCCTTCTTGGTCAAATAGCCCTTACACAGCCTGGAGGTGTGTTTGGGGTCATTGTCCTGTTGAAAAATAAATGATGGTCCCACTAAATGCAAACCGGATGGAATAGCATGCCGCTGCAAGATGCTGTGGTAGCCATGCTGGTTCAGTATGCCTTCAATTTTGAATAAATCCCCAACAGTGTCACCAGCAAAACACCCCCACACCATCACTACTCCTCCTCCATGCTTCACGGTGGGAGCCAGGCATGTAGAGTCCATCCATTCACCTTTTCTGCATCGCACAAAGACACGGTGGTTGGAGCCAAAGATCTCAAATTTGGACTCATCAGACCAAAGCACAGATTTCCACTGGTCTAATGTCCATTCCTTGTGTTCTTTAGCCCAAACTTGTCTCTTCTGCTTGTTGCCTGACCTTAGCAGTGGTTTCCTAGCAGCTATTTTACCATGAAGGCCTGCTGCACAAAGTCTCCTCTTAACAGTTGTTGAAGAGATGTGTCTGCTGCTAGAACTCTGTGTGGCATTGACCTGGTCTCTAATCTGAGCTGCTGTTAACCTGCGATTTCTGAGGCTGGTGACTCGGATAAACTTATCCTCAGAAGCAGAGGTGACTCTTGGTCTTCCTTTCCTCATGTGAGCCAGTTTCTTTGTAGCGCTTGATGGTTTTTGCAACTGCACTTGGGGACACTTTCAAAGTTTTCCCAATTTTTCGCACTGACTGACCTTCATTTCTTAAAGTAATGATGGCCACTTGTTTTTCTTTACTTAGCTGCTTTTTTCTTGCCAGAATACAAATTATAACAGTCTATTCAGTAGGACTATTAGCTGTGTATCCACATGACTTCTGCACAACACAACTGATGGTCCCAACCCCATTTATAAGGCAAGAAATCCCACTTATTAAACCTGACAGGGCACACCTGTGAAGTGAAAACCATTTCCGGTGACTATCTCTTGAAGCTCATCAAGAGAATGCCAAGAGTGTGCAAAGCAGTCATCAAAGCAAAAGGTGGCTACTTTAAAGAACCTAGAATACAAGACATATTTTCAGTTTCACACTTTTTTGTTAAGTATGTAATTCACTTGTGTTAATTCAAAGTTTGGATGCCTTCAGTGTGAATGTACAATTTTCATAGTCATGAAAATACAGAAAAATCTTTAAATGAGAAGGTGTGTACAAACTTTTGGTCTGTACTGTATATATATATATACATATATATATATATACAAAACAAGTGGACATCATTACTTTAAGAAATGAAGGTCAGTCAGTCCGAAAAAATGGGAAAACTTTGAAAGTGTCCCCAAGTGCAGTTGCAAAAACCATCAAGTGCTACAAAGAAACTGGCTCACATGAGGACCGCCACAGGAATGGAAGACCAAGAGTCACCTCTGCTTCTGAGGAAAAGTTTATCCAAGTCACCAGCTTCAGAAATCGCAGGTTAACAGCTCAGATTAGAGACCAGGTCAATGCCACACAGAGTTCTAGCAGCAGACCCATCTCTACAACAACTGTTAAGAGGAGACTTTGTGCAGCAGGCCTTCATGGTAAAATAGCTGCTAGGAAGCCACTGCTAAGGACAGGCAACAAGCAGAAGTTACTTGTTTGGGCTAAAGAAAAGAGGAATGGACATTAGGCCAGTGGAAATCTGTGCTTTGGTCTGATGAGTCCAAATTTGAGATCTTTAATGTAGCATCAGCATCTCTGCTTCCTGCCCGGCAGAGACGCCGTGCTCCTTACTGCCGCGGTCCTGCTCCCGCGTCTTCTGGCCTCCCTGCAGCTGCTGCTGGTGCACATAGCTTCCCTGGCTCTGTGCTTAGGGCGCGCACGCTCCCTCCCTCTTAAAGGGGCCACGCGCGTCGTCCAAAAAGTCCCCGGCCAATGGCCGGAGGACTTCCCCTATAAAAGGCACCTCCTCCAATATGGAGGTGCCCGTGCAAGGTTGTAGCTTTGTGTGTTAAACTCTGCTTCAGCTCACAGGTCGCTGTTAGAACCTTGCTCTTAGGTTTTTTCCTTTGCTGGTCACATGACCTTGTTGGCCTATTTAATCCTGCTCCGCCCTTCTGGCTTTGCAGGACTTCATTGTATAACTACTTTCTAGCTAGCCTGTGCTCTGTATCTAACTCTGTTAGTTTGCTTGGTCTACGGACCTCTATGTTCTATATATTTTGTTTGTTCGTCTGTCTGCTACTATTTCTGTTATGAGGTGTCCCATTTTCCTCCCAGTCCTTAGTACTTGTAGGGATTCCTTCCCCACATCTATAGGTCTCCGTACAGACTAGCATAGGACTTTAGCAGGTCTGATCGCAGGATCAGGTTCCCTGTTACATCATAGGGATTCAGCTGAGTTCTATCGTAGGGACAGATCTCCTCTCTTTCCTTAGCTCTGGTAGCAGAACATAACAGTCGCTCTGCGTGTCCTCCTGCCACGTTGGGTCAGTTACTAGATCATCCACCACCTCCTCCTCTTCCACTTGCGCACCACGATCCTCCTCCTCACTTCGTGGCAATTGTGTCTCGTCATCGTCCACCTCTTGTGACAAATTGCCAGCGTCGACTTCCTGTGGCCGTGGCAGTTCAAATATTTGGGCATCGCTACATGGGATCTCCTCTTCCACCACTTCAAGTGGAGCAGGTGAGGGGCACAAATATGGAAATGGACCAGTGAACAGCTCTTCAGAGTGTCCAAGTGTGGGATCAGTTGCTGTCTGACGACACTCGGCATGGTGGGAGGAAGGAGCATCAGGGTGAGGAGGAGTATGCGGTCGAGACTTACGGCTACTAAAACTTGACCGTGTGAAAGACAGACCAGAGGTGGTGGTGCGCAGGTAACTGGAAGTATTATCTGCTTTCCAATAAATAACCTGTTCACACTGATCAGTTCGCAATACTGATGTTGTAGTGTGCTTCCGTAGTAATTCGGTGAAGAAGTGGGAGCGAGAAGATGTGGCTGTTGGTTGTGGCACATTTTCACCTTGGCCACGGCGCCGTCCTCTACACGCACTATCACCAGAACGTCCAGTTCCACGTCCCTTGCCAAGCGCCTTGCCCATTGTAAATTAAGTAAAATAGCTTACACTCGCACTATCAATGGAAAAAGGGTAACAAAAAGATTAGAACCGTGGAAGAGGAAAACCACAGTTCTATTTGTCTGGCCTACACCAGAATCTTTTAAACAGATATATTTGTGACTGAACAGACAGGGAGACACTATTACTGTTTTTTTTTTACGTAAAACAGGCCAAAAGCTGGATAATACAGAGTTTTGAACCGTGGAACTGCAAAACCACAGTACTAATTTACTGGCGTATACCAGACTTTTTTTAAATAGATATATTTGGGGCTGAACAGTCAGCGACACACTTAAACTGTTTTTTTGTATGTAAAAAAGACCCCAAAAGTGGATAATACAGATATTTGACCCGTGAAACTGCAGAAACACAGTTGTAGTTATGTGGCGTACAACAGACTGTTTTAAACAGATATATTGGTGTCTGACCAGTCAGGGAGACACTATTACAGTTTTTTTTTAAGGTAAAAAATGCCAAAAACAGGATAATACAGAGATTTGACCCGTGGAAATGCAAAACCACAGTTATATTTTTCATGCCTACACCAGACTCTTTCAAACAGATACATTGGTGTCAGAACAGTCAGGGAGACACTATTACTGTTTTTTTTACGGCAAAAAATGCAAAAAGCAGGATAATACAGAGATTTGAGCGGTGGAACTGCAAAACCACAGTTATAGTTATAAGACATACACCAGACTCTTTTAAACACATATATTGGTGTCTGACCAGTCAGGGAGACACTATTACAGTTTTTTTATGGTAAAAATGCCAAAAACAGGATAATACAGAGATTTGACCCGTGGAACTGCAAAACCACAGTTATATTTTTCTGGCCTACACCAGACTCTTTTAAACAGATAAATTGGTGTCTAAACAGTCAGGGAGACACTATTACTGTTTTTTTTTTTACGACAAAAATTTAAAAAGCAGGATAATACAGAGATTTGACCCGTGGAACTGCAAAACCACAGTTATAGTTATGTGGCGTACACCAGACTCTTTTAAACAGACATATTTGTGTCTGACCAGTCAGGGAGACACTATTACAGTTTTTTTTTACAGCAAAGAATGCCAAAAACCGGATAATGCAGAGATTTGACCCGTGGAACTGAAAAACCACATTTATAGTTATGTGGCGTACACCAGACTCTTTGAAACAGATATATTGGTGTCTGACCAGTCAGTGAGACACTATTACACTTTTTTTTGCGGCAAAAAATGCCAAAATCAGGATAATACAGAGATTTTACCCATGGAATTGCAAAACCACTGTTTTATTTTTCTGGCCTACCCCAGACTCTTTTAAACAGATATATTGGTGTCTGAACAGTCAGGGAGACACTATTACTGTTTTTTTTACGGCAAAAAATGCAAAAAGCAGGATAATACAGAGATTTGACCCGTGGAACTGCAAAACCACATTTATAGTAATGTGGCGTACACCAGACTCTTTTAAACAGATATATTGGTGTCTGACGAGCCAGGGAGACACTATTACAGTCTTTTTTTACGGCAAAAAATGCCAAAGGCAGGATAATACAGAGATTTGACCTGTGGTACTGCAAAACCACAGTTATATTTTTCTGGCCTACACCAGACTCTTTTAAACAGATATGTTGGTGTCTAAACAGTCAGGGAGACACTATTACTGTTTTTTTTATGGCAAAAAATGCAAAAAGCAGGATAATACAGAGATTTGACCCGTGGAACTGCAAAACCACAGTTATAGTTATGTGGCGTACACCAGACTCTTTCCAACAGATATAATGGTGTCTGACCAGTCAGGGAGACACTCTTACAGTTTTTTTTTACGGCAAAAAATGCCAAAAAAAGGATAATACAGAGATTTGACCCGTGGAACTGCAAAACCACAAGTATAGTTATGTGGCGTACACCAGACTCTTTTAAACAGATATATTCATGTCTGACCAGTCAGGGAGACACTATTACAGGTTTTTTTTACGGCAAAAAATGCTAAAAACAGGATAATACAGAGATTTGACCCGTGGATCTGCAAAACGACAGTTCTATTTTTCTGGCCTACACCAGACTCTTTTAAACAGAAATATTGGTGTCTGAGCAGCCACAGACACACTCAATTTTTTTTTTTTGGCGGAGGAGAATACCAAAAGGTTAATAAGACGCGTATTTGGACAGTCTGACTGAGGGAAAAAAAAAATACAGGATTTAGATTAAAAAAAATAAATTTTTCCTGGCCCCTGAGACCGGGGTGATAAGTCAAGCAATTGTGACCCACAGGAGCACACAGGACTGTAATGCAGTGTTTGCTGGTAAAACCACTGCATCTCCTATACAGCCTGCCTGCCTGCCTGATATCTGGGACGGATATTAGTCCTGATAAGGATTGTTTGTTTGATTTGGCAGGCTTTAGAGACCCTACACTACCTATTTTGCACTATATATCTCTCCCTAACTCAGCAGCACTCTCCCTACACCATCTGATCCGGAGCAACTGTGTCCAAGATGGCGGCGCCCGGTTTTAAATACTCGAGGTGACGCTGTGCGGCCAGCCAATCACTGTAATGCCCACAAACAACATGGCTGCGACATTACAGTGACTGGCTGTCAATCCCTGCATGTTCATTGGCTCTGTAAAGCGCGGCAAACGTGCAGGGCGGACACCCGAGCTCCCGCCCAAGTAACCCGGAAATGCTCGGTGCTCGCCGAACATCCCGAGTAGAGTGATGCTCGGGCGAGTAACGAGCACTGTCGAGCATGCTCGCTCAACACTAGTAGTAATGAGAAATGACACATGGAAAAAGTATTGAACTCGCTTACTGAAAGGCTTGTACTAAAGCCTTTGTTGGTGATGACCGGTCCAAACACCTCCAGTATAAAGAAACTAGTCTCTTGCATTGCTCAGGTGAGATTTTGTCCCATTCTTCCACACAAACACTTTTCAAATCCTGAAGGTTCGGTGGGCTCCTTCTATGACCTCTGAGCTTTAGTTTCTTCCATAATTTTTTTATTGGATTCAAGTCAGATGACTGGCTAGGTCATTCTAGACGTTTTATTTTCTCTGTAACCATTTGAATCTTTCTTTAGCTGCGTGTTTGGGATCATTGTCTTGCTGAAATACCCACCCTAATTTCATCATGTATGCAAAAAAAAAACTAGTGTGCACAGTATCAAATTATTCAGAAAGGGGTGTGACATATGTCCTGTGAAAAAAATCGAATTGAGTATAGTAGAGAGATAAAGCCGCAGGAGAAGCAAGAAAGGTTGTGCACACCCAAAAATGGAAAAAAAGTTTTTTTAACAAACTTTATTAAACATGATAAGCAGTGGATTAAGCAACTTCAGACAAAAAGAATTAAAAACATTTTAAATAGTGACATATGAGCAATTATTATGCAATAGCCCAATGACACTTTGTAGCAGGTACAAATTATGTTTTCTCAGGCTGATAGTTGGTTATAATTCATACTGTGATACAAGATACAGTATATATATAAAATAAAACATCTGCAACCAGACAGTCAATGCACCAAAATACTTAACACCAAGGTAGATATATAGCAAGGTGAAAGGCTATCAATACATCAAAACACACAACACTTCTGGTCAGAGTTGAAATGAATCAATCATGGTAGTGAAGCAGTCATTACAGCTAGATGGGATTATATAAGTTACCTGCTAAGATAGGACCGTGCGCATATAGCTGCTGGGGACAGCTTCGTCATTTCATCTTCATCATCCTGGTAGATGGCAGCAGATATTTATCAATAATGTTTCGGCACATTTGTCCATTCATCCTTCCTTCAATAACATGAAGTTTGCCAGTGCCGTGTGCTGCCCGCACAGTTATGTTCCCACCTCCAAACTTCACTGCTGGTATGGTATTTTAATATGGTGGGTATTATGGCATCCAAAGATTTCAATTCTACTTTCATTTTACCAGACTATATTCTCACAGTATTTCACAGGCTTGTCTTAATGTTGTTGAGCAAACTGTAAACATGCTTGAGCATGCTTTTTGCTCAGAAATGGAGTCTTGCAGGCTGAGTGTGCATACAGGCCATGGAGGATGAGTACATTACTTATTGTTTTCTTTGAAACAATTGTACCTGCTGATTCCAGGTCTTTCTTTAGCTATCCACAGATGGTCATTGGTTCTAGGACAATTTTTCTAATAATTATTTTCACGCCTCTGTCTGAAATCTTGCGGGGACCAACTGATCATGGTTTTTGGTGAAATGTAAATTATGTTCTTTCCATTTCCAGATTATCACCCCAGCAGTGCTCACTGAATACTTCAGTAATTTAGAAATTCTTCTATAACCAATGCCATCAGTATGTTTTGCAACAGTATGGTTGCCAAGATCTTGAGACAGTTCACTGGTTTTACCCATCATGAGATATTTTTTGTGTGGCAACATGGTAATAAAACACCTTTTTATGGGCCATCAGTTGAACCTGCTTTTTACTAAGTGACAGGATTTCTTTCTAATTACTGATAGATTTCTGCTGGTGTCATCACTTTCCATAGCTTTTTGCACCTCTCTTGCTTCATGTGTTCAATACTTTTTCCCTGTGTCATTTCTCATTATTACACATAACTTAATTTATGGACATCTATGGTATAATTTTTTTACCTGTGTGGATTTGATTGGTTATTACTAGTGATGACCAAGCACTAGAATGCTCGGGTACTCGTTGCTCGGGTCGAGCAAATTGGAATACTCAGGTGCTCGACCCAAGTAACGAGCCCAATGTAAGTTTATGGGAAACTCAAGCATTTTTTTCAGACCGCTCCCCCCGGCGCTCTGCAGAGGGCCTAAAAATTGCCCAAATCGATGGGAAAAGTGCTCAAATGACATGAGGACAGCATGGGGAAGACCCCTGGAAGCATTTCTGACTCCCAGGTCACTTCTGTCAACAATGTTGTCAGAGGTAATATTGTTATGATCTGCAACATGTACTAAGGAAAGATAGGGGAAGGAAGTCCCTGCAGTAAGACTAAGCTGAATCCCTACGATGTAGCAAGCTGCCTGTTCCTAGAGAACAGACCTGCCTTAGTCCTCGGCTAGTCTGAACAAAGATCTATAGCATAAGGGGAGGGGTCCCTAAAAGATCTAAGGACTGGAACAAAAATGGGACACCTCCTAAACAGAGAAGTTGTTGAGAACACAAAAAGACAAAAAGGTACTAGAGGTCCCAGAAGGGCCAAGCGAACTGACAAAGATAGGCAACGAAGCACCTGGCTAGAAAGACAATCAAACAACACTGAAGTCCAGCACATCCAGAAGGGCGGAGCTGGAATATAAAGGCAGGTGGTCACGTGACCGCAAAACACAAGCTGGAAATAACAAACAGGAGGGTTCTATCAATTATGCCACATTTACGGACTCACAATAAAACATACAAAAACAAAACCAAAATGGATTTTCCTGGGAAATATGTTAAGAAACATTCTTTCCAGGGTAATGAATTGTATATAAAAATAAATAACCAAAAACAAAAATGCTCCTACACACCTTGGGCTATGTTCACATGTAGCGTTTTTGATGTGTTTTGTCACTTTTGCATTGCTTTCAACTGTGACCAAAGCATTCACCAGGAAATGTCATTTTAGCATTTTACAACCTTATCTGGCCATGTGCTGTGTGAGATATCATCAGACACATTATGTTTCATTTATGAAGGAGGGGTTCTGAAAGTCATAAAGCCTATTTTTATAGGGCCATCAGGCGACCTTTACTATTCTTAAAGGGCCAGCAGTCGGCCCTCACTATTCTTAAAGAGCCATCAGCCGGCTATGTTTTATTGTTCCCATTACTAAAGAGTGGGTCTCCTATACTGTTATTGCATAGGCAGTGAGTGGAAGGGCTGCCCCAAATTTGGACGCACCCCAGTACCACTTTGAAAATTTGGATGCACCCCAAAACCCCTTTGAAGAGAATTAGAGGAGGGACTTCTGAAAACAAAGTTCCCATTATTAGGAAGTAGGTCTCCCATTGTGTTTGCCTGTGCAGTGAATGCAAGGGTTGCCAAAAATTTGGAGACACTCCAATGCCCCTTGGAAGAAACATGGAGGTCAGAGGGCCTCCTTAAAACAGTGTTCCCATTATTAGGAAGTGGGTCTCCCATTGTCTTTGCCTATGCAATGAATGCAAGGGTTGCCCAAAATTGTAAGGCACTCCAATGCACCTTGGAAAAGACGTGGAGGAGAGCCTCATAAAAAAATGTTCCCGTTAGAAAGGAGCAGGTCTGCTATACTTGTAATGCCCATGCACTAAGTGTATGGGCTGACAAACATTTACCCCTGGGGGTATACATGAACATACTGTATAAATTTTTTTTACAGGCATCATAAACACCCTTTAAAAAATGATGTGGGTGTTGCATCACGGACCATGGTCACCTTGGTGATATTGTGGTGGAGGATGAGTAGAAGGAGGAGGACAAGAGCAAATAGACAAATTCAGTAAGCGTATGCCCATGTGTGGGTGTGAAGAGGTGCATGGGAAGACCCCTCCCTAAAAAAGACACTGGATTTGAGTTTATGTTATGCTGCTATCATTCGGTGGTGTTGAGAAGTCAGGCCCAATTCAGTCCTTGTTCATTTTTATAAGAGTCAGCCTGTCAGCATTTTCAGTTGACAGGCGAATGCACTTATCAGTTATAATTCGATCAGCGGCACTAAAAACCCACACTGATAAAACGCTGGTGGCAGGGCAGGCCAGGACCTCCAAGGCATAGAGAGCCAGTTCATTCCACGTATCCAGCTTGGATGCCCAATAATTATAAAGCACAGAGGAAACACGGAGGACATTGGTACGGTTGACAAGGTACTCCCTCAGCATCTTCCCAAACTTTGCACTCCTTGTGAGAGTACCCCACGCCTCAAGGCCTGTGCGATGGGAGGGGCTGAAAAAACTCTCCCAGAACTTTGACAGTGTTCCCCTGCCTCTGCTGGATTGGAGTTGTATCTCACTCACTTGTACTCCTTGGTTGGCCAACAAACTGTGGCCTCAGCCGCCAGCGTTTTCAGATGCAAATTTTTTTAATAGTTCCACAACAAAGGCCTTCTGATACAGCACCATTTTTGTAGACCTATCCATCTCAGGAATAAGAGATATAAAGTAGTCCTTATACCATTGGTCTAGAAGTGTCACCAACCAGTAATGACTGTCACCCAAAATTCTGAGAATGCAAGGGTCATGGGAAAGGCATCGTAACATAAACTCAGCCATGCGTGCCAGACTACTAACAGGCAAGACTTCCGTGTCCTCACCAACAGGATGACTGACCATGCTCTCCTCCTTCTCCTCTCTGTCCTCTGGCCATCCACGCTGAAAAGACGGTATGACAGCTGTGCAGGTAGTACCGTCTATAGCGCATGAAACTAGCTCCTGTTCTTCCTCCTCCTCTTCCTCATTGTCACCCAATCCACGTTGGCATGAGCTCAGGCTGGGCTGTGTGTAATCACCCTGTATGGTTCCTTGCTCCATCTCATTGTGCTCCGCCTGCAATGCATCCTCTTTGATTGTGAGCAGAGAGCATTTCAGAAGACAGAGAAGTGGGATGGTGACGCTAATTATGGGGTCATAGCCGCTCTCCATCTTGGTGGAGTCTTCAAAGTTTTGGAGGATGGTACATATGTCTGACATCCATGTCCATTCCTGAGGTCTTATGTGTGGAGTCTGAACTGAATACCGATGGCCTTGTTGATGCTGGTACTCAACAACTGACCTCTTCTGCTCACAAATCCTTCCCAACATCTGCAGTGTAGAGTTGCAATGCGCAGTAATATCACACACCAGTCGGTGAGCCGGAAGCTGCAAACGCTGCTGAAACACGGCAAGGGCGACGGAAGCTGTAGTTGACTTTCTAAAATGGGCACACAGGCGGCGTACTTTAACAAGCAGATCAGGCAGCTGCGAGTAGGATTTGCGAAACAGCTGAACCACGAGGTTAAGCACATGAGCCAGGCATGGTACTTGTGTGAGCTCGCCTCACCTCAGATCCGCCACCAGGTTCCGGCCATTGTCACACACGACCATGCCTGGCTGTAGGTTCAGCGGTGTGAGCCATAGATCTGTTTGCTCTTTCAGAGCTGTCCACAACTCTACAGCATTGTGCTGTTCGTCACCTAAGCATATTAGCTTCAGCACAGCCTGTTGCAGCTTGGCCGAGGCAGTGCTTCCAGCTTGTAACTGATGTGGTCATTTCGGAGATGGAGGCTGAAGAGGAGGAGGCTGAGGAAGAAGAGGTGCAGGAGCTGTAGACTGTGGGGGCAACCCTGATTGACCTAGGGCCCGCAATCCTTGGCGTAGGGAGGACGTGTTCCATCCCAAGGTCCCAGCTTCCACTATGTTAACCCAGTGTGCCGTCAGCGAGATGTACCATCCCTGCCCACAAGCACTTGTCCACGTGTCAGTGGTTAGTAGAGATGAGCGGTGTTCGACTTGAACTGTTCGCCAATCTCAAATTCGAGCTGTTTTGGGCAGTGTTCGAGCCGTTCGGCGAACACGAACGATTTGAAAAAAATTCGGCTATTCGAGGTTATGTTCGATAACTGTTCGTGTACCAAAATCATAACTGGATTTTTTCTCAGTAATGATGAAAATTAATGTCAATACGCAGTTTGAGTGTACAGCGGGGCGGGGGGAGGGGCAGGGGATGGATCTCTGCAGGAATAATGAAGATCTCCATTTTTTTTTTCTCTTTCCCACATTAACAGTGGGGAGGTGCAATCTGTCAGCCTATCAGCAGCGCACACACGGAGCGAAGTGCTTTTTTTCACACAAGCAAGGGCATGTGTCATTGGCAGTGTATGTCACATATAAGACCCAGCCATTTTCCCTGTCGCCACCATTTTCTCACTGCTGCAGCTGCGTTTTAGACGGCACCGCTGTTGCTGTGTGCGCTATACCTTCGTAATTTCAAGCCAATTTTCGCACAAATCTACAGATAGCTTGAGAGTAGGGAATAGTTGTGATTGCAGTCCTTTTAAGGACTAGGTTACAGCATTTCCTACGACTTTTATCAGGCAGGTCTGTGCTCTTAAATAGATAGGTTGGGAGTAAAGACTAATTGTAATTGCAGTCCTTTTCAGGACTAAGTTAGATCAGTTCCTATCAGTTTTTGCCAGGCAGGTCTGTGCCAGTACTGTGCAAGTTTTTTTCACAGCATTTGGCTAAATATAGCAAAGCTAATCATTTTTGGCCTATTGCAGAGTGTGTTAGTCAGTGGAGTAGCCTATCTGTGTTGCAAGCTACACCACCTGTGTATAGAATACCAATTTTTTTACTGCACCTAGTGAAGTAAAACCTTTTGGGCATAGCATCATTCTATTAGTCCATCTATACTGACCTCCATAAGGTTGCAAATTGAATATAATTTTTTTCTGCATCTAGCTCTGAAAAAATATTTGGCCTTCTAGCAGTGTGTGGGACTTGTTCTATTAGTCCATCTATACTGACCTCCATCACGTTGCAAATTGAATATAATTTTTTTCTGCATCTAGCTCTGAAAAAATATTTGGGCTTCTAGCTGTGTGTGGGACTTGTTCTATTAGTCCATCTATACTAACCTCCATCAGGTTGCAAACTGAATATAATTTTTTTCTGCATCTACCTCAGAAAAAATATTTGGGCTTCTAGCTGTGTGTGGGACTTGTTCTATTAGTCCATCTATACTGAACTCCATCAGGTTGCAAATTGAATATAATTTTTTTCTGCATCTACCTCTGAAAAAATATTTGGGCTTCTAGCTGTGTGTGGGACTTGTTCTATTAGTCCATCTATACTGACCTCCATCAGGTTGCAAATTGAATATAATATTTTTCTGCATCTAGCTCTGAAAAAATATTTGGGCTTCTAGCTGTGTGTGTGACTTGTTCTATTAGTCCATCTATACTGACCTCCATCAGGTTGCAAATTGAATATCATTTTTTTCTGCATATAGATCTGAAAAAATATTTGGCCTTCTAGCAGTGTGTGGGACTTGTTCTATTAGTCCATCTATACTGACCTCCATCACGTTGCAAATTGAATATAATTTTTTTCTGCATCTACCTCTGAAAAAATATTTGGGCTTCTAGCTGTGTGTGGGACTTGTTCTATTAGTCCATCTATACTGACCTCCATCAGGTTGCAAATTGAATATAATATTTTTCTGCATCTAGCTCTGAAAAAATATTTGGCCTTCTAGCAGTGTGTGGGACTTGTTCTATTAGTCCATCTATACTGACCTCCATCAGGTTGCAAATTGAATATAATATTTTTCTGCATCTAGCTCTAAAAAAATATTTGGCCTTCTAGCAGTGTGTGGGACTTGTTCTATTATTCCATCTATACTGACCTCCATCAGGTTGCAAACTGAATATAATTTTTTTCTGCATCTAACCCAGACAATAGTTTTGGCCTAATACCACAGTTTGGCCACTCAGCTCTGCTCGGTTCCCATCCATTGTTTTTTTGTGCAAACAACTCCAGAGTTGTGAATTAGTTAACCACCAAAATGAGTGGAAAAAGGCCTGCTGCTGGTGGAAAGGGGAATTGGCGTGTTGAGAAAGGGAAAAAAGGTTGTGTCCGTGGAGTAGGTGTTAAAGCAACAGTAACATCTGCCGAAGAAAGACCATCTTCCAGCAAAACTAAAATGTCTACTTCTTTTAGCGGACAATGTGATAAGATCCCTTTCTTACGGCCACGCCAATCGCTACAAATTCCAGATGAGGCACAAAAACAGCAGGTGCTTCAACGAATATCAAGTGCTCCTTTAAGTGGGCTCTCCTCCACATCAACTTCATCATCACAAATACTCCAGTCCTCAGAGGTGTCACCCCAATCGCACTTGCTTCCTCACAGCTCCCAAATCTCCAGCTGCCCGTCTGAGTATGAGGTAGAACCGATGGTTGAGTCTGCAGAGCTGTTTTCTCATACTATAGCCTGGGAATCAGAGGTCGGCTCCAGTGCTTCTGTGAATCCAGACGAGGAAATGATCTGCACTGATGCCCAGAATCTTTATGAGTCGGATCGAGGACCAGACGCAGAAGGTTCTGACCATAATGTAGACACTCATTCCCAAACTGTAACTCCTGTTGGTGGAGACAATGAGGAAGACGATGATGAGACTCAAATACCTGATTGGAGCGACAACTTTAGTTTTTTGTCAGGGCAGGAACAGGTTGGCTCTGAGGACGACGGGTGTGATAACACACAGGGTGATGATGATGAGGTTGGAGATCCCACTTACTGTCAACCCACAGTCAGCCAAGAGATGAGGTCAGCAGAGGAGGAGGAGGAGGATGCTAGTGACGATGAAGTCAGGTTGCGCCTTCCTGGACAGAGACATAGTGCTGGAAGCACGTCAACAACTGCATCCTCAAACACAACTCTGCCTCTGACGACAAGTCGTGGTGGCTCTTCAGGTCGCATGGGTGCTAAGCCTTGCATAGCCTGGGAATTTTTTCAGATCGATAAAGATGACTCAACTCGTGTTATCTGTAACATTCGTCAACAAAAGCTAAGTAGAGGCCAAAAAATACATAGTTTGAGTACTTCATGCATGAACCGGCACATGGACATGAAGCATAAGTTGCAGTGGGAAGCTCACTGTGCTACAATGCGGCCTAGCCGGCCGGGCCAACCCCCGTCTGCCCCATCTTGTGCATCTGCGGCCTCTTCATCCTCTGTGACTGGGGGGACAGCAGTCACACCTGTTTTGGGACGCAGACCTGCCACCTCTTTACCCGCAACAGCCAGTGTGATTGGCAGGTCATCATTTTCTTTGGAGGTGGTAACACCCGCTGGTGTTGAGCGCTGTCCGACATCGATAGCACCACCTTTGGATCAAGGCAACCTATCATGTCCGCCTGCATCTTCCTCACAGACCGGCAGTTTGCCGGGGACACCCTTATCAACCCCGTCTAAGCACAACAGCCAGCCCTCAGTCCCTCAGATGTGGACAAGTAAAAGACCATTTCTTCCTAGCCATGAGAAAGCTAAGAGGTTGAATTTCACCATCTGCAAGCAATTGGCTACAGAAATGCTGCCTTTCTGCCTGGTGGACACAGAGGATTTTCGAGACCTTATGTCCATTGCAGTGCCCCAGTACCAGATGCCCAGTCGGCACTACTTCTCAAAGAAAGGTGTGCCTGCGCTCCACCAGCATGTCGCACACAACATCACCGCTTCTTTGAGAAACTCTGTGTGTGACCGGGTGCATTTCACCACAGACACTTGGACGAGTAGGCATGGACAGGGGCGTTACATGTCGCTGACTGGGCACTGGGTAACTATGGTGACAGCAGGACAAGGGGCTGCTGTCCAAGTCTTGCCGTCCCCACGAGTTGTGCGTCACTCCTCTTTATGTCAAAGTTCCTCCACTGCTTCTGCCTCCTCAACCTCCTCTCGGTCCTCCACCTGCACCCAAAGCCTGTCTGGTCATGCCACAAGCTTTCTAACTGCGCAAAAGGGATCCTGCACACCTCCTTACTATGCTGGCAGTAGGGCTCAACGTCATCAGGCGGTTTTTACTTTGAAATGTCTGGGCAATGTGAGTCACACAGCTGAGGAGTTGTGGTCAGCTCTGGAGAGCCAATTTCATGAATGGTTGTCTCCACTGGACCTGAAACCAAGGAAGGCCGTGTGCGACAATGCTGCAATCCTGGGTGCGGCCCTCCGCCGGGGCAATGTCACACACGTGCCTTGCATGGCTCACGTGTTGAGCCTGGTTGTCCAGCAATTTTTAGCCCACTATCCCAGACTAGATGGCCTTCTGCAGAGGGCACGGTCGCTGTGTGCTCACGTCCGCCGTTCGCATCCCGCAGCTCAGCGACGTACATCTCTACAGAAGTCGTTGGGCCTGCCACTTCGCCGGCTAAAATGTGATGTGCCTACCCGGTGGAATTCAACTCTGCACATGTTGCAGCGACTGTGGCAGCACCGACAAGCCCTGGTGCAATACGTTCTGACGTATAGCCTGGGCCAACGAGATCCAGAGGTGGGGCAAATCACGCTGGAGGAGTGGTGTCAGATCAGGGACCTATGCACCCTTCTGCACAGTTTTGAAATGGCGACGAAGATGTTTAGTGCTGACGATGCCATTATCAGCATGACTATTCCGGTGATTTACATGCTGGAGCACATGTTAAACAGAATTCGGAGTCAGGTGGTGGCACAAGAGGAGGTGGAGGAAGTAGAGGAGGAGGAGTTGTATGCGGAAGGGCTAACATCTGCAAGGTCCAGACGGTCAGCAGCACCAAGGCGGCAGGCATGTGAGGGTGGGGGAGATGATTTTACCAGGGCGCATGGTAGCAGCCAAACTAGTGAGGAAGGAGCAGGAGCCCAGGAAGAAGTGGAGGACGAACTGATGGAAGACTCATCAGATGAGGGAGACCTTGATCACATTTCTGTTGTGCGAGGTTGGGGGAGAGGACAGAGGAAGGAAGCATGATTGTTACCTCGCCTCCAACACAACAGGGACTTGGTGCTCCTGGATGCGCAAGACACATGAGTGCCTTTTTGCTGCACTACCTGCAACATGACCCTCGAATTGTGAGAATTAGAAATAATCCTGACTATTGGGTTGCCGCACTGTTAGATCCCCGATACAAAAGTAAATTTGCAGAAATAATTCCTGCCATAGAAAGGGATGCACGCATGCAGGAGTATCAGCAGAGACTGTTGCAGAATCTTACATGTGCTTTTCCAGAAAACACCAGTGGTGCACGTAGTGAATCTCACAGTTCCAACTTGCCAACCGTGGGACCGTCGAGTGTTCAGCACTCAAACCGTAACAGAAACACAGTATCTGCTGGTAACATCAATTTTGTGGAATCATTTCACCACTTTTTTAGCTCATCCTTTGTAAGGCCACAGGAGACAAGAAGTCTGAGACATAGTCAACGCCTAGAGACAATAGTACAGGAGTATCTCCAAGTAAACATTGAAGCCATGACTGTGTCACTGGACCCTTGCTCTTTTTGGGCTTCCAATCTGGATAAATGGCCGGAGCTCGCCATTTACGCCTTGGAGATCTTGTCATGCCCCGCAGCCCGCGATCTGTCTGAACGTGTGTTCAGCGCTGCTGGTGGTGTGCTGAAAGATAAGCGCACGCGGCTCTCCACTGATAATGTAGACAGACTCACGTTCATAATGATGAACAAATCATGGATCTGAAACGACTTTTCTACCCCTGTGTCATCCTGGGGAGAGTAAAAGCTTGATGATTGGTTAAAATCACCTCACCAACCGTTTTAAGCTTTCAAATTACTAATCATGTTTATCTGTATCTTGGCTGGAAAATAATTTGGGCTTTGTAGCCGTGTGCAGTACTGATTCTATTAGGCCATCTATACTAAGCTCCACCAGATTTAAAATTAATAATATTTTTTAGCTGCATCTAGACCGGAAAATAATTTTGGGGCTCCGAGATGCGCAAGACACATAAATGCCTTCTTGCTGCACTACCTGCAACATGACCCTCAGATTGTCAGAATTCGAAGTAATCCTGACTACTGGGCTGACACACTCTTAGATCCCCCACACTCTTCGATCAACCTTTTCATTTTAATAAAGACCAAAAAAAATGGTCATTTTTGAAATTATAAGCATTAGCAGGTTATTAGAAACTGAAATCAAACAGTTTTCAACTCAAAACTTTATTCTAGGTGATGTTACATTTGCTCATAGGACCTTTTGTTCGAAAGGAGCTTCTGAACTCTCTTGTCCATTCAATTTGTCAGGTTTTGGATGGTTTCTGCTTCAATTGTTTTGCATGAGGACAGAATACCCTCCCAGAGCTGTTGCTTAGATGTGAACTGCCTCCCGCCATCATAGACACTTCTTTTGATGATGCTCCAGAGGTTCTGAATGGGGTAGAGGTCAGGGGAGCATGGGGGTCACACCATAAGTTTGTCCCCTTTTATGCCCATATCAGCCAGAGATGCAGATGTGTTATGTGCAGCATGAGAGGGTTCATTATCAAGCAAGAAAATGATCTTGCTGCGGAATACACGGTTCTTCTTCTTGAACCATGGTAGGAAGTGCTGTTTGAGAAACTCCACATACATTATGGAGTTCATCTTTACCCCTTCAGGGATGCTAAAGGGGCTGACAATCTCTCTCCCCATGATTCCAGCCCAAAACATTACTCCACCTCCTCCTTGTTGGCGCTGTAGCCGTGTTTGCGTGGGGTGTCCATCAACCAGCCATCCTCCACTCCATCCATCTGGACCATCGAGCGTTGCACGGCACTCATTCGTGAACAAAACAGTTTTGAAATCAGTCTTCATGTAATGTTTGGCCCACTGGAGCCGTTTCTGCTTGTGTGCAGTGGATAGAGGAGGTCTACAGGATGGCGTACACACAGTTGCAAACCTCTGAAGGACCCTGCATCTTGTTGTTCGGGGGACGTTGGAGGCACCAGCAGCTTCAAAAACTTGTCTGCTGCTATGACAAGGCTTTTTTGCCGCTGCTCTTTTAACCTGACGTAATTGCCTGTAGGAAAGAGTCCTCAATTTGCCCTTATCAGCACGCACACGTGTGTACTGTGAATCAGCTACATACTTCATCCTGATCATCGCACAATGTTGATTGTAGTCATGCCTTGACCTAAACACTCCACAATTTGTTGCTTCTCAGCAGCCAACACATCCTTTTTCTTTCCCATTTTGGCAGAAAATGTAGGCTGCTTAATAATGTGGGACAGCCTTCTTAAGTAGTCTTGCAGTTCATTGGACACACCTGCCAAACTAATTAGCACAGGTGTCTGCAATTGCTTACAGTGATATAAAGAGCCCTGACACACATCACCATCAATGAGTTTAACTGACAAACAAACAAATTCTTCCCTTATCACTCCTAAACACTTTTTGCATAATAATTTGTAACACAGTGTACATGTGCTTTTCCACAAAACACCAGTGGTTCACGTAGTGAATCTTACAGCTCTAACTTGCCAACTGTGGTCTGTATGGAGTTGTTCAATAAAGGGCCCAAAATTAAGATAACATAGACGGGAGAGGTCTCTATGAATAGGAATTCCTAAGAATTTGATACCCTGTGAGGGCCAGGCAAAGGGAAAGTTGGACTGGATGGAATCGCGTATGGATTTGGGGAGGGAGACATCGAGGGCCTCAGACTTCGCTGTATTGACTTTAAAATTTGACCATGTAACAAAGTGATCTATTTCAGCCATAACAGCAGGGATGGATATATGTGATTGAGTGATATATACTAGGACATCATCAGCAAATAGAGAGCACTTGTACTCGATGCCTCCCACCTCAATCCACCTAATATTGGGGTTATGGCGAATTGATGAGAGCAGGTGCTCTAGGATGTATAAGAGAGGGGACAGAGGACATCCCTGCCTTGTCCCATTGGTGATTATGAAAGGTGATGAAAATGTTCTGACGCGCCCCCTGGGCCGTGGGACATCCGGAGCCGGACCGTTTTTGGTGGATGCTGGTGGTTGTAGTCTCCGTGGCGGCTACCCGGTTCCGTTGCTCAGGGCGGTCAAACCAGTGGCCGAACTATTTATGTGGTTTTGATGTTTAAACGTCCGACTACGCCACCCGTGGATTGCGGTCAGAGTGAACCGCCGCTGCAGGGCAGACCGCTGAGGCTGGTGTTGTGGGTGCAGCAGAGCATAGCATAACACCCCACAGGAGGAGTATAGCCTCAGGGCAGTGTATGCGGAGGATGGGGGTGATGGTGCAGGGCAGCAGCAGTAACGACACGGAGTCAGTGATGCAGTCCAGGGCCTTTACTCACAGTTCTTATTATCCAGACCACTTCTGCAGGTAACGGCTGCCCACATCGTTCTGTGCTCACCAGGTGAGGGGCTCATACAACTCCCAGATAACTTTGGAGCGCTTCACAGGACCCCCTTTGTGTGTCCTTTGTCTGGCCTTTCTTACCAACCCTTCTGTCTGGCTGCCTCGGGCCTCCTCTTGGTAAACTTGGCGCCAGTTTCTCTGACCCTATGTGCTGCCCTCCTAGCGGGTGTATCGAGGGGCTGCGCCATATAAAATGTCACAGCCTCCGGTTTCTAGCTGAGTGTCGTTTCCCGCCTCCACTAGTTCGGGGACCGGTCTCCCCCTTTGGACTGACCCCTCCACACTGGTGGATTCGGGCGTGCGGTGGCAACTTGCCCGTCCACACCCCTGGGATCCCTTCGTTCCTCGTTCCTGGAGCCTTCTCCGCTCCTCTTCCTTCCTTCTCCCTCTTCCAGGCCTGGGCCTCTGTTACTAGGCCCACCTCTGGAGCAGAGCTCATGCAGAGCCCCTGCTCCCTGTCACTTCTGCTCAGACTTCTCTGCACTGAACTAAGATGGTGCCCACCTTTTATACTCCCTTCTCAATGCACCCAGGAACTGCTTCCTCCCTGCTCCTGCACTACAGGGTTCCCCTTCCTCAGTGTTCCCTTCCCCCACTTCAGCCAGGGACAGGGACTGTCATGCCCATCTCAGGGGCATATTGGTCGCCCTGCCCCATGGCAATGTGGTGTAATGCATGCAGGTGTCGGGGTCCTGATCCACACTCCATCCTTACCTGAGAGTGAGATATCACACCTCTGGGTGAGGTGCAATACCTCTGCAGCAACCGAGCCCTCGGGGTGCTACAGTTTCATTTATCTTCAGCCTAGGTGACGCATTGCGATACATGGCCGTGATTTTGGCTATAAAAGGGTCCTCTAGACCCATACCCCAAGCTTTTTAAGAGAATAATATATGGCGTGCAAGGAGACTCTATGGAATGCTTTCTCAGCATCCAACGAGAGTATCTAATTACAAATTTTTAACTGCATCTAGCCCAGGAAATACTTTGTGCCTAGTAGCAGTGTCTGCTAGTCAGCGGATTATCCCGGCTGTTAAGCAAGCTACACCACCTGTAGTTTGGACACTTAATTTTTTCAAAGGAAATGCTTCGCGACCACGGGATGCTCAATGAAGAGCATCAGGAGGCACCCCAAGGCATAGGGGCTGGGACTGGCGGTAGGAAGCCTTGCGGTGGACAGCCGAGCTCGATCCTTATAAAAGTTTTTTAACTGCAGCAGCTTTAGTGGACGCTACTGGAGCTGGAATTACGCGGCTGCTGGCATGAGACTTGCCCTTCAATAGATCCTTGTAAAAGGATTTAAAGTGTATTCATTCAAATTAGAGAGACAATTTAAATTAAAAAGCTTAGAGCTGCCTCCACCACAGGGGGGCTCGCTCGACCCACCAGCGGACAGGCACCAGTATTGGGAGAGGGGGGCTGGCCGTCAGGGTCCGCCGCGGCTCTGGCACAAACGGAGATGGCACGGGCATGAACGGACTGGCCGTGTCGGCTTCTCACTTTTTGGATTTTAGAAGGGCATGACATGCCTATATCTGTGTCTCCCCCTCCTTTTACTCCTCCACCTCTTTTTTTTTGCATGACTATATGTACTTGTCACTTTTCCATGTGTTAGTTATGTCTTCTGAGCAGTTTGTCAGCTTTTGGACACCTTTGAAGGTGTTTTCTATGTGTTTCTATGTGTTTTTGTTTGCCTGCCATTGGTTTTAAAGGTGTTCGAAGGTGTTCGACGAACAGTTCGACGAACAGTTCGGCGAACACAAGGGTGTTCGACGAACCGAACTCGAACACTACGGGGGTGGCTCAACACTAGTGGTTAGGTGGACTTTTCCGGTTACTGCGTTGTTGAGGGCACGGCTAATGTTTTGGGACACGTGCTTGTGTAATGCGGATATGGCACACCGGAAGAAATAGTGGCTGGGGACCAAGTACCGAGGGATGGCCGCCGCGATCAGGTTGCAGAATTCTTCAGTCTCCACGAGCCTAAAAGCCGGATTTTGGTAAGAACTTACCTGTAAAATCCTTTTCAGTGAAGGAAGGAAGGGAGACACAGATTCTCTACTTCGTGGGTAGGCGGAGCCCCATAGGATAGTCACCTCAGATTGGAAAAAGACGACCGGCCCCTCCAGTATATAGGCTCCTCCTACTCCCATGTTCATCAGTCCGCACACAAGCTAAGGAAGAGCTGACCAACCAGCAGAACAACATATCCCCTTCTGAAATTTCAGAAATGAGAGAAAACAGGTTATGTAATAAAAACACACAGTCTTGGGCATACACCATTGGACCTGACAACTGTGTAGAGCTGGCGAAACTGGAAGGAGAGCCGTAGAGCGCTAAACCCAGTCCAGAAGATCAGGAAGGAGACGCGCTGCATCTAGAAACACAAAAAAACATTTCTGCCCTGGGAGGGTGCTGTGTTTCCCTTCCTTCCTTCGCTGAAAAGGATTTTACAGGTAAGTTCTTACCAAAATCCGGCTTTCAGCAGCAGAAGGGAAGGAAGGGAGACTCAGATTCTCTACTTCGTGGGACGTCCTAAAGCAGTACCTACTTAAGGGTGGGAAATAGAGGCAGAAGCTTCCATACCCCAAAACTTAGGCAAGAGCGCAAACCGCGCTAAAATAACGGAAAACTAAGTAAAGCTATAACTTAAATTACCGCCGCCTGCAGGACCCTACGTCCCAGGGCCGCATCGGCTGAAGCACTTACGTCCACCTTATAAAACTTAGTAAAGGTGTGAACGGAGCGCCAGGTGGCCGCCTGGCAGAGCTGCGCTGCCGAGGCCTCCTGACGAAAAGCCCACGATGAGCCAATGGCTCTCATGGAATGAGCTTTAACTTTAACCTGACAAGGCTCGCCCTTGAGCCGGTACGCTTCCAGGATAGCTGAACGGATCCACCGAGCTATCGTGTCTTTGGAAGCACGTTGACCACGCCGACGACCTGCCGGAATTATAAAAAGAGAGTCCGACTTCCGAAAACCTTGGGTGATCGTAAGATAGAACTTCAATGCCCGCACTAAGTCCAACGAGTGCAAGGCAAGCTCCCTTGGATTCTTAGGTCCTGGACAAAGAGAAGGCAACACAATGTCCTGATTAATGTGGAATTGTGACACTACCTTAGGCAAAAAATCTTCACGAGTACGAAGCACTACGCGATCCGGAAAAAATTCCAGAAAAGGAGGTGAGCAAGAAAGTGCTGCCAATTCCGATACCCTTCTCAAAGAGGTGACTGCCACCAAGAAGGCCACCTTCCAAGAAAGTAGTGAAAGTTTAGCAGAATCCATAGGCTCAAAAGGCCTATGCTGAAGGGCTTCCAGGACTAGATTAAGCCTCCATGGAGTCACAACTGCCCTCCGTGGCGGAAACGGATGTGCGACTCCGCGAAAAAAAGAGCGCACATCCCTGTGAGAGGCAATAGCCTTCCTAAAAAGTGCGGAAAGAGCAGATACCTGTCCCCGCACCGTACTAACTGCCAAACCCCTGGCCAGACTAGATTGCAGAAAGGCCAAGAAGTTGGGGATGGAAAAAACCCTCAGGTTTCTTGAGGATCCAGAACACCATGAATAGAAAGACTCCCAAGTTCTGTGATAAATCCTGGACGTAGCTGGACTCCGGGCCGCCCGCAAGGTAGCAATGACCTCGGGCGAAAAACCGCGATGGGTCAAGATCTCGGTCTCAAGAGCCACGCCGTCAAACGAAGGGACCTCAGGTCCAGATGACGAATGGGCCCCTGAGTGAGCAAGTCCGGGCGAAGGGGCAGCGGAAACGGAGGTGCCGCCTGAAGAGACACCAGCGTCGAATACCATGTCCTCCGCGGCCAGTCTGGTGCTATCAGAATTATTGATACCCTTTCGAGTTTGATCCATCGGATCACCAGAGGTACTAAGGATATCGGTGGAAACGCATAGATCAGCTTGAACTGACCCCACGGGGCCATTAGAGCATCCACCGCCACTGCCTCCAGTTCCCTGTACCTGGACATGAGCGTTGGAACCCTGGCGTTCAGCCTGGATGCCATCAAGTCCACCTGAGGAGTCCCCCAACGGGAACACAGCAGAGAAAACACTTCTGGATGGAGACTCCATTCCCCAGGGTCCACTTGCTCGCGACTGAGGAAGTCCGCCGAGATATTCAACACCCCTGGAATGTGAATTGCAGAGATTGCTGGAACTTTGGACTCGGCCCAGACCAGGATCCGAGAGACCTCCGACATGAGACTGGAACTCCTCGTCCCGCCTTGGTGGTTGATGTACGCGACAGCCGTAGCGTTGTCCGACTGGATCCGGACCAGTAGACCGCTCAATAAGACCGCCCAATGTTGGAGGCAGAGAAATATTGCTCTCAACTCCAAAATGTTGATCGGGAGAGACAACTCCTTTGGCGACCAGACTCCCTGAATCCAGAGGTTGTTCCAAACTCCCCCCCAGCCTGTCCGGCTGGCATCGGTTGTCACCACCGACCATCTCGGAGGAAGGAAGGATTTCCCCACAGATAGAGTCTCCGGACGTAACCACCTTCCAAGAGATTCTCGTACCCTGCGGGAGATAATGACCGAGCGATCCAGAGAAGTTAGCGATCGATCCCAATGGGTCAGAATAAGGCTCTGGAGATCCCGGGAATGAAATTGTGCAAATGGTACTGCTTCCATAGTTGCCACCATTTGAAACAGAAGGCGCATGCATTCCCGAAGGGACATTGACAGCGCCGACCTCATAGCCTGGACCAGAAGACGAAGGTTCGTCTGTTTGACAGGAGGCAGGGACACAACTGCCCGAACAGTATCGAACTGCATCCCCAGGAAAAGAATGGACTGTGCTTGCTCCAATGACGATTTCTTCCAATTGATCAGTCACCCGAAGTCCATCAGGTACTGAAGGGAGAGATCGCGAGCCGCTATTGCCTCCTCTGCTGTGGGTGACACTATGAACAGGTCGTCCAGGTAGGGGAGGATCGTAACCCCCTGTCTTCGAAGAAGCGCCATGAGAGGAGCCAGAATTTTTGCAAAAACCCTGGGAGCTGAGGCCAACCCGAAAGGCAGGGCCACAAACTGGTAATGGGTTTGACCTATAGCGAAACGCAAGAAACGCTGGTGAGCCCTGCCGATAGGGATATGCAAATAGGCGTCGCGGATGTCTATGGACACCAAGAAATCGTACTGTGACAGGGTCGCTATCACCGATCGGAGAGACTCCATGCGGAACTTCCGTGTCCGGACATAAATATTCAAATCCCTGAGATCCAGCACCGTACGAAACTTGTCCTCCTTTTTGGGGACCACAAAAAGGTTGGAATAAAAACCCTTTCCCTGGTCTTCCGGAGGAACCTGAACCACCACACCCTGCTGTAGGAGAGAGTCGACCTCCTGAAACAGTGCGGCAGCCAGTCTTGGCATGGACGGAATGCCCGTCAGATGAAACCTGTCTGGAGGCAGCGAATGAAACTCTATGAAATAGCCTGCCGATATAACCCGTGTCTCCCAGGTGTCTGCTATGTGGGATGCCCAGATCGACCCGAATTGTAGCAGACAACCTCCCACCTGGGAGCCCTCGGGGGGATTCCTGGCGTCAGTCAGCCTTAGCGGACTTTTTATCAACCTCCCGTCTGTCCTGACGGGACCGTTGCTTCCAAGGAGTACAAGATTTCTGGGCGGATCTGCCGGTGGATGAGGGACGACCCAATCTCCAAGAAGGCTGACTGAATCGTCCCCTGGCCCGAAAGGACCGAAGACCTCTGCCGGGCCCTGTCCTGCTGGCTGTGGATGCCACCGCCTTTTTCCCAGGCAGAGTAACATCCCTAGCTTTAGCTTTGGCAATTAGTTCCGAAAGATCTGAACCAAAGAGCTGACCGCCCTTATATGCCAGACTAAGCAATCTCTGTTTGGATACTGCATCCGCCGGTCCACTGTTTAAGCCACAGAGCTCTTCTAATCGTGACTGCCGAAGCCTGAGCCCTGGACAGAATTGAAGCAGTGTCCAGTACTGCATCTCTGCCATAACACATAGCTTCTTCCATTCGCTGAACAAAGCTTTTCCATTTCTGAACGCGAAGTCCCATCCTGCCACGCTGCACGCAGCTGATCCAACCATCGCAGAGAAGCCTCACCGGCCCACATGGCCCCCAAGGCCGCTCGGAAACCATGACCCGCGGCTTCATAGATGGATTTCGCCACTGACTCCGATCTTCTGTCCAAAGGATCCTGAAGATTGGCTCTCCCTTTAACAGGAAGCAGGGAAGACTTGGTCAGCTGAGACAGAGATATATCCACCTCAGGAGAGGGAACCCAATTAGTAACCATCTCCTTGGCACAGGGATATAGGGCATCAAAAAAACGCGTTCCTCGGAAGCGTTTATCCGGACACTGACGCTCCTTCTCCACCACTTCGTTAAGCTCCTCATGCGCAGGTAATGTAGAACGAACACGGCGCGTCTTCTGATACAGACGGCCCGACCTGGACGGTCTTGTCGGCTCTTCAGACAGCTCTAATACTTCCCGCATGTCCTTAATAAGCCCATCTACGCGACCAGAAAGAGAAACAGAGCGATCCTGTTGATCCTCCTCTTCGGACTCAGAAATTTCATCAACTGAATCTGTTGGTGAATCCGAAGCCTCTGATGCGCTCTGCGAGGGAGACAACGCCACCATAGTCTTGCGGCGCTTTTTACCTTGTGGCATTGGGTGTGATCTAGCTGACACCCACTGTCCCAGGAGACTAGAGAGACTATCAATGGAGCGAGTGAGCGCCTCCACCTTAACATCACTGAGCGTTGAACTTGATGTAGTAGAAGGCCTGAGTGTATCAGAGGCGTGCGACTGAATCTGAAACGGATCAGGAGAACGATCCGCACTCCCAGGCCCCTGATCCGACATGCCACCCACACCAGATGCCAGGATGTACAACAAGGATGGCAAAAAAGTGTGAAAGCTGCACAGCCTGTTTTCAAAACTCACTTTTTTTTTTTATTTTTTTTTATTTATTTATTTATTTATTTTTATATATTCGACAGGCTCTGAAGGGTTAAAGCTCACCCTTAGAAAAGAGCTACCCCAGAAATGCCGAGCAAAAAATCAATAGGGGGAAACTCCCTTAAACACCATGTGTTTCCCCTAAAGTTCCACTTTTTCAGAAGGGGTTAACATCACAGCAACTATAATACTACACAGCCTAAAAGGTCAGTGAAGTAAATAGCTTTAGAAGAGAAAGCGGCAGTGCTCACGAGGACTCCTAATAGGTAGCCTGGAGAGACAGCACTGACAAAGAACCCCTGCCAGAGGCAGAGGATACTCACCGGTACTGCGGTGACTGCTCCTCCTAAGTGTGTGGACGGACGGGGAGCAGAGAGCAGGAGGCGCCGCTGGACGCCGGAGGGAGAAGCAGGGACCGCCAGTGCACGTTCAACCAAGCGCTTCCTGCCTAAGTAATGACGGCAGGAAGCCAGGAGACGCTAAGCCACGCCCCCGCTAGGCCACGCCCCCGCCTTATTCAAACAACAAAAATGAGGGCAGAAAACTTCCTACCTCTCTGAAGGCAGGAAGCAAGTCAATAAAAGCAAGAAAACGCGCGCCAATACAGGGAGCTTCCTGCCTCAATGAAGGCAGGAAGCAAAAACGAAAAAGCATGCGCAAATAAAAAATAAAAATAAAAATTACTGGCCTCCGTCTCTGCTCCCCAGTGAAGGCAGCGTCTGAAATAGACAAGAACACACAGGCAGTACACTTGCCGTAGCCGTCAAAGATACTCTTTAGACGAAAGAGCACTTACCCGGCTGAACGCCACAGGGATCCTCAGGGATGTGTGGCGCTATGGCCCTTTGCTCCCCCCTATGGCGGAGCACGCAGGGACCCTCTCAGATGTGTGGTGTGCGCCTCCGCCAGGGAGCGCCCTGTATCCCCCGGGGCCGGCAGGTATAAGTGGAAACCTCCTCAAGGGGTAAACAGAGCTGCCAGGGGAGGGTCAGGGGTCTCAGCAGCGCCGAGACCCCCAGAGACCTCTAGACCACGGGGGGTCCAGGACTCGCTGGATATAAAATAACAACTCTTCTGAGGACCTGCCGAAGCAGCGACTATCCTCTGAGACCTCAGATAAAAAGACTGATGAACATGGGAGTAGGAGGAGCCTATACACTGGAGGGGCCGGTCGTCTTTTTCCAATCTGAGGTGACTATCCTATGGGGCTCCGCCTACCCACGAAGTAGAGAATCTGTGTCTCCCTTCCTTCCCTTCTGCTGCTGAAAGGCAACATTTCGAGCACAAGCTATCGTGAAATATGAGGTCTTAGTAGTGTGGTCTGTGTGGCGTTGGCTGCATATTTGCGCTTGCGTTCCAAGGACTGGAGTATGGACAACTGAACACTGCGCTGGGACAAGGACGTGGATGTGCTTCCTGATTCTGCTACTTGAGAGTGTGCAATGACAGGTGCAGGGCAGGAGGCATCTTCGCATGCACCATGAACAGGGGATTGGCTTGCATGCACAACAGCGGAAGAAGCAATGGTGCCACCCGCAGACATTGTTTCTGGACCCTGGGGTTCGGCCCAGAAAGTCGGATGCTTTGCTGCCATGTGATCATGCTGGTGGTGGTCAGGCTGCTAGTTTTGTCACCCCTGCTAATTCTGGCTTGGCAGGTGGTACAAATGGCATTTTTGGGGTTGTCGTCATAGTCTTTAAAAAACAACCAGACTCGGGAAGACCTAACAGCTGTACTGACAACTTCCTTCGTATTAGTGTTATGGGGAACGGTTGCCTGCCTTTTGTCTGCGGTCACCACACTGCTTCTTCCTGCCTGTTGGGGTCCTCTGCCTACCTCACCCTGTGTGCTGCTGTCCTCGCTCTGCATGTCCTCCTGCCAGGTTGGGTCAGTTACTATATCATCCACTACCTCGTCCTCCACTTCCGCACCCTGGTCCTCCTTCTAACTTTCTGGCAATTGTGTCTCATCATTGTCCTCCTCTTGTGACACTTTCCCACTGTCGCCTTCGTGTGACCGTGGCTGCTAAAATATTTGGGCATCGCTACATGCGATCTCCTCTTGCCCCGCTTCAAGTGGACCGGGCGAGAGGCACAAATCTATAAATGGAAAAGTGAACAGCTCTTCAGAGTGTCCAAGTGTAGGATCAGTTGTCTCCGGTCACTCGGACGGGTGGGAGGAAGGAGGATAAGGGTGAGGAATATGCGGTCTAGACTCTCGGCTACTGAGACTTTACCGTGTGGAAGACAGGGTGGTTGTGGTGGTGGTGGCTAAGTGACTGGAAGCATTATCTGCTATCCAACCAACAACCTTTTGACACTGCTCTGGGTTCAATAGTGTTGCGCTGCGGTCCCCTAGGAATTGGGACAGGAAGGTTGGGCGAGAAGATGTTGGTGTTTGTTGTGGCACAATTTTAGCTTGCCCACGGCCTTGGCCTCGGCCTCTGCATGCACCATCACGTCCAGTTCCCCATCCCTTGCCACGCCCTTGCCCATTTTAAATGGAGGACAATATCTTCCACGCTCATGACAAATGGCTGAATTTGGAGCGAAGTTATATGTAATCTGTGTGATGGAGAAACCACAGTTTTAAATACCTGGCCTGTAGGTCACTATTTTAAACCGCAAACCGGTGCCAAAAACTTTGCTGACACTTTGAAAAAAATTTTGAATGCAGGCCAAAAATGGCAGTATTTTCAGCGAAATTATATGTGAAAACCACAGTTTTAAATAGCTGGATTTTTAGTGCTGTAATATGGAAAGGACCTGGCAGCCTGCCTATATACACTGCCTGTCTGATATCTCAGCAGATGGATTAGTCCTCAGAAGGACTGTTTGTTGAGATGGCTATGTGTAATGTATTTATTTTCTCCCTGCATGACCTAATACACAACCAAATCTCTCCCTAGCTCAGCAGCACCTCTCCCTACACTGCCTGATTGTGAAGTAGACTGATGAGCACAGAGGCGCCAGGTCTGATATAGACCTGATGATGCTGTGCGGCCAGCCAATCACTGTAATGCCACAACCAGCATGGCTGCGGCATTACTATGAGTGGCAGGCAATCCCTGCCTGTTGATTGTTGCTCTAAAGAGCTCCAAACATGCAGAAAGGGGACCCAAACATCTGCCCGAGCATCTCGCAAGTACTTGGCGTGCTCCAAGCATCTTGAGTGCTGAGATGCTCGGGCGAATACCGAGTACTTGCGAGTATGCTCGCTCATCACTAGTTATTACTGACATGTGGTAATGTCTGTGAAGCGCTGTGGAATTAATGGGGCTATATAAGTGAGTAAAATAAATAAATGTGGTAAGAATTTCATGTCAATAGCGCCTTTAGAAATATATTTACTTAGAAAATTGGTGACGTGTTCAATACTTATTTCACCCGCTGTACATGTACAGGTGCATCTCACTAAATTAAAAAATCATCAAAAAGTTTATTTATTTCAGTTCTTCAATACAAAAAGTGAAACTCATATTATATATAGTCATTACAAACAGAGTGATCTATTTCAAGTGTTTATTTCTGTTAATGTTAATGATTATGGCTTACAGCCACTGAAAACACAAAATTCATTATCTCAGTAAATTAAAATAATTAACAAAAAACACCTGCAAAGGCTTCCTAAGCATTTAAAAAGGTCCCTTAGTCTGTTTCAGTAGGCTCCACAATCATGGGGAAGACTGCTGAGTTGACAGATGTCCAGAAGCAGTCATTGACACACTCCACAAGGTCCCAGCGTTCCAATTTTCATATGGAAATCAAGGTCCCAGAGTTTGGGGGAAGAGTGGAGAGGCACACAATCCGAGCTGCTTGAGGTCTTGTGTGAAGTTTCCACAATCAGTGATGGTTTGGGGAGCCATGTCATCTGCTGGTGTAGGTCCACTGTGTTTTATCAAGACCAAAGTCAGCGCAGCCATCTGCCAGGGAATTTTAGAGCACTTCATGCTTCTCTCTGCCGACGAGCTTTTTTGGAGATGGAAATTTCATTCTCCAGCAGGACTTGGCACCTGTCCACACTGCCAAAAGTACCAATACCTGGTTTAAAAACAACAGTATCTTTGTGCTTGATTGGCCAGCAAACTCGCCTGATCTTAATCCCATATAGAATCTATGGGGTATTGTGAAGAGGAAGATGAGAGACACCAAACCCAACAATGCAGATGACCTGAAGGCTGCTATCAAAGCAACCTGGGCTTCCATACCACCTCAGCAGTGCCACAGGCTGATCACCTCCATGCCACGCTGCATTGATGCAGTATGCAAAAGGAGCCCCGACGAATTATTGAGTGCATTTACTGAACATACATTTCAGTAGGCCAACATTTCGGATTTTAAAATCATTTTTCAAGCTGGTGTTATAAAGTATTTTAATTTACTGAGATAATGACTTTTGTGTTTTCATTGGCTGTAAGCCATAATCATCAACATTAACAGAAATAAACACTTGAAATAGATCACTCTGTTTGTAATGCCTCTATATAATATGAGTTTCACTTTTTGTATTGAAGAACTGAAATAAATTAAATTTTTGATGATATTCTAATTTAGTGAGATGGCTTGCCCTTCATATGATCCAGGAAGCACACTTTCTTTGTCACACACCTTTTAGATTCAGGATTTATGATTTAAAATTAACACTGATGACTTTAATACTGCTCTCCTTGTTTGCAGTGTGTGAAAATTGAAAGTAATGCTGTTATTATGGTGCAATATAAAGCAAATCAATGCTTCAGTATATTACAGATCAATAAATTCACAGTTAGTGAGTACACAGGTACAGCCCTTCCCTATTTATCACTTGAATTTTTGCATTAATATTCACAGACTGAGACTAGCACTACATTTTTTAACCTGCTTCAGCACTGAAGTAATATACCACAATCAGATTAAGGTCTTTTTCTATTCCAATGTGGAATGAGCTGTGCACTCTGGCCTCCTATCTCCTTAATGTATAAGCACAATGGTGCTGCCACAATTTTTAGACTTTAGGTAGTAATTCACTGCACACTCCGTTAGATACGCAAACAATTTATTTCACGTCTGAGATGCACGAGACGAAATCGCGGGAGCGCCTGTTCACAATCTGCTTAAAGCGACATCATGAATTAGACTCTGGCAGGGTCAAAACGTTATATTACTTATGTCGCATATCCCTGCACCTTTTTATGTCTGTTCTAACGTCTGAGTTTCTACACGTGAAATAAATTGTTTGAATATCTAAAGGAGTGTGCGGTGAGTTACTACCTAAAGTTAACTTGGGTCATATCCCACTTCACCAGCACCTCAAACTACCCAATCTGAGTGAACGCCAGTCTCTCTTTCTACATTTTTTAGACTGGATATAATTGTTTGACTGCACTAGACCATGTGATGTGATAACTGCAGGGCTTTATGGGAAGCCCATGCGTCTGCACCTCATGTCACTGAAACGTCAGTAGTTTGTGAAATGGCCTATAACTTTGAGAAATTCAACTCAAAGCCAATACTTTTCTCATCTCTAAATTCTGATTATATGAATGCAATCTGACAAATTAATAATCTCCTTCACACCATATTTCCTCTATGTTGTGTTAATTTAATATGATACTTCAGAGATCTGCAATACCAACGACTTGCAGTTATACATACACCAATACTTTTAGGAAAGCAAAAAAGTTTACATTGAGCATAGAGAGCAAATCTGAAGTGGAAGCAATCTTCAAAAAGGTCTCACAGAGACAACTCTTGTAAATGCTGTAAGGAGGCGGTATTCACACCGTGCAGTAGCTGAGGAAGTGACTCAAGCAAGTCCTGTAAAGGACATATTGATATTCATGCTAGAGCAACTCCATTTTGTCTGCTTGCTTTAAAATGATGTTATTATCACTCCTTGCATAACATACATTCTTTCTTTCTCTTCCCATGGAACTTCTCTCACACTAACTTTTTCTCAAGAGAACATTTTGTCAGACACTCTGTTATCTAACTTGTTTAGGCCAGGTTTGACCTTGTAAAGTTTCCATAGTGCTTCGAACTAACAATGATAATATGACCATATATGTGTTTCCGTAATAATTGTACCAACATTGGTTAGCCTATAGTACTGTAGTATGGCTGCAGAGTTGATTGGCTATTGATATACTCAAAACAATATAAAATGCTAAGCAAAATAAACGGGATCAGAGATTCTTTGAATCCTCCCAATACAGAGCACGCATTGCCTCCGTTTGGTTTTCTGTGGATTGCACAATCAAAAAAATAATTTGACACTCACTTGGTCAACCGTGAAGGGTTATTGCCCTCCCTTAACAGCTGGTGCCGTGACTCGGATCCCTAACCAGGGACGCCCCTCCACCTCTGGACGTCCACAAAGAGAGACCTGCCTTCAGCCTCCCCCACTGGAATTGGGACTGATCATCCCCCACAAAAAGCCACGGTAAGTGCACAAGTTCTTTACTAGTGACACTGACCGTTTGGCATGGTTTCCACGTGGTGTGTGGTTGTTTGCAGTATCTCCGGACGTCCTGGTTGGATATAGTCAAAGGTGAGACTATAAGGGGTGTAGTCCCATTTGGGGTCTGATATTATTTAACTTCCAAGCAGTATCACCTCAGATTGACAAGTGAATATTGTGTGAATCTTTCTCAGCTTCTGACAAAAAATCCTTAGGAGACTGAACATTGTTAGTTTCAGTCGTGGCAGGTGATCGAAGATTGGGTAGGACACGCAAGTAGATATACATATATCGAGTGTCCAGAGCGCTGCAAAACTGCAAAGCTGCATAGCTGCAGAAGTGCTCCTCCTTTCATTTGTTGTGAAAGAATTCCCCCGTCGGGAGGGGTGAGTTAGTAGTGGAACAGCTGGGAGCTCTGGCCAGACTCCGCTGTGCACAAATTAAGGATCTTTTTGTCAGTTGTAGTGAATAATCAATGTTTCTGTGGAGAAGAAAGAATTTGTCTCCCCCGCAGGAGAGGGAGAATGTGAAGAATATCATGATCAGTCGAGAAGGAAAAAGATCATTTAAGAATGCAAAAGCACCAAAAGTGTTTTAGGTGTTAAACTTTCCCATGCAGGGCAGACTTAACCCAGCATTGTGGGATGGAGGAATTCGCCACAATAGAGGAAAATTAGTTGATTGTGGATTGTTGGAAGATGCTGAAAACTTTAGGAAAGTGGCACATGAGATTTGTGATGAAGGATATGTTGAAAAAGTATAGGAGGAAGTAGGTCCCCCTTCCCAAATTATGTGTCCACAATCCAAATCTAGAGCCCCTAAAGAAGCATCCCCCACAAATGTAGCAGTACCCCAACCCCCCTGAATCTGTAAACTGAGCAATTTATACCTTATGAAATTAAATACCCTGCACTTCCCACTGAGAGCCAGCCACCATCATATTACCCAGACGGTTGGCTCTGTAATGTGTGTTGGGTCACTAATCCAGGATGGCGCAGGATGTGCTATAATTGTGGAGCACGTAAACCCGGTGTTGTAGCACCAAACTGCCCATTTCTTAACGCTGACGGGGGGTATTATAAACCACTACCCCACCTGCCCCTGCCATGGTCCATACTCCATTCAGAGAGACCCAGGGTCCTCTGAACTCTTCCCTATTCACCCTCTCCCAAACTGGGGAAATAGAACATGGACGCGAGTATCAGGAAGTGGCGTCTGTTTTACTGAATGGTCCTTCGGAATTCTCCACTATACTGAGAATAGGCATGGGGAGTATACCACAACAGCAGGTTGGGATCATTGTAAACGCAGCAAAGGCGAAACTGTAGCATTGGTGGGGGCTAGCTGCAGAGATATGTCGTATTGGTGGACCTACAATACAAGCTGCAACTAATGATTACATCTGTGATCATGGTCCATTAAGAGAAGGAGAGGTGATGGCTACAAGAGCCGGACAGCTATCATGTCAGTTTGTTATACATGCAGTTGGACCAAAATATGATCCCCTGGATTTACCCAGGTCACAACACCTGCTTAAAGAAACAATCCAAAACACCATAGCATACGCATCACAGCTTCATGCGGCCCCAACCCTAGCCCTGCCATTCATTTCCACTGGCATCTTTGGATACCCAAAAGAGGATGCGGCCAAAATATTAGTCGGGGCTATAAAGCAGTGTATTGCCATGCATCCAACTGAATTGAGAGAGATAAGACTCTTGGCCATCGACAGGGATCTTTTTGATTATGCTACTCAATTAATCAAACCCGATATCTGGTCTCCTCCAGTATTCCCCTACCTCCAAGATCTCCCCACAATCAGTACAATGGTAGTTGCTGCACCCGCAGTACCCATAGCACAGTATCCCCCCTTGCTCTCCCGGTATCCTCCTCCTCCCTTACAGCCCCACTATTACCCCATGGTGGTACCTGATCAGCGAGAAATGTATCCCGAGAGAAGACCAGTAGTGAATTCCCATCTTCAGTGTTGGAGGTGTGGCCGAGCAGGACACTTCCAAAGGGACTGTCACACCCCTGCTGGTCAGTGCACCACACAAGTCCCTGTATCCAGAAATAGGACGCTCGGCTCACGGGACTTGTCACGAGAAAATGTTCCCCAGGACCGTCCATTCTGAAAGGAAGGCCAACCAGAGCCTGCCATCGTGATGCCCGTAATCACCCCCGGGCTCTGTTCATTTGTAGTTCTCCCAGTGGGAGGGAATCCATAAGTTAAAGTTCATGGTAGACACAGGGGCGGCCAACTCCATTTTAAAATCCACTGAACTGACCCAGTCCAATTTTCTAACGACAATCTAATATCGATCAGTGTAGATGGCAGACCTAACAAACACACTTTCACCAAACCTATTCCAATTGGCCCATTTCCAGAAGTAGTGGCACAATTTGTCATATCCCCGACCTGCCCGGTAAATCTATTAGGAGCAGACCTCTGGTCTAAATTCCAATCCAGAATTCAATTCCAGGACAATGGGCAGATGATCCTTACTTTAAAAGATCCAAACTCTGATGCACACATAGAGGAGGTCTGCATCTTACGGGCACTACCCACGGTTATGATTAAAATATCGGATACCAATGGAATGTTGAAATGTTGAAAAGTGAATGGATGTGAAGGAAAAGTTGCGCTGAAGGTTCCACTGAGTTTGTTGACAGAAGGAAAAAGCATGTGGATATGTGGAGGAACTTAAATGGTTAACTGAAATGGTTAACTGAAATATGCGCACTGCCAGATAAGCGCCCAGTTACAGCTGCTAGCATAGCAAAACGGCCTTGGCTTGATACAGAGCAGAAAAAAAAAGGTGAATGGAGAAAGAAAATGCAGACAATAAGGGAAAGACGACGTTATGTGTATTACAAAGATACTGCTCTCCGATAATGGCAGAATAATGAATTGTTGGGGATATTCTAAATGTGGCCAGTAGAATCCATTGTCAGTAGATTATTGTGTTGCATGTCACGCACTCCCCTCGCTACTACCCAAGCCACTTCTAGTGCCCCATCCTCATCTATTATACCTATGTCCGCCCAAAGTTCCATCCCTTCCTGCAGCGGCCATGTTGCATCTCTTCCAGCCTCTTACCACATGTCCCTTTCGTGGTGGCCATCTTGGTGCACCTTTCCTGTAGTATGCTTCCGTCTGGTGGTAGCCATCTTGGCACACCCGAAATACAGGCAGCAATACACACTACACCCAGAAAGTGTATGAGGAAGATCATCATGATCAGTGTGTGATAAGTTGGCTGATCGATCCATTACCCTCAACAGCACATATTTATGTCCACTTTGACATTAGGGCAAAAATATTGTGATGTAAACTAATTTTCTAAATGGTCATATATCCTTAAGTTTCTAATAGATGCACATACACGTTGTTTGGTTTACAGTAATTGATTTAGCAAACTTTTTTTTTTTTTTTTTATTAGTACTCCACTACACAAAGACTGCCAGTTTCTGTTTGCATTTACATATCAGGGCAAGCAAATGACTTGGACGGTGATGCCGCAGGGTGCGCAGAATAGCCCTAATCAGTTTGCAAAGAACATGTCTAGCTGTCTGCTGCCATGGAAGCTGGACAACTCAGAGGTAGTACTTTTACAATACGTGGATGATCTTCTTTTGTGTGCCCTCACGGAGCAAGTGTCCATCAGGGCCAGTGTTAGCTTCCTCAAGCGTTTAGCAAAACTGAATTGTCGAGTCTCAGCCTCGAAATTTCAGTTCTGCCTCAGTCAAGTGGTCTTCTTGGGCCATTGCCTTACTCAGGGTGCCAGACATCTCACAGAAGAAAGGAAGATGGCCATCTACCTGCTACCATTCCCAAAAGATCCCATAGAGCTGCAACAGTTCTTCGGTCTATGTACATATTGCAGACAATGGATCCCAGACGCCTCACGTCTGATGCAGTCCCAAAATATCATTAAAAGAAGACACTCTGGCTGATGTAAACAACAAGGACCACCAAGAACAGCTGCAACAAGCTTTTGAGCAACTATAGTCAAGGATAATGACAGCTCCTGCCCTTGGAAATCCGGACTATGCTCAACCTTTCCATTTGTATGTCTCTGAGACGGGGGGGCATGCAGCCGGAGTACTCACGCAGAGACACTGTACAGAGCAGCGCCAAGTCGGGTATTACTCAGCGCATCTGGACCCGGTAGCCAGGGCCTTCCCCAGCTGTCTATGCGTGGTTCATGCCACACAGCAGTTACTTGAGAAGACGGCGGACATGAGACTCACATTTATGTCCCACACGATATTGCAGCTGTTGTGGCTTTACAGCAACCTAAACATCTGTCTGCACAGAGACACCTGCAGCTGCAGTGTTTGTTGATTTTGCCAGAAAATGTGAAGTTACACCGGTGGTGCACCACCATCAACCCAGCCACCCTGCTGCCTGCACCTGAAGGAGAGGGGAAAGAGGCTCCACCGCATGATTGTCTGGAACAAATTACTGCGGAGTCAACTCCACTTGTTCTAGTGGGGGAAGTACCCTTGGATGATACAGAACTTACGTCATATACGGATGGATCCAGATATGTTGACACCTCTGGCAGGTTTCATACTGAATACTGGATATGCTGGGCTGTCACAACTGAAGATACATTGGTAGAGGCTGCAACCTTACCACCCCCAAGAAGCTGGTCTCTGAAGTTGTTCGCCGGTATGGAGTCATCGAAAGTGATCAAGGACCAGCCTTTTCCTCATACGTATGTCAAGAAATACTTACCATGATCGGATCAACAGTGACGTTACATATTCCCATATTCCTTACCATCCACAGTCAAGTGGCAAGATGGAGAGATTGAATGGCACACTGAAAAGGGCAATGAACCAAAATGATGCAGGAGAATACGGCCCAGTGGCCTGAACGCCTCCTTCCCATTGCACTATATCACATACACACCACTCCCATAGGGAAACACAAACTGTCACCCTTTGAGATATTATTTGGGTCACAACCAGCCATAGCTAGATTTACCCCACAACAGTTGTCAGAAGAAACAGATCATGTTGTGCAATATGTGATTCAGTTTGCCAAAGCACTAACTAACACCCATGCGTTAGTATCATCTTCTATTCCAGATCCAGCTGATGCAGAAGGTTGTCATACCCTCAGGCCTGAAGATTATGTGTATGTGAAGGCATGTTCGGAAACACGGACTAGAACCATTGTATGACGGACCATACCAAGAGCTCCTGACAATCCCAACAGCTGAGATGTTTTATGATAATATGTATGGTTAAACTAGTCAATACCTGGAATAGCCTACAACAGAGTACTGACCCCTTTAATTATAAGTTCATTACTCACCATCAGAATTTGCTACAAGAATTAAGACAATTAGAAAACAACCAGATCAGTGACTGTTGGATATGTACTCACTCACCAGTTGCAGCCACTAGTATGCCCTTTCTGGCGGTCCCAGGCCGTCATTGTTGGAAAGATACAGTCATAATCACTCATGGGTACATGCAAATCTGTTTATAAAATGCACCAATGACAAGTTATAAAATATCTGGTAACGTCTCTTGTAATGAATCTTCTGAATATAAGCCTAGTGATCCAACATGTGGCAATCCGAATGTTGGATATTGTAGCCCCCTGGGACAAATGCCTTCATGGTGTATGTTATCAAATAACACCGTTTTTATTGATTTGGTACATAAGTTAGTATTACAGCACTCTGCTTTATATCATCTACCATCAGCCACATATTGGGTCTGTAGGAATAATGCATATAGATGGCTCCCAGTCGGACTTGTACGTTGGCCCTGCTAACTTCAGCCACTTATCTTATTCCCCATAGTAAAGTAGATATGAGAACCATCCCTCTTCATACCATCTATAAAGGTGCCAAAGACAACACCCCACGCCCATCAGGAAGACCTTATTTAGTTCAAATGAGTGTACCCGATAAGATAGTTAGTACTGTCTTCCTCTGCCATACGGTTAAAGACTAAAATGGAAGACATTAGGAAACGCAGGGAAGAGTATAACAAACATAATGAATTGACCAAAGACAGTTGGTGGTCTGAAACGTTTTCCTTTTTAAATCCTGCTAATTGGTTTAAAGGGATTGGTGGATGGATTGCTGGAATATTACAAGGAGTGTTGCATATTGCTGCTTGCATCTTGTTAATATATGTTTTACTAAAACTAGTCTTTTATTGTATGCCATTTTGCATGAGGAAAGCCTGCCAGTCATCAGAGAGCAAGGAGAACGCTGTCAACCAACATCCAGTGCTACTATACACGGACCTCCCACACGTAACCAGCATTGAGGACCTGGATGACAAGGGAATGATGACCTTTACCCGCTTGCCCCGACCAACCTCAGATCTGAGCTTATGATTATATCAACTAACAAGGGGGGATGGACATGCCGCGACAGCCATAATTGGTAACAAGGGCACTAATTGGGTGAAGACCAATGTCCCTCAGGCTCAAAACATAACCCTGGGAAAGCACCTCTATTGTTGATAATAACATAATTTTTAGGGGGGGGATGTAAAGGACATATTGATATTCATGCTAGAGCAACTCCATTTTGTCTGCTTGCTTTAAAATCATGTTGTTATCACTCCTTGCATAACATAGATTCTTTCTTTCTCTTCCCATGGAACTTCTCTCACACTAACTTTTTCTCAAGAGAACATTTTGTCATACACTCTGTTATCTAACTTGTTTAGGCTAGGTTTGACCTTATAAAGTTTCCATAGTGCTTCGAACTAACAATGATAATATGACCATATATGTGTTTCCGTAATAATTGTACCAACATTGGTTAGCCTATAGTACTGTAGTATGGCTGCAGAGTTGATTGGCTATTGATATGCTCAAAACAATATAAAATGCTAAGCAAAATAAACGGGATCAGAGATTCTTTGAATCCTCCCAATACAGAGCACGCATTGCCTCCGTTTGGTTTTCTGTGGATTGCGCAATCAACATAATAATTTGACACTCACTTGGTCAACCGTGAAGGGTTATTGCCCTCCCTTAACAGCCCAACATAAGCAGCTTTCATTCAGCACTCACGGGTAAAACAGAAAGTCCTCCGATTCGCAGCCGGGTTAACATCAATCCATAACAACGGTTGCCATGGGCAACGGCCATGCCGGGCCGCTCAGAGCCTGACGGGTGCAGAGCCTTCCCAGGTGTAGCTTCAGCTATGCACAGGCCCGCCAAGCTTTCCTGCTATGTTCCTAGCAGGTCCCAACACTGAACAACACTAATCCTTAATGCAGGGTTTTTAAAGGACCTGTGGCAAGAGCCACTGGAAACCCCGGGTTGGAGGGAGGAGGTCGCCCCACTGCCTTCCTGCAACCTCCTCCAAGAAATGAAGGCCCTGCCGGGTTTTACTAATCTGCCTTAGCCAGAAAGCCTGACCAGGTCAATGCTCACCTTCATTCCTGCATTGCAGCCACAGGTGAGTTTAATAGGATGGATTTAATGGATTTAATAGGTCTCTGTACAAATTCTGGGGGATATATAATGTCCCTCGTATACAATCCCGGTCACTGCCTCACAATGCTGTAATCAAAGTGGCAATCAAGTGATTCCCCTTATTATACTAAATTTGCAGAATTTAAAGAAGAACTAATGTAAATGTAGAAATGTAAATTCAGAAACAAACACAGAGAAAAAAATGCTTAAAAATATATATTGAGTATTTTATAGGATTTCTATATGGTAAAAGAAAGAACATTTCACTTTTAATACTGAAAACATAAAACTATAAATGCAATATAAGTAGAGATGAGTGAACCCAAACTGTAAAGTTTGGGGTTTGTACCGGAATCCTAGTGTCCATTACCGAACCCTGAACACAAACTTTTTACTTGATGATTGGTTTACTGTTCGAGTTTGGTGATGAATAAAGCTTGCTGATAGGCTGCAACGCAGCCAATCAACAAGCTTTTAGGCGGTGGGCACGTCTGGAGTAGTGTTGAGCCACCCCCGTAGTGTTCGAGTTCGGTTCGGTTCGTCGAACACCCGTGTGTTCGCCGAACTGTTCGTCGAACTGTTCGTCGAACACCTTCGAACACCGTTAAAACCAATGGCAGGCAAACAAAAACACATAGAAACACATAGAAAACACCTTCAAAGGTGTCCAAAAGCTGACAAACTGCTCAGAAGACACAACTAACACATGGAAAAGTGACAAGTACATATAGTCATGCGAAAAGAAAAGAGGTGGAGGAGTAAAAGGAGGGGGAGACACAGATATAGGCATGTCATGCCTTTCTAAAATCCAAAAAGTGAGAAGCCGAGACGGCCAGTCCGCTCCTGCCCGTGCCACCTCCGTGTCGCCGGGTTTTGTGCCAGAGCCGCGGTGAACCCTGACGGCCAGCCCCCCTCTCCCAATACTGGTGCCTGTCCGCTGGTGGGTCGAGAGAGCCCCCCTGTGGTGGAGGCAGCTCTAAGCTTTTTAATTTAAATTGTCCCTCTAATTTGAATGAATACACTTTAAATCCATTTACAAGGATCTATTGGAGGGCAAGTCTCATGCCAGCAGCCGCGTAATTCCAGCTCCAGTAGCGTCCACTAAAGCTGCTGCAGTTAAAAAGCTTTTATAAGGATCGAGCTCGGCTGTCCACCGCAAGGCATCCTAGTGCCAGTCCCAGCCCCTATGCCTTGGGGTGCCTCCTGATGCTCTTCACTGAGTATCCCGTGGTCCCGAAGCATTTCCTTTGAAAAAATTAAGTGTCCAAACTACAGGTGGTGTAGCTTGCTTAACAGCCGGGATAATCCGCTGACTAGCAGACACTGCTACTATGCACAAAGTATTTCCTGGGCTAGATGCAGTTAAAAATTTGTAAGTAGATACTCTCGTTGGATGCTGAGAAAGCATTCCATAGAGTCTCCTGGCACGCCATATATGATTCTCTTAAAAAGCTTGGGGTAGGGGTCTAGGGGACCCTTTTATAGCCAAAATCACGGCCCTGTATCACAATACGTCACCTAGGCTGAAGATAAATGGAACTGTAGCACCGAGGGCTCGGTTGCTACAGAGGTATTGCACCTCACCCAGAGGTGTGATATCTCACTCTCAGATAAGGATGGAGTGTGGATCAGGACCCGACACCTGCATGCATTACACCACATTGCCGTGGGGCAGGGCGACCAATATGCCCCTGAGATGGGCACGACAGTCCCTGTCCCTGGCTGGAGTGGGGGGAGGGAACACTGAGGAAGGGGAACCCTGCAGTGCAGGAGCAGGGAGGAAGCAGTTCCTGGGTGCATTGAGAAGGGAGTATAAAAGGTGGGCACCATCTTAGTTCAGTGCAGAGAAGTCTGAGCAGAAGTGGCAGGGAGCAGGGGCTCTGCATGAGCTCTGCTCCGGAGGCGGGCCTAGTAACAGAGGCCCAGGCCTGCAAGAGGGAGAAGGAAGGAAGAGGAGCGGAGAAGGCTCCAGGAACGAGGAATGAAGGGATCCCAGGGGTGCGGACGGGCGAGTCGCCACCGCACGCCCGAATCCACCTGCGTGGAGGGGTCAGGCCAAAGGGGGAGACCGGTCCCCAAACTAGTGGAGGCAGGAAACGACCCTCAGCTAGAAACCGGAGGCTCTGACATTTTATGTGGCGCAGCCCCTTGCTCCACCCGCTAGGAAGGCACCACATAGGGTCAGGGAAACTGGCGCCAAGTTTACCAAGAGGAGGCCCGAGGCAGCCGGACAGAAGTGTTGGTAAGAAAGGCCAGACAAAGGACACACAAAGGGGGTCCTGTGAAGCGCTCCAAAGTTATCTGGGAGTTGTCTGAGCCCCTCACCTTGTGAGCACAGTACGACGTGGGCAGCCGTTACCTGCAGACGTGGTCTGGATAATAAGAACTGTGAGTAAAGGCCCTGAACTGCATCACTGACTCCGTGTCGTTACTGCTGCTGCCCTGCACCATCACCCCCATCCTCCGCATACACTGCCCTGAGGCTATACTCCTCCCGTGGGGAGTTATGCTACGCTCTGCTGCACCCACAACACCAGCCTTAGCGGTCTGCCCTGTAGCGACGGTTCACTCTGACCGCAATCCACGGGTGGCGTAGTCGGACATTTAAACATCAAAACCACATAAATAGTTCCGCCACTGGTTTGACCGCCCTGAGCCACGGAACCGGATCGCCGCCACGAAGACTACAACCACCAGCATCCACCAAAAAGGGTCCGGCTCCGGGTGTCCCAAGGCCCAGGGGGTGCGTCAGAACATTTTCATCACCTTTCACAATCACCAATGGGACAAGGCAGGGATGTCCTCTGTCCCCTCTCTTATACATCCTAGTGACGGAGCACCTGCTCTCATCAATTTGCCATAACCCCAATATTAGGTGGATTGAGGTGGGAGGCACCGAGTACAAGTGCTCTCTATTTGCTGATGATGTCCTAGTATATATCACTCAATCACATATATCCATCCCTGCTGTTATGGCTGAAATAGATCACTTTGTTACATGGTAAAATTTTAAAATCAATGCAGCGAAGTCTGAGGCCCTCGATGTCTCCCTCCCTAAATCCATATAGGATTCCATCCAGTCCAACTTTCCCTTTGCCTGGCCCTCACAGGGTATCAAATACTTAGGAATTCCTATTCATAGAGACCTCTCCCATCTATGTTATCTTAATTTTGGGCCCTTTATTGAACAATTCCATACAGACCACGGTTGGCAAGTTAGAACTGTAAGATTCACTACGTGAACCACTGGTGTTTTGTGGAAAAGCACATGTACACCGCGTTCCAAATTATTATGCAAAAAGTGTTTAGGAGTGATAAGGGAAGAATTTGTTTGTTTGTCAGTTAAACTCATTGATGGTGATGTGTGTCAGGGCTCTTTATATCACTGTAAGCAATTGCAGACACCTGTGCTAATTAGTTTGGCAGGTGTGTCCAATGAAAGGCAAGACTACTTAAGAAGGCTCTCTCACATTATTAAGCAGCCTACATTTTCTGCCAAAATGGGAAAGAAAAAGGATGTGTCGGCTGCTGAGAAGCAACAACTTGTGGAGTGTTTAGGTCAAGGCATGACTACAATCAACATTGTGCGATGATCAGGATGAAGTGTCTTGGCAATCAAGAAGTATGTAGCTGATTCACAGTACACACGTGTGCGTGCTGATAAGGGCAAATTGAGGACTCTTTCCTACAGGCAATTACGTCAGGTTGAAAGAGCAGTGGCAAAAAAGCCTTGTCATAGCAGCAGACAAGTTTTTGAAGCTGCTTGTGCCTCCAACGTCCCCCGAACAACAAGATGCAGGGTCCTTCAGAGGTTTGCAGCTGTGCATACGCCATCCTGTCGACCTCCTCTATCCACTTCACACAAGCAGAAACGGCTCCAGTGGGCCAAACATTACATGAAGACTGATTTCAAAACTGTTTTGTTCACGGATGAGTGCCGTGCAGCGCTCGATGGTCCAGATGAATGGAGTGGAGGATGGCTGGTTGATGGACACCCCACGCAAACACGGCTACAGCGCCAACAAGGAGGAGGTGGAGTAATGTTTTGGGCTGGAATCATGGGGAGAGAGATTGTCGGCCCCTTTAGGATCCCTGAAGGCGCTAAAGATGAACTCCATAATGTATGTGGATTTTCTCAAACAGCACTTCCTGCCATGGTTCAAGAAGAAGAACCGTGTATTTCACAGCAAGATCATTTTTCTGCATGATAATGCACCATCTCATGCTGCACATAAAACATCTGCATCTCTGGCTGATATGGGCATAAAAGGGGACAAACTTATGGTGTGACCCCCATGCTCCCCTGACCTCTACCCCATTCAGAACCTTTGGAGCATCATTAAAAGGAGTGTCTATGATGGCGGGAGGCAGTTCACATCTAAGCAACAGCTCTGGGAGGGTATTCTGTCCTCATGCAAAACAATTGAAGCAGAAACCATCCAAAACCTGACAAATTCAATGGACGAGAGAGTTCAGAAGCTCCTTTCGAACAAGGGGTCCTATGTGAAAATGTAACATCACCTAGAATAAAGTTTTGAGTTGAAAACTGTTTGATTTCAGTTTCTAACAACCTGCTAATGCTTATAATTTCAAAAATGACCATTTTTTTGGTCTTTATTAAAATGAAAAGGTTGATCGAAAAGTTTGGGGGATCTAAGAGTGTGGCAACCCAGTAGTCATGATTACTTCGAATTCTGACAATATGAGGGTCATGCTGCAGGTAGTGCAGCAAGAAGGCACTTATGTGTCTTGCGCATCTCGGAGCCCCAAAATTATTTTCCGGGCTAGATGCAGCTAAAAATTATTTTTAATTTTAAATCTGGTGAAGCTTATTATAGATGGCCTAATAGGATCAGTGCTGCACACTGCTACAAAGCCCAAATTATTTTCCAGTCAAGATACAGATAAACATGATTAGTAATTTGAAAGCTTAAAACGGTTGGTAGGGTGATTTTAACCAATCATCAAGCTTTTACTCTCCCCAGGATGACACAGGGGTAGAAAAGTCGTTTCGGATCCATGATTTGTTCATCTTTATGAACGTGAGTCTGTCTACATTATCAGTGGAGAGCCGCGTGCGTTTATCTGTCAGCACACCACCAGCAGCGCTGAACACACGTTCAGACAGAACGCTGGCTGCTGGGCATGACAAGATCTCCAAGGCATAAGTGGCTAACTCCGGCCATTTATCCAGATTGGAAGCCCAAAAAGAGCAAGGGTCCAGTGACACAGTCGTGGCTTCAATGTTTACTTGGAGATACTCCTGTACCATCGTCTCTAGGCGTTGACTATGTGTCAGACTTCTTGTCTCCTGTGGCCTTGCAAAGGATGGGCTAAAAAAGTGGTGAAATGATTCCGCAAAATTGATGTTACCAGCAGATACTGTGGTTCTGTTACGGTTTGAGTGCTGAACACTTGACGGTCCCACGGTTGGCAAGTTGGAACTGTGAGATTCACTACGTGCACCACTGGTATTTTGTGGAAAAGCACATGTAAGATTCTGCAACAGTCTCTGCTGATACTCCTGCATGCGTGCATCCCTTTCTATGGCAGGAATAATTTCTGCAAATTTACTTTTGTACCGGGGATCTAACAGTGTGGCAACCCAGTAGTCAGGATTATTTCTAATTCTCACAATTCGAGGGTCATGTTGCAGGTAGTGCAGCAAGAAGGCACTCATGTGTGTTGCGCATCCAGGAGCACCAAGTCCCTGTTGTGTTGGTGGCGAGGTAACAATCATGCTTCCTTCCTCTGTCCTCTCCCCCCAACCTCGCACAACAGAAATGTGATCAAGGTCTCCCTCATCTGATGAGTCTTCCATCAGTTCGTCCTCCACTTCTTCCTGGGCTCCTGCACCTTCCTCACTAGTTTGGCTGCTACCATGCGCCCTGGTAAAACCATCTCCCCCACCCTCACATGCCTGCCGCCTTGGTGCTGCCGACCTTCTGGACCTTGCAGATGTTAGCCCTTCCGCATACAACTCCTCCTCCTCTACTTCCTCCACCTCCTCTTGTGCCACCACCTGACTCCGAATTCTGTTTAACATGTGCTCCAGCATGTAAATCACCGGAATAGTCATGCTGATAATGGCATCGTCAGCACTAAACATCTTCGTCGCCATTTCAAAACTGTGCAGAAGGGTGCATAGGTCCCTGATCTGAGACCACTCCTCCAGCGTGATTTGCCCCACCTCTGAATCTCGTTGGCCCAGGCTATACGTCAGAACGTATTGCACCAGGGCTTGTCGGTGCTGCCACAGTCGCTGCAACATGTGCAGAGTTGAATTCCACCGGGTAGGCACATCGCATTTTAGCCGGTGAAGTGGCAGGCCCAACGACTTCTGTAGAGATGTAAGTCGCTGAGCTGCGGGATGCGAACGCCGGAAGTGAGCACACAGCGACCGTGCCCTCTGCAGAAGGCCATCTAGTCTGGGATAGTGGGCTAAAAATTGCTGGACAACCAGGTTCAACACGTGAGCCATACAAGGCACGTGTGTGACATTGCCCCGGCGAAGGGCCGCACCCAGGTTTGCAGCATTGTCGCACACGGCCTTCCCTGGTTTCAGGTCCAGTGGAGACAACCATTCATGAAATTGGTTCTCCAGAGCTGACCACAACTCCTCAGCTGTGTGACTCACATTTCCCAGACATTTCAATGTAAAAACCGCCTGATGACGTTGAGCCCTACTGCCAGCATAGTAAGGAGGTGTGCAGGATCCCTTCTGCGCAGTTAGAAAGCTTGTGGCATGACCAGACAGGCTTTGGGTGCAGGTGGAAGACTGAGAGGAGGTTGAGGAGGCAGAAGCAGTGGAGGAACTTTGACATAAAGAGGATTGACGCACAACTCGTGGGGACGGCAAGACTTGGACAGCAGCCCCTTGTCCTGCTGTCACCATAGTTACCCAGTGCCCAGTCAGCGACATGTAACGCCCCTGTCCATGCCTACTCGTCCAAGTGTCTGTGGTGAAATGCACCCTGTCACACACAGAGTTTCTCAAAGAAGCGGTGATGTTGTGTGCGACATGCTGGTGGAGCGCAGGCACACCTTTCTTTGAGAAGTAGTGCCGACTGGGCATCTGGTACTGGGGCACTGCGACGGACATAAGGTCTCGAAAATCCTCTGTGTCCACCAGGCGGAAAGGCAGCATTTCTGTAGCCAAGAGCTTGCAGATGGTGAAATTCAACCTCTTAGCTTTCTCATGGCTAGGAGGAAATGGTCTTTTACTTGTCCACATCTGAGGGACCGAGGGCTGGCTATTGTGCTTAGACGGGGTTGATAAGGGTGTCCCCGGCAAACTGCCGGTCTGTGAGGAAGATGCAGGCGGACATGTTAGGTTGCCTTGATCCAAAGGTGGTGCTATCGATGTCGGACAGCGCTCAAGACCAGCTGGTGTTACCACCTCCAAAGAAAATGATGACCTGCCAATCACGCTGGCTGTTGCGGGTAAAGAGGTGGCAGGTCTGCGCCCCAAAACAGGTGTGACTGCTGTCCCCCCATTCACAGAGGATGAAGAGGCCGCGGATGCACAAGATATGGCAGACGGTGGTTGGCCCGGCCGGCTAGGCCGCATTGTAGCACAATGAGCTTCCCACTGCAACTTATGCTTCATGTCCATGTGCCGGCTCATGCATGAAGTACTCAAACTATGTATTTTTTGGCCTCTACTTAGCTTTTGCTGACAAATGTTACAGATAACACGAGTTGGGTCATCTTTATCGATCTGAAAAAATGCCCAGGCTATGCAAGGCTTAGCACCCATGCGACCTGAAGAGCCACCACGACTTGTGGTGAGAGGCAGAGTTGTGTTTGAGGATGCAGTTGTTGACGTGCTTCCAGTACTACGTCTCTGTCCAGGAAGGCGCAACCTGACCTCGTCGTCACTAGCATCTTCCTCCACCTCCTCTGCTGACCTCATCTCTTGGCTGACTGTGGGTTGACAGTAAGTGGGATCTCCGACCTCATCATCATCACCCTGTGCGTTATCACACCCGTCGTCCTCAGAGCCAACCTGTTCCTGCCCTGACAAAAAACTAAAGTTGTCGCTCCAATCAGGTATTTGAGTCTTATCATCGTCTTCCTCATTGTCTCCACCAACAGGAGTTACAGTTTGGGAATGAGGGTCTACATTATGGTCAGAACCTTCTGCGTCTGGTCCTGGATCCGACTCATAAAGATTCTGGGCATCAGTGCAGATCATTTCCTCGTCTGGATTCACAGAAGCGCTGGAGTCGACCTCTGATTCCCAGGCTATAGTATGAGTAAACAGCTCTGCAGACTCAACCATCTGTTCTACCTCATACTCAGACGGGCAGCTGGAGATTTGGGAGCTGTGAGGAAGCAAGTGCGATTTGGGTGACACCTTTGAGGACTGGAGTATTTGTGATGTTGAAGTTGATGTGGAGGAGAGCCCACTTAAAGGAGCACTTGATATCCGTTGAAGCACCTGCTGTTTTTGTGCCTCATCTGGAATTTGTAGCGATTGGCGTGGCCGTAAGAAAGGGATCTTATCACATTGTCCGCTAAAAGAAGTAGACATTTTAGTTTGGCTGGAAGATGGTCTTTCTTCTGCACCTACCCCACGGACACAACCTTTTTTCCCCTTCCCAACACGCCTATTCCCCTTTCCACCAGCAGCAGGCCTTTTTCCACTCATTTTGGTGGTTAACTAATTCACAACTCTGGAGTTGTTTGCACAAAAAAACAATGGATGGTAACCGAGCAGAGCTGAGTGGCCAAACTGTGGTATTAGGCCAAAACTATTGGCTGGGTTAGATGCAGAAAAAAATTATTTTTAATTTGCAACCTGATGGAGGTCAGTATAGATGGACTAATAGACCAAGTCCCACACACCGCTAGAAGCCCAAATATTTTTTCAGAGCTAGATGTAGAAAATTTTTTTATTCAATTTGCAACCTGATGGAGGTCAGTATAGATGGACTAATAGACCAAGTCCCACACACTGCTAGAAGCCCAAATATTTTTTCAGAGCTAGATGCAGAAAAAAATTATTTTTAATTTGCAACCTGATGGAGGTCAGTATAGATGGACTAATAGACCAAGTCCCACACACCGCTAGAAGCCCAAATATTTTTTCAGAGCTAGATGCAGAAAAAAATTATATTCAATTTGCAACCTGATGGAGGTCAGTATAGAAGGACTAATAGAACAAGTCCCACACACTGCTAGAAGCCCAAATATTTTTTCAGAGCTAAATGAAGAAAAAAATTATTTTTAATTTGCAACCTGATGGAGGTCAGTATAGATGGACTAATAGACCAAGTCCCACACACTGCTAGAAGCCCAAATATTTTTTCAGAGCTAGATGCAGAAAAAAATTATTTTTAATTTGCAACCTGATGGAGGTCAGTATAGATGGACTAATAGACCAAGTCCCACACACCACTAGAAGCCCAAATATTTTTTCAGAGCTAGATGCAGAAATTCTTTTTATTCAATTTGCAACCTGATGGAGGTCAGTATAGATGGACTAATAGACCAAGTCCCACACACTGCTAGAAGCCCAAATATTTTTTCAGAGCTAGATGCAGAAAAAAATTATTTTTAATTTGCAACCTGATGGAGGTCAGTATAGATGGACTAATAGACCAAGTCCCACACACTGCTAGAAGCCCAAATATTTTTTCAGAGCTAGATGCAGAAAAAAATTATTTTTAATTTGCAACCTGATGGAGGTCAGTATAGATGGACTAATAGAACAAGTCCCACACGCTGCTAGATGCCCAAATATTTTTTCAGAGATAAATGAAGAAAAAAAATATTTTTAATTTGCAACCTGATGGAGGTCAGTATAGATGGACTAATAGACCAAGTCCCACACACTGCTAGAAGCCCAAATATTTTTTCAGAGCTAGATGCAGAAAAAAATTATTTTTAATTTGCAACCTAATGGAGGTCAGTATAGATGGACTAATAGACCAAGTCCCACACACCGCTAGAAGCCCAAATATTTTTTCAGAGCTAGATGCAGAAAAAAATTATATTCAATTTGCAACCTGCTGGAGGTCAGTATAGAAGGACTAATAGAACAAGTCCCACACACTGCTAGAAGCCCAAATATTTTTTCAGAGCTAAATGAAGAAAAAAATTATTTTTAATTTGCAACCTGATGGAGGTCAGTATAGATGGACTAATAGACCAAGTCCCACACACTGCTAGAAGCCCAAATATTTTTTCAGAGCTAGATGCAGAAAAAAATTATATTCAGTTTGCAACCTGATGGAGGTCAGTATAGATCGACTAATAGAATGATGCTATGCCCAAAAGATTTTACTTCACTAGGTGCAGTAAAAAAATTGGTATTCTATACACAGGTGGTATATCTTGCAACACAGATAGGCTACTCCACTGACTAACACACTCTGCAATAGGCCAAAAAGGATTAGCTTTGCTAGATTCAGCCAAATGCTGTGAAAAAAACTTGCACAGCACTGGCACAGACCTGCCTGGCAAAAACTGATAGGAACTGATGTAACCTAGTCCTGAAAAGGACTTCAATTACAATTAGTCTTTACTCCCACAATCTATCTATTTAAGAGCACAGACCTGCTTGATAAAAGTCGTAGGAAATGCTGTAACCTAGTCCTTAAAAGGACTGCAATCACAACTATTCCCTACTCCCAAGCTATCTGTATATTTGTGCGAAAATTGGCATGAAATTAACAAGGTATAGCGCACACAGCAACAGCGGTGCCGTCTAACACGCAGCTGCAGCAGTGAGAAAATGGTGGCGACGGGGAAAATGGCTTGGTCTTATTGGGCAATGACATGTGACATACACTGCCAATCACACATGCCCTTGCTTGTGTGAAAAAAAGCACTTCGCTCCGTGTGTGCGCTGCTGATAGGCTGACAGATTGCACCTCCCCACTGCAAATGCGGGAAAGAGAAAAAAAAATGGAGATCTTCATTGTTCCTGCAGAGATCCATCCCCTGCCCCTCCCCCCGCCCCGCTGTACACTCAAACTGCGTATTAACATTAATTTTCATCATTACTGAGAAAAAATCCAGTTATGATTTTGGTGCACGAACAGTTATCGAACATAACCTCGAACAGCCGAATTTTTCTCAAATTGTTCGTGTTCGCCGACCGGCTCGAACACCGCCCAAAACAGCTCGAATTTGAGATTGGCGAACAGTTCGAGTAGAACAACGCTCATCTCTAGTCTGGAGCCATTACAGCCATGTCATTCGGCATGTTTGTGATTTGCCGGCGCACCATGTGACCCGGCCTGTATAAATGCCGGATCATGAGTGCTGCCACCATTCTGCTCTGATTAGTGTAGGGATAGTACACGGCTGGAGTGAGGGACAGTATTACACTTTGTGTGTGCGCACCCTGCAGAAAATATTCTGTAAGTATACTCTGCATGCATCTCAGTGGGAGTCTATTAAGCTTATGTGTGTGCCCTGCACCTCTGCCTGTGCAAGTACTGTGCCTTTAAGCCTTTGTGTGTACTCTGCACCTCTGCCTCTGGGAGTACTGTGCCAAAAATCCTCTGTGTGTACTCTGCACCATTGCTTGTGGGAGTACTGTGCCTTTAAGTCCCTGTGTGTACTCTGCACCCCTGCCTTTGGGAGTACTGTGCCAAAAAGCCTCTTTGTGTACTCCACACCCCTGCCTGTGGATGTACTCTGCAGCCGTGTCTGTACAAGAAGTGGGCCTAAAAAAGGATTTATACTCTACTGCTGTGTCTGTACAAGTTGTGCCTGGGCCTAAAATATAATTTTGCTATACCCCTGTGTCTATACGAATTGTAGCCGTGCTTAAAAAACAATTTTTTCTCTACCGCTGTCTGTACAAGTTGTAGCTGGGCCTAACAAATAATTATACTCTACTTCTGTGTCTGTGTGAGTAGTAGCTGTGCCTAAAAAACTAATTTTACTTTACTGCTGTGTCTTTACAAGTTGTGGCCGTGCCAAAAACAAATTTTACTCTACTGCTGTGTCTGTACGAGTTGTGGCCAGGTCTACAAAATAATTATACTCTACTGCTGTGTCAGTACGAGTTGTGGCTATGCCTAAAAAATAATTTTAGTCTACCACTGTGTCTGTACAAGTTGTGGCCTTGCTTAAAAAACGAATTTTACTCTACTTCTGGGACTGTACGAGTTGTGGTCATGCCTAAAAATATAATTTTACTCTACTACTGTGTCTGTACAAGTTGTTGCCAGGCCTAAAAAATCATTTTACTCTACAGCTGCATCTATACGAGTTGTGGCCGTGGTTAAAACACTAATTTTTCTCTACCATTGTCTGTACGAGTTATAGCCAGTCCTAAAAAATAATTGTACTCTATTACTGAGTCTGTACAAGTTGTGGCCGGCCTAAAAAATCATTCTACTCTACCACTGTGTCTGTAAAAGTTTTGGCTGTGCCTAAAAATGAATTTTACTCTATAGCTGTGTCTGTACAAGTTGTGGCCGTGCCTAAAAACTTAATTTTACTCTACTGCTGTGACTGTACGAGTTTTGGCTTGACCTTAAAAATTTATTTTTCTCTACTGCTGTGTCTGTACAAGTTGTGACCATGCCTAAAAAAACTAATTTTACTGTATAGCTATGTCTTTACAAGTTGTGGCTGGGCCTAAAAACTAATTTTACTCTACCGCTGTGTCTGTATAAGTTGTGGCTGTGCAAAAAAACAAAATTTACTCTACTGCTGTGTTGTTTGAGTTGTGGCCAGGCCTAAAAAATAATTCTACTCTACCTCTGTCTCTGTGCGAGTACTGGCGGTGCTTAAAATTAATTTTACTTTGCCGTTGTGTCTGTACAAGTTTTGGCAGTGCCTAAAAACTAATTTTACTCTACCACTGTGTCTGTACAAGTTGTGACTGGACCTATAAAATAATTTTACTCTTCTGCTGTGTCTGTACAAGTTTTGGTTGTGCCTAAAAAACTAATTTTACTCTACCGCTGTTTCTGTACAAGTGGTGGCCGTGCCTTAAAAACTAATTTTACTCTACCACTGTGTCTGTATGAGTTGTGACTGAGCATATAAAATAATTATACTCTAGTGTTGTGTCTATATGAGTTTCGGCTATAGCTAAAAAATACATTTGCTCTACCACTGTGTCTGTACAAGTTTTGACCGTGCTTAAAAAACAAATTTTGCCCTACTGCTGTGTCTGTACAAGTTGTAGCTGTGCCTAAATTAATAATTTTGCTCTACGGCTCTGTCTGTATGAGTTGTAGCTAGTGTTGAGCCACCCCCGTAGTGTTCGAGTTCGGTTCGGTTCGTCAAACACCCGTGTGTTCGCCGAACTGTTCGTCGAACTGTTCGTCGAACACCTTCGAACACCGTTAAAACCAATGGCAGGCAAACAAAAACACATAGAAACACATAGAAAACACCTTCAAAGGTGTCCAAAAGCTGACAAACTGCTCAGAAGACACAACTAACACATGGAAAAGTGACAAGTACATATAGTCATGCGAAAAGAAAAGAGGTGGAGGAGTAAAAGGAGGGGGAGACACAGATATACAGTACAGGCCAAAAGTTTGGACACACCTTCTCATTTAAAGATTTTTCTGTATTTTCATGACTTTGAAAATTGTACATTCACACTGTGGGCATCAAAACTATGAATTAACACATGTGGAATTATATACTTAACAAAAAAGTTTAAAACAACTAAAAATATGTCTCATAATCTAGGTTCTTCAAAGTAGCCACCTTTTGCTTTGATGACTGCTTTGCACACTCTTGGCATTCTCTTGATGAGCTTCAAGAGGTAGTCACCGGAAATGGTCTTCCAACAATCTTGAAGGAGTTCCAAGAGATGCTTAGCACTTGTTGGCCCTTTTGCCTTCACTCTGCGGTCCAGCTTACCCCTAACCATCTCGATTGGGTTCAGGTCTGGTGACTGTGGAGGCCAGGTCTTCTAGCGTAGCACCTCATCATTCTCTTTCTGGGTCAAATAGCCCTTACGCAGCCTGGAGGTGTGTTTGGGGTCATTGTCCTGTTGAAAAATAAATGATGGTCCAACTAAAAGCAAACAGGATGGAATAGCATGCCGCTGCAAAATGCTGTGGTAGCCATGCTGGTTCAGTATGCCTTCAATTTTGAATAAATCCCCAACAGTGTCACCAGCAAAGCACCCCCACATCATCACACCACCTCCTCCATGCTTCACGATGGGAACCAGGCATGTAGAGTCCATCCGTTCACCTTTTCTGCGTCGCACAAAGACACGGTGGTTGGAACCAAAGATCTCAAATTTGGACTCATCAGACCAAAGCACAGATTTCCACTGGTCTAATGTCCATTCCTTGTGTTCTTTAGCCCAAACAAGTCTCTTCTGCTTGTTGCCTGTCCTTAGCAGTGGTTTCCTATCTGCTATTTAACATGAAGGCCTGCTGCACAAAGTCTCCTCTTAACAGTTGTTGTAGAGATGTGTCTGCTGCTAGAACTCTGTGTGGCATTGACCTGGTCTCTAATCTGAGCTGCTGTTAACCTGCGATTTCTGAGGCTGGTGACTCGGATAAACTTATCCTCAGAAGCAGAGGTGACTCTTGGTCTTCCTTTCCTGGGGGGGTCCTTATGTGAGCCAGTTTCTTTGTAGCGCTTGATGGTTTTTGCAACTGCACTTGGGGACATTTTCAAAGTTTGGCCAATTTTTTGGACTGACTGACCTTCATTTCTTAAAGTAATGATGGCCACTCGTTTTTCTTTACTTAGCTGCTTTTTTCTTGCCATCATACAAATTCTAACAGTCTATTCAGTAGGACTATCAGCTGTGTATCCACCTGACTTCTGCACAACACAACTGATGGTCCCAACCCCATTTATAAGGCAAGAAATCCCACTTATTAAACCTGACAAGGCACACCTGTGAAGTGAAAACCATTTCCGGTGACTACCTCTTGAAGCTCATCAAGAGAATGCCTAGAGTGTGCAAAGCAGTCATCAAAGCAAAAGGTGGCTACTTTGAAGAACCTAGAATATAAGACATATTTTCAGTTGTTTCACACTGTTTTGTTAAGTATATAATTCCACATGTGTTAATTCATAGTTTTGATGCCTTCAGTCTGAATGTACAATTTTCAAAGTCATGAAAATACAGAAAAATCTTTAAATGAGAAGGTGTGTCCAAACTTTTGGTCTGTACTGTAGGCATGTCATGCCCTTCTAAAATCCAAAAAGTGAGAAACCGACACGTTCAGTCCGCTCCTGCCCGTGCCACCTCCGTGTCGCCGGGTTTGTGCCAGAGCCGCGGTGAACCCTGATGGCCAGCCCCCCTCTCCCAATACTGGTGCCTGTCCGCTGGTGGGTCGAGCGAGCCCCCCTGTGGTGGAGGCAGCTCTAAGCTTTTTAATTTAAATTGTCTCTCTAATTTGAATGAATACACTTTAAATCCATTTACAAGGATCTATTGGAGGGCAAGTCTCATGCCAGCAGCCGCGTAATTCCAGCTCCAGTAGCGTCCACTAAAGCTGCTGCAGTTAAAAATCTTTTATAAGGATCGAGCTCGGCTGTCCACCGCAAGGCATCCTACTGCCAGTCCCAGCCCCTATGCCTTGGGGTGCCTCCTGATGCTCTTCACTGAGTATCCCGTGGTCCCGAAGCATTTCCTTTGAAAAAATTAAGTGTCCAAACTACAGGTGGTGTAGCTTGCTTAACAGCCGGGATAATCCGCTGACTAGCAGACACTGCTACTAGGCACAAAGTATTTCCTGGGCTAGATGCAGTTAAAAATTTGTAATTAGATACTCTCGTTGGATGCTGAGAAAGCATTCCATAGAGTCTCCTGGTACGCCATATATGATTCTCTTAAAAAGCTTGGGGTAGGGGCCTAGGGGACCCTTTTATAGCCAAAATCACGGCCCTGTATCACAATACGTCACCTAGGCTGAAGATAAATGGAACTGTAGCACCCTGAGGGCTCGGTTGCTACAGAGGTATTGCACCTCACCCAGAGGTGTGATATCTCACTCTCAGGTAAGGATGGAGTGTGGATCAGGACCCGACACCTGCATGCATTACACCACATTGCCGTGGGGCAGGGCGACCAATATGCCTCTGAGATGGGCACGACAGTCCCTGTCCCTGGCTGGAGTGGGGGGAGGGAACACTGAGGAAGGGGAACCCTGTAGTGCAGGAGCAGGGAGGAAGCAGTTCCTGGGTGAATTGAGACGGGAGTATAAAAGGTGGGCACCATCTTAGTTCAGTGCAGAGAAGTCTGAGCAGAAGTGGCAGGGAGCAGGGGCTCTGCATGAGCTCTGCTCCGGAGGCGGGCCTAGTAACAGAGGCCCAGGCCTGGAAGAGGGAGAAGGAAGGAAGAGGAGCGGAGAAGGCTCCAGGAACGAGGAATGAAGGGATCCCAGGGGTGCGGACGGGCGAGTCGCCACCGCACGCCCGAATCCACCTGCGTGGAGGGGTCAGGCCAAAGGGGGAGACCGGTCCCCGAAACTAGTGGAGGCAGGAAACTACCCTCAGCTAGAAACCGGAGGCTGTGACATTTTATGTGGCGCAGCCCCTCGCTACACCCGCTAGGAAGGCATCACATAGGGTCAGGGAAACGGGCGCCAAGTTTACCAAGAGGAGGCCCGAGGCAGCCGGACAGAAGGGTTGGCAAGAAAGACCAGACAAAGGACACACAAAGGGGGTCCTGTGAAGCGCTCCAAAGTTATCTGGGAGTTGTCTGAGCCCCTCACCTGGTGAGCACAGTACGACATGAGCAGCCGTTACCTGCAGACGTGGTCTGGATAATAAGAACTGTGAGTAAAGGCCCTGGACTGCATCACTGACTCCGTGTCGTTACTGCTGCTGCCCTGCACCATCACCCCCATCCTCCGCATACACTGCCCTGAGGCTATACTCCTCCGGTGGGGAGTTATGCTACGCTCTGCTGCACCCACAACACCAGCCTCAGTGGTCTGCCCTGCAGCGGCGGTTCACTCTGACCGCAATCCACGGGTGGCGTAGTCGGACATTTAAACATCAAAACCACATAAATAGTTCCGCCACTGGTTTGACCACCCTGAGCCACGGAACCAGGTCGCCGCCACGAAGACTACAACCACCAGCATCCACAAAAAAGGGTCCGGCTCCGGGTGTCCCAAGGCCCAGGGGGTGCATCAGAACATTTTCATCACCTTTCACAATCACCAATGGGACAAGGCAGGGATGTCCTCTGTCCCCTCTCTTATACATCCTAGTGACGGAGCACCTGCTCTCATCAATTCGCCATAACCCCAATATTAGGTGGATTGAGGTGGGAGGCACCGAGTACAAGTGCTCTCTATTTGCTGATGATGTCCTAGTATATATCACTCAATCACATATATCCATCCATGCTGTTATGGCTGAAATAGATCACTTTGTTACATGGTCAAATTTTAAAATCAATGCAGCGAAGTCTGAGGCCCTCGATGTCTCCCTCCCCAAATCCATATAGGATTCCATCCAGTCCAACTTTCCCTTTGCCTGGCCCTCACAGGGTATCAAATACTTAGGAATTCCTATTCATAGAGACCTCTCCCATCTATGTTATCTTAATTTTGGGCCCTTTATTGAACAACTCCATACAGACCACGGTTGGCAAGTTAGAACTGTAAGATACACTACGTGAACCACTGGTGTTTTGTGGAAAAGCACATGTACACTGTGTTCCAAATTATTATGCAAAAAGTGTTTAGGAGTGATAAGGGAAGAATTTGTTTGTTTGTCAGTTAAACTCATTGATGGTGATGTGCGTCAGGGCTCTTTATATCACTGTAAGCAATTGCAGACACCTGTGCTAATTAGTTTGGCAGGTGTGTCCAATGAAAGGCAAGACTACTTAAGAAGGCTGTCTCACATTATTAAGCAGCCTACATTTTCTGCCAAAATGGGAAAGAAAAAGGATGTGTCGGCTGCTGAGAAGCAACAAATTGTGGAGTGTTTAGGTCAAGGCATGACTACAATCAACATTGTGCGATGATCAGGATGAAGTGTCTTGGCAATCAAGAAGTATGTAGCTGATTCACAGTACACACATGTGCTTGCTGATAAGGGCAAATTGAGGACTCTTTCCTACAGGCAATTACGTCAGGTTAAAAGAGCAGCGGCAAAAAAGCCTTGTCATAGCAGCAGACAAGTTTTTGAAGCTGCTGCTGCCTCCAATGTCCCCCGAACAACAAGATGCAGGGTCCTTCAGAGGTTTGCAGCTCTGCATACGCCATCCTGTCGACCTCCTCTATCCACTTAACACAAGCAGAAACGGCTCCAGTGGGCCAAACATTACATGAAGACTGATTTCAAAACTGTTTTGTTCACGGATGAGTGCCGTGCAGCGCTCGATGGTCCAGATGGATGGAGTGGAGGATGGCTGGTTGATGGACACCCCATGCAAACACGGCTACAGAGCCAACAAGGAGGAGGTGGAGTAATGTTTTGGGCTGGAATCATGGGGAGAGAGATTGTCGGCCCCTTTAGGATCCCTGAAGGTGCTAAAGATGAACTCCATAATGTATGTGGATTTTCTCAAACAGCACTTCCTGCCATGGTTCAAGAAGAAGAACCGTGTATTTCACAGCAAGATCATTTTTTTGCATGATAATGCACCATCTCATGCTGCACATAAAACATCTGCATCTCTGGCTGATATGGGCATAAAAGGGGACAAACTTATGGTGTGACCCCCATGCTCCCCTGACCTCTACCCCATTCAGAACCTCTGGAGCATCATCAAAAGGAGTGTCTATGATGGCGGGAGGCAGTTCACATCTAAGCAACAGCTCTGGGAGGGTATTCTGTCCTCATGCAAAACAATTGAAGCAGAAACCATCCAAAACCTGACAAATTCAATGGACGAGAGAGTTCAGAAGCTCCTTTCGAACAAGGGGTCCTATGTGAAAATGTAACATCACCTAGAATAAAGTTTTGAGTTGAAAACTGTTTGATTTCAGTTTCTAATAACCTGCTAATGCTTATAATTTCAAAAATGACCATTTTTTTGGTCTTTATTAAAATGAAAAGGTTGATCAAAAAGTTTGGGGCATCTAAGAGTGTGGCAACCGAGTAGTCATGATTACTTTGAATTCTGACAATATGAGGGTCATGTTGCAGGTAGTGCAGCAAGAAGGCACTTATGTGTCTTGCGCATCTCGGAGCCCCAAAATTATTTTCCGGGCTAGATGCAGCTAAAAATTATTATTAATTTTAAATCTGGTGGAGCTTAGTATAGATGGCCTAATAGGATCAGTGCTGCACACTGCTACAAAGCCCAAATTATTTTCCAGTCAAGATACAGATAAACATGATTAGTAATTTTAAATCTGGTGGAGCTTATTATAGATGGCCTAATAGATTCAGTGCTGCACACTGCTACAAAGCCCAAATTATTTTCCAGCCAAGATACAGATAAACATGATTAGTAATTTGAAAGCTTAAAACGGTTGGTAGGGTGATTTTAACCAATCATCAAGCTTTTACTCTCCCCAGGATGACACAGGGGTAGAAAAGTCATTTCGGATCCATGATTTGTTCATCTTTATGAACGTGAGTCTGTCTACATTATCAGTGGAGAGCCACGTGCGCTTATCTGTCAGCACACCACCAGCAGCGCTGAACACACGTTCAGACAGAACGCTGGCTGCGGGGCATGACAAGATCTCCAAGGCGTAAGTGGCTAGCTCCGGCCATTTATCCAGATTGGAAGCCCAAAAAGAGCAAGGGTCCAGTGACACAGTCATGGCTTCAATGTTTACTTGGAGATACTCCTGTACCATCGTCTCTAGGCGTTGACTATGTGTCAGACTTCTTGTCTCCTGTGGCCTTGCAAAGGATGGGCTAAAAAAGTGGTGAAATGATTCCGCAAAATTGATGTTACCAGCAGATACTGTGGTTCTGTTACGGTTTGAGTGCTGAACACTTGACGGTCCCACGGTTGGCAAGTTGGAACTGTGAGATTCACTACGTGCACCACTGGTGTTTTGTGGAAAAGCACATGTAAGATTCTGCAACAGTCTCTGCTGATACTCCTGCATGCGTGCATCCCTTTCTATGGCAGGAATAGTTTCTGCAAATTTACTTTTGTACCGGGGATCTAACAGTGTGGCAACCCAGTAGTCAGGATTATTTCTAATTCTCACAATTCGAGGGTCATGTTGCAGGTAGTGCAGCAAGAAGGCACTCATGTGTGTTGCGCATCCAGGAGCACCAAGTCCCTGTTGTGTTGGTGGCGACGTAACAATCATGCTTCCTTCCTCTGTCCTCTCCCCCCAACCTCGCACAACAGAAATGTGATCAAGGTCTCCCTCATCTGATGAGTCTTCCATCAGTTCGTCCTCCACTTCTTCCTGGGCTCCTGCACCTTCCTCACTAGTTTGGCTGCTACCATGCGCCCTGGTAAAACCATCTCCCCCACCCTCACATGCCTGCCGCCTTGGTGCTGCCCGACGTCTGGACCTTGCAGATGTTAGCCCTTTCGCATACAACTCCTCCTCCTCTACTTCCTCCACCTCCTCTTGTGCCACCACCTGACTCCGAATTCTGTTTAACATGTGCTCCAGCATGTAAATCACCGGAATAGTCATGCTGATGATGGCATCGTCAGCACTAAACATCTTCGTCGCCATTTCAAAACTGTGCAGAAGGGTGCATAGGTCCCTGATCTGAGACCACTCCTCCAGTGTGATTTGCAGCACCTCTGGATCTCGTTGGCCCAGGCTATACTTCAGAACGTATTGCACCAGGGCTTGTCGGTGCTGCCACAGTCGCTGCAACATGTGCAGAGTTGAATTCCACCGGGTAGGAACATCGCATTTTAGCCGGTGAAGTGGCAGGCCCAACGACTTCTGTAGAGATGTAAGTCGCTGAGCTGCGGGATGCGAACGGCGGAAGTGAGCACACAGCGACCGTGCCCTCTGCAGAAGGCCATCTAGTCTGGGATAGTGGGCTAAAAATTGCTGGACAACCAGGTTCAACACGTGAGCCATACAAGGCACGTGTGTGACATTGCCCCGGCGAAGGGCCTCACCCAGGTTTGCAGCATTGTCGCACACGGCCTTCCCTGGTTTCAGGTCCAGTGGAGACAACCATTCATGAAATTGGTTCTCTAGAGCTGACCACAACTCCTCAGCTGTGTGACTCACATTGCCCAGACATTTCAAAGTAAAAACCGCCTCATGGCGTTGAGCCCTACTGCCAGCATAGTAAGGAGGTGTGCAGGATCCCTTCTGTGCAGTTAGAGAGCTTGTGGCATGACCAGACAGGCTTTGGGTGCAGGTGGAAGACCGAGAGGAGGTTGAGGAGGCAGAAGCAGTGAAGGAACTTTGACATAAAGAGGATTGACGCACAACTCGTGGGGACGGCAAGACTTGGACAGCAGCCCCTTGTCCTGCTGTCACCATAGTTACCCAGTGCCCAGTCAGCGACATGTAACGCCCCTGTCCATGCCTATTCGTCCAAGTGTCTGTGGTGAAATGCACCCTGTCACACACAGAGTTTCTCAAAGAAGCGGTGATGTTGTGTGCGACATGCTGGTGGAGCGCAGGCATACCTTTCTTTGAGAAGTAGTGCCGACTGGGCATCTGGTACTGGGGCACTGCGACGGACATAAGGTCTCGAAAATCCTCTGTGTCCACCCGGCGGAAAGGCAGCATTTCTGTAGCCAAGAGCTTGCAGATGGTGAAATTCAACCTCTTAGCTTTCTCATGGCTAGGAGGAAATGGTCTTTTACTTGTCCACATCTGAGGGACCGAGGGCTGGCTATTGTGCTTAGACGGGGTTGATAAGGGTGTCCCCGGCAAACTGCCGGTCTGTGAGGAAGATGCAGGCGGACATGTTAGGTTGCCTTGATCCAAAGGTGGTGCTATCGATGTCGGACAGCGCTCAACACCAGCTGGTGTTGCCACCTCCAAAGAAAATGATGACCTGCCAATCACGCTGGCTGTTGCGGGTAAAGAGGTGGCAGGTCTGCGCCCCAAAACAGGTGTGACTGCTGTCCCCCCAGTCACAGAGGATGAAGAGGCCGCGGATGCACAAGATATGGCAGACGGTGGTTGGCCCGGCCGGCTAGGCCGCATTGTAGCACACTGAGCTTCCCACTGCAACTTATGCTTCATGTCCATGTGCCGGTTCATGCATGAAGTACTCAAACTATGTATTTTTTGGCCTCTACTTAGCTTTTGCTGACAAATGTTACAGATAACACGAGTTGGGTCATCTTTATCGATCTGAAAAAATGCCCAGGCTATGCAAGGCTTAGCACCCATGCGACCTGAAGAGCCATCACGACTTGTGGTGAGAGGCAGAGTTGTGTTTGAGGATGCAGTTGTTGACGTGCTTCCAGTACTACGTCTCTGTCCAGGAAGGCGCAACCTGACCTCGTCGTCACTAGCATCTTCCTCCACCTCCTCTGCTGACCTCATCTCTTGGCTGACTGTGGGTTGACAGTAAGTGGGATCTCCAACCTCATCATCATCACCCTGTGCGTTATCACACCCGTCGTCCTCAGAGCCAACCTGTTCTTGCCCTGACAAAAAACTAAAGTTGTCGCTCCAATCAGGTATTTGAGTCTCATCATCGTCTTCCTCATTGTCTCCACCAACAGGAGTTACAGTTTGGGAATGAGGGTCTACATTATGGTCAGAACCTTCTGCGTCTGGTCCTGGATCCGACGAATAAAGATTCTGGGCATCAGTGCAGATCATTTCCTCGTCTGGATTCACAGAAGCGCTGGAGTCAACCTCTGATTCCCAGGCTATAGTATGAGTAAACAGCTCTGCAGACTCAACCATCTGTTCTACCTCATACTCAGACGGACAGCTGGAGATTTGGGAGCTGTGAGGAAGCAAGTGCGATTGGGGTGACACCTTTGAGGACTGGAGTATTTGTGATGTTGAAGTTGATGTGGAGGAGAGCCCACTTAAAGGAGCACTTGATATCCGTTGAAGCACCTGCTGTTTTTGTGCCTCATCTGGAATTTGTAGCGATTGGCGTGGCCGTAAGAAAGGGATCTTATCACATTGTCCGCTAAAAGAAGTAGACATTTTAGTTTGGCTGGAAGATGGTCTTTCTTCTGCAGATGTTACTGTTGCTTTAACACCTACCCCATGGACACAACCTTTTTTCCCCTTCCCAACACGCCTATTCCCCTTTCCACCAGCAGCAGGCCTTTTTCCACTCATTTTGGTGGTTAACTAATTCACAACTCTGGAGTTGTTTGCACAAGAAAACAATGGATGGGAACCGAGCAGAGCTGAGTGGCCAAACTGTGGAATTAGGCCAAAACTATTGGCTGGGTTAGATGCAGAAAAAAATTATATTCAATTTACAACCTGATGGAGGTCAGTATAGAAGGACTAATAGAACAAGTCCCACACACAGCTAGAAGCCCAAATATTTTTTCAGAGGAAGAAGCAGAAAAAATTTTTATTCAGTTTGCAAACTGATGGAGGTCAGTATAGATAGACTAATAGAACAAGTCCTACACAAAGCTAGAAGCCCAAATATTTTTCAGAGGTAGATGCAGAAAAAAATTATATTTAATTTGCAACCTGATGGAGGTCAGTATAAATGGACTAATAGAACAAGCCCACACACAGCTAGAAGGCCAAATATTTTTTCAGAGCTAGATGCAGATATAAATTATTTTTAATTTGCAACCTGATGGAGGTCAGTATAGATGGACTAATAGAACAAGTCCCACACACAGCTAGAAGGCCAAATATTTTTTCAGAGGTAGATGCAGATAAAAATTATTTTTAATTTGCAGCCTGATGGAGGTCAGTATAGATGGACTAATAGAGAAAGTCCCACACACTGCTAGAAGGCCAAATATTTTTTCAGAGCTAGATGCAGACAAAAAATTATTTTGAATTTGCAACCTGATGGAGGTCAGTATAGATGGACTAATAGAGAAAGTCCCACACACTGCTAGAAGGCCAAATATTTTTTCAGAGCTAGATGCAGACAAAAAAATATTTTTAATTTGCAACCTGATGGAGGTCAGTATAGATGGACTAATAGAGAAAGTCCCACACACTGCTAGAAGGCCAAATATTTTTTCAGAGCTAGATGCAGATAAAAATTATTTTTAATTTGCAACCTGATGGAGGTCAGTATAGATGGACTAATAGAGAAAGTCCCACACACTGCTAGAAGGCCAAATATTTTTTCAGACCTAGATGCAGAAAAAAATTATATTTAGTTTGCAACCTGATGGAGGTCAGTGTAAATGGACTAATAGAACAAGCCCACACACAGCTAGAAGGCCAAATATTTTTTCAGAGCTAGATGCAGATATAAATTATTTTTAATTTGCAACCTGATGGAGGTCAGTATAGATGGACTAATAGAACAAGTCCCACACACAGCTAGAAGGCCAAATATTTTTTCAGAGGTAGATGCAGATAAAAATTATTTTTAATTTGCAACCTGATGGAGGTCAGTATAGTTGGACTAATAGAGAAAGTCCCACACACTGCTAGGAGGCCAAATATTTTTTCAGAGCTAGATGCAGACAAAAAAATATTTTTAATTTTCAACCTGATGGAGGTCAGTATAGATGGACTAATAGAGAAAGTCCCACACACTGCTAGAAGGCCAAATATTTTTTCAGAGCTAGATGCAGACAAAAAATTACTTTTAATTTGCAACCTGATGGAGGTCAGTATAGATGGACTAATAGAGAAAGTCCCACACACTGCTCGATGGCCAAATATTTTTTCAGAGCTAGATGCAGATAAAAATTATTTTTAATTTGCAACCTGATGGAGGTCAGTATAGATGGACTAATAGAGAAAGTCCCACACACTGCTAGAAGGCCAAATATTTTTTCAGAGCTAGATGCAGAAAAAAATTATATTCAGTTTGCAACGTGATGGAGGTCAGTATAGATGGATTAATAGAACAAGTCCCACACACAGCTAGAAGCCCAAATATTTTTTCAGAGGTAGATGCAGAAAAAAATTATATTCAGTTTGCAACCTGATGGAGGTCTGTATAGATGGATTAATAGAACAAGTCCCACACACAGCTAGAAGCCCAATATTTGTTCAGAGGTAGATGCAGAAAAAAAATATATTCAGTTTGCAACCTGATGGAGGTCAGTATAGATGGACTAATAGAGAAAGTCCCACACACTGCTAGAAGGCAAAATATTTTTTCAGAGCTAGATGCACATCTAAATTATTTTTAAATTGCAACCTGATGGAGGTCAGTATAGATGGACTAATGGAACAAGTCCCACACACTGCTAGAAGCCCAAATATTTTTTCAGAGCTAGATGCAGAAAAAAATTATATTCAGTTTGCAACCTGATGGAGGTCAGTATAGATGGATTAATAGAACAAGTCCCACACACAGCTAGAAGCCCAAATATTTTTTCAGAGGTAGATGCAGATAAAAATTATTTTTAATTTGCAACCTGATGGAGGTCAGTATAGATGGACTAATAGAGAAAGTGCCACACACTGCTAGAAGGCCAAATATTTTTTCAGAGCTAGATGCAGATATAAATTATTTTTAATTTGCAACCTGATGGAGGTCAGTATAGATGGACTAATAGAACAAGTCCCACACACAGCTAGAAGCCCAAATATTTTTTCAGAGGTAGATGCAGAAAAAAATTATAATCAGTTTGCAACCTGATGGAGGTCTGTATAGATGGATTAATAAAACAAGTCCCACACACAGCTAGGAGCCCAAAATTTTTTCAGAGATAGATGCAGAAAAAAAATATATTCAGTTTGCAACCTGATGGAGGTCAGTATAGATGGACAAATAGAGAAAGTCCCACACACTGCTAGAAGGCCAAATATTTTTTCAGAGCTAGATGCAGACAAAAAATTATTTTTAATTTGCAACCTGATGGAGGTCAGTATAGATGGACTAATAGAGAAAGTCCCACACACTGCTAGAAGGCCAAATATTTTTTCAGAGCTAGATGCAGATATAAATCATTTTTAATTTGCAACCTGATGGAGGTCAGTATAGATGGACTAATAGAACAAGTCCCACACACAGCTAGAAGGCCAAATATTTTTTCAGAGGTAGATGCAGATAAAAATTATTTTAATTTGCAGCCTGATGGAGGTCAGTATAGATGGACTAATATAGAAAGTCCCACACACTGCTAGAAGGCCAAATATTTTTTCAGAGCTAGATGCAGACAAAAAATTATTTTGAATTTGCAACCTGATGGAGGTCAGTATAGATGGACTAATAGAGAAAGTCCCACACACTGCTAGAAGGCCAAATATTTTTTCAGAGCTAGATGCAGACAAAAAAATATTTTTAATTTGCAACCTGATGGAGGTCAATATAGATGGACTAATAGAGAAAGTCCCACACACTGCTAGAAGGCCAAATATTTTTTCAGAGCTAGATGCAGATAAAAATTATTTTTAATTTGCAACCTGATGGAGCTCAGTATAGATGGACTAATAGAGAAAGTCCCACACACTGCTAGAAGGCCAAATATTTTTTCAGACCTATATGCAGAAAAAAATTATATTCAGTTTGCAACCTGATGGAGGTCAGTATAGATGGACTAATAGAACAAGTCCCACGCACAGCTAGAAGGCCAAATATTTTTTCAGAGGTAGATGCAGATAAAAATTATTTTTAATTTGCAGCCTGATGGTGGTCAGTATAGATAGACTAATAGAGAAAGTCCCACACACTGTTAGAAGGCCAAATATTTTTTCAGAGCTAGATGCAGACAAAAAATTATTTTGAATTTGCAACCTGATGGAGGTCAGTATAGATGGACTAATAGAGAAAGTCCCACACACTGCTAGAAGGCCAAATATTTTTTCAGAGCTAGATGCAGACAAAAAATTATTTTTAATTTGCAACCTGATGGAGGTCAGTATAGATGGACTAATAGAGAAAGTCCCACAAACTGCTAGGATGCCAAATACTTTTTCAGAGCTAGATGCAGACAAAAAATTATTTTTAATTTGCAACCTGTCGGAGGTCAGTATAGATGGACTAATAGAGAAAGTCCCACACACTGCTAGAAGGCCAAATATTTTTTCAGAGCTAGATGCAGATATAAATTATTTTTAATTTGCAACCTGATGGATGTCAGTATAGATGGACTAATAGAACAAGTCCCACACACAGCTAGAAGGCCAAATATTTTTTCAGAGGTAGATGCAGATAAAAATTATTTTTAATTTGCAGCCTGATGGAGGTCAGTATAGATGGACTAATAGAGAAAGTCCCACACACTGCTAGAAGGCCAAATATTTTTTCAGAGCTAGATGCAGACAAAAAATTATTTTGAATTTGCAACCTGATGGAGGTCAGTATAGATGGACTAATAGAGAAAGTCCCACACACTGCTAGAAGGCCAAATATTTTTTCAGAGCTAGATGCAGACAAAAAAATATTTTTAATTTGCAACCTGATGGAGGTCAGTATAGATGGACTAATAGAGAAAGTCCCACACACTGCTAGAAGGCCAAATATTTTTTCAGAGCTAGATGCAGATAAAAAATATTTTTAATTTGCAACCTGATGGAGGTCAGTATAGATGGACTAATAGAGAAAGTCCCACACACTGCTAGAAGGCCAAATATTTTTTCAGACCTAGATGCAGAAAAAAATTATATTCAGTTTGCAACCTGATGGAGGTCAGTATAGATGGACTAATAGAACAAGTCCCACACACAGCTAGAAGGCAAAATATTTTTTCAGAGGTAGATGCAGATAAAAATTATTTTTAATTTGCAGCCTGATGGTGGTCAGTATAGATGGACTAATAGAGAAAGTCCCACACACTGCTAGAAGGCCAAATATTTTTTCAGAGCTAGATGCAGACAAAAAAATATTTTTAATTTGCAACCTGATGGAGGTCAGTATAGATGGACTAATAGAGAAAGTCGCACACACTGCTAGAAGGCCAAATATTTTTTCAGAGCTAGATGCAGATATAAATTATTTTTAATTTGCAACCTGATGGAGGTCAGTATAGATGGACTAATAGAACAAGTCCCACACACAGCTAGAAGGCCAAATATTTTTTCAGAGGTAGATGCAGATAAAAATTATTTTTAATTTGCAGCCTGATGGAGGTCAGTATAGATGGACTAATAGAGAAAGTCCCACACACTGCTAGAAGGCCAAATATTTTTTCAGAGCTAGATGCAGACAAAAAATTATTTTGAATTTGCAACCTGATGGAGGTCAGTATAGATGGACTAATAGAGAAAGTCCCACACACTGCTAGAAGGCCAAATATTTTTTCAGAGCTAGATGCAGACAAAAAAATATTTTTAATTTGCAACTTGATGGAGGTCAGTATAGATGGACTAATAGAGAAAGTCCCACACACTGCTAGAAGGCCAAATATTTTTTCAGAGCTAGATGCAGATAAAAATTATTTTTAATTTGCAACCTGATGGAGGTCAGTATAGATGGACTAATAGAGAAAGTCCCACACACTGCTAGAAGGCCAAATATTTTTTAAGATCTAGATGCAGAAAAAAATTATATTCAGTTTGCAACCTGATGGAGGTCAGTATAGATGGACTAATAGAACAAGTCACACACACAGCTAGAAGGCCAAATATTTTTTCAGAGGTAGATGCAGATAAAAATTATTTTTAATTTGCAGCCTGATGGAGGTCAGTATAGATGGACTAATAGAGAAAGTCCCACACACTGCTAGAAGGCCAAATATTTTTTCAGAGGTAAATGCAGACAAAAAATTATTTTGAATTTGCAACCTGATGGAGGTCAGTATACATGGACTAATAGGGAAAGTCCCACACACTGCTAGAAGGCCAAATATTTTTTCAGAGCTAGATGCAGACAAAAAAATATTTTTAATTTGCAACCTGATGGAGGTCAGTATAGATGGACTAATAGAGAAAGTCCCACACACTGCTAGAAGGCCAAATATTTTTTCAGAGCTAGATGCAGATAAAAATTATTTTTAATTTGCAACCTGATGGAGGTCAGTATAGATGGACTAATAGAGAAAGTCCCACACACTGCTAGAAGGCCAAATATTTTTTCAGACCTAGATGCAGAAAAAAATTATATTCAGTTTGCAACCTGATGGAGGTCAGTATAGATGGACTAATAGAACAAGTCCCACACACAGCTAGAAGGCCAAATATTTTTTCAGAGGTAGATGCAGATAAAAATTATTTTTAATTTGCAGCCTGATGGAGGTCAGTATAGATGGACTAATAGAGAAAGTCCCACACACTGCTAGAAGGCCAAATATTTTTTCAGAGCTAGATGCAGACAAAAAATTATTTTGAATTTGCAACCTGATGGAGGTCAGTATAGATGGACTAATAGAGAAAGTCCCACACACTGCTAGAAGGCCAAATATTTTTTCAGAGCTAGATGCAGACAAAAAAATATTTTTAATTTGCAACCTGATGGAGGTCAGTATAGATGGACTAATAGAGAAAGTCCCACACACTGCTAGAAGGCCAAATATTTTTTCAGAGCTAGATGCAGATAAAAATTATTTTTAATTTGCAACCTGATGGAGGTCAGTATAGATGGACTAATAGAGAAAGTCCCACACACTGCTAGAAGGCCAAATATTTTTTAAGATCTAGATGCAGAAAAAAATTATATTCAGTTTGCAACCTGATGGAGGTCAGTATAGATGGACTAATAGAACAAGTCACACACACAGCTAGAAGGCCAAATATTTTTTCAGAGGTAGATGCAGATAAAAATTATTTTTAATTTGCAGCCTGATGGAGGTCAGTATAGATGGACTAATATAGAAAGTCCCACACACTGCTAGAAGGCCAAATATTTTTTCAGAGCTAGATGCAGACAAAAAATTATTTTGAATTTGCAACCTGATGGAGGTCAGTATACATGGACTAATAGAGAAAGTCCCACAGACTGCTAGAAGGCCAAATATTTTTTCAGAGCTAGATGCAGACAAAAAAATATTTTTAATTTGCAACCTGATGGAGGTCAGTATAGATGGACTAATAGAGAAAGTCCCACACACTGCTAGAAGGCCAAATATTTTTTCAGAGCTAGATGCAGATAAAAATTATTTTTAATTTGCAACCTGATGGAGGTCAGTATAGATGGACTAATAGAGAAAGTCCCACACACTGCTAGAAGGCCAAATATTTTTTCAGACCTAGATGCAGAAAAAAATTATATTCAGTTTGCAACCTGATGGAGGTCAGTATAGATGGACTAATAGAACAAGTCCCACACACAGCTAGAAGGCCAAATATTTTTTCAGAGGTAGATGCAGATAAAAATTATTTTTAATTTGCAGCCTGATGGAGGTCAGTATAGATGGACTAATAGAGAAAGTCCCACACACTGCTAGAAGGCCAAATATTTTTTCAGAGCTAGATGCAGACAAAAAAATATTTTGAATTTGCAACCTGATGGAGGTCAGTATAGATGGACTAATAGAGAAAGTCCCACACACTGCTAGAAGGCCAAATATTTTTTCAGACCTAGATGCAGAAAAAAATTATATTCAGTTTGCAACCTGATGGAGGTCAGTATAGATGGACTAATAGAACAAGTCCCACACACAGCTAGAAGCCCAAATATTTTTTCAGAGGTAGATGCAGATAAAAATTATTTTTAATTTGCAACCTGATGGAGGTCAGTATAGATGGACTAATAGAGAAAGTCCCACACACTGCTAGAAGGCCAAATATTTTTTCAGAGCTAGATGCAGACAAAAAATTATTTTGAAATTGCAGCGTGATGGAGGTCAGTATAGATGGACTAATAGAACAAGTCCCACACACTGCTAGAAGGCCAAATATTTTTTCAGAGCTAGATGCAGAAAAAAATTATATTCAGTTTGCAACCTGATGGAGGTCAGTATAGATGGATTAATAGAAAAAGTCCCACACACAACTAGAAGCCCAAATATTTTTTCAGAGGTAGATGCAGAAAAAAATTATATTCAGTTTGCAACCTGATGGAGGTCTGTATAGATGGATTAATAGGTAAAGTCACACACACAGCTAGAAGCCCAATATTTTTTCAGAGGTAGATGCAGAAAAAAAATATATTCAGTTTGCAACCTGATGGAGGTCAGTATAGAAGGACTAATAGAGAAAGTCCCACACACTGCTAGAAGGCCAAATATTTTTTCAGAGCTAGATTCAGATATAAATTATTTTTAATTTGCAACCTGAAGGAGGTCAGTATAGATGGACTAATAGAGAAAGTCCCACACACTGCTAGAAGGCCAAATATTTTTTCAGAGCTAGATGCAGAAAAAAATTATATTCAGTTTGCAACCTGATGGAGGTCAGTATAGATGGACTAATAGAACAAGTCCCACACACAGCTAGAAGCCCAAATATTTTTTCAGAGGTAGATGCAGAAAAAAATTATATTCAGTTTGCAACCTGATGGAGGTCTGTATAGATGGATTAATAGAACAAGTCCCACACACAGCTAGAAGCCCAACATTTTTTCAGAGGTAGATGCAGAAAAAAAAATATTTTTAATTTGCAACCTGATGGAGGTCAGTATAGATGGACTAATAGAGAAAGTCCCACACACTGCTAGAAGGCCAAATATTTTTTCAGACCTAGATGCAGAAAAAAATTATATTCAGTTTGCAACCTGATGGAGGTCAGTATAGATGGACTAATAGAACAAGTCCCACACACAGCTAGAAGGCCAAATATTTTTTCAGAGCTAGATGCAGATAAAAATTATTTTTAATTTGCAACCTGATGGAGGTCAGTATAGATGGACTAATAGAGAAAGTCCCACACACTGCTAGAGGCCAAATATTTTTTCAGACCTAGATGCAGAAAAAAATTATATTCAGTTTGCAACCTGATGGAGGTCAGTATAGATGGACTAATAGAACAAGTCCCACACACAGCTAGAAGCCCAAATATTTTTTCAGAGGTAGATGCAGATAAAAATTATTTTTAATTTGCAACCTGATGGAGGTCAGTATAGATGGACTAATAGAGAAAGTCCCACACACTGCTAGAAGGCCAAATATTTTTTCAGAGCTAGATGCAGACAAAAAATTATTTTGAATTTGCAGCGTGATGGAGGTCAGTATAGATGGACTAATAGAACAAGTCCCACACACTGCAAGAAGGCCAAATATTTTTTCAGAGCTAGATGCAGAAAAAAATTATATTCAGTTTGCAACCTGATGGAGGTCAGTATAGATGGACTAATAGAACAAGTCCCACACACTGCTAGAAGCCCAAATATTTTTTCAGAGCTAGATGCAGAAAAAAATTATATTCAGTTTGCAACCTGATGGAGGTCAGTATAGATGGATTAATAGAACAAGTCCCACACACAGCTAGAAGCCCAAATATTTTTTCAGAGGTAGATGCAGACAAAAATTATATTCAGTTTGCAACCTGATGGAGGTCTGTATAGATGGATTAATAGAACAAGTCCCACACACAGCTAGAAGCCCAAATTTTTTTCAGAGGTAGATGCAGAAAAAAAATATATTCAGTTTGCAACCTGATGGAGGTCAGTATAGATGGACTAATAGAGAAAGTCCCACACACTGCTAGAAGGCCAAATATTTTTTCAGAGCTAGATGCAGACAAAAAATTATTTTTAATTTGCAACCTGATGGAGGTCAGAATAGATGGACTAATAGAGAAAGTTCCACACACTGCTAGAAGGCCAAATATTTTTTCAGAGCTAGATGCAGATATAAATTATTTTTAATTTGCAACCTGATAGAGGTCAGTATAGATGGACTAATAGAGAAAGTCCCACACACTGCTAGAAGGCCAAATATTTTTTCAGAGCTAGATGCAGAAAAAAATTATATTCAGTTTGCAACCTGATGGAGGTCAGTATAGATGGACTAATAGAACAAGTCCCACACACAGCTAGAAGGCCAAATATTTTTTCAGAGGTAGATGCAGATAAAAATTATTTTTAATTTGCAGCCTGATGGAGGTCAGTATAGATGGACTAATAGAGAAAGTCCCACACACTGCTAGAAGGCCAAATATTTTTTCAGAGCTAGATGCAGACAAAAAATTATTTTGAATTTGCAACCTGATGGAGGTCAGTATAGATGGACTAATAGAGAAAGTCCCACACACTGCTAGAAGGCCAAATATTTTTTCAGAGCTAGATGCAGACAAAAAATTATTTTTAATTTGCAACCTGATGGAGGTCAGTATAGATGGACTAATAGAGAAAGTCCCACACACTGCTAGAAGGCCAAATATTTTTTCAGAGCTAGATGCAGATAAAAATTATTTTTAATTTGCAACCTGATGGAGGTCAGTATAGATGGACTAATAGAGAAAGTCCCACACACTGCTAGAAGGCCAATTATTTTTTCAGACCTAGATGCAGAAAAAAATTATATTCAGTTTGCAACCTGATGGAGGTCAGTATAGATGGACTAATAGAACAAATCCCACACACAGCTAGAAGGCCAAATATTTTTCAGAGGTAGATGCAGATAAAAATAATTTTTAATTTGCAACCTGATGGAGGTCAGTATAGATGGACTAATAGAGAAAGTCCCACACACTGCTAGAAGGCCAAATATATTTTCAGAGCTAGATGCAGACAAAAAATTATTTTGAATTTGCAGCGTGATGGAGGTCAGTATAGATGGACTAATAGAACAAGTCCCACACACTGCTAGAAGGCTAAATATTTTTTCAGAGCTAGATGCAGAAAAAAATTATATTCAGTTTGCAACCTGATGGAGGTCAGTATAGATGGACTAATAGAACAAGTCCCACACACTGCTAGAAGCCCAAATATTTTTTCAGAGCTAGATGCAGAAAAAAATTATATTCAATTTGCAACCTGATGGAGGTCAGTATAGATGGACTAATAGAATGATGCTATGCCCAAAAGATTTTACTTCACTAGGTGCAGTAAAAAAATTGGTATTCTATACACAGGTGGTATATCTTGCAACACAGATAGTCTACTCCACTGACTAACACACTCTGCAATAGGCCAAAAAGGATTAGCTTTGCTAGATTCAGCCAAATGCTGTGAAAAAAACTTGCACAGTACTGGCACAGACCTGCCTGGCAAAAACTGATAGGAACTGATGTAACCTAGTCCTGAAAAGGACTGCAATTACAATTAGTCTTTACTCCCACAATCTATCTATTTAAGAGCACAGTCCTGCCTGATAAAAGTCGTAGGAAATGCTGTAACCTAGTCCTTAAAAGGACTGCAATCACAACTATTCCCTACTCCCAAGCTATCTGTAGATTTGTGCGAAAATTGGCTTGAAATTAACAAGGTATAGCGCACACAGCAACAGCGGTGCCGTCTAACACGCAGCTGCAGCAGTGAGAAAATGGTGGCGACGGGGAAAATGGCTTGGTCTTATAGGGCAAGGACATGTGACATACACTGCCAATGACACATGCCCTTGCTTGTGTGAAAAAAAGCACTTCGCTCCGTGTGTGCACTGCTGATAGGCTGACAGATTGCACCTCCCCACTGTAAATGCGGGAAAGAGAAAAAAAAATGGAGATCTTCATTATTCCTGCAGAGATCCATCCCCTGCCCCTCCCCCCACCCCGCTGTACACTCAAACTGCGTATTAACATTAATTTTCATCATTACTGAGAAAAAATCCAGTTATGATTTTGGTGCACGAACAGTTATCGAACATAACCTCGAACAGCCGAATTTTTCTCAAATCGTTCGTGTTCGCCGAACGGCTCGAACACCGCCCAAAACAGCTCGAATTTGAGATTGGCAAACAGTTCGAGTCGAACAACGCTCATCTCTAGTTGTAGCCATGCCTGAAAAAATAATGTTACATTCTGGGTCTGTACAAGTTGTAGCCAGGCCTAAAAAATACTGTTACTTTACCGCTGTGTCCGCACAAGTGTGGCTGTGCCTAATAATCTGATTTTACGCTACTATTGTGTCAGTACAAGTGGCCGTGCCTAAAAAACTAATTTTACTCTACTGCTGTGTTTATACGATTTTTGGCTGTGGCTAAACAACTAATTTTACTCTACTGCTGTGTCTGTACATGTATTGGCTGTGCCTAAAAACTAATTTTACTATACGGTTGAGCGTGTATAAGTTGTGACTAAGCCTAAAAATAATTTTACTATTCCATTGTGTCTGCCCGAGTTGTGGCTGGATCTAAAAACTAATTTTACTCTACTACTGTGTCTGTACAAGTTGTGGCCATGAATTAAATCACATTTTACTCTACCGCTGTGTCTGTACGATTTGTGGCTGTGCTTAAAAATCAGATTTTACTCTACTGCTGTGTCTATAATAGTTGTGGCCAGGCCAAAAAATAATTGTACTCTACTATTGTGTGTGTACGAGTTGTGGTTGTGCCTATAAAACAAATTTTACTCTACTGCTGTGTCTGTAAGAGTTGTGGCTGTGCCTATAAAAATAATTTTACTCCACCTCTGTGTCTGTACAAGTTGTGGCTGGGCCTGAAAAATACTTTTACTCTACTGCTGTGTGTATATGAGTTTTGGCTGTGCCAAAAAAACTAGTTTTACTATTGCTTTGTATCTGTACAAGTTGTGGCCAAGCCTAAAAAAAATGTTATTCTACCGCTATGTCTGTACGGATTGTGGCTGTGTGTGTACAAGTTGTGGCTGTGAATAAAAACAAATTTTACTGTAACACTGTGTCTGTACGGATTGTGGCTGTGCCTAAAAAACTAATCTTACTCTACTGTTTGGTCTGTACGAGTTGTAGCCGGGCCTAAAAAATTATTTTTGGCTGCCCTTGAACTTGCTGCATATGCAATAACAGTATAGGAAACACACTCCTTAATAAGGGGAAAAAAAAATACTGAGGCCCTTCACTACATATTTTCAAAGTGGTATTGGAGTGCGTCCTAATATTTGGCAGCCCTTGCACTTATTGAATGCACAATAACAGTATAGGAGACCCACTCCTATGTTGTACGTTGCAGGACCAGATGGCCCTTGTTGAAGAATTTTTTAAAGAATTCCCATCTGACAAAGCTGGTGGCAAAGGTCACAGTTTCTTGGAAAACCAAGGACTACATGAGAGGAAGAAACAAACCAGATGCTGCTGTCAAAAGTCTGGGACAGTTTACTCAGACCCTCCCAGCAGCCAGGCCCTGATGCACAGGTTGCTCTGACAAGGAGGGAACATTTTTGGAAGATAATGAAGGAGTACCTTGCCGACCATATCAGCATCCTCTGTGATTCCTCTGTGCCTTACAACTATTGGGTATCCAAGCTGGACATGTGGCATGAACTGTCTCTCTATGCCTTGGAGGTCCTGGCCTCTAACGTTTTATCAGAGATGGTTTTTAGTGCTGCCGGGGGTATTATAACGTATACGCAATAACAGTATAGGACACCCACTCCTTAACCCCTTAACGACAATGTCAGTAACAGTACATAGCTGCACCCTGGGCCTTATGGACCAGCTGCGTACTATAGCGCATAATGAGATCGCGCCAGCACACAAGCAGTGCGGGGAGATCGCAGCCGGGTGTCAGCTGATTGTCACAGCTGACACCCGGTGCTATACGCTAGGAGCGGTCAAGCACTGCTGCTGGCACATTAACCTCCAAAATGCTGCGATCAAAGTCGATTGCAGCATTCCGGGAGCAAGGGGAGGTAAGTGCCGATACTTACCTCCTTTCCGGCATCCCGCACTGTCTCCTGCCCGACCCCGGATGTTGTCATGGTGACTTGATGTCGTCATGACAACATCCAGGTCACCAGGAGGCAAGAATTTACTTTGGTCATGCGCAGTGCATTACCAAAGTAACTTCTCCCTGTGCAGCACTGACAGGCTGTATAGCACAGGGATGGTGCTGCATTCCTGTGCTATACAGTGAGTCAGAATGTAAAAAGTGAAAGTCCCATAGTGGGACAATGTGTAAAAGTAAGAAAAGTGTAAGAAAGTGAAAAAAAAATTGTAAATATATTTAAAAAAAAATGAAAAATATAATCCCCAAAAAATAAAAATATACTATACTCATAAATAAATATTATTATGAAAAAAAAATTAACCAATAAAAGAACACATATTTAGCATTGCTGGTTACAGAACGACCTGACCTATAAAACTGTCCCACTAATTAACCCCTTTAATGAACATGGTAAAAAAAAAAAAAAAAAAACGAAGAAAAAACGATGCTTTATCATCATACAGCCAAGCAAAAAATGGAATAAAACGAGATCAAAAAGAAGAATGTAAATAAAAATGGTACCACTGAAAACAAAATCTTGTCCCGCACAAAACAAGCCACCATACAGCTTCATCAGCTTGAAAAATAAAAAAGTTATAGCTCTCAGAATAAAGCGATACAAAAAAATTATTTTTTCTATAAAATAGTTTTTATTGTGTAAAAGCGCCAAAACATAAAAAAAGATATAAATGTGATACCGCTGTAAATGTACTGACCCGAAGAATAAGCTGCCTTATCAATTTTACCACAAGCGGAATGGCATAAAAAAAAACCAATTCCTGAATTGTTAGTTTTTGTTTATTCTGCCTCCGAAAAATCAGAATAGAAAGCGATCAAAAAATGTCATTTGCCCGAAAATGATACCAATAAAAACGTCAACCTGTCTAGCAAAAGACAAGCCATCACATGACTCTGTCGGCTGAAATATGGAAAAATTATATCTCTCAAAATATGGCGATGCAAAAACTAGTATTTGCAAAAAGAAGCGTCTTTTAGTGTGTGACAGCTGTCAGTCATAAAAACCCGATATGAATCTGGCATCTCTGTAATCGCACCGACTATAAAAAATAAAGTCGACTAATTATTTATACTGCACGAGAAACGGCGTAAAAAATAAACTCTTGGGTTAGGGTTGTGCTAGGGTTAGGGTTAGGGTTGTGCGAGGGTTAGGGTTAGGGTTGTGCGAGGGTTAGGGTTAGGGTTGTGCTAGGATTAGGGTTGTGCTGGGATTAGGGTTAGAATTGTGCTAGGGTTAGGTTTAGGGCTGTGCTAGGGTTAGGGTTGTGCTAGGGTTAGGGTTATGGTTGTTCTAGGGTTAGGGTTGTGCTAGGGTTAGGGTTGTGCTAGGGTTATGGTTGTGCTATGGATGGGTTATGCTATGGTTAGTGTGTGACAGCTGTCAATCATAAAAACCTGATATGAATCTGGCATCTCTGTAATCGCACCTACCCGAAGAACAAAGTCATCTAATCACTTATACCGCATGAGGAAAGGTGTAAAAAATAAACTCTAGGGTTAGGTTTTTGCTAGGGTTAGGGTTGTGCTAGGGTTAGAGTTAGGGTTGTGCTAGGATTATGGTTAGGGTTGTGCTAGGGTTAGCATTATGGTTTTGCTAGGGTTAGGGTTGTGCTAGGGTTAGGGTTGTGCTATGGATTGGGTTGTGCTAAGGTTAGGGTTGTGCAAGGGTTAGGGTTGTGCTAGAGTTAGGGTTATGCTAGGGTTAGGGTTGTGCTAGGGTTAGGGTTGTGATAGTGTTAGGGTTAGAGTTGTGCTAGGGTTGGGATTTTTTCATAAGTAAAGAAAAAAATGATGTCGTTATGGCGACCACTGTTGACCGCATGTGCTCGCTACTTGAGTTTGCATCGGGGGCTCGGGTATGCATCGCGAATCGCGGGTGCTCGAGTGCCATGCTCGAGTCTCCGCCCCAAATGCTTCATGGCCAAAAAAAGTTGCAAGGATTGCCTGCCATGCACGAGCAATCCCCCCATGTTTTTTTTTGGGTGTCTAACAACCATGAAACATGAGGGCCGGGGACTCGAGCATGTCACTCGAGCACCAACGATACTTGGTGCATACCCGAGTACCCTATGCAAACTCAAGTAGCAAGCACTTGCACTCAAGACTAATGACAACTTATTCAATATGATGACCAAATGTTATCAAATTCTGTGTCGTACCTCTGGGATCAAAATGTTCACTATACCCCTTGATAAAATCCGTGAGGGGTCTAGTTTCCAAAATGGGGTCACTTGTATGGGGTTTCCACTATTTAGGCACATCAGGGGCTCTCCAAACGCAACATGGCGTTCGCTCTCAATTCTAGCCAATTTTGCATTCAAAAAGTCACACAGTGCTCTTTCCCTTCTGAACCTTGCCGTGCACCCAAACAGTGTATTTTCCCCATATATTGGGTATCGGCGTACTCAGGAGAAATTGCGCAAAAATTTTTGGGGTCCATTTTCTCATCTTACTGTTGTGAAAATAAAAAAATTTGGGCTAAGGAAAAGTAGGTGGAAAAAGTTTGATTTTTTTATTTTCATTGCTCCATGTTATAAACTTCTGTAAAGGACTTGGGGGTTCAGGGTGCTCACCACACATCGAGATAAGTTTCCTGAGGGGTCTAGTTTCCAAAATGGTGTCACTCGTGGGGGGTTTCAACTGTTTAGGCACATCAGGGGCTCTCCAAATGCAACATGGCATCCACTAATTATTCAAGCAAATTTTACATTCAAAAAGTCAAATGGTGCTCCTCTCCTTGCCTTCTGAACCCTGCCGTGCACCCAAACAGTGGTTTTCTCCCACATATGAGGTATCAGCTTACTCAGGGGAAATTGCACAACAAATGGTATGATGCAATTTCTCCTATTAGCCTTATAAAAATGCAAAATTAGGGTCTGAAAAATATTTTTGTGGGAAAAATGTGAAAATTTTATTTTTACGGCTCAATGTTATAAACTTCTGTGAAGCACCTAGGGGGTTCAAGGTGCTCACCACGCATCTAGATAAGTTCCCTGTTTAGGCACATCAGGGGCTCTTCAAACGCAACATGACATCTGCTAATTATTCAAGCAAATTTTATATTCAAATAGTCAAAGGCGCTCCTTCCCTTCCAAACCCTGCCGTGCGCCCGAACAGTGGTTTTCCCCCACATATGGGGTATCGCGTGCTCAGAAGAAAATGCACAACAAATTTTGTGGTCTATTTTTCCTGTTACCGTTGCAAAAATAAAAAAATTACGGTATAAAGTAAAATTTTTGTGAAAAAAGTTACATTTTCATTTTTTTTTTCCACATTCCAAAAATTGCTGTGAATAGTGTTGAGTGCTACCTTTCGATATCGGGAAATATTGGATCGGATTGGATCGGACTGATGCCCAAAAAATATCAGATATCGCCGATTCTGATACTGGAAACCAATGCAAGTCAATGGGATACAAATATCGGAATGAAAATAAACTCTTTCTTTCCTTGTAGGTTAATTCTACATGAATGAAAACAACTAAGAATAATGTAGAATGTATTAGATGAAAACCGACAATTCAGCAGCGGCATACACCGGTACCCGACAATTTAGAACAGAAAGAATAGAGCATCACACATAGATTAGATAGATAGAAACATGTCAGTCACATATATAAGAAGGACAGTGACAGTGTTGCTTACTGTACTTGTCATTTAGTGTTAAAGGATTTATTAAAAAAAATAATAGTGTTTTCATGCACCGTCTATTTAAAAAAGCGGGCCGGCAATTCAGCATCGGTACCCGACAATTTATGGCAGAAAGAATAGAGCATCACACATAGATTAGATAGATAGAAACATGTCAGTCACAAATATAAGAAGTACAGTGATAGTGTTGATTAGTGTTGAGCCACCCCCGTAGTGTTCGAGTTCGGTTCGGTTCGTCGAACACCCGTGTGTTCACCGAACTGTTCGTCGAACTGTTCGTCGAACACCTTCGAACACCTTTAAAACCAATGGCAGGCAAACAAAAACACATAGAAACACATAGAAAACACCTTCAAAGGTGTCCAAAAGCTGACAAACTGCTCAGAAGACATAACTAACACATGGAAAAGTGACAAGTACATATAGTCATGTGAAAAGAAAAGAGGTGGAGGAGTAAAAGGAGGGGGAGACACAGATATAAGCATGTCATGCCCTTCTAGAATCCAAAAAGTGAGAAGCCGACACGGCCAGTCCGCTCCTGCCCGTGCCACCTCCGTGTCGCCGGGTTTGTGCCAGAGCCACGGTGAACCCGGATGGCCAGCCCCACTCTCCCAATACTGGTGCCTGTCCGCTGGTGGGTCGAGCGAGCCCCCCTGTGGTGGAGGCAGCTCTAAGCTTTTTAATTTAAATTGTCTCTCTAATTTGAATGAATACACTTTAAATCCATTTACAAGGATCTATTGGAGGGCAAGTCTCATGCCAGCAGCCGCGTAATTCCAGCTCCAGTAGTGTCCACTAAAGCTGCTGCAGTTAAAAAGCTTTTATAAGGATCGAGCTCGGCTGTCCACCGCAAGACATCCTACTGCCAGTCCCAGCCCCTATGCCTTGGGGTGCCTCCTGATGCTCTTCACTGAGTATCCCGTGGTCCCGAATAGAGATGAACGTTGTTCGACTCGAACTGTTCGCCAATCTCAAATTCGAGCTGCTTTGGGCGGTGTTCGAGCCGTTTGGCGAACACGAACGATTTGAGAAAAATTCGGCTGTTCGAGGTTATGTTCGATAACTGTTCGTGCACCAAAATCATAACTGGATTTTTTCTCATTAATGATGAAAATTAATGTTAATGAGTGTACAGCGGGGTGGGGGGAGGGGCAGGGGATGGATCTCTGCAGGAATAATGAAGATCTCCATTTTTTTTTCTCTTTCCCGCATTTACAGTGGGGAGGTGCAATCTGTCAGCCTATCAGCAGTGCACACACGGAGCGAAGTGCTTTTTTTCACACAAACAAGGGCATGTGTCATTGGCAGTGTATGTCACATGTCCTTGCCCTATAAGACCAAGCCATTTTCCCCGTCGCCACCATTTTCTCACTGCTGCAGCTGCGTGTTAGACGGCACCGCTGTTGCTGTGTGCGCTATACCTTGTTAATTTCAAGCCAATTTTCGCACAAATCTACAGATGGCTTGGGAGTAGGGAATAGTTGTGATTGCAGTCCTTTTAAGGACTAGGTTACAGCATTTCCTACGACTTTTATCAGGCAGGACTGTGCTCTTAAATAGATAGATTGTGGGAGTAAAGACTAACTTTAATTGCAGTCCTTTTCAGGACTAGGTTACATCAGTTCCTATCAGTTTTTGCCAGGCAGGTCTGTGGCAGTGCTGTACAAGTTTTTTTCACAGCATTTGGCTGAATCTAGCAAAGCTAATCCTTTTTGGCCTATTGCAGAGTGTGTTAGTCAGTGGAGCAGCCTATCTGTGTTGCAAGATATACCACCTGTGTATAGAATACCTATTTTTTTACTGCACCTAGTGAAGTAAAATCTTTTGGGCATAGCATCATTCTATTAGTCCATCTATACTGACCTCCATCAGGTTGCAAATTGAATATAATTTTTTTCTGCATCTAGCTCTGAAAAATATTTGGGCTTCTAGCAGTGTGTGGGACTTGTTCTATTAGTCCATCTATACTGACCTCCATCAGGTTGCAAACTGAATATAATTTTTTTCTGCATCTAGCTCTGAAAAAATATTTGGCCTTCTAGCAGTGTGTGGGACTTGTTCTATTAGTCCATCTATACTGACCTCCATCACGCTGCAAATTCAAAATAATTTTTTGTCTGCATCTAGCTCTGAAAAAATATTTGGCCTTCTAGCAGTGTGTGGGACTTTCTCTAATAGTTCATCTATACTGACCTCCATCAGGTTGCAAATTAAAAATAATTTTTATCTGCATCTACCTCTGAAAAAATATTTGGGCTTCTAGCTGTGTGTGGGACTTGTTCTATTAGTCCATCTATACTGACCTCCATCAGGTTGCAAACTGAATATAATTTTTTTCTGCATCTGGCTCTGAAAAAATATTTGGCCTTCTAGCAGTGTGTGGGACTTTCTCTATTAGTCCATCTATTCTGACCTCCATCAGGTTGCAAATTAAAAATAATTTTTATCTGCATCTAGCTCTGAAAAAATATTTGGCCTTCTAGCAGTGTGTGGGACTTTCTCTGTTAGTCCATCTATACTGAACTCCATCAGGTTGCAAACTGAATATATTTTTTTCTGCATCTACCTCTGAAAAAATATTGGGCTTCTAGCTGTGTGTGGGACTTGTTCTATTAATCCATCTATACAGACCTCCATCAGGTTGCAAAGTGAATATAATTTTTTTCTGCATCTACCTCTGAAAAAATATTTGGACTTCTAGCTGTGTGTGGGACTTGTTCTATTAGTCCATCTATACTGACCTCCATCAGGTTGCAAACTGAATATAATTTTTTTCTGCATCTAGCTCTGAAAAAATATTTGGCCTTCTAGCAGTCTGTGGGACTTTCTCTATTAGTCCATCTATACTGACCTCCATCAGGTTGCAAATTAAAAATAATTTATATCTGCATCTAGCTCTGAAAAAATATTTGGCCTTCTAGCAGTGTGTGGGACTTTCTCTATTAGTCCATCTATACTGACCTCCATCAGGTTGCAAATTAAAAATAATTTTTTGTCTGCATCTAGCTCTGAAAAAATGTTTGGCCTTCTAGCAGTGTGTGGGACTTTCTCTATTAGTCCATCTATACTGACCTCCATCAGGTTGCAAACTGAATATATTTTTTTTCTGCATCTACCTCTGAAAAAATATTGGGCTTCTAGCTGTGTGTGGGACTTGTTCTATTAATCCATCTATACAGACCTCCATCAGGTTGCAAACTGAATATAATTTTTTTCTGCATCTACCTCTGTAAAAATATTGGGCTTCTAGCTGTGTGTGGGACTTGTTCTATTAATCCATCTATACAGACCTCCATCAGGTTTCAAACTGAATATAATTTTTTTCTGCATCTCCCCTCTGAAAAAATATTTGGGCTACTAGCTGTGTGTGGGACTTGTTCTATTAGTCCATCTATACTGACCTCCATCAGGTTGCAAATTAAAAATAATTTTTATCTGCATCTAGCTCTGAAAAAATATTTGGCCTTCTAGCAGTGTGTGGGACTTTCTCTATTAGTCCATCTATACTGACCTCCATCAGGTTGCAAATTAAAAATAATTTTTTGTCTGCATCTAGCTCTGAAAAAATATTTGGCCTTCTAGCAGTGTGTGGGACTTTCTCTATTAGTCCATCTATACTGACCTCCATCAGGTTGCAAATTAAAATATTTTTTTGTCTGCATCTAGCTCTGAAAAAATATTTGGCCTTCTAGCAGTGTGTGGGACTTTCTCTATTAGTCCATCTATACTGACCTCCATCAGGTTGCAAACTGAATATAATTTTTTTCTGCATCTAGCTCTGAAAAAATATTTGGCCTTCTAGCAGTGTGTGGGACTTTCTCTATTAGTCCATCTATACTGACCTCCATCAGGTTGCAAATTAAAAATAATTTTTATCTCCATCTAGCTCTGAAAAAATATTTGGCCTTCTAGCAGTGTGTGGGACTTTCTCTGTTAGACCATCTATACTGACCTCCATCAGGTTGCAAACTGAATATATTTTTTTCTGCATCTACCTCTGAAAAAATATTGGGCTTCTAGCTGTGTGTGGGACTTGTTCTATTAATCCATCTATACAGACCTCCATCAGGTTGCAAAGTGAATATAATTTTTTTCTGCATCTACCTCTGAAAAAATATTTGGACTTCTAGCTGTGTGTGGGACTTGTTCTATTAGTCCATCTATACTGACCTCCATCAGGTTGCAAACTGAATATAATTTTTTTCTGCATCTAGCTCTGAAAAAATATTTGGCCTTCTAGCAGTCTGTGGGACTTTCTCTATTAGTCCATCTATACTGACCTCCATCAGGTTGCAAATTAAAAATAATTTATATCTGCATCTAGCTCTGAAAAAATATTTGGCCTTCTAGCAGTGTGTGGGACTTTCTCTATTAGTCCATCTATACTGACCTCCATCAGGTTGCAAATTAAAAATAATTTATATCTGCATCTAGCTCTGAAAAAATATTTGGCCTTCTAGCAGTGTGTGGGACTTTCTCTATTAGTCCATCTATACTGACCTCCATCAGGTTGCAAATTAAAAATAATTTTTTGTCTGCATCTAGCTCTGAAAAAATGTTTGGCCTTCTAGCAGTGTGTGGGACTTTCTCTATTAGTCCATCTATACTGACCTCCATCAGGTTGCAAACTGAATATATTTTTTTTCTGCATCTACCTCTGAAAAAATATTGGGCTTCTAGCTGTGTGTGGGACTTGTTCTATTAATCCATCTATACAGACCTCCATCAGGTTGCAAACTGAATATAATTTTTTTCTGCATCTACCTCTGTAAAAATATTGGGCTTCTAGCTGTGTGTGGGACTTGTTCTATTAATCCATCTATACAGACCTCCATCAGGTTTCAAACTGAATATAATTTTTTTCTGCATCTCCCCTCTGAAAAAATATTTGGGCTACTAGCTGTGTGTGGGACTTGTTCTATTAGTCCATCTATACTGACCTCCATCAGGTTGCAAACTGAATATAATTTTTTTCTGCATCTAGCTCTGAAAAAATATTTGGCCTTCTAGCAGTGTGTGGGACTTTCTCTTTTAGTCCATCTATACTGACCTCCATCAGGTTGCAAATTAAAAATAATTTTTATCTGCATCTAGCTCTGAAAAAATATTTGGCCTTCTAGCAGTGTGTGGGACTTTCTCTATTAGTCCATCTATACTGACCTCCATCAGGTTGCAAATTCAAAATAATTTTTTGTCTGCATCTAGCTCTGAAAAAATATTTGGCCTTCTAGCAGTGTGTGGGACTTTCTCTATTAGTCCATCTATACTGACCTCCATCAGGTTGCAAATTAAAATAATTTTTTGTCTGCATCTAGCTCTGAAAAAATATTTGGCCTTCTAGCAGTGTGTGGGACTTTCTCTATTAGTCCATCTGTACTGACCTCCATCAGGTTGCAAATTCAAAATAATTTTTTGTCTGCATCTAGCTCTGAAAAAATATTTGGCCTTCTAGCAGTGTGTGGGACTTTCTATATTAGTCCATCTATACTGACCTCCATCAGGCTGCAAATTAAAAATAATTTTTATCTGCATCTACCTCTGAAAAAATATTTGGCCTTCTAGCTGTGTGTGGGACTTGTTCTATTAGTCCATCTAAACTGACCTCCATCAGGTTGCAAACTGAATATAATTTTTTTCTGCATCTAGCTCTGAAAAAATATTTGGCCTTCTAGCAGTGTGTGGGACTTTCTCTATTAGTCCATCTATACTGACCTCCATCAGGTTGCAAATTAAAAATAATTTATATCTGCATCTAGCTGTGAAAAAATATTTGGCCTTCTAGCAGTGTGTGGGACTTTCTCTATTACTCCATCTATACTGACCTCCATCAGGTTGCAAACTGAATATATTTTTTTTCTGCATCTACCTCTGAAAAAATATTTGGGCTTCTAGCTGTGTGTAGGACTTGTTCTATTAGTCCATCTATACTGACCTCCATCAGGTTGCAAACTGAATACAATTTTTTTCTGCATCTACCTCTGAAAAAATATTTGGGCTTCTAGCTGTGTGTGGGACTTGTTCTATTAGTCCATCTTTACTGACCTCCATCAGGTTGCAAATTGAATATAATTTTTTTCTGCATCTAACCCAGCCAATAGTTTTGGCCTAATACCACAGTTTGGCCACTCAGCTCTGCTCGGTTCCCATCCATTGTTTTTTTGTGCAAACAACTCCAGAGTTGTGAATTAGTTAACCACCAAAATGAGTGGAAAAAAGGCCTGCTGCTGGTGGAAAGGGGAATAGGCGTGTTGGGAAGGGGAAAAAAGGTTGTGTCCGTGGAGTAGGTGTTAAAGCAACAGTAACATCTGCAGAAGAAAGACCATCTTCCAGCCAAACTAAAATGTCTACTTCTTTTAGCGGACAATGTGATAAGATCCCTTTCTTACGGCCACGCCAATCGCTACAAATTCCAGATGAGGCATAAAAACAGCAGGTGCTTCAACGGATATCAAGTGCTCCTTTAAGTGGGCTCTCCTCCACATCAACTTCAACATCACAAATACTCCAGTCCTCAAAGGTGTCACCCCAATCGCACTTGCTTCCTCACAGCTCCCAAATCTCCAGCTGCCCGTCTGAGTATGAGGTAGAACAGATGGTTGAGTCTGCAGAGCTGTTTACTCATACTATAGCCTGGGAATCAGAGGTCGACTCCAGCGCTTCTGTGAATCCAGACGAGGAAATGATCTGCACTGATGCCCAGAATCTTTATGAGTCAGATCCAGGACCAGACGCAGAAGGTTCTGACCATAATTTAGACCCTCGTTTCCAAACTGTAACTCCTGTTGGTGGAGACAATGAGGAAGACGATGATGAGACTCAAATACCTGATTGGAGCGACAACTTTAGCTTTTTGTCAGGGCAGGAACAGGTTGGCTCTGAGGACGACGGGTGTGATAACGCACAGGGTGATGATGATGAGGTTGGAGATCCCACTTATTGTCAACCCACAGTCAGCCAAGAGATGAGGTCAGCAGAGGAGGTGGAGGAAGATACTAGTGACGACGAGATCAGGTTGCGCCTTCCTGGACAGAGACGTAGTACTGGAAGCACGTCAACAACTGCATCCTCAAACACAACTCTGCCTCTCACCACAAGTCGTGGTGGCTCTTCAGGTCGCATGGGTGCTAAGCCTTGCATAGCCTGGGCATTTTTTCAGATCGATAAAGATGACCCAACTCGTGTTATCTGTAACATTTGTCAGCAAAAGCTAAGTAGAGGCCAAAAAATACATAGTTTGAGTACTTCATGCATGAACCGGCACATGGACATGAAGCATAAGTTGCAGTGGGAAGCTCAGTGTGCTACAATGCGGCCTAGCCGGCCGGGCCAACCACCGTCTGCCATATCTTGTGCATCCGCGGCCTCTTCATCCTCTGTGACTGGGGGGACAGCAGTCACACCTGTTTTGGGGTGCAGACCTGCCACCTCTTTACCCGCAACAGCCAGCGTGATTGGCAGGTCATCATTTTCTTTGGAGGTGGTAACACCAGCTGGTGTTGAGCGCTGTCCGACATCGATAGCACCACCTTTGGATCAAGGCAACCTAACATGTCCGCCTGCATCTTCCTCACAGACCGGAAGTTTGCCGGGGACACCCTTATCAACCCCGTCTAAGCACAATAGCCAGCCCTCGGTCCCTCAGATGTGGACAAGTAAAAGACCATTTCCTCCTAGCCATGAGAAAGCTAAGAGGTTGAATTTCACCATCTGCAAGCTCTTGGCTACAGAAATGCTGCCTTTCCGCCTGGTGGACACAGAGGATTTTCGAGACCTTATGTCCGTCGCAGTGCCCCAGTACTAGATGCCCAGTCGGCACTACTTCTCAAAGAAAGGTGTGCCTGCGCTCCACCAGCATGTCGCACACAACATCACCGCTTCTTTGAGAAACTCTGTGTGTGACAGGGTGCATTTCACCACAGACACTTGGACGAGTAGGCATGGACAGGGGCGTTACATGTCGCTGAATGGGCACTGGGTAAGTATGGTGACAGCAGGACAAGGGGCTGATGTCCAAGTCTTGCCGTCCCCACGAGTTGTGCGTCAGTCCTCTTTATCTCAAAGTTCCTCCACTGCTTCTGCCTCCTCAACCTCCTCTCGGTCTTCCACCTGCACCCAAAGCCTGTCTGGTCATGCCACAAGCTTTCTAACTGCGCAGAAGGGATCCTGCACACCTCTTTACTATGCTGGCAGTAGGGCTTAACGTCATCAGGCGGGTTTTACTTTGAAATGTCTGGGAAATGTGAGTCACACAGCTGAGGAGTTGTGCTCAGCTCTGGAGAACCAATTTCATGAATGGTTGTCTCCACTGGACCTGAAACCAGGGAAGGCCGTGTGCGAAAATGCTGCAAACCTGGGTGCGGCCCTTCGCCGGGGCAATGTCACACACGTGCCTTGTATGGCTCACGTGTTGAACCTGGTTGTCCAGCAATTTTTAGCCCACTATCCCAAACTAGATGGCCTTCTGCAGAGGGCACGGTCGCTGTGTGCTCACTTCCGTCGTTCGCATCCCGCAGCTCAGCAACTTACATCTCTACAGAAGTCATTGGGCCTGCCACTTCACCGGCTAAAATGCGATGTGCCTACCCGGTGGAATTCAACTCTGCACATGTTGCAGCGACTGTGGCAGCACCGACAAGCCCTGGTGCAATACGTTCTGACGTATAGCCTGGGCCAACGAGATCCAGAGGTGGGGCAAATCACGCTGGAGGAGTGGTCTCAGATCAGGGACCTATGCACCCTTCTGCACAGTTTTGAAATGGCGACGAAGATGTTTAGTGATGACGATGCCATTATCAGCATGACTATTCCGGTGATTTACATGCTGGAGCACATGTTAAACAGAATTCGGAGTCAGGTGGTGGCACAAGAGGAGGTGTAGGAAGTAGAGGAGGAAGAGTTGTATGCGGAAGGGCTAACATCTGCAAGGTCCAGACGGTCGGCAGCACCAAGGCGGCAGGCATGTGAGGGTGGGGAAGATGGCTTTACCAGGGCGCATGGTAGCAGCCAAACTAGTGAGGAAGGTGCAGGAGCCCAGGAAGAAGTGGAGGACGAACTGATGGAAGACTCATCAGATGAGGGAGACCTTGATCACATTTCTGTTGTGCGAGGTTGGGGGGAGAGGACAGAGGAAGGAAGCATGATTGTTACCTCGCCACCAACACAACAGGGAATTGGTGCTCCTGGATGCGCAACACACATGAGTGCCTTCTTGCTGCACTACCTGCAACATGACCCTCGAATTTTGAAAATTAGAAATAATCCTGACTACTGGGTTGCCACACTGTTAGATCCCCGGTACAAAAGTAAATTTGCAGAAATTATTCCTGCCATAGAAAGGGATGCACGCATGCAGGAGTATCAGCAGAGACTGTTGCAGAATCTTATATGTGTTTTTCCACAAAACACCAGTGGTGCACGTAGTGAATCTCACAGTTCCTACTTGCCAACCGTGGGACCGTCAAGTGTTCAGCACTCAAACCGTAACAGAACCACAGTATCTGCTGGTAACATCAATTTTGCGGAATCATTTCACCACTTTTTTAGCCCATCCTTTGCAAGGCCACAGGAGACAAGAAGTCTGACACATAGTCAACGCCTAGAGACGATGGTACAGGAGTATCTCCAAGTAAACATTGAAGCCATGACTGTGTCACTGGACCCTTGCTCTTTTTGGGCTTCCAATCTGGATAAATGGCCGGAGCTAGCCACTTACGCCTTGGAGATCTTGCCATGCCCCGCAGCCAGCGTTCTGTCTGAACGTGTGTTCAGCGCTGCTGGTGGTGTGCTGACAGATAAGCGCACGCGGCTCTCCACTGATAATGTAGACAGACTCACGTTCATAAAGATGAACAAATCATGGATCCGAAACGACTTTTCTACCCCTGTGTCATCCTGGGGAGAGTAAAAGCTTGATGATTGGTAAAAATCACCCTACCAACCGTTTTAAGCTTTCAAATTACTAATCATGTTTATCTGTATCTTGGCTGGAAAATAATTTGGGCTTTGTAGCAGTGTGCAGCACTGATTCTATTAGGCCATCTATAATAAGCTCCACCAGATTTAAAATTACTAATCATGTTTATCTGTATCTTGACTGGAAAATAATTTGGGCTTTGTAGCAGTGTGCAGCACTGATCCTATTAGGCCATTTATACTAAGCTCCACCAGATTTAAAATTAATAATAATTTTTAGCTGCATCTAGCCCGGAAAATAATTTTGGGGCTCCGAGATGCGCAAGACACATAAGTGCCTTCTTGCTGCACTACCTGCAACATGACCCTCATATTGTCAGAATTCGAAGTATTCATGACTGCTGGGTTGCCACACTCTTAGATCCCCCAAACTTTTCGATCAACCTTTTCATTTTAATAAAGACCAAAAAAATGGTCATTTTTGAAATTATAAGCATTAGCAGGTTATTAGAAACTGAAATCAAACAGTTTTCAACTCAAAACTTTATTCTAGGTGATGTTACATTTTCACATAGGACCCTTTGTTCGAAAGGAGCTTCTGAACTCTCTCGTCCATTGAATTTGTCAGGTTTTGGATGGTTTCTGATTCAATTGTTTTGCATGAGGACAGAATACCCTCCCAGAGCTGTTGCCTAGATGTGAACTGCCTCCCGCCATCATAGACACTCCTTTTGATGATGCTCCAGAGGTTCTGAATGGGGTAGAGGTCAGGGGAGCATGGGGGTCACACCATAAGATTGTCCCCTTTTATGCCCATATCAGCCAGAGATGCAGATGTTTTATGTGCAGCATGAGATGGTGCATTATCATGCAAAAAAATGATCTTGCTGTGAAATACACGGTTCTTCTTCTTGAACCATGGCAGGAAGTGCTGTTTGAGAAAATCCACATATATTATGGAGTTCATCTTTAGCGCCTTCAGGGATCCTAAAGGGGCCGACAATCTCTCTCCCCATGATTCCAGCCCAAAACATTACTCCACCTCCTCCTTGTTGGCGCTGTAGCCGTGTTTGCGTGGGGTGTCCATCAACCAGCCATCCTCCACTCCATCCATCTGGACCATCGAGCGCTGCACGGTACTCATCCGTGAACAAAACAGTTTTGAAATCAGTCTTCATGTAATGTTTGGCCCACTGGAGCCGTTTCTGCTTGTGTGAAGTGGATAGAGGAGGTCGACAGGATGGCGTATGCACAGCTGCAAACCTCTGAAGGACCCTGCATCTTGTTGTTCGGGGGACGCTGGAGGCACCAGCAGCTTCAAAAACTTGTCTGCTGCTATGACAAGGCTTTTTTGCCGCTGCTCTTTTAACCTGACGTAATTGCCTGTAGGAAAGAGTCCTCAATTTGCCCTTATCAGCACGCATACGTGTGTACTGTGAATCAGATACATACTTCTTGATTGCCAAGACACTTCATCCTGATCATCGCACAATGTTGATTGTAGTCATGCCTTGACCTAAACACTCCACAATTTGTTGCTTCTCAGCAGCCGACACATCCTTTTTCTTTCCCATTTTGGTAGAAAATGTAGGCTGCTTAATAATGTGAGACAGCCTTCTTAAGTAGTCTTGCCTTTCATTGGACACACCTGCCAAACTAATTAGCACAGGTGTCTGCAATTGCTTACAGTGATATAAAGAGCCCTGACACACATCACCATCAATGAGTTTAACTGACAAACAAACAAATTCTTCCCTTATCACTCCTAAACACTTTTTGCATAATAATTTGGAACACAGTGTACATGTGCTTTTCCACAAAACACCAGTGGTTCACGTAGTGAATCTTACAGTTCTAACGTGCCAACCGTGGTCTATATGGAGTTGTTCAATAAAGGGCCCAAAATTAAGATAACATAGATGGGAGAGGTCTCTATGAATAGGAATTCCTAAGTATTTGATACCCTGTGAGGGCCAGGCAAAGGGAAAGTTGGACTGGATGGAATCCTATATGGATTTGGGGAGGGAGACATTGAGGGCCTCAGACTTCGCTGCATTGATTTTAAAATTTGACCATGTAACAAAGTGATCTATTTCAGCCATAACAGCATGGATGGATATATGTGATTGAGTGATATATACTAGGACATCATCAGCAAATAGAGAGCACTTGTACTCTGTGCCTCCCACCTCAATCCACCTAATATTGGGGTTATGGCAAATTGATGAGAGCAGGTGCTCCGTCACTAGGATGTATAAGAGAGGGGACAGAGGTCATCCCTGTCTTGTCCCATTGGTGATTGTGAAAGGTGATGAAAATGTTCTGATGTACCCCCTGGGCCTTGGGACACCCGGAGCCGGACCCTTTTTGGTGGATGCTGGTGGTTGTAGTCTTCGTGGCGGCGACCCGGTTCCGTGGCTCAGGGTGGTCAAACCAGTGGCGGAACTATTTATGTGGTTTTGATGTTTAAATGTCCGACTACGCCACCCGTGAATTGCGGTCAGAGTGAACCGCCGCTGCAGTGCAGACCACTGAGGCTGGTGTTGTGGGTGCAGCAGAGATTAGCATAACTCCCCACGGGAGGAGTGTAGCCTCAGGGCAGTGTATGCGGAGGATGGGGGTGATGGTGCAGGGCAGCAGCAGTCACGACATAGAGTCAGTGATGCAGTCCAGGGCCTTTACTCACAGTTCTTATTATCCAGACCACGTCTGCAGGTAACGGCTGCCCACTTCGTACTGTGCTCACCAGGTGAGGGGCTCAGACAACTCCCAGATAACTTTGGAGCGCTTCACAGGACCCCCTTTGTGTGTCCTTTGTCTGGCCTTTCTTACCAACCCTTCTGTCCGGCTGCCTCGGGCCTCCTCTTGGTAAACTTGGCGCTAGTTTCCCTGACCCTATGTGGTGCCTTCCTAGCGGGTGTAGCGAGGGGCTGCGCCACATAAAATGTCACAGCCTCCGGTTTCTAGCTGAGGGTAGTTTCCTGCCTCCACTAGTTTCGGGGACCGGTCTCCCCCTTTGGCCTGACCCCTCCACGCAGGTGGATTCGGGCGTGCGGTGGCGACTCGCCCGTCCGCACCCCTGGGATCCCTTCATTCCTCATTCCTGGAGCCTTCTCCGCTCCTCTTCCTTCCTTCTCCCTCTTCCAGGCCTGGGCCTCTGTTACTAGGCCCGCCTCCGGAGCAGAGCTCATGCAGAGCCCCTGCTCCCTGCCATTTCTGCTCAGACTTCTCTGCACTGAACTAAGATGGTGCCCACCTTTTATACTCCCTTCTCAATGCACCCAGGAACTGCTTCCTCCCTGCTCCTGCACTACAGGGTTCCCCTTCCTCAGTGTTCGCTCCCCCAACTCCAGCCAGGGACAGGGACTGTCGTGCCCATCTCAGAGGCATATTGGTGGCCCTGCCCCACGGCAATGTCGTGTAATGCATGCAGGTGTCGGGTCCTGATCCACACTCCATCCTTACCTGAGAGTGAGATATCACACCTCTGGGTGAGGTGCAATACCTCTGTAGCAATCGAGCCCTCAGGGTGCTACAGTTCCATTTATCTTCAGCCTAGGTGACGTATTGTGATACAGGGCCGTGATTTTGACTATAAAAGGGTCCCCTAGACCCCTACCCCAAGCTTTTTAAGAGAATCATATATGGCGTGCCAGGAGACTCTATGGAATGCTTTCTCAGCATCCAACGAGAGTATCTAATTACAAATTTTTAACTGCATCTAGCCCAGGAAATACTTTGTGCCTAGTAGCAGTGTCTGCTAGTCAGCGGATTATCCCGGCTGTTAAGCAAGCTACACCACCTGTAGTTTGGACACTTAATTTTTTAACACTCCGTGTCGTTACTGCTGCTGCCCTGCACCATCACCCCCATCCTCCGCATACACTGCCCTGAGGCTATACTCCTCCCGTGGGGAGTTATGCTATGCTCTGCTGCACCCACAACACCAGCCTCAGCGGTCTGCCCTGCAGCGGGGGTTCACTCTGACCGCAATCCACGGGTGGCGTAGTCGGACATTTAAACATCAAAACCACATAAATAGTTCCGCCACTTGTTTGACCGCCCTGATCCACGGAACCGGGTCGCCACCACGGAGACTACAACCACCAGCAATAGGCCAAAAAGGATTTGCTTTGCTAGATTCAGCCAAATGCTGTGAAAAAAACTTGCACAGCACTGGCACAGACCTGCCTGGCAAAAACTGATAGGAACTGATGTAACTTAGTCCTGAAAAGGACTGCAATTACAATTACTCTTTACTCCCACAACCTATCTATTTAAGAGCACTGACCAGCCTGATAAAAGTCATAGGAAATGCTGTAACCTAGTCCTTAAAAGGACTGCAATCACAACTATTCCCTACTCCCAAGCTATCTGTAGATTTGTGCGAAAATTGGCTTGAAATTAACAAGGTATAGCGCACACAGCAACAGCGGTGCCGTCTAACACGCAGCTGCAGCAGTGAGAAAATGGTGGCGACGGGGAAAATGGCTGGGTCTTATAGGGCAAGGACATGTGACATACACTGCCAATCACACATGCCCTTGCTTGTGTGAAAAAAAGCACTTCGCTCCGTGTGTGCGCTGCTGATAGGCTGACAGCTTGCACCTCCCCACTGTAAATGCGGGAAAGAGAAAAAAAAATGGAGATCTTCATTATTCCTGCAGAGATCCATCCCCTGCCCCTCCCCCCGCCCCGCTGTACACTCAAACTGCGTATTACCATTAATTTTCATCATTACTGAGAAAAAATCCAGTTATGATTTTGGTGCACGAACAGTTATCGAACATAACCTCGAACAGCCGAATTTTTCTCAAATCGTTCGTGTTCGCCGAACGGCTCGAACACCGCCCAAAACAGCTCGAATTTGAGATTGGCGAACAGTTCGAGTCGAACAACGCTCATCTCTAGTGTTGATTACAATACTTGTCATTTATTGTTAAAATAAAGGATTTATTAAAAAATAAAATTGGCGTGTGTTTCCCGTAATTTTAGTCTCTAGCGGAGGTTTAGCAGACGGCTGGGGCAGACGTTTGAAGCGTGGGAAGGGGGTAATACCCACGGAGCTTCCCAGGCTACTAATATCAGCCCCCAGCTGAATACCTAGCCTTTACTAGCTATTAAAATGGGGACCACCAAAAAAATGATGTGGGGTCCCCCCTATTTTAATAGCTAGCAAAGGCTAGGCAGACAGCTGGGGGCTGACATTAATAGCCCAGGAAGGGTGCCATGAATATTGGCCACCTGCCACGCTAGAAACACCAGCCATCAGCCGCCCCAGAAATCCGCCAATTCTGGCACGTAGCCTCGCTCTTCCCACTGCCCCGTAGCGGTGGCAGTAGGGTAACAGGGCTGCGGTTGATGTCAGCTTATAATGCCAGCTGACATCAAGCCCAGGTTAGTAATGGAGAGGCGTCTATAAGACACCCCAATTACTAACCCCATAGTCAAAGTTAAAAAACACCACAAACACTAGAGATGAGCGGTGTTCGACTCGAACTGTGCGCCAATCTCAAATTCGAGCTGTTTTGGGCTGTGTTCGAGCCGTTCGGTGAACACGAAAAAAATTCGGCTGTTCAAGGTTATGTTCGATAACTGTTCGTGCACCAAAATCATAACTGGATTTTTTCTCAGTAATGATGAAAATTAATGGTAATACACAGTTTGAGTGTACAGCGGGGCGGGGGGAGGGGCAGGGGATGGATCTCTGCAGGAATAATGAAGATCTCCATTTTTTTTTTCTCTTTCCCACATTTACAGTGGGGAGGTGCAATCTGTCAGCCTATCAGCAGTGCACACACGGAGCGAAGTACTTTTTTTCACACAAGCAAGGGCATGTGTCATTGGCAGTGTATGTCACATGTCCTTGCCCTATAATACCCAGCCATTTTCCCCGTCGCCACCATTTTCTCACTGTTGCAGCTGCGTGATAGATGGCACCGCTGTTGCTGTGTGCGCTATACTTTGTTAATTTCAAGCCAATTTTCGCACAAATCTACAGATAGCTTGGGAGTAGGGAATAGTTGTGATTGCAGTCCTTTTAAGGACTTAGTTACATCATTTCCTACGACTTTTATCAGGCTGGTCTGTGCTCTTAAATAGATAGGTTGGGAGTAAAGACTAATTGTAATTGCAGTCCTTTTCAGGGCTAGGTTACATCAGTTCCTATCACTTTTATCAGGCAGGTCTGTGCTCTTAAATAGATAGGTTGGGACTAAAGACTAATTGTAATTGCAGTCCTTTTGAGGGCTAGGTTACATCAGTTCCTATCACTTTTTGCCAGGCAGGTCTGCTTTAGTGCTGTGCAAGTTTTTTTCACAGCATTTGGCTAAATCTAGCAAAGCAAATCCTTTTTAGCCTCTTGCAGTGTGTGTTAGTCAGTGGAGTAGCCTATCTGTGTTGCAAGCTACACCACCTGGGTATAGAATACCAATTTTTTTTACTGCACCTAGTGAAGTAAAACCTTTTCGGCATAGCATCATTCTATTAGTCCATCTATACTAACCTCCACCAGGTTGCAAATTCAAAATAATTTTTATCTGCATCTAGCTCTGAAAAAATATTTAGGCTTGTAGCTGTGTGAGGGAATTGTTCTATTAGTCCATCTATACTAACCTCAACCAGGTTGCAAATTCAAAATAATTTTCATCTGCATCTAGCTCTGAAAAAATATTTGGGCTTGGGCTTGTAGCAGTGTGTGGGACTTGTTCTATTAGTCCATCTATACTAACCTCCACCAGGTTACAAATTCAAAATAATTTTTATCTGCATCTAGCTCTGAAAAAATATTTTGGCTTGTAGCAGTGTGTGGGACTTGTTCTATTAGTCCATCTATACTAACCTCTACCAGGTTGCAAATTCAAAATAATTTTTATCTGCATCTAGCTCTGAAAAAATATTTAGGCTTGTAGCAGTGTGTGGGACTTGTTCTATTAGTCCATCTACACTAACCTCCACCAGGTTGCAAATTCAAAATAATTTTTATCTGCATCTAGCTCTGAAAAAATATTTGGGCTTGTAGCAGTGTGTGGTACTCATTGTATTAGGCCATATTTACTAAGCTCCACCAGCTTTCAAATTACTAATTATTTTTTGCTGCATCTTGCCTGGAAAATAATTTTGGGCATAGTAGCAGTGTGTGGTACTCATTGTATTAGGCCATCTATACCAAGCCCCACCAGCTTTGAAATTAATAATAATTTGTAGCTGCATCTAGCCCGGAAAATAATTTTTCTTCCCAATAGTGGTAGCAATAGAAATATGTTGCGCGCTCCTGGCTAACTAAAATATACGCTTCATAACAAAAAACACCAGCCTAGCGCACTGCATTAATAAGATGGCATCGTCTCTCCCAGTGCTAGGCCTACTACCCAGGCTAGCATTCCTGTGCCTAAAACACAATGTATGGGTCCGCGCTAGCCATGATGCTGAGGGGTCTAAAGCTGCTGCTAACTCTTTATCACAATTCAATTGGCAGATTTTCACAGAGCTCCACCTCAACGCCCACCCATCGGGCAACAGTTGCCCACCCTCCCTATGGAATCTAGTGGCGAATAGTTGATGCCATTAATCAGAGCGTCAGTTGCCCCGTCGACGTGTCAAGCATATGGTAAGGCATGGGAAGAGTGGACACGACTAGTAGCAGGCAGACGGGTTGACCAATTTGAACAAGCCAGATCACAAGTCACCATAGAATTTCTCCACCAGCTAATGATGAGGGGCATATCAGAGGCATCAGCGCAGCGGTGTCTGACCGGAGTAGCATTTCACTTCCATCTACTGAATTAGGGAGATGTGACAAAGAGATTCATCATCAGACAATCCATAAAAGGGTGGAAAAGGGGTCAGCCAAGTCAGGAGTGTAGACGTCCCGTCCCGTGTCACTAAAACTGATTTCTCACATCATATCCCTAACACCATTAACATGACACTCACAATTTGAAGCAACACTACTTTCTACTGCATTTGCGATCGCCTTCTTCGGGGCGCTATGCATAAGCGAATTAGTCCCTCAATCCAAAATTACCACCAGTGGAGGCTTATTACACCAGGATGTAGTCATAGCAAATAATGCAATACGTCTACGCTTACGCCAATCAAAAACGGTTCCAGCGGGCAGGGGCACTTGGGTACTTCTGCAACCCACAAACGGTACACTGAGTTGAGTAACAATAGTAAAAACATATATAACCATCAGATCACAAAGTAATTTCTTCCTATCACACATTGATGGAATGCCATTATCAAGATACCAGTTCCAAGCTATATCTAATAAATGCATAACATCGGCAGGGAACCACCCCAAAGATTACGGGATACACTCATTCCGCATAGGCGCAGCAAGAGCAGGACTGTCAGAAACGGAAGTTCAGAGGATAGGGAGATGGCAATCCACGTGTTTGGCGAGATACATAAGACCGGACCTGTTATCCTAACGTGGTTTGTTTCTTTTACAGGTGACGCTAAGCCAACAGTGTGGGTGATAGGCCACTCGTATATATATTGGGCAGAAAAAAGGGCGAAAGTCCGCCCAGGTGGGAGGAAATTAGAGTTTCATAACACACATTTCAACTAGAGAGGTATTAGAGGCCTGCTATGGCCACAGGTACTAATGTAGGTAATCAAGGTAGGGAGAGAGCCAAGAGGTCCGGTCATCTTAGTTATACTGGCCGAGTGAAACGACCTAGGTCATCACAAGAGCGCATAACTAATGGCAATAATGAAACTAGACACTGAGCGCTTCTGAGAATTTTTCACAAAACTAGCTATAGTATGGTCAGAGATTGTGCCGATAGCGGTATGGCAAGGTGCGTGAGACATCACGGCCATCGAAAGGACAAGGCGGGTAATAAATATTTGGATGGCAAAATTTAGAAGAGACAGAGGCGGTGTAGTGATACAACACCGACAACTGGAAGGAGATAAAGCAGGCTTCATACGGCCCGATGGTGTTCACTTAATGGATATTGGACTGGACATATTCCTGTCAGGACTCCAGGACGGAGTGGAACAAGAGTTAAGTGTGATGGATGGGGGTCAGAGTCCTGCATACGAGTACGCAGGATCCTCCGTGGCCTGGAAATAGAAAGGACATGATGGAGAGTTACACTTGTTGGCCAACTTGCCGGTGTGGAGACCCAGAGCATGCAGCAACAAGCTGAATTTTTTTAGAAATAAAATGCCTTTCTAATGGAATGAGTATAAAGAGTTAATAAAGCTGTGACCGATCCTCATCCATCTAGTTGTAAGAGTTACATTATTGTATTGTCAAGGAAAGGGGGGCGGTTGGGAGGCAGAGCATCTGGGTTTGGTTGGGGGTCCCCACAGTCTGCCTAGGCTAGATGCATTTAAAAATTCTTATTAGATACACAGGCGGTGCAGCTTGCTTCGCAGCTGGGCTACTATGCCCAGAGTATTGCCTAGGCTAGATGCAGTTAAAAATTCTACGCTGACTAGCAGACACTGAAGCTTTGGAGCAGACCTCTGAGTAAACAGCTCTTCAGACTCAACCATCTGCGTTACCCCAATCCATAGTGTATGTAGTTTCTTTCAGTTAAAAAGGGGGGGGGGAGCGACCCAACCCACCTGGAATTGACAATGCCAACGTCACGTAAAACACAGCAAGGGGACTCCAAAAAGAGTCTCCATTTTTTCCAAAAATTGTGGCACAGACACCACTTAAGTGGCATCAATTGCCCCAGAGTTGCTTAAAACGTTTGGTGAGGTGATTTTACTAGTGTTGAGCGAGCACTAAAATGCTCGGGTGCTCGAAGCTCGGGCCGAGCTCGCCGTGATACACGGGTGCTCGACCCGAGCAACGAGCCCAATGTTAGTCTATGGGAGACTCGAGCATTATTGTGGTGGCACCCCCGGCAGTCTTTTAAAAGCCTAACAAGTGCCCAAAATGATAGTGACAGTGCTCAAATGACATGGGGACAGCATGGGGATCGCCCCAGGAAGCATTTCTGACCCCCAGGTCACTGCTGTCAACAACGTGGTCAGAGGTATTAAGCCACTTTTAGAGGCTCACAATAAAACGTTCAAAAACGAAAGTGAAACTTTTTTCCTGTGAAATATGTTAAGGAACATCCTTTCCAGGGTAAAGACTAGTGTTGAGCCACCCCCGTAGTGTTCGAGTTCGGTTCGGTTCGTCGAACACCCGTGTGTTCGCCGAACTGTTCGTCGAACTGTTCGTCGAACACCTTCGAACACCGTTAAAACCAATGGCAGGCAAACAAAAACACATAGAAACACATAGAAAACACCTTCAAAGGTGTCCAAAAGCTGACAAACTGCTCAGAAGACATAACTAACACATGGAAAAGTGACAAGTACATATAGTCATGCGAAAATAAAAGAGGTGGAGGAGTAAAAGGAGGGGGAGACACAGATATAGGCATGTCATGCCCTTCTAAAATCCAAAAAGTGAGAAGCCGACACGGCCAGTCCGCTCCTGCCCGTGCCACCTCCGTGTCGCCGGGTTTGTGCCAGAGCCGCGGTGAACCCTGACGGCCAGCCCCCCTCTCCCAATACTGGTGCCTGTCCGCTGGTGGGTCGAGCGAGCCCCCCTGTGGTGGAGGCAGCTCTAAGCTTTTTAATTTAAATTGTCTCTCTAATTTGAATGAATACACTTTAAATCCATTTACAAGGATCTATTGGAGGGCAAGTCTCATGCCAGCAGCCGCGGTAATTCCAGCTCCAGTAGCGTCCACTAAAGCTGCTGCAGTTAAAAAGCTTTTATAAGGATCGAGCTCGGCTGTCCACCGCAAGGCATCCTACTGCCAGTCCCAGCCCCTATGCCTTGGGGTGCCTCCTGATGCTCTTCACTAAGTATCCCATGGTCCCGAAGCATTTCCTTTGAAAAAATTAAGTGTCTAAACTACAGGTGGTGTAGCTTGCTTAACAGCCGGGATAATCCGCTGACTAGCATACACTGCTACTAGGCACAAAGTATTTCCTGGGCTAGATGCAGTTAAAAATTTGTAATTAGATACTCTCGTTGGATGCTGAGAAAGCATTCCATAGAGTCTCCTGGCGCGCCATATATGATTCTCTTAAAGAGCTTGGGGTAGGGGTCTAGGGGACCCTTTTATAGCCAAAATCACGGCCCTGTATCGCAATACGTCACCTAGGCTGAAGATAAATGGAACTGTAGCACCCTGAGGGCTCGGTTGCTACAGACGTATTGCACCTCACCCAGAGGTGTGATATCTCACTCTCAGGTAAGGATGGAGTGTGGATCAGGACCCGACACCTGCATGCATTACACCACATTGCCGTGGGGCAGGGTGACCAATATGCCCCTGAGATGGGCACGACAGTCCCTGTCCCTGGCTGGAGTGGGGGGAGGGAACACTGAGGAAGGGGAACCCTGTAGTGCAGGAGCAGGGAGGAAGCAGTTCCTGGGTGCACTGAGAAGGGAGTATAAAAGGTGGGCACCATCTTAGTTCAGTGCAGAGAAGTCTGAGCAGAAGTGGCAGGGAGCAGGGGCTCTGCATGAGCTCTGCTCCGGAGGCGGGCCTAGTAACAGAGGCCCAGGCCTGCAAGAGGGAGAAGGAAGGAAGAGGAGCGGAGAAGGCTCCAGGAACGAGGAATGAAGGGATCCCAGGAGTGCGGACGGGCGAGTCGCCACCGCACGCCCGAATCCACCTGCGTGGAGGGGTCAGGCCAAAGGGGGAGACCGGTCCCCGAACTAGTGGAGGCAGGAAACGACCCTCAGCTAGAAACCGGAGGCTCTGACATTTTATGTGGCGCAGCCCCTTGCTCCACCCGCTAGGAAGGCACCACATAGGGTCAGGGAAACTGGCGCCAAGTTTACCAAGAGGAGGCCCGAGGCAGCCGGACAGAAGTGTTGGTAAGAAAGGCCAGACAAAGGACACACAAAGGGGGTCCTGTGAAGCGCTCCAAAGGTATCTGGGAGTTGTCTGAGCCCCTCACCTGGTGAGAACAGTACGACGTGGGCAGCCGTTACCTGCAGACGTGGTCTGGATAATAAGAACTGTGAGTAAAGGCCCTGAACTGCATCACTGACTCCGTGTCGTTACTGCTGCTGCCCTGCACCATCACCCCCATCCTCCGCATACACTGCCCTGAGGCTATACTCCTCCCGTGGGAAGTTATGCTACGCTCTGCTGCACCCACAACACCAGCCTTAGCGGTCTGCCCTGTAGCGGCGGTTCACTCTGACCGCAATCCACGGGTGGCGTAGTCGGACATTTAAACATCAAAACCACATAAATAGTTCCGCCACTGGTTTGACCGCCCTGAGCCACGGAACCGGATCGCCGCCACGAAGACTACAACCACCAGCATCCACCAAAAAGGGTCCGGCTCCGGGTGTCCCAAGGCCCAGGGGGTGCGTCAGAACATTTTCATCACCTTTCACAATCACCAATGGGACAAGGCAGGGATGTCCTCTGTCCCCTCTCTTATACATCCTAGTGACGGAGCACCTGCTCTCATCAATTCGCCATAACCCCAATATTAGGTAGATTGAGGTGGGAGGCACCGAGTACAAGTGCTCTCTATTTGCTGATGATGTCCTAGTATATATCACTCAATCACATATATCCATCCCTGCTGTTATGGCTGAAATAGATCACTTTGTTACATGGTAAAATGTTAAAATCAATGCAGCGAAGTCTGAGGCCCTCGATGTCTCCCTCCCTAAATCCATATAGGATTCCATCCAGTCCAACTTTCCCTTTGCCTGGCCCTCACAGGGTATCAAATACTTAGGAATTCCTATTCATAGAGACCTCTCCCATCTATGTTATCTTAATTTTGGGCCCTTTATTGAACAATTCCATACAGACCACGGTTGGCAAGTTAGAACTGTAAGATTCACTACGTGAACCACTGGTGTTTTGTGGAAAAGCACATGTACACCGCGTTCCAAATTATTATGCAAAAAGTGTTTAGGAGTGATAAGGGAAGAATTTGTTTGTTTGTCAGTTAAACTCATTGATGGTGATGTGTGTCAGGGCTCTTTATATCACTGTAAGCAATTGCAGACACCTGTGCTAATTAGTTTGGCAGGTGTGTCCAATGAAAGGCAAGACTACTTAAGAAGGCTGTCTCACATTATTAAGCAGCCTACATTTTCTGCCAAAATGGGAAAGAAAAAGGATGTGTCGGCTGCTGAGAAGCAACAAATTGTGGAGTGTTTAGGTCAAGGCATGACTACAATCAACATTGTGCGATGATCAGGATGAAGTGTCTTGGCAATCAAGAAGTATGTAGCTGATTCACAGTACACACGTGTGCGTGCTGATAAGGGCAAATTGAGGACTCTTTCCTACAGGCAATTACGTCAGGTTGAAAGAGCAGCGGCAAAAAAGCCTTGTCATAGCAGCAGACAAGTTTTTGAAGCTGCTTGTGCCTCCAACGTCCCCCGAACAACAAGATGCAGGGTCCTTCAGAGGTTTGCAGCTGTGCATACGCCATCCTGTCGACCTCCTCTATCCACTTCACACAAGCAGAAACGGCTCCAGTGGGCCAAACATTACATGAAGACTGATTTCAAAACTGTTTTGTTCACGGATGAGTGCCGTGCAGCGCTCGATGGTCCAGATGAATGGAGTGGAGGATGGCTGGTTGATGGACACCCCACGCAAACACGGCTACAGCGCCAACAAGGAGGAGGTGGAGTAATGTTTTTGGCTGGAATCATGGGGAGAGAGATTGTCGGCCCCTTTAGGATCCCTGAAGGCGCTAAAGATGAACTCCATAATGTATGTGGATTTTCTCAAACAGCACTTCCTGCCATGGTTCAAGAAGAAGAACCGTGTATTTCACAGCAAGATCATTTTTCTGCATGATAATGCACCATCTCATGCTGCACATAAAACATCTGCATCTCTGGCTGATATGGGCATAAAAGGGGACAAACTTATGGTGTGACCCCCATGCTCCCCTGACCTCTACCCCATTCAGAACCTTTGGAGCATCATTAAAAGGAGTGTCTATGATGGCGGGAGGCAGTTCACATCTAAGCAACAGCTCTGGGAGGGTATTCTGTCCTCATGCAAAACAATTGAAGCAGAAACCATCCAAAACCTGACAAATTCAATGGACGAGAGAGTTCAGAAGCTCCTTTCGAACAAGGGGTCCTATGTGAAAATGTAACATCACCTAGAATAAAGTTTTGAGTTGAAAACTGTTTGATTTCAGTTTCTAACAACCTGCTAATGCTTATAATTTCAAAAATGACCATTTTTTTGGTCTTTATTAAAATGAAAAGGTTGATCGAAAAGTTTGGGGGATCTAAGAGTGTGGCAACCCAGTAGTCATGATTACTTCGAATTCTGACAATATGAGGGTCATGCTGCAGGTAGTGCAGCAAGAAGGCACTTATTTGTCTTGCGCATCTCGGAGCCCCAAAATTATTTTCCGGGCTAGATGCAGCTAAAAATTATTTTTAATTTTAAATCTGGTGAAGCTTATTATAGATGGCTTAATAGGATCAGTGCTGCACACTGCTACAAAGCCCAAATTATTTTCCAGTCAAGATACAGATAAACATGATTAGTAATTTGAAAGCTTAAAACGGTTGGTAGGGTGATTTTAACCAATCATCAAGCTTTTACTCTCCCCAGGATGACACAGGGGTAGAAAAGTCGTTTCGGATCCATGATTTGTTCATCTTTATGAACGTGAGTCTGTCTACATTATCAGTGGAGAGCCGCGTGCGTTTATCTGTCAGCACACCACCAGCAGCGCTGAACACACGTTCAGACAGAACGCTGGCTGCTGGGCATGACAAGATCTCCAAGGCATAAGTGGCTAACTCCGGCCATTTATCCAGATTGGAAGCCCAAAAAGAGCAAGGGTCCAGTGACACAGTCGTGGCTTCAATGTTTACTTGGAGATACTCCTGTACCATCGTCTCTAGGCGTTGACTATGTGTCAGACTTCTTGTCTCCTGTGGCCTTGCAAAGGATGGGCTAAAAAAGTGGTGAAATGATTCCGCAAAATTGATGTTACCAGCAGATACTGTGGTTCTGTTACGGTTTGAGTGCTGAACACTTGACGGTCCCACGGTTGGCAAGTTGGAACTGTGAGATTCACTACGTGCACCACTGGTATTTTGTGGAAAAGCACATGTAAGATTCTGCAACAGTCTCTGCTGATACTCCTGCATGCGTGCATCCCTTTCTATGGCAGGAATAATTTCTGCAAATTTACTTTTGTACCGGGGATCTAACAGTGTGGCAACCCAGTAGTCAGGATTATTTCTAATTCTCACAATTCGAGGGTCATGTTGCAGGTAGTGCAGCAAGAAGGCACTCATGTGTGTTGCGCATCCAGGAGCACCAAGTCCCTGTTGTGTTGGTGGCGAGGTAACAATCATGCTTCCTTCCTCTGTCCTCTCCCCCCAACCTCGCACAACAGAAATGTGATCAAGGTCTCCCTCATCTGATGAGTCTTCCATCAGTTCGTCCTCCACTTCTTCCTGGGCTCCTGCACCTTCCTCACTAGTTTGGCTGCTACCATGCGCCCTGGTAAAACCATCTCCCCCACCCTCACATGCCTGCCGCCTTGGTGCTGCCGACCTTCTGGACCTTGCAGATGTTAGCCCTTCCGCATACAACTCCTCCTCCTCTACTTCCTCCACCTCCTCTTGTGCCACCACCTGACTCCGAATTCTGTTTAACATGTGCTCCAGCATGTAAATCACCGGAATAGTCATGCTGATAATGGCATCGTCAGCACTAAACATCTTCGTCGCCATTTCAAAACTGTGCAGAAGGGTGCATAGGTCCCTGATCTGAGACCACTCCTCCAGCGTGATTTGCCCCACCTCTGAATCTCGTTGGCCCAGGCTATACGTCAGAACGTATTGCACCAGGGCTTGTCGGTGCTGCCACAGTCGCTGCAACATGTGCAGAGTTGAATTCCACCGGGTAGGCACATCGCATTTTAGCCGGTGAAGTGGCAGGCCCAACGACTTCTGTAGAGATGTAAGTCGCTGAGCTGCGGCATGCGAACGGCGGAAGTGAGCACACATCGACCGTGCCCTCTGCAGAAGGCCATCTAGTCTGGGATAGTGGGCTAAAAATTGCTGGACAACCAGGTTCAACACGTGAGCCATACAAGGCACGTGTGTGACATTGCCCCGGCGAAGGGCCGCACCCAGGTTTGCAGCATTGTCGCACACGGCCTTCCCTGGTTTCAGGTCCAGTGGAGACAACCATTCATGAAATTGGTTCTCCAGAGCTGACCACAACTCCTCAGCTGTGTGACTCACATTTCCCAGACATTTCAATGTAAAAACCGCCTGATGACGTTGAGCCCTACTGCCAGCATAGTAAGGAGGTGTGCAGGATCCCTTCTGCGCAGTTAGAAAGCTTGTGGCATGACCAGACAGGCTTTGGGTGCAGGTGGAAGACCGAGAGGAGGTTGAGGAGGCAGAAGCAGTGGAGGAACTTTGACATAAAGAGGATTGACGCACAACTCGTGGGGACGGCAAGACTTGGACAGCAGCCCCTTGTCCTGCTGTCACCATAGTTACCCAGTGCCCAGTCAGCGACATGTAACGCCCCTGTCCATGCCTACTCGTCCAAGTGTCTGTGGTGAAATGCACCCTGTCACACACAGAGTTTCTCAAAGAAACGGTGATGTTGTGTGCGACATGCTGGTGGAGCGCAGGCACACCTTTCTTTGAGAAGTAGTGCCGACTGGGCATCTGGTACTGGGGCACTGCGACGGACATAAGGTCTCGAAAATCCTCTGTGTCCACCAGGCGGAAAGGCAGCATTTCTGTAGCCAAGAGCTTGCAGATGGTGAAATTCAACCTCTTAGCTTTCTCATGGCTAGGAGGAAATGGTCTTTTACTTGTCCACATCTGAGGGACCGAGGGCTGGCTATTGTGCTTAGACGGGGTTGATAAGGGTGTCCCCGGCAAACTGCCGGTCTGTGAGGAAGATGCAGGCGGACATGTTAGGTTGCCTTGATCCAAAGGTGGTGCTATCGATGTCGGACAGCGCTCAAGACCAGCTGGTGTTACCACCTCCAAAGAAAATGATGACCTGCCAATCACGCTGGCTGTTGCGGGTAAAGAGGTGGCAGGTCTGCGCCCCAAAACAGGTGTGACTGCTGTCCCCCCAGTCACAGAGGATGAAGAGGCCGCGGATGCACAAGATATGGCAGACGGTGGTTGGCCCGGCCGGCTAGGCCGCATTGTAGCACACTGAGCTTCCCACTGCAACTTATGCTTCATGTCCATGTGCCGGTTCATGCATGAAGTACTCAAACTATGTATTTTTTGGCCTCTACTTAGCTTTTGCTGACAAATGTTACAGATAACACGAGTTGGGTCATCTTTATCGATCTGAAAAAATGCCCAGGCTATGCAAGGCTTAGCACCCATGCGACCTGAAGAGCCACCACGACTTGTGGTGAGAGGCAGAGTTGTGTTTGAGGATGCAGTTGTTGACGTGCTTCCAGTACTACGTCTCTGTCCAGGAAGGCGCAACCTGACCTCGTCGTCACTAGCATCTTCCTCCACCTCCTCTGCTGACCTCATCTCTTGGCTGACTGTGGGTTGACAGTAAGTGGGATCTCCGACCTCATCATCATCACCCTGTGCGTTATCACACCCGTCGTCCTCAGAGCCAACCTGTTCCTGCCCTGACAAAAAACTAAAGTTGTCACTCCAATCAGGTATTTGAGTCTTATCATCATCTTCCTCATTGTCTCCACCAACAGGAGTTACAGTTTGGGAATGAGGGTCTACATTATGGTCAGAACCTTCTGCGTCTGGTCCTGGATCCGACTCATAAAGATTCTGGGCATCAGTGCAGATCATTTCCTCGTCTGGATTCACAGAAGCGCTGGAGTCGACCTCTGATTCCCAGGCTATAGTATGAGTAAACAGCTCTGCAGACTCAACCATCTGTTCTACCTCATACTCAGACGGGCAGCTGGAGATTTGGGAGCTGTGAGGAAGCAAGTGCAATTTGGGTGACACCTTTGAGGACTGGAGTATTTGTGATGTTGAAGTTGATGTGGAGGAGAGCCCACTTAAAGGAGCACTTGATATCCGTTGAAGCACCTGCTGTTTTTGTGCCTCATCTGGAATTTGTAGCGATTGGCGTGGCCGTAAGAAAGGGATCTTATCACATTGTCCGCTAAAAGAAGTAGACATTTTAGTTTGGCTGGAAGATGGTCTTTCTTCTGCACCTACCCCACGGACACAACCTTTTTTCCCCTTCCCAACACGCCTATTCCCCTTTCCACCAGCAGCAGGCCTTTTTCCACTCATTTTGGTGGTTAACTAATTCACAACTCTGGAGTTGTTTGCACAAAAAAACAATGGATGGTAACCGAGCAGAGCTGAGTGGCCAAACTGTGGTATTAGGCCAAAACTATTGGCTGGGTTAGATGCAGAAAAAAATTATTTTTAATTTGCAACCTGATGGAGGTCAGTATAGATGGACTAATAGACCAAGTCCCACACACCGCTAGAAGCCCAAATATTTTTTCAGAGCTAGATGCAGAAAATTTTTTTATTCAATTTGCAACCTGATGGAGGTCAGTATAGATGGACTAATAGACCAAGTCCCACACACTGCTAGAAGCCCAAATATTTTTTCAGAGCTAGATGCAGAAAAAAATTATTTTTAATTTGCAACCTGATGGAGGTCAGTATAGATGGACTAATAGACCAAGTCCCACACACCGCTAGAAGCCCAAATATTTTTTCAGAGCTAGATGCAGAAATTTTTTTTATTCAATTTGCAACCTGATGGAGGTCAGTATAGATGGACTAATAGACCAAGTCCCACACACTGCTAGAAGCCCAAATATTTTTTCAGAGCTAGATGCAGAAAAAAATTATTTTTAATTTGCAACCTGATGGAGGTCAGTATAGATGGACTAATAGACCAAGTCCCACACACTGCTAGAAGCCCAAATATTTTTTCAGAGCTAGATGCAGAAAAAAATTATTTTTAATTTGCAACCTGATGGAGGTCAGTATAGATGGACTAATAGACCAAGTCCCACACACCGCTAGAAGCCCAAATATTTTTTCAGAGCTAGATGCAGAAAAAAATTATATTCAGTTTGCAACCTGATGGAGGTCAGTATAGATGGACTAATAGAATGATGCTATGCCCAAAAGATTTTACTTCACTAGGTGCAGTAAAAAAATTGGTATTCTATACACAGGTGGTATATCTTGCAACACAGATAGGCTACTCCACTGACTAACACACTCTGCAATAGGCCAAAAAGGATTAGCTTTGCTAGATTCAGCCAAATGCTGTGAAAAAAACTTGCACAGCACTGGCACAGACCTGCCTGGCAAAAACTGATAGGAACTGATGTAACCTAGTCCTGAAAAGGACTCCAATTACAATTAGTCTTTACTCCCACAATCTATCTATTTAAGAGCACAGACCTGCTTGATAAAAGTCGTAGGAAATGCTGTAACCTAGTCCTTAAAAGGACTGCAATCACAACTATTCCCTACTCCCAAGCTATCTGTATATTTGTGCGAAAATTGGCTTGAAATTAACAAGGTATAGCGCACACAGCAACAGCGGTGCCGTCTAACACGCAGCTGCAGTAGTGAGAAAATGGTGGCGACGGGGAAAATGGCTTGGTCTTATAGGGCAAGGACATGTGACATACACTGCCAATCACACATGCCCTTGCTTGTGTGAAAAAAAGCACTTCGCTCCGTGTGTGCGCTGCTGATAGGCTGACAGATTGCACCTCCCCACTGCAAATGCGGGAAAGAGAAAAAAAAATGGAGATCTTCATTGTTCCTGCAGAGATCCATCCCCTGCCCCTCCCCCCGCCCCGCTGTACACTCAAACTGCGTATTAACATTAATTTTCATCATTACTGAGAAAAAATCCAGTTATGATTTTGGTGCACGAACAGTTATCGAACATAACCTCGAACAGCCGAATTTTTCTCAAATTGTTCGTGTTCGCCGATCGGCTCGAACACCGCCCAAAACAGCTCGAATTTGAGATTGGCGAACAGTTCGAGTAGAACAACGCTCATCTCTAGTGGGGAGGATGTGTTCTGTCCCAAGGTCCGACTGGGTCCCGGCTTCCACTATGTTTACCCAGTGTGCCGTCAGAGAGATGTACCGTCCCTGGCCACAAGCACTTGTCCACGTGTCCGTTGTCAGGTGGACTCTCCCAGTAACTGCACTGTTGAGGGCACGGCAGATGCTTTGGGACACGTGCTTGTGTAGTGCGGGGATGGCACACCGAGCAAAATAGTGTCGGCTGGGGACCGAGTACCGTGGGACGGCCACTGTCATAAGATTGCGGAAGGATTCCGTCTCCACCAGCCTAAAAGGCAGCATTTCCAATGCAAGCAGTCGTGAAATGTGCGAATTTAGGACTGTGGCCTGTGGGGCGTTAGCTGCGAATTTCCGCTTTCGTTCAAAGGTCTGGGATATAGACAATTGAACGCTGCGGTGGGACGTGGACGTGGACGTTGATGCTGTTTCTTGAGAAACTGCCATAACAAGTGAAGACTGAGAGGAGCGGGCATCTTTACATGCAGTATGGACAGGGGATTGCTTTGCACACACAACAGGGGGTTCTATTGCATGTGTAGCACCCTGAGGATTCGGCTGCTGCAGGGGTATTGCACCTCAACCCAGAGGTGTGATATTCCACTCCCGGGTAAGGATGGAGTGTGGAACTGAGCTCGGTAGGCTGCATGCACTACACACATCCCATTTCCGAGGAGCAGACCGACGGTACTCCCACTTAGAAATGTGCAGGTACGACCGAGTCTGTTCCTGGCTGGAGTGGGAGGGGGGTGGTACATCCCAAGTAGTGTAGGGGCAGATAGGGGGAGCAGCCTGGGTAAAGATAGGAGCTCATTGGGTGCTGGTCACCTGAGCTCACACATAGAGGGTGTATATAAGGTGGGCACCATCAGAGAACAGGGTCAGTCAGTCTTTGCAGGCAGGTCAGTCAGTCTGTCAGCCTTTGCAGAGAAGTAAGAAACAGAGGAGCACAGCAGCCCCAGAGAGAGAGAGAGGAGAAAGCAAGAGAGACCCAGAGGGGGAAACAGAAGAGAGGACTCTGAGACCCCAAATCCAATCCACGGGTGAAGAGTCGGCATCAGGGTACCGGAACCCAAGCTGGTGGGGGCAAAAACACACCCCAGCCAGAGACCGGAGGCCGTGGGCAGCGTCTGCCACGGCCACCCACCACATCCACCCCGAAAGCATACCACGTGGAGGGTCAGGGAACCCAAGGCCAAGGGTCTCCCAACAGAAGGCCCGAGGGAGCTGGACCTGGGTGGATCACTAGTGGGGACGGCCAGAGAAAGGACAGAAGGAGAGCTCAGGGTCACGCTCCGGACTCGCTTGGGGGTTGGCTGGATCCAGGACCTGGTGGATGCAGCACGGCTCGGGAGGTCACTTGAAGCTGGAGTGACCGGAACATCAGCAGTGAGTAAATACCCTTAACTGCATAACCCGACTCTGTCTTCCTTTAACATCTATGCTGCACCACCACAACCCCCATCCTCTGCACCTGACCCCCTGAGGCTATACCCCACCCATTGGGGGTTATACCATCAAAAGCTGCACCTACACCATCAGCCTCAGCGGACCCTGCTGCAGCGGCGGCCATAGTGACCGCAATACAACGGGTGGCGTAGTCGACATTAAGAACTTATTAACATCTGTAGGACTGCCACATACAACTGAGTTTGACACCCTGGGCACGGACCGGGTCACAGCCACTCGGAAGACTACAACCCCCATCTGATCCGGCTCCGGATATTCCCCCTAAAGAATATGGCCCAGGGGGCGCGTCACATGCACAACAGTGGAAGAAGCAGTGGTGACACCCGCTGACACTGGTCGTGGTCCCTGGGTTTCGCCCCACAAAGTCGGGTGCTTTGCTGCCATGTGCCTGATCATGCTGGTGGTGGTCAGGCTGGTAGTTTTGTCACCCTTGCTGATGCTGGCATGGCAGGTGGAACATATGGCCTTTTTAGGGTTATCAGCAGAGTCTTTAAAAAAATTCCAGACTCTGGAAGACCTACCGCTTGTAGTGGCAACGTCCCTCGTGTTGGTGTTACGGGGAACGGTTGCCTGCCTTCTGTCTGCGGCCACCACACTGCTTCTTCCTGCCTCTTGGGGTACTCTGCCTCCCTCCCTCTGTGTGCTGCTGGCCTCACTCTGCATGTCCTCCTTCCACGTTGGGTCAGTTACTAGAACATCCACCACCTCCTCCTCTTCCACTTGCGCACCACGATCCTCCTCCTCACTTCCTGGCAATTGTGTCTCGTCATCGTCCACCGCTTGTGACAGATTGCCAACGTCGACTTCCTGTGGCCGTGGCTGTTCAAATATTTGGGCATCGCAACATGGGATCTCCTCTTCCACCACTTCAAGCGTATCAGGCGAGGGGCCCAAATATGGAAATGGACCAGTGAACAGCTCTTCAGAGTGTCCAAGTGTGGGATCACTTGCTGTCTGACGACACTCGGCATGGTGGGAGGAAGGAGCATCAGGGTGAGGAGGAGTATGTGGTCGAGACTCACGGCTACTAAGAGTTGACCGCTTGGAAGACAGACCGGAGGTGGTCGTGCCCAGGTAACTGGAAGTATTATCTGCTATCCAATTAATAAAATGTTCACACTGATCAGTTCTCAATACTGGTGTTGTTCTGTGCTTCCCTAGTAATTCGGTCAAGAAGTGGGAGCGAGAAGATGTGGCTGTTGGTTGTGGCACATTTTCACCTTAGCCACGGCCCCGTCCTCTGCACGAACCATCACCAGAACGTCCACTTCCACGTCCCTTGTCACGCACCTTGCCCATTGTAAATGAAGTAAAATAGCTTACACTTGCACTATCAATGGAAAAAGGGTAACAAAGAGTAGATTAGAACCGTGGAAGAGAAAAACCACAGTTATTGTTTACTGGGGTATACCACACTTTTTTAAATAGAGATATTTGTGGCTGAACAGTGAGCGACACACTCAAACTGCTTTTTTTTTAGATACCAAAGGCCCAAAACTGGATAGTACAGCGATTTGACCCGTGGAACTGCAAAACCACACTGGGATGTCGGGCCTATACAAGAATATTTTCAACAGATATATTTTTGTGTCACAACAGTCAGGAGACACTACTGTTTTTCTTTATGGAAAAAACTACCAAAAGCTGAATAATAGAGATTTTTTACCGTGGGATGGCAAAACCACAGTTATTGTTTACTGGGGTATACCACACTTTTTTAAATAGAGATATTTGCGGCTGAACAGTGAGCGACACACTCAAACTGCTTTTTTTTTTAGATACCAAAGGCCCAAAACTGGATAGTACAGCGATTTGACACAAAATGGATAATACAGAGGTTTGAACCGTGGAAGTGCAAAACAACACTTCTGTTTCTCTAGCCTACACCAGACTATTTTCAACAGTAATATTTGTGTCTTGGGGGGGGGGGGGACACACCAAAAGGTTAATAAGACTGGTATTTGTACAGTGTGAAGGAGGAAAAAAAAAGGAGGATTTAGATGAAAAAAAAAGGATTTTTCCTGGCCCCCGACACCTTGTGCTAAGTCCAGCAATTTCAGCAACAGGAGCACACAGGACTGTAATGCAGCGTTTGCTGGTATAACCACTGTGTCTCCTATACAGCCTGCCTGCCTGGTATCTGGGATGGATATTAGTCCTGAAAAGGACTGTTTGTTTGTTCTGGCAGCCTATACAGACCCTACACTAACTATTTCGCAGTTTATATCTCTCCCTAAATCAGCAGCGCTGTCCCTACACTGTCTAATCCGGAGCGACTTTGTCAAAGATGGCGGCGCCCAGTTTTAAATACTCGAGGTGACGCTGTGCGCCCAGCCAATCACAGTAATGCCCACAACCAACATGGCTGCAGCATTACAGTGACTGGCTGGCAATCCCTGCATGTTCATTGGCTCTGTTAAGAGCGCCAAACATGCAGGGCGGAGACCCGAGCTCCCGCCCGAGTAACCCGGAAATGCTCGTTGCTCGCCAAACATCCCGAGTAGCGTGATGCTCGGGCGAGTACCGAGCAGTGTCGAGCATGTTCGCTCAACACTAGATTTTACCAAATCCTCAAGCTTTTAGTCTCCCCAGGATGACACAGGGGTAGAAAAGTCCTTGCGGATCCATGATTTGTTCATCTTTATGAACGTGAGTCTGTCTACATTCTCAGTGGACAGACGCGTGCGCTTATCTGTCAGCACACCACCAGCATCGCTGAACACACGTTCAGAGAGAACTCTGACTCCAGGGCATGACAAGATCTCCAAGGCGTGAGTGGTGAGCTCCGGCCATTTTTCCAGATTGGAAGCCAAAATGAGCAAGGGTCCAGTGACACAGTCATAGCTTCGATGTTCCCTTGGAGATACTCCTGTACCATCCTCTCTAGACGTTGACTATGTGTCATACTTCTTGTTTCCTGTGGCCTTGCAAAGGATGGTCTAAAAAAAGTGGTGAAACAATTACACAATATTGCTGTTACCAGCAGATACTGTGTTACTGTTACGGTTTGAGTGATGAAGACTCAACAGTCCCACGGTTTGCAAGTTAGAACTGTGAGATTCACTAAATGCACCACTGGTGTTTTGGGGAAAAGCACATGTAAGATTCTGCAACAGCCTCTGCTGATACTCCTGCATGTGTGAATCCCTTTCTATGGCAGGAATTATTTTGTCAAATTTACTTTTGTACCGGAGATCTAAGAGTGTGGCAACCCAGCAGTTGGGATTACTTTAAATACTGACAATCCGAGGGTCATGTTGCAGGTAGTGCAGCAAGAAGGCACTCATGTGTCTTGTGCATCCAGGAGGACCAAGTCCTTGTTGTGTTGGTAGTGAGGTAAGAATCATGCTTCCTTCCTCTGCCCTCTCCCCCCAACCTCGCACAGCAGAAATGTGATCAAGGTGTCCCTCATCTGATGAGTCTTACATGCCCATCACCAGTTCATCCTCCACATCTTCCTCGGCTCCTGTACCTTCCTCAACAGTTTGGCTGCTACCATGCGCCCTGGTTAATCCCTCTCCCCCACCCTCCCATGCCTGCCGCCTTGGTGCTGCCAACCGTCTGGACCTTGGAGATGTTATCCCTTCCGCATATGACTCCTTCTCTACTTCCTCCACCTCCTCTTGTCCCACCACCTGACTCTGAGTTCTGCTTAACGTGTGCTCCAGCATGTAAATCACCAGAATAGTCATGCTGATAATGGCATCGTCGTCAGCACTAAACATCTTCGTCGCCATTTCAAAACTGTGCAGAAGAGTGTGTAGCACACCTGAGGGTTCAGTCGCCACAGAGGTACTGCATCTCACCCAGAGGTGTGGTATCTCACCCTCAGATAAGGAAGGCATATGGCTCGGGACCCTAACACCTGCATCCAACACATACCCGCAGTGGGGGTAGGGCGAGATTGCTCCTAAGGGAGAGCACAGTCCCAGGTCCCTAGCTGGTGGGAGGGTCCAATGTAGTGGGTATGGGTGGAGAAAGCAGCTTAGGGGAGCACATGACAGGGAGAGTATAAATAGGAAGCCATCTTAGAAAAAGCAAGCTAGTCAGAGGAGAAGTGACAGGAGCAGAGGCTCTGCATGAGCTCTGCTACGGAGGCGGGCCTAGCCTGGGAGGCCCAAGACTGAAGGAGAGAAGAGAGGAGTGGGAGTAGGAAGGCTCCAGGAACCGAAGGGACCCTAGGGGTACGGGCCGTGCAGAAGGCCACCCGTACGCCCGCTGCTACCAGGAGGTAGAGGGGTCAGTCCAGATAAGGGGAACCGGTCCCTCAACTAGCAGAGAAACAGCCAGGTTCAAAAAGAAACCGGAGGCTGCAGAATTTCATGTACCGCAGGCCAAAGTCCACATCAGTCTCACTAAGAAGGTAGCCACATAGGACCCAGGGGACGGAACACATGTCGCCCACCAAGGCCCGAGGATACCGGATAGAAGTGTCACTGGGTGTGAGGTGCAGGGAGAAGGCCATAGAAAGGGCACACAGAAGGGGGTCCTGCTAAGTACTCCGGAGCTATCTGGGGGTGGACTGAGCCCCTCACTGAGTACGCACAGCACGACAGGGGAGATTGCTCTGGTACCTGTAATCTGGACTGCAACAACTGTGAGTAAAGATCTTGGGACTGCATCACACGGACTCTGTGTTCATTACTGACTCCCTGCACTACAACCACCATCATCCACCCACACTGCCCTGAAGCTACACTCTTCCAGTGGGGAGTAATAATACCATTGCTGCAAAACCACCAGCTTCAGAGGACTGTTCCGCAGCGGCGGCCCCTTTGTCCGCACTCCACAGGTGGCGAAGTCGGACATTATAAAACCCATATATACAAATTACCCTTGGATTGACCGCCCTGGGTCACGGACCGGGTCGCCGTCACAGTGGATACAACCCCCAGTGTCTACCGGCCCAGCTCCGGGTACCCCACGGCCCAGGGGGCGCATCAACTTCATAGGTCCCTGATCTGAGACCACTCCTGCAGCATGATTTGCCCCACCTCTGGATCTCGTTGGCCCAGGCTATACATCAGAACGTATTGCACCAGGGCTTGTCGGTGCTGCCACAGTCGCTGCAACATGTGCAGAGTTGAATTCCACCATGTCAGCACGTCGCATTTCAGCCGGTGAACTGGCAGGCCCAACGACTTCTGTAGAGATGTAAGTCGCTGAGCTGCGGGATGCGAACGGTGGAAGTGAGCACACAGCGACCGTGCCCTCTGCAGAAGGCCATCTAGTCCAGGATAGTGGGCTAAAAATTGCTGGACAACCAGGTTCAACACGTGAGCCATACATGGCACGTGTGTGACATTGCCCCGGCGAAGGGCCGCACCCAGGTTTGCAGCATTGTCGCACACGGCCTTCCCTGGTTGCAGGTCCAGTGGAGACAACGATTCATGAAACTGGGTCTCCAGAGCTGACCACAACTTCTCAGCTGTGTGACTCACATTTTCCAGACATTTCAAAGTAAACACTGCCTGATGCCATTGAGCCCTGCTGCCAGCAGAGTATGGAGGTGTGCAGGATTCCTTCTGCGCAGTTAGAAAGCAGGTGGCATTACCAGACAGGCTTTGGGTGCAGGTGGAGGACCCAGAGGAGGTTGAGGAGGCAGAAGCAGTGGAGGAACTTCTAGATAAAGAGGATTGACGTACAACTCGTGGGGACGACAAGACTTGGACAGCAGCCCCTTGTCCTGCTGTCACCTTAGTTACCCAGTGCCCAGTCAGCGACATGTAACGCCCCTGTCCATGCCTACTCGCCCAAGTGTCTGTGGTGAAATGCACCCTATCACACACAGAGTTTCTCAAAGAAGCGGTGATGTTGTGTGCGACTTGCTTTTGGAGCGCAGGCACACCTTTCTTTGAGAAGTAGTGCCGACTGGGCATCTGGTACTGGGGCACAGCGACGGACATAAGGTCTCGAAAATCCTCTGTGTCCACCAGGCGGAAAGGCAGCATTTCTGTAGCCAAGAGCTTGCAGATGGTGAAATTCAACCTCTTAGCTTTGTCATGGATAGGAGGAAATGGTCTTTTACTTGTCCACATCTGATGGACCGAGGGCTGGCTGTTGTGCTTAGATGGGGTTGAGTAGGGTGTCCCCGGCAAAATTGCCGGTCTGTGAGGAAGATGCAGGCAGAAAAGTTAGGCTGCCTTGATCCAAAGGTGATGCTCTCGATGTCGGAGAGGGCTCAACACCAGCTGGTGTTTCCACTTCCAAATGAAATGATGACCTGCCAATCACACTGGCTGTTGCGGGTAAAGAGGTGCCAGGTCTGCATCCAAAAACATGTGTGACTGTTGTCCCCCCAGTCACAGAGGATGAAGAGGCCGCAGATGCACAAGATGGGGCAGACGGTGGTTGACCCGGCCCGCTAGGCCGCATTGAAGCACAGTGAGCTTCCCACTGCAACTTATGCTTCATATCCATGTGACGGTTCATGAATGAAGTACTCAAACTATGGATTTTTTGGCCTCTACTTAGCTTTTGGTGACAAATATTACAGATAACACGAGTTGGGTCATCCTTATCGATCTGAAAAAATGCCCAGGCTATGCAAGGCTTAGAGCCCATGCGACTTGTGGTCAGAGGCAGAGTTGTGGTTGAGGATGCAGTTGTTGATGTGCTTCCAGTACTCCGTCTCTGTCCAGGCAGGTGCAACCTTACCTCGTCGTCAATAGCATCTGTGACGCCCAGCTGCGCTTGGTATCACAGATCCTCGAAGAGTGCTTTGATAGAATCCTCCACAAGAGGCCCCCGTAAACATTCACACATCTCCACCTTCCACCTCAGACCAGCAGAGGGAGCCCGTTAGGGATATAAATAGGGAAGGTGGAGCTAGGCATTTCAGTTCCCCTGAAGAGTTCCTGCAGTAGAGAAGCCTAAGTGAGGTCAATCTGCAGTGGAATTCAGTCTAGTCTAGAGAACTCAGTTAATAGTTCAGCATTGGAGCACGAGGCTCCTGTTAGCTAGATTCAGGGAGCCCAGTTAGAGCTTAAGGTGTGCCGGCGCCATAAGATCGGTGAAGCGCGGCAAGCTGCCGTTAGTGTGTATAGCCTAGTGAGGGCCCGAGTAGGCCGAAGGCGAGTGGAGAGTTAGTAAATAGGGGGCAGAGGAGCTTAACCAGCTCACCCCGAAGCGTTTACCGGACACCGGATCCGAGCTTACCGGGATCTCTATGACCCAGTAAGGCATAACCGGAATCCCTGGAGAAATACAAGTCCCAGGATCGCTAAGGTGCTGATACGTAACAGAGCCAGGAGACGCTTAGGCCCCACATACTGGGAGCGTGAACTCCAAGACAAGGCCCTACCACAAGGTCAGCCAGCGCAGGACAGAGACAAAGTTAGGCCTAGCTCCAGGCAGGTCAGAAGCTTACTACGCAGAGGCAAGAAACAGGAGGCCCTACACCCGCTCATTGGGGAGGATCCTGATATGCACCCTTCACCCTACAGTGCTCCGGGATGTGCCTGAATTTCCACCAGTTAAAGGTACTGAAGTGACTACAGTGTCCGTTCCCGTTCTTGCTCTGACCCAGCTGGGTCTCGCCTGTCCTGCATTCCCCCTGCATACGCTTTTCTGAGGCCTAGCTCCACCTGTGGGGAGCTATACCATCGAGCTGCCTTATCTCCGGCCACAGTGGACTACTGTAGCGCTGGTGCTTCTCACCAGATACCACAGGTGGCGTCACGAACTCTTATAAAATTAACAATTATCCACTCTTTTAAAGAGTGACCCCAGGGTACGGGCCCGGGAGCCGACCACCGCGAGATCCCAAAGGCCAGGCAAAGGCCCGGGTACCGAGTCATCCCCATCCCCTGGGCTAGTCACATCCACCTCCACCTCCTCTGCTGACCTCATCGACTGGCTGACTGTGGGTTGACAGTAAGTGGGATCTCCAACCTCGTCATCATCACCCTGTGTGTTCTCACGCCCATCGTCCTCAGAGCCAACCTCTTCCTGCCCTGACCAAAAAGTCAAATTGTCACTCCAATCATGTATTTGAGTCTCATCATCGTCTTCATCATTGTCTCCACCAACAGGAGTTACAGTTTGGGAACGAGGGTCTACATTATGCTCAGAACCTTCTTCCTCTGGTCCTGGATCCGACTCATAAAGATTCTGGGCATCAGTGCAGATCATTTCCTCGTCTGGATTAACAGAAGCTCTGGAGCAGACCTCCGTTTCCCAGGCTATAGTATGAGTAAACAGCTGTGCAGACTCAACCATCTGTGTTACCCCATACTCAGATGGGCAGCTGGAGACTTGGGAGCTGTGAAGAAGCAAGTGCGATTGGGGTGACACCTCTGAGGACTGGAGTATTTGTGATGTTGAAGTTGAGGTGGAGGAGAGCCCACTTGGAGGAGCACTTGATATCTGTTGAAGCACCTGCTGTTTTTGTGCCTCATCTGGAATTTGTAGCGATGGGCGTGTCCGTCAGAAAGGGATCGTATCACATTGTCCACGAAAAGAAGTAGACATCTTAGTTTGGCTGGAAGATGGTCTTTCTTCTGCAGATGTTACTCCCCCCACCGCGGGGGATCTCGACCCACCAGCGGACAGGCACCAGTATTGGAGGAGGGGGGGCTGGCCATCAGGGTCCACTGCGGCTCTGGCACAAACCCAGCGACACGGAGGTTTCACGGGTAGGAACTGACTGGCCGTGTCGGCTTCGCACTCCAGCGTAGTCCCTCTGCCCGCTCGCGGCCGTAACCTCAAAGGGATGCGCAAGCGGCTTTTCTTCCCAGGGCTGTTCCCCGCCCAACAGGAACGTGGGGGAGCTCAGGTCGGACTTCCACTGTACTCCCTTACCTCCCTCGCCCTCTTTCCTTCTTCCGTTCTCCATCTAACCCCTCGGCTCTGTGGTGTCCGCTCTCCCTCCAGCTCTCTCCTTCTCACAGGTGGACTACCGCGTGTATTCACACTGTGGCGAATCTTTTGGGCCCAGGCATAAGAAGTTGTCGAGGTAATGGATAATATGTGCCCCCTTAGAAACGTCCATTACAACCCATTCGAGGAAGCAACTAAACGCCTCAAATAGTGAGCAGGATCTGGACCACCCCATGGGCAAACAGCGATCTATATAGTATGCTCCTTCCCAGAAGCAGCCCAATAGGTGGACACTATTCGGAGGCACAGGTAGTAAGTAACCGGAACGCCGCATCAATGTCTGTTTTGGCATTAGGGTGACCATTCCCAACTTCTTGATCCACCTGATTGCCTTGTCAAAGGATGTACAGTATATACTGAACTTGGTTCCGCGTCGATGTTGTCGTTTACTGACCTGCTTCCTTGTAAGGAAAGTGTTCTGAATGGAACTGCCATTCTACCTAAAGATATTTAATTTTTTAATTTTCTTGTCACGACGTCTGGGTGTTGGTAGGCTGATTTTAGATTTCTACTCCAGCCTTTCTTGATATTAGAAGGGCATGACATGCCTATATCTGTGTCTCCCCCTCCTTTTACTCCTCCACCTCTTTTCTTTTCGCATGACTATATGTGCTTGTCACTTTTCCATGTGTTAGTTGTGTCTTCTGAGCAGTTTGTCAGCTTTTGGACACCTTTGAAGGTGTTTTCTATGTGTTTCTATGTGTTTTAGTTTGCCTGCCATTGGTTTTAACACTGTTCGAAGGTGTTCGACGAACAGTTCGACAAACAGTTTGGCGAACATACGGGTGTTCAACGAACTGAACTCGAACACTATGGGGGTGGCTCAACACTAAAAAACACCCAGAATAAAGTCCTTTAATTGAAATAAAGACACAATTCTTAATTGTTCTATATTAAACCATACTTACCATCACGCCCATTCCAGCTGAAGCCAATGTCTTAAAATAAAAAGTAGAATAATAAAGCAACATCATCCTTACCTTTCCATGGTTCCCATGACAGCTTCAGCTCTGCTGCATTCACATGACAGGCTGGATCGCAGCCGAAAGCTGCCATCCAGCTTGCCATGCCGCAGACAGTGAGAAGCGCAGGCATGCTTGTGCTCCTCAGTGTCTCACTGTGACGGCATAAAGATGAGCCGAGGTCATGTCCAATGAACTCCGCTCACCTCATGCACGTCACTGACAGCGTGGGAAAATTCTCCTGCGCTTGCAGTCAGCGTGAGAGAATTCTCCTGCTGAAGCGCTGAGCGCAGGAGAATTTTCCCACGCTGTCAGTGACGTGCATGAGGTGAGCTCATGTCCAATGAACACTGCCTGCGGTCTGCAGTGTCTATGAAGGATGGCATGCTGAATGGCAGCGCTCAGCCTGTCATCTCAATGCCCGCCCAGCGTGGGAGAATTCTACTGCTGAAGCGCTGAGCGCAGGAGAATTTTCCCACTCTGTCAGTGACGTGCATGAGGTGAGCCGAGTTCATTGGACATGACCTCGGCTAATCTGGATGCCATCACAGCGATACACTGAGGAGCGGAAGCATGCCTGCACTTCTCAGTGTCTGTGGCGTGGCAAGCTGGATGGCAGCTTTCAGCTGCGATCCAGCCTGTCATGTCAATGTGGCAGAGCTGGAGCCATCCTGGGAACCATGGAAAGGTAAGGATGAGGTTGCGTTATTAATTTACTTTTATTGCAGAAGACATTGGCTTCAGCTGGAATGGGCGTGATGGTAAGTATGGTTTAATTTAGAACATTAAAAATTGTGTGTTTATTTCAATTAAAAGACTTTATTCTGGGTGTTGTGTTTTTTTAAATACTTTACTAGAAATTCATGGCGGTCATGTCTAATATTGGCATGACCACATGAATTTCGGGCTTAGGGCCAGCTGATAATGCCAAGCTGTCAGTGACGTGCATGAGGTGAGCTGAGTTCATTGGACATGAGCTCACCTCATGCACGTCACTGACAGCGTTGGAAAATTCTCCTGCGCTCAGCGCTTCAGCAGGAGAATTCTCTCACGCTGACTGCAAGCGTAGGAGAATTTTCCCACGCTGTCAGTGACGTGCATGAGATGAGCAGAGTTCATTGGACATGACCTCGGCTCATCTTTATGCCATCACAGGGAGACACTGAGGAGCGCAAGCTTGCCTGTGCTTCTCAGTGTCTGCGGCATGGCAAGCTGGATTGCAGCATTCGGCTGCGATCCAGCCTGTCATGTGAATGTAGCAGAGCTGGAGCCGTCGTGGGAACCATGGAAAGGTAAGGATGAGGTTGCTTTATTATTTTACTTTTATTGCAGGAGATCGTTGGCTTCAGCTGGAATGGGCGTGACAGTAAGTAAAGTTTAATTTAGAACATTAAAGAATTGTGTGTTTATTTCAATTAAAGAACCTTATTCTGGGTGTTTGTGTTTTTTTTTAACTTTGACTATGGGGTTAGTAATGGGGGTGTCTTATAGACGCCTCTCCATTACTAACCTGGGCTTGATGTCAGCTGGCATTATAAGCTGACATCAACCCCAGCCCTATTACCCCACTGCCACCGCTACAGGGCAGTGGGAAGAGCGAGGCTAAGTGCCAGAATTGCCGCATCCTATGGATGCGCCATTTCTGGGGCAGCTGACAGCTTCTAGCCTGGGAGGGGGCCAATATTCATGGCACCCTTCCTGGGCTATTAATATCAGCCCCCAGCTGTCTGCCTAGCCTTTGCTAGCTATTAAAATAGGGGGAACCCCACGTCATTTTTTTGGGGGTCCCCCATTTTAATAGCTAGTAAAGGCTAGGTATTCAGCTGGGGGCTGATATTAGTAGCCTGGGAAGCTCCGTGGGTATTACCCCCTTCCCAGGCTTCAAACATCTACCCCAGTCATCTGCTTAACCTCCGCTAGAGACTAAAATTACGGGGAACCCCACGCCAATTTTTTTTTTAATAAATCCTTTATTTTAACACTAAATGACAAGTACAGTAATCAACACTAATCACTGTACTTCTTATATATGTGACTGACATGTTTCTATGTATCTAATCTATGTGCCATGCTCAATTCTTTCTATTCTAAATTGTCGGGTACCGATGCTGAATTGCCGGCCGGCTTATTTTAAAGAGACGGTGCATGAAAACACTATTATTTTTTTTAATAAATCCTTTAAGACTAAATGACAAGTACAGTAAGCAACACTGTCACTGTACTTCTTATATATGTGACTGACCTAATTCTATCTAATCTATGTGTGATGATCTATTCTTTCTGTTCTAAATTGTCGGGTACCGGTGTATGCCGCTGCTGAATTGCCGGCTGGCTTTTTTAAAGAGACGGTGCATGAAAACACTATTATTTTTTTAATAAATCCTTTAACACTAAATGACAAGTACAGTAAGCTGAGCGCTGCCATCCAGCTTGTCATCCTTCAGAGACACTGCAGAGCTCAGGCATTATGGGAAATTCCGATTCCGGTATTCGATATTCTAAAAGTATCCGAACTCCGATACCGCGAATATTGGTCGACCCGATATTTCTGTATCGGAATGCTCAATACTAGCTGTGAAGCATTTAAAGGGTTAATAAACTTCTTGAATGTGGTTTTGAGCATCTTGAGGGGTGCAGTTTTTAGAATGGTGTCAATTTTGAGTATTTTCTGTCATTAAGGCCCTTCAAAGTCACTTCAAATGAGATTTGTTCCCTAAAAAAATGGTTTTGCAAATTTTGTTGGAAAAATGAGAAAACACTGGTCAACTTTTAACCCTTATAACTTCCTAACAAAAAAAAAAATTTTGTTCCAAAAATGTGCTGATGTAACGTAGACATGTAGGAAATGTTATTTATTAACTATTTTGTGTGACATAGTTTCTGATTTAAGACCATGAAAATTCAAAGTTTGAAAATTGCAAAATTTTTGCCAATTTTATTTTTTTCACAAATAAACGCAAGTGATATTGAAGAAATTTTACCACTATCATGAAGTACAATATGTCTTGAAAAAAAATCTCAGAATCAGGGGGATCTGTTGAAGCATTCCAGAGTTATTACCTCATAAAGTGACAGTGGTCAGAATTGTAAAAATTGACCTGGTCATTAACGTGCAAACCATCCTCGGAGGTAAAGGGGTTAATAATGGGACAGCCAATTCAAATCGATTCTATATTCTACAATATTACCTCTGTTATCTGAAATTTGTTTACGGGTGAGCTATCGCAGTACGGATAGCATATTACACTGATCCAGACAGGTATTATTGTCTTATACTACGTGCTGCTGCTGCTGCTGCAAAAAGAATTAAAAATCTATTCTATGCCCTATTGATACCACTGTTAGCTGCATTTACAATAGTGACAGGTGCAAGGTATCATCAGCTAGAGATGAGAGTTGTTCATTGTTGTCGCATACATCTCTTCCACAGTACATTACTTGATTGATATTCACCATGCACTCAGTGAATGATTTATAGCTTTTAACGGTGATCTTTACTCACAAAATCATGAAAGCAGGCAGGGTTGCTTGCGTCCCTTCACAGTTTGTTACTACCACATCCAAAAAAACCTCTTTGGTGCTGATTAAAATGTATTTTCTATTGTAAAATATTTGTGTATGAGTGACTTATAGCAGTTGGGATATCATTCTCCGTGCTGAAAAAAAAAAAAGTCTATTCCCTATTGCTGCTAGCTGCTTTTAGAATAGGGACAGGTGCTAGGTATCATCAGCTGGAAATGAGTGTTCATATTCTGGTCACTTACATATCTTACACAGTGCATAACTTGATTGATTTTTTCCATGTACTCGCTGACCGATTCATAATTATTAACGGTGATCTGTAATTAAAAATTGATGAAAGCAGGCAGGGTTGCTTGCGTTCCTTCACAGTTTGGTGGTGCAAAGAAAAAAAATTCCAAAAAAATTCTTTGGAGCTAGTGAAATTCTATGTTTTATTGTACTATATTACCTTTCTTATCTGCCATATGTGTAATGATGAGCCACATCAGTATAGATAGCGTCTTACAGGCATCTAGTCAGGGAATATTGTATTATACTCTGTGCTGAGAAAAAAAAAATTATATTCCCTATTGATAATGCTGTTAGCTGCTTTTAAAATAGTGACAGTTGCTAGATGGTAAAATCTGGAAATGTGTGTTCATTCTGGAGGTGTTTGATCATGTCTCACAAACCACATAGCCAGGTAAGGTAGTAAAATGTTAAAATTATATTTACTGGTGAATGTATTTTTTCTGTGGAGGAGCATTTTTGTTTTTTGTTATTTATTTGGCCTTATATACAAGTCATGGCCCGGGAAAGAATGTTTCTTCCAGGAAAATCCATTTTAGCTTTGTTTTGTATTTGCTATTGTCAGTCTGTAAAAGTGGCGTAATACTCTGACAACATTGTTCACAACAGTGACCTGGGATACAGAGATGCTTCCAGGGGTCTTCCCCAGCTACTGTTCCCATGTAATTTGAGCACTGTTTCCATCGATTTGACCAATTATTAGGCCCCCCTCTAAACCTCTGGGGGGAAGGGGTAACCAGAAAAATGCTCGGGTTTTCCATAGGCTTACATTGGGCTCGTTACTCAGGTCGAGCACCCGAGCATTGCGATTTACTCGCCCCAAGCAACGAGTACCCGAGCATTTTAGTGCTCTTTCATCACTAGTCCACACGTCTCCACATACTAACTGATTATTCTGCCCATTTAACTTCTGGGTCTCCAAATTGTACTCATGGCCTGAGCTTAACTTTTATGTCCTGAAGGTGATGGTCTGCCCTGCGGCAAGTGTACTGTTATAACGTGTTTAGCACAGCAGGGTCTGTGATCACAGACAGGCACAGCTGCCTGTCCACAGCCACAGCCAACGTGAGGAAGCTAGCATTCATTAAAAGAAACCAGTCATGAATTTAACAGGACTTGTCCGTACCTTTGGCTGACTAGACAACAATACCAACCAAACCCAGCCAGTGTTCAACTCTATTTGCCTTTCATTTCATACGACTGAACAAAAAAAACTGTGCTGGCTACCTCCTCCTCTGCCTCTTCCACCTACATCGCCATGTCAACGTTCTCCTCCACTTAGACCTATGCCTCCTGGTGCTAAATTTGTGATTGTTATTTTGTTTAGTTATTTCTATTTTCTTTTAAGTCAGTTCCCTAACTCCCACCCTAAAAAAACAAAACAAAAAAAAAAACAGTGCTGGATTCCTTCTCCCCTGCCTCTTCCACCTACACAACCACCTCCTGGTTCAAGATCATATTTTTTTATTTCTACTCTGTATATTGTAGGGACAGGATGCAGCTGTAGTGAGGCACTATATTAGGTTTTGTGTGTGTGCAGTTTTCTAAAAAGACTCTCTATGTGTACTCTGCACCCGTGTCTATGAAAGTACTTTGCGTACCCAAAAGTTTTTTCTAATCTGCAATCATGTCTGTGGGAGTTATGTGCATCAAAATACATTTTCCTACTCTTATGCACCCATGTCTCTGATAGTACTGAGCGCAAAAAATGTTCTACTCTTATGCACCCATATCTGTGATAGTACTGTGCATAAAAACACATTTTCTGCTCTTATGCACCCATGTCTGAGACGGTAATGTGCATAAAAACTAATTTTTCTACTCTTATGCACCCATGTCTGTGTTAGTACTGTGTGAACAAACACATTTTTCTACTCTTAAGCATCCATACAAACAAAAGAAATTCTGGGCAACACTCTTCATTATTGATCAAGACTCATACAAATATACATCCTATAAAGCACCATTGAGTCATAGAGAGATCCAAACAATTTATCATGAAAAATAGAAATATCATTTTATTAAACAATAAACATACAAACATCTATTAAAAAGGAGGGCTGTGAGGTGATCGAAAGGGAGAGCGGCTTGCTGTGCAGGCAGGTCCCAAAGTGGCAGGCATATAGAAAACAACCCTTGCACGGGGAGGGTGAGGTGAATAGCCTCCAGAAGATACCAAGGCCGCCCTGCATCATGACCCACCACATCCAAGGCTAAATACAGGGTTGCTCAGGAGAGGGGCGAGGGCGTGGGGGCCTATGCGGAAGCTCTGTCCAGGCTTTGACCTGTCTCCATTACTGGGATCCTTTTTGGGGGAATTCTATGCTATTTTAAGTCATTTTCCTATCCAAATTTGTTTTCGGGTACTTGTCCAGCTCTTACCTTCATTTTACTTACTTTTGCAGCCCCTTGGCCCTTACTTTGACCCTTTTACAGCCATTTTAAAGCACCAAATTCGCAATTAACTTCTATTGTGTTCAAGTTTGGGGTCAAGTTTAGATACCAAGCTGAACTTTTAACTCCAGTTCAGCCGAATCCAACATACCCGAACATCCATGGGTCCACTCATGCCTAAATAGAATATAAGTAATCATTTATTAAAAGTCTGCCCTTGTAATTTTTGTAAATGGAATGCAGACCATCTAGCGTTTCACTAAGTTATGTCATTAGCTCAATCATACACACCAAGAAACAGAAGCTTGTTTTATAAAGACACTTAAAATACAGGGCAGTTATTTAATACTCAGGCTTCAAAAGAATAAGATGAATATGTACAATAGGATGGAAACCAAGGGTGGTTGTCATATATCTTTTGATTCCCATTAATACATATCAAATGGAATTTACCACACAAGAATATTCAGAAATATATGCAGAGTGACAAATCAATATTTCATTTCTACAACTTCTACTAAACCATCATCTGAGTGCTTTTTGTACTAATCTCCTGTTGTGTATGTTATTTACATTTTAATTCTGCAAGAACAACGAAAGTAATTGATGTTAAAAACTTTCCTTTAGAATCTGTCCGATATATTTGCATTTAAAGGTAAAGTTGAGCTTTAAACATGTTATGTCATATATAGACTTTTTCAATGTACAAACAATTAACTGCCAGGCAGTCATAATATGTTTTTTGTGGTATTTTAAAAACCTAAGCTAGAGAGAGCTACTGTAAGTAGATGCATAGAAAATAAGATAGTTTGACAGGCAGATATAAATAGGTAGACAGAGAAATAGATAGATAGATAGATAGATAGATAGATAGATAGATAGATAGATAGATAGATAGATAGGATAGATGAAAAATAGGAGGCAGCTCACCAGTTTGAAAAGGTGAAAAACTTGTGCTATTTAATAGCCCATAATGCCGACATTTAGGTTCTATTTATCTTTCTATATGATCAATTAACAAGAAGACTATCATGCTTAATTCCCATTGCTTTACTCTTCCATTTCTACAACAGTTTTTTAGTATAATTTCTTTGTGGAAATTTAATAGCCATGTGCTCAACAGAAGGTTTAAGTACCTCATCATTACTGACTATCCTCTTGACTCGTAGATATTGGCTAAAGGGTAAAAGACTCAATCATTCTTCATGGATGATGGCTTTCATATTTAAGGATACTATTCTTGTCCGTGGGTTTAATGTAGACCTCAGTAGATAGTTCCCTATCTTCTTATTTAACCAAAACAAGAATTGGGTGTCAGTCTCTCTCAGAGTGTACTAGCATGAATTTTATTTCATTGTCAAGACCATTCAAAAATTCATCAAAGCATGCAAGTTCAAATGATGTGCCAGTTCATATTTTATTAATCACCTATTGTAATCGAAGCACCTTTTAAAAGGTATGTACACACGTGGTCAAAATTGTTGGCTCCCCTCATTTAATGAAAGAAAAACCCACAAGGGTCACAGAAATAACTTAAATCTGACAAAAGTAGTAAAAAATTAAAAATCTTTGAAAATGAACAAATGAAAGTCAGACATTGCTTTTCAACCCTGCTTCCACAGATTTTAAAAAAAAATTAAACTCATGAAATAGAACTGGACAGAAATAATGGTACCCTTAACTTAATATTTTGTTGAACAACCTTTAGAGGCAATCACTGCAATCAAACGATTCCTGTAACTGTCAATGAGACTTCTGCACCTCTCGACAGGTATTTTGGCCCACTCCTCATGAGCAAACTGCTCCAGTTGTCTCGTGATTGAAGGTTGCCTTTTCTAGACAGCATGTTTCATTCTTTCCAAAGATGCTCAATAGGATTTAGGTCAAGGCTCATAGCAGGCCACTTCAGAATAGTCCAATGTTTTTCTCTTAGCCATTCTTGGGTGTTTTTAGCTGTGTGGTTTGGGTCATTATCCTGTTGCAAGACCCATGACCTGCGACTGTAACCAAGGTTTCTGACACTGGGCAGCACATTTCTCTCTTGAACCCCTTGATAGTCTTGAGATTTCATTGTACCCTGCAGCAAAGCAGCCCCAGAACATAACAGAGCCTCCTCCATGTTTCACAGTAGGGACAGTGTTCTTATCTTGGTATGCTTCATTTTTCCGTCTATGAACATAGAGCTGATGTGCCTTGCCAAAAACTTCCATTTTTGTCTCATCTGTCCATAGGACATTCTCCCAGAAGCTTTGTAGTTTGTCAACATGTAGCTTGGCAAATTCCACTCTGGCTTTTTTAGGATTTTTTTTCAACAATGGTGTTCTCCTTGGTCGTCTCCCATGAAGTCCACTTTGGATCAAACAACGACAGATGGTGCGATCTGACACTGATGTTCCTTGAGCTTGAAGTTCACCTTTAATCTCTTTAGAAGTTATCCTGGGCTCTTTTGTTACCATTCATATTATCCGTCTCTTTGATTTCTCATCAATTTTCCTCCTGCGGCCATATCCAGGGAGGTTGGCTGCAGTCCCATGGATCTTAAATTTTTGAATAATATGTGCAACTGTAGTCACAGGAACATCAAGCTGCTTGGAGATGGTCTTGTAACCTTCACCTTTAACATGCTTGTCTATAATTTTCTTTCTAATCTCCTGAGACAACACTTTGCTTCCTCTGGTCCATGTTGAGTGTGGTACACACCATGTCACCAAACAGCACAGTGAGTATCACTAGCCCTATATACAGGCCCACTGACTGATTACAAGATTGTAGACACCTGTGATGCTAATTAGTGGACACAACTTGATTTAACATGTCCCTTCTGTCACATTATTTTCAGGGGTACCATCATTTCTGTCCAGGCCTATTTCATGAGCTTAATTATTTTTTAAATTCTGTGGAAGCAGGGTTGAAAAGCAATGTCTGACTTTCATTTGGTCATTTTCATAGATTTTTAATTTATTATTACTTTTGTCAGATTCAAGTTATTTCTGGGACCATTGTGGGTTTTTCTTTCATTAAACGAGGGGTACCAACAATTTTGACTATGTGTGTACATACACTTATATACTGCTTGAGAAAAGTTCTCAACCAGAACCAAAACATTACCATTATAGGTTATTAAATAGCACAAGTTTTTCAAGTTTTCAAATATACATTTATATTAAACTTTTGGTTTATAAATGGGAGGCTTGACCCATTGCTGGTGCTGCTTATATTTTTCTTTTTTCTAGATAGATAGACAGGCAGGCAGTCAGACAGATAGCAAGAAACCACAAGAAAAAATAAAGATATTCAGTCAGGCAAAAAATAATTATAAAGTTAATTATTTTATTAGTATACAAGTATAAAAACTGTGGGGGACACAGGCAAAATGAAAAAGGAAAAAGGGAGCAGATCACATAAGGGTAATAAAAATGGCAAATGTCAAAATAAGACATTAAATCAAATGATAAAACTGGAGAGACAAAAAGCGCAAATAGGGTCTTATCTGATAACCAAGTGGTGTTAAATGTTCTAGGTACACTCACCTGATGGGGTTGTGACAGTCACAACGCCTACAGAAGCATGTAAAGGCTGCAGCAGGACCACCAAGGAGATTTGTTGCAATAAATGAGGAATACAGTGGTTCAGAGTCTTCACTGCATAAGCTTCAAAGGTACGATCACACACGAAGGTGAAGCATGAATGTGGTTTATTATGTCAACGCGTCTCAAAGTTTTCAAACCTCTTCATATGGACCAAACCACAATGATAAGATACAACCTTGGGCAGCGCAGACTCTGGACCACCACATTCCTTATTTATTGCAAAATAAGACAAGAGGCATGCTGCATAAGTAATAACAAAAATACATATCCAGTGTGAAACAGGATGAGGTATGTAGTAGATGTATCAGATTGCATGTAATACAAATATACATTACAATTATAGCCAGTCGTGCAAGTGCATCTATACACCACCACACAAACAGCAATATTCAACAAATGATATTGGTTAACACTTATCAGAATAGCAGCAAGACCTCAATAGGTCTTCTTATCCTTTTCTTATCTTTTTCTTATCTTTCTAGTTTCCCTGTTTCATCCGAATGCTCCCTCTGGTGGTCTGGGGTTTGTGCGTGATTATCCAGTGAAATTACCAGCCTAATGTCAATTTCCAGCTCTGATGTGGAGGAATCCTGTACCATGCACTTTCTTATATTTTGTTTGTATTTCACTTTATATTAATGTGTGGCTTTATTTATGTATTGGTATTTATATATATATACATATCGTTATTTTCCCCTTATTTATTTTATTTCATCAATACACATTCCTCTCTGTTTTTGTTATTTTGAGAGGTTCCTTCTCTAGCTACCCTATTCCACTTCTGTGGTCTTATTCCTTTATTTCTATTCATTATACTCACTTTTACACTATTTCGTCTGTTTACATTTGATTGGGACCTCTCTTATCCATTAACGTCATGGAGGTGATCGTCACTTCCAGTTCCTCCTCCCTTGCGTTCCACGCTGACACGCACTCCGACGCCGCCTCTTCCTGGGCAGCCACGCTCCATGGAGACGCGTCTGCCTTGGAGGAGGTTGCGCCGACTCCACCATGCATGGTATGCGCAGCTCCTCCTCACATACCACCGACGTATACTAGTGAGCTACTCGCTCTATGCATATATACTCTCACCCATTCGGCCTTCCCATATCCTTGAAAAAGCAACAGCGAAACGCTCGTCGGATGTGAGACACGTTTGGGGTCAGTGCACATGTTCATATGAATTGCCATGTTATGTATTCATGTATTTATTTATTTATCTATCATCCATGCATTATGACTCTGGCTGTTCCTATTATACTACTGAGTGTTTGATAGCTTTATCTTTATGTCTTTTTGATATTCTGATTGAATTGGTATAACATTGTGCACTTTAATTATTTATTTATATATATCTATATTTAATCTTTATATCACATTACTACCTACTATCCTATCACTCATATATACTGTTACCTATTCGGTATATTAGTCTACAAGGATACAGTTTATCTATATATACCCCTTTGTGCTCTCTGATTCAGTTTTTATTCCCTTTCCCGCATTGCTATGTTCTATGTTTTTATCTTGATTATCTAATAAACTTAATTATTAATCATATATCTTTTGGTTGATGTGTCTAATTTTAGGTTTTATATTTGTTATTGACACATAAACAGTCGGTATTTTTGCCTGATCAGCTAATTTTGGTGGTTATATATCCTGTATATTTACAGAGGTTTCTTGTTTTCAAATCATGGATTTTAAAGCCAAAGAGGCTGTGTGGCATTCACAAGCCATATCAGTATTTAAAGGGAAAGGGACTCAACCAGATAATACTACTCAGACCGACATCAATGAATGTAAGCGCACTTTGAAATTACTTTATCATCGTCGCATCAAAACATGGTGGAATAAATTTACGTGGGAAAAATATGTTGAAGAGAAGCTCATCCCACGGGGCTTGCAAATACAGGTCTTCCCCTCTTATGGGAAAGAAGATTTAGATTTTGTCAATCGATGGGAAGAATCATGTGAAAGATGCTCGTGTGAATTTCTGGGCTTAATCATTAATAAAAATGGGACTACCTTAAATGATATTGATTCAGAGATTACTGTTAAAGAAGCAAAGCTTAAATCCTTAATCCCAGTAACGGATTTTGAAAAATTTGGCGAAGAAATGGAGGATTGCTTCTCCTTATGGGAAAAGCAAACCAGAACACCCAAAACCAATAAATATCTACGTGATCAATCTGACAAAGATAATAATAGGGTTTATAAATGGAAATTTACAAAATTGTCTCATGGTGAACGGAGAGGATCAGTGTCATCCCATATGTCAACTGATAATGAATCTATCGATTCCTCCTCATCTAAATCTAATTACAATACAAGATTGGGTCAGAAGAAGCAGGACAACTAGTGAAATCACCCTAAACAAACCACTCTGATGGAGGCTGGCACTTCCAAGTCCACATTGAAGGTAATCAACCTAACTGATCACACTCTTACTACTTCTCAAACTAATGTTTTAATGAAGGGTCTGACATTTTCACCAACTAGTGGTTTTGATTTATTTACTGGGCTTAAGGACCTCCACCTTTTTGCCCGCAAATTGATTTTTAAAAAAATATTCCACAAAAAGTATGATGATAACAAAATTTTTCTACCACAGAGGAATGGGAGGCCTTGAGAACCCTTGAGAGTCTTTTGGAGGAACAAACTGCCAAATCAACGGGTAAATTTCCATAATCTCTTATTCCGAAGTCTCAGCGCTTTCCTCCCCTCTCGCTGTATTCCAACATCGAACTATTCGTCCAATTGGTGAGTGGCGAATTTAAACAGATACCGACGTCGATTCCATTTGATAATTGCAGTCGAGAGCAGAGGAAGGCGATTAAAGAATTACAACTTCTTCCAAACATAATTATCAAACATTCTGACAAGGGGGGCAACATTGTGCTGCTCCCTTTGTCAAAATATGAGAAAGAAGTGAGACGTCATTTAAATGACCAAACGACTTATAAGAAACTCACATTCAACCATTTATCCAAATTTCAGAGTTCCCTTGAGACCATTCTCAGTGTTGCAATTCAGAGGAGGGTCTTGACTAAACAGAAAATGTCTTATCTTTTCAAAAAGGATCCACAAATTTCAACGTTCTACATTCTTCCAAAGACTCACAAGGACCTCACCAATCATCCAAGTAGGCCCATAGTGTCTGGAGTTGATAATTTTTGCGAATCCATTTGCAAATTGATCGATCACACTTTACGCCCCATTGTGGAAACCCTACCTTCATATTTGAAGGACACTTCAGACTTTCTGAAGAGGATGGATGGGATCCAGGTGGATAAGAGTGTGATTTTAGTCATGCGTGACGTTGAGTCCCTCTATACATCAATCTGCCATAGTGACGGGATTAGGGCAGTAACAGCTTTTTTGGAGATGTCAAATATGGACAAATATTTTGGTGATTTCATCACCACATTGTTAGACTTCGTTTTGAAGCACAACTTTTTTATTTTCATAGACGCCTTCTTCCTACAGCTCCAGGGAACAGCTATGGGGGCAGCTTGTGCCCCCTCATATGCCAATCTGTTCCTGGGGCTGTGGGAGAGGAAATATTCATGACCGACCCCATCCCCAATATTGACAAGGTCTTATATTGGGGTCGTTTCATTGACGATATTTTTTTTCTATGGCAGGGATCCAATGAGGACCTTACATTATTTATGACTGCCCTCAATGAAAACGACCTCAAAATTAAACTTACCTTCGAGTGAGGACAACACCAAATGGAGTTTTTGGATGTTTTGCTAGCCATCGATCAAGATGGTTTTATTCATACAGATGTGCATAGAAGCCAACTTCGGTTAATTCCCTACTATGTGCTGCTTCCTCACACCCCAGGAATCTTGTGAAGAATATTCCAACTGGGCAATTTCTTAGAATACGCCAAATTTGCTCAATTGATGCAAAATTCGAAATCCAAGCTGATTTATTGAAAAATCGGTTTCGTGAGAGAGGCTACAGTGACAAAATAATTCAACGTAGTTATCGAAGGGCCAAATTCTAAAGAAGGAAGTATCTACTATATAAGAAACAGACACCAGAAACATCTGATGTAGTGAGGTTTATTTCTACCTTCAATGCTAGAGATTCTGAGATTTGGCTGCATTGAAGAAATATTGGCGGATTCTAGAACTCGATCAATCACTGGCACCTTACATTTCCAAAAATCCCACGATCACCTATCGAAGATCACAAAATTTACGAGACATGCTGGTTCATAGTCATTTGACATACAGTACAGACCAAAAGTTTGGACACACCTTCTCATTTAAAGATTTTTCTGTATTTTCATGACTATGAAAATTGTACATTCACACTGAAGGCATCAAAACTATGAATTGACACATGTGGAATTATATACTTAACAAAAAAGTGTGAAACAACTGAAAATATGTCTTATATTCTAGGTTCTTCAAAGTGGCCACCTTTTGCTTTGATGACTGCTTTGCACACTCAATAACTATTAGAGTACAATTGAAAGGTTTTTGTACAAACTGCCTATGATAACAGTATATTTTTAAAAAAATAAAAAACTCAAACTGCACTCAAAATGCATGTTCCAAATTATTATGCACAGCAGAGTTTTCAACCTTTTCATTTTAATAAAGAACAAAAAAATGGTCATTTTTGAAATTATAAGCATTAGCAGGTTATTACAAACTGAAATCAAACAGTTTTCAACTCAAAACTTTATTCTAGGTGATGTGACATTTGCACATAGGACCGCTTGTTCGAAAGGAGCTTCTGAACTCTCTCGTCCATTGAATTTGTCAGGTTTTGGATGGTTTCTGCTTCAATTGTTTTGCGTGAGGACAGAATACCCTCCCAGAGCTGTTGCTTAGAAGCGAACTGCCTCCCGCCATCATAGACACTCCTTTTGATGATGCTCCTGAGGTTCTCAATGGGGTTGAGGTCAGGGGAGCATGGGGGCCACACCATAAGTTTGTCCCCTTTTATGCCCATAGCAGCCAGAGATGCAGATGTGTTATATGCAGCATGAGACGGGGCATGATGAGGAAAACTATTCCTCATCATTTTAAAAAATTTCACAATTGTGATCCTTCGACATTAAAGGTAAGTGGGATTGATGGCGTTTATCCTGGGATTCGGGGTGGCAATTGGAAAAAACTGTTGGCACAAAATTAGGTGAAATGGATCACCATCTTAGATTCCATATCCCCCCGTGGTCTTAATGTATTCTATAGCTTTGCTCCCTTTCTTTGAACAGTCCTTGTGCGCTTTATTCATTTTTTGTTGTCTTATTCTACTTGTTTTTAATTTTGTTTTTATCTGTTTTTAATGCACTTTTTTATCCTTCTAGTTTCCCTGTTTCATCCGAATGCTCCCTCTGGTGGTCTGGGGTTTGTGCATGAGTATCCAGTGAAATTACCAGCCTAATATCAATTTCCAGCTCTGATATGGAGGAATCCTGTACCATGCACTTTCTTATTTTTTGTTTGTACTTCACTATATATTAATGTGTGGCTTTATTTATTTATTGGTATTTATATATATATATATATATATATATATATATATATATATATATATATATATATATATATATATATACATATCGTTATTTTCCCCTTATTTATTTTATTTCATCAATACACATTCCTCTCTGTTTTTGTTATTTTGAGAGGTTCCTTCTCTAGCTACCCTATTCCACTTCTGTGGTCTTATTCCTTTATTTCTATTCATTATACTCAGTTTTCCACTATTTCTTCTGTTTACATTTGATTGGGACCTCCCTTATCCATTAACGTCATGAAGGTTATCGTCACTTCCGGTTCCTCCTCCCTTGTGTTCCACGCTGACACGCACGCCGACGCCGCCTCTTCCTGGGCAGCCGCGCTCCATGGAGACGCGTCTGCCTGGGAGGAGGTCGCGCCGACTCCACCATGCATGCTATGCGCAGCTCCTCCTCACGTACCACCGGTGTATACTAATGAGCTACTCACTCTATGCATATATACTCTCACCCATTCGGCCTTCCCTTATCCTTGAAAAAGCAACAGCGAAACGCGCGTCGGATGTGAGACACGTTTGGGGTCAGTACACATGTTCATATGAATTGCCATGTTATGTATTCATGTATTTTTTTATTTATCATCAATGTTTTATGACTCGGGCTGTTCCTATTATACTACTGAGTGTTTGATAGCTTTATCTTTATGTCTTTTTGATATTCTGATTGAATTGGTATAACATTGTGCACTTTAATTATTTATTTATATATATCTATATTTAATCTTTATATCACATTATTACCTACTATCCTATCACTCATATATACTGTTACTGAATAGGGATATTAGACTACATGGATACAGTTTATCTATATATACCCCTTTGTGCTCTCTGATTCAGTTTTTATTCCCTTTCCCGCATTGCTAGATCCTATGTTTTTATCTTGATTATCTAATAAACTTAATTATTAATCATATATCTTTTGGTTGATGTGTCTAATTTTAGGTTTTATATAAGACCTCAACATGATGCACCCACCCCGACGCACGTTTCGGCAATGCCTTTCTATCAGTTTTATTGTCGTTTGCTGATATGTTATTTACCAAATAGTATCTTGGCTATAAACTATTGAGACATATGCACAATGCACATATAAATAACATTATCTCTCTCTATATCTACAGCCCCATGTTTTCTGCATATTGATTCTGTTGGTTCCTTGCAACCCCTTTTTCATCAAGATAGGTATATAGTAGAGATGAGCAGATTGATCTGCTAAGGATTGTTACAGGTCCGGGTGGTGGAACCTCTGTGCCGAGGTGCAAGGAGGGACCCAGAGGGGCGTGACTAAGTATCCACCCGAACCGACCCTGGTCGTACGGCAGCTAACGACACCGTGACCAGGGAGGATCCGGGCTGAGGGACCAGGTGCCTCTCTGGGGACGACCTTGTGAGAGCAGGTGGCTCCCACGGGTCAGATGGCTGGGACTGACCGGTATGGCGGATGGACACGGCAAGCAGGCGGAAGTCTCTGGTAGCAGACATGTGGTCACAGTTTGAGAAAGCAGAGCAAGCAGCAGTCTTTAGGTTTACCAGGAAGGTGGTCACAGCAAGTGACGGCAGGGTCTCCAGGCAGGCTGGCAGGAAACAGGCAGGTGCTCCCAGGTGAGCGGGCAGACAGACGAGGCGGGTAACTGGCAGGTAACTGGTGGGTACTCCCAGGTGAGCTGGCAGACAGACGAGGCAGGCAACTGGCAGGTAACAGGTGGGCGCTCCCAGGTGAGCGGGCAGACAGACGAGGCAGGTAATTGGCAGGTAACAGGTGGGTGCTCCCAGGTGAGCGGACAGACAGACGAGGCAGGTAACAGGCGGGTGCTCCCAGGTGAGCGGCCAGACAGATGAGGCAGGTAACTGGCAGGTAACTGGTGGGCGCTCCCAGGTGAGCGGACAGATAGCGAAGGCAGGTAACCGGCAGATAACAGGTGAGCGCTCCAGGTGAGCAGGCTGGCAGGTAATGGGCAGATAATAGGCTGGCAGGCAGGATGAGGAGTCAGGCTAGCAGCGGGACCTGAGGGCTGAAGCACAGATCAGACACAGTGCCTTATATATGGGAGGTCCTCCGGCAATTAGCCGGGGACTCCTTAGGACGGCGCGCGCGGTCCCTTTAAGAGAGGGGGAGCGCGCGCGCGCCCTAAACACACAGCCGGGGAAGGAGCGCGTGCCGGAAGAAGTGGGGAGAGAAGCGCAAGAGGACGCCGTGCCAGGAGCGGGGAGGTTAGAGGAACGGCGTCTCTGCCTAGCAAGGGGCAGAGACGCCGATGCTACAAGGATTGACATGGAGTCGATTTTCACGTTTCTGCGCTATTTCACATAATTATGCTAAGAGTCCAGTGATATAGCGAGGTTCTGTACTCACATAATCAGTGTGACTGTAAATAGATTGATCTGTGATATGTTTCAGTAAAGGTACCTTTATACCAGCATTTTTATTTTCCACACACTGCAAGCAAGTAGGAAAATTTATTACCCCTCTGTTCTAAATTTTCTATTATACAAAATCCTGGAACAAATGCTTGTGTGTCACAGAAAATCTATATTAGACTCCTGTCCCAGTATCATGGGCCTCACTCCCTTCACCTTGGCCTACTGCCCTCTGTGGTGATCCACATTGGATTTTGCAGGTTGCCCAGCGTAGATCTATGATATCATCTCCCTAGACCTATTTAATGCCCATTGACACACACACGTGTGTAAATACAAGGACAGGGTCACGGGACAGACAAAGCCAGATTCACACAGGGAACTTACTATGAAGTAGCGAGTGGACACACAATTCACAAAATGTAGCACAAAGACAACAGATTGGAGATAGGTTCTGGTTAAGACCCTGCAGGTTATGAGAAACATACTGGAACAGACACAGGAGGTAAAGAGAAAAACCTACAAAAAGCAAAATGAACAAAAACCCTGCTGTAAATAAGTAAAAAGCAAGTGCATATAATGTTTTTGATCAAAAACAGTGTCACTAAGCACCCTATTTTATTTAAATTCACTTGCTTTTTATTTATTTATAGCAGGGGTTTTGTTCATTTTGCTTCTTGTAGATTTTTTTGATTCATGACCATTGTGAAACATGCATTTATGTGCTGCATGTATACCAACTTAAAACAAGCTCACATTTTGTGTTTTTACTGGAGGTAAAGGGAAAGATCAGACAGATAAAGCCAGGTACAGGAATAGGTCCTAATTCAGATAGAGGAACAAACAGGTTCAGGGTTCAAACAGGGTACTCAGCCCCCAGTGTGGCAGAAACAGGACAGGACCTGGCAACTCAGCACTTGCACAAGCACACTTAAAGAAAGTGTTGCTCTGGCACCTCCCAATGGGTGGAGGTGCCTTAAGTACCCAATGCCTCTTAGCAAAAGGCTGGGAACACAATAGGAAAGTGCACACTGCATCTTTAAGACTCAGGAAGTGCAGGCACAGTCGCTCTAAACATGCAACCAGGAAGCATGCTCAGCAAGCAGAGGATAAGGAATAGACATGAGCGTTGTTCGACTCGAACTGTTCGCCAATCTCAAATTCGAGCTGTTTTGGGCGGTGTTCGAGCCGTTCGGCGAACACGAGCGATTTGAAAAAATTCGGCTGTTCGAGGTTATATTCGATAACTGTTCGTGCACCAAAATCATAACTGGATTTTTTCTCAGTAATGATGAAAATTAATGTTAATACGCAGTTTGAGTGTACAGCGGGGCGGGGAGAGGGGCAGGGGATGGATCTCTGCAGGAATAATGAAGATCTCCTTTTTTTTTTCTCTTTCCCGCATTTACAGTGGAGAGGTGCAATCTGTCAGCCTATCAGCAGCGCACACACGGAGCGAAGTGCTTTTTTTCACACAAGCAAGGGCATGTGTCATTGGCAGTGTATGTCACATGTCCTTGCCCTATAAGACCCAGCCATTTTCCCCGTCGCCACCATTTTCTCACTGCTGCAGCTGCGTGTTAGACGGCACCGCTGTTGCTGTGTGCGCTATACCTTGTTAATTTCAAGCAAATTTTCGCACAAATCTACAGATAGCTTGGGAGTAGGGAATAGTTGTGATTGCAGTCCTTTTAAGGACTACGTTACATCATTTCATACGACTTTTATCATGCAGGTCTGTGCTCTTAAATAGATAGGTTGGGAGTAAAAACTAATTGTAATTGCAGTCCTTTTTAGGACTAGGTTACATCAGATCCTATCACTTTTTGCCAGGCAGGTCTGTGCCAGTGCTGTGCAAGTTTTTTTCACAGCATTTGGCTGAATCTAGCAAAGCTAATCCTTTTTGGCCTATTGCAGAGTGTGTTAGTCAGTGGAGTAGCCTATCTGTGTTGCAAGCTACACCACCTGTGTATAGAATATCAATTTTTTACTACACCTAGTGAAGTAAAACATTTTGGGCATAGCATCATTCTATTAGTACATGTATACTGACCTCCATAAGGTTGCAAATTGAATATAATATTTTTCTGCATCTAGCTCTGAAAAAATATTTGGCCTTCTAGCTGTGTGTGGAACTTGTTCTATTTGTCCATCTATACTGACCTCCATCAGGTTGCAAACTGAATATAATTTTTTCTGCATCTACCTCTGAAAAAATATTTGGGCTTCTAGCTGTGTGTGGGACATGTTCTATTAGTCCATCTATACTGACCTCCATCAGGTTGCAAATTGAATATAATATTTTTCTGCAACTAGCTCTGAAAAAATATTTGGCCTTCTAGCAGTGTGTGGGACTTGTTCTATTAGTCCATTTATACTGACCTCCATCAGGTTGCAAATTAAAAATAATTTTTTGTCTGCATCTAGCTCTGAAAAAATATTTGGCCTTCTAGTAGTGTGTGGGACTTGCTCTATTAGTCCATCTATACTGACCTCCATCAGGTTGCAAATTAAAAATAATTTTTATCTGCATCTAGCTCTGAAAAAATATTTGGCCTTCTAGCAGTGTGTGGGACTTGTTCTATTAGTCCATCTATACTGACCTCCATCAGGTTGCAAATTAAAAATAATTTTTCTCTGGATCTAGCTCTGAAAAAATATTTGGCCTTCTAGCAGTGTGTGGGACTTGTTCTATTAGTCCATCTATACCGACCTCCTTCAGGTTGCAAACTGAATATCATTTTTTTCTGCATCTTACTCTGAAAAAATATTTGGCCTTCTAGCAGTGTGTGGGACTTGTTCTATTAGTCCATCTATACTGACCTCCATCAGGTTGCAAATAGTGTTGAGCAAGCACTAAAATGCTCGGGTGCTCGAAGCTCGGGCCGAGCTCGCCGTGATACTCGGGTGCGCGACCCGAGCAACGAGCCCAATGTTAGTCAATGGGAGACTAGAGCATTTTTGCGGTGGCACCCCCGTCAGTCTTTTAAAAGCCTAACAAGTGCCCAAAACAATAGTGACAGTGCTGAAATGACATGGGGACAGCATGGAGATCGCCCCAGGAAGCATTTCTGACCCCCAGGTCACTGCTGTCAACAACGTGGTCAGAGGTATTAAGCCACTTTTAGAGGCTCACAATAAAACGTTCAAAAACTAAAGTGAAACTTTTTTCTTGTGAAATATGTTAAGGAACATCCTTTCCAGGGTAAAGACTTGTGTATAAGTTAAAATAAATGACCAAAAACAAAAATACTCCTCCACACCTTCGGCTATGTTCACAAGTAGCATTTTTTATGCGTTTTTGCACTTTTGTATTGCTTTCAACTATGACAAATGCATTCACCGAGAAATGTCATTTTAACATTTTACAACCTTATCTGGCCAAGTGCTGGGTGACACATGCATAAAGTGCTGAAAAGACAAGGGAACAGCATGGGGAAGACCCCTGGAAGCATCTCTGACTCCCAGGTCACTGTCTAAAAGTGTGCCCATCATAAGTGATCCTTACTAGAGATGAGCGGTGTTCGACTAGAACTGTTCGCCAATCTCAAATTCGAGCTGTTTTGGGCGGTGTTCGAGTTGTTCGACGAACCCGAACGATTTGCAAAAAATTCGGCTGTTCGAGGTTATGTTCGATAACTGTTCGTGCACCAAAAGCGTGTCCTGCATGTCTGGCGCTATTTAGAGCACCAATCATGCAGGGATTGTCTGCCACTCACTGTAATGCCACAGCCATGGTGGTTGTGGCATTACAGTGATTGCCCAAATCGATGGGAACAGTGCCAACAGTGAAACATGAAAAGCCGGCAATTCATCAGCGGCATACACCGGTACCCGACAATTTAGAACCGAAAGAATAGAGCTTCACACATAGATTAGATAGATAGAAACATGTCAGTCACACATATAAGAAGCACAGTGACAGTGTTGCTTACTGTACTTGTCATTTAGTGTAAAGGATTTATAAAAAAAAATAATTGTGTTTTCATGCACCGTCTCTTTAAAAAAGCCAGCCGGCAATTCAGCATCTGTACCCGACAATTTATAACAGACAGAATAGAGCTTCACACATAGATTAGATAGATAGAAACATGTCAGTCACATATATATGAAGTACAGTGACAGTGTTGATTACTGTACTTGTCATTTAGTGTAAAGGATTTATTAAAAAAAATAATAGTGTTTTCATGCACCGTCTCTTTAAAAAAGCCGGCCGGAAATTCAGCAGTGGTACCTGACAATTTATAACAGACAGAATAGAGCTTCACACATAGATTAGATAGATAGAAACATGTCAGTCACATATATATGAAGTACAGTGACAGTGTTGATTACTGTACTTGTCATTTAGTGTAAAGGATTTATTAAAAAAAATAATAGTGTTTTCATGCACCGTCTCTTTAAAAAAGCCAGCCGGCAATTCAGCATCTGTACCCAACAATTTAGAATAGAAGGAATAGAGAATCACACATAGATTAGGTAGATAGAAACATGTCAGTCACATATATATGAAGTACAGTGACAGTGTTGCTTACTGTACTTGTCATTTAGTATAAAGGATTTATTAAAAAAAATAATAGTGTTTTCATGCACTGTCTCTTTAAAAAAGCCGGCCGGCAATTCAGCATCTGTACCCGACAATTTAGAATAGAAGGAATAGAGAATCACACATAGATTAGATAGATAGAAACATGTCAGTCACATATATATGAAGTACAGTGACAGTGTTGATTACTGTACTTGTCATTTAGTGTTAAAATAAAGGATTTATTTAAAAAAAAATTGGCGTGGGGATCCCCATAATTTTAGGCTCTAGCGGAGGTTAACCAGACGGCTGGGGCAGATGTTTGAAGCCTGGGAAGGGGGTAATACCCACGGAGCTTACCAGGCTACTAATATCAGCCCCCAGTGGAATACCTAGCCTTTACTAGCTATTAAAATGGGGGACCCCCCAAAAAAATGACGTGGGGTCCACCCTAATTTAATAGCTAGCAAAGGCTAGGCAGACAGCTGGGGGCTGATATTAATAGCACAGGAAGGGAGCCATGAATATTGGCCCCCTCCCAGGCTAGAAACACCAGCCGTTAGCCGCCCCAGAAATGGCGCATCCTTAGGATGCGCCAATTCTGGCACTTAGCCTCGCTCTTCCCACTGCCCTGTAGCGGTGGCAGTGGGGTAATAGGGCTGGGGTTGATGTCAGCTTATAATGCCAGCTGACATCAAGCCCAGGTTAGTAATGGAGAGGCATCTATAAGACACCCCCATTACTAACCCCATAGTCAAAGTTAAAAGAAAACACAAACACCCAGAATAAAGTCCTTTAATTGAAATAAAGACACATTCCTTTATTGTTCTAAATTAAACCATACTTACCATCACGCCCATTCCAGCTGAAGCCAACGATCTCCTGCAATAAAAGAAAAATAATAAAGCAACCTCATCCTTACCTTTCCATGGTTCCCACGACGGCTCCAGCTCTGCTACATCGAGATGATAGGCTGGACCGCAGCAGAACGCTGCCATCCAGCCTGTCATCCCGCGGACATTGAGAAGCGCAGGCATGCTTGCGCTCTGCAGTGTCTGGCTGTGACGGCATAAAGATGAGACGAGTTCATGTCCAATGAACTCGGCGCACCTCATGCACGTCACTGACAGCGTGGGAGAATTCTCCTGCACTCAGCACTTCAGCGTGAGAATTCTCCCACGCTGTCAGTGACGTACATGAGGTCAGCTGCGTTCATTGGACATGAATGAGCTCACCTCATGCACGTCACTGACAGCGTGGGAGAATTCTCACGCTGTAGCGCTGAGTGCAGGAGAATTTTCCCACGCTGTCAGTGACGTGCATGAGGTGAGCTGAGATCATTGGACATGAATGAGCTCACCTCATGCACGTCACTGACAGCGTGGGAAAATTCTCCTGCACTCAGCGCTTCAGCGTGAGAATTTTCCCACGCTGTCAGTGACGTGCATGAGGTGAGCTGAGTTCATTGGACATGACCTCGGCTCATCTGGATGCCGTCACAGCGAGACACTGAGGAGCACAAGCATGCCTGCGCTTCTCAGTGTCTGCGGGATGACAGGCTGGATGGCAGCGTTCTGCTGCGGTCCAGCCTGTCATCTCGATGTAGCAGAGCTGAAGATGTCGTGGGAACCATGGAAAGGTAAGGATGAGGTTGCTTAATTATTTTACTTTTATTGCAGAAGACATTGGCTTCAGCTGGAATGGGCGTGATGGTAAGTATGGTTTAATTTAGAACAATAAAGAATTGTGTGTTTATTTCAATTAAAGGACTTTATTCTGGGTGTTGTGTTTTTTTAAATACTTTACTAGAAATTCATGGTGGTCATGTCTAATATTGGCGTGACCCCATGAATTTCGGGCTTAGGGCCAGCTGATAATGCCAAGCTGGCCTTAACCCCTTTATTACCCAGTGAGCCACCGCACCAGGGCCCTGGATGAGTTGGGTACAGCGCCAGAAGATGGCGCTTCTATGAACGCGCCATTTTCTGGGGCGGCTGCGGACTGCAATTTGCAGCGGGTGGGGCCCAGAAAGCTTGGGCCTCCCTGCGCTGTAGATTCCAGCCCCCAGCTGCCTAGTTGTACCTGGCTGGGCACAAAAATAGGGCGAAGCCCCACGCATTTTTTTTTTAAATTATTTCATGAAATTCATGGAATAATTAAGAAAAAAAGGGCTTCCCTATATTGTTGTGTCCAACCAGGTACAAATAGGCAGCTGGTGGTTGGGGGCAGCCCGTCCCTGCCTGCTGTACCTGGCTGGACACAAATATAGTGCGAAGCCCCACGTCAATTTTTTTTTAATTATTTCACTAAATAATTTTTTTAAAAAAGGGCTTCCCTATATTGTTGTGTCTGGCCAGGTACAAATAGGCAGTTGGTGGTTGGGGGCAGCCCGTTCCTGCCTGCTGTACCTGACTGGACACAAATATAGGGCGAAGCCCCACGTCAATTTTTTTTAAATTATTTCAGGAAATTCATGAAATAATGAAAAAAAAATTGATGTGGGGCTTCGCCCTATATTTGTGTCCAGTCAGGTACAGCAGGCAGGAACGGGCTGCTCCCAACCACCAGCTGCCTATTTGTACCTAGCCGGACACAAAAATATAGGGAAGCCCTTTTTTTCTTAATTATTCCATGAATTTCATGAATTTAAAAAAAAAATACGTGGAGCTTCGCCCTATTTTTGTGTCCAGCCAGGTACAACTAGGCAGCTGGGGGCTGGAATCTGCAGCGCAGGGAGGCCCAAGCTTTCTGGGCCCCACCCGCTGCAAATTGCAGTCCGCAGCCACCGCGGAAAATGGCGCGTTCATAGAAGCGCCATCTTCTGGCGCTGTACCCAACTCATCCAGGGCCCTGGTGCGGTGGCTCACTGGGTAATAAAGGGGTTAAGGCCAGCTTGGCATTATCAGCTGGCCCTAAGCCCGAAATTCATGGGGTCACGCCAATATTAGACATGACCACCATGAATTTCTAGTAAAGTATTTAAAAAAAACACAAACACCAAGAAAAAGTCCTTTAATTGAAATAAACACACAATTCTTTATTGTTCTAAATTAAACCATACTTACCGCCACGCCCATTCCAGCTGAAGCCAATGATCTCCTGCAATAAAAGTAAAATAATAAAGCAATATCATCCTTACCTTTCCATGGCTCCCACGACAGCTTCAGCTCTGCTACATCGAGATGACAGGCTGGACCGCAGCAGAACGCTGCCATCCAGCCTGTCATCCCGCAGACACTGAGAAGCGCAGGCATGCTTGCGCTACTCAGTGTCTGGCTGTGACGGCATCCAGATGAGCCGAGGTCATGTCCAATGAACTCGGGTCACCTCATGCACGTCACTGACAGCGTGGGAAAATTCTCACGCTGAAGCGCTGAGTGCAGGAGAATTTTCCCACGCTGTCAGTGACGTACATGAGGTGAGCCGAGTTCATTGTCGGCTCATCTGGATGCCGTCACAGTCAGACACTGAGGAGCGCAAGCATGCCTGCGCTTCTCAGTGTGTGCGGCATGGCAAGCTGGATGGCAGCGTTCTGCTGCGGTCCAGCCTGTCATCTCGATGTAGCAGAGCTGAAGCTGTCCTGGGAACCATGGAAAGGTAAGGATGAGGTTGCTTTATTATTTTTCTTTTATTGCAGGAGATCGTTGGCTTCAGCTGGAATGGGCGTGATGGTAAGTATGGTTTAATTTAGAACAATAAAGAATTGTGTGTTTATTTCAATTAAAGGACTTTATTCTGGGTGTTTGTGTTTTTTTTTTAACTTTGACTATGGGGTTAGTAATGGGGGTGTCTTATAGACGCCTCTCCATTACTAACCTGGGCTTGATGTCAGCTGGCATTATAAGCTGACATCAAACCCAACCCTATTGCCCCCTGCCACCGCACCAGGGCAGCGTGGAAGAGCGAGGCTAAGTGCCAGAATTGGCGCATCCTATGGATGCGCCATTTCTGGGGCGGCTGACGGCTGGTGTTTCTAGCCTGGGAGGGGGCCAATATTCATGGCTCCCTTCCTGGGCAATTAATATCAGCCCCCAGCTGTCTGCCTAGCCTTTGCTAGCTATTAAATTAGGGGGGACCCCACGTCATTTTTTTTGGGGGGGTCCTCCATTTTAATAGCTAGTAAAGGCTAGGTATTCAGCTGGGGGCTGATATTAGTAGCCTGGGAAGCTCCGTGGGTATTACCCCCTTCCCAGGCTTCAAACATCTGCCCCAGCTGTCTGCTTAACCTCTGCTAGAGACTAAAATTACGGGGAACCCCACGCCAATGTTTTTTAATAATAAATCCTTTATTTTAATACTAAATGACAAGTACAGTAACCAACACTATCACTGTACTTATTATATATGTGACTGACATGTTTCTATCTATCTAATCTATGTGTGAAGCTCTATTCTGTCTGTAATAAATTGTCGGGTACAGATGCTGAATTGCCGGCCGGCTTTTTTAAAGAGGCGGTGCATGAAAACACTATTATTTTTTTTGATAAATCCTTTACACTAAATGACAATTACAGTAACCAACACTGTCACTGTACTTCATATATATGTGACTGACATGTTTCTATCTATCTAGTCTATGTGTGATTCTCTATTCCTTCTATTCTAAATTATCGGGTACCGATGCTGAATTGCCAGCCGGCTTTTTTAAAGAGACGGTGCATGAAAACACTATTATTTTTTTTAATAAATCCATGGCAGTAAATGACAAGTACAGTAAGCAACACTGTCACAGTACTTCATATATATGTGACTGACATGTTTCTATCTATCTAATCTATGTGTGAAGCTCTATTCTGTCTGTTATAAATTGTCGGGTACCGCTGCTGAATTGCCGGCCGGCTTTTTTAAAGAGACGGTGCACGAAAACACTATTATATTTTTCAATAAATCCTTTACACTAAATGACAAGTACAGTAAGCAACACTGTCACTGTACTTCATATATATGTGACTGACATGTTTCTATCTATCTAATCTATGTGTGATGCTCTATTCCTTCATGTCTAAATTGTCGGGTACCGGTGTATGCCGCTGCTGAATTGCCGGCCGGCTTTTTTAAAGAGAGCGTCTTCTGAGCAGTTTGTGAGCTTTTGGACACCTTTGAAGGTGTTTTCTATGTGTTCCTATGTGTTTTTGTTTGCCTGCCATTGGTTTTAACGGTGTCCGACGGTGTTCTAAGGTGTTCGACGAACAGTTCCTCGAACATCCCGGTGTTCGACGAACCGAACCGAACCCGAACACTACGGGGGTGGCTCAACACTAATCCTTACCGCATCAGAAGATGCAGACTTGCAACTATCCCCATGCAAGTTCTAGTCCCAGGGCAGTGTTCAATTGTACCTCCCCCATTCCTTGCAATGCAAGCTCAAGTATGCAGCCTGCCACCCACCCACCCCTAGGCTGCAATACCATACTGCTTGCTTGCTTGAACTTGAAATTGGGCCTTTTAGGCATGTGGAGGCGGAATCTGGCCACGACGTCATGGCTGTGTTGGCGGCCTGGAATCCATACTCAGTCCCCAGCCGCCCGGCGGCCTGGTGTCCATACTCGGTCCCCAGCCGCCCCGCGGCCGGGAGTCCACACACGGTCCCCAGCCACCTGGGGGCAGCCGGGTGTCCATAAACGGTCCCCAGCCGCCCCTATTTCTCCTTGGAACATCCCCCCACACACTTTTATTAGCCCGGCCTGCTTTAGGCAGCATTGGACGAGCCCACCAGAGAACCAGACTCCTCCGGTGGGCCCTGACTTCTCCATCGGTGGAATTGAGAGTGCCAAGGTGAGGAGCATGATGATGATGACAGAAGTTAGCATCTTCTATGTTTTCTTTTAATGCAAGTGTAAGTGTGCAGCCTGCCACCCACCCACCCCCAGACTGCAATTCCATACTGCTAGCTTGCACTTGAAATGGGGCCTTTTAGTTTGGAGGAGGCCGAAGCTGGCCACTACCTCATGGCTGCTTCGGCAGTGAGGTATCCATACTCAGTCCCCAGCCGCCCATATTTGTCCTGGTGTGCCTTATACATAAGATTAAGCGCGTATACCAAAACATTACCTGTGCCCTCCCCAGTGCATTTAGTGGGAAGGAGAGCCTATTCCACTGTAGTGTGTGCATGCCAAACCCCTGTTCATGGTACATGCGAAGATGCCTCCCACCTTGCACCTGTCGTTGCAGACTTGCAACTATCCACATTCAAGTCCTTGTCCCAGGGCAGTGTTCAATTGTACCTCTCCCATTCCTTGCATTGCAAGTGCAAGAATGCAGCCTGCCACCCACCCACCCCCAGGCTGCAATACCATACTGCTTGCTTGCTTGCACTTTAAATTGGGCCTTTTAGGCATGTGGTGGCGGAATCTGGCCACCACGCCATGGCTGTGTCGGCGGCCTGGTATCCATACTCAGTCCCCAGCCGCCTGGTGGCCGGGTGTCCCCGCTTGCTCCCCAGCCTCCAGGGGGTGGCCGAGTGTCCATACTCGGTCCCCAGCCACCCCTATTTGTCCCGGTAACCTTTCCCACACTTTTCTTAGCCTGGCCTTCTTTAGGGCAGCATTGGCCGAGCCCACCGAACTATCAGACTTCTCTGGTGGGCCCAGGTTTCTCCATCAGGGGAGTTGAGAGTGCCAAGGTGAGGAGCATGATGAGGATGATAGAAGTTAGCATCTGCTTTGTTTTGTTGTAATGCAAGCGCATGTATGTAGTAGCGGCTAGGCCTGAGGTGGTCAGCGTTTTGGCGCATATCCTACCTCCTCCGAGGATTGCTGGATGTTTTCCTGCTACTATCCAAGTTCTATGACTCCCGTTAAAACAAAGCTTCAGGTGATAAATGATGGATGAGGTAGTGGCAAAGGAGAAAGAGCAGGAGGAACAGGGACCATTCACATCAATATCAGGCCAGTCAACCAGATATGTCTTGTAGGATATGTTTCTGTAACAAAAGGAGCGGTTCAGCTACACAGTTATAGGGCATACAGTGAGTGCAATGCCTACCAAAAATTTCGAGCCACTCCAATGCCCCTTGGAAATGACATGGAGGTCAGAGGGCGTTAACTAAACCTTTTTTTCCATTTATAGCAACTGGGTCTCCCGTGCACTGTTGGCCTAAGCAGTGAATGGAAGGCTTTCCAAAAATTATGAGGAACTGCAATGCCCCTTACAAGAGCCATGTGTGGCACCCCAGGGGTCTGGTCACCACAGTAATAGAGATAGAGCAAGTGGGAGGTTTCCTGTTCAGGATCCCTTAAACATGCAACATCCTCCTGCCCCAATCCTGGGAGGGGAGAATTCTGCCCTTATAAACTGGATCTGGGGCGGGGTTGAGAGAGTCAGAGAACAGTCAGAGTCAGAGTGAGAGCAAGGGAAAGTAACAGCAAGGAGCTCTGTAGGAGCTAGGAGCTAAAGACCAGGGGCTGGAAGCTGAGCAGAGCTCGCCCTGGTAGAAGACAATAGGAACCGGACACAGGAGTTGGAAGCTGTGAGGACTTTAATATCCAGCAGCAGAAACCAGCCAGCAGGGGATTTCAGGTCCTCTGGCCATAGAAGCCCGGAGGCTCAGTCACAAGCAAGGGACCAGCACTGCCGTCGTGGAGCGGAGGCTAACAGAAGGCCCCAAGTCACCAGCCATACGGGTGAGCACTACACGGTACACTCAGGGACGTGGGCTACTTCTACCCGCTTACAGCAAGGTAGCCAGGAAGAGTGCAGACAGACGGGGAGGCCTACAACTCCACCTGGCCAGGGGAACTCCTGCTTGCTCACAGAATGACCAGGCCTCTTATGCTAGCCAGTACTCCCGGGAGGGTCTACCTTATAATCATCAGTAAAGACCCTGAACTGCACTGCAAAGACTCTTGAGTCATTCCTGCTGAGCTCGTGCCCCTTCACCCACATCATCCACACTCACTGGCCTGAGGCTATACTCGTCCCGAGGGGAGTTATCCCATTCTATGCTGTGCACACAACAACAGCCTCAGCGGTCTGCCTCGCAGCGGTGATACTCCCTGACCGCAATCCACGGGTGGCGCAGTCGGACAATTAACCTCAAAACCTAAGAAAGACTGCCACTGGTTTGACCAGCCTGAACCACGGGACCGGGTCACCGCCACGGAGACTACAGACCCCAGAGACCCGGCACCGCCTATCCCACACAAGTGTACACACGGCCCAGGGGGCGCGTCACATGCAGTAAAGCATATTACAAACATAAGTCCCATTATTGGGGAGTGGGTGTCCCATGGTATTTGCTTATGCTTTCCCAGCAAAAGCTGCCAAAAATTAGGACGGAGCAACTTGCAATGCCCCTTACAAGAGCCATGCAGTACAGCATATTACAAACATAAGTCACATAATTGGGGAGTGGGTGTCCCATAGTATTTGCTTATGCTTTCCCAGCAAAAGCTGCCAAAAATTAGGACGGAGCAACCTGCAATGCCCCTTACAAGAGCCATGCAGTACAGCATATTACAAACATAAGTCCCATTATTGGAGAGTGGGTGTCCCATAGTATTTGCTTATGCTTTCCCAGCAAAAGCTGCCAAAAATTAGGACGGAGCAACTTGCAATGCCCCTTACAAGAGCCATGCAGTACAGCATATTACAAACATAAGTCCAATTATTGGGGAGTGGGTGTCCCATAGTATTTGCTTATGCCTTGCAAGCAAAAGCTTCCAAAAATAAGGACGGAGCAACTTGCAATGCCCCTTACAAGAGCCATGCAGTACAGCATATTACAAACATAAGTCCCATTATTGGGGAGTGGGTGTCCCATGGTATTTGCTTATGCTTTCCCAGCAAAAGCTGCCAAAAATTAGGATGGAGCAACTTGCAATGCCCCTTACAAGAGCCATGCAGTACAGCATATTACAAACATAAGTCCCATTATTGGGGAGTGGGTGTCCCATAGTATTTGCTTAGGCTTTCCCAGCAAAAGCTGCCAAAAATTAGGACGGAGCAACTTGCAATGCCCCTTACAAGAGCCATGCAGTACAGCATATTCCAAACATAAGTCCCATTATTGGGGAGTGGGTGTCCCATAGTATTTGCTTATGCCTTGCAAGCAAAAGCTTCCAAAAATAAGGACGGAGGAACTTGCAATGCTGGCACCCTGGTGGTATAGTGGTGGTGGAGGCTGAGAATAAGGAGAAGAAGATTAAACAGCCGAAACGAGGAAGCGTATACCCATGTGTGGGTGTGAAGCGGTGCATGTGAATACACCTCCCGAAATAACACAGTGGATTTGACTTTATGTTACTCTGCTGTCATTTGGTGGTGATGAGAAGTCTGGCCCAATCCAGCCCTTGTTCATTTTGATAAGGGTCAGCTTGTCAGCATTGTCAGTTGACAGTCGAGTGCGCTTATCAGTTATAATTCCCCCAGCGGCACTAAAAACACGCTCCGATAACACGCTAGCGGCAGGGCAGGCCAGGACCTCCAAGGCGTACAGAGCGAGTTCATTCCAAGTGTCCAGCTTGGATACCCAATAATTAAAAGGCACAGAGGAATCACGGAGGACGCTGGTACGATCAGCAAGGTACTCCCTCACCATCTTTTGAAACTTTCCACTCCTTGTGAGAGTACGCCGTGCCTCAGGGCCTGTAAGCTGGGCGGGTGTCAGAAAACTGTCCCAGAACGTTGACAGTGTTCCCCTGCCTCTGCTGGATTGGAGTTGCATCTCTCTCGCCTGTACGCCTTGGTTGGGCAACTAACTGTGACTTCTGCCGCTAGCGTGTTCAGATGGGAATTTTTTTAAGAGTTCTGCAGCAAGGGCCTTCTGGTATTGCCCCATTTTTGTAGTCCTCGCCACCTCAGGAATAAGACAGTGAAAGTTCTCCTTGTAGCGGGGATCTACAAGTGTCACCAACCAGTAATGACTGTCACCCAACATTTTGACAACGCGAGGGTCACGGTTAAAGCAGCGTAACATAAAGTCAGCCATGCGTGCCAGACTGGTAACGGGCAAGATTTCCGTGTCCTCACCAAGATGACGACTGACCATGCTCTCCTCCTCCTCCTCCTCTTCCTCCTCCCCCCTGTCCTCAGGCCACCCATGCTGAACCGACGGTATGACACTTGTACAGGTACTACCGTCTACAACGCATGATAGCAGCTCCTGTTCTTCCTCCTCCTCCTCCTCCTCTCCCTCATTGTCCCCCAATGCATGTTGGGATGAGATGAGGCTGGGCTGTGTGTAATCGCCCGCTACGGCTTCTTGATCCATCTCATCATACCCTGGCTGCAATGCCTCCTCTTTAATTCTCTGCAGAGAGAGTTGCAAAAGACAGACAAGTGGGATGCTGACACTAATGATGGCGTCATAGCCACTCACCATCTTGGTGGCCTCCTCAAAGTTTGTCAGGATGGTACATATGTCGGACATCCAGGTCCACTCCTGAGGTCTTATGTGTGGAGTCTGACCTGAATATCGACGGCCTTGTTACAGCTGGTACTCCACAACTGCTCTCTTCTGCTCACAAATCCTTTGCAACATGTGGAGGGTAGAGTTCCAACGTGTGGGGACATCACACACCAGTCGGTGTGCCGGAAGCTGCAAAGGCTGCTGCAACACAGCAAGGAAGGCGGAAGCTGTAGCCGACTTGCGAAAATGAGCTGACCGGCGGCGTACTTTCACGAGCAGATCTGGCAAATCGGGGTACGATTTAAGAAACCGCTGAACCACGAGGTTAAGCACATGAGCCAGGCATGGTACGTGTGTGATCTCACCTCGCCTCAAAGTCGCCACCAGGTTACGGCCATTGTCACACACGACCATGCCGGGATGTAGGTTCAGCGGTCTCAGCCACAGATCTGCCTGCTCTTTCACAGCTGTCCACAACTCACAAGCAGTGTGAGGTTTATCACCTAAGCTTATGAGTTTCAGCACAGCCTGTTGCTGCTTTGCGGAGGCAGTACTGCAATGCTTCCAGCTTGTAACTGATGTGGTGATATCTGAGATGGAGGCTGAACATGAGGAGGAGGAGGAGGATGCGCAGGAGCTGTACACTGTGGGGGCAACTCTGACTGACATAGGGCCCGCAATCCTCGGTGTGTGGAGGATGTGTTCCGTCCCAAGGTCAGACTGGGTCCCGGCTTCCACTATGTTTACCCAGTGTGCCGTCAGAGAGATGTACCGTCCCTGGCCACAAGCACTTGTCCACGTGTCCGTTGTCAGGTGGACTCTCCCAGTAACTGCGTTGTTGAGGGCACGGCAGATGCTTTAGGACACGTGCTTGTGTATTGCTGGGATGGCACAACGGGCAAAATAGTGTCGGCTGGGGACCGAGTACCGAGGGACGGCCACCGCCATAAGATTGCGGAAGGATTCCGTCTCCACCAGCCTAAAAGGCAGCATTTCCAATGCAAGCAGTCGTGAAATGTGCGAATTTAGGACTGTGGCCTGTGGGGCGTTAGCTGCGAATTTCCACTTTCATTCAAAGGTCTGGGATATGGACAATTGAACGCTGCGGTGGGACGTGGACGTTGATGCTGCTTCTTTAGAAACTGCCATAACAAGTGAAGACTGAGAGGAGGGGGCATCTTTACATGCAGTATGGACAGGGGATTGCCTTGCACACACAACAGGGGGTTCTATTGCACGCACAACAGTGGAAGAAGCAGTGGTGACACCCGCTGACACTGGTCGTGGACTCTGGGTTTCGCCCCACAAAGTCGGGTGCTTTGCTGCCATGTGCCTGATCATGGTGGTGGTGGTCAGGCTGGTAGTTTTGTCACCCCTGCTGATGCTGGCATGGCAGGTGAAACATATGGCCTTTTTGGGGTTATCAGCAGAGTCTTTAAAAAAATTCCAGACTCTGGAAGACCTACCGCTTGTACTGGCAACGTCCCTCGTGTTGGTGTTAAGGGGAACAGTTGACTGCCTTCTGTCTGCGGCCACCACACTGCTTCTTCCTGCCTGTTGGGGTACTCTGCCTCCCTCCCCCTGTGTGCTGCTGGCCTCACTCTGCATGTCCTCCTTCCACGTTGGGTCAGTTACTAGATCATCCACCACCTCCTCCTCTTCCACTTGCGCACCACGATCCTCCTCCTCACTTCCTGGCAATTGTGTCTCGTCATCGTCCACCTCTTGTGACAGATTGCCACCGTCGACTTCCTGTGGCCGTGGCTGTTCAAATATTTGGGCTTCGCAACATGGGATCTCCTCTTCCACCACTTCAAGCGTATCAGGCGAGGGGCCCAAATATGGAAATGGACCAGTGAACAGCTCTTGAGAGTGTCCAAGTGTGGGATCACTTGCTGTCTGACGACACTCGGCATGGTGGGAGGAAGGAGCATCAGGGTGAGGAGGAGTATGCGGTCGAGACTAACGGCTACTAAGAGTTGACCGTGTGGAAGACAGACCGGAGGTGGTGGTGCCCAGGTAACTGGAAGTATTATCTGCTATCCAATTAATAACCTGTTCACACTGATCAGTTCTCAATACTGGTGTTGTTCTGTGCTTCCCTAGTAATTCGGTCAAGAAGTGGGAGCGAGAAGAAGTGGCTGTTGGTTGTGGCACATTTTCACCTTGGCCACGGCCCCGTCCTCTGCACGAACCATCACCAGAACGTCCACTTCCACGTCCCTTGCCACGCGCCTTGCCCATTGTAAATGAAGTAAAATAGCTTACACTTGCACTATCAATGGAAAAAGGGTAATAAAGAGTAGATTAGAACCGTGGAAGAGGAAAACCACAGTTATTGTTTACTGGGGTATACCACACTTTTTTAAATAGAGATATTTGCGGCTGAACAGTGAGCGACACACTCAAACTGCTTTTTTTTTAGATACCAAAGGCCCAAAACTGGATAGTACAGCGATATGACCCATGGAACTGCGAAACCACACTGGGATGTCGGAGCTACACAAGACTATTTTCAACAGATATATTTTTGTGTCACAACAGTCAGGAGACACTACTGTTTTTCTTTATGGAAAAAACTACCAAAACCTGAATAATAGAGATTTTTTACCGTGGGATGGCAAAACCACAGTTATTGTTTACTGGGGTATACCACACTTTTTTAAATAGAGATATTTGCGGCTGAACAGTGAGCGACACACTCAAACTGCTTTTTTTTTAGATACAAATGGCCCAAAATGGATAATACAGAGGTTTGAACCGTGGAAGTGCAAAACAACACTTCTGTTGCTCTAGCCAACACCAGACTATTTTCAACAGTTATATTTGTGTCTGGGGGGGGGGGACACACCAAAAGGTTAATAAGACGGGTATTTGTACAGTGTGAAGGAGGAAAAAAAAAGGAGGATTTAGATGAAAAAAAAAGGATTTTTCCTGGCCCCCGACACCTGGTGCTAAGTCCAGCAATTTCAGCAACAGGAGCACACAGGACTGTAATGCAGCGTTTGCTGGTATAACCACTGTATCTCCTATACAGCCTGCCTGCCTGGTATCTGGGATGGATATTAGTCCTGAAAAGGACTGTTTGTTTGTTCTGGCAGCCTTTACAGACCCTACACTAACTATTTCGCAGTTTATATCTCTCCCTAAATCAGCAGCGCTGTCCCTACACTGTCTAATCCGGAGCGACTGTGTCCAAGATGGCGGCGCCCCGTTTTAAATACTCGAGGTGACGCTGTGCGGCCAGCCAATCACTGTAATTCACACAACCAACATGGCTGCAGCATTACAGTGACTGGCTGGCAATCCCTGCATGTTCATTGGCTCTGTAAAAAGAGCGCCAAACATGCAGGGCGGAGACCCGAGCTCCCGCCCGAGTAACATGAAATGCTCGGTGCTCGCCGAACATCCCGAGTAGCGTGATGCTCGGGCGAGTACCGATCAGTGTCGAGCATGTTCGCTCATCACTAGTTGCAAACTGAATATAATTTTTTTCTGCATCTACCTCTGAAAAAAAAATTTGGGCTTCTAGCTGTGTGTGGGACTTGTTCTATTAGTCCATCTATACTGACCTCCATCAGGTTGCAAATTGAATATACTGTTTTTCTGCATCTAGCTCTGAAAAAATATTTGGCCTTCTAGCAGTGTGTGGGACTTGTTCTGTTAGTCCATCTATACTGACCGCCATCAGGTTGCAAACTGAATATAATTTTTTTCTGCATCTACCTCTGAAAAAATATTTGGGCTTCTAGCTGTGTGTGGGACTTGTTCTATTAGTCCATCTATACTGACCTCCATCAGGTTGCAAATTGAATATAATTTTTTTCTGCATCTACCTCTGAAAAAATATTTATCCTTCTAGGAGTGTGTGGGACTTGTTCTATTAGTCCATCTATACTGACCTCCATCAGGTTGCAAACTGAATATAATTTTTTTCTGCATCTACCTCTGAAAAAATATTTGGGCTTCTAGCTGTGTGTGGGACTTGTTCTATTAGTCCATCTATACTGACCTCCATCAGGTTGCAAATTGAATATAATATTTTTCTGTATCTGAAAAAATATTTGGCCTTCTAACAGTGTGTGGGACTTGTTCTATTAGTCCATCTATACTGACACCCATCAGGTTGCAAATTCAAAATAATTTTTTGTCTGGATCTAGCTCTGAAAAAATATTTGGCCTTCTAGCAGTGTGTGGGACTTGTTCTATTAGTCCATCTATACTGACCTCCATCAGGTTGCAAACTGAATATAATTTTTTTCTGCATCTACCTCTGAAAAAAATTTGGGCTTCTAGCTGTGTGTGGGACTTGTTCTATTAGTCCATCTATACTGACCTCAATCAGGTTGCAAATTGAATATAATTTTTTTCTGCATCTAGCTCTGAAAAAATATTTGGCCTTCTAGCAGTGTGTGGGACTTGTTCTATTAGTCCATCTATACTGACCTCCATCAGGTTGCAAATTAAAAATTTTTTTTATCTGCATCTAGCTCTGAAAAAATATTTGGCCTTTTAGCAGTGTGTGGGACTTTTTCTATTAGTCCATCTATACTGACCTCCATCAGGTTGCAAACTGAATATAATTTTTTTCTGCATCTACCTCTGAAAAAATATTTGGCCTTCTAGCAGTGTGTGGGACTCATTGTATTAGGCCATCTATACCAAGCTCCACCAGCTTTTAAATTAATAATTTTTAGCTGCATCTAGCCCTGAAAATAATTTTTCTTCCCAATCGTGGTAGCAATAGAAATATGGGGCGCGCTCCTGGCTTACAAAAATATACGCTTCATAACAAAAAACACCAGCCTAGCGCACTGCATTAATAAGATGGCATCATCGTCTCTCCCAGTGCTAGGCCTACTACCCAGGCTAGCATTCCTGTACCTAAAACACAATGTATGGGTCCACGCTAGCCACTATGCTGAGGGGTCTAAAGCTGCTGCTAACGCTTTATAATAATTCAATTGGCAGATTTTCACAGAGCTCTTCCACAACGCCCACCCATCGGGCAACAGTTGCCCACCTTCCCTATGGGATCTAGTGGCGAATAGTTGATGCCATTAATCAGAGCGTCAGTTGCCCCGTCGACGTGTCAAGCATATGGTAAGGCATGGGAAGAGTGGACACGACTAGTAGCAGGCAGACGGGTTGACCAATTTGAACAAGCCAGATCACAAGTCACCATAGAATTTCTCCACCAGCTAATGATGAGGGGCATATCAGGGGCGTCAGCGCAGCGGTGTCTGACCGGAGTAGCATTTCACTTCCAACTACTGAATTGGGGAGATGTGACAAAGATTCATCATCAGACAATCCATAAAAGGGTGGAAAAGGGGTCAGCCAAGTCAGGAGTGTAGACGTCCCGTCCCGTGTCACTAAAACTGATTTCTCACATCATATCCCTAACACCATTAACATGACACTCACAATTTGAAGCAACACTACTGTCTACTGCATTTGTGATCGCCTTTTTCGGGGCGCTATGCATAGGCGAATTAGTCCCTCAATCCAAAATTACCACCAGTGGAGGCTTATTACACCAGGACGTAGTGATAGCAAATAATGCAATACGTGTATGCATACACAAATCGAAAACGGTTCCAGCGGGCAGGGGCACATGGGTACTTCTACAACCCACAAACGGTACACTGAGTTGGGTAACAATAGTAAAAACATATCTAACCATCAGATCACAAAGTAATTTCTTCCTATCACACATTGATGGAACGCCATTATCAAGATACCAGTTCCAAACTATATTTAATAAATGCATAACATCGGCAGGGAACCACCCCAAAGATTACGGGACACACTCATTCAGCATAGGCGCGGCCACGGAAGCAGCAAGAGCAGGACTGTCAGAAACGGAAGGTCAGAGGATAGGGAGATGGCGATCCACGTGTTTGGCAAGATACATAAGACCGGACTTGTTATCCTAACGTGGTTTGTTTCTTTTACAGGTGACGCTAAGCCAACAGTGTGGGTGATAGGCCACTCGTATATATATTGGGCATAAAAAAGGGCGAAAGTCCGCCCAGGCGGGAGGAAATTAGAGTTTCATAACACATATTTCAACTGGAGAGGTATTAGAGGCCTTCTATGGCCACAGGTACTTATGGAGGTAATCAAGGTAGGGAGAGAGGCAAGATGTCCGGTCATCTTCGTTATACAGGCCGGGGGAAAGAACCTAGGTCATCACAAGAGTGCATAACTAATTGCAATAATGAAACTAGACACTGAGCGCTTCAGAGAATTTTTCACAAAACTAGCTATAGTATGGTCAGAGATTGTGCCGATAGCGGTATGGCAAGGTGCGCGAGACATCACGGCTATCGAATGGACAAGGCGGGTAATAAATAATCGGATGGCAAAATTTAGAAAAGACAGAGGCGGTGTAGTGGAACGACACCGACAACTGGAAGGAGATAAAGCAGGCCTCATACGGCCCGACGGTGTTCACTTAATGGATATTGGACTGGACATATTCCTGTCAGGACTCCAGGACGGAGTGGAACAAGCGTTAAGAGTGATGGGTTGGGGTCCGAGTCCTGCATACGAGTATGCAGGATCCTCCGTGGCCTGGAAATTGAAAGGACATGTTGGAGATTTACACTTGTTGGCCAAGTTGCCGGAGTGGAGACCCAGGGCATGCTGCAACAAGCTGAATTATTTTAGAAATAAAATGCCTTTCTAATGGAATGGGTATAAAGAGTTAATAAAGCTGAGACCGATCCTCACCCATCCAGTTGTAAGAGTTACATTATTGTATTGTCAAGGAAAGGGGGGCAGTAGGGCGGCTGAGCGTCTGGGTTTGGTTGGGGGTCCCCACAGTCTGCCTAGGCTAGATGCATTTAAAAATTCTTATTAGATACACAGGCGGTGCAGCTTGCTTCGCAGCTGGGCTACTGCCCCAAAGTATTGCCTAGGCTAGATGCAGTTAAAAATTCTACGCTGACTAGCAGACACTGAAGATTTGGAGCAGACCTCTGAGTAAACAGCTCTTCAGACTCAACCATCTGTGTTACCGCAAGCCATAGTGTATGTAGTTTCTTACAGTTAAAAGGGGGGGGAGCGACCCAACCCACCTGGAATTGACGATGCCAACGTCACGTAAGACACAGCAAGGGGACGCCAAAAAGAGTCTCCATTTTTTCAAAAAATTGTGGCACAGACACCACTTAACCCTAGAACGAATACCTGGGGCCTCGCAGTCTCGCCCTGTTAATTGTTTTCTATTTTCTGCAAGATTACTTTAGTTCGAATTTTGAAACTCTAGGTATTCTTCTTGTATATAGTTGTTTGTCATTTGAGTTTGAGTTATTCCATGTTATTTGCACACGGGCCTAAAAGGCCCCAGGTATATGAAAGTTTAGATTTTTATGGTCATGCGTTCTAGGGTTAAGTGGCATCAATTGCCCCACAGTTGCTTAAAACGGTTGGTGAGATTGATATTACCAAATCCTCAAGCTTTTAGTCTCCCAAGGATAACACAGGGTTAGAAAAGTCCTTGCGAATCCATAATTTGTTCATCTTTATGAACGTGAGTCTGTCTTCATTCTCAGTGGACAGACGCGTGCCCTTATCTGTCAGCACACCACCAGCAGCGCTGAACACACGTTCAGAGAGAACACTGGCTGCAGGGCATGACAAGATCTCCAAGGCGTGAGTGGCGAGCTCCGGCCATTTTTCCAGATTGGAATACCAAAATGAGCAAGGGTCCAGTGACACAGTCATGTCTTCGATGTTCACTTGGAGATAGTCAATGCCTAGAGAGGATGGTGCAGGAGTATGTGTCAGACTTCTTGTCTCCTGTGGCCTTGCAAAGGATGGTCTAAAAAAGTGGTGAAACGATTCCACAAAATTGCTCTTACCAGCAGATACTGTGTTACTGTTATGGTTTGAGTGATGAAGACTCGACAGTCCCACAGTTGGCAAGTTAGAACTGTGAGATTCACTTCGTGCACCACTGGTGTTTTGTGGAAAAGCACATGTAAAATTCAGCAACAGCGTCTACAGATACTCCTGCATGCGTCTATCCCTTTTTATGGCAGGAATTATTTCGGCAAATTTACTTTTGTACGGGGAATCTAAGAGTGTGGCAACCCAGTAGTCGGGATTACTTCGAATTCTGCAATCTGAGGGTCATGTTGCAGGTAGCACAGCAAGAAGGCACTCATGTGTCTTGCGCATCCAGGAGGACCAAGTCCTTGTTGTGTTGGTAGCGAGGTAATAATCATGCTTCCTTCCTCTGCCCTCTCCCCCCAACCTCGCACAACAGAAATGTGATCAAGGTCTCCCTCATCTGATGAGTCTTCCATGTCCATCGCCAGTTCATCCTCCACTTCTTCCTTGGCTCCTGCACCTTCCTCAACAGTTTGGCTGCTACCATGCGCCCTGGTTAATCCCTCTCCCCCACCCTCCCATGCCTGCCACCTTGGTGCTGCCAACCGTCTGGACCTTGGAGATGTTATCCCTTCCGCATACGACTCCTCCTCCACTTCCTCCACCTCCTCTTGTCCCACCACCTGACTCTGAATTCTGTTTAATGTGTGCTCCAGCATGTAAATCACTGGAATAGTCATGTTGATAATGGCATCGTCGTCAGCACTAAACATCTTTGTCGCCATTTCAAAACTGTGCAGAAGGGTGTGTGGCACCCCTGAGGGTTCAGTCGCCACAGAGTTAATGCATCTCACCCAGAGGTGTGGTATCTCACCCTCAGGTAAGGAAGGAGTATGGCTCGGGACCCTAACACCTGCATCCAACACATACCCGCAGTGGGGGTAGGGCGAGATTTCTCCTAAGGGAGAGCACAGTCCCAGGTCCCTAGCTGGTGGGAGGGTCCTATGTAGTGGGTGCTTAGGGGAGCAGCTTAGGGGAGCACATGACAGGGAGAGTATAAATAGGAAGCCATCTTAGAAAGAGCAAGCCAGTCAGAGGAGGAAAAGTGACAGGAGCAGAGGCTCGGTATGAGCTCTGCTCCGGAGGCGGGCCTAGCCTGGGAGGCCCAGGACTGAAATAGAGAAGAGAGGAGTGGGAGCAGGAAGGCTCCAGGAACCGAAGGGACTGTAGGGCTACGGGCCGTGCAGAAGGCCACCCGTACTCCCGCTGCTACCAGGAGGTAGAGGGGTAAGGCCAGATTAGGGGAACCGGTCCCTCAACTAGAGGAGATACAGCAAGGCTCAACTAGAAACCGGAGGCTGCAGCATTTCATGTACTGTAGGCAAAAGTCCACACCAGTCTCACTAAGAAGGTAGCCTAATAGGACCCAGGGGACGGAACACAAGACGCCCGAAAAAGGCCCGAGGATACTAGATAGAAGTGTCACTGGGTGTGAGGTGCAGGGAGAAGGACAGAGAAAGGACACACAGAAGGGGGTCCTGCTAAGTACTCCGGTGTTATCTGGGGGTGTACTGAGCCCCTCACTGAGTAAGCACAGCACGACGGGTGAGATTGCTCTGGTACCAGTAATCTGGACTGCAACAACTGTGAGTAAAGATCTTGGGACTGCATCACACGGACTCTGTGTTCATTACTGACTCCCTGCACTACAACCACCATCATCCACCCACACTGCCCTGAAGCTACACTCTTCCTGTGGTGAGTAATAATACCATTGCTGCAAAACCACCAGCTTCAGAGGACTGTTCCGCAGCGGCGGCCCCTTTGGCCGCACTCCACAGGTGGCGTAGTCGGACATTATAAAATCCATATAAACAAATTACCGTTGGATTGACCGCCCTGGGTCACGGTCAGGGTCACCACCACAGTGACTACAACCCCCAGCGTCTACCGGCCCGGCTCAGGGTACCCCACGGCCCAGGGGGCGCGTCAACTTCATAGGTCCCTGATCTGAGACCACTCCTGCAGCGTGATTTGCCCCACCTCTGTATCTCGTTGGCCCAGGCTATACGTCAGAATGTATTTCACCTTGGCTTGTCGGTGCTGCCACAGTCGCTGCAACATGTGAAGAGTTGAATTCCACCATTTCGGCACATCACATTTCAGCCGGTGAACTGGCAGGCCCAACGACTTCTGTAGAGATGTAAGTCGTTGAGCTGCAGGATGCGAACAGCAGAAGTGAGCACACAGCGACCGTGCCCTCTGCAGAAGGCCATCTAGTCCGGGATAGTGGGCTAACAATTTATGGACAACCAGGTTCAACACGTGAGCCATACAAGGCACGTGTGTGACATTGCCCCGGCGAAGGGCCGCACCCAGGTTTGCAGCATTGTCGCACACGGCCTTCCCTGGTTGCAGGACCAGTGGAGACAACCATTCATGAAACTGGGTCTCCAGAGCTGACCACAACTCCTCAGCTGTGTGACTCACATTTCCCAGACATTTCAAAGTAAACACTGATGCCTTGAGCCCTGCTGCCAGCATAGTAAGGAGGTGTGCAGGATTCCTTCTGCGCAGTTAGAAAGCAGGTGGCATTACCAGACAGGCTTTGGGTGCAGGTGGAGGACCGAGAGGAGGTTGAGGAGGCAGAAGCAGTGGAGGAACTTCGAGATAAAGAGGATTGACGCACAACTCGTGGGGACGGTAAGACTTGGACAGCAGCCCCTTGTCCTGCTGTCACCATAGTTACCCAGTGCCCAGTCAGCGACATGTAACGCCCCTGTCCATGCCTACTCGTCCAAGTGTCTGTGGTGAAATGCACCCTGTCACACACAGAGTTTCTCAAAGAAGTGGTGATGTTGTGTGCGACATGCTGGTGGAGTGCAGGCACACCTTTCTTTGAGAAGTAGTGTCGACTGGGCATCTGGTACTGGGGCACTGCGACGGACATAAGGTCTCGAAAATCCACTGTGTCCTCCAGGCGGAAAGGCAGCATTTCTGTAGCCAACAGCTTGCAGATGGTGAAATTCAACCTCTTAGCTTTCTCATGGCTAGGAGGAAATGGTCTTTTACTTTTCCACATCTGAGGGACCGAGGGCTGGCTGTTGTGCTTTGACGGGGTTGAGTAGGGTGTCCCCGGCAAACTGAATGTCTGTGAGGAAGATGAAGGCGGACATGTTAGGTTGCCTTGATCCAAAGGTGGTGCTCTCGATGTCAGAGAGTGCTCAACACCAGCAGGTGTTTCCACTTCCCAATGAACTGACTACCTGCCAATCACACTGGCTGTTGCAGGTAAAGAGGTGGCAGGTCTGCGTCTAAAAACATGTGTGACTGCTGTCCCCCCAGTCACAGAGGATGAAGAGGCCGCGGATGCACAAGATGGGGCAGACGGTGGTTGGCCCCGCCTGCTAGGCCGCATTGTAGCACAGTGAGCTTCCCACTGCAACTTATGCTTCATATCCATGTGATGGTACATGCATGAAGTACTCAAACTATGGATTTTTTGGCCTCTACTTAGCTTTTGGTGACAAATATTACAGATAACACGAGTTGGGTCATCCTTATCGATCTGAATAAATGCCCAGGCTATGCAAGGCTTAGAGCCCATGCGACCTGAAGAGCCACTACGACTTTTGGTCAGAGGCAGAGTTGTGGTTGAGGATGCAGTTGTTGACGAGCTTCCAGTACTCCGTCTTTGTCCAGGACGGCGCAACCTAACCTCGTTGTCAATAGCATCTGTGACGCCCCGCTGCGCTTGGTATCACAGATCCTAGAAGAGTGTATTGATGGAATCCTCCACAAGAGGCCCCCATAAACATTCACACATCTCCACCTTCCACCTCAGACCAGCAGAGGGAGCCCGTTAGGGATATAAATAGGGAAGGTGGAGCTAGGCAGTTCAGTTCCTCTGAAGAGTTCCTGCAGTAGAGAAGCCTAAGAGAAGTCAGTCTGCAGTGGAGCTCAGTCTAGTCTAGAGAACTCAGTTAATAGTGCAGCAGTGGAGCACGAGGCTCCTGCTAGCTAGATTCAGGGAGCCCAGATAGAGCTTAAGGTGTGCCGGCGCCATAAGATCGGTGAAGTGCGGCAAGCTGCCATTAGTGTGTATAGCCTAGTGCGGGCCCGAGTACGCCGAAGGCGAGTGGCGAGTAAGTACATAAGGGGCAGAGGAGCTTAACCAGCTCACCCCGAAGCATTTACCGGACACCGGATCTGAGCTTACCGGGATCTCTATGACCCAGTAAGGCATAACCGGAATCCCTGGAGAACTACAAGTCCCAGGATCGCTAAGGTGCTGATACGTAACAGAGCCACGTGACGCTTAGGCCCCGCATACTGGGAGCGTGAACTCCAAGAGAAGGCCCTACCACAAGGTCAGCCAGCGCAGGGCAGAGGGAAAGTTAGGCCTAGCTCCAGGCAGGTCAGAAACTTACTACGCAGAGGCAAGAAACAGGAGGCCCTACACCCGCTCATTGGGGAGGATCCTGATATGCACCCTTCACCCTACAGTGCTCCGGGATGTGCCTGAATTTCCTCCAGTAAAAGGTATTTAAGGGACTACCGTGTCCGTTCCCGTTCTTGCTCTGACCCAGCTGGGTCTCGCCTGTCCTGCATTCCCCCTGCATACGCTGCCCTGAGGCCTAGCTCCACCTGTGGGGAGCTATACCATCGAGCTGCCTTATCACGGGCTTCAGTGGACTGCTGCAGTGCTGGTGCTTCTCACCAGATACCACAGGTGGCGTCACGAACTCTTATAAAATTAACAATTATTCACCCTTTTAAAGAGTGACCCCAGGGTACGGGCCAGGGAGCCGACCACCGCGACATCCCTAAGGCCAGGCAAAGGCCCGGGTGACCTAATCGACTGGCTGACTGTGGGTTGACAGTAAGTGGGATCTCCAATCTTGTCATCATCACTAGAGATGATCGTTGTTCGACTCGAACTGTTCGCCAATCTCAAATTCGAGCTGTTTTGGGCGGTGTTCAAGCCGTTCGGTGAACACGAACGATTTGAGAAAAATTCGGCTGTTTGAGGTTATGTTCGATAACTGTTCGTGCACCACAATCATAACTGGATTTTTTCTCAGTAATGATGAAAATTAATGTTAATACGCAGTTTGAATGTACAGCGGGGTGGGGGGAGGGGCAGGGGATGGATCTCTGCAGGAACAATGAAGATCTCCATTTTTTTTTCTCTTTCCCGTATTTACAGTGGGGAGGTGCAATCTGTCAGCCTATCAGCAGCGCACACACGGAGCGAAGTGCTTTTTTTCACACAAGCAAGGGCATGTGTCATTGGCAGTGTATGTCACATGTCCTTGCCCTATAAGACCCAGCCATTTTCCCCGTCGCCACCATTTTCTCACTGCGGCAGCTGCGTGTTAGACGGCACCGCTGTTGCTGTGTGCGCTATACCTTGTTAATTTCAAGCCAATTTTCGCACAAATCTACAGATAGCTTGGGAGTAGGGAAGAGTTTTGATTGCAGTCCTTTTAAGGACTACGTTACATCATTTCATACGACTTTTATCAGGCAGGTCTGTGCTCTTAAATAGATAGGTTGTGGGAGTAAAGACTAATTGTAATTGCAGTCCTTTTCAGGGCTAGGTTACATCAGTTCCTATCAGTTTTTGCCAGGCAGGTCTGTGCCAGTGCTGTGCAAGTTTTTTTCACAGCATTTGGCTGAATCTAGCAAAGCTTATCCTTTTTGGCCTATTGCAGAGTGTGTTAGTCAGTGAAGTAGCCTATCTGTGTTGCAAGATACACCACCTGTGTATAGAATACCAATTTTTTTACTGCACCTAGTGAAGTAAAACCTTTTGGGCATAGCATCATTCTATTAGTCCATCTATACTGACCTCCATAAGGTTGCAAATTGAATATAATTTTTTTCTGCATCTAGCTCTGAAAAAATATTTGGCCTTCTAGCTGTGTGTGGGACTTGTTCTATTAGTCCATCTATACTGACCTCCATCAGGTTGGAAACTGAATATAATTTTTTTCTGCATCTACCTCTGAAAAAATATTTGGGCTTCTAGCTGTGTGTGGGACTTGTTCTATTAGTCCATCTATACTGACCTCCATCAGGTTGCAAACTGAATATAATTTTTTTCTGCATCTACCTCTGAAAAAATATTTGGCCTTCTAGCAGTGTGTGGGACTTTCTCTATTAGTCCATCTATACTGACCTCCATCAGGTTGCAAATTTAAAATAATTTTTATCTGCATCTAGCTCTGAAAAAATATTTGGCCTTCTAGCAGTGTGTGGGACTTTCTCTATTAGTCCATCTATACTGACCTCCATCAGGTTCCAAATTGAATATAATTTTTTTCTGCATCTAGCTCTGAAAAAATATTTGGCCTTCTAGCTGTGTGTGGGACTTGTTCTATTAGTCCATCTATACTGACCTCCATCAGGTTGGAAACTGAATATAATTTTTTTCTGCATCTACCTCTGAAAAAATATTTGGGCTTCTAGCTGTGTGTGGGACTTGTTCTATTAGTCCATCTATACTGACCTCCATCAGGTTGCAAACTGAATATAATTTTTTTCTGCATCTACCTCTGAAAAAATATTTGGCCTTCTAGCAGTGTGTGGGACTTTCTCTATTAGTCCATCTATACTGACCTCCATCAGGTTGCAAATTTAAAATAATTTTTATCTGCATCTAGCTCTGAAAAAATATTTGGCCTTCTAGCAGTGTGTGGGACTTTCTCTATTAGTCCATCTATACTGACCTCCATCAGGTTGCAAATTGAATATAATTTTTTTCTGCATCTAGCTCTGAAAAAATATTTGGCCTTCTAGCAGTGTGTGGGACTTTCTCTATTAGTCCATCTATACTGACCTCCATCAGGTTGCAAATGAAAAATAATTTTTATCTGCATCTAGCTCTGAAAAAATATTTGGCCTTCTAGCTGTGTGTGGGACTTGTTCTATTAGTCCATCTATACTGACCTCCATCAGGTTGCAAATTGAATATAATTTTTTTCTGCATCTAGCTCTGAAAAAATATTTGGCCTTCTAGCAGTGTGTGGGACTTTCTCTATTAGTCCATCTATACTGACCTCCATCAGGTTGCAAATGAAAAATAATTTTTATCTGCATCTAGCTCTGAAAAAATATTTGGCCTTCTAGCTGTGTGTGGGACTTGTTCTATTAGTCCATCTATACTGACCTCCATCAGGTTGCAAACTGAATATAATTTTTTTCTGCATCTACCTCTGAAAAAATATTTGGCCTTCTAGCAGTGTGTGGGACTATCTCTATTAGTCCATCTATACTGACCTCCATCAGGTTGCAAATGAAAAATAATTTTTATCTGCATCTAGCTCTGAATAAATATTTGGCCTTCTAGCAGTGTGTGGGACTTTCTATATTAGTCCATCTACACTGACCTCCATCAGGTTGCAAATTAAAAATAATTTTTTGTCTGCATCTAGCTCTCAAAAAATATTTGGCCTTCTAGTAGTGTGTGGGACTCATTGTCATCTAGACCTGAAAATAATTTTTCTTCCCAATAGTGGTAGCAATAGAAATATGGGGCGCGCTCCTGGCTTACAAAAATATAAGCTTCATAAAAAAAAACACCAGCCTAGCGCACTGCATTAATAAGATGGCATCATCGTCTCTCCCAGTGCTAGGCCTACTACCCAGGCTAGCATTCCTGTGCCTAAAACACAATGTATGGGTCCGTGCTAGCCACTATGCTGAGGGGTCTAAAGCTGTTGCTAACGCTTTATAACAATTCAATTGGCAGATTTTCACAAAGCTCTTCCACAACGCCCACCCATCGGGCAACAGTTGCCCACCTTCCCTATGGGATCTAGTGGCGAATAGTTGATGCCATTAATCAGAGCGTCAGTTGCCCCGTCGACGTGTCAAGCATATGGTAAGGCATGGGAAGAGTGGACACGACTAGTAGCAGGCAGACGGGTTGACCAATTTGAACAAGCCAGATCACAAGTCACCATAGAATTTCTCCAACAGCTAATTATGAGGGGCATATCAGGGGCGTCAGCACAGCGGTGTCTGACCGGAGTAGCATTTCACTTCCAACTACTGAATTGGGGAGATGTGACAAAGGTTGAACATCAGACATTCCATAAAAGGGTGGAAAAGGGGTCAGCCAAGTCAGGAGTGTAGACGTCCCGTCCCGTGTCACTAAAACTTATTTCTCACATCATATCCCTAACATCATTAAAATGACACTCACAATTTGAAGCAACACTACTGTCTACTGCATTTGTGATCGCCTTCTTCGGGGCGCTATGCATAAGCGAATTAGTCCCTCAATCCAAAATTACCACCAGTGGAGGCTTATTACACCAGGACGTAGTCATAGCCAATAATGCAATACGTCTACGCATACACAAATCGAAAACGGTTCCAGTGGGCAGGGGCACTTGGGTACTTCTACAACCCACAAACGGTACACTGAGTCGGGTAACAATAGTAAAAACATATCTAACCATCAGATCACAAAGTAATTTCTTCCTATCACACATTGATGGAACGCCATTATCAAGATACCAGTTCCAAGCTATATTTAATAAATGCATAACATCGGTAGGGAACCACCCCAAAGATTACGTTACACACTCATTCAGCATAGGCGCGGCCACGGAAGCAGCAAGAGCAGGACTGTCAGAAACGGAAGTTCAGAGGATAGGGAGATGGCGATGCACGTGTTTGGCAAGATACATAAGACCGGACTTGTTATCCTAACGTGGTTTGTTTCTCTTACAGGTGACGCTAAGCCAACAGTGTGGGTGATAGGCCACTCGTATATGTATTGGGCAGAAAAAAGGGCGAAAGTCTGCCCAGGCGGGAGGAAATTAGAGTTTCATAACACATATTTCAACTAGAGAGGTATTAGAGGCCTGCTATGGCCACAGGTACTAATGGAGGTAATCAAGGTAGGGAGAGAGGCAAGATATCCGGTCATCTTCGTTATACAGGCCGGGGGAAACAACCTAGGTCATCACAACAGCGCATAACTAATGGCAATAATGAAACTAGACACTGAACATTTCAGAGAATTTTTCTCAAAACTAGCTATAGTATGGTCAGAGATTGTGCCGATAGCGGAATGGCAAGGTGCGCGAGACATCACGGCCATCGAACGGACAAGGCGGGTAATAAATATTCGGATGGCAAAATTTAGAAGAGACAGAGGCGGTGTAGTGGTACGACACCGACAACTGGAAGGAGATAAAGCAGGCCTCATACGGCGCGACGTTGTTCACTTAATGGATATTGTACTGGACATATTCCTGTCAGGACTCCAGGACTGAGTGGAACAAGCGTTAAGAGTGATGGGTGGGGGTCAGAGACCTGCATAAGAGTATGCAGGATCCTCCGTGGCCTGGAAATAGAAAGGACATGTTGGAGAGTTACACTTGTTGGCCAACTTGCCGGAGTTGAGACCCAGGGCATGCTGCAACAAGTTGAATTATTTTAGAAATAAAATGCCTTTCTAATGGAATGAGTATAAAGAGTTAATAAAGCTGTGACCGATCCTCACCCATCCAGTTGTAAGAGTTAAATTATTGTATTGTCAAGGAAAGGGGGGCGGTAGGGGGGCTGAGCGTCTGGGTTTGGTTGGGGGTCCCCACAGTCTGCCTAGGCTAGATGCATTTAAAAATTCTTATTAGATACACAGGCGGTGCAGCTTGCTTCGCAGCTGGGCTACTACGCCCAAAGTATTGCCTAGGCTAGATGCAGTTAAAAATTCTACGCTGACTAGCAGACACTGAAGATTTGGAGCAGACCTCTGAGTAACAGCTCTTCAGACTCAACCATCTGTGTTGCCCCAAGCCATAGTGTATGTAGTTTCTTACAGTTAAAAGTGGGGGGGGAGCGACCCAACCCACCTGGAATTGACGATGCCAACGTCACGTAAGACACAGCAAGGGGACTCCAAAAAGAGTCTCCATTTTTTCCCAAAATTGTGGCACAGACACCACTTAACCCTAGAACGCATACCTGGGGCTTCGCAGTCTCGCCCTGTTAATTGTTTTCTATTTTCTGCAAGATTACTTTAGTTAGAATTTTGAAACTCTAGGTATTCTTCATGTATATAGTTGTTTGCCATTTGAGTTTGAGTTATTCCATGTTATTTGCACACGGGCCTAAAAGGCCCCAGGTATATGAAAGTGTAGATTTTTATGGTCATGCATTCTAGGGTTAAGTGGCATCAATTACCCCACAGTTGCTTAAAACTGTTGGTGAGGTGATTTTACCAAATCCTCAAGGTTTTAGTCTCCCAAGGATAACACAGGGGTAGAAAAGCCCTTGCGAATCCATGATTTGTTCATCTTTATGAACGTGAGTCTGTCTACATTCTCAGTGGACAGACGCGTGCGCTTATCTGTCAGCACACCACCAGCAGCGCTGAACACACGTTCAGAGAGAACACTGGCTGCAGGGCATGACAAGATCTCCAAGGCGTGAGTGGCGAGCTCCGGCCATTTTTCCAGATTGGAATACCAAAATGAGCAAGGGTCCAGTGACACAGTCATGTCTTCGATGTTCACTTGGAGATAGTCAATGCCTAGAGAGGATGGTGCAGGAGTATGTGTCAGACTTCTTGTCTCCTGTGGCCTTGCAAAGGATGGTCTAAAAAAGTGGTGAAACGATTCCACAAAATTGCTGTTACCAGCAGATACTGTGTTACTGTTACGGTTTGAGTGATGAAGACTCGACAGTCCCACGGTTGGCAAGTTAGAACTGTGAGATTCACTACGTGCACCACTGGTGTTTTGTGGAAAAGCACATGTAAGATTCTGCAACAGCGTCTGCAGATACTCCTGCATACGTCAATCCCTTTTTATGGCAGGAATTAATTCGGCAAATTTACTTTTGTACCGGGGATCTAAGAGTGTGGCCACCCAGTAGTCGGGATTACTTCGAATTCTGACAATCTGAGGGTCATGTTGCAGGTAGTGCAGCAAGAAGGCACTCATGTGTCTTGCGCATCCAGGAGGACCAAGTCCTTGTTGTGTTGGTAGCGAGGTAAGAATCATGCTTCCTTCCTCTGCCCTCTCCCCCAACCTCGCACAACAGAAATGTGATCAAGGTCTCCCTCATCTGATGAGTCTTCCATGCCCATCGCCAGTTCATCCTCCACTTCTTCCTCGGCTCCTGCACCTTCCTCAACAGTTTGGCTGATACCATGCGCCCTGGTTAATCCCTCTCCCCCACCCTCCCATGCCTGCCGCCTTGGTGCTGCCAACCGTCTGGACCTTGGAGATGTTATCCCTTCCGCATACGACTCCTCCTCTACTTCCTCCACCTCCTCTTGTCCCAACACCTGACTCTGAATTCTGTTTAATGTGTGCTCCAGCATGTAAATCACCGGAATAGTCATGCGGATAATGGCATCGTCGTCAGCACTAAACATCTTCGTCGCCATTTCAAAACTGTGCAGAAAGGTGTGTGGCACCCCTGAGGGTTCAGTCGCCACAGAGTTACTGCATCTCACCCAGAGGTGTGGTATCTCACCCTCAGATAAGGAAGGCATATGGCTCGGGACCCTAACACCTGCATCCAACACATACCCGCAGTGGGGGTAGGGCGAGATTGCTCCTAAGGGAGAGCACAGTCCCAGGTCCCTAGCTGGTGGGAGGGTCCTATGTAGTGGGTGCTTAGGGGAGCAGCTTAGCGGAGCACATGACAGGGAGAGTATAAATAGGAAGCCATCTTAGAAAGAGCAAGCCAGTCAGAGGAGGAAAAGTGACAGGAGCAGAGGCTCGGCATGAGCTCTGCTCCAGAGGCGGGCCTAGCCTGGGAGGCCCAGGACTGAAGGAGAGAAGAGAGGAGTGGGAGCATGAAGGCTCCAGGAACCGAAGGGACCCTAGGGCTACGGGCCATGCAGAAGGCCACCCGTACTCCTGCTGCTACCAGGAGGTAGAGGGGTCAGGCCAGATAAGGGGAACCGGTCCCTCAACTAGCGGAGAAACAGCAAGGCTCAACTAGAAACCGGAGGCTGCAGCATTTCATGTACTGCAGGTAAAAGTCCACACCATTATCACTAAGAAGGTAGCCACATAGGACCCAGGGGACGGATCACAAGTCGCCCGCCAAGGCCCGAGGATACCGGATTGAAGTGTCACTGGGTGTGAGGTGCAGGGAGAAGGCCAGAGAAAGGACACACAGAAGCGGGTCCTGCTAAGTACTCCGGAGCTATCTGGGGGTGGACTGAGCCCCTCACTGAGTACGCACAGCACGACGGGTGAGATTGCTCTGGTACCTGTAATCTGGACTGCAACAACTGTGAGTAAAGATCTTGGGACTGCATCACACGGACTCTGTGTTCATTACTGACTCCCTGCACTACAACCACCATCATCCACCCACACTGCCCTGAAGCTACACTCTTCCTGTGGTGAGTAATAATACCATTGCTGCAAAACCACCAGCTTCAGAGGACTGTTCCGCAGCAACGGCCCTTTTTGCCCCACTCCAGAGATGGCGTAGTCGGACATTATAAAACCCATATATACAAATTACCCTTGGATTGACTGCCCTGGATCACGGACCGGGTCACCGCCACAGTGACTACAACCCCCAGCGTCTACCGGCCCGGCTCAGGGTACCCCACGGCGTCAACTTCATAGGTCCCTGATCTGAGACCACTCGTGCAGCGTGATTTGCCCCACCTCTGGATCTCGTTGGCCCAGGCTATACGTCAGAACGTATTGCACCAGGGCTTGTCGGTGCTGCCACAGTCGCTGCAACATGGTCAGAGTTGAATTCCAACGTGTCGGTACATCGCATTTCAGCCGGTGAACTGGCAGGCCCAACGACTTCTGTAGAGATGTAAGTCGTTGAGCTGCGGGATGCGAACGGCGGAAGTGAGCACACAGCGACCGTTCCCTCTGCAGAAGGCCATCTAGTCCGGGATAGTGGGCTAACAATTTATGGACAATCAGGTTCAACACATGAGCCATACAAGGCACGTGTGTGACATTGCCCTGGCGAAGGGCCGCACCCAGGTTTGCTGCATTGTCGCACACAGCCTTCCCTGGTTGCAGGTCCAGTGGAGACAACCATTCATGAAACTGGGTCTCCAGAGCTGACCACAACTCCTCAGCTGTGTGACTCACATTTCCCAGACATTTCAAAGTAAACACTGATGCCTTGAGCCCTGCTGCCAGCATAGTAAGGAGGTGTGCAGGATTCCTTCTGCGCAGTTAGAAAGCAGGTGGCATTACCAGACAGGCTTTGGGTGCAGGTGGAGGACCGAGAGGAGGTTGAGGAGGCAGAAGCAGTGGAGGAACTTCGAGATAAAGAGGATTGACGCACAACTCGTGGGGACGGTAAGACTTGGACAGCAGCCCCTTGTCCTGCTGTCACCATAGTTACCCAGTGCCCAGTCAGCGACATGTAACGCCCCTGTCCATGCCTACTCGTCCAAGTGTCTGTGGTGAAATGCACCCTGTCACACATAGAGTTTCTCAAAGAAGCAGTGGTGTTGTGTGCGACATGCTGGTGGAGCGCAGGCACACCTTTCTTTGAGAAGTAGTGCCGACTGGGCATCTGGTACTGGGGCACTGCGACAGACATAAGGTCTCGAAAATCCACTGTGTCCTCCCGGCGGAAAGGCAGCATTTCTGTAGCCAAGAGCTTGCAGATGGTGAAATTCAACCTCATAGGTTTCTCATGGCTAAGAGGAAATGGTCTTTTACTTTTCCACATCTGAAGGACCGAGGGCTGGCTGTTGTGCTTAGACGGGGTTGAGTAGGGTGTAACCGGCAAACTGCCGGTCTGTGAGGAAGATGCAGGCGGACATGTTAGGTTGCCTTGATCCAAAGGTTGTGCTCTCGATGTCAGAGAGCGCTCAACACCAGCAGGTGTTTCCACTTCCCAATGAACTGACGACCTGCCAATCACACTGGCTGTTTCAGGTAAAGAGGTGGCAGGTCTGCGTCCAAAAACATGTGTGACTGCTGTCCCCCCAGTCACAGAGGATGAAGAGGCCGCGGATGCACAAGATGGGGCAGACGGTGGTTGGCCCAGCCTGCTAGGCCGCATTGTAGCGCAGTGAGCTTCCCACTGCAACTTATGCTTCATATCCATGTGACGGTACATGCATGAAGTACTCAAACTATGGATTTTTTGGCCTCTACTTAGCTTTTGGTGACAAATATTACAGATAACACGAGTTGGGTCATCCTTATCATTCTGAATAAATAAACAGGCTATGCAAGGCTTAGAGCCCATGCGACCTGAAGAGCCACTACGACTTGTGGTCAGAGGCAGAGTTGTGGTTGAGGATGCAGTTGTTGACGTGCTTCCAGTACTCCGTCTCTGTCCAGGAAGGCGCAACCTAACCTCGTCGTCAGTAGCATCTGTGACGCCCCACTGTGCTTGGTATCACAGATCCTAGAAGAGTGTATTGATGGAATCCTCCACAAGAGGCCCCCATAAACATTCACACATCTCCACCTTCCACCTCAGACCAGCAGAGGGAGCCCGTTAGGGATATAAATAGGGAAGGTGTAGCTAGGCAGTTCAGTTCCTCTGAAGAGTTCCTGCAGTAGAGAAGCCTAAGAGAAGTCAGTCTGCAGTGGAGCTCAGTCTAGTCTACAGAACTCAGTTAATAGTTCAGCAGTGTGGCACGAGGCTCCTGCTAGCTAGATTCAGTAAGGCATAACTGGAATCCCTGGAGAACTACAAGTCCCAGGATCACTAAGGTGTTGATAAGTAACAGAGCCAGGAGATGCTTAGGCCCCGCATAGTGGGAGCGTGAACTCCAAGAGAAGGCCCTACCACAAGGTCAGCCAGCGCAGGACAGAGACAAAGTTAGGCCTAGCTCCAGGCAGGTCAGAAACTTACTACACAGAGGCAAGAAACAGGAGGCCCTACACCCGCTCATTGGGGAGGATCCTGATATTCACCCTTCACCCTACAGTGCTCCGGGATGTGCCTGAATTTCCTCCAGTAAAAGGTACTGAAGTGACTACCGTGTCCGTTCCGGTTCTTGCTCTGACCCAGTTGGGTCTCGCCTTTCCTGCATTCCCCCTGCATACGCTGCCCTGAGACCTAGCTCCACCTGTGGGGAGCTATACCATCGAGCTGCCTTATCACGGGTCTCAGTGGACTGCTGAAGCGCTGGTGCTTCTCACCAGATACCACAGGTGGCGTCACGAACTCTTATAAAATTAACAATTATCCACTCTTTTAAAGAGTGACCCCAGGGTACGGGCCAGGGAGCCGACCACCGCGACATCCCCAAGGCCAGGCAAAGGCCCGGGTACCCAGTCATCCCCATCCCCTGGGCTAGTCACATCCTCCTCCACCTCCTCCGTTGACCTCATCGACTGGCTGACTGTGGGTTGACAGTAAGTGGGATCTCCAACCTCGTCATCATCACCCTGTGTGTTATCACAACCGTCGTCCTCAAAGCCAACCTCTTCCTGCCCTGACCGAAAAGTCAAGTTGTCGCTCCAATCATGTATTTGAGTCTCATCATCGTCTTCATCATTGTCTCCACCAACAGGAGTGACAGTTTGGGAACGAGGGTCTACATTATCCTCAGAACCTTCTTCATCTGGTCCTGGATCCGACTTATAAAGATTCTGGGCATCAGTGCAAATCATTTCCTCGTCTGGATTAACAGAAGCTCTGGAGCAGACCTCCGTTTCCCAGGCTATAGTATGAGTAAACAGCTCTGCAGACTCAACCATCTGTGTTAGCCCATACTCAGACGGGCAGCTGGAGACTTGGGAGCTGTGAGGAAGCAAGTGCGATTGGGGTGACACCTCTGAGGACTGGAGTATTTGTGATGTTGAAATTGAGGTGAAGGAGAGCCCATTTGAAGCAGCACTTGATATCCGCTGAAGCACCTGCTGTTTTTGTGCCTCATCTGGTATTTGTAGCGATATGCGTGTCCGTAAGAAAGGGATCGTATCGCATTGTCCACGAAAAGAAGTCGACATCTTAGTTTGGCTGGAAGATGGTCTTTCTTCTGCAGATGTTACCTCCCCCACCGCGGGGGGGCTCGACCCACCAGCGGACAGGCACCAGTATTGGGAGAGGGGGGCTGGCCGTCAGGGTCCACCGCAGCTCTGGCACAAACCCGGCGACACGGAGATGGCACGGGCAGGAACGAACTGGCCGTGTCGGCTTCTCACTTTTTGGATTTTAGAAGGGCATGACATGCCTTTATCTGTGTCTCCCCCTCCTTTTACTCCTCCACCTCTTTTCTTTTCGCATGACTATATGTACTTGTCACTTTTCCATGTGTTAGTTATGTCTTCTGAGCAGTTTGTCAGCTTTTGGACACCTTTGAAGGTGTTTTCTATGCGCTTCTATGTGTTTTTGTTTGCCTGCCATTGGTTTTAACGGTGTTCGAAGGTGTTCGACGAACAGTTCGGCGAACACACGGGCGTTCGACGAACCGAACAGAACTCGAACACTACGGGGGTGGCTAAACACTAATAAGGAACACATTGAACAGCCTGGACTGGTGAGCAAGTCGACGTCCTTGCATGGTGGGGGATGGGAAGCCATGCAGGCATGCCACCAGGGATGTTACACTGAGTTTGCATTAAAGAGCTAAAGAGGGGTTTTTAATTTATTTTACTCACTTAGGGCAAATACATATGACCATATTTTCAGTCTGAGTGCAATTCGACAAAACATCGGATTGGACTTGGACCAATGTTGTTCTATGAAAGAGTGCACGTGTCCGATTGCAGCATGCCTGATTTGGATATAACTATTGAAACGCTTTCAGCCATGCAAGTCAATGAGTCCACTGAATTTTTTTCAATCTTCTCTTCATCTGAGAGAAATAGAGCAGATTCTGATTAAACTCTGATCAGAATTTAATTAGCACAATCAGACCAATTCTCTCAAATCAGAGAATATACACTAGTATGACCCTAGCCTTATACAGAACCATTAATTCATGAGCGCATTTAAGACTTTATCTTCATTGCCACAATGGGCTCAAACGCTAAATCTTCTATCGCAATATCTTTTGGAATGTGGAAGGAAATCACCACAAACATAGGGAGAACATACAAACTCCTTACAGATGTTGTCGTTTGTGGGATTTGAGCCAAAGGACTCTAGCATTGCCAGATTATAGTGCTTATTGCTGAGCCACTATGATGCTCAGCCACAACAAACGTAGGAGAATTGTGGTGTTATAAATGTATTTTCCAAGCAATGAATGGCTTTGTGCTATTGTGAGGTTTCACCAAAAAATTGTTGGGAGTTCAAATTTCAAACTATCTGCTCGTCATTTATAGACAGCTAATCAATCATCTCTCACAGACAGAAACAAAGCAGCATTCCAATAATTCAAGCGAAAAACAGACTCTTTATTCACTTCTAAGGGCAGGTGCAGACGGCTGTAGATTCTCTCATTAGAGAGAATTGGGCCGATTATGCAAATTACACTCTGAATAAACTCTGATCAGAGTATGATCAAAGTGTCAGAATAGTGTGATCTGATTCTATTGGATGAGAGAATTGGAGCACACTGTGAGGACAAGATGGAGAACAAAATTTCTCCATCTTCTCCATTGTGTCAGTGCACAGAAATTGTCATCCGAGTGCAGTCCGATGATTTTCACACACTCATTGTCTTGCATGGCCAAGTTTGATTCGAATGTCGGATCAAACTTGGACATGCAGAAATATTTTCCTCGGACATACTCTGTTTGAGGTAAAAATTGGATATGTGCATGGCCCCATAGAATAACATTGCTCTGGGTGCGATCCAATGTTTTATCACATGGCACTTGAACTAATAATACGGCCATCTGCACCTGCCCCTTACTATCAGTGTAACATTTCTGCTTCATACACAATACAGATATACAAATACATTTTGTCAAAGGCAGATACCAAAAAATAACAGAAACAAAGCAGCTTTATTTAAAACATGGCATACCAAAATGAGTCAAAAGCATGATATAAAAAATTAATGTTAAAAAAGTGCTCAAAAACTAAATAAAAAAATGCAAGTAACCTGATATAGCTTATAGATGCAGAATTGCTGCAGAAAATCTGCAACATCAAAAACTCTCCAAATGCTCATTGTGGGAACATATCCTTATGTACATGTTTCTTATTTGCAGTAAATTCTTCTGCAATAAAATCTAGTGTATTGGCATGAAAAACACTAAGTAAAATATATGTGTTTTTGACTCGTTTTAGCATGTGTATTTGATGTGTTTTTTTTCCATTTACTTGAATGGGTGAAAAACGCTGGAAAAATTCTGAAAGAATGCTGTAGATTTTGAAAAAAATTCTTTGATTTAAATCTACAAAGAAAAAATATGCAGCTTGTGTGTTAGATTTCAGAAACCTCAATCACTTTGCAGGTACTGTAAAACGCTATGCATTAGGAAAAAACAGGAAAGATGCAGTGGGTGAAGAAGCCCTCCGGGAAATATGCTGGTGAGGCTTTTTCACTGGTAACTTCGAGGATTTGAAGAAAACCACTTACACTAGTTTCATAAGTTAATAATAGAGTTTTCATTTAATAATAATAGAAATACATACTTCTTTGGCAGCAGACTGCTGAAGGTGAAGACAGAAAGAACTATGAGTGCTTATAACTTCTGAGTATGCAGAAAAATTCAGGAGAATGTTCTCTCCAGGACATTATAAATGCAATATGTTAAATACAAAACCCCAATGCTCACTGTTCATGTAGTGTGCCAGTATTTCCTCTCAACTCTGACTCACCTCACCACTCACCTATGCTGCCGCTCCCCCTCCCCCATTGACTGCCAGCCGTCTGGTCCTCCACGACTCTTTTTCACCATCTCATGTCACATAACCAGTGTTTTTGTTCTAGATGGGGAATTCTAACTGTGACCAGGTCTTATACATCCCAACACACAAAGTTATAATATACGCTATGACAGTGTACTATTCTCCAATATGAGGTCTCAGCCAAATGTTTTGGCATAGAGCTAAGACATCAGAGAAAAAAGAAGCACAGAGGATCTGACAGCTAGCAGTAAGCAGAGGGGTTAGTGGGACAATAGAGCGGTGAGGTGAATATTTGGATGTTTTTGCTTTTCTAAACTTTAATGGCCTTCTACAGTCAAGCAAAATGGTGGCAGCTGACCGCTTTGCTGAATTTGCACTGAGCGAATCAAAGATAAATATGCATTTTGAAGAATATGAATTTTTGTAAAATTCAAGAAGAATTCAATTTCTCTTGAATAAGTTCACCCATCTCTAGTAACTACCCCTGAAAGCAAATTCTCTAGAATGCATTACCCCAGACTATGGGCACCTACCTGATCCCTCAAACTAGGGACACCTCCCTGATCCCTCAAATCCGTGTCCCTCGGATTACCCCGGATGGAGGAGACGCCGGGATCTCATACCTTGCTATGCTCCTATCTTAACTCTTATCTGTTCCCCTCCACCCAGGGAGGTGTGAGGCTGAAGTTTATTGGAAAACACTAACCAGACAGACAGGGGTAAACAGACAGGGATAAAAGAAATCTACAATCATACAAATACACTCACAAAACAACAGAATGGGACACAAGGGAGGAATAGGAGGCACAAACCAAATGGGAGAGTGTCAAGGAATCACCAGACCGGGAAGTCACGCAGATCCACTCACTGTGATCTTTTTGGCATCAACAGCTCTCTGCTGCCCCCTATTGTCTGGACAATTATGCGATTGACCGACAATTAATGGAGGATGCCACAGGCTGTTTCCTCTAATAGGCGGATTATTGGGAAACTGACAGTGAGCATACCCCCGATACAGTCACTACTAACTCCATGATAACCCAAGACTGCTTGCTGCCACCACCAGTTGTTTTTACAGGTTGACTGGACGCCTGATTTCTGGTAGTGTATGGCTTCCGGGTGCGGTTTACAGAACAAAAGGAACAGAACAGAATTACATTTTATATTTAAACCAGAACGATAGGCAGTGTTTATAAAAAATATACAAAACATTTCACAAAGGGGACAAAACAATACAGCATATACAATTACATAAAATAAAAGGGAATAACGAAATAAACTTACTACGCTGATTACAGAGATGATTCAGTTAGTGAAAAAGGGAGAGCACTTTGATTAAAAATGTCCAGTGAATGGGTATCAAGCATATATCGATTTGTATCTCTCTACAGGAGCACATGATAATTTTGGTTAACCTTTTTTCAGCACCTAAAGGATATATTTCCTGGGGGAAGTTTTTTCACAATAACAGCTTCATCCTGGGAGAAAATAGGTATACTGTCTTAATTACCTGTCCAATCTATAAATCTCTGTCTCACTCACAACAGACATCTGTTAGAACTCTCCTGTTAGGTTTTTTCTAGTTTGCTGGTCTCATGACCTTTTTTGCCTATTTAAACCGGCTCCGCCCTCCTGGCCTTGCTGGACTTCATTGTAATTTCTACTCTTGAGCTAGCTTGGTGCTCGGTTACCTTTCTCAGTCAGTTTTGCTAGGTCTTCGGACCTCTATGTTCTATGTTGTTTGTTTGTCTTTTTTATGCTACAATTTCTGCTAGGAGGTGTCCATCTTTCTCCCAGTCCCTAGTTCTTGTAGGGATCCCTTCCTCACATCTATAGGTCTTTGTTCAGACTAGCCGAGGACTTTAGCGGGTCTGATCGCAGGATCAGGTTCCCCGTTACATCGTAGGGATCCAGCTTAGTTCTATTATAGGGACAGATCTCCTGTCTTTCCTTAGTGCTTGTAGCAGATCATAACAGTAAGTCCAGCCCAAAAATTTCTCTAAGGAAAGACCTCCAGTTTCCATCATGGTCTCGGTTCAGGATTTGGCTCAACGCTTGCAGGAACTCTCTCTGGAGGTGGCAAAGCTCCAACAACACGTGAGTAGCTGTTCTGGAGCACATTTTGTAGAGCCAAAGGTACGTCTGCCTAATCTATTTTTTCGTGAACAACAAGATTTTTTTTCCTTTAAAAATGCTTGTTTATTGTATTTTCGTTTAAGACCCGGATCCTCTGGTGATGAATCACAGCGCATAGGGTTCATAATGTCACTTTTGCGCAAAGAACCTCAGGGATGGGCCTTTTCTCTCCAACCTAGTGATCCGTGCTTTAGATCAGTGGATAGTTTTTTTCTGCTTTGGGGTTGTTGTATGATGATCCTGATCGTGTCTCGTCTGCAGAGTCTGAATTAAGACGTTTGAGGCAGGGATCAGGTAATGTGCAAAATTATTGTACTCACTTCCATCTGTGGTCTGCTCAGGTAGGGTAGAATGATTCAGCCTTGAAAAGTTTGTTTCTTGCGGGGCTAGGTGAAAGGGTTAACGATCTGCTGATTGCTTATCCTTCACCTGGAAACTTGCAGGAGGCAATGCAATTAGCTATATGGGTGGACAGGAGACTGCGTGCAAGGGTTAATGAGTGTAAATCCTCTGCCATGTCAGCTCCGAGTCTTGAGAGGGTCTGTACTGACATTGGAGAGCCAATGGAGATTGGGGCGATGTCACCCCGCTCTCAGGAAAAAGACCGCAGATTTTCTGAAGGTTTGTGCTTTTATTGCAGTGGATCTGACCATTTCATTAGGAACTATGTGCTTCGTGTGGACAAAGAAAAAAAAAAAGGTCAGTTACGCCCGTATAGCCTGTTTAAATACTAAGGGTGTACTTCTTTCTGCTACTACCACTGCTCAGGAAGAATTAATTGAATTTCGGGTATTTGTGGATTGTGGTTCTACTCTGAATGTGATTGATGAGGGGTTCTTGGAAAAACTTAAATTAAAACCCAAACCTTTGTCATCCCCTATTGCCGTGGTTTCTGTCGATGGCTCTCCCTTAAAGAGTGTTACTCACAAGGTCTGTGAATTTCCCCTCACTATTAATGGATTGGTCTACCAATGAAATTAAGTCCTGGAGCCCTAAGTGTTATGACAAGTGTTGTAACAGGCGCATTGCTGCTGTGGATAAAGGGGAATTACCTGTACCTATTCAGGATTTTTGGAACGTTTTTTCTGAGAAAGAATCGCAAATTTTGCCTCCCCATACAGACTATGATTGTACCATTGAATTTGTCTCTGGAGCGACTCTTCCTAAAAGTCGTTTATTTAATCTTACTATTCCTGAGAGAAAGGCTTTGGAGGAATACATACAGACAAGCTTGGCCGCCAGTCACATTAGGCCTTCCAAGTCTCCTGTGGCTGTTGGATTTTTTTTTTGTTAAAAAAAAAAGGACGGCGGTTTACGTCCTTGTCTGGGCTTTCGTGAGATTAATAAAATTACTGTACGCAATCCTTACCCACTGCCATTGATTCCTGATTTGTTTAACCAGTTAGTGGGGGCCAAGTGGTTCTCTAAAATTTATCTCCGGGGGCATACAATTTGTTGCGCATGAAGGAGGGTGATGAATGGAAGACTGCTTTTAACACTCCTGTGGGTCATTTTGAGAATCTGGTTATGCCTTTTGGTCTTACCAATGCTCCAGCATTTTTTCAGAATCTTATTAATAACATCCTTAGACCTTTGATCGTCAAAAATGTGGTTGTATATTTGGATGACATTTTGATTTATTCGCCGGATCTGGAGTCTCATTGGCGGAGCGTACGTGAGGTTTTACAGTTATTAATGGACAATTCGCTTTTTGCTAAGCTAGAGAAATGTGAGTTCGCTGTACAGAGAATTAGTTTTTTGGGTTACATTATCTCCAGTGAAGGTTTTGAGATGGATCCGGTTAAACTTCAAGCTGTGCAGGAATGGCCTAGGCCTATTGGTTTGAAATTGATACAGAGGTTTTTGGGTTTCACCAATTATTACAGAAAATTCATAAAAAAAATTTCTATTACTGTCAAACCACTGACCGATCTCACCAGGAAAGGTGCTAATGCGGTTCAGTGGACTTCTGAGGCCATTGAAGCTTTTGTGTTTCTAAAGGAGAGGTTCACATCTGCTCCCATCCTTATGCAGCCTGATGTGACTAAGCCGTTTTTGGTTGAGGTTGATGCTTCTTCTGTGGGGGTCGGTGCGGTGTTGTCTCAGGAAAACAAGGATGGAGTACATCCCTGTGCCTTTTTTTCAAAAAAATTTTCTGAGACTGACCTTAATTACGATATTGGTAATCGGGAATTGCTGGCTATTAAACTTGCATTTGAACACTGGCGTCATCTCTTGGAAGGTGCTGAATTTCCCATTCAGGTTTTCACTGATCATAAAAATCTGATCTATCTTGATGCTGCCAAGCGCTTGAATGCCCGTCAGGCTAGGTGGGCACTTTTTTTCTCGCGGTTTAATTTTTCCGTTACTTACATCCTGGGTACCAAGAATGTTAAAGCTGATGCGTTGTCTCGCTGCTTTTCTCCCATGGTCGGTGCTGAGGAGGAGGGGAACATTTTACAAGAAGGTGTTGTGATTGCTGCATTGGACTCCGTTTTGGAGGATGAGATTCTTAAAGCTCAGGAGAATGCCCCATCTAACACTCCCCATGGGAGGTTGTTTGTACCTAGGACCTTTAGGAGAGATTTGTTTGATGAGTGTCATGAGTCTCGGTTGGCAGGTCATCCAAGAATTTCTGAGACCAAGAGACTTGTGGGTCGCAGTTTTTGGTGGCCTGGATGGCAGAAGGAAGTCATTAAGTGGGTGCGTCAATGTACTGTGTGTGCTAGATCTAAGTCTTCGCATGCTCCTGCTGCGTGGTTGCTTTGCCCTCTGGAGGTTCCTAGTGCACCTTGGACACATCTAGCTATGGACTTTATTACTGACCTTCCCCCCTCTGAGGGTTTCACGGTCATCTGGGTGGTCGTGGACCGTTTTAGCAAGATGTGTCACTTGGTTCCCTTCATCAAACTGCCTTGCGCTAAGACACTCGCTAAAGCCTTTGTCAAGGAAATTGTCAGACTACATGGCGTTCCTACTGACATTGTTTCTGATAGGGGACCTCAGTTCGTGGCTCATTTTTGGTGTGCCTTTTGTGACAGGTTGGGAGTTCATTTGTCGTTTTCATCCGGATATCATCTTGAGTCTAATGGCCAGACAGAAAGAAAGAACCAGGATGTTGAGCAGTTCTTGCATTGCTTTGTGGCAGACAATCAAGAGGGGTGGTCTGAGGTTCTGCCACTTGCTGAATTTGCTCTTAACAACCATACATCCTCTTCTGCTGGGTGTTCGCCTTTTTTTTGTTGTTCTGGGAGACATCCGTCTTTTGGGTCATTCTCCAAATTGGTATCGGCTGTGCCTGAGGAGGAGAGTTTTTCCAGTGATTTGGAGAGAGTTTGGACGGATGTGCGTGGTAATCTTCAGGAGGCTAACAAAAAATCTAAGAGGTACTTTGATAGGAAACGGCAAGAGGTTTCGTTTGCTATTGGTGACATGGTTTGGTTGTCCTCTAAGAATCTGCGATTGAAGATTCCTTCTAAAAAATTGGGTCCCAAGTTTGTAGGGCCCTTTAAGGTGCTTCAGATAGTTAACCAATCTGCTGTTAGGTTGAAGGTTCCTACCTCCTGGAAGATTAATCCGGTGTTTCATGTTTCTCTGTTGAAAAGAGCTGATGTGTCGGATGGTGACGCCTCTGCCACTGTTCCTCCGGTGGTGGAGGACGGGGAATATGAAATTTCCCGCATCCTAAATTCTAGACGGTATAGAAGGAGTTTGCAGTATCTCGTCGCTTGGAAGGGTTTCGGACCCGAGGATAACTCATGGGTGAGGGCCGATGATGTTTCTGCTTCCAGACTTGTCAGAGCGTTTCACAGGAGGTTTCCTGATAAGTCCGGGCCTAGGGGATCCGGAGGATCCTCTTAGAAGAGGGGGTACTGTTAGAACTCTCCTGTTAGGTTTTTTCTAGTTTGCTGGTCTCATGACCTTTTTTGCCTATTTTATCCGGCTCCGCCCTCCTGGCCTTGCTGGACTTCATTGTAATTTCTACTCTTGAGCTAGCTTGGTGCTCTGTTACCTTTCTCAGTCAGTTTTGCTAGGTCTTCGGACCTCTATGTTCTATGTTGTTTGTTTGTCTTATTTATGCTACAATTTCTGCTAGGAGGTGTCCATCTTTCTCCCAGTCCCTAGTTCTTGTAGGGATCCCTTCCTCACATCTATAGGTCTTCGTTCAGACTAGCCGAGGAGTTTAGCGGGTCTGATCGCAGGATCAGGTTCCCCGTTACATCGTAGAGATCCAGCTTAGTTCTATTGTAGGGACAGATCTCCTCTCTTTCCTTAGTGCTTGTAGCAGATCATAACAACATCCTCTTTGGCACTGCAGGGGTCCACTGTTCCAAAAGGAGCTGCCTGCATTATAATTAGGATTCCTCACTTCCCAGCTACAGGTAATTTCCTACTTCCTTATGTTCATTGTACAAGTCTATTTCTAAGAGATTCAGATGGTCAGCTCTTGCTCCTACTGCAAAACTGTGTGAGAGAGAAGGAGGGAGGGGGGCAAATGCCCCTTCACTACAGTGGCTTTAGGGATCTTAATATTTTCTATGACAGAGAGGATAAGGATAAACACGCACACAACTCCATGCAGAAATCTCCTGAAAAACCCTCCAACCACCTACTCAAAACACTGAACTTCTCCTTCACCTCCAAACCAGGAAGTGGAAAAGCTATCACTGGTAACTCCCAAGAGGGAGGCCATCAGAGAGTAGCTGAGACAATTCAGGATGGAGAGCTTCAGGAGATCAACTGAACTGATTAACCCTTGCAATGACAAAGCAAAGAAAACCTGCACAGTTTAATAGAATGGTGAAGCAGTTCCAATCAGTGCAGGAGTTCATGTAACCAGATGATGCAATCTTCTGGCCCCTCTCTGTTGCGGTATACCCATGAGAGTACCCCCCATCCTAAGAGGGACCTCTGAAACCTCAGAACCAGATTTATCTCGATGTGAAACGTGAAAAGACTAGACCAACCTGATCACATGAACATCAGATGCTGGTACCCACATTCTCTCCTCAGTACCATTACCCTTCCAATATACCAAATATTGAAGAGATGGTGTACAAAGCCAGAATCGCTAATCTGCACTCTCTGAAACTCCAGATCCCCATCAACAATGACTGGGGAAGGTGGTAGTGGAGATGGTTCAGAAGAAGCAATATATATTTTGAGAAGTGATCAATATCACATTATGAATCTTGAAAGTGGGTGCCAAAGCAAGATAAAACGCTACAGGATTAGTGACAACAACTATGTTATAGGGAAGGATGAATCTGGGCACCAATTTCTAAGAAGAAACCTTTAAGTTAACATTCTTTAAGAAAAAACACACCAAATCAACAACACACAGATCGGGACCCACCAAGCATCTCCAATCAGCCATACTCTTATATATGGACCCTGTCTTCCTCAAATTATTAAGAATACCTTGTTACACTGATGTAAAAAACAAAAAAAATTGTTTCTCCTCAGGTACTCATGAAGAACGATTCCTATCGAAGGTGTAGAATTGAGGATGAAAACCTCAGACTTGCCAGTAGATTCATGACAATGATTATTCACAACGAACTGAGCTAAAGGTAAATATTAAAAACCAAATCCTCCTGATTCTTGGACACAAAGAATCGAAGATATGTCTCAAGATTTTGGTTCACTTGTTCAGTTTGCCCATTAAACTGTGGATGAAAGGCGGATGAAAATTAATGGTGAAATGCTTTCCAAAATTTGGAAATAAATTGAACCCCCAGTCGTAAACAATATCAGATGGTATCCCATGTAATTTCACGATTTCTTGAATAAAAATTTGCACTAACGTCTTGACAGTCGGTAAAGCAGGTAGCACAATGAAGTGAGCCATCTTGCTGAATCTATTAAGCACCACCAATATTAGAGTGTTACTTGCTCTCATGGGTAGATGCTTGATGAAATCTACAGACAAATGAGTCCATGGTCTACAGGGAATCGCCAAAGAATGAAGAGTCCTGGACGGACGAGTATATGGGGTCTTAGAACGCGCATAAATACTGCCGGCAGCTACATATTCCCGAACATCTTGGTACACCACAGACCACCCAGAACAGTGAGTACGAAGATCTGTAATGGCTTTACTACTAGAATGTCCAGCCAGGACTGAATCATGAAGTTCACTCAAAATTTTAAGATGGAGGTTCACGCAACAGTTTACCTGAAAGACAGGAAGCAGGCGTATCCCTCTGAGCCTCTATGACCTCCTTCTCCAGATCAGAACATGTAGTAGCAATAGCTGCCCCTTCCTGTAATATAGGAACTTGCTCGCAATTACTTTCTCCCCACAGGAAATCAATGAAATAATGCATCCACCTTAATGTTCTTATCCCTCAGCCTATAAGTCACAAAAAAGTTGGATCTGGTAAAACAATGACCATCTTGCCTGTCTAGGCGTCAGACGTTTGGCAGATTCCAAATTCAAAAGATTTTTATGATCTGTGATTACCAAGACCAGATGAACTGCCCCCTCCAAAAAATGATGGCACTCCTCAAAGGCCCACTTTATTGCCAAGTGTTCCCTATTACCAATGTCATAGTTTCTCTCTGTGGGTGACAGTTTCTTAGAGCAGTATGCACACGGATGCCGTTTACTTGGAGATTGTATTTCCAGGCCATTTGGACTGTACAATCAATGCCTTAAAAATAAAACCCAAAAACCAATGGCAGAATTGAATTTCTTTTTCATCATTTCATTGTTTGTGGCATTATCTTGCCATTTTTCCTTACTCTATATGGCAAAACTAATAATAATAATAATAAAAAATTTTATTTCGATAGTGCCAACATATTCTGCAGCACTTTACCATTCTGGGGGGACATGTACAGACAATATCAGACTTTACAGTATTACAGAATAACACATAATTCAACAGATACCAAGAGGAGTGAGGGCTTAAAATCTATATCTATGAAAAAAGAGGGTTGGACACAAAAGGTAAATGGTAAAAAATGCTTGTATTGTATGGTCCAGCCATCAAAATAATAAATATAGTATTTAAATAACGGTAAAATATTAATCTATTGCGCTACATACAATAGGTAAAGTACATGGACACTAAAAACAATTAAGTAAAATACAGTACAATAATCATTAGTGCAAGTTAGCAGCACAATTTCACAAAAAGCAGGTATTTCATACAATAAATAACAGTGCACAAGATTAAAAAGAGTCCATGATAATATTTGGTCAGTATATAGTTCAAGAGTCCTTAATGTACTCCAATAAGATGGCAAATGGTAAATATCCAGATGTTATTTTTCATAGTGGAAAATCCTATTGCATAGTTAGAAAGAACTAGTGCAGCCAGATGTCAGGTCTGTGAGGTTACTTACCGTAATTATCATCCGGAGCTGAGAGCCGATGGTGGGCAATAGGTGGTCACGGAATGCAGGAGCATGGAGTATCGTCCATGCAGTACTCATGCAGACAATATGTCAGCTATGCGATTACTTACTTTCTCCCCATCCAAGGCTGACGTCTGGTAATAGGTAGTGGGTGGCCTCAGATCGCAAGAGTGTCAGATGGCGGCCATGAGTCCTGTGCCGGCTTGTAAGCGGGCTGCAGGTGAGCAAGAAGGAGAGAGAAAGGAGGTAATATCAGAGCGAGGCGCGTCCCTGGATATCAACCCAGGATTAACGGCATGTCCTGAAAAGCCATGTGACGTCACTCAATACAGGGAGTCAGAAGGGCCAAAAAGCATTCCAACGCATTTCGGCGAATACTCAGTCCCCCTTCATCAGGGTATAGGCTCTAGATGAAACAGGGAGCACTTTATAGGCACTTAACTCCGCTTACTTTCCAGAAAGTCCAACAAATCCTCCCAAATGATATAATCAAGACATTTGATAGTCTATACTTGCTTTCCTGGTGGGAAAAAAAGGAAGAAGAAAACGCGGAAAACTGCCATATTCGAGTCTCACTTATCACAGCTATATGGTGAAAATTTAAAAAAGGACTGTTTAAAAACAATTTCAAAAAGATAAAATATTTTCCATTTTATTTAGAGAATGCTATTAACATATTTTTTTATAATTATTTGTTGAACACAAGAAAATAGACAAAAAAATGTAAAAATAATGATGTTAGAAAATGACTAGACCTCTAGTGCCACCTACAGGAAGTAGCAATCCTAAAAGTCAATAGTGACCCTTTAACGAGCTTGTAGGTGGCACTAGAGTTCTAGTCCTCTCCCTCTCTGAAGAGACAATTTGCATATTTCCCAGAGGAGCATTGCGGCTTTAAAAGTCTCCTCACTTGACGTGCTGAATAGAGATGAGCGTTGTTCTACTCGAACTGTTCGCCAATCTCAAATTCGAGCTGTTTTGGGCGGTGTTCAAGCCGTTCGGCGAACACGAACAATTTGAGAAAAATTCGGCTGTTCGAGGTTATGTTCGATAACTGTTCGTGCACCAAAATCATAACTGGATTTTTTCTCAGTAATGATGAAAATTAATGTTAATACGCAGTTTGAGTGTACAGCGGGGTGGGGGGAGGGGCAGGGGATGGATCTCTGCAGGAACAATGAAGATCTCCATTTTTTTTTTCTCTTTCCCACATTTACAGTGGGGAGGTGCAATCTGTCAGCCTATCAACAGCGCACACGCGGAGCGAAGTGCTTTTTTTCACACAAGCAAGGGCATGTGTCATTGGCAGTGTATGTCACATGTCCTTGCCCTATAAGACCAAGCCATTTTCCCCGTCGCCACCATTTTCTCACTGCTGCAGCTGCGTGTTAGACGGCACCGCTGTTGCTGTGTGCGCTATACCTTGTTAATTTCAAGCCAATTTTCGCACAAATCTACAGATAGCTTGGGAGTAGGGAATAGTTGTGATTGCAGTCCTTTTAAGGACTAGGTTACAGCATTTCCTACGACTTTTATCAGGCAGGTCTGTGCTCTTAAATAGATAGATTGTGGGAGTAAAGACTAATTGTAATTGGAGTCCTTTTCAGGACTAGGTTACATCAGTTCCTATCAGTTTTTGCCAGGCAGGTCTGTGCCAGTGCTGTGCAAGTTTTTTTCACAGCATTTGGCTGAATCTAGCAAAGCTAATCCTTTTTGGCCTATTGCAGAGTGTGTTAGTCAGTGGAGTAGCCTATCTGTGTTGCAAGATATACCGCCTGTGTATAGAATACCAATTTTTTTACTGCACCTAGTGAAGTAAAATCTTTTGGGCATAGCATCATTCTATTAGTCCATCTATACTGACCTCCATCAGGTTGCAAATTGAATATAATTTTTTTCTGCATCTAGCTCTGAAAAAATATTGGGCTTCAAGCTGTGTGTAGGACTTGTTGTATTAGTCCATCTATACTGACCTCCATCAGGTTGCAAACTGCATAAATTTTTTTCTTCATCTACCTCTGAAAAAATATTGGGCTTCTAGCTGTGTGTGGGACTTGTTCTATTAATCCATCTATACAGACCTCCATCAGGTTGCAAACTGAATATATTTTTTTCTGCATCTACCTCTGAAAAAATATTGGGCTTCTAGCTGTGTGTGGGACTTGTTGTATTAGTCCATCTATACTGACCTCCATCAGGTTGCAAACTGAATATATTTTTTTCTGCATCTACCTCTGAAAAAATATTGGGCTTCTTGCTGTGTGTGGGACTTGTTCTATTAATCCATCTATACAGACCTCCATCAGGTTGCAAACTGAATATATTTTTTTCTGCATCTACCTCTGAAAAAATATTGGGCTTCTAGCTGTGTGTGGGACTTGTTGTATTAGTCCATCTATACTGACCTCCATCAGGTTGCAAACTGAATATATTTTTTTCTGCATCTACCTCTGAAAAAATATTGGGCTTCTAGCTGTGTGTGGGACTTGTTCTATTAATCCATCTATACAGACCTCCATCAGGTTGCAAACTGAATATATTTTTTTCTGCATCTACCTCTGAAAAAATATTGGGCTTCTAGCTGTGTGTGGTACTTGTTGTATTAGTCCATCTATACTGACCTCCATCAGGTTGCAAACTGAATATATTTTTTTCTGCATCTACCTCTGAAAAAATATTGGGCTTCTAGCTGTGTGTGGGACTTGTTCTATTAATCCATCTATACAGACCTCCATCAGGTTGCAAACTGAATATATTTTTTTCTGCATCTACCTCTGAAAAAATATTGGGCTTCTAGCAGTGTGTGGGACTTGTTGTATTAGTCCATCTATACTGACCTCCATCAGGTTGCAAACTGAATACATTTTTTTCTGCATCTACCTCTGAAAAAATATTGGGCTTCTAGCTGTGTGTGGGACTTGTTCTATTAATCCATCTATACAGACCTCCATCAGGTTGCAAACTGAATATATTTTTTTCTGCATCTACCTCTGAAAAAATATTGGGCTTCTAGCTGTGTGTGGGACTTGTTCTATTAATCCATCTATACAGACCTCCATCAGGTTGCAAACTGAATATATTTTTTTCTGCATCTACCTCTGAAAAAATATTTGGCCTTCTAGCAGTGTGTGGGACTTTCTCTATTAGTCCATCTATACTGACCTCCATCAGGTTGCAAATTAAAAATAATTTTTATCTGCATCTAGCTCTGAAAAAATATTTGGCCTTCTAGCAGTGTGTGGGACTTTCTCTATTAGTCCATCTATACTGACCTCCATCAGGTTGCAAATTAAAAATAATTTTTATCTGCATCTAGCTCTGAAAAAATATTTGGCCTTCTAGCAGTGTGTGGGACTTTCTCTATTAGTCCATCTATACTGACCTCCATCAGGTTGCAAATTGAATATAATTTTTTTCTGCATCTAACCCAGCCAATAGTTTTGGCCTAATACCACAGTTTGGCCACTCAGCTCTGCTCGGTTCCCATCCATTGTTTTTTTGTGCAAACAACTCCAGAGTTGTTAATTAGTTAACCACCAAAATGAGTGGAAAAAGGCCTGCTGCTGGTGGAAAGATGAATAGGCGTGTTGGGAAGGGGAAAAAAGGTTGTGTCCGTGGGGTAGGTGTTAAAGCAACAGTAACATCTGCAGAAGAAAGACCATCTTCCAGCCAAACTAAAATGTCTACTTCTTTTAGCGGACAATGTGATAAGATCCCTTTCTTACGGCCACGCCAATCGCTACAAATTCCAGATGAGGCACAAAAACAGCAGGTGTTTCAACGGATATCAAGTGCTCCTTTAAGTGGGCTCTCCTCCACATCAACTTCAACATCACAAATACTCCAGTCCTCAAAGGTGTCACCCCAATCGCACTTGCTTCCTCACAGCTCCCAAATCTCCAGCTGCCCGTCTGAGTATGAGGTAGAACAGATGGTTGAGTCTGCAGAGCTGTTTACTCATACTATAGCCTGGGAATCAGAGGTCGACTCCAGCGCTTCTGTGAATCCAGACGAGGAAATGATCTGCACTGATGCCCAGAATCTTTATGAGTCGGATCCAGGACCAGACGCAGAAGGTTCTGACCATAATGTAGACCCTCATTCCCAAACTGTAACTCCTGTTGGTGGAGACAATGAGGAAGACGATGATAAGACTCAAATACCTGATTGGAGCGACAACTTTAGTTTTTTGTCAGGGCAGGAACAGGTTGGCTCTGAGGACGACGGGTGTGATAACGCACAGGGTGATGATGATGAGGTTGGAGATCCCACTTACTGTCAACCCACAGTCAGCCAAGAGATGAGGTCAGCAGAGGAGGTGGAGGAAGATGCTAGTGACGATGAGGTCAGGTTGCGCCTTCCTGGACAGAGACGTAGTACTGGAAGCACGTCAACAACTGCATCCTCAAACACAACTCTGCCTCTCACCACAAGTTGTGGTGGCTCTTCAGGTCGCATGGGTGCTAAGCCTTGCATAGCCTGGGCATTTTTTCAGATCGATAAAGATGACCCAACTCGTGTTATCTGTAACATTTGTCAGCAAAAGCTAAGTAGAGGCCAAAAAATACATAGTTTGAGTACTTCATGCATCGACCTGCACATGGACATGAAGCATAAGTTGCAGTGGGAAGCTCAGTGTGCTACAATGCGGCCTAGCCGGCTGGGCCAACCACCGTCTGCCATATCTTGTGCATCCGCGGCCTCTTCATCCTCTGTGACTGGGGGGACAGCAGTCACACCTGTTTTGGGGCGCAGACCTGCCACCTCTTTACCCGCAACAGCCAGCGTGATTGGCAGGTCATCATTTTCTTTGGAGGTGGTAACACCAGCTGGTGTTGAGCGCTGTCCGACATCGATAGCACCACCTTTGGATCAAGGCAACCTAACATGTCCGCCTGCATCTTCCTCACAGACCGGCAGTTTGCCGGGGACACCCTTATCAACCCCGTCTAAGCACAATAGCCAGCCCTCGGTCCCTCAGATGTGGACAAGTAAAAGACCATTTCCTCCTAGCCATGAGAAAGGTAAGAGGTTGAATTTCACCATCTGCAAGTTCTTGGCTACAGAAATGCTGCCTTTCCGCCTGGTGGACACAGAGGATTTTCGAGACCTTATGTCCGTCGCAGTGCCCCAGTACCAGATGCCCAGTCGGCACTACTTCTCAAAGAAAGGTGTGCCTGCGCTCCACCAGCATGTCGCACACAACATCACCGCTTCTTTGAGAAACTCTGTGTGTGACAGGGTGCATTTCACCACAGACACTTGGACGAGTAGGCATGGACAGGGGCGTTACATGTCGCTGACTGGGCACTGGGTAACTATGGTGACAGCAGGACAAGGGGCTGCTGTCCAAGTCTTGCCGTCCCCACGAGTTGTGCGTCAATCCTCTTTATGTCAAAGTTCCTCCACTGCTTCTGCCTCCTCAACCTCCTCTCGGTCTTCCACCTGCACCCAAAGCCTGTCTGGTCATGCCACAAGCTTTCTAACTGCGCAGAAGGGATCCTGCACACGTCCTTACTATGCTGGCAGTAGGGCTCAACGTCATCAGGCGGTTTTTACATTGAAATGTCTGGGAAATGTGAGTCACACAGCTGAGGAGTTGTGGTCAGCTCTGGAGAATCAATTTCATGAATGGTTGTCTCCACTGGACCTGAAACCAGGGAAGGCCGTGTGCGACAATGCTGCAAACCTGGGTGCGGCCCTTCGCCGGGGCAATGTCACACACGTGCCTTGTATGGCTCATGTGTTGAACCTGGTTGTCCAGCAATTTTTAACCCACTATCCCAGACTAGATGGCCTTCTGCAGAGGGCAAGGTCGCTGTGTGCTCACTTTCGCCGTTCGCATCCCGCAGCTCAGCGACTTACATCTCTACAGAAGTCGTTGGGCCTGCCACTTCACCGGCTAAAATGCGATGTGCCTACCCGGTGGAATTCAACTCTGCACATGTTGCAGCGACTGTGGCAGCACAGACAAGCCCTGGTGCAATACGTTCTGACGTATAGCCTGGGCCAACGAGATCCAGAGGTGGGGCAAATCACGCTGGAGGAGTGGTCTCAGATCAGGGACCTATGCACCCTTCTGCACAGTTTTGAAATGGCGACGAAGATGTTTAGTGCTGACGATGCCATTATCAGCATGACTATTCCGGTGATTTACATGCTGGAGCACATGTTAAACAGAATTCGGAGTCAGGTGGTGGCACAAGAGGACGTGGAGGAAGTAGAGGAGGAGGAGTTGTATGCGGAAGGGCTAACATCTGCAAGGTCCAGACGGTCGGCAGCACCAAGGCGGCAGGCATGTGAGGGTGGGGGAGATGGTTTTACCAGGGCGCATGGTAGCAGCCAAACTAGTGAGGAAGGTGCAAGAGCCCAGGAAGAAGTGGAGGACGAACTGATGGAAGACTCATCAGATGAGGGAGACCTTGATCACATTTCTGTTGTGCGAGGTTGGGGGGAGAGGACAGAGGAAGGAAGCATGATTGTTACCTCGCCACCAACACAACAGGGACTTGGTGCTCCTGGATGTGCAACACACATGAGTGCCTTCTTGCTGCACTACCTGCAACATGACCCTCGAATTGTGAGAATTAGAAATAATCCTGACTACTGGGTTGCCACACTGTTAGATCCCCGGTACAAAAGTAAATTTGCAGAAATTATTCCTGCCATAGAAAGGGATGCACGCATGCAGGAGTATCAGCAGAGACTGTTGCAGAATCTTACATGTGCTTTTCCACAAAATACCAGTGGTGCACGTAGTGAATCTCACAGTTCCAACTTGCCAACCGTGGGACCGTCAAGTGTTCAGCACTCAAACCGTAACAGAACCACAGTATCTGCTGGTAACATCAATTTTGCGGAATCATTTCACCACTTTTTTAGCCCATCCTTTGCAAGGCCACAGGAGACAAGAAGTCTGACACATAGTCAACGCCTAGAGACGATGGTACAGGAGTATCTCCAAGTAAACATTGAAGCCACGACTGTGTCACTGGACCCTTGCTCTTTTTGGGCTTCCAATCTGGATAAATGGCCGTAGCTAGCCACTTACGCCTTGGAGATCTTGTCATGCCCCGCAGCCAGCGTTCTGTCTGAACGTGTGTTCAGCGCTGCTGGTGGTGTGCTGACAGATAAGCGCACGCGGCTCTCCACTGATAATGTAGACAGACTCACGTTCATAAAGATGAACAAATCATGGATCCGAAATGACTTTTCTACCCCTGTGTCATCCTGGGGAGAGTAAAAGCTTGATGATTGGTTAAAATCACCCTACCAACCGTTTTAAGCTTTCAAATTACTAATCATGTTTATCTGTATCTTGGCTGTGAAATAATTTGGGCTTTGTAGCAGTGTGCAGCACTGATTCTATTAGGCCATCTATAATAAGCTCCACCAGATTTAAAATTACTAATCATGTTTATCTGTATCTTGACTGGAAAATAATTTGGGCTTTGTAGCAGTGTGCAGCACTGATCCTATTAGGCCATCTATACTAAAGCTTCACCAGATTTAAAATTAATAATAATTTTTAGCTGCATCTAGCCCGGAAAATAATTTTGGGGCTCCGAGATGCGCAAGACACATAAGTGCCTTCTTGCTGCACTACCTGCAGCATGACCCTCATATTGTCAGAATTCGAAGTAATCATGACTACTGGGTTGCCACACTCTTAGATCCCCCAAACTTTTCGATCAACCTTTTCATTTTAATAAAGACCAAAAAAATGGTCATTTTTGAAATTATAAGCATTAGCAGGTTGTTAGAAACTGAAATCAAACAGTTTTCAACTCAAAACTTTATTCTAGGTGATGTTACATTTTCACATAGGACCCCTTGTTCGAAAGGAGCTTCTGAACTCTCTCGTCCATTGAATTTGTCAGGTTTTGGATGGTTTCTGCTTCAATTGTTTTGCATGAGGACAGAATACCCTCCCAGAGCTGTTGCTTAGATGTGAACTGCCTCCCGCCATCATAGACACTTCTTTTAATGATGCTCCAAAGGTTCTGAATGGGGTAGAGGTCAGGGGAGCATGGGGGTCACACCATAAGTTTGTCCCCTTTTATGCCCATATCAGCCAGAGATGCAGATGATTTATGTGCAGCATGAGATGGTGCATTATCATGCAGAAAAATGATCTTGCTGTGAAATACACGGTTCTTCTTCTTGAACCATGGCAGGAAGTGCTGTTTGAGAAAATCCACATACATTATGGAGTTCATCCTTGGCGCCTTCAGGGATCCTAAAGGGGCCGACAATCTCTCTCCCCATGATTCCAGCCCAAAACATTACTCCACCTCCTCCTTGTTGGCGCTGTAGCCGTGTTTGCGTGGGGTGTCCATCAACCAGCCATCCTCCACTCCATCCATCTGGACCATCGAGCGCTGCACGGCACTCATCTGTGAACAAAACAGTTTTGAAATCAGTCTTCATGTAATGTTTGGCCCACTGTAGCCGTTTCTGCCTGTGTGAAGTGGATAGAGGAGGTCGACAGGATGGCGTATGCACAGCTGCAAACCTCTGAAGGACCCTGCATCTTGTTGTTCGGGGGACGTTGGAGGCAGAAGCAGCTTCAAAAACTTGTCTGCTGCTATGACAAGGCTTTTTTGCCGCTGCTCTTTCAACCTGACGTAGTTGCCTGTAGGAAAGAGCCCTCAATTTGCCCTTATCAGCACGCACACGTGTGTACTGTGAATCAGCTACATACTTCTTGATTGCCAAGACACTTCATCCTGATCATCGCACAATGTTGATTGTAGTCATGCCTTGACCTAAACACTCCAGAATTTGTTGCTTCTCAGCAGCCGACACATCCTTTTTCTTTCCCATTTTGGCAGAAAATGTAGGCTGCTTAATAATGTGAGACAGCCTTCTTAAGTAGTCTTGCCTTTCATTGGACACACCTGCCAAACTAATTAGCACAGGTGTCTGCAATTGCTTACAGTGATATAAAGAGCCTGACACACATCACCATCAATGAGTTTAACTGACAAACAAACAAATTCTTCCCTTATCACTCCTAAACACTTTTTGCATAATAATTTGGAACACAGTGTACATGTGCTTTTCCACAAAACACCAGTGGTTCACGTAGTGAATCTTACAGTTCTAACTTGCCAACCGTGGTCTGTATGGAGTTGTTCAATAAAGGGCCCAAAACTAAGATAACATAGATGGGAGAGGTCTCTATGAATAGGAATTCCTAAGTATTTGATACCCTGTGAGGGCCAGGCAAAGGGAAAGTTGGACTGGATGGAATCCTATATGGATTTGGGGAGGGAGACATCGAGGGCCTCAGACTTTGCTGCATTGATTTTAAAATTTGACCATGTAACAAAGTGATCTATTTCAGCCATAACAGCATGGATGGATATATGTGATTGAGTGATATATACTAGGACATCATCAGCAAATAGAGAGCACTTGTACTCGGTGCCTCCCACCTCAATCCACCTAATATTGGGGTTATGGCGAATTGATGAGAGCAGGTGCTCCGTCACTAGGATGTATAAGAGAGGGGACAGAGAACATCCCTGCCTTGTCCCATTGGTAATTGTGAAAGGTGATGAAAATGTTCTGACGCGCCCCCTGGGCCTTGGGACACCCGGAGCCGGACCCTTTTTGGTGGATGCTGGTGGTTGTAGTCTCCGTGGTGGCAACCCGGTTCCGTGGCTCAGGGCGGTCAAACCAGTGGCGGAACTATTTATGTGGTTTTGATGTTTAAATATCCGACTACGCCACCCGTGGATTGCGGTCAGAGTGAACCGCCGCTCCAGGACAGACCGCTGAGGCTGGTGTTGTGGGTGCAGCAGAGCGTAGCATAACTCCCCACGGGAGGAGTATAGCCTCAGGGCAGTGTATGCGGAGGATGGGGGTGATGGTGCAGGGCAGCAGCAGTAATGACACGGAGTCAGTGATGCAGTCCAGGGCCTTTACTCACAGTTCTTATTATCCAGACCACGTCTGCAGGTAACAGCTGCCCACGTCGTACTGTGCTCACCAGGTGAGGGGCTCAGACAACTCCCAGATAACTTTGGAGCGCTTCACAGGACCCCCTTTGTGTGTCCTTTGTCTGGCCTTTCTTACCAACCCTTCTGTCCGGCTGCCTCGGGCCTCCTCTTGGTAAACTTGGCGCCAGTTTCCCTGACCCTATGTGGTGCCTTCCTAGCGGGTGTAGCGAGGGGCTGCGCCACATAAAATGTCACAGCCTCCTGTTTCTAGCTGAGGGTCGTTTCCTGCCTCCACTAGTTTCGGGGACCGGTCTCCCCCTTTGGCCTGACCCCTCCACGCAGGTGGATTCGGGCGTGCGGTGGCGACTCGCCCTTCCGCAACCCTGAGATCCCTTCGTTCCTCGTTCCTGGAGCCTTCTCCGCTCCTCTTCCTTCCTTCTCCCTCTTCCAGGCCTGGGCCTCTGTTACTAGGCCCGCCTCCGGAGCAGAGCTCATGCAGAGCCCCTGCTCCCTGCCACTTCTGCTCAGACTTCTCTGCACTGAACTAAGATGGTGCCCACCTTTTATACTCCCTTCTCAATGCACCCAGGAACTGCTTCCTCCCTGCTCCTGCACTACAGGGTTCCCTTTCCTCAGTGTTCCCTCCCCCCACTCCAGCCAGGGACAGGGACTGTCGTGCCCATCTCAGGGGCATATTGGTCGCCCTGCCCCACGGCAATGTGGTGTAATGCATGCAGGTGTCGGGTCCTGATCCACACTACATCCTTACCTGAGAGTGAGATATCACACCTCTGGGTGAGGTGCAATACCTCTGTAGCAACCGAGCCCTCAGGGTGCTACAGTTCCATTTATCTTCAGCCTAAGTGACGTATTGCGATACAGGGCCGTGATTTTGGCTATAAAAGGGTCCCCTAGACCCCTACCCCAAGCTTTTTAAGAGAATCATATATGGCGTGCCAGGAGACTCTATGGAATGCTTTCTCAGCATCCAACGAGAGTATCTAATTACAAATTTTTAACTGCATCTAGCCCAGGAAATACTTTGTGCCTAGTAGCAGGGTCTGCTAGTCAGCGGATTATCCCAGCTGTTAAGCAAGCTACACCACCTGTAGTTTGGACACTTCATTTTTTCAAAGGAAATGCTTCGGGACCACGGGATACTCAGTGAAGAGCATCAGGAGGCACCCCAAGGCATAGGGGCTCGGACTGGCAGTAGGATGCCTTGCGGTGGACAGCCGAGCTCGATCCTTATAAAAGCTTTTTAACTGCAGCAGCTTTAGTGGACGCTACTGGAGCTGGAATTACGCGGCTGCTGGCATGAGACTTGCCCTCCAATAGATCCTTGTAAATGGATTTAAAGTGTATTTATTCAAATTAGAGAGACAATTTAAATTAAAAAGCTTAGAGCTGCCTCCACCACAGGGGGGCTCGCTCGACCCACCAGCGGACAGGCACCAGTATTGGGAGAGGGGGGCTGGCCGTCAGGGTTCACCGCGGCTCTGGCACAAACCCGGCGACACGGAGGTGGCACGTGCAGAAGCGGACTGAACGTGTCGGCTTCTCACTTTTTGGATTTTAGAAGGGCATGACATGCCTATATCTGTGTCTCCCCCTCCTTTTACTCCTCCACCTCTTTTCTTTTCGCATGACTATATGTACTTGTCACTTTTCCATGTGTTAGTTGTGTCTTCTGAGCAGTTTGTCAGCTTTTGGACACCTTTGAAGGTGTTTTCTATGTGTTTCTATGTGTTTTTGTTTGCCTGCCATTGGTTTTAACGGTGTTCGAAGGTGTTCGATGAACAGTTCGACGAACAGTTCGGCGAACACACGGGTGTTCGACGAACCGAACCGAACTCGAACACTACGGGAGTGGCTCAACACTAGTGCTTAACACGTCACTCTCTGAAAGGAGAAATGTTACCCCTAGATATTAAAAAATTATAAATTTTGGATGTATTCCAGCCATGAGTACGTGGTTGAAGTGTGGAGTATTAATTTGCACTGGGAACATTTTGCAGTTGGCGATGATAAATAGGGTGACGCTATCTATATGTATTCAAATTTCCATACATCCCATTAAATATACGGTATATTGGAAAAATGACTAAGCCGTGCTTCAGAAACTCAGATGGTTCCAAGACCTATCATATCAAAGATAAGAACACATGCTCCACTACTGGAGTCATACAGTGGTGGCCAAAAGTATTGGCACCCCTGCAATTCTGTCAGATAATACTCCGTTTCTTCCTGAAAATGTTTGCATTCACAAATTCTTTGGTATTATTATCTTCATTTAATTTGTCTTCAATGAAAAATCACAAAAAGAATTGTCATAAAGCCAAATTGGATACAATTCCACACCAAACTTAAAAAAGAGGGTGGACAAAAGTATTGGCACTGTTTGAAAAATCATGAGATGCTTCTCTAATTCGTGTAATTAACAGCACCTGTAACTTACCTGTGGCACCTAACAGGTGTTGGCAATAACTAAATCACACTTGCAGCCAGTTAACATGGATTAAAGTTGACTCAACCTCTGTCCAGTGTCCTTGTGTGTACCACATTGAGCATGGAGAAAAGAAAGAAGACCAAAGAACTGTCTGAGGACTTGAGAAACAAAATTGTGAGGAAGCATGAGCAATCTCAAGGCTACAAGTCCATCTCCAAAGACCTGAATGTTCCTTTGTCTTCCATGCGCAGTGTCATCAAGAAGTTTAAAGCCCATGGCACTGTGGCTAACCTCCCTAGATGTGGACGGAAAGAAAAATTGACGAGAGATTGGAGTTTGCCAAAACTTACCTGAGAAAGCCTAAAACGTTTTGGAAGAATGTTCTCTGGTCAGATGAGACAAAAGTAGAGCTTTTTGGGAAAAAGCATCAACATAGAGTGTACAGGAAAAAAAAAAAGAGGCATTCAAAGAAAAGAACACGGTCCCTACAGTCAAACATGGCGGAGGTTCCCTGATGTTTTGGGGTTGCTTTGCTGCCTTGGTTACTGGACTGCTTGACCGTGTGCATGGCATTATGAAGTCTGAAGACTACCAACAAATTTTGCAGCATAATGTAGGGCCCAGTGTGAGAAAGCTGGGTCTCCCTCCGAGGTCATGGGTCTTCCAGCAGGACAATGACCCAAAACATACTTCCAAAAGCACTATAAAATGGTTTGAGAGAAAGCCCTGGAGACTTCTAAGGTGGCCAGCAATGAGTCCAGACCTGAATCCCATAGAACACCTGTGGAGAGCTCTCAAAATGGCAGTTTGGAGAAGGCACCCTTCAAATATCAGGGACCTGGAGCAGTTTGCCAAAGAAGAATGGTCTACAATTCCAGCAGAGCATTGTAAGAAACTCATTGATGGTTACCGAAAGCGGTTGTTTGCAGTTATTTTGGCTAAAGGTTGTGGAACCAAGTATTAGGCTGAGGGTGCAAATACTTTTGTCTGGCCCATTTTTGGAGTTTTGTGTGAAATGATCAATGATTTGATTTTTGCTTCATTCTCTTTTGTGTTTTTTCCTTGCAAGCAAATTAAATGAAGAGAATAATACCAAAGAATTTGTGATTGCAATCATTTTCAGGAAGAAACTGAATATTATCTGACAGAACTGCAGGGGTGCCAATACTTTTGGCCACCACTGCATATGTCAAAGAGTGCCCATGTGGCAAAATATATGTAGGCCAGATGAAAAGAAGACTATCATAAAGAATTAATGAACATCTGAACAACATAAAAAAAGGCTCTCAAGGGCATCCTTTGTCGAGGCACTCTAAGGACATGCACAACCAATCCTATAAAGGTTTGAAATTCTTTGGAATTCAAATTATCCCCACAAATTGGAGAGGAGGTGATTATATTAGACACATGTCCAGAGCGAAGTCTAAGTGGATTTTTCTTTTGGTCAGTTTGGCCCTGAAAGGCTTAAACTTCTATATTAAACTATATGCCTTCATAAAAAAACAGTCAAAAAAACTTGGAAATCCATATAATCACCCATATGTCAATTACTCACACAATATGCATCTTCCTCCCCCCCCCCCTTTTCTTTTATATTTAATGAGATGTATGCAAATTAGAAGATGGTAGTCTTAGGTCATTAGTGGAATATACGGCATAGGTAGGGAGGTACACAGAGATTAGATGACAGAGAGAGACAGAGAGGAGAGATGTTAGGTGGTGGAGAACTGTGGAGAGCTTTGTGGTTGATAGTGACAAGTTTGTATTGTATTCTGTAGTGGATAGGCAACCAGTGCAATGACTGGCACTGGGTAGAGACATTGGTGTAGCGGTTGGACAGGAATATGATCCTGGCTGCTGCTTTAAGGACGCATTAGAGAGGGGAGAATTTAGTAAGAGGCAGACTGATTAGTCTTGAGTTGCAATAGTCCAGATGAGAATGAATAAAAGCAACAGTAAGAGATTTTCCAGAGTCAAAGGTAAGAAAAGGTTGACTTTAAGAGATGTTTTTGAGGTGTAGGTGTCAAGAGTGAGCCAGTGATTGGATATAGGGAGTGAAGGAAAGTAAAACCCCAAAATAGCAGGCAGCCTGCTTGTGAGTTATGGCAGAATCACACAAAGAAATAGCAATATTGGGTTTAGGAAGGTTAATGGAAGGATGAAACACAAGGACTTCATTTTTTACAGATTCAGTTTTAGATAGAGAAAAGAGATAATGTTACAGACAGCGGATAATCACGGATATTTTGTATTAATGCAGGGATGTAAGGAGAAGTGTATAATTGAGTGTCATCAGCATAGAGATGGTACTGAAAACCAAATCTGCTGAGAGTTTGTCCAATAGGGGCAGTGTATTGAGAAGAGGAGGGAGCCTAAGACTGAACCCTGAGAAACTCCGTCAGTAAGGTGAAGAGGAGAGGAAGAAGAGCCAGCAAATCATACAGTGAGGAAGCAGTCAAAAAGGTAGGAGGAGAACCAAGAGAAAGCAGTATCCTTGAGACCAATACAGCGGAGCAAAGTGAAGAGGAGCCGGTGATCCACTGTGCCAAATGCTACAAAGAGATCCAAGAGAATCATAGAATGTTGCAGTTGGAAGGGACCTCCAGGGTCATCTGATCCAACCCCCTGCTCAATGCAGGATCCACTAAACCATCTCAGACAGACGTCTGTCCGGCCTCTGTTTGAAGACTTCCATTGAAGGAGAACTCCACCACCTCTTGTTGCAGCCTGTTCCACTCGTTAATCACCCTCACGGTCAAAAAGTTTTTTCTAATATCTAATCTGTATCTTCTCACATTCAGTTTCATCCCATTGCTTCTATTCTTACTTTGAGCAAATGAGAATAAAGCTGATCCCTGTACAGTGTGACAGCCCCTTGAGATATTTAAAGACAGCTATTAAGTCTCCTCTCAATCTTCTCTTTTGTAAGCTAAACATTCCCAAATCCTCTAACTGTTCCTTATGGGACATTGTTTGCAGACTGGTCACCCGTTTGGTCTTCTCTGAACTTGCTCCAGTTTCAGCATGTCGTTTTTAAGATGTGATGCCCAGAACTGGACACAGTATTCCAGATGAGGTCTGACCAAAGAGGAGTAGAGGGGGATAATTACTTCATGTGATCTAGACTGTGTGCTTCTGTTTATGCAACCCAGAATTGTGTTTGCCTTTTTTGCTGGTGCATCACACTATAGACTCATGTTCAGTTTGTGATCTATTAGTATACCCAAGACTTTTTTCACATGTGCTGTTGCTTTGCCTATTTCTCCCATTCTGTATATGCTTTTTTCATTTTTCTTGCCCTGATGTAGGATTTTGCAGTTGTCCTTGTTAAAAGCCATTCTGTTAGTTGCTGCCCACAGTTCCAATTTGTTTAGATCTTTTTGAATCCTCTCTCTCTTCTCTAGTATTAGCTATCCCCCCTAGCTTTGTGTCATGAGCAAATTTAATCAGTTTACCCTCAATTTCTTCATCTAAATCATTGATAAAGATGTTGAACAACACAGGGCCCAGGAAAGAGCCTTGTGGTACCCTACTTGAGACATTATTCCAACTGGATGTGCAACCATTTATGACCACTCTTTTGGTCCGATCACTAAGCCAGTTATGAATCCACCTAACAGTTGCCTTGTCCATTCCATAGTTGGTCATTTTTTCAATAAGAATGGTATGAGATACTTTGTCAAATGCTTTGCTGAAATCGAGATATACTATATCTACTGTGTTTCCCTGATCCACCCAGTCAGTGATTCTGTCATAGAAGGAAATTAAGTTAGTCTGACGTGACTTATTAGTTGCAAACCCTTGCTGGCTCTGATTAATTACTTCATTCTTATAAAGGTACTAGCATACATGTTGTTTAATAATTTATTCAAAGATATTTCCTGGTATAAAAGTAAGGCTCACAGGCCTATAGTTCCCTGGGTCCTCCTTCTTCCCCTTTTTGAATGTAGGGACTACATTCGCTCTTCTCCAGTCTTCTGGGACTTCTCCTGTTCTCAAGAATATTCAAAGATTATGGAGAGAGGTTCAATAATTTCCTCTGCTATCTCCTTCAGTACCCTAGGATGTAATTCATTTGGACCTGGAGACTTGAATTCATTTATGTTAGCTAAGTATTCCCTCACTATCTCTTTGTTTATAGATAGTGTGGATTCTTTTATTCCTTCAATATAGTACAGTGAAGATCAGTTGATGTCACATTTACTTTCCTAGAGAACATAGAATCAAAATAGGAATTTAAAAGTTCAGTCTTCTCAGAATTATTTTTTACCACTTTACCATTTTCATCTTGTAAAAATCCTATAGCATCTTTGACTTTTCTTCTACTTTTGACATACCTCCCCAAAATCCTTTCTTATGGCTTTTGACATATTTGCAGGCCTTAATTCATTATCAGCTTTACCTAATCTGATGTGTGCCCTGCAGGTTCTGTAGGCATCATTATATTCTTCTTTAGATATGCCTCCCTCCTTCCATTTGATAAACATTTGTTTCTTTCTTTTTAGCATGTGTTTAAGTTCTGTGTTCATACATCCTGGTTTCCTTAAATGCTTCCTATTCTTCCCTCTTTTAGGGATTGTGAACGATTGTGCTTTCGGAGTCTCAGTTTCAAAATTTCCCATCCTTCCTGAACATTTCTGTCCTTAAGGACATTCAGCCATTAGATCCCTCCTATCCTCTTTCTGAGTCCCTTACAATCTGATTTTCTGAAGTTCAACCTTAAAGTTTGACTCTCCACAGGTCTTCCTACTCTAGTTATCCAAAATACTATGATAGCATGATCGCTGCCTCCTAGGGTCCAAGCCATCCTAACCTCCTCAACCATTTTCTCTCTGTTTTGGAGGATTAGATCCAAGGTAGCAGATCCCATAGTTCTCTCTTCTACCTTTTTGAAAAATAAAGTTGTCAGCAAGAGAGGATAAGAATTTGCTGGACCTATCACTTCTGCCTGAGAGAGATTCCCAACAAATGTCTGAATAGTTGAAATATCCCATGATCACTACGTCATATTGTTTTGATAACTTGGCCATCTGTTGCATAAAAAGTTCATCCATATCTTCAGTTTGCCCAGGTGGCCTATAGTGAATGCCTATAATAGAGTTTACTATAGGTGCCTATAATCTGAGGAGAGTAGTGGCCATTGGGTTTAGCTGTTAGTAGATCATAAGAGGCTTAAGTAAAGGCAATTTTTGTAGAATGCAAGGAGCAGAAACAGTATTGTAAAGGGTCAAGAAAGAGTTATGTGAGAGATAGCAAATTAGATGGGAGTAGACCAAGCATTCCAGGAGTTTAGAGATGAAAGGGAAATTAGAGACAGGACTGTAGCTAGCAGTACAGTTCTGATTGAGGGATTTTTTTAAAGTAATGGGTGTATGATGGCATGTTTGAAGGAGGAGCGAAAGATACAAGATGAGAGAGAGATATTAACAGTTTTAATTATGTGGTGAAAGCCAGGCAGAGAGATGGGAGAAGATGAGAGGGCATAGGATTATTGGTGCAGATAGTAGGCTGAGAAGTGAGGATCCTGGTAACTTCTTCTTCCATGACCGGTTCAAGGACAAAAAATGAGCTAGAGGAAGAGCAGTGAAGAGCAATGATTAATGATTGGCCACATCATCAGAGCGGAGGTTGATAGTTGGAACCATCACTTTGAAGTAGGCTTGTTTGGAGAGGTGAAGGGCAGAGATGTACAGTACAGACCAAAAGTTTGGACACACCTTCTCATTTAAAGATTTTTCTATATTTTCATGACTATGAAAATTGTACATTCACACTGAAGGCATCAAAACTATGAATTAACACATGTGGAATTATATGCTTAACAAAAAAGTGTGAAACAACTGAAAATTTGTCTTATATTCTAGGTTCTTCAAAGTAGCCACCTTTTGCTTTGATGACTGCTTTGCACACTCTTGGCATTCCCTTGATGAGCTTCAAGAGGTAGTCACCGGAAATGGTCTTCCAACAATCTTGAAGGAGTTCCCAGAGATGCTTAGCACTTGTTGGCCCTTTTGCCGTCACTCTGCGGTCCAGCTCACCCCAAACCATCTCAATTGGGTTCAGGTCTGGTGACTGTGGAGGCCAGGTCATCTGGCGTAGCACCCCATTACTCTCCTTTTGGTCAAATAGCCCTTACACAGCCTGGAGGTGTGTTTGGGGTCATTGTGCTGTTGAAATATAAATGATGGTCCAACTAAACGCAAACCGGATGGAATAGCATGCAGCTGCAAGATGCTGTGGTAGCCATGCTGGCTCAGTATGCCTTCAATTTTGAATAAATCCCCAACAGTGTCACCAGCAAAGCACCCCCACACCATCACACCTCCTCCTCCATGCTTCACGGTGGGAACCAGGCATGTAGAGTCCATCCGTTCACCTTTTCCGCGTCGCACAAAGACACGGTGGTTGGAACCAAAGATCTCAAATTTGGACTCATCAGACCAAAGCACAGATTTCCACTGGTCTAATGTCCATTCCTTGTGTTCTTTAGCCCAAACAAGTCTCTTCTGCTTGTCGCCTGTCCTTAGCAGTGGTTTCCTAGCAGCTATTTTACCATGAAGGCCTGCTGCACAAAGTCTCCTCTTAACAGTTGTTGAAGAGATGTGTCTGCTGCTAGAACTCTGTGTGGCATTGATCTGCTCTCTAATCTGAGCTGCTGTTAACCTGCGATTTCTGAGGCTGGTGACTCAGATAAACTTATCCTCAGAAGCAGAGGTGACTCTTGGTCTTCCTTTCCTGGGGTGGTCCTCATGTGAGCCAGTTTCTTTGTAGCGCTTGATGGTTTTTCCAACTGCACTTGGGGACACTTTCAAAATTTGCCCAATTTTTCAGACTGACTGAGCTTCATTTCTTAACATAATGATGGCCACTCGTTTTTCTTTACTTTGAATTTGTATTATGGAAAGAAAAAAGCAGCTAACAGTCTATTCAGTAGGACTATCAGCTGTGTATCCACCTGACTTCTGCACAACACAACTGATGGTCCCAACCCCATTTATAAGGCAAGAAATCCCACTTATTAATCCTGACAGGGCATATCTGTGAAGTTTAAACCATTTCCAGTGACTACCTCTTGAAGCTCATCAAGAGAATGCCAAGAGTGTGCAAAGCAGTCATCAAAGCAAAAGGTGGCTACTTTGAAGAACCTAGAATATAAGACATATTTTCAGTTGTTTCACACTTTTTTGTTAAGTATATAATTCCACATGTGTTAATTCATAGTTTTCATGCCTTCAGTGTGAATGTACAATTTTCAAAGTCATGAAAATACAGAAAAATCTTTAAATGAGAAGGTGTGTCCAAACTTTTGGTCTGTACTGTATGTTTCAATCATAAACTACATAACATTTTGTGTTACAAAAAACTAGCCCTCATATGGCTGACCGTGCCATTGAAAAAAGTTATGGCTATTTAAAAAGGAGGAGGAAAAAATGAAAATGCAAAAAAAACATAAAAATTGTCTGTAGAGGGAAATGGTTAGATATGGAACATTTTGTTATTATTATTATAATTATCATTATTAATTGTTTTAAATGCATAGATTATTAATGTATACAGTTTGGTTACAATTAATATTACATTATATAAAGAAAAAACAACATATTAACAAAATAATGTGAAAGTTTATTAAAATAGACAAATACATTATGGATACATAATTTTGTTCGAAAGCAGAAATCTGTAAGAATACAATACTTTTATACAAAATTCTTATACATTCTATTAGTTTTCTAATTCACACTATATTTTATAATGTTATGCTCATTAAAATAGTGAGAGCAGCACATATTAGACACATGACTGACTTTCAGTTGCTAAACTTGTTCCATTAGAGATACCAAAGGATTTTTTTGGTTCCCAAGATATGAATAGAATATGTAATCGGCATATTTCTGATGCAGGGCCTGCAAAGTTGATATGTAAATCATTTCTGCACTAGTTATGTTAGATCTTTTTCCTTTAATTAGCATTTAAGCAAATAATACCAATATATTATTGTTATATTCCAATTGCAACAAGAACAGATTTTGTTTCAAACATTGAACAGAAAAAAATCGTATTGGAGATAATTCTTTCATTAATCTTTTAGGGAACAAAATATCATGAAATTTGGATATATTATTGAAATTCATAAACTCATCACTAGTGTTGAGCGATACCTTCCGATATCGGGAAATATCGGATCGGATTGGATCGGACCGATACCGAAAAAGTATCGGATATCGCCGATTCCGATACCGGAAACCAATGCAAGTCAATGGGACATAAATATCGGAATTAAAATAAACCCTTTCTTTCCTTGTAGGTTATTTCTACATGAAGGAAAACAACTAAGAATAATGTAGAATGTATTGGGGGAGGTGGGGGAGACAATAAAGGCATAGAGGTTTAGCCCAGTCAAATGGAATAGCAGGAATTAATATTTTTTTATTATGTTCTGAGTTACGGAAATATTAACTATGTTAAGTATTTTTATATTTTGTCATATATTTATGTTTCACTACTTCCATGCTCTTCACCTTCTTTTTTACTTCTCCCACACTTTCTCCTTCATCATCCTCAGCATCTTTTTCATCCACTTCTTCTTCACCTTCTTCTTCTTCACCTTCTTCGTATTATTCTTTTTTTTACATTCTTCATATTCTACTTCTTCATCTTCTTCATATTCTTCTTCTTCATCATATTCTTATTTGTGACAGGCATTCCTGTAGTTGTTATCTATAAAAGGTTGGACATTACACCTTTCGTTCTGCCCGTCACAAAAGATTTACAACAGGATTTGTCCGCGTTCAGTTTGGCCTGCAGCAGCAGGTCTTTTCCAGGGGCACCACGAGGAGGAACGGACTCACCCCCATACACTGCTTAGTCATCTTCTGCTTATAATTTAGATATTATCTTTTGCTCTGATTTTTAGTCTTATGCTTAATGTTCTTCCGCTTTTTGTTCTGCAGCTTCTTGTATTTCTGCTTCTTGGTTTTCTGTCTCTTGTTTTTCTGTATCTTGGTGCTTGTCTTCTCTTCTTTGTCTTCTTGGTCAACTTCTTCAGGGTCATCTTCTTGGTCTTCTTCGGGGTGGTCTTCAGGGTCGTCGTCTTCGGGGGTCCTCGTCTTCGGGGTCCTCGTCTTCTTCGGGTTGGTCTTCTGGGTCCTCGTCTTCGGGGTCCTCGTCTTCTTCGGGGTGGTCTTCAGGGTCCTCGTCTTCTTCGGGGTGGTCTTCAGGGTCCTCGTCTTCTTCGGGGTGGTCTTCAGGGTCCTCGTCTTCAGGGTCATTGTCTTCGGGGTCCTCGTCTTCTTAGGGTTGGTCTTCAGGGTCCTCGTCTTCAGGGTCCTCGTCAGGGAGATCCAGAGTGATTACCAAGAACCATTTCAAAAAGCTTGAACTTGGAAATGTAGCAGAAGGTACAAGAAAGCTGAGGAACTACCGAGGACCAGCTGACGGTACTGGAACCCGGATGGATAGCAGAAGGTACAAGAGCCAATGGAACTACCGAGGACCAGCTGATGTTACTGGAACTCGGTTACTAAGCAGGAGGTACCTGTGCCAGAAAGCACTACCAAGGACCAGCAGACGTTGGTGGAACTTGGATACCGAGAAGGAGGCACCTAATCCAAAGGCACTGCCGAGAACCAGCTGACGGTACTGGAACCCGGATGGGTAGCAGAAGGTACAAGAGCCAATGGAACTACCGAGGACCAGCTGATGTTACTGGAACCCGGATGGGTAGCAGAAGGTACAAGAGCCAATGGAACTACCGAGGACCAGCTGATGTTACTGGAACTCGGTTACTAAGCAGGAGGTACCTGTGCCAGAAAGCACTACCAAGGACCAGCAGACGTTGGTGGAACTTGGATACCGAGAAGGAGGCACCTAATCCAAAGGCACTGCCGAGAACCAGCTGACGGTACTGGAACCCGGATGGGTAGCAGAAGGTACCCATGTAAAAAAAAAGTTCAAGGCCGCGAGCCGGCCGCAGTTACCAAAACCCACAGTCCTACAGAGGGTGCTTGTCCTATTGGCACTATGGAACCAGCCTTCATTGCCAGATCCCGCAGCCCACATAGGAGTCACCTAAACTGCAGGCACCATAGAGTCGGCTAACCCGACCGCAACACGACAGGACAACGCATTGGAGGCAAAGTGACGTTGACACTACCCGGAAACAGCTGGCGTGCTGGAACCAGGCTGGGCAGGAGGGAGTACCCGTGCCAAAGACACTGCCGAGAACCAGCTGACGGTACTGGAACCCGGATGGGTAGCAGAAGATACAAGAGCAAATGGAACTACCGAGGACCAGCTGATGTTACTGGAACCCGGATGGGTAGCAGAAGGTACAAGAGCCAATGGAACTACCGAGGACCAGCTGATGTTACTGGAACTCGGTTACTAAGCAGGAGGTACCTGTGCCAGAAAGCACTACCAAGGACCAGCAGACGTTGGTGGAACTTGGATACCGAGAAGGAGGCACCTAATCCAAAGGCACTGCCGAGAACCAGCTGACGGTACTGGAACCCGGATGGGTAGCAGAAGGTACCCATGTAAAAAAAAAGTTCAAGGCCGCGAGCCGGCCGCAGTTACCAAAACCCACAGTCCTACAGAGGGTGCTTGTCCTATTGGCACTATGGAACCAGCCTTCATTGCCAGATCCCGCAGCCCACATAGGAGTCACCTAAACTGCAGGCACCATAGAGTCGGCTAACCCGACCGCAACACGACAGGACAACGCATTGGAGGCAAAGTGACGTTGACACTACCCGGAAACAGCTGGCGTGCTGGAACCAGGCTGGGCAGGAGGGAGTACCCGTGCCAAAGACACTGCCGAGAACCAGCTGACGGTACTGGAACCCGGATGGGTAGCAGAAGATACAAGAGCAAATGGAACTACCGAGGACCAGCTGACGGTACTGGAACCCGGATGGGTAGCAGAAGGTACAAGAGCCAATGGAACTACCGAGGACCAGCTGATGTTACTGGAACTCGGTTACTAAGCAGGAGGTACCTGTGCCAGAAAGCACTACCAAGGACCAGCAGACGTTGGTGGAACTTGGATACCGAGAAGGAGGCACCTAATCCAAAGGCACTGCCGAGAACCAGCTGACGGTACTGGAACCCGGATGGGTAGCAGAAGATACAAGAGCAAATGGAACTACCGAGGACCAGCTGACGGTACTGGAACCCGGATGGGTAGCAGAAGATACAAGAGCAAATGGAACTACCGAGGACCAGCTGACGGTACTGGAACCCGGATGGGTAGCAGAAGGTACAAGAGCCAATGGAACTACCGAGGACCAGCTGATGTTACTGGAACTCGGTTACTAAGCAGGAGGTACCTGTGCCAGAAAGCACTACCAAGGACCAGCAGACGTTGGTGGAACTTGGATACCGAGAAGGAGGCACCTAATCCAAAGGCACTGCCGAGAACCAGCTGACGGTACTGGAACCCGGATGGGTAGCAGAAGATACAAGAGCAAATGGAACTACCGAGGACCAGCTGACGGTACTGGAACCCGGATGGGTAGCAGAAGGTACAAGAGCCAATGGAACTACCGAGGACCAGCTGATGTTACTGGAACTCGGTTACTAAGCAGGAGGTACCTGTGCCAGAAAGCACTACCAAGGACCAGCAGACGTTGGTGGAACTTGGATACCGAGAAGGAGGCACCTAATCCAAAGGCACTGCCGAGAACCAGCTGACGGTACTGGAACCCGGATGGGTAGCAGAAGATAAAAGAGCAAATGGAACTACCGAGGACCAGCTGACGGTACTGGAACCCGGATGGGTAGCAGAAGATACAAGAGCAAATGGAACTACCGAGGACCAGCTGACGGTACTGGAACCCGGATGGGTAGCAGAAGGTACAAGAGCCAATGGAACTACCGAGGACCAGCTGATGTTACTGGAACTCGGTTACTAAGCAGGAGGTACCTGTGCCAGAAAGCACTACCAAGGACCAGCAGACGTTGGTGGAACTTGGATACCGAGAAGGAGGCACCTAATCCAAAGGCACTGCCGAGAACCAGCTGACGGTACTGGAACCCGGATGGGTAGCAGAAGGTACCCATGTAAAAAAAAAGTTCAAGGCCGCGAGCCGGCCGCAGTTGCCAAAACCCACAGTCCTACAGAGGGTGCTTGTCCTTTTGGCACTATGGAACCAGCCTTCATTGCCAGATCCCGCAGCCCACATAGGAGTCACCTAAACTGCAGGCACCATAGAGTCGGCTAACCCGACCGCAACACGACAGGACAACGCATTGGAGGCAAAGTGACGTTGACACTACCCGGAAACAGCTGGCGTGCTGGAACCAGGCTGGGCAGGAGGGAGTACCCGTGCCAAAGACACTGCCGAGAACCAGCTGACGGTACTGGAACCCGGATGGGTAGCAGAAGATACAAGAGCAAATGGAACTACCGAGGACCAGCTGACGGTACTGGAACCCGGATGGGTAGCAGAAGGTACAAGAGCCAATGGAACTACCGAGGACCAGCTGATGTTACTGGAACTCGGTTACTAAGCAGGAGGTACCTGTGCCAGAAAGCACTACCAAGGACCAGCAGACGTTGGTGGAACTTGGATACCGAGAAGGAGGCACCTAATCCAAAGGCACTGCCGAGAACCAGCTGACGGTACTGGAACCCGGATGGGTAGCAGAAGGTACCCATGTAAAAAAAAAGTTCAAGGCCGCGAGCCGGCCGCAGTTACCAAAACCCACAGTCCTACAGAGGGTGCTTGTCCTATTGGCACTATGGAACCAGCCTTCATTGCCAGATCCCGCAGCCCACATAGGAGTCACCTAAACTGCAGGCACCATAGAGTCGGCTAACCCGACCGCAACACGACAGGACAACGCATTGGAGGCAAAGTGACGTTGACACTACCCGGAAACAGCTGGCGTGCTGGAACCAGGCTGGGCAGGAGGGAGTACCCGTGCCAAAGACACTGCCGAGAACCAGCTGACGGTACTGGAACCCGGATGGGTAGCAGAAGATACAAGAGCAAATGGAACTACCGAGGACCAGCTGACGGTACTGGAACCCGGATGGGTAGCAGAAGGTACAAGAGCCAATGGAACTACCGAGGACCAGCTGATGTTACTGGAACTCGGTTACTAAGCAGGAGGTACCTGTGCCAGAAAGCACTACCAAGGACCAGCAGACGTTGGTGGAACTTGGATACCGAGAAGGAGGCACCTAATCCAAAGGCACTGCCGAGAACCAGCTGACGGTACTGGAACCCGGATGGGTAGCAGAAGATACAAGAGCAAATGGAACTACCGAGGACCAGCTGACGGTACTGGAACCCGGATGGGTAGCAGAAGGTACAAGAGCAAATGGAACTACCGAGGACCAGCTGACGGTACTGGAACCCGGATGGGTAGCAGAAGGTACAAGAGCCAATGGAACTACCGAGGACCAGCTGATGTTACTGGAACTCGGTTACTAAGCAGGAGGTACCTGTGCCAGAAAGCACTACCAAGGACCAGCAGACGTTGGTGGAACTTGGATACCGAGAAGGAGGCACCTAATCCAAAGGCACTGCCGAGAACCAGCTGACGGTACTGGAACCCGGATGGGTAGCAGAAGATACAAGAGCAAATGGAACTACCGAGGACCAGCTGACGGTACTGGAACCCGGATGGGTAGCAGAAGGTACAAGAGCCAATGGAACTACCGAGGACCAGCTGATGTTACTGGAACTCGGTTACTAAGCAGGAGGTACCTGTGCCAGAAAGCACTACCAAGGACCAGCAGACGTTGGTGGAACTTGGATACCGAGAAGGAGGCACCTAATCCAAAGGCACTGCCGAGAACCAGCTGACGGTACTGGAACCCGGATGGGTAGCAGAAGATACAAGAGCAAATGGAACTACCGAGGACCAGCTGACGGTACTGGAACCCGGATGGGTAGCAGAAGATACAAGAGCAAATGGAACTACCGAGGACCAGCTGACGGTACTGGAACCCGGATGGGTAGCAGAAGGTACAAGAGCCAATGGAACTACCGAGGACCAGCTGATGTTACTGGAACTCGGTTACTAAGCAGGAGGTACCTGTGCCAGAAAGCACTACCAAGGACCAGCAGACGTTGGTGGAACTTGGATACCGAGAAGGAGGCACCTAATCCAAAGGCACTGCCGAGAACCAGCTGACGGTACTGGAACCCGGATGGGTAGCAGAAGGTACCCATGTAAAAAAAAAGTTCAAGGCCGCGAGCCGGCCGCAGTTACCAAAACCCACAGTCCTACAGAGGGTGCTTGTCCTATTGGCACTATGGAACCAGCCTTCATTGCCAGATCCCGCAGCCCACATAGGAGTCACCTAAACTGCAGGCACCATAGAGTCGGCTAACCCGACCGCAACACGACAGGACAACGCATTGGAGGCAAAGTGACGTTGACACTACCCGGAAACAGCTGGCGTGCTGGAACCAGGCTGGGCAGGAGGGAGTACCCGTGCCAAAGACACTGCCGAGAACCAGCTGACGGTACTGGAACCCGGATGGGTAGCAGAAGGTACAAGAGCCAATGGAACTGCCGAGAACCAGCTGGCGGTGCTGGAGCCCAGGGTGAATACTAAAAACAGAAGAGCCAGAGGTGTATTTGGAGGAGGTTTTAAATCCGTACTACAGTGGATGTGGACAAAGCAGGAGAATTTGCCGGACACACAGCTGGGGATCAGCTGACGTTACTGAATCTCAATAACACTGGAGCAAGCGTTGACTGTGCAGACGGCACTTCTGAGCAGCAACTAGCGGTATTGGAGCCCAGGGTAAATACTAAAAACGGAGGAGCCAGAGGTGTAATTGGAGCAAGTTTTAAATAAGTAGCACAGTGAATATGGACAGAGCAGGAGAAATTGCCGTGAACACAGCAGGGGAACAGCTGACGTTACCGAACCCCAATAACACCGCAGCAAGTGTTGACTGTGCAGACGGCACTTCCGAGCGCCAACTGGCGGTGCTGGAGCCCAGGGATAAGAATGAAAACAGAGGAGCCAGAGGTGTAATTCGAGCAACTTTAAAATGTGTAGTACAGTGGATGTGGACAAAGCAGGAGAAATTGCCGTCCGCACAGCAGGAGAACAGCTGACGTTACTGAACCCCAATAACACGGCAGCAAGTGTTGACTGTGCAGACAGCACTTCCGAGCGCCAACTGGCGGTGTTGGAGCCCAGGGTAAATACTAAAAACGGAGGAGCCAGAGGTGTAATTGGAGCAAGTTTTAAATAAGTAGCACAGTGAATATGGACAGAGCAGGAGAAATTGCCGTGAACACAGCAGGGGAACAGCTGACGTTACCGAACCCCAATAACACCGCAGCAAGTGTTGACTGTGCAGACGGCACTTCCGAGCGCCAACTGGCGGTGCTGGAGCCCAGGGATAAGAATGAAAACAGAGGAGCCAGAGGTGTAATTGGAGCAACTTTAAAATCTGTAGTAGTGAGAATGTGGACAGAGCAGGAGAAATTGCCGTCCGCACAGCAGGGGAACAGCTGACGTTACTGAACCCCAATAACATGGTAGCAAGTGTTGACTGTGCAGACAGCACTTCCGAGCGCCAACTGGCGGTGCTGGAGCCCAGGGATAAGAATGAAAACAGAGGAGCCAGAGGTGTAATTGGAGCAACTTTAAAATCTGTAGTAGTGAGAATGTGGACAGAGCAGGAGAAATTGCCGTCCGCACAGCAGGGGAACAGCTGACGTTACTGAACCCCAATAACACGGCAGCAAGTGTTGACTGTGCAGACAGCACTTCCGAGCGCCAACTGGCGGTGTTGGAGCCCAGGGTAAATACTAAAAACGGAGGAGCCAGAGGTGTAATTGGAGCAAGTTTTAAATAAGTAGCACAGTGAATATGGACAGAGCAGGAGAAATTGCCGTGAACACAGCAGGGGAACAGCTGACGTTACTGAACCCCAATAACATGGTAGCAAGTGTTGACTGTGCAGACGGCACTTCCGAGCGCCAACTGGCGGTGCTGGAGCCCAGGGATAAGAATGAAAACAGAGGAGCCAGAGGTGTAATTCGAGCCACTTTAAAATGTGTAGTACAGTGGATGTGGACAAAGCAGGAGAAATTGCCGTCCGCACAGCAGGAGAACAGCTGACGTTACTGAACCCCAATAACACGGCAGCAAGTGTTGACTGTGCAGACGGCACTTCCGAGCGCCAACTGGCGGTGCTGGAGCCCAGGGATAAGAATGAAAACAGAGGAGCCAGAGGTGTAATTCGAGCAACTTTAAAATGTGTAGTACAGTGGATGTGGACAAAGCAGGAGAAATTGCCGTCCGCACAGCAGGAGAACAGCTGACGTTACTGAACCCCAATAACACGGCAGCAAGTGTTGACTGTGCAGACAGCACTTCCGAGCACCAACTGGCGGTGTTGGAGCCCAGGGTAAATACTAAAAACGGAGGAGCCAGAGGTGTAATTGGAGCAAGTTTTAAATAAGTAGCACAGTGAATATGGACAGAGCAGGAGAAATTGCCGTGAACACAGCAGGGGAACAGCTGACGTTACCGAACCCCAATAACACCGCAGCAAGTGTTGACTGTGCAGACGGCACTTCCGAGCGCCAACTGGCGGTGCTGGAGCCCAGGGATAAGAATGAAAACAGAGGAGCCAGAGGTGTAATTGGAGCAACTTTAAAATCTGTAGTAGTGAGAATGTGGACAGAGCAGGAGAAATTGCCGTCCGCACAGCAGGGGAACAGCTGACGTTACTGAACCCCAATAACATGGTAGCAAGTGTTGACTGTGCAGACAGCACTTCCGAGCGCCAACTGGCGGTGCTGGAGCCCAGGGATAAGAATGAAAACAGAGGAGCCAGAGGAGTAATTGGAGCAACTTTAAAATGTGTAGTACAGTGGATGTGGACAAATCAGTGGATGTGGACAAATCAGGAGAAATTGCCGTCCGCACAGCAGGAGAACAGCTGACGTTACTGAACCCCAATAACACGGCAGCAAGTGTTGACTGTGCAGACGGCACTTCCGAGCGCCAACTGGCGGTGCTGGAGCCCAGGGATAAGAATGAAAACAGAGGAGCCAGAGGTGTAATTGGAGCAACTTTAAAATCTGTAGTAGTGAGAATGTGGACAGAGCAGGAGAAATTGCCGTCCGCACAGCAGGGGAACAGCTGACGTTACTGAACCCCAATAACATGGTAGCAAGTGTTGACTGTGCAGACAGCACTTCCGAGCGCCAACTGGCGGTGCTGGAGCCCAGGGATAAGAATGAAAACAGAGGAGCCAGAGGTGTAATTGGAGCAACTTTAAAATCTGTAGTAGTGAGAATGTGGACAGAGCAGGAGAAATTGCCGTCCGCACAGCAGGGGAACAGCTGACGTTACTGAACCCCAATAACACGGCAGCAAGTGTTGACTGTGCAGACAGCACTTCCGAGCGCCAACTGGCGGTGTTGGAGCCCAGGGTAAATACTAAAAACGGAGGAGCCAGAGGTGTAATTGGAGCAAGTTTTAAATAAGTAGCACAGTGAATATGGACAGAGCAGGAGAAATTGCCGTGAACACAGCAGGGGAACAGCTGACGTTACTGAACCCCAATAACATGGTAGCAAGTGTTGACTGTGCAGACGGCACTTCCGAGCGCCAACTGGCGGTGCTGGAGCCCAGGGATAAGAATGAAAACAGAGGAGCCAGAGGTGTAATTGGAGCAACTTTAAAATCTGTAGTAGTGAGAATGTGGACAGAGCAGGAGAAATTGCCGTCCGCACAGCAGGGGAACAGCTGACGTTACTGAACCCCAATAACATGGTAGCAAGTGTTGACTGTGCAGACAGCACTTCCGAGCGCCAACTGGCGGTGCTGGAGCCCAGGGATAAGAATGAAAACAGAGGAGCCAGAGGAGTAATTGGAGCAACTTTAAAATGTGTAGTACAGTGGATGTGGACAAATCAGGAGAAATTGCCGTCCGCACAGCAGGAGAACAGCTGACGTTACTGAACCCCAATAACACGGCAGCAAGTGTTGACTGTGCAGACGGCACTTCCGAGCGCCAACTGGCGGTGTTGGAGCTCAGGGATTACAGTTCAGGTGGTAGAAACATGAACAGAACAGGAGACCTGGATACTGTTGCCAACCAATTATTTATTCTGGAAGAGGACTGGCAAATTCATGAGAGATCCAGGCCTTGTTCATTTTGAGAAAAGTAAGCCGGTCAACGTTATCGGAGGATAGTCGCATGCGACGGTCTGTTAGTACACCACCTGCGGCACTAAAGACGCGTTCCGATAATACACTAGCAGCAGGGCAAGCTAGCACCTCCAGTGCATACTGACTAAGCTCTGGCCATGTATCCAGCTTACAGACCCAAAACTTGAAGGGAGAAGAGCCGTCTGGGAGTACACTAAGAGGGCAAGACATGTAGTCTGTCACCATCTGACGGAAACGTTGCCTCCTGCTGACTGGAGCTGTCTGTGATGGTGTAGACATTTGTGGCGGCGGGGACACAAAACTTTGCCACATTTCGGCCATACTGGTCTTGCCTTGTGCTGAGGCGCTGCTTCTGCTCCCTCTTTGTGCAGAGCTTCCTCCACTGCCTCGACGCACTGAGCTGCTTTGTAAAGCACTAGCAGCACTGCTCTCGGTTGGAATGGAGAACATGATGGAATGCACCAGTGCGTCTTGGTACTCCCGCATTTTACGCTCCCGGTTCAATGGTGTTATGAGGCTTTGTAAGTTGTCCCGGTAGCGAGGATCTAGGAGGGTGGACACCCAATAATCAGCCGTGTTGAGAATGTGGGCGATGCGGCGGTCGTTTCTGAGGCACTGCAGCATGAAATCAACCATGTGCTGCAGACTGCCAACTGGCCAAGAAACGCTGTCCCCTGCTTGAGGCGTGATCTCTGCCTGCTCTGCATCACCCCACCCTCGCTCTAGATACTGACTACTAGAGCATTGTGTACCTCCCTCCTCTGGACAGATGTCTTCCTCATCCATTGACTCCTCCTCATCCTCCTCACAAAGTGTCCCCTGCCTAGGCCTTTGTGAGGAACCACGTTGCGCAGACTGTAGAGAAGCAGATGGCATTTGTGACTCCTCATCCTCCACCTCTTCCAAAACCTCGTCCCTTAGTGCTTGCAGTGTTTTTTCAAGCAGGCAGATAAGGGGGATAGTCATGCTGACTAGTGCATCATCTGCACTCGCCATCCGCGTGGAATAATCAAAGGCACGCAAAACGTGGCAAATGTCCTTCATAGAGGCCCACTCAGTGGTGGTGAAGTGTGAACGGCGCGCACTGCGACTTGTTTGCGCCTGCTGCAGCTGGTACTCCATTACTGCTGCCTGCTGCTCACACAACCTCTCCAACATATGTAACGTTGAATTCCACCTGGTGGGTAGGTCACATATGATGCGATGTTCCGGAAGACATAATCGGCGCTGCAGAGCTGCAATGCGTGATCTTGCATTGCTGGAACGCCGCAAGTGAGCGCACTCTATGCGGACCTTGTGAAGCAGTGCATCAAGATCCGGATAGTCCCTCAAAAAACTCTGCACGACCAAGTTGAGCACATGTGCCAGACATGGGATGTGAGTGAGGTTGCCTAGGCCCAGAGCTGCCACCAGATTTCGGCCATTGTCACACACTACCATGCCTGGCTGGAGATTCGCTGGCACAAACCACACGTCACTCTGCTGCTTGATGGCATTCCAGAGCTCCTGCGCTGTGTGGCTTTGATTCCCCAAAGAAATTAATTTTAATACGGCCTGTTGACGTTTGGCCACGGCTGTGCTCATATCGGTCATCATAACAGGTAACCGTTCACGGGTCGATGTGGAGGTAGACCGTGACGGCTCCTGCAGCGCTGATTCAGAGGAACTGGAGTATGAGGAGGAGTCAATGTGTACAGACTGGATTCCTGCAATCCTTGGAGTTGGCAGAACACGTACAGCGCCACTCTCAAGATCTGTACCCGGCTCCACAACATTTACCCAATGGGCAGTGAGGGAAAGGTATCGTCCCTGTCCATGCTTACTGGTCCACGCATCAGTGGTCAGGTGGACCTTGCTACTGACGGCGTTTTGTAGCGCATGTTTAATTTTTCCCTCCACATGATGTTGCAGGGCAGGGACGGCTTGCCTGCTGAAATAAAAGCGGCTGGGCACGTTGTATTGTGGGACTGCCAATGCCATAAAGTTACGGAATGTGTCAGTCTCCACCAGCCTGAATGATAGCATTTCAAGGGCCAGTAGTTTAGCAATGCCAGCATTCAGAGCCTGTGCTCGGGGGTGGTTTGCCGAGTATGGGCGCCTTTTCTCCCATGCCTGTGCTAACGATGGCTGTAGACTGGCCTGGGAGTGTGAGGATGACTGGGAAAGTGGTGCTGTGGGTGGAATTACACTGTGTCTCTGTACAACAGTGCCAGAGATTCTTCCATGGCGATCCTGTGAGGAAGCCGAACCAGCTGTGTGTGAGCTGGAGGAAGAGGCTACAACACGAGCTGAAGAGGTGGTAGGTGGCGCTGTAGGTTGGCCTAGGTCTTCAGTGTGTTTGTGTAACTCCACCACGTGCTTGGTCCGCACATGTTTCCACATATTTGTGGTATTGAGGTTGCTGACACTTTTCCCTCTTTTCACCTTCTGATTACACAGCTTGCATTTGACAAAGCAAATGTCATCTGCAACTGTGTCAAAAAAGGACCAGGCACTGCAAGTCTTGGGAGCGCCCGCTTTGGATTTTGGAAGAGCCATGCTCCTAATGGGTGCCGAAGTGGAGGCTACAGGCAACCAAGTCTGCCCCCTCCCTCTCCCTCCTTTTTGGGCCGTTCGGGGAATCTCTTCCTCAGAGCTGCTCCCACCACCTTCCTGTCCCTCACGCCATGATGGGTCAAGGACCTCATCATTTACACCACCCTCTTCAAACAACTGCTTCTCCTGGGTAGTCTCGACAGCACAGTACGCACCAGAAAGTGGCACCTGAGTCTCATCATCAGATGCATACTGAGGTGTGCTGCTGACCATAGGCACTGGCCCACCCGCCTCTTCAGATTCAGAGAGACAAAACGGTTGCGCATCACTGCATACTACCTCTTCTTCAAATTCTCGAATTCTGCTTGGCTGGCCCCCTCTTTCCAAGCCAAGAGATTCAGAGAACAGAAGTAGAGATGGCTCCTGTCCAGGGCTCTCTGACTGCCTGGGCAATTTGGCAGGTGGTGAAGAGACAGATGGGTGCTCTTCAGTGCTCAGGACCTGAGAGGATCTGGAACTAATTGAAGTCGATGCGTTAGCTGCCATCCATCCGACAACGGCTTCAATTTGGTCCTCGCGCAGCAGTGGGGTACGGCTAGCTCCTACAAAGCTGCGCATAAAGGACTGTTCCCTGGTAAAACTGGGGGATGCTGAGTCACTGGTGCCCGCAGCAGGCACAGAATCCCCACGTCCTCTCCCTGCAGGCACAGAATCCTCACGTCCTCTCCCTGCAGAAACTCCACGCCCACGCCCACGACCACGACCACATGCCTTACTCCCTGCCTTCTTCATCTTGGTAGACTGATAAAGATAGGCAGAAAAGTACTAAGGGCTTAGTGTGCTTATTCCTGAACAGCTGCTAACAGGTATAAGAAACACTAATTTTATAAAGTGTGGACTAGACTTTAATATGAGCTAATGTGGCCTACACAACTGTAAAGTGGAGTGTTTGGTGAACTTTATTTAGGTTTTTTTTGTCACAAAAAGACACTGGATGTGCCTAAAGATGTAATAACGATAGTATCACAAACTTTTTGTAGCTATTACAATGTAGGAAGGTAACCTACAATGCAATAGATGAGGCTGCAAAAAATAGGCTAATACTAATCTGGCTGGGGCTGCAGGGCCCAATGCTGCAGAAAGGCTCCTCTATCTACTCCTATATAGTGTGTTTGGAATCAATTTAGCTGAATATGGATGGAACCACCACACTAATAGGAGATATCAGGAAAAATTATGAATTGGTAATAAAGGACAATGTATGAGGCAGTGACACACACTGAGTGCACTACAACCAGACGGGGTTGAAGCACACACTACAGGGTGAGCTGCACTCACACACCAGACCTTGCAGACAGCGGTGAACAGTACAGATGCAGAGCACTGTGCACTAGTGCTGCAAGACGGAAAAAAATTCTCTATCTACTCCTATATAGTGTGTTTGGAACCAATTTAGCTGAATACAGATGGAACCACCACACTAATAGGAGATATCAGGAAAAATTATGAATTGGCAATAAAGGACAATGTATGAGGCAGTGACACACACTGAGTGCACTACAACCAGACGGGGTTGAAGCACACACTACAGGGTGAGCTGCACTCACACACCAGACCTTGCAGACAGCGGTGAACAGTACAGATGCAGAGCACTGTGCACTAGTGCTGCAAGACGGAAAAAAATTTCTCTATCTACTCCTATATAGTGTGTTTGGAACCAATTTAGCTGAATACAGATGGAACCACCACACTAATAGGAGATATCAGGAAAAATTATGAATTGGCAAAAAAGGACAATGTATGAGGCAGTGACACACACTGAGTGCACTACAACCAGACTTGGCTGAAGCACACACTACAGGGTGAGCTGCACTCACACACACAGACCTTGCAGATAGCGGTGAACAGCACAGGGAACTGTGCACTAGCACTGCAAGGCACAGTGATTTAGAAAGTAGCTTGGGTAAAGCAGTATAGAGCAAATAGGTAGCTAAAACTGTCCCTCAGAACAACAGCGTCCTATCCCTAACTGAATTCACAGCAGAGTGAGCTCAAAATGGCGGCGGTGGCTTTTATAGTGCATCATGACATCATTTCAGCAGCCAATCACAGCCATGCCATTAGTTAAGATGCCTACATGCCTAACAGGATGTGCCCACACTTCTTAGGATCCTCATTGGCTGAATAAAATGAAAATGTCTCATTGCATTATGGGAACTTCCGATTCCGGTATACGATATTGCAATAGTATCGGAATTAAGTATCGGAATTCCGATACCGCGAATATCGGCCGATACCCGATATTTCAGTATCGGAATGCTCAACACTACTCATCACAATTCATTTGAAATGCGTATTTTAAAATATATCCATTTTATATGGTGTCCACTTATTTAGCAACTTTGTATATGTTGTTCACCTGTCTATTAATGGTCGCACACCACATAGATAAGTCAAACAGGTCAGAAGTTTGTAAGGCAACATTGTAAAAAGAAAATGAGAAAGGGATCAGTTGTTAATAGACTGACCATAGATGTTAACTTAGAGGTATAAGTCATGCATAATATTGTAAGTTGCAGCTTGATATTAATTCCAGTGTCTGTTAAATAGTAGCGCAAATATTGGTATGAAAATATTAAGGACTGCAGATTTGACATTGCTTCCAATATTGCTCTTTAGTAATATAGTCTTAATGATAGAATTTCACATTAAAAATATGGATTACAGCGTAAAATAGTAACTCAATATAATTTTTATTAACCTTCTATTTTTTGACTGATGAGCAACTCATGTCTGCCTACTTAGAGTGTGCTGCTGTTTTCTGTGACAGTAAAGCAAGGATTTGATTTTAGCAAGCAAAGAGTAAAAATGTCTGTTCCACCTTCAGGCTTCTTCTAATATCACTAAGGCTCATGTAATTTGATGCCTCACAAGGCTTGATTTGAATTATAGCGGTAGCATTCAACACCTGACCTTCACAGTATTTGCTTTTGGCCTAGAAACAAAGAAATATACAGTCTAACGTCACCTCACTATTAGGATAATCCATCACTTTGGCAGTAGTTTCAAATGATAAAAGTGCTGGAAATTGTAACAATGCAACTGAAAATGTACATAATCATTTCTGATAATAATTGGATGATGTATGGGAAGCGCCAATATTATTTCTTTAAGATTTTAATAAAAGTGTGTACAGTTCACAATGTTATAATACACAGTGCTTGTATTTTCACAGTATTCGTATAGATACACATTGCTTTTTATTGAATTTATTAAAGTGGTATTTCCACAATTAATTGTTATCCCATTTACATAGCTAAAAGGATACTAGGATACTTTACTAATAGATGAGGGTCTGACTGCTGAGAGCCCAAACAATCCTGGGAATTGGGCTGTGAATCCTGACTAAATGCTTAAAGGGAATCTGTCAGCAGGTTTTTGCTTCCTCATCTGAGAGCAGCATGATGTAGGCAAAGAGATCCTGATTCCAATGATGTATCACTGAGTTTACTGGGTGAAGCCATTCTGACACAATCAGAGTTTTTACATTGAGCAATGCAGCAGAGCTAAAACGCTAACCCCCGCCCCCATGGGCTTTGTATGAACATTGTCTATTGACATTGAGTTGCTTATCACAGGAGGTGGCGGAGTCAGACTAGCATGCACATGCTGCTGTAGCTGCCCTCAGGCTACATGGCAAAAACCTGCTGACAGATTCCCTTTAACCTCAGGTCCATTCATTCTCTATGGGACTACTGTACTAGATAAAGCCAAGTATAGCACATTTCAAAAAATCACTTGCAGGCCCAGCAGCCTAATTCCGGCAATCAGTGTGTTATTCCCTATTTTATGGATTAGGGATCATGTGTATATGAAAGTTGTATATAAGAAAAATAAATGTAATAATCAGCATATTTCATTATGTGACATTTTCCAAAATTATTTTATTTGTTATTGTCAGGGAAATATTGAGAAATATTGAAAATATTAACAATTTTTCCCAAACCCCTCTTGCCTCTCACCCTTCTCTTATTCACCATTTGTCACAAGAGGAGAGCTGGCAGTCCAGCATCTGCAAATTATCACCTACAGCAGAAGGGACTTGGACACAAATTCTGGCCCAGATGGTGCTAGAACCTAATTAAAATGCAAGGGTCTTTCTCATCTAGCAGAGGCCGGGGTTGATTAGACACCGGCTTGCATCAATTTGCATGTAGCTGTTGAAGTTTCATTCCCAGGACTTCAAAGGGAATTTAACCGAAGTCTCCAGACTTTCCGGCACCGATACGAAATATGGAACAGCTTAAGTTCCATAATTTTGATAATAAGGGGACCCATATTTTTAGTAGCAGGATCAGCCAAGGAACAAGAAGCTTATTTTTTCGTAGCCGTAAGTCCCCTCTGGGGGACTGTGGCGCAAAAGTAACAAAATAGCAGATCACAACTACACCATGTGTGGTCTCTAAATGAAGGTAAAATAATAATAGAAAATATGGTATCACTTTTGGCCTTCTGGGATCAACCAGCGATAAGTTATCCCAAAAACAGATATCTTAAATAAAATGTGCAGGCTGGAGACCAGCCCTGTGATGTCAGCAAAGGGGGTGTGTGGGAAGATCTTCCCTTAGGCATAAAAGAGCCAACTGAAGATTGATCTATATTCTTTGCCAAGGGAGTATAGGTACTATAAGCAACTGATCATGTTTGATAGCAGTCTAATCAAATCGGGGAGTAAGCAATCGTATAGTAAGTCTACTTTAATACTGTTTTATTTTGTGTAACTGTCTATTCTGTATTGTAATTGTCCCCTTTGTAAAATCCTTGTATATTTTTCCTAAACATTGACTTCCTTTTGAATTAAATATAAAATTTAATAGTTCTGTTTCTTTTGTCCTGTAATCGTTTCCTCCCCCGAAGCCATATACGCTACCAGAACGCAGACGTCCAACCAGGCCTGTATTGTATTTCAAATCTGGACAGTGGTGGCAGCGAATAATAATAATAATAGGGCTATTGTGAAGCTGACAGTGACCGTACGGGGAGCGTATACACATATTCCATGCATTGGAATCCAGAGGTGTGACGCCATATGCTCACTGGTCACTTGCTGATACCTATGTAGCGAATAGTCTGGACCGTGTGCTCGCGGATCCCTGGCGAAATCCTGACAGCATGACATCAATGGTGAGATATTGTGTGATCTTCCCGGTGTCGCCCTGTGCGTTCCCTGACAGTTATTATTTATTATTATAACTATTATTATTATTTATTATTGCAGCACCATTTATTCCATGGCGCTTTACATATAAAAAAGGGAGTATACATAGCGAATACACTCACAGTAATCTTGAACAAAATGAGTCAGTGACTGGTACAGGAGGAGAGAGGATCCAGCCCGCGAGGGCTCACAATCTACAAGGGATGGGTGAGGATACAGTAAGTGAGGGTAGAGCAGGTCATGCAGTGGTGTGGTGGAGAGGTGGTTACTTCAGGTTGTACGCTTGTCAGAAGAGGTGTGTCTTCAGGTTCCTTTTGAAGGTTTCCTTGGTAGGCGAGAGTCTGATATGTTGGGTAGAGAGTTCCAGAGTAGGGGGATGCATGGGAGAAATCTTGTATACTATTGTGGGAAGAGGAGATAAGAGGGGAGTAGAGAAGGAGATCTTGTGAGGATCAGAGGCTGCGTGTACGTAAGTACCGGAGACTAGGTCACAGATGTATGGAGGAGACAGGTGGATGGCTTTGTATGCCAAGGTTAGGGTCTTGAACTTGAGTCTCTGGGTAATGGGGAGCCAGTGAAGGGATTGACAGAGGAGGGAGACCGGGGAGTAGCGGGTGACATGTGGATTAGTCGGGCAGCAGAGTTTTGGATAGATTGGAGGCGTGCGAGAGTGTTAGAAGGGAGGCCACCGAGCAGTAGGTTGCAGTAGTTGAGGTGGGAGATGATGAGGGCATGCACTAGTGTTTTTGCAGATTTGTGCTTGAGAAATGTGTGGATCTGGGAGATATTTTTGAGTTGGAGTCGGCAGGAAGTGGAAAGGGCTTGGATATGTGGTTTGAAGGAGAGATCAGAGTTCAGGGTTACCCCGAGGCAGCGAGCGTGTGGGGCGTGGGGAGAGTGGGCAGTCATTAACTTTGATGGATAGGTCAGGTGGGGGGGTTGAGTGAGGTGGGGGAAAAATGATGAATTCAGTTTTATCCATGTTAAGTTTTGAAATCTAGCAGAGAAGAAGGATGAGATAGCGGAAAGACATTGTGGGATTCTGGTTAGTAAGGAGTTGATATCGGGTCCAGAGAGGAAAATCTGTGTGTCATCAGCATAGAGGTGATATTGAAAGCTGTGAGACTCTATGAGCTGTCCCAGGCCAAAGGTGTAGATGAAGAAGAGCAGGAGCCCTAGAACTGAACCTTGGGGGACACCGACATATAAGGGGCAAGATGAGGAGGTGGTGTGTGAGTGGGAGATGCTGAATGTCAGGTCTGTTAGGTATGAAGAGATCCACGATAGGATTAAGTCTGTGATGCCAAGGAAAGAGAGAGTCTGTAGTAAGAGAATGGTCCACTGCGTCGAAGGCAGATGACAGGTCCAGGAGAAGGAGGACAGAGTAGTGTCGCTTGGATTTGGCGGTTAGTAGGTCTTTGGTGACTTTAGTCAGGGAAGTTTCAGTGGAGTGATGCGGTTGGAAGCCTGATTGTAAATGGGAGCAGGAGGAGAGGTGGGAGGACAGTTCAAGGTGGGCGTGTTGTTCCAGTAGTTTTGAGGCATAGGAGAGAAGTGATATGGGGCGATAGCTAGTCAGAGAGGATTGGTTAAGGGAGGGCTTTTTGAGGATGGGTGTGATCAAGGAATGTTTGAAGCATGAGGGGAAGACACCAGTTGCTAGTGACAGGTTGAAAAGGTGGGATAGGGTTGGTATGAAGACTGTGGTAAGGTGAGGGATGAGGTGGGACGGGATTGAGTCAAGTTCACAGGTGGTGAGGTGTGGTTTGGAGAGTAAAGAGGAAACTTGATCCTCTATGATGGTGGAGAAGTTAGTTTTGGAGGATGAGAATTGAGTAGATATGAGAAGGGGCTGTGGGGACTTTAGGCAAAAGCTTTGTCTGATGTTGTCAATCTTCTGCTTGAAGAATGAGGCAAGGTCTTCAGCTGAGATGAGAGAAAAGGGAGGAGGCACTGAGGGACTGAGCAGAGAATTGAAAGTGTTGAATAGCTGTTTAGGGTTTCGAGACAGGGAGGATATGAGAGATAAGAAGTAGGCTTGTTTTGATGCAGGACTTGCTGCTGCTGGACTTGAAAATAGTGAGGGATTGTTTGAATACGAAGAAGTGCTCGTTGGAGTGGGACTTTTTCCATTCTCCGCTCAGCAACCCTGGAGGCCCTTCGCAGTTCTTTACTCAGTATGCCAAGGTTGCCTATTGATAGCGTGAGCTTTGGTATGTGTGAGAGGGGCAACCAAATCGAGAGCTGCAGCTGTTGTAGTGTTATATAAAGCAGCAGCAACGTCTCCATCATGTAAAAAAGTTATGTCTGCAAGAGAGAGGAGGGATTCAAAGAGTGAGTGTAGGTTAAGGTGTTTGAGATTTCTGCGTGGGTGTGCAAGTTTGTGAAGTGGGGACTGTGGACCTGGAGAGGAGAGGGCAGAGAATGTAAGTAGGTTGTGGTCAGAAAGAGGGAGAGGTGAGTTGGACAGGTTAGATAGGGAACAGAGGCGGGTGAAGATGAGGTCTAGTGTATGGCCATCTTTGTGAGTGGCTGTGGAAGACCATTGAGCAAAACTGAAGGAGGAAGTGAGAGATAGAAGCTTATAGACAGATGAGTGAGAAGTGTCAATGGGGATGTTGAAGTTGCCCATGATGATAGTGAGGATGTCAACGGAAAGGAAGTGAAGTAGCCAGGTGGTGAAATGGTTGAAGAAAGTGGTGGCTGGCCCTGGGGGGAGGGAAATTACAGCCAGTTGGAGGTTGGAGGGGGGGGTAGATGTGCACACAGTGCACCTCAAAAGAGGGGAGAGTAAAGGAAGACGTCAGTGGGATTTGGGTGAAGGTGCAGGTATCTGACAGGAGAAAACTTACTCCTCCACCATGTTTGCTGTTGGGGCAGGGGTTGTGGGAAAGGTGGAATCTGCCATATGAAAGTGCAGCTAGAGAGGCTGTGTCAGAGGGGGTGAGCCAGGTTTCAGTAATGGCGAGGAAGGAAAGTTTGTTTGCAATGAAAAAATCATGGATGTAGGAAAGTTTGTTGCAGACGGAGCGAGCGTTCCATAGAGCTCCTGTTAGTAGGACTGGGGAAGCGGGGACTGGGTGAATGGGTATGAGGTTAGAAAGGTTGCGAGAGTTTGTGGTAGATCGTGGATAGGAGGTAGAACTGACTGTGGGGATGCAGTGAGGAGGACCAGGATTTGGAGAGATGTCACCGGCAGTGAGGAGGAGCATAGAAAGTGTCAGCAGATGGGAGCAGGAGAGAGCGTGCGGTGGCTGTCTGTGTTTGGAGACACAGGATTGAATGTTTAGGAATATTTCTGAGGAGGAGGTGAGATAAATGTGGAGAATGGGCGGAGAGATGACCAGTTTCTTACCAGGTGTAGGGATTAGGGGAGTTAGTAGAAAGTGGAGGAGTATAGGGGAAAGAGTGAAAACTAACAAAAACATAGTTAAAGGAGAGTAAGCAGTCAAAGTGTGGGTTACCTTACTCCTGCCCTGACTAACTGCCTCTGAAGTAACTGCCCACACTTGGCGCCGATGACACACTTTGCACAAGAAGACACGTGCATGCACCAAACACTTGTCTTTATGTGACTTATCATTGACACTTTATGTCAATGATAAGTCACATAACCACAGTGACTAATCCATGAATGCAGAAGTGATGTTAATATGGTTTGTCACTATTGTGGGTATTAAATAGCCACCATGATAATATAATGAGTCATCATAATGGCCAACATGCCATTGTACATTGAAAATACATAAGAAATATTAAGAGACAAAAGATAATGGCAGTGTATTACCTGAGAAAAATCTGTATATATTTGGGTAGTTTGCTTAACCTTAAAAAATGTAAATGGACACTGCTGTTTTAACAAACTTAAATGTACAAGCAAGTATTGGAAAATATATAATACATCTTATCAGAAAAATAGAATTTTTTTTTAGCCACTTATGAGGCACTTCTTTTACACTATAAGTGTGTTTAACTCGTCAGAATTTAGAAGCAATGTTAATGTCTAAAATTACAGACTGTATTAATTCACGCTTAGGTAGTGAGACGAACTCAAAGTTTAAGATAAAAAGATCGTTCTTTATTTAGGAATCATAAAATTTTGTAAAATGTTAAAAGGATATAAATAGTAAAAGTTCAGTTCAGTACACAAGTTGGGGTAGATTATCTTTGAGGGGGTATAGCGGTTCAGGTCTTGATAGGAGAGGGTCGTTGATTTGTTCAGAGGTTGAGGACCTGTAGAGAGAGGTTAGGTTGTTTAGATTCTCATATGGAGAGCACCCGTCTATATAGGATTAGGATTTAATAATTACCTGGTATGATTGGTCAGTATATTGGATGTGGACAGAGTGTTCCGTCTTAGGATTCCTAGAGTTGGACTCTATAGTACAGAGCAGAGATTAGTTTCACCCGTGGCTTGGGGGGTCTGGTAGATAGTGGTGACCTTGGTACCTGTATAATATGGTGCGATAGGGGTCCTGGTCCAAGGTTGTTAGGTTGGTAGCAGGGGATTCACCTGCTCGGCGACCTTGCTTCAATAGAGATAATGCCTTTGAAGGATAGCAGGGTGTATAGATGAGGCTGAGTATACCAGTGGACCTGGGTATGCAGGTGGGAGGGTGGGATGATGTTTACCTGTGGCATGTCCGGATAGTTTGGCTTGTTCCGTTAGAGGGGTCAGGTATCTTTGTTGGAAGAGTATCCCCAGGGGTCTTTGGTACTACTTCAGGTGTACCTGCTTGTAGAGGTATAATAAGGTTTTTAGGGCAAGTTCGGACTTTGGGAGCAACTAGTTAAATTATATTATATAGAGGTAGTGTTACCTGTGAGTGGTCTGGTAGGGTCCTGGTGGCACAGTTTGATGTGCTACAGGGTATTGTGGTCTGGCAGGGTGCCTGGTGTAGGGAGAACACGGAGATAGGTAGCGGAGCACTTAGGGTTTTGGCAGTCGCTCCTGATAGGTGCAGAGTCCGGAGCTAAATCACCGTTCTGGAAGTGCATATAATTGGTGATCGGTGGGAGGTCTTGCTGTGGTGCCTCGGAGAGGTAGCACAGCGCGCGGTGTACTTACAATTGGTAGCAGTCTGATAGGGAGCCATCAGTCCAAGATATGCTTACAGTCCTGGGAGGCGAGCGAGTGATTCCTGGAGCCGGAGCGAGAGCGGAGTCCCGGCCGGTGACTGCCGCTGGTTCGCGAGTTCCGGGTAGGGTGAGTACGCGCTTCCAGCAGAAAGCGCGCGAGGACCTGTGTGACGTGATATCACGTGACACACGAAGTACGGAGGCCTGTTTGTGCTTGCTAGGCTGGGATAGGACAATTTCCAACGCATTTCAAAAGTCACAGCTTTCTTCCTCAGGGATCCGGAACACGCGAACCAGCGGCAGTCACCGGCCGGGACTCCGCTCTCGCTCCGGCTACAGGAATCACTCGCTCGCCTCCCAGGACTGTAAGCATATCTTGGACTGACGGCTCCCTATCAGACTGCTACCAATTGTAAGTACACCCCGCACTGTGCTACCTCTCCGAGGCACCATAGCCAGACCTCCCACCGATAACCAATTATATGCATTTCCAGAACGGTGATTTAGCTCCGGACTCTGCTCCTATCAGGAGCGACTGCCAAAACCCTAAGGGCTCCGCTACCTATCTCCGTGTTCTCCCTACACCAGGCACCCTGCCAGACCACAATACCCTGTAGCACATCAAACTGTGCCACCAGGACCCTACCAGACCACTCACAGGTAACACTACCTCTATATAATATAATTTAACTAGTTGCTCCCAAAGTCCGAACTTGCCCTAAAAACCTTATTATACCTCTACAAGCAGGTACACCTGAAGTAGTACCAAAGACCCCTGGGGATACTCTTACAACAAAGATACCTGACCCCTCTAACGGAACAAGCCAGACTATCCGGACACGCCACAGGAAAACATCATCCAACCCTCCCACCTGCATACCCAGGTCCACTTGTATACTCAGCCTCATCTATACACCCTGCTATCCTTCAAAGGCATTATCTCTATTGAAGCAAGGTCGCCGAGCAGGTGAATCCCCTGCCACCAACCTAACAACCTTGGACCAGGACCCCTATCGCACCATATTATACAGGTACCAAGGTCACCACTATCTACCAGACCCCCCAAGCCACGGGTGAAACTAATCTCTGCTCTGTACTATAGAGTCCAACTCCAGGAATCCTAAGACGGAACACTCTGTCCACATCCAATATACTGACCAATCATACCAGGTAATTATTAAATCCTAATCCTATATAGACGGGTGCTCTCCATATGAGAATCTAAACAACCTAACCTCTCTCTACAGTTCCTCAACCTCTGAACAAATCAACGACCCTCTCCTATCAAGACCTGAACCGCTATACCCCCTCAAAGATAATCTACCCCAACTTGTGTACTGAACTTAACTTTTACTATTTATATCCTTTTAACATTTTACAAAATTTTATGATTCCTAAATAAAGAACGACCTTTTTATCTTAAACTTTGAGTTCGTCTCACTACCTAAGCGCGAATTAATACAGTCTGTAATTTTCAACACCTACCCACTGACACTTAGTGGTTTGTGTCTCCTAATTCGCTGCTGATAGTGATCAGCCCACCAGCGCCTTCTTTTATATATTTATTTTTCAATGTTAATGTCTATTGTAAAAAAAAATAGTAATTAAAGGTGCAAAAAAATGGATACAATATTCTATGGCAATTTAATGACAGAATTTACCATAAAAATGAAAACATAAAATGAGCTGCTATGCGAATTTAAATATGTGGTTGATATTACAAATAAAAATCAAATTTGATATAATTTTTATACCTGGTTAAAGTCTAAAGTATAACAATATGCCACTGTCTTCTGTCAAACATATTAAGAAAATAAATAAAAAAATACAAGCTGGAATGCCAGTTTCACACAGTCCAGCATTTCATTCATTTTACAGTGGATTTTTAGCTACAACAAGGAGTAGATACAAAAGAGTGAAAAGTTAAAGGTATTTTTTATTCAATATATGCCATTTGTTTAGGACACTTTAGGACACACATTGAATTAAGACTTCTAGTTTCTCCCATGTGCATTATGCATTAAGCAATACTGCTATTTTTGTATGTAAAAAAAAATCCAATATTAGCTAAAAATAACTACATGTAAGCGAAATGATTCAAAGTGACTTGAATTTTCTTCAAATTAAAAAAAAGTGGATTCCCCTAATACCCTTCATGACATTTGACATAAAAGTACAGTACATCACATGTTGTGTCTAGTGATGAGCGAGCACTAAAATGCTGGGGTACTCGTTCGAGTCGAGCAAATTGGAATGCTTGATTGCTCGATCCGAGCAACGAACCCAATGTAAGTCTATGGAAAACTCAAGCATTTTTTCCGGCGGCCCTTGCCCGAAGGTCTGCAGAGAGCCTAAAGATTGCTGAAATCGATAGGAACAGTGCTCAAATGACATGGGAACAGCATGGGAAAGACCTATTGGAAGATCTCTGACTCCCAGGTCACTGCTGTCAACAATGTTGTCAGAGTATTAAGCCACTTTTACGGACTATCAATAAAACATTCAAAAACGAAACTAAATGGATTTTCCTGGGTAAAATGTTAAGGAACATCCTTTCCAGGGTAATGATTTTTATATAAGGCAAAATAAAAAACCAAAAACTAAAATGCTCCTCCACACCTTGGGCTATGTTCACACATAGCGTTTTTGATGCGTTTTTGCACTTTTGCGCTGCTTTCAACAAAGTCAAATGCATTCACTGGGAAATGTAATCTTAACATTTTACAACCTTATCTGGCCATGTGGTGTGTGACACATCATCAGACGCATCCTGTTTTATTTATGATGGAGGGACTCTGAAAGTTACAAAGCCTATTTTTGTAGGGCCATCAGGCAGCCCTTACTATGCTTAAAGGGCCAGCAGTCAGCCCTCGCTATTGTTAGAGAGCCATCAGCTGGCTATGCTTTGTTGTTCCCATTGTTAACAAATGGGTCTCCTATACTGTTATTGCATCTCCAGTGACTGCAAGGGCTTCCACAAATTTGGACGCACCCCAATACTACTTTGAAGAGACATGGAAAGGGCCTCAGTAAAAAATGTTCGCATTATAAAGGAGTGGGTCTCCTATAGTGGTAATGCTCATGCAGTGACTGCAAGGGTTGCCTAAATTTGGGAAATACCCCATTACCAATTTAAATACAAATAGAGGTGGCCCTCAGTAATGACATGTTCCTATTAGAAAGGAGCGGTTCTGCTATCCAGTTATAGGGTATGCAATGAATACAGCGGCTGCCAAAATTTTGCAAAAAACCCCAATACCAATTTAAAGACACATAGAGGTGGGCCTCACTAACGACATGTTCCCATTAGAAAGGAGCGGGTCTCCGATACTTTTCTTGCTTATGCAGTGACTACAACAACTGCAAAAAATTTGGACGCACTTCAATGCCCCTTGCAAGAGACGTAGAGGAGGGCCTCATGAAAAAAATGTTCCCATTATTAGGAAGTGGGTCTCCCATACGGTTATTGCCTTTGCAGTGAATGCAAGGGCTGACAAAAATTTGGAGGCACTCTAATGCCCCTTGCAAGAGACATAAATATGGTGATATGGTAGATATGGTGGTGATATGGTAGTGGACGATGAGGAGAAGGAGGAGGGCAAGAGCAAATAGACAAAATCAGGAAGAGTATACCCATGTCTGGGTGTGAAGACAGAGGTGCATGGGAATAGAGTTAGACATCCCCAAAAAAAGACACTGTAATTGAGTTTGTTACACTGCTTTCATTCGGTGGTGTTGAGAAGTCTGGCCCAATCCAGCCCTTGTTCATTTTTATATGAGTCATCCTGTCAGCATTTTCAATTGGTAGGCGGATGCACCTATCAGTTATAATTCCACTGGCGGCACTAAAAACCCACTCCAACAAAACGCTAGCGGCAGGGCAGGCCAGGACCTCCAAAGCATAGATAGCCAGTTCACGCCACGTGTCCATCTTGGATATCCAATAACTGTAAGGCACAGAGGAAACACGGAAGACATTGGTACGGTCGGAAAGGTACTCCTTCAGCATCTTAACAAACTTTTCCCTCCTTGTGAGACTACCTCACTCATCAGGGCTTGTGCTATGGTAGGGTCTGAGAAAACTGTCCCAGAACTTTGACAGTGTTCTCCTGCCTCTGCTGGATTGGATTTGTGTCTCTATCGCCTGAATTCCTTGGTTGTCCTTCAAACTGTGACCTCTGCCACCAGTGTTTTCATATGGGAATTTTTTTAATAAGGGCCTTCTGGTACTGCCTCATTTTAAAAGACCTGTCCGCCGTGGGAGTAAGAGATGGAAAGTTCTCCTTGTAGCGTGGGTCTAGAAATGTCACCAACCAGTAATGACTGTCACCCAAAATTTGGAGAACGCAAGGGTCACGGGAAAGGCAGCGCAACATAAACTCAGCCGTTGAGTTCCAATGCGTGGGGACATCACACACCAGTCAGTGAGCCGGTAGCTGCAAACGCTGCTGAAGCACTGCAAGGGCGGCGGAAGCTGTAGCTGAATTTCTAAAATGGGCACACACACGGCATACTTTGACAAGCAGATCCAGGTAGGTTTTGAGAAATGGCTGAACCATGAGGTTAAGCACATGGGTCAGGCATGGTACATGTGTGAGCTCGCCTCGCTTCAGAGCTGCCACCAGGTTCCGGCCATTGTCACATACGACCATGTCTGACTGTAGGTTCAGCGGTGTCAGCCACAGATCTGCCTGCTCTTTCAGAGCTGTCCACAAATCTTCAGCATTGTGCGGTTTGTAACCTAAGCATATCAGCTTCAGCACAGCCTGTTGCCGCTTGGCCGAGGCAGTGCTGCAGTGCTTCCAGCTTATGACTGATGTGGACATTATGGAGATAGAGGCTGAAGAGGAGAATGAGGTGCAGGAGCTTTAAAATGTGGGGGCAACCCTGATTGACCTAGGGTCCAGAATCCTCGGTGTCAGGAGGGCATGTTCCGCCCCAAGGTCCGACTGTGTCTCAGCTTCCACTGTATTAACCCAGTGTGCCATCAGCGAGATGTACAGTCCCTGCCCACAAGAACTTATCCACGTGTCCGTGGTTAGGTGGACCTTCCAGTAACTGCATTGTTGATGGCACGGCTAATGTTGTGGGACACGTGGGGACGGCACATCAGAAGAAACAGTGGTGGCTGGAGATCGAGTACCGATGGACGGCCGCCGCCATCAGGTTGCGGAAAGCTTCAATCTCCACAAGCCTAAAAGGCAATATTTCGAGTGTATGCATTCGCGAAATGTGTGAATTTAGTAGTGTGGCCTGTGGGGCATTGACTGTGGATTTGCACTTGCGTTCCAAGGACTGGGGTAGGGACAACTGAACACTGGGCTGGGACAAGGACGTGGATGTGCTTGCTGATGATGATAGTTGACAGTTGTACTGGCAACTTCCATCATGGTGTTACGGGGATCGATTGTCCGCTTTGTGTCTGCGGCCTATACACTGCTTGTTCCTGCCTCTTGTGGTGCTATGCCTCCCTCCCCCTGTGTGCTGCTGTCCTCGCTCCGCATGTCCACCTGCCAGGTTGGGTCAGTGACATCATCATCCACCACCTCATCTTACACTTCCCCACCCTGGTCCTCCTCCTGACTTTCATGCAATTGTGTCTCATCATCATCATCCACCTCTTGCGACAGTAATTACACTTTCCCATTGTCGCCTTCATGTGACCATGACTGCTCAAATATTTGGGCATCGCCACATGCGTTCTCCTCTTGCCCCGCCTGAAGCTGGCAGGGGGAGAGGCCCGAATCTATAAATTGAAAAGTGAACAGTAGTGTTGAGCAAGCATGCTCGATACTGCTCGGTATTCGCCCGAGCATCTCACTACTCGGGATGTTCAGTGAGCACCAAGCATTTCCGGGTTACTCGGGCGGGAGCTCGGGTCTCCGCCCTGCATGTTTGGCGCTCTTTACAGAGCCAATGAACATGCAGGAAATGTCAGCCAGTCACTGCAATGCCTCAGCCATGTTGGTTGTGGGCATTACAGTGATTGGCTGGCCGCACAGCGTCACCTCGAGTATTTAAAACCGGGCGCCGCCATCTTGGACACAGTCGCTCCGGATCAGACAGTGTAGGGAGAGTGCTGCTGAGCTAGGGAGAGATTTATACTGCGGAATAGGTAGTGTAGGGTCTCTAAAGCCTGCAAAATCAAACAAACAGTCCTTCTCAGGACAAATATCCATCCCAGATATCAGGCAGGCAGGCTGTATAGGAGACACAGTGGTTATACCAACAAACACTGCATTACAGTCCTGTGTGCTGCTTTTCAAATTGCTAGACTTAGCCCCAGGTCTCAGGGGCCAGGAAAAATACTTTTTTTTCCATCTAAATCCTCTTTTTTTTTTTTTTTTCCTCAGTCAGACTGTACAAATACCCATCTTATTAACCTTTTGGTAAATTCCCCCCCCCCAAAAAAAAAATTGACTCTGTCTATGAGTGTTGAGACACCAATATATCTGTTTAAAAGAGTATGGTGTAGGCCACATAACTAGAACTGTGGTTTTGCAGTTCCATGGTTTAAATCTCTGTATTATCCTCTTTTTTGCCTTTTTTCCATAAAAAAAAACATTTTGAGTGTCTCGCTGACTGTTCAGACACAAATATATCTGTTTAAAAGATTCTGATGTAGGACAGATAACTAAAACTGTGGTTTTCCTCTTCCATGGTTCAAATCTAGGTGTAATTCACCTTTTTGCATAAAAAAAAAAACAGTTTCAGTGTCTCGCTGACTGTTCAGACACAAATATATCTGTTTCAAAGAGTCTGGTGTAGGCCAGATAACTAGAGCTGTGGTTTTGCAGTTCCATGGTTCAAATCTTTTTATTATCCACTTTTTTGCCTTTTTTCCATAAAAAAAACAGTTTGAGTGTCTCGCTGACTGTTCAGACACAAATATATCTCTTTAAAATATTCTGGTGTAGGCCAGATAACTAGAACTGTGGTTTTCCTCTTCCACGGTTCAAATCTCCTTTTTATTACCCTTTTGCCATTGATAGTGCGAGTGTAAGCTATTTTACTTAATTTACAATGGGCAAAGCACGTGGCAAGGGACGTGGAACTGGACGTTCTGGTGATGGTGCGTGCAGAGGACGGGACCATGGCCAAGGTGAAAATGTGCCACAACCAACAGCCACATCTTCTCGCTCCCACTTCTTGACCGAATTACTAGGGAAGCACACAACAGCACCACTATTGCGAACTGATCAGTGTGAAGAGGTTATTAATTGGATAGCAGATAATACTTCCAGTCACCTGGGCACCACCACCTCCGGTCTGTCTTCCATGCTGTCAAGTGTCAGTAGCCGTGAGTCTCGACTGCATACTCCTCTACACCCTGATGGTCCTTCCTCCCACCATGCCGAGTGTCGTCAGACAGCAACTGATCCCACAGTTGGACACTCTGAAGAGCTGTTCACTGGTTCATTTCCATATTTGGGCCCCTTGCCAGCTCCGCTTGAAGTGGTGGAAGAGGAGATCCAATCCAATGTAGGGATGGCCAAATATTTGAACAGCAACGGCCACAGGAAGGCAACGCTGGCAATTTGTCACAAGAGGTGGACCATGAGGAGACACGATTGCCACGAAGTGAGGAGGAGGACCGTGGTGCGGAAGTGGAAGAGGAGGAGGTGGTGGATGATCTAGTAACTGACCAATGACTGACGTTGCCAGTACAACCGGTAGGTCTTCCAGAGTCTGGAAGTTTTTTAAAGACTCTGCTGATAACCCCAAAAAGGCCATTTGTACCACCTGCCAGGCCAGTATCAGCAGGGGTGACAAAACTACCAGCCTGACCACCACCAGCATGATCAGGCACATGTCAGCAAAGCACCCGACTTTGTGGGGCGAATCCCAGGGTCCACGACCAGTGTCAGCGGGTGTCACCACTGCTTCTTCCACTGTTGTGCATGTAAGAGAACCCCCTGTTGTGCGTGCAAGGCAATCCCCTGTCCATAATGCATGCAAAGATGCCCGCTCCTCTCAGTCTTCACTTGTTATGGCAGTTTCTCAAGAAACAGCATCAACGTCCACGTCCCACCGCAGAGTTCAATTGTCCGTATCCCAGACCTTTGAACGAAAGCGCAAATTCGCAGCCAATGCCCCACAGGCCACAGTCATAAATTCACACATTTCACGACTGCTTGCATTGGAAATGCTGCCTTTTAGGCTGGTGGAGACGGAATCCTTCCGCAACCTTATGGCGGTGGCCGTCCCTCGGTACTCGGTCCCCACACTATTTTGCCCGGTGTGCCATCCCCGCACTACACAAGCACGTGTCCCAAAACATCTGCCGTGCCCTCAACAACACAGTTACTGGGAGAGTCCACCTGACAATGGACACGTGGACAAGTGCTTGTGGCCAGGGACGGTACATCTCCCTGACGGCACACTGGGTAAAAATAGTGGAAGCCGGGACCCAGTTGGACCTTGGGACGGAACACATCCTGCCCACACCGAGGATTGCGGGCCCTATGTCAGTCAGAGTTGCCACCACAGTGTACAGCTCCTGCGCATCATCCTCCTCCTCATGTTCAGCCTCCATCTCAGATATCACCACATCAGTTACAAGCTGGAAGCACTGCAGTACTGCCTCGGCCAAGCGGCAACAGGATGTGCTGAAACTCATAAGCTTAGGTGATAAACTTCACACTGCTTGTGAGTTGTGGACAGCTGTGAAAGAGCAGGCAGATCTGTGACCGAGACCGCTTAACCTACATCCCGGCATGGTCGTGTGTGACAATGGCCGTAACCTGGTGGCGGCTCTGAGGCGAGGCGAGATCACACACGTACCATGCCTGGCTCATGTGCTTAACCTCGTGGTTCAGTGGTTTCTAAAATCGTACCCCGAGTTGCCAGATCAGCTCGTCAAAGTATGCCGCCTGTCAGCTCATTTTCGGAAGTCGGCTACAGCATCAGCCGCCCTTGCTGTGTTGCAGCAGCATTTGCAGCTTCCGGCATACCGACTGGTGTGTGATGTCCCCACACGTAGGAGCTCTACCCTCCACATGTTGCAAAGGATTTGTGAGCAGAAGAGAGCAGTTGTGGAGTACCAGCTGCAACAAGGCCGTCGTTATTCAGGTCAGACTCCACACATAAGACCTTAGGAGTGGACCTGGATGTCTGACATATGTACCATCCTGACAAACTTTGGGGAGTCTAAGAAGATGGTGAGTGGCGATGACACCATCATTAGCGTCAGCATCCCACTTGTCTGTCTTTTGCAACGCTCTGTGCAGAGAATTAAAGAGGAGGCATTGCAGCCAGAGTATGATGAGATGGATCAAGAAGCCGTAGCGGGCGATTACACACAGCCCAGCCTCATCTCACCCCAACGTGCATTGGGGGACAATGAGGGTGAGGAGGAGGAGGAAGAACAGGAGCTGGCATCATGCGCTGTAGACGGTATTACCTGTACAACTGTCATACCATGGGTTCAGCGGTGGGTTCAGCGTGGGTGGCCTGAGGACAGGAGGGAGAAGGAGGAGGAGAGCATGGTCAGTCGTCATCTTAGTGAGGACATGGAAGTCTTGCCCGTTACCAGTCTTGCACGCATGGCTGACTTTATGGTACGCTGCCTTAACCGTGACCCTCGCGTTGTCAAAATGTTGGGTGACAGTCATTACTGGTTGGTGACACTTTTAGACCCCCGCTACGAGGAGAACTTTCACTCTCTTATTCCTGAGGTGGAGAGGTCTGCAAAATGGGGCAGTACCAGAAGGCCCTTGCTGCAGAACAGTTTAAAAAATTCCCATCTGAACACACTAGCAGCAGAAGTCACAGTTCGTTGCCCAACCAAGGCGTACAGGCAAGAGAGACGCAACTCCAATCCAGCAGAGGTAGGGGAACACTGTCAACGTTCTGGGACAGTTTCCTGAGACCCGCCCAGCTTACAGGCCCTGAGGCGCGGGATACTCTCACAAGGAGTGGAAAGTTTCAAAAGATGGTGAGGGAGTACCTTGCCAACCGTACCAGCATCCTCCGTGATTGCTCTGTGCCTTTTAATTATTGGGTATCCAAACTGGACACTTGGAATGAACTCGCTGTGCATGCCTTGGAGGTCCTGGCCTGCCCTGCCGCTAGCGTATTATTGGAGCGTGTTTTTAGTGCCGCTGGGGGAATTAGAACTGATTAGCGCTCTCACCTGTCAACTGACAATGCTGACAAGCTGACCCTTATCAAAATGAACAAGGGCTGGATTGGGCCAGACTTCTCATCATCACCAAATGACAGTAGAGTAACAAAGTCAAATCCACTGTGCTATTTCTGGAGGTGTATTCCCATGCACCGCTTCACACCCACACATGGGTATACCCTTCCTCATTTCGGCTGTTTTTTGCTCTTCTCCTTATCCTCAGCCTCCTCCACCACTATACCACTAGGGTGACCATGGTCCGTGTTGCCAGCATTGCAAGATCCTCCGCCTTAATTTTTGGCAGCTTTTGCTTGGAAGGCATAGGCAAAGACTATGGGAGACCAACTCCCCAATAATGGGAATAATGTTTTCAATATGCTGTACTGCATGTCTCTTGTAAGGGGCATTAAAATCATCTTGTAAAGCTACTGTGACCTCCACGTCTCTTCCAAGGGTCATTGATATTGTCTTTTTATTCCATTGCGACCTCCACCACTCTTCCTAGGGGCATTGATATTGTCTTTTTATTCCACTGCGACCTCCACCACTCTTCCAAGGGTCATTGATATTGTCTTTTTATTCCACTGGGACCTCCACGTCTCTTCAAAGGGGCATTAAAATAGTCTTGTTAATCTACTGTGACCTCCATGTCTCTTCCAAGGGGCATTAAAACCGTCTTGTTAAGCTACTGTGATCTACACATCTCTTCCAAGGGGCATTAAAACCGTCTTGCTAAACCACTCTGAACTCCACGGCTCTTGTAAGGGGCATTAAAATCATCTTGTTAAGCTACTGTGCCCTCTACGTCTCTTCCAAAGGTCATTGATATTGTCTTTTTATTCCACTGCGACCTCCACCACTCTTTCAAGGGGCATTGATATTGTCTTTTTATTCCACTGGGACCTCCACGTCTCTTCCAAGGGGCATTAAAACTGTCGTGCTAAACCACTCTGAACACCACGTCTCTTCCACGGGGCATTAAAATTGTCTTGTTAAGCTACGGTGACCTCCACGTTTCTTCCAAGGGGCAATAAAACCGTCTTGTTAAGCTACTGTGACCTCCAAGTCTCTTCCAAGGGGCATTGATATTGTCTTTTTATTCCACTGCGACCTCCACCACTCTTCCAAGGGGCATTGATATTGTCTTTTTATTCCACTGCAACCTTCACCACTCTTCCAAGGGGCATTGATATTGTCTTTTCATTCCACTGGGACCTCCACCCCTCTTCCAAGGGGCATTGATATTGTCTTTTTATTCCACTGGGACCTCCACGTCTCTTCCAAGGGGTATTAAAACCGTCTTGCTAAACCACTCTGAACTCCATGTCTCTTCCAAGGGGAATTAAAACCGTCTTGTTAAGCTACTGTGACCTCCACGTCTCTTCCAAGGGTCATTGATATTGTCTTTTTATTCCACTGCGACCTGCACCACTCTTCCAAGGGGCATTGATATTGTCTTTTTATTTCACTCGGACCTCCACGTCTCCTCCAAGGGGCATTAAAACAGTGTTGTTAAACCACTCTGAACTCCACAACTCTTCCAAGGGGCATTGAAATGTATTTTTTAATTACCTCTAACCTCCACGACTCTTCCAATGGGCATTGCATTTCCTCCTAATTTTAGTCAGCTTTTGCTTTTCAATGCATAGGCGAACACTAAGTGAGACCCACTCCCCAATAATGGCTAGAAGGTATTTAGTACGCTGTAATCCACGTCTGTTTCAAGGGGCATTGCAGTTCCTCATAATTTTTGGAAAGCCTTCCATTCACTGCTTAGGCCAACAGTGTACAGGAGACCCAGTTGCTATAAATGGAAAAAACGGTTTAGTTAAGGCCCTCTGACCTCCATGTCACTTCCAAGGGGCATTGGAGTGCCTCGAAATTTTTGGTAGTCATTACACTCACTGTATGCCCTATAACTGTGTAGCTGAACCACTCCTTTTGGTACAGAAACATATCCTACAAGACATGTGTGGTTGACTGGCCTGATATTGATGTGAATGGTCCCTGTTCCTCCTGCTCTTTCTCCTTTGCCACCACCTCATCCATCATTCATCACCTGAAGCTTTGTTTTAACGGGAGTCATAGAACTGGGATAGTAGCAGAAAAGCATCCAGCAATCCTCGGAGGATGTAGGATATGCGCCAAAACGCTGACCACCTCAGGCCTAGCCGCTACTACATACATGCGCTTGCATTCCAAGGAACAGAAAGCTAAGGAGATGGATGGCCTCATGATCATGAATAATTTACTCTTTGTGTAGCAGGCTGACCACTGCTGCTGTCTACCTTCTGAACTTTGTGTTGAAGTCTGATTGACCCAGGACCCGCAATCTTCTATGTCTGGAGGACGTGTTGCATGCCAGTGTCCAACTGTGTCCTGGCTTCCACAATATTAACCCAGTGTGAAGGCATCAGTGAGATGGACCATTCCTGGCCACATTCACTTGTCCACATGTTTGTGGTTAGGCTGTCCTTCCCACTAAATGCACTGGGGAGGGCACAAGTAATGTTTTGGTATACGCGCTTGTGTATACGGTGCACTGGGACAAATAGGGGCGGCTGGGGACCGAGCGTGGACACCCGGCCGCCAGGCGGCTGGGGACTGAGTATGGATACCAGGCCGCCGACGCAGCCATGACGTGGTGGCCAAATTCCTCCTCCACATGCCTAAAATGCCCAATTTCAAGTGCAAGCAAGCAGTATGGTATTGCAGCCAGGGGATGGGTGCGTGGCAGGCTGCATACTTGCGCTTGCATTGCAAGGAATGGGGGAGGTACAATTAAACACTGCCCTGGGACAAGGACTTGCATGGGGTTAGTTGCAAGTCTGCATCTTCTGATGCGGCAAGGATCACTTCTGATGGACACACTTTTAGGCAGTGACCTGGGAGTCAGAGATACTTCCAGGGGTCTTCCCCATGCTGTTCCCATGTCTTTTCAGCACTGTATGCACGTGTCACACAGCACATGGCCAGATAAGGTTGTAAAATGTTAAAATGACATTTCCCGGTGAATGCATTTGTCTCGGTTGAAAGCAATACAAAAGTGCAAAAACGCATAAAAAATGCAACTTGTGAACATAGCCCAAGGTGTGGAGGAGTATTTTTGCTTTTGGTTATTTATTTTACCTTATACACAAGTCTTTACCCTGGAAAGGATGTTCCTTAACATATTTCACAGGAAAGCAGTTTCAGTTTTGATCGTTTTATTGTGAGCCCGTAAAAGTGGCATAATACCTCTGACCACGTTGTTGACAGCAGTGACCTGGGGGTCATAAATGCTTCCTGGGGCGATCCCCATGCTGTCCCCATGTCATTTGAGCACTGTCACTATCGTTTTGTGCACTTTTTAGGCTTTCTACAGACTGCCGGGGGTGCCGCCGCAAAAATGCTCGGGTCTCCTATAGACTAACATTGGGCTCATTGCTCGGGTCGAGCACCTGAGTATCACGGCGAGCTCGGCCCGAGCTTCGAGCACCCGAGCATTTTAGTGCTCGCTCAACACTAGTGAACAGCTTTTCGGAGTGTCCAAGTGTGGGATCAGTTGTTTCCGGGCACTCGGCATGGTGGGAGGAAGAAGGATTAGGGTGAGGAATAAGCGGTCCAGACTCATGGCTACTGAGACTTGATTGTGTGGAAGACAGGGTGGTTGTGGTAGTGGCAAAGTGAATGGAAGCATTTTCTGCTATCCAACCAACAATCTTTTGACAGTGCTCTAAGTTCAATAGTGATGTGCTGCGGTTCCCTAGCAATTGGGACAGGAAGGTCGGGTGACAAGATGTGGATGATTGCTGTGGAACAATTTCAGCTTGCCCACGGCCTCAGCCTCTGCATTCACCTTCACCATCACATACACTTCCCCAACCCTTGCCACGCGCTTTGCCCATTTTAAATGGAGGACAATATTTTCCACATTCACTACAAATGCCTGGATTTGAATCATAGTTATATGTGATACATCTGACGGACACCCACGGTTTTAAAAAGCGGCCCTGTAGTTTACTATTCTTCACAGTGATTACGTGTGAATAACTTTACTGACACACTGATGCTAAATTCTAAATGGAGGACAATATTTTCCACGTTCACTACAAATGCCTGGATTTGAACCGCAGTAATATGTGATACTTCTGACGGACACCCACAGTTTTAAATAGCAACCCTGTAGTTTACTATTCTTCACATCGATTACGTGTGAATAGCTTCACTGACACACTGATGCAAAACTCTAAATGGAGGACAATATTTTCCACGTTCACTACAAATGTCTGGATTTGAACCGCAGTAATATGTGATACTTCTAACGGACACCCATGGTTTTAAATAGCAGCCGTGTAGTTTACTATTCTTCACAGCGATCACGTGTGAATAGCTTCACTGACACACTGATGCAAAACTCTAAATGGAGGACAATATTTTCCACGTTCATTACAAATGTCTGGATTTGAACCGCAGATATATGTGATACGTCTGACAGACACCCACGGTTTTAAATAGCTGCCGGGTAGTTTGATATTCTTCACATCGATCATGATAGAATAGCTTCACTGACACACTGATGCAAAACTCTAAATGGAGGACAATATTTTCCACGTTCACTACAAATGCCTGGATTTGAACCACAGTTACATGTGATACATCTGACGGACACCCACAGTTTTAAAACGTGGCCCTGTAGTTTACTATTCTTCACAGCGATCATGTATGAATATCTTCACTCACACACTGATGCAAAGCTCTAAATGGCGGACAATATTTTCCATGTTCACTACAAATGCCTGGATTTGAACCGCAGTTATATATGATATGTCTCATGGACACCGACGGTTTTAAATAACGGCCCTGTAGTTTACTATTCTTCACAGCAATCACGTGTGAATAGCTTCCCTGATACACTGATGCTAAACTCTAAATGGAGGACAATATTTTCCACGTTCACTACAAATGCCTGGATTTAAACCGCAGTTATATGTGATACGTCTGACGGACACCCACGGTTTTAAATAGTGGCCATTTAGTTCACTATTCTTCATAGCGATTACGTGTGAATAGCTTCACTGACACACTGATGCAAAACTCTAAATGGAGGACAATATTTTCCATTTCCACTACAAATGCCTGGATTTGAACTGCAGTTACATTTGATACGTCTGACGGACACGCACTGTTTTAAATAGCGGCCCAGTAGTTTACTATTCTTCACAGCGATCACGTGTGAATAGCTTCTCTGACACTTATACAAAACCCTAAATGGAGGTCAATATTTTCCATTTTCACTACAAATGTCTGGATTTGAACCGCAGTTAAATGTAATACATCTGACGGAAGCACACAGTTTTAAGTAGCGGTCCTGTAGTTTACTATTCTTCACAGAGATTATGTTTGAATAGCTTCACTGACACACTGATGCAAAACTCCAAATTGAGGACAATATTTTCCACGTTCAGTAAAAATTTGTCAATTTTTATAGCTGTTATATGGGATTACGTCTGATTATGGAAAAGATCTGGCTGTATTCTGCTGTGCTAACAAGCAAATGGAGCACTAAAATGGTGTACTCTGGATTGCTTTCTTTAAGCAAATAATCAGGATTAAGATAAAAAAAAAATTAGCACTGGCCCATGATATCTGGGGCCATGTCTACGGATATCTGTAACAGCAGCAGCAGACAGAACATGCAATGGACCCTCTTATGCTTTATACACTGCCACAAACCCTGCCTGCATAACTCCTGCTATCACCACTGAATATATGCAGCTGGATTAGTTCTCAGAAGGACTGTTAGTTCAGATGGATATATAGATATACTGTGGAGTACCTATACTAACTAATAAACAAGCAAATCTCTCCCTGACTCAGCAGCAGCTCTCCCTACTATGCCTGTTTCTGGGTTAGACTGTGACGAGCATAGGGTCACCGGGTTTTATATAGACCCGATGACACTATGCGGACAACAAATCACTGTAATGCCACAACAAACATGGCTACAGCATTACAGTGCATGGCAGACAATCCCTGCATGTTCATTGGCTCTCTAAAGAGCGCTAAACATGCAGGAAGGGATCCAGAGCCCCAGCCGAGCAGCCCCAGAAATACTCACCGAGTGCAGAGCATGTCAAGCACAGTGATGCTCAAGCGAGTATCGAGTAGTGGCAAGCAGGCCACCACAGTAAGGCAGTAGTTCAACTACACAAGTAGTGTCTCCACTACACTACATGAGCAGGCCACTACACTAGTAGTGTCCCTGCCTTTGAAGCGGGCTCACACGCTGAGCATGCATCTTTTCCCACACATGATGGATGATTTAATCAGCCATCATGTGCCTCTAACAGCTATGGGTAAAGCAACTCTACGCCTGCAGCTGCTAACCTGTTAAATCCCACTGTCAATCTCTGACAGCAGCATTTAACAAGTGCCAACAGGGGTGCACAACATTCCACAGTACCATCAGAGAGCTCATGACTAGTGATGAGCGAGCATGCTCGCCACTGCTCGGTACTCGCCCGAGCATCTCAGTACTCGAGAAGCTCGGAGCTCGCCGAGTACTTGCGCGATGATCGGGCGGGAGCTCGGGTCCCCGTCCTGCATGTCTGGCGCTATTTAGAGCACCAATCATGCAGGGATTGTCTGCAACTCACTGTAATGCCACAGCCATGGTGGTTGTGGCATTACAGTGATTGCCCAAATCCATGGGAACAGTGCTCACAGTGAAACATGAAAAGCCGACAATTTAGAACAGAAAGAATAGAGCATCACACGTAGATTAAATAGATAGAAACATGTCAGTCACATATATAATAAATACAGTGACAGTGTTGGTTACTGTACTTGTCATTTACTGTTAAAGGATTTATTAAAAAAAAATAATAGTGTTTTCATGCACCTGTCTCTTTAAAAAGCCGACCGGCAATTCATCATCAGTACCCGACAATTTAGAACAGAAAGAATAGAGCATCACACATAGATTAGATAGATAGAAACATGTCAGTCACATATATAATAAGTACAGTGATAGTGTTGATTACTGTACTTGTCATTTAGTATTAAAATAAAGGATTTATTTAAAAAAAAATTGGCGTGGGGTTCCCCGTAATTGTAGTCTCTAGCGGAGGTTAAGCAGACGGCTGGGGCAGATGTTTGAAGCCTGGGAAGGGGGTAATACCCACGGAGCTTCCCAGGCTACTAATATCAGCCCCCAGCTGAATACCTAGCCTTTACTAGCTATTAAAATGGGGGACCCCCCAAAAAAATGGCGTGGGGTCCCCCCTATTTTAATAGCTAGCAAAGGCTAGGCAGACAGCTGGGGGCTGATATTAATAGCCCAGGAAGGGTGCCATGAATATTGGCCCCCTCCCATGGGTGTGGTGATTATTCATGGCCTCTAATAGCGGGCACGCTAACAGCCGAGTGCAGTAGGAGACACGTTGCAGCTACAGTGTGCGCACTATTAGGAAGAATGAATGATCACTGCTCCTCATGCACGCAGTCCCGGCGTGGAGAGCACTGACTATTCCAGCACAAAGCGAGATGCAGCGCTGGAGGAGAGAGGAGGTGAGTGTGAAAGTTTTTTTTTTTTTCTGTGCAGCGTGACAGGGATCAGGGGGTGCCATACATACAGGGATGAAGGGGACCATGCATACAAGGATGAGGGGGGCCATGCATATAAGGATGAGGGGGGCCATGCAAACAGGAATGAGACATGAGGGGGCCATCCATACATGGATGAGGCATGAGGGGGACCATCCATACAGGGATGAGGCATGAGGGGGGCCATCCATAAAGGGATGAAGGGGGCCATCCATACAGGGATGGAGAGGGCCATACATACCAGGATGAGGGGGGCTATACATACAGGGATGAAGGGGGCCATACATACCAGGAAGCGGAATGAAAGTGCCATACATACCAGGATGGGTGTGAGGGGGGCCATACATAGCAGGATGAAGGGTGCCATACATACCAGGAAGAGGGATGAGTGGGCCATGCATGTCAGGATGGGGGATTGGGGTGCCATACATACAAGGATGGGGGTCTGGGGTGCCATGCATATTAGGATGCGGATGAGGGTCATGTATAACAGGAAGGAGGGGGCCATATACACCAGGATGAGGGATATTAAAATAATTGGGGACATTACCCCTATAACAGAGTCAGTAGCAGACCCCCTCCCTCTTAACAGGGAATCATGACCACATTTTTTGCTTACTTTTTTTTTTAGATTTTCCTCCTCTAAAACCTAGGTGCGTTTTATAGTACGAAAAATACGGTATGTGATACGTCTGACGGACAACCACGGTTTTAAATAGTGGGCCTGTAGGTTACTATTCTTCACAGTGATCTCGTGTGAATAGCTTCACTGAGACACTGTAACAAAATGTAAATGGAAGCCAGAAATGGCTGAATTTGGACAGCAGTTATATGTGATACATCTGACTGAAAACCACAGTTTTAAATAGCAGGCCTTTAGGTAACAATTCTTGACAGCGACCACATGTGAATAGCTTCACTGACACACTGCAACAAAATATAAATGGAGGCAGATATTTTCCACGCTCACTACAAATTTCTGGATTTTTATCGCTGTAATATAAAAAAGATCTGGCTGTATTCTGTAGTGCTAACAAGCAAATGGAGCAGAAAAATGGTATACTCTGGATTTCTTTTTAAGAAAATAATCAGGATTAAGATTAAAAAAATAGCCCTGGACCCTGAAACCTGGGGCTATGTCTACAAATATCTGTAACAGCAGGATCAGTCAGAACGTGTAATGAACCCTCTTGTGCTGTACACACTGTCTGCTCAAAACCCTGCCTGCCTTGCTTTTTAAGTATATAACCAGGATTAAGATAAAAAAAATTAGCCCTGGCCCCTGATATCTGGGGCTATGTCTACAAATATCTGTAACAACAACAGCAGCAGAGAGGACATGCAATTGACCCTCTTGTGCTGTATGCACTGCAGTTTGCCACAAACCCTGCCTGCCTAACTCCTGCTATCACCACTGAATATATGCATCTGGATCAGACCTCAGAAGGACTGTTAGTTCAGATAGATATATAAATATGCTGTGGAACACTTTTAATAACTATAAACAAGCAAATCTCTGCCTCACGCAGCTGCATCTTTCTCTTTCTCTCTCTTAAATAGACCCGATGACGCTATGTGGCCAGCCCATCACTGTAATGCCACAACCAACATGGCTGTGGCATTACAGTGCGTGGCAAGCAATCCCTGCATGTTAATTGGCTCTCTGAAGAGGGCCAAACAAGGCGGGGACCCGATCTCCTGCCCAAGCAACCCGGAAATACTCGCCGAGTGCCGAGCATATAGAGCACCGTGATGCTCGGGAGAGTTCTGTGTAGTGGCCAGCACGTTCGCTCATCACTAGCTACTACACATCTACTTATTATTCTTCTGCTAATGGTCAACAATATTCAGTAAATAGTTTTATCAATTGTAATTCTTCACGTCACATTCAATATGTAGGGTGCACTACGGGTCCTTTGAAGAAGAGAATCCGTAGGCATATTTCAGACTCAAACAGCTCTACTGCAATTAATACCTCAGCTGTCTCTAAGCACTTTGCACACCAACACGGGGTGATACACGTTACTTGAGATTTATGGGGATTGAAAAAGTTGTCAAACCAGTGAGAGGGGGCATCTGAAAAGAAAAATTCTAAACAGGGAAAGCTTTTGGATATTCAAACTCCAACTAGAATTCCACAATGTCTAAATACTAGACAAGATCTTATTCTCCAATATAATTAGTTTAATCATGTTATTCTTTTATGGGATTGAATTTTGTATGATAATTTTATATATATCGTTTTTGTCTTGTTTTGTGTGATTTTCTGCTTCTGGTATTGCTGATTTTCCTCCCAAATGTTCGGCTATGCCTCTATGTTACCACCTAGAGTGTTAGTAGCAATTTAATACACGTTTCTTTTGGGAGGTTCGGTCTCTATAAATCTATAAATAAGTTTGTCTTACTCCATGATAGATCATGATTAACTTCTTAATGACCAGAGCATTTTCCATTTTTGCATTTTGGTTTTTTGCTCCCCTTGTTCCCAGAGTCATAACTGTTTTTATTTTTTAGTCAATATGGCCATGTGAGGGCTTCTTTTTTGTGGGACGAGTTTTACTTTTGAACGACATCACTGGTTTTACCATATCGTGTACTGGAAAGGGGGAAAAAAATTCCAAGTATGGTGAAATTGCAAAAAAGTGCAATTCCACAGTTGTTTTTTGTTTTTTTTTTCACCACATTCACTGAATGCTAAAACTGCAGGAATTTCTGTCATGTGCTGGTTGTGTAATGCATGTGACAACAATCTCACATATTCTTCAAATGTTTGATCTGATGTGTAGGGTGGCAAGACTGAAGCATTTTCTTACAAAGAAAAACATTCAAGACTGCCTATGTTTGCCAAAACCTAAGGCAGCCGGAAGCCTATGGGAAAACATGTTATGCTCTGATGATACCAAGGTAGAACATTGTGGCTATAATTCCAAAAGGTATATTTGGCACAAAGCTGACACTGCTTATCACCAAAGAACACGACACCCACAATGGAGCAGGGTGGAAGTAGAATTATGAATTGTAACTGTTTTTGTCATCTGGAACTGGGGCTTTAGACAAGGTGGAGAGATTTTTGGAATTTGCACAATTCCAATTGCTTCAGCCCTATGCTAAAAATCTGAAGATGAAGAAGTATTTCACCTTTCAGCATGAGACTGATTCTAGTTATACCTCCAAATCAACAAAAGAATTGCTTCTCTAGATTTGCATTCCAAAGTTTTGGATTAGCCTAGCCAGGGCCCAGGCCTGAAGCCAATTAAAAATCGGTGGGATTGCCTCAAGAGGGCTGTACACAGGAGATGCCCTCGCAATCTAATAGATTTGGAGTTCTACTGCAAGTAAGAGTGGGCAAAGCTTGCCAATTCCACGTGTGTCATGTCGATAGACTTTTGCACAAAAAGATTAGATGCTGTAAATTGAAAGAATACTTCAAAGTATTAGTTCAAGGGTGTACATATTTTTGAAATCTTATTACTTCTCTATTTTTGTATTCCTACCCAAAAAGATTTTAGTTTATTTTTCAATTAAATTGTATAGATTATGGGTGTCATTAAATAGGCAAAAGTTCTGAAATTATTCTTCATGATTTTCCTTTAAAAGACAAAAACCTGGGATTTTAACAGGGGTGTGTAGAATTTGTATATTCACTGTTTAGAAAAGATGTTAGGTCATGTGTGTCCCCACCCCTAGGTTAGAAAACCATAATAAATCATTAATATTTCAATTCTTGAAGTGATGCATGTTTGCAAATCATTCGAGTAATTCTGATTCTGAGATTAGCTACGTGTAAAATGATGAAAATTAGAGTCATAATTAGGGATGAGTAGTTCGATCCGTGGAGTTTCGAGTTTGAGTCAAATTTCCTTAAATTTGCAGTTTCACGCAAATTTAATCACTTAGATTTCGATTCGTGATTAGGAAAAAAAAAATTGCCCGGAAACATTTCCCACACTGATATGCATCAGAAAGTGGGCTAAGGTCTTTTTCTGTGGCTGTGCTGGCCACCTCATAACAGCCTGCAGTTATAACAAAAAGTGGCTAATTATACCTTTTAGAGTGGTAGTCAGTAGAGATGAGCGTTGTTCGACTCGAACTGTTCGCCAATCTCAAATTCTAGCTGTTTTGGGCGGTGTTCGAGCCGTTCGGCGAACACGAACGATTTGAGAAAAATTCGGCTGTTCGAGGTGATGTTCGATAACTGTTCGTGCACCAAAATCATAACTGGATTTTTTCTCAGTAATGATGAAAATTAATGTTAATACGCAGTTTGAGTGTACAGCGGGGCGGGGGGAGGGGCAGGGGATGTATCTCTGCAGGAATAATGAAGATCACCATTTTTTTTTCTCTTTCCCGCATTTACAGTGGGGAGGTGCAATCTGTCAGCCTATCAGCAGCGCACACACGGAGCGAAGTGCTTTTTTTCACATAAGCAAGGGCATGTGTCATTGGCAGTGTATGTCACATGTCCTTGCCCTATAAGACCAAGCCATTTTCCCGGTCGCCACCATTTTCTCACTGCTGCAGCTGCGTGTTAGGTGGCACCACTGTTGGTGTGAGCGCTATACCTTGTTAATTTCAAGCCAATTTTCGCACAAATCTACAGATAGCTTGGGAGTAGGGAATAGTTGTGATTGCAGTCCTTTTAAGGAATAGGTTACAGCATTTCCTACGACTTTCATCAGGCAGGTCTGTGCTCTTAAATAGATAGGTTGTGGGAGTAAAGACTAATTGTAATTGCAGTCCTTTTCAGGACTAGGTTACATCAGTTCCTATCAGTTTTTGCCAGGCAGGTCTGTGCCAGTGCTGTGCAAGTTTTTTTCACAGCATTTGGCTGAATCTAGCAAATCTAATCCTTTTTGACCTATTGCAGAGTGTGTTAGTCAGTGGAGTAGCCTATCTGTGTTGCAAGCTACACCACCTGTGTATAGAATACCAATTTTTTTACTGCACCTAGTGAAGTAAAATCTTTTAGGCATAGCATCATTCTATTAGTCCATCTATACTCACCTCCATCAGGTTGCAAATTGAATATAATTTTTTTCTGCATCTAGCTCTGAAAAAATATTTGGGCTTCTAGCAGTGTGTGGGACTTGTTCTATTAGTCCATCTATACTGACCTCCATCAGGTTGCAAACTGGATATAATTTTTTTCTGCATCTAGCTCTGAAAAAATATTTGGCCTTCTAGCAGTGTATGGGACTTGTTCTATTAGTCCATCTATACTGACCTCCATCACGTTGCAAATTAAAAATTATTTTTTGTCTGCATCTAGCTCTGAAAAAATATTTGGCCTTCTAGCAGTGTGTGGGACTTTCTCTATTAGTCCATCTACACTGACCTCCATCAGGTTGCAAACTGAATATATATTTTTTTGCATCTACCTCTGAAAAAATATTTGGGCTTCTAGCTGTGTGTGGGACTTGTTCTATTAGTCCATCTATACTGACCTCCATCAGGTTGCAAACTGAATATAATTTTTTTCTGCATCTAGCTCTGAAAAAATATTTGGCCTTCTAGCAGAGTGTTCGACTTGTTCTATTAGTCCACGTACACTGACCTCCATCAGGTTGCAAATTCAAAATAATTTTTTGTCTGCATCTAGCTCTGAAAAAATATTTGGCCTTCTAGCAGTGTGTGGGACTTGTTCTATTAGTCCACGTATACTGACCTCCATCAGGTTGCAAACTGAATATAATTTTTTTCTGCATCTAGCTCTGAAAAAATATTTGGCCTTCTAGCAGTGTGTGGGACTTGTTCTATTAGTCCATCTATACTGACCTCCATCACGTTGCAAATTCAAAATAATTTTTTGTCTGCATCTAGCTCTGAAAAAATATTTGGCCTTCTAGCTGTGTGTGGGACTTTCTCTATTAGTCCAACTATACTGACCTCCATCAGGTTGCAAATTAAAAATTATTTTTACCTGCATCTACCTCTGAAAAAATATTTGGGCTTCTAGTTGTGTGTGGGACTTGTTCTATTAGTCCATCTATACTGACCTCCATCAGGTTGCAAACTGAGTATATTTTTTTTCTGCATCTACCTCTGAAAAAATATTTGGGCTTCTAGCTGTGTGTGGGACTTGTTCTATTAGTCCATCTTTACTGACCTCCATCAGGTTGCAAACTGAATATAATTTTTTTCTGCATCTAGCACTGGAAAAATATTTGGCCTTCTAGCAGTGTGTGGGACTTTCTCTATTAGTCCATCTATACTGACCTCCATCAGGTTGCAAATTAAAAATAATTTTTATCTGCATCTAGCTCTGAAAAAATATTTGGCCTTCTAGCAGTGCGTGGGACTTGTTCTATTAGTCCATCTATACTGACCTCCATCACGTTGCAAATTCAAAATAATTTTTTGTCTGCATCTACCTCTGAAAAAATATTTGGGCTTCTAGCTGTGTGTGGGAATTGTTCTATTAGTCCATCTATGCTGACCTCCATCAGGTTGCAAACTGAGTATATTTTTTTTCTGCATCTACCTCTGAAAAAATATTTGGGCTTCTAGCTGTGTGTGGGACTTGTTCTATTAGTCCATCTATACTGACCTCCATCAGGTTGCAAACTGAAAATAATTTTTTTCTGCATCTAGCACTGAAAAATATTTGGCCTTCTAGCAGTGTGTGGGACTTTCTCTATTAGTCCATCTATACTGACCTCCATCAGGTTGCAAATTAAAAATAATTTTTATCTGCATCTAGCTCTGAAAAAATATTTGGCCTTCTAGCAGTGTGTGGGACTTGTTCTATTAGTCCATCTATACTGACCTCCATCACGTTGCAAATTCAAAATAATTTTTTGTCTGCATCTAGCTCTGAAAAAATATTTGGCCTTCTAGCAGTGTGTGGGACTTTCTCTATTAGTACATCTATACTGACCTCCATCAGGTTGCAAATTGAATATAATTTTATTCTGCATCTAGCTCTGAAACAATATTTGGTCTTCTAGCAGTGTGTGGGACTTTCTATTAGTCCATCTATACTGACCTCCATCAGGTTGCAAATTAAAAATAATTTTTTGTCTGCATCTAGCTCTGAAAAAATGTTTGGCCTTCTAGCAGTGTGTGGGACTTTCTCTATTAGTCCATCTATACTGACCTCTATCAGGTTGCAAACTGAATATATTTTTTTCCTGCATCTACCTCTGAAAAAATATTTGGGCTTCTAGCTGTGTGTGGGGCTTGTTCTATTAGTCCATCTATACTGACCTCCATCAGGTTGCAAATTGAATATAATTTTTTTCTGCATCTAACCCAGCCAATGGTTTTGGCCTAATAAAACAGTTTGGCCACTCAGCTCTGCTCGTTTCCCATCCATTGTTTTTTTGTGCAAACAACTCCAGAGTTGTGAATTAGTTAACCACCAAAAAGAGTGGAAAAAGGCCTGCTGCTCGTGGAAACTGGAATAGGCGTGCTGGGAAGGGGAAAAAAGGTTGTGTCCGTGGGGTAGGTGTTAAAGCAACAGTAACATCTGTAGAAGAAAGACCATCTTCCAGCCAAACTAAAATGTCTACTTCTTTTAGCGGACAATGTGATAAGATCCCTTTCTTACGGCCACGCCAATCGCTACAAATTCCAGATGAGGCACAAAAACAGCAGGTGCTTCAACGGATATCAAGTGTTCCTTTAAGTGGGCTCTCCTCCACATCAACTTCAACATCACAAATACTCCAGTCCTCAAAGGTGTCACCCCAATCGCACTTGCTTCCTCACAGCTCCCAAATCTCCAGCTGCCCGTCTGAGTATGAGGTAGAACAGATGGTTGAATCTGCAGAGCTGTTTACTCATACTATAGCCTGGGAATCAGGGGTCGACTCCAGCGCTTCTGTGAATCCAGACGAGGAAATGATCTGCACTGATGCCCAGAATCTTTATGAGTCGGATCCAGGACCAGACGCAGAAGGTTCTGACTATAATGTAGACCCTCATTCCCAAACTGTAACTCCTGTTGGTGGAGACAATGAGTAAGACGATGATGAGACTCAAATACCTGATTGGAGCGACAACTTTAGTTTTTTGTCAGGGCAGGAACAGGTTGGCTCTGAGGACGACGGGTGTGATAACGCACAGGGTGATGATGATGAGGTTGGAGATCCCACTTACTGTCAACCCACAGTCAGCCAAGAGATGAGGTCAGCAGAGGAGGTGGAGGAGGATGCTAATGACGACGAGGTCAGGTTGCACCTTCCTGGACAGAGACGTAGTACTGGAAGCACGTCAACAACTGCATCCTCAAACACAACACTGCCTCTCAACCACAAGTCGTGCTGGCTCTTCAGGTCGCATGGGTGCTAAGCCTTGCATAGCCTGGGCATTTTTTCAGATCGATAAAGATGACCCAACTCGTGTTATCTGTAACATTTGTCAGCAAAAGCTAAGTAGAGGCCAAAAAATACATAGCTTGAGTACTTCATGCATGAGCCGGCACATGGACATGAAGCATAAGTTGCAGTGGGAAGCTCACTGTGCTACAATGCGGCTTAGCCGGCCGGGCCAACCACCGTCTGCCATATCTTGTGCATCCGCGGCCTCTTCATCCTCTGTGACTGGGGGGACAGCAGTCACACCTGTTTTGGGGCGCAGACCTGCCACCTCTTTACCCGCAACAGCCAGCGTGATTGGCAGGTCATCATTTTCTTTGGAGGTGGTAACACCAGCTGGTGTTGAGCGCTGTCCGACATCGATAGCACCACCTTTGGATCAAGGCAACCTAACATGTCCGCCTGCATCTTCCTCACAGACCGGTAGTTTGCCGGGGACACCCTTATCAACCCCGTCTAAGCACAATAGCCAGCCCTCGGTCCCTCAGATGTGGACAAGTAAAAGACCATTTCCTCCTAGCCATGAGAAAGCTAAGAGGTTGAATTTCACCATCTGCAAGCTCTTGACTACAGAAATGCTGCCTTTCCGCCTGGTGGACACAGAGGATTTTCGAGACCTTATGTCTGTCGCAGTGCGCCAGTACCAGATGCCCAGTGGGCACTAATTCTCAAAGAAAGGTGTGCCTGCGCTCCACCAGCATGTCGCACACAACATCACGGCTTCTTTGAGAAACTCTGTGTGTGACAGGGTGCAATTCACCACAGACACTTGGACGAGTAGGCATGGACAGGAGCGTTACATGTCGCTGACTGGGCACTGGGTAACTATGGTGACAGCAGGACAAGGGGCTGATGTCCAAGTCTTGCCGTCCCCACGAGTTGTGCGCCAATCCTCTTTATCTCAAAGTTCCTCCACTGCTTCTGCCTCCTCAACCTCCTCTCGGTCCTCCACCTGCACCCAAAGCCTGTCTGGTCATGCCACAAGCTTTCTAACTGCGCAGAAGGGATCCTGCACACCTCCTTACTATGCTGGCAGTAGGGCTCAACGTCATCAGGCGGTTTTTACTTTGAAATGTCTGGGAAATGTGAGTCACACAGCTGAGGAGTTGTGGTCTGCTCTGGAGAACCAATTTCATGAATGGTTGTCTCCACTGGACCTGAAACCAGGGAAGGCCGAGTGCGACAATGCTGCAAACCTGGGTGCGGTCCTTCGCCGGGGCAATGTCACACACGTGCCTTGTATGGCTCACGTGTTGAACCTGGTTGTCCAGCAATTTTTAGCCCACTATCCCGGACTAGATGGCCTTCTGCAGAGGGCACGGTCGCTGTGTGCTCACTTCCGCCGTTCGCATCCCGCAGCTCAGCGACTTACATCTCTACAGACGTCGTTGGGCCTGCCACTTAACCGGCTAAAACGCGATGTGCCTACCCGGTGGAATTCAACTCTGCACATGTTGCAGCGACTGTGGCAGCACCGACAAGCCCTGGTGCAATACGTTCTGACGTATAGCTTGGGCCAAAGAGATCCAGAGGTGGGGCAAATCACGCTGGAGGAGTGGTCTCAGATCAGGGACCTATGCACCCTTCTGCACAGTTTTGAAATGGCGACGAAGATGTTTAGTGCTGACGATGCCATTATCAGCATGACTATTCCGGTGATTTACATGCTGGAGCACATGTTAAACAGAATTCGGAGTCAGGTGGTGGCACAAGAGGAGGTTGAGGAAGTAGAGGAGGAGGAGTTGTATGCGGAAGGGCTAACATCTGCAAGGTCCAGACGGTCGGCAGCACCAAGGCGGCCGGCATGTGAGGGTGGGGGAGATGGTTTTACCAGGGCGCATGGTAGCAGTCAGGAAGGTGCAGGAGCCCAGGAAGAAGTGGAGGACGAACTGATGGAAGACTCATCAGATGAGGGAGACCTTGATCACATTTCTGTTGTGCGAGGTTGGGGGAGAGGACAGAGGAAGGAAGCATGATTGTTACCTCGCCACCAACACAACAGGGACTTGGTGCTCCTGGATGCGCAAGACACATTAGTGCCTTCTTGCTGCACTACCTGCAACATGACCCTCGAATTGTGAGAATTAGAAATAATCCTGACTACTGGGTTGCCACACTGTTAGATCCCCGGTACAAAAGTAAATTTGCAGAAATTATTCCTGCCATAGAAAGGGATGCACGCATGCAGGAGTATCAGCAGAGACTGTTGCAGAATCTTACATGTGCTTTTCCACAAAACACCAGTGGTGCATGTAGCGAATTTTCATAGTTCCAACTTGCCAACCGTGGGACCGTCGAGTGTTCAGCACTCAAAACGTAACAGAACCACAGTATCTGCTGGTAACATCAATTTTGAGGAATCATTTCACCACTTTTTTAGCCCATCCTTTGCAAGGCCACAGGAGACAAGAAGTCTGACACATAGTCAACGCCTAGAGACGATGGTACAGGAGTATCTCCAAGTAAACATTGAAGCCATGACTGTGTCACTGGACCCTTGCTCTTTTTGGGTTTCCAATCTGGATAAATGGCCGGAGCTTGCCACTTACGCCTTGGAGATCTTGTCATGCCCCGCAGCCAGCGTTCTGTCTGAACGTGTGTTCAGCGCTGCTGGTGGTGTGCTGACAGATAAGCGCACGCGGCTCTCCACTGATAATGTAGACAGACTCACGTTCATAAAGATGAACAAATCATGGATCCGAAATGACGTTTCTACCCCTGTGTCATCCTGGGGAGAGTAAAAGCTTGATGATTGGTTAAAATCACCTCACCAACCGTTTTAAGCTTTAAAATTACTAATCATGTTTATCTGTATCTTGGCTGGAAAATAATTTGGGCTTTGTAGCAGTGTGCAGCACTGATTCTATTAGGCCATCTATAATAAGCTCCACCAGATTTAAAATTAATAATAATTATTAGCTGCATCTAGCCCGGAAAATAATTTTGGGGCTCCGAGATGCGCAAGACACATAAGTGCCTTCTTGCTGCACTACCTGCAACATGACCCTCATATTGTCAGAATTCGAAGTAATCCTGACTACTGGGTTGCCACACTCTTAGATCCCCCAAACTTTTCGATCAACCTTTTCATTTTAATAAAGACCAAAAAAATGGTCATTTTTGAAATTATAAGCATTAGCAGGTTATTAGAAACTGAAATCAAACAGTTTTCAACTCAAAACTTTATTCTAGGTGATGTTACATTTTCACATAGGACCCCTTGTTCGAAAAGAGCTTCTGAACTCTCTCGTCCATTGAATTTGACAGGTTTTGGATGGTTTCTGCTTCAATTGTTTTGCATGAGGACAGAATACCCTCCCAGAGCTGTTGCTTAGATGTGAACTGCCTCCCGCCATCATAGACACTCCTTTTGATGATGCTCCAGAGGTTCTGAATGGGGTAGAGGTCAGGGGAGCATGGGGGTCACACCATAAGTTTGGCCCCTTTTATGCCCATATCAGCCAGAGATGCAGATGTTTTATGTGCAGCATGAGATGGTGCATTATCATGCATAAAAATGATCTTGCTGTGGAATACACGGTTCTTCTTCTTGAACCATGGCAGGAAGTGCTGTTTGAGAAACTCCACATACATTATGGAGTTCATCTTTACCCCTTCAGGGATCCTAAAGGGGCCGACAATCTCTCTCCCCATGATTCCAGCCCAAAACATTACTCCACCTCCTCCTTGTTGGCGCTGTAGCCGTGTTTGCGTGGGGTGTCCATCAACCAGCCATCCTCCACTCCATCCATCTGGACCATCGAGCGTTGCACAGCACTCATCCGTGAACAAAACAGTTTTGAAATCAGTCTTCATGTAATTTTTGGCCCACCAGAGCCGTTTCTGCTTGTGTGAAGTGGATAGAGGAGGTCGACAGGATAGCGTATGCACAGCTGCAAACCTCTGAAGGACCCTGCATCTTGTTGTTCGGGGGACGTTGGAGGCACCAGCAGCTTCAAAAACTTGTCTGCTGCTATGACAAGGCTTTTTTGCCACTGCTCTTTTAACCTGACGTAATTGCCTGTAGGAAAGAGTCCTCAATTTGCCCTTATCAGCACGCACACGTGTGTACTGTGAATCATCTACATACTTCTTGATTGCCAAGACACTTCATCCTGATCATCGCACAATGTTGATTGTAGTCATGTCTTGACCTAAACACTCCACAATTTGTTGCTTCTCAGCAGCCGACACATCCTTTTTCTTTCCCATTTTGGCAGAAAATGTAGGCTGCTTAATAATGTGGGACAGCCTTCTTAAGTAGGCTTGCCTTTCATTGGACACACCTGCCAAACTAATTAGCACAGGTGTCTGCAATTGCTTACAGTGATATAAAGAGCCCTGACACACATCACCATCAATGAGTTTAACTGACAAACAAATTCTTCCCTTATCACTCCTAAACACTTTTTGCATAATAATTTGGAACACAGTGTACATGTGCTTTTCCACAAAACAAAAGTGGTTCAAGTAGTGAATCTTACAGTTCTAACTTGCCAACCATGGTCTGTATGGAGTTGTTCAATAAAGGGCCCAAAATTAAGATAACATAGACGGGAGAGGTCTCTATGAATAGGAATTTCTAAGTATTTGATACCCTGTGAGGGCCAGGCAAAGGGAAAGTTGGACTGGATGGAATCCTGTATGGATTTGGGGAGGGAGACATCGAGGGCCTCAGACTTCGCTGCATTGATTTTAAAATTTGACCATGTAACAAAGTGATCTATTTCAGCCATAACAGCATGGATGGATATATGTGATTGAGTGATATATACTAGGACATCATCAGCAAATAGAGAGCACTTGTACTCGGTGCCTCCCACCTCAATCCACCTAATACTGGGGTTATGGCGAATTGATGAGAGCAGGTGCTCCGTCGCTAGGATGTATAAGAGAGGGGACAGAGGACATCCCTGCCTTGTCCCATTGGTGATTGTGAAAGGTGATGAAAATGTTCTGATGCACCCCCTGGTCCTTGGGACACCCGGAGCCGGACCCTTTTTGGTGGATGCTGGTGGTTGCAGTCTCCGTGTCGGCGACCCGGTTCCGTGGCTCAGGGCGGTCAAACCGGTGGCGGAACTATTTATGTGGTTTTGATGTTTAAATGTCCGACTACGCCACCCGTGGATTGCAGTCAGAGTGAACCGCCGCTGCAGGGCAGACCGCTGAGGCTGGTGTTGTGGGTGCAGCAGAGCGTAGCATAACTCCCCACAGGAGGAGTATAGCCTCAGGGCAGTGTATGCGGAGGATGGGGGTGATGGTGCAGGGCAGCAGCAGTAAGGACACGGAGTCAGTGATGCAGTCCAGGGCCTTTACTCACAGTTCTTATTATCCAGACCACGTCTGCAGGTAACGGCTGCCCACGTCGTACTGTGCTCACCAGGTGAGGGGCTCAGACAACTCCCAGATAATTTTGGAGCGCTTCACAGGACCCCCTTTGTGTGTCCTTTGTCTGGCCTTTCTTACCAACCCTTCTGTCCGGCTGCCTCGGGCCTCCTCTTGGTAAACTTGGCGCCAGTTTCCCTGACCCTATGTGGTGCCTTCCTAGCGGGTGTAGCGAGGGGCTGCGCCACATAAAATGTCACAGCCTCCGGTTTCTAGCTGAGGGTCGATTCCTGCCTCCACTAGTTTCGGGGACCGGTCTCCCCCTTTGGCCTGACCCCTCCAAGCAGGTGGATTCGGGCGTGCGGTGGCGACTCGCCCGTCTGCACCCTTGGGATCCCTTCATTCCTCGTTCCTGGAGCCTTCTCCGCTCCTCTTCCTTCCTTCTCCCTCTTCCAGGCCTGGGCCTCTGTTACTAGGCCCGCCTCCGGAGCAGACCTCATGCAGAGCCCCTGCTCCCTGTCACTTCTGCTCAGACTTCTCTGCACTGAACTAAGATGGTGCCCACCTTTTATACTCCCTTCTCAATGCACCCAGGAACTGCTTCCTCCCTGCTCCTGCACTACAGGGTTCCCCTTCCTCAGTGTTCCCTCCCCCCACTCCAGCCAAGGACAGGGACTGTCGTGCCCATCTCAGGGGCATATTGGTCGCCCTGCCCCACGGCAATGTGGTGTAATGCATGCAGGTGTCGGGTCCTGATCCACACTCCATCCTTACCTGAGAGTGAGATATCACACCTCTGGGTGAGGTGCAATATCTCTGTAGCAACCGAGCCCTCAGGGTGCTACAGTTCCATTTATCTTCAGCCTAGGTGACGTATTGCGATACAGGGCCGTGATTTTGGCTATAAAAGGGTCCCCTAGACCCCTACCCCAAGCTTTTTAAGAGAATCATATATGGCGTGCCAGGAGACTCTATGGAATGCTTTCTCAGCATCCAACGAGAGTATCTAATTACAAATTTTTAACTGCATCTAGCCCAGGAAATACTTTGTGCCTAGTAGCAGTGTCTGCTAGTCAGCGGATTATCCTGGCTGTTAAGCAAGCTACACCACCTGTAGTTTGGACACTTAATTTTTTCAAAGGAAATGCTTCGGGACCACGGGATACTCAGTGAAGAGCATCAGGAGGCACCCCAAGGCATAGGGGCTGGGACTGGCAGTAGGATGCCTTGCGGTGGACAGCCGAGCTCGATCCTTATAAAAGCTTTTTAACTGCAGCAGCTTTAGTGGACGCTACTGTAGCTGGAATTACGCGGCTGCTGGCATGAGACTTGCCCTCCAATAGATCCTTGTAAATGGATTTAAAGTGTATTCATTCAAATTAGAGAGACAATTTAAATTTAAAAGCTTAGAGCTGCCTCCACCACAGGGGGGCTCGCTCGACCCACCAGCGGACAGGCACCAGTATTGGGAGAGGGGGGCTGGCCGTCAGGGTTCACCGCGGCTATGGCACAAACCCGGCGACACGGAGGTGGCACGGGCAGGAGCGGAGTGGCCGTGTCGGCTTCTCACTTTTTGGATTTTAGAAGGGCATGACATGCCTATATCTGTGTCTCCCCCTCCTTTTACTCCTCCACCTCTTTTCTTTTCGCATGACTATATGTACTTGTCACTTTTCCATGTGTTAGTTGTGTCTTCTGAGCAGTTTGTCAGCTTTTGGACACCTTTGAAGGTGTTTTCTATGTGGTTCTATGTGTTTTTGTTTGCCTGCCATTGGTTTTAACGGAGTTCGAAGGTGTTCGACGAACAGTTCGACGAACAGTTCGGCGAACACACGGGTGTTCGACGAACCGAACCGAACTCGAACACTACGGGGGTGGCTCAACACTAGTAGTCAGCACCTGGGCCATCACAGATAAACAGGTTCCAACGGAACACAGTTTGTGTTGTAGCATTGTTTTCCATCTCTACAGTCACTAGGTAAGATCTCTTTCTCTTGTAAAGTCTAAGTTCTTATGGTCAGCGGGGTCATCTCTGTCTCTCTTCTGTGGTGTGAATGCTCTTATGTTCAGCAAGGTCCTCTCTTTCGTATTTTCCTCCCCCACGTATTTTTTATGACCAATTACAAAATTTTCAATATTGAACTTTGCTCAACTTTATTCAATGTGAAAGGAAATTTGGGGGAAAATTCAGTAAAGCCAGTGAATTTAAAATTCAAAATATCTCCTCATCTCTAGATATAATAATTTGTATTAGTTTCTCAAGCTACACAAAAATCACAGATGCATCCAATTTTTTTTGCCGACTTGGGAAACAAGTGTCCTAATTTTACAGTGTACAAACGGTGTGCACAATAATTTGCTAAATTTTTTAGGCCTATTTCTAAATGCTTAAATAAATTTACAGCTTTGGCTGAACAAACAATATTATATCACAGGCTTAGATGCATAGCTCCCAACCGTCCCGGGTTTGGCAGGACTGTCCCAAGTCCAGTCATGGCACAGCTGTACTCACCTTTCTGATGTTTTCATTGCTCTGTAGCTCCTCCTCAGGGGACAGAGTAGCTCATCTCTTTTCAGTGAATAAATTCATTTATGTATTCACTTCCTCTCCCTCCTGTAATCGGGTCTCATCCGGGACTCAAACTCACATCACAGTATGACAGTGTACATACTGTTGTGTTCTGCAACTTAGAACTAAGGAATAGGAGGGAAAAACTGTCCCTGCACTGAGACTCAGCTTAACCCTACGCTGGGGTGGATGCCCTATTCCTTGTGAATAGCCCCACCGAAACTCCTGTACTGAACTCAAACGAAGACCTGAAGGAAGGGGAAAGGGGTCCCTAAAAGATCTAAGGACTGGGAGCAAAAACAGGAGACCTCCTAACAGAAAAGGTAGTTGCAGAAATGAAGATTAAAGGGAACAAAACTAGTGGAACAAGAAGTCCCAGGATATCAATTGTCCAAAGCACAAAGAACTAAACAAGGCAATTTCTCCTGAGCACAAGCGTAACAACACTGATGTCCAGCGGGGAAAGGGAGACAGGTGCTGAGTAATAAAGAGTGAAGAGATCACATGACCAAGACACCCAGCACCAGAGGAAAAGACTAGAAGCCAGCAAACCACAACAAGATGGCCGATAGTAAAACAGTATAGATTCTAACACATAACAATGTTCATAGGCGGCTGCTCTAACCACTGAGCTACAGCCCATAATGACTGAGATAGGAGAATTTGGTTATCCTGACCTCTATATTGGCAATGAATCCAGAAGCAGAGTATACATCTCCTTAGAAATACATTGTATATAAAAATGTATCTTTATGGTGCCTGTATACTGAGGTGAAGAAAAAGATTTATTTTGTTCCTATAAAGCTATGAGCCCATGATCAGGAAGAGCAACGTTTTGGACACAGCTCACCTGCGCTCCTGCTCTTCAAAAGTTGGGAGGTATGTAGGTGATTTGGAAAGAGTGGAGTTAAAATACCTTAGCTTACAGTATATACCATGACTTGCTAAAAGAGTATCAGATATGTTGACATTAGTCAAACAGGCTCAGTATCAAACACGATAAGTTACATCAGCGATGCAGCTTTGAGTTGAGATAATCGAGTGCAGCAAGACAGTATAAAATATGATAGGCTTAAGCTGGGTTCACATAGCACTTTACCCTGACTCCGTTGTGGCTCATGTCTAAAACCTTTGAAAATGGGACTTTTGCGCTTTCAAGGACATTGACTGCAATAATGCAGTTAGGGTTAATCGCAATGTGAACATAGCCCTTGATACATCAGCTCCATCATACACATAATACGTCTAAATACCCTAGCACAGCGTTTACACATGTTAAGTTATATTCACCAAATTTCATTTGTAATATAACATATAATATAATATATTGTTCTCTTTGGTGATAAGTCTTCTTTATATTCTTGATATAAAGTAAGAACTTCCACATACATATGAACCATAATAAGTGAGCTGTTAAATACAACACTATACATTCATTTTAATGTGCTCCAAAACAATCCTGATATTACATGTTGGAAATGTATAATTATATTTGTAAGGTATGTGAATTATTATATTCACCTACCAGAAGATTAAGTGTTTTCTTTTCTACAGAACCAATTATAGAAGTGTATAATTTTTAGAGAAATGGATTGTTATAATAAAGAACTTACTGTACCAACTGCAATGTATAAACACAGTGATTTAGCAGTAAAGATGCTGTGCCAAACAGTTTCAATAAATTTCACTTGTAAAATAATGCCTTGTTCATGAAAATTCTTATTGGGATTCCTTAAAAACACACTGAATGGAGGATAATGTAAATGCAGCTAATTTCACATGGAACAGTTGATTTATTCCTAAAGTAAGGCATTTCAGCAAACTAATCGCCAGCTTATACATTTGTGCCACTTGGGCTATTTGTCACAACTGCCTCCATAGCTATCTGTCAATAGATGCTTGTTTGAATATGTTCATGGACTATAAATATTTATGAAATTGAATTCTCTTTTTTATTCTGCAGGAAAAAATGGTATGTGCATATATTTGTATACATAGTAACTGCGGCTTTTAAAATGGAATTTCCATTGATCTATCTGCAATAAAGCAATATTTTTTTTTGTTTAAAGAAAATGGTATTTTCTGATGGTAACAATAATGCTATATACTTCTACTAAAGATCCATTTCTTTTATTTTTTTCCACAACTATATTTAGATTCCGACCATCCATATTGTAGCTATTTGTCAAATGTTGGTCTCTGACTGCTGGTTGTCGCTATGTTTTTACAGTTGGTGTTTGATGAATGCTAACACTGCAGAGATAAAGCATAATTCCCATTGGCCCGTGCAATGTGATCACAGGATACCAATGAGTTACCATTGCAGACTGACTCGGGCCTGCTGAAGGTCCCCTGTTACCAGGGCTGGGACAACTGCTAGCCAAGGTTAGACGCAATCTCTTGCTTCCCTGAGGGAAGCGTGGTTTGAAAAAAAAGCAAAACTGACAATTTTGTGCTTGTGGCCGTCTGGCACCTTCTTTCATCTGCAGGCATTCAGCACACTAATGGCTTGGGTGCAGACACACAAGTGAGGAGTGTCAGTGAGTCACTAACACTGCTCACCACTTGAGGTCCGGCCAGCATTCCCTTCCTGCACTCAATTGAATTTTTAAGACGTGAATACAATTGTTGCAAGCATCGGGACAGGAGCTGAGGTACTCTAATCAGCTCCCTGCCTTGCGGGTAGATCCAGCAAGATGAAGGCTACTTCTGGCTTTATCCCTGTTGGAGGACAGCGCCACGAAGGGAATGTCAGAAGGTGAGATGACCTCATTGCATTGCACTATCCTGCGCCCACAGCTATATCAGATAGAAGAAAAGACAACAGCCGCAGAGGAGAGCCTGGATTAGGTGAATAAAAGCTTTTTTAAATTTTTCTTATATTATTTGGCCACTGAATGGGAAGCTGTGGAAACTAGTGATGAGCGAGCATGCTCGCTACTGCTCGGTGCTCGCCCAAGCATCTCACTGAGCATTTCCAGGTTGCTCGGGCGGGAACTCGGGTCCCCTCCCTGCATGTTTGGTGCTCTTTGGAGAGCCAATGAACATGTAGGGATTGCCTGCCATGCACTGTAATGCCGTAGCCATGTTGGTTGTGGGCATTACAGTGATTGGCTGGCCGCACAGAGTCATCAGGTCTATACCAGTCGCTGTCACATTGTGTTCAAGATTATTGTAATTGTTCTTGTATTATACCTCTTTTTCACATGTAAAGCACCATGGAATAAATGGCGCTATAATAATAAATAATAATAATAAAAAATAATATCAGACCTGGCGCCGGCATGCTCGTCACAGTCACTCTGGATCAGACAGTGTATGGAGAGCTGCCGCTGCATCAGGGACAGATTTGTTTGAGTATTAGGTAGTGTAGGGAGAAAAACTGTACATTACACATATCCATATTAACAAACAGTCCTTCTGAGGACTAATCCATCTGCAGAAGTATCAGGCAGGCAGGCAGTGTATATAGCAGACTGCAGCGCATATAGGACAAGAGGCTCCATTCCAATTCTGCCTTCTGCTGTTGTTAGATATTTCTATACAAAGGCCCAGGAATACATTTCTTTGGATCTTAATCCTCATTATTTGCTTAAAAAGCAATCCAGAGAACACAGTTTTTCTGCGCCATTTGCTTGTGTTTGGAGAGGTGCTGCTGTGTCAGGGACAGATTTGCTTGTGTATTAGATAGTGTAGGGAGAAAAACCATACATTACACATATCCATCTTAACAAACAGTCCTTCTGAGGACTAATCTATCTGCAGAGATACCAGGCAGGCAGGGTGTATAGGCAGGCAGTGTATATAGCAGACTGCAGTGCATATAGCACAAGAGGCTCCATTCCAATTCTGCCTTCTGCTGCTGTTAGATATTTCTATACAAAGGCCCAGGTCTCAGGGGCCAGGAATACTTTTCTTTGGATCTTAATCCTCATTATTTGCTTAAAAATCAATCCAGAGAACACCATTTTTTCTGCGCCATTTGATTGTTGTCACTGCAGAATACAGCCAGATCCTTTCCATATTAAAGCGCTAGAAATCCAGCTATTTAAAACTGTGTTTTCTCCGTCAAATGGATCACATATATGTTGTCAGAAAATACTGCCATTTCTGGCCTCCATTAAAATTTTCCCTTAGTGTGTCATTAAACCAATTCACCGCAGTTTGCTGTTCAAATTACTTACCTACAGGCCAGGTATGTAAAACTTTGTTTTCTCCGTCACTCGGATCACATATACGTTGCCAGAAAATGCTGCCATTTCTGGCCTCCATTAAAAATTTCCTTTAGTGTGTCATTGAAGCAATTCACAGCAGTTCGCTGTTCAAACTACTTACCTACAGGCCAGGTATGTAAAACTCTGTTTTCTCCGTCACACGGATCACATATACGTTGTCAGAAAATGTTGCCATTTCTGGCCTCCATTAAAAATTTCCTTTAGTGTGTCATTGAAGCAATTCACCGCAGTTTGCTGTTCAAACTACTTACCTACAGGCCAGGTATTTAAAACTATGTTTTCTCTGTCACATGGATCACAAATAAGTTCGCTCCAAACTCAGTCATTTGTAGTGAGCGTGGAAGATACTGTCCTCCATTTAAAATGGGCAAGGAACGTGGCAAGGGATGGGGAACTGGACGTGATAATAATGGTGCATGAAGAGGCCGAGGACAAGGCGGTGGGCAAGCCGAAATTGTGCCACAATAAACACCCACATCTTCTCGCCTGACCTTCGTGTCCCAATTTCTAGGGGACCACAGCACACCACTATTGAACCCAAAGCAGTGTCAAAAGGTTGTTGGTTGGATAGCAGATAATGCTTCCAGTCACTTAGCCACCACCACCACCACCACCCTGTCAAGTCTCAGTAGCTGTGAGTCTGGACCGCATATTCCTCACCCTGATCCTCCTTCCTCCCACCATGACGAATACCCAGAGACAACTGATCCAACACTTGGACACTCTGAAGAGCTGTTCACTTTTCCATTTATTTATTCATGCCTCTCTCCCGGTCCACTTGAAGCGGGGCAAGAGGAGATCGCGTGTAGCGATGCCCAAATAATTGAGCAGCCACGGTCACACGAAGGCAACGGTGGGAAAGTGTCATAAGAGGTGGACAATGATGAGACACAATTGCCAGTAAATCAGGAGGAGGACCAGGGTGCGGTAGTGGAAGGCGAGGTGGTGGATGATATAGTAACTGACCCAACCTGGCAAGAGGACATGCAGAGCGAGAACAGCAGCACACAGGCAGGAATAAGCAGTCTGGTGGCGGCAAACAGAAGGCAGGCAACCGTTCCCCATAACACCAACATGAAGGAAGTTGCCAGTACAACTGTTAGGTCTTCCCGAGTCTGGTTATTTTTTAAAGACTCTGCTGATAACCCCAAAAAGGCCATTTGCACCACCTGCCAGGCCAGCATCAGCAGGGGTGGCAAAATGACCAGCCTGACCACCACCCGCATGATCAGGCACATGGCAGAAAAGCACCCGATTTTGTGGGCCGAACCCCAGGTTCCAGGAACAGTGTCTGCGGGTGCTTCTTCCGCTGTTGTGCATGCAAGCCAATCCCCTGTCCATGGTGCATGCAAAGACGCGTCCTGCCCTGCACCTGTCATTGCACACTCTCAAGTAGCAGCATCAGGAATCACTTCCATGTCCTTGTCCCAGCGCAGAGTTCAGTTGTCCATACCCCAGTCCTTGGAACGCAAGCACAAATATACAGCCAACACCCCACAAGCCACACTGCTAAATTCTCACATTTCACGGCTGCTTACGCTTGAAATGTTGCCTTTTAGGCTCGTGGAGACGGAAGCATTCTGTAGTATCGGTGTCTCTGCCCCCTGACAGGCAGAGACACCGTTTCACTCACCACCACGCTCCCTGCCCGGCGTCCTCCGGCGCTCCTGCCTCTCTTTCTGCTGGCACGTGCAGCTCCCCGGGCACTGTGCTTAGGGCTAGTCCTAAGGAGTCTGCGGCCAATGACCGGAGGACCTCTCATTTAAGAGGCACCTCCTCCAAAATGGAGGTGCCCGTGCAAGTTTGTTGCTCTGTATGCTTTACTCTGCTTCAGCCCACAGGTCCCGCTGCCTATCTGACTACCAGTCCAGTCCGTCTGACTATCAGTCCAGTCTGCCAGCCTGATTACCAGTCCAGCCTGACAGTCTGCTTACAGCCCAGTCCACTAGTCTGTCTATGGGCTTGGCCAGTCCGCTAATACGGAGCCTTCACCTTCTACCTGTCTCCGCCTGCCAAAGACACTCTCCAGCCCTACGGTCCACCCATGGTCTAACCCGCAATTCTGTCTATGGGCTAGGCTAGCCTGCCTACCTGGAGAACTTGCTTGTTACCTGGAGGCTCCTGACTGACTGCACCTGCCGTGCCTACCTGACAGCCTACCTAGAGGCCCCTGCCTGTCACTTGCCATAACCACCTGACAACTTACCTAGAGGCCCCTGCCCATCACTTTCCCATCACTTGCCGTGACCACCTGACAGCCTACCTAGAGGCTCCTGCCCGTCACTTGCCATGACCACCTGACAGCCTACCTAGAGGCTCCTGTCCGTCACTTGCCATGACCACCTGACAGCCTACCTAGAGGCTCCTGCCCGTCACTTGCCGTGACCACCTGACAGCCTACTTAGAGGCTCCTGCCCGTCACTTTCCGTGACCACCTGTCAGCCTACCTAGGGGCTCCTGCCTGTTCCCTGCCGTGCCTGCCAGTCTGTCTGCCCGGATCACCCGTCAGCCTGCCTGCCATGCTCATCTGCTGTACCGGTCAATCCCTGCCTGAAGACCCATGGGAGTCACCTGCTCTCATACAAGGTCGGTCCCCAGAGTAGCACCTGGTCCCTCTGCTCGGTCCTTCCCTGGTCACGGAGTCGATTGAGCCGCCGTACGGCCTTGGTTGGTCTGAGTTGATACCTAGTTACGCCCCTCTGGTCCTCCTTGCACCGCAGCACAGAGGTTCCACCACCCTGATCTGTAACAGTTTGCACAGGCTATGGAACCCGGTGGCCCCCAGGCTCCTTCGCTTGCTGACCTGTACCAGGAGGATTCTCGTCAGAGATCCCAACAGGAAACCATCCTGACCTACCTGCGGTCTGTCAAAACTCGCCTGGACACGCTGTCTGTCCCACCTGTGTCCGCCTCAAGTCGCGCGACACCCGCTCCGGCAGCGCCGCTACCTACCAATACCACGGCATCCAGCTTTGGACCCCAGCTTTCTGCTCCTCCTCGTTTTGAAGGTGACCTCGTCCTATGTCGGGGCTTTCTGAACCAGTGCACGCTGCACTTTGAACTTCTGCCACATCAGTTTCCCTCCGGGCCAAGGTGGCGTTCATCATGTCTCACCTCACCGGGAAAGCATTGGCATGGCTTAACCCTCTATGGGAAAGAGGGGATTCCCTGGTGTCCGATCTTCCGGCTTTCCTCACTGCCTTCCGGAGGGTCTTTGATGAACCTGGTCGAAGGATTTCTACTACCTCCTCATTGCTCCGTCTCCGCCAAGGGAGTCTCACCGTGGCCCAGTATGCCATACGGTTCCATACCCTCGCTTCTGAGCTTGCCTGGGACAACGAGGCCCTGGTGTCCACCTTCTGGGAGGGCCTTTCCGGTCGGATTAAGAATGAGTTAGCCGGCCGGGACATTCCTACCACCCTGGATGACCTGGTGTCACTAGCAATCCGTATTGACATCCGTTTCCTAGAACGTGCTAAGGAGACTACCCGGGAGAGAAGATTTCCTCGTCTTGCTCCTGTTTTCCAGAAACCAGCTTCCCAATCAGCAACTCCCCGGGCACGCTCGCCCGAACCTATGCAGATAGACCAGACCAAGATGGTCAAATCTCGCCAAGAGACACGCCGTGCCGAGGGGAGCTGTTTCTACTGTGGTAGTAAGGAGCATCTGATCTGTTCCTGCCCGGTGAAGCCGGGAAACTCCAGTGTCTAGGACCGCTCGGAGAGGTCGTCCTAGGCAAAAGTAAATCATCTCCGTTCTTGACTTTATCCATCTCTATTTCCTGTGGAGAGAACCGCTTCTTCGAAACCGCACATCTGGATTCCGGAGCCGCTGGGAATCTCATATCCTAGTCCCTTGTAGAGAAGTATCAGATTCCTACCAAACCTCTGGCCGAATCATTGGCAGTCGCTTCCGTGGATGGAAGACTCCTTCCAATGACCATCTTGCTCGTCACAGAGCCCGTAACCCTGCAGGTAGGAATGCTGCACTCAGAAAGGATTTCCTTCCCTGTGCTTTCCGGACTCTCTCACCCCCTTTTGCTAGGTCTACCCTGGCTGCAGAAACATGAACCCATTCTGAATTGGCAATCCGTTGAGGTGCTTTGTTGGGGGCAGGATTGCCATGAGACCTGTCTGATTCTGGTTCGCCCGGCGCGACCCCCATCGACTCCGACTAATTTACCCGGTCTACGGCACCCTACTGGTCCTATGCTGATGTCTTCGACAAGAAGGAGGTAGAGACCCTGCCACCCCATAGGCCATATGATTGCATTATTGACCTGATACCCGGTGCCACTCCACCCCGGGGGCGTATCTACCCGTTGTTGTTGGCCGAAACCCGGGCCATGTCGGAGTACATCGAAGAAAATCTGGCTAGGGGATTCTTCCGGAAATCTTCCTCCCAGGCTGGAGCCGGATTCTTCTTCGTTGAAAAGAAAGACGGTTCACTACGTCCATGTGTCGATTATAGAGGACTGAATCAAATCACTGTCAAAAACAAATACCCCCTGCCGCTCATCTCTGAGCTGTTCGATGGCCTTAAAGGCACGAAGATCTTCACCAAGCTCGATCTTCGTGGGGCGTATAACCTAGTCCAGATCCGCCAAGGAGACGAGTGGAAGATGGCATTCAATACCCGGGACGGTCACTATGAATACTGTGTGATGCCCTTCGGTCTCTGTAATGCTCCCGCCATCTTCCAAGAATTAGTTAATGACATCTTCCGTGACTTTTTATATTCTTACGTGGTGGTGTACCTGGACGACATCTTGGTCTTCTCTCCGGATCTTCCCTCAAATCGGAGGGATGTTCGTCAGGTCCTGCTTAGGCTCAGGCAGAATCACCTATATGCAAAATTTGAGAAGTGCCTCTTCGAGCAGACCTCTCTTCCGTTCCTGGGCTATATTATCTCTAAGAAAGGTCTATGGATGGACCCCGAGAAGGTCTCTGCCGTCTTAAAGTGGCCCCGTCCGGAGGGTTTGAAGGTGATTCAGCGATTCTTGGGCTTTGCTAACTATTACCGTCTCTTCATCCCACATTTCTCTTCCCGGACTGCTCCCATCTCTGCGCTCACCCGAAAGGGTGCAAATCCTAAGGAATGGCTGTCCGAATCGGAGGAGGCATTCCTCTCCTTAAAGCAAGCCTTCTCTTCTGCCCATGTACTGCACCGTCCGGATTGCAATGAACAGTTCTTTCTGGAGGTTGATGCGCCCTCTTCCGGAGCCGGAGCGGTGCTCACCCAGAAATCTCCATCCAGGAGAATGGTAACCGGCGGCTTCTTCTCCAAGCTCTTCTCCTCATCTGAGTGCAACTACTCCATAGGAGACCGAGAACTGCTAGCCATCCAATTGGCGCTGGAGGAGTGGCGTTACATGCTCGAGGGGACTCTGCACCCAGTGGTCATCTATACTGACCACAAAAACTTGGCTTATCTTCAGAACGCCCAAAGACTCAATCCACGTCAGGCCCGGTGGTCTTTGTTCTTCGCCCGCTTTAACTTTACCCTACATTACCGCCAGCCGGACAAGAACGTTAAAGCAGACGCCTTGTCCCCATCCTTTCTGTCTTCCGATCAAGAGGAGGAGTCTATGCATATCATCGATCCCTCCAAAGTGATGAATGTTGCCCCCTTGGATCAGTCTTGTCACCCACCCGGTAAGACGTTAGTAGCGGTTCCGGATCGTAAGAAGGTTCTTCACTGGGGTCATTCATCCAAATTAGGCGGCCATGCTGGCCAGAAGAAGACCTTCCTGCTCATTACCCGGCATTACTGGTGGCCTACCCTGTGCCAGGATGTGTTAGACTTCATCACGGCCTGTTCGTCCTGTGCACGCAACAAGGTTCCCAGACATCTCCCTGCTGGCCGTCTCCTGCCTCTTTCCGTACCTGCTGCCCCATGGCAACACATTTCTATGGACTTTATTACGGATCTCCCTGTTTCTGACGTTTGTACGGTCATTTGGGTGGTCGCTGACCGCTTTTCTAAAATGGACCACTTTATCTCTCTGCCTGGTCTCCCGTCTGCATCTGTGCTGGCTAAGGACTTCATCCATCACATCTTTCGTCTCCACGGCCTACCCCTCCACATTGTGTCATATCGAGGGGTCCACTTCAATTCGCGTTTCTGGAGAGCTACGTGTAAGCTGCTGGATGTCACCCTGGACTTCTCCTCCGCTTATCATCCACAGTCCAATGACCAAGTGGAGCGTATCAACCAGATCCTTACCAGCTACCTCCGGGACTTTGTCAACGCTCACCATACCGATTGGTTGGAGCTCCTACCATGGGTCAATATTCTTCCAAGTCCCCGTTCTTTGTGGTCTATGGTCAACATCCCGGGTTCCGTTTCCCGTCTCCGCTTCAGTGGACAACCCGGCCGCAGAGTCTCTGGTCAGCAAATTTTCCACTATTTGGAAGGACACTAGATCCGCACTTCTTCAATCCTCCGAGCGGACGAAGAAGCATGCTGACAAGAGACGTCTGCATCCACCTCAATTCCGTACGGGAGACAAGGTTTGGCTCTCCTCCAAACATGTTCGTCTCAAAATACCCTCCTAGAAGTTGGGTCCACGGTTCATCGGTCCGTTTGAAGTTCTCAAGCAAATCAACCCAGTAGCCTACAAGTTAAAACTCCCGGCCACCTTACGGATTCCCAACTCCTTCCACATATCTCTCCTCAAACCAGTTGTGCTTAATTCTTTTTCCGACAATCCAGGTACCTCCCCAGCTCTGGTCTCTGCTGAGGACGTCTATGAGGTAGAGAACATTTTGTCCACCAAGAGGGTAAGAGGAAAAACCCTTTTTCTGGTGGATTGGAAGGGGTTCGGCCCAGAGGAGAGAACTTGGGAACCCAGGGAGAACATGCATGCCCCGCGTCTCCTTAAAAATTTTTTTGCTGGCCTGAAAAAGAGGGGGCGTAAAGGAAGGGTACTGTAGTATCAGCGTCTCTGCCCCCTGACAGGCAGAGATGCCATTCCACTAACCGCCACGCTCCCTGCCCGGTGTCCTCTGGCGCTCCTGCCTCTCTTGCTGCCGGCACAAGCAACTCCCCGGGCACTGTGCTTAGGGCGCGCGCAAGCTCCCTCCCTCTTAAAAGGGCCGCGCGCGCCATCCTAAGGAGTCCCCGGCCAATGGCTGGAGGACCTCTCATTTAAAGGCACCTCCTCCAAAATGGAGGTGCCCGTGCAAGTTTGTTGCTCTGTATGCTTTACTCTGCTTCAGCCCACAGGTCCCGCTGCCAGTCTGACTACCAGTCCAGTCCGTCTGACTATCAGTCCAGTCTGACAGCCTGCTTACCAGTCAAGCCCGACAGTCTGCTTACAGCCCAGTCTGTTAGTCTGTCTATAGGCTTGGCCAGTCCGCTAGACTGGAGCCTTCACCTGCTACCTGTCTCTGCCTGCCTAGGACACTCTCCAGCCCGACGCTCCGCCTAAGGTCTAACCCGCCAGTCTGTCTATGGGCTAGGCTAGCCTGCCTACCTGGAGAACTTGCCGGTTACCTGGAGGCTCCTGACTGCTCCTGCCATGCCTACCTGACAGCCTATCTAGAGGCTCCTGCCCATCACTTGCCGTGACCACCTGACAACCTACCTAGAGATTCCTGCCCGTCACTTGCCGTGACCACCTGACAGCCAACCTAGAGGCTCCTGCCCGTCACTTGCCGTGACCACCTGACAGCCTACCTAGAGGCTCCTGCTCGTCACTTGCCGTGACCACCTGACAGCCTACCTAGAGGCTCCTGCCTGTTCCCTGCCATGCCTGCCAGTCCATCTGCCCGGATCACCCGTCAGCCTGCCTGCCGTGCTCATCTGCTGTACCGGTCAGTCCCTGCCTGAAGACCCGTGGGAGTCACCTGCTCTCATACAAGGTCGGTCCCCAGAGTAGCACCTGGTCCCTCTGCTCGGTCGATCCCTGGTCACGGAGTCGATTGAGCTGCCATACGGCCTTGGTCGGTCTGAGTTGATACCTAGTTACGCCCCTCTGGTCCCTCCTTGCATGGCAGCACAGAGGCTCCACCTCCCTGATCCGTAACACATTCCGCAACCTGATGGCGGCGGCCGTCCCTCGGTACTCGGTCCCCAGCCGCCACTATTTCTCCAGGTGTGCCTTCCCCACATTACACAAGCAAGTGTCCCAAAACAATAGCCGTGCTCTCAACAACGCAGTTACCGGTAAAGTCCACCTAACCACGGACACGAGGACAAGTGCTTGTGGGCAGGGATGGTACATCTCGCTGACCGCACACTGAGTTAACATAGTGGAAGCCGGGACCCAGTCGGACCTTGGAACGGAACACGTCCTCCCGACGCCAAGGATTGCGGGCCCTAGGTCAATCAGGATTGCCCACACGGTCTACAGCTCCTGCAGCTCATCCTCCTCCTCCTCTTCAACCTCCATCTCCGAAATAACCACATCAGTCACAAGCTGTAAGCACTGCACCACTGCCTCGGCCAAGCAGCAACAAGCTGTGCTGAAGCTAATATGCTTAGCTGAAAACTGCACAATGCTGAAGAGTTATGGACAGCTCTGAAAGAGCAGGCAGATCTGTGGCTTACACTGCTGAACCTACAGCCAGGGATGGACGTGTGTGACAATGTCCGGAACCTGGTGGCGGCTCTGAGGCGAGGCAAGCTCACACACGTACCATGCCTGGCCCATGTGCTTAACCTCATGGTTCAGCAGTTTCTCAAATCCTACCTGGAGCTGCCGGATCTGCTTGTTAAAGTACACCGCCTGTGTGCCCACTTTAGAAACTCAGATACAGCTTGCGCCGCCCTTGCCGTGTTTCAGCAACGTTTGCAGCTTCCGGCGCACAGACTGGTGTGTGATGTCCCCACGCATTGGAACTCTACACTGCAGATGTTGGGAAGTATTTGTGAGCAGAAGAGGGTAGTTGTTGAGTACCAGCATCAACAAGGCCATCTGTATTCAGTTCAGACTCCACACATAAGACCTCAGGAGAGGACATGGATGTCAGACATATGTACCATCCTCCAAAACTTTGAGGACTCCACCAAGATGGTGAGCGGCGATGAAGCCATAATTAGCATCACCATCCCGCTTCTCTGTCTTCTGAAACACTCTCTGCTCACAATCAAAGAGGATGCATTGCAGGCGGAGCACGATGAGATGGAGCAAGGAACCATACAGGGTGATTACACACAGCCAAGCCTCATCTCATCCCAACATAGATTGGGTGACAATGAGGAAGAGGAGGAGGAAGGACAGGAGCTAGTTTCATGCACTATAGACGGTGCTACTTGCACAGCTGTCATACCGTCTGTTCAGTGTGGATGTCCAGAGGACAGAGAGGAGGAGGAGAGCATGGTCAGTCATCCTCTTGGTGAGGACACGGAAGTCTTGCCTGTTAGTAGTCTGGAACGCATGGCTGAGTTTATGTTACGCTGCCTTTCCCATGACCCTCATGTTCTCAAAATTTTGGGTGACAGTCATTACTGGTTGATGACACTTCTAGACCCATGCTACAAGGAGAACTTTATATCTCTTATTCCTACAAAAATGGGGCTGTACCAGAACGCCCTTGTTGTGGAGCTATTAAAGAAATTCCCATCTGAAAACGCTGGTGGCAAAGGGCACACTTCGTTGGACAACCAAGGAGTACAGGCGAGAGAGATACAGCTTCCATCCAGCAGAGGCAGGGGAACACTGTCAAATTTCTGGGAGAGTTTTCTCTGACCTTCCCATCGCACAGGCCCTGAGGCGCGGGGTGGGGACTGTCACAAGGAGTGCAAAGTTTGGGAAGATGCTGAGGGAGTACCTTGCCGACCGTACCAACGTCCTCCATAATTCCGCTGTGCCTTATAATTATTGGGTATCAAAGCTGGATACATGGAATCAACTGGCTCTCTATGCCTTGGAGGTCCTGGCCTGCCCTGCTGCCAGCATTTTATCACAGCGGGTTTTTAGTGTCACTGGTGGAATTATAATTGATAAGTGCATCCGCCTGTCTACTGAAAATGCTGACAGGCTGACTCTTATAAAAATGAACAAGGGCTGGATTGGGCCAGACTTCCCAACACCACCGAATGATAGCAGCGTAACAAACTCAAATCCAGTGTCTTTTCTTGGGAGGTGTATTCCCATGCACCTTTTCACATCCACACATGGGTATACGCTTCCTGATTTTGCCTATTTGCTCTTATCCTCTTCCTTCTCCTCATCTTCTATCACCATATCACCAGGGTGACCGTGGTCCATGATGCAACACCCACATAATTTTTTTAAAGGGTGTTTATGATGCTCGTGAAAATTTTTTTTATGCAGTATGTTAATGTATACCCCCCAGGGGTAAATGTTTGTCAGCCCATACAGTTAGTGCATGAGCATTACAAGTATAGGAGGCCTGCTCCTTCCTAAAGGGGACATTTTTTTATGAGGCCCTCCTCCACGTCCTTCCAAGGGTCATTGAAGTATCTCAAATTTTTGCCAGCCCTTGAATTCACTGCATAGGCCAACACTATGGGAAACTCTCCTTTCTAATGGGAATTTGTCGTTACTGTGGTCCTACTCTGTGTGTCTTTAAATTCTTAGTGGGTTTTTTTCCTAAAATTGGTCAGCCGTTGGACTCACTGCATACCCTATAACTGTATAGCAGACCCTCTCCTTTCTAATGGGAATTTGGAATTACTGTGGCCTTGCACTATGTGTCTTTAATTTCTTAGTGGGGTTTTTCCTAAATTTGGTCAGTCGTTGGACTCACTGCATACCCTATAACTGTATAGCGGACTCTTTCCTTTCTAATGGGAACATGTCGTACCTTGTTACTGTGGCCCTGCTCCATGTGTCTTTAAATTCTTAGTGGGGCTTTTCCTAAAATTGGTCAGCCGTTGGACTCACTGCATAACCTATAACTGTATAGCAGACCCTCTGCTTTCTAATGCGAACATGTCGTACTTGTTACTGTGTCCCTGCTCTGTGTCTTAGTTGAGTTTCTCCTAAAATTGGTCAGCCGTTGTATTAACTGCATACCCTATAACTGTACAGAAGACTCTCTCCTTTCTAAATGGAATTTGTCTTTACTGTGGCCCTGCTCTATGTGTCTTTCAATTCTTAGTGGGGTTTTTCCCAAATTTTGGCAGCCCTTGCAGTCACAGCATGGGCATTACCACCCGCTCCTTTATAATGGGAACATTTCTTTTACTGAGACCCTCCTCTATGTCTCTTCAAAGGGGTATTGGGTTGCGTCCAAATTTTTGGCAGCCCTTGCAGTCACTGGATACGCAATAACAGTATAGGAGACCCACTTGTTAATAATGGGAACAACAAAGCATAGCCGGCTGATGGCTCTCTAACAATAGCTACGGCCGACTGCTGGCCTTTTAAGAATAGTAAGGGCCATCTGATGACCCTATAAAAATAGGCTTTATGACTTTCAGAGTCCCTCCATCATAAATAAAACAGGATGTGTCTGATGATGTGTCACACACCACATTGCCAGATAAGGTTGTAACATGTTAAAATGACATTTCCCGGTGAATGCATTTGTCTTAAAAAATAACGTAAAAAAACAAAACAATAGGATCTTTCTTTAGTATAAAAAAAAGTGTCACCAATTTAACCTCAATGTGATCACATTGTTCAGCTCATGCGCCTCCTCCTCCATCTCCGAAATGACTACATCAGTCAAAAGCTGACAGCACTGCAGCACTGCCTTGGCTAAGCAGCAACAGGCTGTGCTGAAGATAACAAGTTTAATGCTTAATTGACAAACCGCCCAGCGCTGCAGTGTTGTTGAAATCTGTAACACAGCATCCTGATCTGTGGCTCTAACTGCTGAATATACAGCCAGGAATGGTCGTGTGTGACAATGGGTGGAACCTGGTGACAGAGAAATGAAAGCTGGGGTAGATACGGTTTCCCTCTATGCCAGTCCTTTCACGGAACTAAAGAATATGGCTGTGGTGAAATACAACTCCCACTGAGAAGCTGTTTCATATTGAAAAAACATTGTGCCCACCAGAGGATTTGATTCTGAGGGATAACCTTTCTCACCCGCTCAAGAGCCCCATAGCAGCTGCAAAGTTAGCGCTATCATGAACTCTCCTGAGGTAGAAGCCAAGGCACACCAGAGGATTCTCTGGTGGGACCGTTCAACCCTGCCGAGAAGCAGTCCTTGCTAAGAAAAGTGTGTGGGAAGGTTCCCAGACACTCTATTTTTACTGAGGAGGAAACAAGCAAACACAGGAGAACATACAAAGTCCTTGCAGATGTAGTCCTTGCTGGGATTTGAACCCAGGATCCCAGCGCTGCAAGGCTTCAGTGCTAACCACTGATCCAATGTGCTGCCGTTCACCCTCTAATATCTAACAGGCTTCAGAAACTTGCACCTACTGCCACTCTATCTTCAGCTCCTTTGCAAGAAAATGTATTTGGGCAGCCACTCAGTCTACCAAATAAAATTCCTGAGAAGGAAATTGGGGATGGCTTCGCTACTGGTACTGGGGGCAGTGCTACTACCATGGCGTTGTACTATAGTTTACTGGAAATATTCCAGGCTGGTATGAGGCAAGCAAATTCCCACAGAAAAGTACCAGCAGTAATGTTCAGGCCACATTTCAAGTGCAAGCAGCTTTAGAGGACTTCTTGGGAGAAATGACACACAGGGTAAATATGGTTTCCCTTTATGCCAGTCCTTTCACCGAGCTAAATACAACTCTCAGCAAAAAAAGTTGTGGACTGGCTCCGTACCGTCCCTGGCCACATTCACCTGTCCACGTGTTTGTGGCTAGGCGGTCCTTCCCAGTAAGTGCACTGGGGAGGGCACGGGTAATGTTGTGGGACCTGTGCTTGTGGAAGGCGGAGGCGATACCGGGAAATATAGTGGCGGCTGGGTACCGAGTATGGACACCCGGCCGCCGCCGGCATGAGGTTTTGAAAAGCTTCCGCCTTCACGAGCTTAAAAGGCCATATTTCAAATGCAAAGAGCTGGCAGGAAATCTGGCAGTTTAGTATTGCGGCCTGTGGGTGGGTGGGTAGCTGGCTGCATACTTGCACTTGCATTCCAAGTAACAGAAACCTAAGCAGATGGTGGCCTCTGTCATCATCATGGTCTCACCTCGGCACTATGAACACTCCTGAAGGAGAAGCCAGGGCCCGCTGGAGGAGTCTTCCGAAAAGCAGCCCTGGCTAAGAAAAGTGTGGGGGAAGGTTCCCGGACACTCTATGGCTGCTTTTTTAATGTGGATCGGCTATGCTTATGCATGTTATTTCTCAAAACGCATTACTGATCAGGCCATTGTCCAACTCTGTATTCAAGACATTAAATGCGCAAAGAAAGATGTGTGTGTGTCAAAGCACCACCGACAAGTGCGAGTTGATGATGGATGGGCTGCCATTGCTTCTGCAACAAGCTCAATTACAGGACTTCCTGGAAGAAATGACACGCAGGGTAGATAAGGTTTCCCTGTATGCCAGTCCTTTCACCGAGCTAAATACAACTCTCAGTAAAAAAAGTTGTGGGCTGGCTCCGTACCATCCCTGGCAACATTCACCTGTCCACATGTTTGTGGTTAGGCGGTCCTTCCCAGTAAGTGCACTGGGGAGGGCACGGGTAATGTTGTGGGAACTGTGCTTGTGGAAGGCGGAAGCGATAATAGGAAATATAGTGGCGGCTGGAGACAGAGTATGGACACCCAGCCGCCGCCGGCATGAGGTTATGAAAAGCTTCCGCCTCCAAGAGCCTTAAAGGCCACATTTCAAGTGCAAGCAACTGTCAAAAATTTGGCAGCATAGTATTGCAGCCTGTGGGTGGGTGGGTGGCTGCCTGCATACTTGCGCTTGCATTCCAAGGAATGGGGTAGGGACAACTGAACGCTGCAGTGGAACAAGGACATGGACGGTGATTGTTGCAAGTCTGCAATGACAGGTGCATGGCGGGAGGCATCTTCGCATGTGCCAAGGATCACTTATGATGGGCACACTTTTAGGCAGTGACCTGGGAGTCAGAGATGCTTCCAGAGGTCTTCCCCATGCTGTTCCCATGTATTTTCAGCACTGTATGCATGTGTCTGATGATGTGTCACACACCACATGGCCAGATAAGGTTGTAAATTGTTAAAATGACATTACTTGGTGAATGCATTTGTCATGGTTGAAAGCAATGCAAAAGTGCAAAAAAGCATCAAAAGCGCTACGTGTGAACATAGCCCAAGTTTTGGAGGAGTATTTTTGTTTTTGGTTATTTATTTTGCCTTATATACAAGTCATTACCCTGGAAAGGATGTTCCTTAACATATTTCTCAGGAAAATCCATTTTGGTTTCGTTTTTGTATGTTTTATGGTGAGTCCGTAAAAGTGGCGTAATACTCTGACCACGTTGCTGACAGCAGTGATCTGGGAGTCAGAGATGCTTTCAGGGGTTTTACCCATGCTGTTCCCATGTCATTTGAGCACTGTTCCCATCGATTTGGGCAATTTTTAGGCCCTCTGCAGACTGCTGGGGGGAGCCGCCTGAAAAATGCTCGAGTTTCCCATAGACTTACATTGGGCTCGTTGATCGGGTCGAGCACCCGAATATTCGAATGTGCTCGACCCGAGCAACGAGTACCTGAGCATTTTAGTGCTCACTCATCACTAGTGGCAACATTACACCTTTGCTTTAGGGACATCATACTATATGAGGACGCTGTTGGCGACATTATACCTGAGCTGTCATGTGACACATCAAACGTATTAAGAATTTCATAAGAAAAACAATGGTGTGCTTAGTTTTAACGTAACTTTATTCTTTGATGAGCTTTTTTTTACAAGATTATGACCACTTATAAAAGGTGTTCAAAGTGCTGCCCATTGTGTTGGATTGTCAATGCAAACCTCTTCTCCCACTCTTGACACACTGATAGCAACACGGCAGAAAAAATGATAGCACGGGCTTCCAGTATCCGTTCTTTCAGATGCTGCACATCTCGTATCTTCACAGCATAGACAATTGCTTTCAGATGACCCCAAAGATAAAAGTCTAAGGAGGTCAGATCGGGAGACCATGGTAGCCATTCAACTGGCCCACGATGACCAATCCACTTTCCAGGAAACTGTTCATGTAGGAATGCTCGGACCTGACACTCATAATGTGGTGGTACACCATCTTGTCGGAAAAACTCAGGGAACGTGCCATCTTCGGTGCATAAAGAGGGCAACACATCATCATGTAGCAGTTTCAGATATTCAGTGGCATTGAGGTTTCGGTTGATGAAGAATGGCCCCACTATTTTTGTATCCCATATACCACACCATACCATCAAGATACGAGATGTGCAGCATCTGAAACCACGGATACTGGAAGCCCGTGCTATAATTTCTTCTGCGGTGTTGCTATCAGTGTGTCAAGAGTGGGAGAAGAGGGTTGCATTGACAATCCAACACAATATGCAGCACTTTGAACACATTTTATAAGTGGTCATAAACTTGTAAAAAACTCATGAAAGAATAAAGTTACATTAAAACCAAGCACATCATTGTTTTTCTTATGAAATTCTCAATAAGTTTGATGCATCACATGTCCCTCTTCCCATTGAAAAAAATAAAGTTGGATCCAAAATGGCCGACTTCAAAATGGCCGCCATGGTCACTACCCATCTGAAAAAGTTTTCCCCCTCCCATATATTAATGTGACACAAACAGAAAGTTGATATCACCAACCATTCGCATTTCATTTAGGTGTATCCATATACATGGCCCACCCTATATGTATGTACTGTATATACAGTACAGACCAAAAGTTTGGACACACCTTCTCATTTAAAGATTTTTCTGTATTTTCTTGACTATGAAAATAGTACATTCACACTGAATGCATCAAAACTATGAATTAACACATGTGGAATTATATACTTAACAAAAAAGTGTGAAACAACTGAAACTATGTCTTATATTCTAGGTTCTTCAAAGTAGCCACCTTTTGTTTTGATGACTGCTTTGCACACTCTTGGCATTCTCTTGATGAGCTTCAAGAGGTAGTCACCGGAAATGGTCTTCCAACAATCTTGAAGGAGTTTCCACAGATGCTTAGCACTTGTTGGCCCTTTTGCCTTCACTCTGCGGTCCAGCTCACCCCAAACCATCTCGATTGGGTTCAGGTCTGGTGACTGTGGAGGCCAGGTCATCTGGCGTAGCACCCCATCACTCTCCTCCTTGGTCAAATAACCCTTACACAGCCTGGAGGTGTGTTTAGGGTCATTGTCCTGTTGAAATATAAATGATGGTCCAACTAAACTCAAACTGGATGGAATAGCATGCCGCTGCAAGATGCTGTGGTAGCCATGCTGGTTCAGTATTCCTTCAATTTTGAATAAATCCCCAACAGTGTCACCAGCAAAGCACCCCCTCACCATCACACCTCCTCCTCCATGCTTCACGGTGGGAACCAGGCATGTAGAGTCCATCCGTTCACCTTTTCTGCATCACACAAAGACACGGTGGTTGGAACCAAAGATCTCAAATTTGGACTCATCAGACACACATCAACTGGTCTAATGTCCATTCCTTGTGTTCTTTAGCCCAAACAAGTCTCTTCTGCTTGTTGCCTGTCCTTATCAGTGGTTACCTAGCAGCTATTTTACCATGAAGGCCTGCTGCACAAAGTCTTCTCTTAACAGTTGTTGAAGAGATGTGTCTGCTGCTAGAACTCTTTGTGGCATTGACCTGGTCTCTAATATGAGCTGCTGTTAACCTGCGATTTCTGAGGCTGGTGACTCGGATAAACTTATCCTCAGAAGCAGAGGTGACTCTTGGCCTTCTTTATCTGGGACGGTCCTCATGTGAGCCAGTTTCTTTGTAGCGCTTAATGGTTTTTGAAACTTCACTTGGGGATACTTTCAAAGTTTTCCCAATTTTTCGCACTGACTGACCTTCATTTCTTAAAATAATGATGGCCACTCGTTTTTCTTTACTTAGCTGCTTTATTCTTGCCATAATACAAATTCTAACAGTCTGTTCAGTAGGACTATCAGCTGTGTATCCACCAGTCTTCTGCACAACACAACTGATGGTCCCAACCCCATTTATAAGGCAAGAAATCCCACTTATTAAACCTGACAGGGCACACCTGTGAAGTGAAAACCATTTCCGGTGACTACCTCTTGAAGCTCATCAAGAGAATGCCAAGAGTGTGCAAAGCAGTCATCAAAGCAAAAGGTGGCTACTTTGATGAACCTAGAATATAAGACATTTTCAGTTGTTTCACAATTTTTTGTTAAGTATATAATTCCACATGTGTTAATTCATAGTTTTGATGCATTCAGTGTGAATGTACAATTTTCATAGTCATGAAAATACAGAAAATCTTTAAATGAGAAGGTGTGTCCAAACTTTTGGTCTGTATTGTGTATATATATATATTTGATATTGTATGTCTAAACAAGTATGCTCTATCAAAACATAATACAATTATTTAAATCACAGGTTAAATGTAGAAAAGTAAAAAAAAAATCAGAAATCCAGTATTCCAATAATTTGGTTGCCACACTCCACGAAAAAATTCACTTAAATCATCATATTAACCCCCAAAAAGTAACAATAAAAACATCAGCTCAGGTTACAAAAAACAAGCCCTCACTCGGCTCCATTGATAAAAAAAAAAAAAGTTATTGGTCTCAGGATATGTGAATAGTACACATTTCCATTTCCATTTGTTTTTCACCATGTAAGGCGGCGGTGTTCACGCCGTGCAGTAACTGAGGCAGTGACCCAAGCAAGTCCAACATAAACAGCTTTATTCAGCAACTCACGGGTAAACAGGACAGTCCTCCGGTTCACAGCCTGTGATGAAAGCCGGCCGGTGGGTGCAGCTCTCTGGCGCCCCCTTACCTCTCAGGTCAGTCAAGGTACTGCACCTAGAGAAAGTAGTGCCAGGAAGCTGCAACCAGCGCAGGGAACACGGTAGTGTGTTATCCCTTCAACGTCACTAAACCGTAACGTCACTACACAGCACAACTCGCTAGCGCCCTCTTAGCCTCAGGTCAGTCAAGGAACTGCACCTAGGATAAGCGGTCGCCAGGGAGACTGTCCTGTAACCTACTGGGTATCGGGGCCCTCTGTAGTGAGGGCGGTATATATATCTTCCTTGGCCGCGCCAGGAATATATATATCTGAACCTCCGACCGTCACTACCAGCCTTCCCCAATCCCCAGTTGGTATGCTGCCACCAGTCCCTATTTTAGATATACGCCCAGTCCGTGAATGGGCCTATATCGGGTCAGGAACCAACCCTGGGTAGCGTTTTTGGCTTGAGCCGAGCTCACACGGACGTGCGTTCGTTATGCAGAATAAAAGGCAGGCCCACAATTACTTGAGGTAATTGATTATAATAATACACTAGATACACGATATACAACTAAATATACACAGGTATAAGGTCAGGCTAAACTATACAACAATGGAATACAACACACAGAATCACCACAGCATATCAGTTACCGGTTTCTTGATTCTCTTGTGACGCAGGGAGAGGATTCTGCGGTCGCAGGCACGGTTCTTTGTTACAGGCTGAGGCCTACCACCGCATGGTCAAACTGCTCCTCCCCTTGGTGGCCTCAGCTGGTGCTCAGATGTTCAGCACACCACTCTTGGGTCAAGACTGACTTGTCTCTTGTCTGTCCTGCTATCTTACCTGCCCCGTCCCGCCCACTGCTGGTGAGGTCAGCTGGCTCAGTCTCCACCCTCAGGTCTAACTTCGATCAGAAGCCCAAATTCTATGGAACCCAATAACTTCTTCTGGGATGGTCTCATGATACCCCCAGGGGTTCCCATGGATTCGGGCCGCCGTAACCGACCTTTTGATATCAATTATGATACCATACGGTCCTCAGGAATGGCTCCGCGCTATATCTTGGCTTCCAGAGCACGTACAAACGTCTACCGCGGAGGCTTGTGTGCGCAATGGCTCCGGGACGCCGTGATATTTTTTTATTGGCCCATCCCACGCAACATGCGTGTACTATTCATGTTTCTATATCTTATGCCTCCATGCTTGTGACAGACAAAGAAACTAGTCCTATGGGACAAATGGTCAGGTACAGATAGACGAAGCACCCCCCCCTGCTGGCTGTGTTTCCTCTCGAAGTCTTTGAAGCTCCTAGCATTCAAGTGTTAAGTAGGCTTCTTATCTTACAGGAGCCTGGATGGGGGGGAAACTATCTAGTTGACGTTTTAACAGAAGGTCCCAAGGGTGGGGGCTGCTGAAGTGTGGCCATCCCTGGATATGATTTATCATTACCAAGATGGCGGCTACAGGTTCATCACACCTCCCCCTATACGAGGGCGCGAGGGGGTAGCACATTCCTGTGTTCCCCCGTGCGTCCTTCTGCACCCTCCCCTTGCCGGGATAACCCGTCAGCGTTACCGTGGTCACGGCCTCTTCTGTGGCGAATGGAGAAGTGGTACTGCTGGAGAGCGAGGCTCCAGCGTAGCAACCTGCCATTCGACCCAGAGACCGTGTGTAACCAGCTGAGGGGGTTGTGGTCCGTCTCCACGGTGAAATGGCTCCCGTACAAGTAGGGCTGCAGACGCTGCAGGGCCCATACAATTGCCAGGCATTCTTTTTCCACCGTGGAGTAAGCCACCTCCCGGGGCAGTAGCTTCCTGCTCAGGTACAAGACAGGATGTTCCTGGCCTGTCGTGTTGACCTGACTTAGCACAGCACCGAGGCCAAAGTCACTGGCGTCGGTCTGTACCACAAACGGCCGGTCGAAGTCGGCAGCTTGCAGTACAGGGGAGCTACTTAGGGCGGCTTTGAGTGCCCCGAAAGCTGTCTCGCAGGCGACTGTCCAGTCGACTGCGACGGGCAGCTTCTTCTTGGTGAGGTCCGTCAGGGGCTTGGCCAGGGTGCTATAGTGTGGGACGAACCTCCTATAGTACCCGGCGGTCCCCAAGAAGGACATCACCTGCTTTTTGGTCCTAGGAGTGGGCCAGGATGCGATGGCATCCACTTTCCCAGGTTCTGGCTTCAGAACCCCCCCGCCTACCCGGTGACCCAGGTAGAGGACCTCACTCATGCCCAGCTGGCACTTTTCCGGCTTGATGGTCAAGCCTGCCCGGTGGATCCGACCGAGCACCTGCCGCAGGTGCTCTAGGTGATCCTCCCAAGTGAGACTGAAGACTGCAATATCGTCCAAGTACGCAGCCGCGTACCCTTCAAGTCCCTCAAGCAGCGTATTGACCATCCGCTGAAAAGTGGCAGGGGCATTCTTCATGCCGAATGGCATCACTGTGGACTCGTACAGTCCAAAAGGGGTGATAAAGGCAGAGCGTTCCCTTGCCGCGGGGGTCAGAGGAATCTGCCAGTACCCCCGGCTCAGATCCATGATGGTCAGGTACTTAGCCCCGGCCATCCGATCGAGCAGGTCATCGATGCGTGGTATGGGGAACGCATCGGTGGCCGTTACAGCGTTGAGCCCCCGGTAGTCCACGCAGAACCGTGTAGTTCGGTCCTTCTTTGGTACGAGGACTACAGGCGAGGCCCACGCGCTGCTGGATGCCTGGATCACCCCCAGCTTCAGCATCTCGTCTATCTCTTGGCGCATGTTTCCCTGCACCTCGAAAGAGACCCGATATGCTGAACGCCGGATCGGCGGGTGATCGCCAGTGTCCACGTCGTGGACAGCCATCTCAGTCCTTCCGGGCAGGCTGCTGAACAGCCCCCGGAAGGGGTGCAGGGTGGTCCCCAGCTGGGACCGTTGGTCCTCCGTGAGCTGGTGGCCAACCCCCACATCCTCGATGGACCCACCCGCCTTGGCTTGGGTGAGCAGATCCAGGAGGGTTTCTACCTCTCCTTCCTCGGGAAGGTTGCACACTGGGTGGGCAGTCGCTTCCCGCTCATGATGAGCCTTCATCATGTTCACGTGGAAGGCCTTCCTCCTTCCACGGGCGTGATCCAGGGTGACCAGATAGGTGACGGCATTGAGTTTCTGGTGCACGAAGTAGGGACCTTCCCAGGCTGCCTGAAGCTTGTTCTGTGGTACGGGGACCAGTACCCACACCTTTTGACCCACCTGGTAGGTCCTCTCACAAGCATTCTGGTCGTACCACCGCTTCTGGTCGGCCTGGGCCTGGGCCATATTGTCCTGCACCAGCTTTGCCAAGGCCATCATCCTGTCCCGGTGGCGCACGACATACTCGATGACCGACACCTCGGGGGTGGCCAAATCCCCTTCCCATGCTTCCTTCACCAGAGCCAGGGGGCCCCATACCCGTCGCCCGTACAGGAGCTCAAAGGGGGAGAACCCCGTTGAGGCCTGCGGAACCTCCCGGTAAGCAAATAGGAGGTGTGGGAGGTAACGCTCCCAGTCTCTCCCGTGGGAGTCGACCAACATCTTAAGCATCTGCTTTAAGGTGCCATTGAACCGCTCACACAGGCCATTAGTCTGTGGGTGATACGGGCTGGCCACCAGATGTTGCACCTGCATTTGCTTACAGAGGGACTCCATCAGCCGCGACATGAACTGGGTCCCTCGGTCGGTGAGCATTTCTTGGGGGAAACCCACTCTGGAGAAGATCTCCAGTAAGGCGGTAGCCACCTTGTCGGCCCGAATGGACGACAAAGCTACCGCTTCCGGGTACCGGGTGGCATAGTCCACTACCGTGAGTATGAAGCATTTCCCGGAGTGGCTGGGAGTGGACAGAGGTCCAATAAGATCCACAGCAACCCTCGAGAAAGGCTCTTCGATGATTGGCAGAGTTACCAGTGGGGCTTTGGGGCGCGGCCCCGCCTTCCCCACCCTCTGACAGGTGTCACACGAACGGCAGTAGGCACCCACCGCGGCTCCCATCCCAGGCCAGTAGAAATGCTGAGCTATCCTGGCCTTGGTTTTAGCGATCCCTAGGTGTCCGGCCATCGGAATCTCGTGTGCGATCCGCAACAATTCCGCCCTGAACGGATAGGGTACCACTAACTGTCGGTCCCTGGGCCACGCCTCCGGTGAACCCTGCTGGACCGTTACCCGGTACAGCCGTCCCTGGTCCCAGACCACCCGCTCGCAGTCTGACTCCATGGGAGGCTGTGCCGCCTGTTCCTTGAGAGCTTTCAGGCTGTCGTCTGCTTCCAACGCAGCCTGAAATTCCTGACTTGATGTGGCCAGAATCGACGAAACTGCCACATCCTCTGTCAGCCCCTCCGGGCATGTCACCTGGCCGCTGTCTGACCCGGCAGACACTTGGTCAGAAGTGGGGAAGCCGTCGGACCTCTGCAAGGCTCCTTGGGCTCCGGCGCTCCCACTCCTGGTGACAGCGGCTATGACCGCTGTGACCGTGGGTAGTGCCTGCTTCCCCTCTGTTTCTGACCAAGCCGCCCGATCAGGCAGGCTTCCTAGGCCTTTGGACATCTCGGATGTGGGGAACTCCTGCCCTGGGGTCTTACCTGGCGGCTCCTCTCTTGGGACACCCCCACCTCCCATGGCCTGTTCCTCCCCCTGCAGTGGGCCTATACTCAGCAGCCTGGATACCCCTGGGAGCCCTACACTGCCGGTAGCTGCCCCCCTCTCCATCCCTGAGCTTCCCTCTACAGAATCCTGCCCGCCCCCTCCCTCACCGGAGGACAAGAGGTCACGGCACGCCGGCTGAGCACCTCTGCGGGCATCCCCACACTCCCCACCTGCTTTCACTAACCCTGTTTGTGTTGTGTCTGTGCAGGTGTTACCCTCAGGTTTCACTCCCTCCTCCTCAGCAGGACGCACACTACATACAACATGGTTGGCATTAGCAGCAGACAAATCAATACACTCTTGGGGGGCCGAACTTGGGGGTTCAGAGGGTACATACTGCGATACTAGACGCCCCAAGTCGGTCCCTAATAAAACATTTGCGGGAATATTTGGCGTTACTCCCACCTCCCGCATCCCCCTCCCGGCACCCCAGTCCAAATACACCATGGCAACGGGAAGTGCCGGCTCCACGCCTCCAACCCCGGAGACGGAAAGAGTCTTTCCTGGTACCAAGTCCTGGGGGGACACCACCTCAGGCCGTACCAGTGTTCGTTCAGCGCCCGTGTCCCGCAGTCCCATGACCGCAGAACGGCCTATGGTGACGGGTTGGATGTTGTCCAGGGACCTACCACCACCCCCTCCCACACACAAAACATTGGGCGCTCTCTGGGACTGGGATGGGGTCTTTTGGCGCTGGGGACACTCAGCCCTAAAGTGTCCTGGTTTGTTGCATAGATGACAACGTCTTACGTCTGGTCCTTGCCTGGAGAGGGCAACAGGGGGATACACCCCTTGTGTTCTAGGGGCCGGGGAAACAGGGGCATGACTGGGCTTACCCCCTCTCCAGGTGCTGCTGGCAGACTTCTTCAGCTCAGGCGCCCTGTTATTGGCATACTCGTCTGCCAGGGCGGCTGTAGCAGAAGCCCCTGTTGGTTCTCGGTCACGGAGGAACTGTCGGAGGTCCTCTGGGCAGTTCCACAAGAACTGCTCCGTGACGAACAGTTCCTGGACCTCCTGGCGGGTAGTAAGCGCTAGACCCGAGGTCCAGTGCTCTGCGGCTCTCAACAGCGCCCGCATATGATCGGTCCAGGTGTCCTTGGGGCCACGCAGCAGGCTCCGGAACTTCTGGCGGTACGACTCGGGAGTGAGGTTGTACTGCCGGATCAGGGCCCGCTTGATGCAGTCGTAGTTCTGTACCTCCCCGGCAGGTAAGTCCCCCAAGGCATCCAGGGACTTACCCCTCAAACGGGGGGTCAGGTATCTGGCCCACTGATCCCGGGCCAGATGGTGCTGAAGACAGGTCCGTTCAAATGCCACCAGAAAGGAGTCCAGGTCCCCATCCTTCTCCAGTAGAGGGAAGTCCTCAGCTCGGACTTTGGACGACTTGGTCTCCTGATGGGTTGGTTGCTCTAGCGGAAGCCCCCGCTGGGCCAGGTCCAGTTGGTGCTGGCGCTCCGCAGCTCGCTCTGCACGCTCCGCAGCCTCCCGGCGCTCTGCAGCTTCACGCTCCGCAGCCCGCTCCGCAGCCCGCTCCGCACGCTCCTCCTCCGCTGCCTTCTCTGATGCTGCCAGGAGGGTTTTGTAGACGGCATCGCCATGAGACTGGAGACTTGCCATAGCCGCTTGTAAAAGGGCTTGTGATCTGGACAGGCTGGGCTGGGTAGGTGGTGGGCAGCCCACTGCGGGACCGTATACTGGGGACTGGCTCCCTGAGGTGCCCGGGCTGGACTCCTCCTCGCCATGAGTAACAATGTCCTCCCCTCCTGCCACACGGACCGTAGCATTAGACTCCTGCAGGGTCTTGCTCCTGGTGCCGTCTGCCATCTTGGTAACCGACACCGCTGCAACCCTGAGTTTGCACACACCTTGTTATACTTTTAGCCTGACCGTCTAACGTTGGGCTGACCTTAAGACTCCAGCAGTGGAAGTTACCACTGGCAGTCTTTAGTGCCTGGGAGTAGGGGTCCCACAACACTATTATTCTGCAATCCCACCGCTCTGCCACCAATGTGATGAAAGCCGGCCGGTGGGTGCAGCTCTCTGGCGCCCCCTTACCTCTCAGGTCAGTCAAGGTACTGCACCTAGAGAAAGTAGTGCCAGGAAGCTGCAACCAGCGCAGGGAACACGGTAGTGTGTTATCCCTTCAACGTCACTAAACCGTAACGTCACTACACAGCACAACTCGCTAGCGCCCTCTTAGCCTCAGGTCAGTCAAGGAACTGCACCTAGGATAAGCGGTCGCCAGGGAGACTGTCCTGTAACCTACTGGGTATCGGGGCCCTCTGTAGTGAGGGCGGTATATATATCTTCCTTGGCCGCGCCAGGAATATATATATCTGAACCTCCGACCGTCACTACCAGCCTTCCCCAATCCCCAGTTGGTATGCTGCCACCAGTCCCTATTTTAGATATACGCCCAGTCCGTGAATGGGCCTATATCGGGTCAGGAACCAACCCTGGGTAGCGTTTTTGGCTTGAGCCGAGCTCACACGGACGTGCGTTCGTTATGCAGAATAAAAGGCAGGCCCACAATTACTTGAGGTAATTGATTATAATAATACACTAGATACACGATATACAACTAAATATACACAGGTATAAGGTCAGGCTAAACTATACAACAATGGAATACAACACACAGAATCACCACAGCATATCAGTTACCGGTTTCTTGATTCTCTTGTGACGCAGGGAGAGGATTCTGCGGTCGCAGGCACGGTTCTTTGTTACAGGCTGAGGCCTACCACCGCATGGTCAAACTGCTCCTCCCCTTGGTGGCCTCAGCTGGTGCTCAGATGTTCAGCACACCACTCTTGGGTCAAGACTGACTTGTCTCTTGTCTGTCCTGCTATCTTACCTGCCCCGTCCCGCCCACTGCTGGTGAGGTCAGCTGGCTCAGTCTCCACCCTCAGGTCTAACTTCGATCAGAAGCCCAAATTCTATGGAACCCAATAACTTCTTCTGGGATGGTCTCATGATACCCCCAGGGGTTCCCATGGATTCGGGCCGCCGTAACCGACCTTTTGATATCAATTATGATACCATACGGTCCTCAGGAATGGCTCCGCGCTATATCTTGGCTTCCAGAGCACGTACAAACGTCTACCGCGGAGGCTTGTGTGCGCAATGGCTCCGGGACGCCGTGATATTTTTTTATTGGCCCATCCCACGCAACATGCGTGTACTATTCATGTTTCTATATCTTATGCCTCCATGCTTGTGACAGACAAAGAAACTAGTCCTATGGGACAAATGGTCAGGTACAGATAGACGAAGCACCCCCCCCTGCTGGCTGTGTTTCCTCTCGAAGTCTTTGAAGCTCCTAGCATTCAAGTGTTAAGTAGGCTTCTTATCTTACAGGAGCCTGGATGGGGGGGAAACTATCTAGTTGACGTTTTAACAGAAGGTCCCAAGGGTGGGGGCTGCTGAAGTGTGGCCATCCCTGGATATGATTTATCATTACCAAGATGGCGGCTACAGGTTCATCACACAGCCGGGTTAACACAAGTCTTTAAACAACGGTTGCTGTGGGCAACGGCCGCCCCAGGCCGCTCAGAGCCTGACAGGTGCAGAGGCTTCCCAGGCGTGGGTTCAGCCACACTCAATCCTGCTGAGCTTTCCTGATATGCTCCTAGCAGGTTCCAACATAGAACACCACTAATCCTTAGTGCAGGGATTTTAAAGGACCTGTGGCAAGAGCCACTGGAAAACCCGGGTTTGAGGGAGGCCGCCCCACTGCCTCCTGTGACCTCCTCCAAGAAATGGAGGCCCTGCCGGGTTTTACTTAATCTGCCTTAGCCAGGTAGTCTGACCAGGTCATTGCTCACCTTCATTCCTGCATTGCAGCCACAGCTGTGTCTGTGACTGCAATGCACTCCAATGGATTTAAAATGTCTCTGTACACATTCTGGGGGATATATAACGTCCCTCGTGTACGATCCCGGTCACTGCCTCACATATCCCCCCCTTCTGTTCAAACTTATGAGGTTGAACGTTTGCCACCATACAGGGTGCCCGGGACAGGGCATCCGCGTTGGCTTGCAACTTCCCAGGGCGATGTTCTACAGAGAAACTGAAATTTTGCAGTGACAGGAACCACCTGGTGACTCGCGCATTTCTCTCCTTGGCATTCCTCATCCATACCAAGGGTGAGTGGTCCGTCACCAAGTGGAACTGACGCCCGAGTAAATAATAACATAGTGATTCCAAGGCCCACTTAATAGCCAAACACTCCTTCTCTTCCATGCTATAGTTTTTCTCTGCTGGGACAAGTTTTCTACTCATGTAGGCGACCGGGTGCACTTCACCATTCACTTTTTGTGACAATACCGCCCCTAGGCCTACCTCCGAGGCATCTATCTGTACAATAAAGGTTTCCTTGAAGATGAGGCTGATGAGGACCGGCTGTCCACACAGAGCCAACTTCTTGGACTGAAAAGCTTCTTCTGCCTGAGGGTCCCACCGAACCATTACCGATTTTTTTCCTTTCAAGAGATCGGTCAGGGCCGCCATTCGCCCAGCAAAATTAGGTCTAAACCGGTGGTAATACCCAAGGATGCCAAGGAACGCCCGCACCTGTTTTGTACTTGACGGTTTAGGCCAGTTTTTTATGGCCTCAACTTTATTGATTTGGGGCTTGATAGCTCCTGGGCCTATCACATACCCCAAATATCGGGCTTCCTCTAGCCCTATTGCACATTTTTTGGGGTTTGCTGTTAACCTCGCAGCTCTGAGAGAATCCAGCACTGCCTGTACCTGTGATAGGTGCGTATGCCAGTCGGGGCTAAAGACGATAATGTCCTCTAAATACGCCAACGCGTACTCCAGATGAGGCTTGAGCACTATGTCCATCAACCTCTGGAATGTAGCCGGGGCCCCATGTAACCCAAAAGGTAAGACCACATAGTGGCATAGACCCTCCGGAGTTACGGTCCTTTCCTTCGCCGAATCTGTGAGAAGTACCTGCCAGTAACCCTTGGTGAGATCGAGCGTGGTAAAGTACTGGGCCTGCCCCAGTCTCTCAATCAGCTCGTCCACCCTGGGCACTGGATAAAGGTCAAACTTTGACACTTCATTCAATTTCCAGAAATCGTTACAGAAGCGGAACGATCCGTCTGGTTTTGGAATCAGTACGATGGGGCTAGCCCACTCACTCCGTGATTCCTCTATGACGCCTAACTGAAGCATTTGTTTTACCTCAGCCATGATTGCTTGCCTCCGGGCTTCAGGTACCCGGTACGGTCTTATTCGCACCCTTACCCCAGGTTCGGTGACAATGTCATGTTGGATAACCGTAGTCCTACCTGGTAGCTCTGAGAACACGTCGGTATTGTGCTGCACCAGCAAGCAAGCCTCCCGTCACGGCTGTTTAGTGAGGGCATCACTTATCCTGACCTCCCCCTCGGACGCTTCCCTGGCTGATATGCCCGGGGTGACGTCTGTAACTAAACACTCTCGATCTTTCCAAGGCTTTAGCAGGTTTTCATTGTAAAGCAGCTTAGGTTTCCTCCTTCCGGGCTAATACACCTGGTAATTTACCTCCCCCACTTTTTCTCGAATCTCATATGGCCCTTGCCACTTGGCCATGAGCTTACCCTCGGCTGTGGGTACCAGTACTAACATCCGATCACCCTTGTTAAAAGACCTGACTCTGGCTCTTTTATTACATGTGCGCCTCTGGGCTGCCTGGGCATCTAACAGATGTTCTTTCACTATGGGCATGACCGCCGCGATCCGGTCCTGCATACTAGCCACGTGTTCAATTATAATCCTATGTGGAGTCGGCTCTTGTTCCCATGTCTCTTTAGCTACGTCCAACAGACCCCTAGGGTGTCTGCCATACAATAACTCAAAGGGAGAGAACCCTGTGGAAGCCTGGGGTACCTCACGGACGGCGAACATCAAATAGGGTAGCAACATGTCCCAATCCCTTCCGTCCTTAGAAACCACCTTTTTTAACATGGACTTGAGGGTTTTATTGAACCGTTCTACTAGCCCGTCGGTTTGAGGGTGGTACACCGAGGTGCGCAATTGTTTAATTTTTAGCAATTTGCACAGTTCCCTTGTCACTTTGGACATAAAAGGGGTCCCCTGATCCGTCAGGATCTCCTTAGGTATTCCAAGGTGACAGAACATGGCAAACAGCTCCTGTGCAATCAGTTTTGCCGAGGTGTGGCGTAGTGGTATAGCCTCCGGGTACCGGGTGGCATAGTCGACGACCACCAGTATATGTTGGTGGCCACAGGAGGATTTTACAATGGGCCCTACCAAATCCATTGCAATCCGTTCAAAAGGTACCTCTATCACTGGCAGGGGTACCAATGGGCTACGGAAACTTGCGGTGGGTGAGGTCAACTGACATTCGGGGCAGGATTCGCAGTACCTTTTGACCTCCGCGTAAACCCCAGGCCAAAAGAACTGCTGCAAGATAAATTCTTGCGGGTTTTTTTCCTCTAAGTGTCCACCCAGCAGGTGTGTGTGTGCCAAATCTAGAACCACCCGACGGTACGACTGAGGTACTACCAACTGTTCCACAACCTCGTCCCTGATCTTATCTATCCTAAAGAGCAACTCACCGTTGACTACCATGCATGGAAATACAGTATCTGCATTGGGCTGTTGGGCTACGTCGTTTACCTCTACCACCCTTTCCCGCGCCTGAGTCAGGGTGGGACCCTGTAGCTGAGCCGTGTCAAACGTGTCCCGAGACACATCCAGCTCGGGGATCGATGGGGTCTCCTCGACCTCTCCTGCCAGCACCTCTAAGGGAAACCTATTGGGGTCACACTCTGTCCCTAGGTTGGACACCCCTACGGCCGGTTCGTCGGGTACAACGTCTGTAATACATTTTACCGGGGGAGAGTGGATTTTGTTTTTCCACAGAGTCCAGAACAGGGGCAAGTCTCTTCCCAACACAGTCCCATAGGGAAGAGTTTTTACCACTCCCACCACATGTTTTATGTCTCCACATGGCGTGGACAAAACTACCTCCGCAGTTGGGTCCTCTCGGAGGTGCCCATGGATACACACAACCCCGACTGGCCGTCCACTGGGGTTGTCTCCTGCCACCAGCGACCCATGTACCAGAGTCACGAGGCTCCCTGAGTCCAGGAGGGCCTCCGTGGGGTACCCATTAACCAGTACCTGGCATAGTTGGAGTTCACGGTCCCGGGGGTCGGTGCTCGCTGTGCAGACGGTCTGGGCATACATTGAGACCCGGCGGCTATATCCGCAGTCCATGGGTTCCGTAGTCAGGGGACAATTAGCAACCACATGTCCCGGCCCCTGACACCGCCAGCACCTAAGGGTGGAGGTACTGTTAGGTCTTATGACAGATTGGGAGGGAATCGGTCTCCTGCCACTCTCACTCCGAGGTTCCCCTTCAGCACGGGTACAGTGCTGACAGTCCCCAGCAGAGGGACGTGACCCCTTTCCCGACTCCTGGGTTGGCAGGGATCGGCGTGACAGCCGCGAGGGGGCAGAGTCCCGGAAAAAGTCCTGAGTGGCCGAGTAGCGCTCGATCATGCTGACCACCTGGTCGAGTGTGCCGGGGTCCCCTTGCCCCACCCAATGTTGGATAGTGGCTGGAAGAGTCCTTACCAGCCAGTCAACCACCACCCTCTCCACCATCTGGGCTGGAGACAAAGTCTCAGGCTGGAGCCACCTCTTTACCAGCTGCAGGAGGTCATAAGCCTGAGACCGGGCGGGTCGGGTCTCTACATATGCCCACGAAAACACACGCTGAGCCCTCACGTATGTATTGACCCCCAGTGGGGCAAGGATCTCACCTTTGAGCATCTGGTAGTCCTGGGCGTCCTCTCGACTCAGGTCGAAGTAGGCCTTTTGGGCATCGCCGACCAGAAATGGAGCCACCACTTCTGCCCACTGGCCGGTCGGTAGGTTTTCCCGCTCCGCTGTGCGCTCATAAATGGTCAGGAATGCTTCCACGTCGTCCTCCGGTCCCATCTTCCTCAACGCTGAGCGAACCTTGTCCCAGGCCTCTCGACATTCCGGGGCTGATGCGGTCGGGGTCTCCCGCAGGGCAGCAATCTGTTGCAGCAACAGTTCATTTGTTTCTTTCTGCTGCTGGTACAGTAGCTGTTGCTGTTGATTACGCTGCTACTCCCGCTCCTGCTGTTGCCACTGGAGACTCTGTTGCTCCTCCTGCTGTTGCCGCTGAGACTGCAGCAGCTGCTGCTGGGCGAGTGTCAGCTGCTTTAATAGTTCGTCCACTTTGTCCACGGGGTGGCAGGCCGGATTGTGGTCATGCAGATGCCGGTGGGGTATGCCTCAGTCACAATGCCCGCATTCTCCACCAAGCTGTAAGGCGGCGGTGTTCACACCGTGCAGTAACTGAGGCAGTGACCCAAGCAAGTCCAACATGAACAGCTTTATTCAGCAACTCACGGGTAAACAGGACAGTCCTCCTGTTCGCAGCCGGGTTAACACAAGTCTTTAAACAACGGTTGCCGTGGGCAACGGCCGTGCCAGGCCGCTCAGAGCCTGACAGGTGCAGAGGCTTGCCAGGCATGGGTTCAGCCACACTCAATCCTGCTGAGCTTTCCTGCTATGCTCCTAGCGGGTTCCAACATAGAACACCACTAATCCTTAGTGCAGGGATTTTAAAGGACCTGTGGCAAGAGCCACTGGAAAACCCGGGTTGGAGGGAGGAGGCCACCCCACTGCCTCCTGTGACCTCCTCCAAGAAATGAAGGCCCTGCCGGGTTTTACTTAATCTGCCTTAGCCAGGTAGTCTGACCAGGTCATTGCTTACCTTCATTCCTGCATTGCAGCCGCAGCTGTGTCTGTGACTGCAGTGCACTCCAATGGACTTAATAGGTCTCTGTACACATTCTGGGGGATATATAAAGTCCCTCGTATACGATCCCGGTCACTGACTCACAACCATTAAAATAATATTACTAATATTAGTATTGCTTCAAAGTATAAATGTATAGCTGTAATAGTCTGACCTGGGGAATCATGTTTTTCTTAAAGCTCAGTAAAAGTAAAAGCACAAAAGACTGAAAATTCCTATTTTAACCATAAAAACCTTCTTGATATCATGTCAAGACATTTAAGTGAGAATATTTCTGCATATGACTCTCAGACTCGACACTGTAAAAATCAAGATGGTGTGTATATTTTATTTTCATTATTTCATTTGCATATTATTTACACATCAGTCAATTCTGTGATTTCCATAATTCCACGACTCTTCCCTCTACGTATTGCAGTTTCTATCTTGAGGAGTGTAAATATTTTTTAGTTTACCACTTCATAGAATCTCTTTTGTGACTTTTTGTTTGCTTTTTACTCAATTTTCAGAAGACAAGGTGTTAAAAAAGGCATTTTTTATGTTTTTTACCGAGTGGGATAAATAGCATGCTTATTTTATAATTTGGCTTGTTACAGGTTTCGTAATATCAAATATGTTAGCTTTATTTATACTTTCTTACTTTTTTAAAATAATGTTTTTTAGTGTTGCTCTACAGCAGATCTGTAAAAACTGTGGCTTGCAGGCCACATCTGGATTGAGACAGCCGAAGGGCTGAAACAGCCTATCAGCTGCCGCTTTCTTTCACCACTAACCGTATCCTCAGGATGCCAAGAGCAGTAAATATTTTGGAGACTGCCATCTCCTTCTTATACTAATAAGCATGTGTGACTGAGCCAGCAGATGCGATGACGTGCTCATACTCTATACAGGGAGCTATGTGAAGGCTCATACTGTATGTAGGAGGCTATGTGGGGGCTCATACTGTATATAGGGGTTATGTAGCATCTCATACTATATATAGAAAGGTTTTGTGGATGCTCAAACTGTATTCAGAGGGCAATGTGGGCACTCGTACTGTATATAGAGGGACTATGTAGGGCTCACGCTGCATTCAGGGGGTTATGTGAGGGTCTCATACTGTAAATAGGAGGTTATGTGAGGTGTCAAAGTGTATTTAGGGAGGCTGCGTGGGTGCTCACACTGTATACAAAGGGCTATGTGGGACTCTCACGGTATATGGAGAGCTGTGTGAGGGCTTTTAAGGCATAAAGGCAGGCTATGTGTGGGCTCACTCACATAATTCTGCTCAATATTAAGTGACACAATTAATATTAATATAAAATAATTGTAATTAATATGTAAATATTAAAATTGAGCAGAATTTATTTCAACCTATTGGTTTGGCCTTCCACAACAGCCACGATCTCTCAAGTGGCCCCTCGTTTAAGTTAATTGCCCACCCCTGCTCTACTGTATTCTATGTGCTATAACTTATTTTTTAATGATAGTGCTGCGTAAGAGTTTGAGATTTTTAATACTTGTTGTTTAATTTTTTAGAGGTTAAGTATCCAAAAACAGCAACACTTTAGTTATTTATTTTCTTTTTTCTACGTATTTACTGAAAGGAATAAATGACATACTAGTTTTATATTGTGTGTCATTGCACGGGTACTTTAGATGCAGGGACACAGACACACAGAGCAGCCAATACAGGGTTAATAAACAGGGGAGGTTTATGATAACAGGGTCAACCTCCACGCAGGGAGTAACAGGGGAAATATGGGGAAAAACAAGGGAAATAGCAGGTAAAAGTCTATTACTGACAGTTCACAGTTTAACTAGATGTAGCAGAGTCGAACCGGTTGTAATCAACACTTTTTTCACTTAGCTGACTCTTGCTCCTCACAAAGCAGTTGCCAGCTGATGCCGGTGTGGATTGTTTTCAGGCGTCCCCGCCCAAGCAATGCTCTGTCTTCTGGCGGCAGCAGGTGGTCTCCGGTTTTACCCACTGAGTGCCTATTCTATAACACTGCACCTCATGTGCTCGGCTCTACAGACCCTGCGTCTCTTCTCCCTCTAGTCGGCTTGACTCCTCTGGTCCACTGCACTCGAATCTTGCTCCAAGTACTGTAGCCAGGAGCGTGGACCCTCTCACACTGCTCTGCTGATCAGGACTCAGCTCCACTTTCCCGCGCAAACATCCTCGTCTCTTCCTCTCTCTAGCCACGCCACCAGTTCCCCGATCACCTGACCTCCCAGCTCTCATTCTGGACACGCCCCCAGCTTCCCAGTCGCCTGACTCCTGTGCTCGCAGTCTGTCTTCCCCCTGCATCCAAAGGCACGGCCCCGGCAGTTCTGGATCCCTTTGTCTGAAAGTACTTATACCCCGATCTTCCCCCTTACATTATCATGGTTGAGGAGGTGCCAAATATGCAATTTTTTTAATACTCGTACAGTGAGGCATATGTTCACAATTTGTCTATGACCATATTCGCATGCTCAGTATTTGGTCAGTATTTTATATCAGTATCGTATAAGCCAAAATCAGTAGTGGAACAATCAGACGGAGAGTATAATAAAAAAAAATTTCAACCACTCCTGGTTTTGGCTTACAAATCCTGATGTTAAATGCTGACCAAATATTGAATGTGTGAACATGGCCTAAGAGTCATATTTGTCAAACTACAAAACAGTTAAACATGGCAGTAGGTCATGGCATAAGCCATTCAAGATACTCAAAACTTGTCTCTAGTTCACTTGTGCTGTAAAATGTTTTTTCCACATCTACAATATTAATTTCATCTTTGTTCTAGCTGCCACATTCTTTCAAATCTACTTTTATGCGCTTCACAGAGGGATCCAGCAAGACTGACACCAAACCATCAAAGGCGCTTCCACAGAAGCACTTGGCACAAGTTGCCCAACTAGGCGAGCACTTCAGGGCTGGTGATACTCTTCACCGAGCTCCCAGCAAATGGAAGGGGGGCTTTGGCAGAGCCCTTCCCAGGCCCGCTGTTACCAGACAGCTGTCAACTCGAGACGCGACTGGTGCCTAGTCGAGAACCAGGTTAGTACTTCTGCAAGAACCCCAGGAAGTGTAACCAGAAGAGAAAATGAGAAAACAACACTAATGCTAGCACCACTCACCACCACAGCACATAGGAACTGCAATGAACAGCAAAGGACTGAGCAGTCAACAAGGTTAACCCTAGAATGCATAAACCGGGCCTTTTAGGCCCAGTAGCTTACTTTTTTGCTATTTTCTGCAAAATTACTTTAGATAGAATTTTGAAACTCTAGGTATTCCGCAAGGATGTCATTGTTGGTAATATCCAGTTGTTCATATAATTTTATGTGCTAGGCATTTTGGTATAACAATGCTTTTTTGGGGAAACCCCATATTTACAGACCCCGGGCCTTTTAGGTCCATACTATGTTTAGCTTGTACTCAACAGTGTTTGTGTCTCAAGTTACTGTGTTATTGTAGTCAGGGTTGCTGGGGAGGGAGTACCCAATACTTGTACCCTAAAGATGTTTCCTGTACTTTTTTCTGAAGATATTGCAGATGAGGTGCTTTTATGTACAAACCTAGAAGGAAGACATATTACTTCTGGAAAAAAAAAACATTGCAAAATATCTCAAAAGAGGAATTGTATGCTTATATTGGACTAACACATCTGGCAGGGTATAAAAAATCTTATGATGTTTCTATCAGAGAATTATTTCCTGACCCACTTTCTGATCCACACTACAAGCAACAATGTCAGTGGATAGATATGAGGTAATTCGGAGAAGCCTTCGATTTGATGATAAGTGAACTTGTCCTGCAAGATTGGAAATGGATCAATTAGCAATTGTACCAAGCTCTACAATTCTAGTGCTAATGTAACAGTGGATGAGCAACTTGTAGCCTTTAGAGGACGTTGCATGTTCATTCAATATATGCCTAGTAAACCAGCCAAGTATGGAATAAAAATATTCTGGATGTGCGATTCTGCAAACTATTAAGGGATGAATGGGCTTATCTACTGTGGCAAAGAAGTTGGTGCTCCACTGCAGAAAGACCTAGGTTCTGACATTGTAAAAAAACTTGCTGTAACAATTTACAATTCTGGTAGAAACATTACAATGGACAATTACTTTTCTAATGTTGAACTGGGCAATTTTTTGCTTGAAAAAAATCTTACTGTTGTTGGTACTATGAAGTTAAATCAACGAGATATTCCTCCAGAGATGAAGCACATTCCACAGCGAGCACTTTATGATAATGTCTTTGGTTTCAGCAACAAAGCAACAATGGTCTCTTACAAAGCGAAGAAGGAAAAATCCATTATATTACTCAGTACCATGCACCATGATTCCAGTATTGACAGCAATGACAGAAAACAGAAACCAGAGATCATCCTGCACTATAATAAAACTAAAGGAGGTGTGGACAAGATGGTTGGAGAATATTCATGCAAGAGGCAAACAAAACGTCGACCTGTAGTCATTTTTTCAAATATGCTTGATGTATCAGCCCTTAATTCCTACATTATTTATACTGAAACTCATCCCGATTTCCATGCTAGGAAGAAGGACAGGAGATGCCTATTCTTGAAGGACCTTTGCCATGAACTTGTAATGCCTCATATGATGCAGCGAAGCAACATAAAATGCTTGCCAAAGCAAACTAGAGAAGCTATGAAATGGTGTGGCGTATTCCATTTTCAGGCAATTACAGAGGCAGAAGAAAAAATGAAAGCGTTGTTTTATTTGTCCAACAAACAAAGACAGGAAAACTGAGCGTTGCTGTACCATTTGTGGCGTAAATGTCTGTAAAAAACATTATTCAGTAAAGATAACGTGTAAATTGTGTGGAAGATCAATAAAATTGAAAAGGAAAAGTTGGAAAAGAAATGTATGGGTAATGTAAGGGTATTCATATTATAGGTGGGGAAGATAGTGCAGATAGTGACCTGGGCACAAATAAAGAAATTGGGGGTGGGGTTAGGACAATCAATATACAGTACATTGTGAAAGTATTTGCCCCCCTTGAACTTTTCTACCTTTTGCCACATTTCTGGCTTCAAACAAAGATATAAAATTCTGTTTTTTTGGGGAAGAATCAACAAGTAGGACACAATCGTGAAGTGGAACGAAATTTATTGGATATTTTAAACTTTTTAAAAAAAATAAAAAATGAAAAGTGGGGCGTGCAATATTATTCGGCCCCTTTACTTTCAGTGCAGCAAACTCACTCCAGAAGATCAGTGAGGATCTCTGAATGATCCAATGTTGTCCTAAATGACTGGTAATCATAAATAGAATCCACCTGTGTGTAATCAAGTCTCCATATAAATGCACCTGCTCTGTGATAGTCTCAGGGTTCTGTTTCAAGTGCAGAGAGCATCATGAAGAGCAAGGAACACACCAGGCAGGTCCGAGATACTGTTTTGGTGAAGTTTAAAGCAGCATTTGGATACAAAAAGATTTCCCAAGTTTTAAACATCTCAAGGAGCACTGTGCAAGAAATAATATTGAAATGGAAGGAGTATCAGACCATTGCAAATCTACCAAGACCCGGCCGTCCCTCTAAACTTTCAACTCGAACAAGGAGAAGGCTGATCAGAGATGCAGCCAAAAGGCCCATGATCACTCTGGATGAACTGCAGAGATCTACAGCTAAGGTGGGAGAGTCTGTCCATAGGACAACAATCAGTCGTACACTGCACAAATCTGGCCTTTATGGAAAAGTGGCAAGAAGAAAGCCATTTCTCAATGATATCCATAAAAAGTCTCTTTTGAAGTTTGCCACAAGCCACATGGGAGACACACTAAGCATGTGGAAAAAAGTGCTCTGGTCAGATGAAACCAAAATCAAACTTTTTGGCCACAATACAAAACGATATGTTTGGCGTAAAAGCAACACAGCTCATCACCCTCAAAACACCATCCCCACTATCAAACATGGTGGCGGCAGCATCATGGTTGGGGCCTGCTTTTCTTCAGCAGGGACATGGAAGATGGTTAAAATTGATGGGAAGATGGATGGAGCCAAATACAGGACCATTCTGGAAGAAAACCTGTTGGAGTCTGCAAAAGACCTGAGACTGGGAAGGAGATTTATCTTCCAACAAGACAATGATCCCAAACATAAAGCAAAATCTACAATGGAATGGTTCAAAAATAAACGTATCCAGGTCTTAGAATGGCCAAGTCAAAGTCCAGACCTGAATCCAATTGAGAATCTGTGGAAAGAGCTGAAAACTGCTGTTCACAAACGCCCTCCATCCAACCTCAATGAGCTCAAGCTGTTTTGCAAGGAAGAATGGGCAAGAATTTCAGCCTCTTGATGTGCAAAACTGATAGAGACATACCCCAAGCGACTTGCAGCTGTAATCGCAGCAAAAGGTGGCGCTACAACGTATTAACTCAAGGGGGCCAAAATAATATTGCACGCCCCACTTTTTATTTTTTATTTTTTTTAAAAAAAGTTAAAATATCCAATAAATTTCGTTCCACATCACGATTGTGTCCCACTTGTTGTTGATTCTTCCCCGAAAAAATTAGAATTTTATATCTTTTTTTTGAAGCCAGAAATGTGGCAAAAGGTAGAATTTTCACAATTTATCAATGCAGTTTAGTAAGAAGGAATAGAGGTACAGAGAGATACAAAAAATGCATGTACACTAATACCAGAAGCCTCACCAACAAAATGGAGTATGTAGAATTAATTTTGTTGGAAAATAATTATGACATGGTGGGGATATCTGAGACATGGCTGGATGAGAGCAGTGACTGGGCAGTTAATTTACAGGGCTATAGTCTGTTCAGAAATGACCTTGCAAACAAGCGAGGGGGGGTGTGTTTATATGTAAAATCATCCTTAAAACCCATCTTGCGTGAGAATATATGTGAATCTAATGAAAATGTAGAGTTCCTGTGGGGGGAAATAAGGGGAGGGGGAAAAATAATAAATTACTGATAGGGGTTTGTTATAAGTCTTCGAAAATAATGGAAGAAGCGGAGAATATCTTCATAAAGCAAATAGATGAAGCAGCGACTCAATGAGAAGTCATTATTATGGGAGATTTCAACTACCCTGAAATACATTGGGGAACAGAAACCTGTAGTTCAAGCAAAGGTAATAGGTTTTTGACAACTATGAGAGACAATTACCTTTCACAACTGGTTCAGGACCCAACAAGAAGGGGGGCACTGCTAGACCTAATATTAACCAACAGGTCAAACCGCATATCAAATATACGAGTTGGAGGTCACTTGGGTAATAGTGATCACAAAATAATAAGTTTTCATGTATCCTTTAATAAGATGTGTGGTAGAGGGGTTACAAGGACACTAAACTTCAGGAAGGCAAATTTCCAACAGTTGAGAGATGATCTTAGTGCAATAAACTGGGACGATATCCTCAGACATAAAACTACACAATGCAAATGGGAGACATTTATTAGCATCCTGAATAGGACCTGTGCACAATATATACCCTATGAGAATAAACATGCTAGAAATAAGAGGAAACCACTATAGCTAAATAGAGCTGTAAGGGGTGCAATAAGTGACAAAAGGAAAGTATTTAGAGAACGAAAGCAAGATGGTAATAATGAGCCATTAAATAAATACAGAAAATTTAATAAATTCTGTAAAAACCAAATGAAGGCAGCAAAGATTGAGACAGAGAGACTCATTGCCAGAGAAAGTAAAAATAATCCCAAAATATTCTTTAATTACATAAATAGTAAGAAACTAAAAAATGATAGTGTTGGCCCCCTTAAAAATAGTCTGGGTGAAATGGTGGATGAGGATGAGGAAAAAGCCAATATGCTAAATGATTTTTTTTCAACAGTATTTACACAAGAAAATGGCATGACATAAAATATGATCAGTGATAACAAAAATTCTCCATTAAATGTCACTTGCTTAACCCAGCATGAAGTCTAAAAATCACTAAAGTTGACAAATCCCCAGGCCCGGATGGGATACACACGCGAGTACTGCAGGAATTAAGTGACGTCATCGATAGACCATTATTTTTAATCTTTAAAGATTCCATAATAACAGGGTCTGTAAAACAGGACTGGCGTATAGAAAAAGTGGTGCCAATATTCAAAAAGGGGACAAAAACCGAGCTTGGAAATTATAGGCCAGTAAGCTTAACCTCTACTGTGGGTAAAATCCTGGAGGGTTTCCTAAGAGATGCTATTCTACAGTATCTGAAGAAGAATAACCTCATGACCCAATATCAACATGGGTTTACGAGGGACCGTTCCTGTCAAACTAATCTGATCAGCTTTTATGAAGCTGTAAGTTCTGGACTGGACCAAGGAAATGCAGTGGATGTTGTGTATATTGACTTTTCAAAAGCTTTTGATACGGTTCCACACAAATGGTTGATACATAAAATGAGAACAATGGGGATAGGGGAAAATATATGTATGTGGGTTAAGAACTGTCTCGGTGATAGGAAACAAGGGGTGGTTATTAATGGAACACACTCAGACTGGGTCACAGTTAACAGTGGGGTACAACAGGGGTCAGTATTGGGCCCGCTTCTTTTTAACATATTTATTAATGACCTTGTAGGGGGCATACAGAGTAGCATTTCAATACTTGCAGATGACACTAAACTCTGCAGGGTAATCAATACAGAGGAGGACAATTTGATATTACAGGAGGATCTATGTAAGCTAGAAGCTTGGGCTGATAAATGGCAAATGAGCTTTAATGGGGATAAATGTAAGGTAATGCACTTGGGCAGAGGAAATAAAATGTATAATTATATGCTTAATTGTAAAACACTGGGCAAAACTCTCACTGAAAAGGACCTGGGTGTATTGGTGGGCAGTGTCAGGCAGCTGCTGCAAAGGCAAATAAAATAATGGGATGCATTAAAAGAGGCATAGATGCTCATGAGGAGAACATAATTTTACCTCTATACAAGTCACTAGTGCGACCACACTTAGAATACTGTGTACAGTTCTGGTCTCCGGTGTATAAGAAAGACATATCTGAACTAGAGCGGGTGCAGAGAAGAGTGACCAAGGTTATTAGAGGACTGGGGGGTCTGCAATACTAAGACAGGTTATTACACTTGTGGTTATTTAGTTTGGAAAAACGAAGGCTTAGGGGTGATCTTATTACTATGTACAAGTATATGAGCGGACAGTACAAAGACCTGTCTACTGATCTTTTTACTCTGAGGCCAGAGACGGGGGCAAGGGGGCATCTTCTTCATCTGGAGGAAAGAAGATTTAATCATAATCACAGATGCGTATTCTTTACTGTAAGAGCAGTGAGACTATGGAACTCTCTGCCGCATGATGTTGTAATGAGTGATTCACTACTAAAATTTAAGAAGGGCATGGATGCCTTTCTTGAAAAGTATAATATTACAGGTTATATATACTAGATTCCTTGATAGGGTGTTGATCCAGGGAACTGGTCTGATTGTCGTATGGAGTCAGGAAGGAATTTTTTTCCCCAATGTGGAGCTTAGTGTTTGCCACATGGTTTTTTTTTGCCTTCCTCTGGATCAACATGTTAGGCTATGGGTTGAACTAGATGGACTTAGTCTTCCTTCAACCTTAAAAACTATGTTACTATGTAGCTGCAGCTAGTTTACTTCAGCATTTATATACCCTTGTTTGTGTGTTTTTCATATCTTTGTTTGAAATTTGAAAAAAAAAATTGTTAAATGATAAAAAGGATTCATCACATAGAATGCGTATCCCGGGCTTTTTAGGCCCATTGACATACTTTTTTGTTTTTTTCTGCAAATAATTATAATTACAATGATGTGCATTTTTCATATCTTACTTTGCAATTTTGAAATAAACTTGTAAAAGTTATTTATTTGAGTTTCTCCATATGATTTGCACAAGGCTGGGTTATGTGAAAGTGTATATTTCAGATGTCACGCATTCTAGGGTTAAATAGCCCGCATAATGATCAGGTGTTGAAAACCTCCCAATCGTTCCCAGACAGCCACTTCCTGCTATCTTGAACAGTAGAAAGAAAACACTCCACCACTACCTAGTGCCATATACAGCATCATCCTGCGTTGCCTGGCAACCAAGGAAATTAGTGAGAAACACAGCTTCCTGCGTCCTCACACATCCTACAACACCAGAACACGATGATGCTCCATAAGGTTGGGACAGTTTTCATGTACGTGAAGTAGCTCCGCTTTCGAGGACAAGACAATGGTGGCGCCTGTGCCTGGAGTAGCATAGCAATTGACCTGCTCCATTCCCAGATGGGAGCACAGAACTACGATTCCTAACTAGTGTTGAGCCACCCCCGTAGTGTTCGAGTTCGGTTCGTCGAACACCTTCGAACACCGTTAAAACCAATGGCAGGCAAACAAAAACACATAGAAACACATAGAAAACACCTTCAAAGGTGTCCAAAAGCTGACAAACTGCTCAGAAGACACAACTAACACATGGAAAAGTGACAAGTACATATAGTCATGCGAAAAGAAAAGAGGTGGAGGAGTAAAAGGAGGGGGAGACACAGATATAGGCATGTCATGCCCTTCTAAAATCCAAAAAGTGAGAAGCCGACACGTTCAGTCCGCTCCTGCCCGTGCCACCTCCGCGTCGCCGGGTTTGTGCCAGAGCCGTGGTGAACCCTGACGGCCAGCCCCCCTCTCCCAATACTGGTGCCTGTCCGCTGGTGGGTCGAGCGAGCCCCCCTGTGGTGGAGGCAGCTCTAAGCTTTTTAATTTAAATTGTCTCTCTAATTTGAATGAATACACTTTAAATCCATTTACAAGGATCTTTTGGAGGGCAAGTCTCATGCCAGCAGCCGCGTAATTCCAGCTCCAGTAGCGTCCACTAAAGCTGCTGCAGTTAAAAAGCTTTTATAAGGATCGAGCTCGGCTGTCCACCGCAAGGCATCCTACTGCCAGTCCCAGCCCCTATGCCTTGGGGTGCCTCCTGATGCTCTTCACTGAGTATCCCGTGGTCCCGAAGCATTTCCTTTGAAAAAATTAAGTGTCCAAACTACAGGTGGTGTAGCTTGCTTAACAGCCGGGATAATCCGCTGACTAGCAGACACTGCTACTAGGCACAAAGTATTTCCTGGGCTAGATGCAGTTAAAAATTTGTAATTAGATACTCTCGTTGGATGCTGAGAAAGCATTCCATAGAGTCTCCTGGCACGCCATATATGATTCTCTTAAAAAGCTTGGGGTAGGGGTCTAGGGGACCCTTTTATAGCCAAAATCACGGCCCTGTATCGCAATACGTCACCTAGGCTGAAGATAAATGGAACTGTAGCACCCTGAGGGCTCGGTTGCTACAGAGGTATTGCACCTCACCCAGAGGTGTGATATTTCACTCTCAGGTAAGGATGTAGTGTGGATCAGGACCAGACAACTGCATGCATTACACCACATTGCCGTGGGGCAGGGCGACCAATATGCCCCTGAGATGGGCACGACAGTCCCTGTCCCTGGCTGGAGTGGGGGGAGGGAACACTGAGGAAGGGGAACCCTGTAGTGCAGGAGCAGGGAGGAAGCAGTTCCTGGGTGCATTGAGAAGGGAGTATAAAAGGTGGGCACCATCTTAGTTCAGTGCAGAGAAGTCTGAGCAGAAGTGGCAGGGAGCAGGGGCTCTGCATGAGCTCTGCTCCGGACCGGAGGCGGGCCTAGTAACAGAGGCCCAGGCCTGGAAGAGGGAGAAGGAAGGAAGAGGAGCGGAGAAGGCTCCAGGAACGAGGAACGAAGGGATCCCAGGGGTGCGGACGGGCGAGTCGCCACCGCACGCCCGAATCCACCTGCGTGGAGGGGTCAGGCCAAAGGGGGAGACCGGTCCCCGAAACGAGTGGAGGCAGGAAACGACCCTCAGCTAGAAACAGGAGGCTGTGACATTTTATGTGGCGCAGCCCCTTGCTACACCCGCTAGGAAGGCACCACATAGGGTCAGGGAAACTGGCGCCAAGTTTACCAAGAGGAGGCCCGAGGCAGCCGGACAGAAGGGTTGGTAAGAAAGGCCAGACAAAGGACACACAAAGGGGGTCCTGTGAAGCGCTCCAAAGTTATGTGGGAGTTGTCTGAGCCCCTCAACTGGTGAGCACAGTATGACGTGGGCAGCCGTTACCTGCAGACGTGGTCTGGATAATAAGAACTGTGAGTAAAGGCCCTGGACTGCATCACTGACTCCGTGTCGTTACTGCTGCTGCCCTGCACCATCACCCCCATCCTCCGCATACACTGCCCTGAGGCTATACTCCTCCCGTGGAGAGTTATGCTACGCTCTGCTGCACCCACAACACCAGCCTCAGCGGTCTGCCCTGGAGCGGCGGTTCACTCTGACCGCAATCCACGGGTGGCGTAGTCGGATATTTAAACATCAAAACCACATAAATAGTTCTGCCACTGGTTTGACCACGCTGAGCCACGGAACCGGGTCGCCGCCACGGAGACTACAACCACCAGCATCCACCAAAAAGGGTCCGGCTCCGGGTGTCCCAAGGCCCAGGGGGCGCGTCAGAACATTTTCATCACCTTTCACAATCACCAATGGGACAAGGCAGGGATGTTCTCTGTCCCCTCTCTTATACATCCTAGTGATGGAGCACCTGCTCTCATCAATTCGCCATAACCCCAATATTAGGTGGATTGAGGTGGGAGGCACCGAGTACAAGTGCTCTCTATTTGCTGATGATGTCCTAGTATATATCACTCAATCACATATATCCATCCATGCTGTTATGGCTGAAATAGATCACTTTGTTACATGGTCAAATTTTAAAATCAATGCAGCGAAGTCTGAGGCCCTCGATGTCTCCCTCCCCAAATCCATAAAGGATTCCATTCAGTCCAACTTTCCCTTTGCCTGGCCCTCACAGGGTATCAAATACTTAGGAATTCCTATTCATAGAGACCTCTTCCATCTATGTTATCTTAATTTTGGGCCCTTTATTGAACAACTCCATACAGACCACGGTTGGCAAGTTAGAACTGTAAGATTCACTACGTGAACCACTGGTGTTTTGTGGAAAAGCACATGTACACTGTGTTCCAAATTATTATGCAAAAAGTGTTTAGGAGTGATAAGGGAAGAATTTGTTTGTTTGTCAGTTAAACTCATTGATGGTGATGTGTGTCAGGGCTCTTTATATCACTGTAAGCAATTGCAGACACCTGTGCTAATTAGTTTGGCAGGTGTGTCCAATGAAAGGCAAGTCTACTTAAGAAGGCTGTCTCACATTATTAAGCAGCCTACATTTTCTGCCAAAATGGGAAAGAAAAAGGATGTGTCGGCTGCTGAGAAGCAACAAATTGTGGAGTGTTTAGGTCAAGGCATGACTACAATCAACATTGTGCGATGATCAGGATGAAGTGTCTTGGCAATCAAGAAGTATGTAGCTGATTCACAGTACACACGTGTGCGTGCTGATAAGGGCAAATTGAGGACTCTTTCCTACAGGCAATTACGTCAGGTTGAAAGAGCAGCGGCAAAAAAGCCTTGTCATAGCAGCAGACAAGTTTTTGAAGCTGCTGGTGCCTCCAACGTCCCCCGAACAACAAGATGCAGGGTCCTTCAGAGGTTTGCAGCTGTGAATACGCCATCCTGTCGACCTCCTCTATCCACTTCACACAAGCAGAAACGGCTCCAGTGGGCCAAACATTACATGAAGACTGATTTCAAAACTGTTTTGTTCACGGATGAGTGCCGTGCAGCGCTCGATGGTCCAGATGGATGGAGTGGAGGATGGCTGGTTGATGGACACCCCACGCAAACATGGCTACAGCGCCAACAAGGAGGAGGTGGAGTAATGTTTTGGGCTGGAATCATGGGGAGAGAGATTGTCGGCCCCTTTAGGATCCCTGAAGGCGCTAAAGATGAACTCCATAATGTATGTGGATTTTCTCAAACAGCACTTCCTGCCATGGTTCAAGAAGAACAACCGTGTATTTCACAGCAAGATCATTTTTTTGCATGATAATGCACCATCTCATGCTGCACATAAAACATCTGCATCTCTGGCTGATATGGGCATAAAAGGGGACAAACTTATGGTGTGACCCCCATGCTCCCCTGACCTCTACCCCATTCAGAACCTTTGGAGCATCATTAAAAGGAGTGTCTATGATGGCGGGAGGCAGTTCACATCTAAGCAACAGCTCTGGGAGGGTATTCTGTCCTCATGCAAAACAATTGAAGCAGAAACCATCCAAAACCTGACAAATTCAATGGACGAGAGAGTTCAGAAGCTCCTTTCGAACAAGGGGTCCTATGTGAAAATGTAACATCACCTAGAATAAAGTTTTGAGTTGAAAACTGTTTGATTTCAGTTTCTAACAACCTGCTAATGCTTATAATTTCAAAAATGACCATTTTTTTGGTCTTTATTAAAATGAAAAGGTTGATCGAAAAGTTTGGGGGATCTAAGAGTGTGGCAACCCAGTAGTCATGATTACTTCGAATTCTGACAATATGAGGGTCATGTTGCAGGTAGTGCAGCAAGAAGGCACTTATGTGTCTTGCGCATCTCGGAGCCCCAAAATTATTTTCCGGGCTAGATGCAGCTAAAAATTATTATTAATTTTAAATCTGGTGAATCTTTAGTATAGATGGCCTAATACGATCAGTTCTGCACACTGCTACAAAGCCCAAATTATTTTCCAGTCAAGATACAGATAAACATGATTAGTAATTTTAAATCTGGTGGAGCTTATTATAGATGGCCTAATAGAATCAGTGCTGCACACTGCTACAAAGCCCAAATTATTTTCCAGCCAAGATACAGATAAACATGATTAGTAATTTGAAAGCTTAAAACGGTTGGTAGGGTGATTTTAACCAATCATCAAGCTTTTACTCTCCCCAGGATGACACAGGGGTAGAAAAGTCGTTTCGGATCCATGATTTGTTCATCTTTATGAACGTGAGTCTGTCTACATTATCAGTGGAGAGCCGCGTGCGCTTATCTGTCAGCACACCACCAGCAGCGCTGAACACACGTTCAGACAGAACGCTGGCTGCGGGGCATGACAAGATCTCCAAGGCGTAAGTGGCTAGCTCCGGCCATTTATCCAGATTGGAAGCCCAAAAAGAGCAAGGGTCCAGTGACACAGTCATGGCTTCAATGTTTACTTGCAGATACTCCTGTACCATCGTCTCTAGGTGTTGACTATGTGTCAGACTTCTTGTCTCCTGTGGCCTTGCAAAGGATGGGCTAAAAAAGTGGTGAAATGATTCCGAAAAATTGATGTTACCAGCAGATACTGTGGTTCTGTTACAGTTTGAGTGCTGAACACTTGACGGTCCCACGGTTGGCACGTTGGAACTGTGAGATTCACTACGTGCACCACTGGTATTTTGTGGAAAAGCACATGTAAGATTCTGCAACAGTCTCTGCTGATACTCCTGCATGCGTGCATCCCTTTCTATGGCAGGAATAATTTCTGCAAATTTACTTTTGTACCGGGGATCTAACAGTGTGGCAACCCAGTAGTCAGGATTATTTCTAATTCTCACAATTCGAGGGTCATGTTGCAGGTAGTGCAGCAAGAAGGCACTCATGTGTGTTGCGCATCCAGGAGCACCAAGTCCCTGTTGTGTTGGTGGCGAGGTAACAATCATGCTTCCTTCCTCTGTCCTCTCCCCCCAACCTCGCACAACAGAAATGTGATCAAGGTTTCCCTCATCTGATGAGTCTTCCATCAGTTCGTCCTCCACTTCTTCCTGGGCTCCTGCACCTTCCTCACTAGTTTGGCTGCTACCATGCGCCCTGGTAAAACCATCTCCCCCACCCTCACATGCCTGCCGCCTTGGTGCTGCCGACCGTCTGGACCTTGCAGATGTTAGCCCTTCCGCATACAACTCCTCCTCCTCTACTTCCTCCACCTCCTCTTGTGCCACCACCTGACTTCGAATTCTGTTTAACATGTGCTCCAGCATGTAAATCACCGGAATAGTCATGCTGATAATGGCATCGTCAGCACTAAACATCTTCGTCGCCATTTCAAAACTGTGCAGAAGGGTGCATAGGTCCCTGATCTGAGACCACTCCTCCAGCGTGATTTGCCCCACCTCTGGATCTCGTTGGCCCAGGCTATACGTCAGAACGTATTGCACAAGGGCTTGTCGGTGCTGCCACAGTCGCTGCAACATGTGCAGAGTTGAATTCCACCGGGTAGGCACATCGCATTTTAGCCGGTGAAGTGGCAGGCCCAACGACTTCTGTAGAGATGTAAGTCGCTGAGCTGCGGGATGCGAACGGCGGAAGTGAGCACACAGCGACCGTGCCCTCTGCAGAAGGCCATCTAGTCTGGGATAGTGGGCTAAAAATTGCTGGACAACCAGGTTCAACACGTGAGCCATACAAGGCACGTGTGTGACATTGCCCCGGCGAAGGGCCGCACCCAGGTTTGCAGCATTGTCGCACACGGCCTTCCCTGGTTTCAGGTCCAGTGGAGACAACCATTCATGAAATTGGTTCTCCAGAGCTGACCACAACTCCTCAGCTGTGTGACTCACATTTCCCAGACATTTCAATGTAAAAACTGCCTGATGACGTTAAGCCCTACTGCCAGCATAGTAAGGAGGTGTGCAGGATCCCTTCTGCGCAGTTAGAAAGCTTGTGGCATGACCAGACAGGCTTTGGGTGCAGGTGGAAGACCGAGAGGAGGTTGAGGAGGCAGAAGCAGTGGAGGAACTTTGACATAAAGAGGATTGACGCACAACTCGTGGGGACGGCAAGACTTGGACAGCAGCCCCTTGTCCTGCTGTCACCATAGTTACCCAGTGCCCAGTCAGCGACATGTAACGCCCCTGTCCATGACTACTCATCCAAGTGTCTGTGGTGAAATGCACCCTGTCACACACAGAGTTTCTCAAAGAAGCGGTGATGTTGTGTGCGACATGCTGGTGGAGCGCAGGCACACCTTTCTTTGAGAAGTAGTGTCGACTGGGCTTCTGGTACTGGGGCACTGCGACGGACATAAGGTCTCGAAAATCCTCTGTGTCCACCAGGCGGAAAGGCAGCATTTCTGTAGCCAAGAGCTTGCAGATGGTGAAATGCAACCTCTTAGCTTTCTCATGGCTAGGAGGAAATGGTGTTTTACTTGTCCACAGCTGAGGGACCGAGGGCTGGCTATTGTGCTTAGACGGGGTTGATAAGGGTGTCCCCGGCAAACTGCCGGTCTGTGAGGAAGATGCAGGCGGACATGTTAGGTTGCCTTGATCCAAAGGTGGTGCTATCGATGTCGGACAGCGCTCAACACCAGCTGGTGTTACCACCTCCAAAGAAAATGATGACCTGCCAATCACGCTGGCTGTTGCGGGTAAAGAGGTGGCAGGTCTGCGCCCCAAAACAGGTGTGACTGCTGTCCCCCCAGTCACAGAGGATGAAGAGGCCGCGGATGCACAAGATATGGCAGACGGTGGTTGGCCCGGCCGGCTAGGCCGCATTGTAGCACACTGAGCTTCCCACTGCAACTTATGCTTCATGTCCATGTGCCGGTTCATGCATGAAGTACTCAAACTATGTATTTTTTGGCCTCTACTTAGCTTTTGCTAACAAATGTTACAGATAACACGAGTTGGGTCATCTTTATCGATCTGAAAAAATGCCCAGGCTATGCAAGGCTTAGCACCCATGCGACCTGAAGAGCCACCACGACTTGTGGTGAGAGGCAGAGTTGTGTTTGAGGATGCAGTTGTTGACGTGCTTCCAGTACTACATCTCTGTCCAGGAAGGCGCAACCTGACCTCGTCGTCACTAGCATCTTCCTCCACCTCCTCTGCTGACCTCATCTCTTGGCTGACTGTGGGTTGACAGTAAGTGGGATCTCCAACCTCATCATCATCACCCTGTGCGTTATCACACCCGTCGTCCTCAGAGCCAACCTGTTCCTGCCCTGACAAAAAACTAAAGTTGTCGCTCCAATCAGGTATTTGAGTCTTATCATTGTCTTCCTCATTGTCTCCACCAACAGGAGTTACAGTTTGGGAATGAGGGTCTACATTATGGTCAGAACCTTCTGCGTCTGGTCCTGGATCTGACTCATAAAATTCTGGGCATCAGTGCAGATCATTTCCTCGTCTGAATTCACAGAAGCGCTGGAGTCGACCTCTGATTCCCAGGCTATAGTATGAGTAAACAGCTCTGCAGACTCAACCATCTGTTCTACCTCATACTCAGACGGGCAGCTGGAGATTTGGGAGCTGTGAGGAAGCAAGTGCGATTGGGGTGACACCTTTGAGGACTGGAGTATTTGTGATGTTGAAGTTGATGTGGAGGAGAGCCCACTTAAAGGAGCACTTGATATCCGTTGAAGCACCTGCTGTTTATTTGCCTCATCTGGAATTTGTAGCGATTGGCATGGCCGTAAGAAAGGGATCTTATCACATTGTCCGCTAAAAGAAGTAGACATTTTAGTTTGGCTGGAAGATGGTCTTTCTTCTGCAGATGTTACTGTTGCTTTAACACCTACCCCACGGACACAACCTTTTTTCCCCTTCCCAACACGCCTATTCCCCTTTCCACCAGCAGCAGGCCTTTTTCCACTCATTTTGGTGGTTAACTAATTCACAACTCTGGAGTTGTTTGCACAAAAAAACAATGGATGGGAACCGAGCAGAGCTGAGTGGCCAAACTGTGGTATTAGGCCAAAACTATTGGCTGGGTTAGATGCAGAAAAAAATTATATTCAATTTGCAACCTGATGGAGGTCAGTATAGATGGACTAATAGAACAAGTCCCACACACAGCTAGAAGCCCAAATATTTTTTCAGAGGTAGATGCAGATAAAAATTATTTTGAATTTGCAACCTGATGGAGGTCAGTATAGATGGACTAATAGAACAAGTCCCACACACTGCTAGAAGGCCCAATATTTTTTCAGAGCTAGATGCAGAAAAAAATTATATTCAGTTTGCAACCTGATGGAGGTCTGTATAGATGGATTAATAGAACAAGTCCCACACACAGCAAGAAGCCCAAATATTTTTTCAGAGGTAGATGCAGATAAAAATTATTTTTAATTTGCAACCTGATGGAGGTCAGTATAGATGGACTAATAGAGAAAGTCCCACACACTGCTAGAAGGCCAAATATTTTTTCAGAGCTAGATGCAGATAAAAATTATTTTTAATTTGCAACCTGATGGAGGTCGGTATAGATGGACTAATACAACAAGTCCCACACACAGCTAGAAGCCCAATATTTTTTCAGAGGTAGATGCAGAAAAAAATATATTCAGTTTGCAACCTGGTGGAGGTCAGTATAGATGGAGTAATAGAACAAGTCCCACACACAGCTAGAAGCCCAAATATTTTTTCAGAGGTAGATGCAGATAAAAATTATTTTTAATTTGCAACCTGATGGAGGTCAGTATAGATGGACTAATAGAGAAAGTCCCACACACTGCTAGAAGGTCAAATATTTTTTCAGAGCTAGATGCAGATAAAAATTATATTCAATTTGCAACCTGATGGAGGTCAGTATAGATGGACTAATAGAGAAAGTCCCACACACTGCTAGAAGGCCAAATATTTTTTCAGAGCTAGATGCAGATAAAAATTATATTCAATTTGCAACCTGATGGAGGTCAGTATAGATGGACTAATAGAACAAGTCCCACACACAGCTAGAAGCCCAAATATTTTTTCAGAGGTACTGTAGATGCAGATAAAAATTATTTTTAATTTGCAACCTGATGGAGGTCTGTATAGATGGATTAATAGAACAAGTACCACACACAGCTAGAAGCCCAATATTTTTTCAGAGGTAGATGCAGAAAAAAATATATTCAGTTTGCAACCTGATGGAGGTCAGTATAGATGGACTAATACAACAAGTCCCACACACAGCTAGAAGCCCAATATTTTTTCAGAGGTAGATGCAGAAAAAAATATATTCAGTTTGCAACCTGATGGAGGTCAGTATAGATGGACTAATACAACAAGTCCCACACACAGCTAGAAGCCCAATATTTTTTCAGAGCTAGATGCAGAAAAAAATTATATTCAATTTGCAACCTGATGGAGGTCAGTATAGATGGACTAATAGAATGATGCTATGCCCAAAAGATTTTACTTCACTAGGTGCAGTAAAAAAATTGGTATTCTATACACAGGTGGTATATCTTGCAACACAGATAGGCTACTCCACTGACTAACACACTCTGCAATAGGCCAAAAAGGATTAGCTTTGCTAGATTCAGCCAAATGCTGTGAAAAAAACTTGCACAGCACTGGCACAGACCTGCCTGGCAAAAACTGATAGGAACTGATGTAACCTAGTCCTGAAAAGGACTCCAATTACAATTAGTCTTTACTCCCACAATCTATCTATTTAAGAGCACAGACCTGCCTGATAAAAGTCGTAGGAAATGCTGTAACCTAGTCCTTAAAAGGACTGCAATCACAACTATTCCCTACTCCCAAGCTATCTGTAGATTTGTGCGAAAATTGGCTTGAAATTAACAAGGTATAGCGCACACAGCAACAGCGGTGCCGTCTAACACGCAGCTGCAGCAGTGAGAAAATGGTGGCGACGGGGAAAATGGCTTGGTCTTATAGGACAAGGACATGTGACATACACTGCCAATGACACATGCCCTTGCTTGTGTGAAAAAAAGCACTTCGCTCCGTGTGTGCGCTGCTGATAGGCTGACAGATTGCACCTCCCCACTGTAAATGAGGGAAAGAGAAAAAAAAATGGAGATCTTCATTGTTCCTGCAGAGATCCATCCCCTGCCCCTCCCCCCACCCCGCTGTACACTCAAACTGCGTATTAACATTAATTTTCATCATTACTGAGAAAAAATCCAGTTATGATTTTGGTGCACGAACAGTTATCGAACATAACCTCGAACAGCCGAATTTTTCTCAAATTGTTCGTGTTCGCCGAACGGCTCGAACACCGCCCAAAACAGCTCGAATTTGAGATTGGCGAACAGTTCGAGTAGAACAATGCTCATCTCTATTCCTAACATCTACCACCCGAATACACACTTTGTGCCACTCCATCCATATTAGTTCCCAGCTCCAACCACTCCCATTTACAGCTCTCATGCTTTTCTAACATTCTTAAAACACTGAAATCCATTCATTCCCACTGTAAAACTCATGAACCATCTGTGCACTCTCTCTATGCTACTTCTGCTAATCGCAAGAGATATCTCCCCTAACACTTGTCCTTCTTGTAATAATAAATGTAACTAGTTTTCTGATGCATACAGGAACCCTGCTAATCTCAATAATATTCATTGCATGTCTTCTTCTGTCTCCCCTAATTGTGCCTCTGGAATGCTCAATCGATGCCTACACGCATGAATTTTTCCTTTCAAATTCTTTGAACCTTCTTTCGCTTTCTGAAACTTGGATCTAGCAGCTAGATACCATGTCAGCTGTTGCTAACATAAATGGTGCCCTACATTTTTTGCATCCTGACACCTGAGAACAGACAGGGTAGAGGCTTTAGTCTGCTTCTTTCAACAAAATTTGTTTTTTAGGTCTTCACTCCAGTACCCTCACTTATCTTTCAGGCTTTTGGAAGATGCCATGATATGACTAAGAACTCTGCATACAGTGGGTAAAATAAGTATTTGATGCACTGCCAATTTTTCACATTTTCCCATCTACAGAGAATGGAGAGGTCTGTAATTTTTATCATAGGTACACTTCAACAGTGACAGACAGAATCTTAAAAAAAATCCAGAAAATCACATTGTACAATTCTTACATTGATTTGCATTTCATTGCATGAAATAAGTATTTGATATAATAGAAAAACAGAACTTAATATTTGGCACAGATACCTTTGTTTGCAATTATAGAGGTCAGAAGTTCTTCAGGTAGAGTAGCAAGCCATGATTTTATCCATTTGTTGTCTAACTTCAATGTTATGCCTGCAACTACAGAACCTCAGTGGGAGAGTCCACAATTGTAATCACAGCTTCTTTTTACACCTACAATTTTACAATATGTAGTGCTTCTCCTTTTATTCCATAGTAGCAATATGAAGCTCAGCAGTAGGACAAAGCTGCAGAACCATAACTGTCTCTCAAGGAAGAGTGCCCATTCCCTAAGCGACTAGGAAGTGAAAGAGTCTTGGAGGGCTGTGTTGCTGAGCACACAAGTTGAAAGTTATCACATAACCTTGAAAATCACTTCGTTAAGCGATTTGATTTTAGTAAAAGCTAACATCAAAGTAGCCTCCGATCCACTGATTACTCTTTAGTCCACTTGTCTGACTTTTCTGCACTCCATTACTGTTCACTCTTCAATCTCTGGCAGTGGAGGGGTAGGCAAATACCAAGGTGTGTGCTTGATACTTTGTAAAGGTATCCTTAGGAGTTTTCTGCTGTTTGTCTTTTACAAGCATTATTGTGTCATGTATCTTCTGTAGTGTTGAGCGAGCACTAAAATGCTCGAGTGCTCGAAGCTCGGGCCGAGCTCGCCGTGATACTCGGGTGCTCGACATGAGCAACGAGCCCAATGTTAGTCTATGGGAGACTCGAGCATTTTTGCGGTGGCACCCCCGGCAGTCTTTTAAAAGCCTAACAAGTGCCCAAAACGATAGTGACAGTGCTCAAATGACATGGAGACAGCATGGGGATCGCCCCAGGAAGCATTTCTGACCCCCAGGTCACTGCTGTCAACAACGTGGTCAGAGGTATTAAGCCACTTTTACAGGCTCACAATAAAACGTTCAAAAACGAAAGTGAAACTTTTTTCCTGAGAAATATGTTAAGGAACATCCTTTCCAGGGTAAAAACTTGTGTATAAGTTAAAATAAATGACCAAAAACAAAAATACTCCTCCACACCTTCGGCTATGTTCACAAGTAGCATTTTTTATGCGTTTTTGCACTTTTGTATTGCTTTCAACTATGCCAAATGCATTCACCGTGAAATGTCATTTTACATTTTACAGCCTTATCTGGCCATGTGCTGTGTGACACATGCATAAAGTGCTGAAAAGACAAGGGAACAGCATGGGGAAGACCCCTGGAAGCATCTCTGACTCCCAGGTCACTGTCTAAAAGTGTGCCCATCATAAGTGATCCTTACCGCATCAGAAGATGCAGACTTGCAACTATCCCCATGCAAGTTCTAGTCCCAGGGCAGTGTTCAATTGTATCTCCCCCATTCCTTGCAATACAAGCTCAAGTATGCAGCCTGCCACCCACCCACCCCAAGGCTGCAATACCATACTGCTTGCTTGCTTGAACTTGAAATTGGGACTTTTAGGCATGTGGAGGCGGAATCTGGCCACCACGTCATGGCTGTGTTGGCGGCCTGGAATCAATACTCAGTCCCCAGCCGCCCGGCGGCCGGGTGTCCATACTCGGTCCCCGGCCGCCCTGCGGCCGGGTGTCCACACACGGTCCCCAGCCGCCTGGGGGCAGCCGGGTGTCCATAAACAGTCCCCAGCCGCCCCTATTTCTCCTTGGAACATCCCCCCACACACTTTTCTTAGCCCGGCCTGCTTTAGGCAGCATTTGACGAGCCCACCAGAGAACCAGACTCCTCCGGTGGGCCCTGACTTCTCCATCGGTGGAGTTGAGAGTGCCAAGGTGAGGAGCATGATGATGATGACAGAAGTTAGCATCTGCTATGTTTTCTTTTAATGCAAGTGTAAGTGTGCAGCCTGCCACCCACCCACCCCCAGACTGCAATTCCATACTGCTAGCTTGCACTTGAATTGGGGCCTTTTAGTTTGGAGGAGGCCAAAGTTGGCCACTACCTCATGGCTGCTTCGGAAACGAGGTATCCATACTCAGTCCCCAGCCGCCCATATTTGTCCTGGTGTGCCTTATACATAAGATTAAGCGTGTATACCAAAACATTACCTGTGCCCTCCCCAGTGCATTTAGTGGGAAGGAGAGCCTATTCCGCTGTAGTGTGTGCATGCCAAACCCCTGTTCATGGTACATGCGAAAATGCCTCCCACCTTGCACCTGTCATTGCAGACTTGCAACTATCCCCATTCAAGTCCTTGTCCCAGGGCAGTGTTCAATTGTACCTCTCCCATTCCTTGCAATGCAAGCGCAAGTATGCAGCCTGCCACCCACCCACCCCCAGGCTGCAATACCATACTGCTTGCTTGCTTGCACTTTAAATTGGGCCTTTTAGGCATGTGGAGGCGGAATCTGGCCACCACGCCATGGCTGTGTCTGCGGCCTGGTATCCATACTCAGTCCCCAGCCGCCTGGTGGCCGGGTGTCCCCGCTTGTTCCCCAGCCTCCAGGGGGTGGCCGGGTGTCCATACTCGGTCCCCAGCCACCCCTATTTGTCCCGGTAACATTTCCCACACTTTTCTTAGCCTGGCCTGCTTTAGGGCAGCATTGGCCGAGCCCACCGGACTATCAGACTCCTCCGGTGGGCCCTGGCTTCTCCATCAGGGGAGTTGAGAGTGCCAAGGTGAGGAGCATGATGAGGATGATAGAAGTTAGCATCTGCTTTGTTTTGTTGTAATGCAAGCGCATGTATGTAGTAGCGGCTAGGCCTGAGGTGGTTAGCGTTTTGGCGCATATCCTACCTCCTCCGAGGATTGCTGGATGTTTTCCTGCTACTATCCAAGTTCTATGACTCCCGTTAAAACAAAGCTTCAGGTGATAAATGATGGATGAGGTAGTGGCAAAGGAGAAAGAGCAGGAGGAACAGGGACCATTCACATCAATATCAGGCCAGTCAACCAGATATGTCTTGTAGGATATGTTTCTGTAACAAAAGGAGCGGTTCGGCTACACAGTTATAGGGCATACAGTGAGTGCAATGCCTACCAAAAATTTCGAGCCACTCCAATGCCCCTTGGAAATGACATGGAGGTCAGAGGGCGTTAACTAAACCTTTTTTTCCATTTATAGCAACTGGGTCTCCCGTGCACTGTTGGCCTAAGCAGTGAATGGAAGGCTTTCCAAAAATTAAGAGGAACTGCAATGCCCCTTACAAGAGCCATGTGTGGCACCCCAGGGGTCTGGTCACGACAGTAATAGAGATATTACGTCGGAGAGCAAGTGGGAGGTTTCCTGGTCAGGATCCCTTAAACATGCAACATCCTCCTGCCCCAATCCTGGGAGAGGAGAATTCTGCCCTTATAAACTGGATCTGGGGCGGGGTTGAGTGAGTCAGAGAACAGTCAGAGTCAGAGTGAGAGCAAGGGAAAGTAACAGCAAGGAGCTCTGTAGGAGCTAGGAGCTAAAGACCAGGGGCTGGAAGCTGAGCAGAGCTCGCCCTGGCAGAAGACAATAGGAAGCGGACACAGGAGTCCGAAGCTGTGAGGACTTATATATCCAGCAGCAGAAACCAGCCGGCAGGGGATTTCAGGTCCTCTGGCCATAGAAGCCCGGAGGCTCAGTCACAAGCAAGGGACCAGCACCGCCATCGTGGAGCGGAGGCTAACAGAAGGCCCCAAGTCACCAGCCATACGGGTGAGCACTACACGGTACACTCAGGAACGTGGGCTACTTCTACCCGCTTACAGCAAGGTAGCCAGGAAGAGTGCAGACAGACGGGGAGGCCTACAACTCCTCCTGGCCAGGGGAACTCCTGCTTGCTCAAAGACTGACCAGGCCTCTTATGCTAGCTAGTACTCCCGGGAGGGTCTATCTTATAATCATCAGTAAAGACCCTGAACTGCACTGCAAAGACTCTGAGTCATTCCTGCTGCGCTCGTGCACCATCACCCCCATCATCCACACTCACTGCCCTAAGGCTATACTCCTCCAGAGGGGAGTTATCCCATTCTATGCTGCACACACAACACCAGCCTCAGCGGTCTGCCTCGCAGCAGTGTTACTCCCTGACCGCAATCCACAGGTGGCGCTGTCGGACATTTAACCTCAAAACCTAAGAAAGACTGCCACTGGTTTGACCAGCCTGAGCCACGGGACCGGGTCACCGCCACGGAGACTACAGACCCCAGAGACCCGGCACCGGGTATCCCACACACGTGTACACACGGCCCAGGGGGCGCGTCACATGCAGTACAGCATATTACAAACATAAGTCCCATTATTGGGGAGTGGGTGTCCCATAGTATTTGCTTATGCTTTCCCAGTAAAAGCTGCCAAAATTTAGGACGGAGCAACTTGCAATGCCCCTTACAAGAGCCATGCAGTACAGCATATTACAAACATAAGTCCCATTATTGGGGAGTGGGTGTCCCATAGTATTTGCTTATGCTTTCCCAGCAAAAGCTGCCAAAAATTAGGGCGGAGCAACTTGCAATGCCCCTTACAAGAGCCATGCAGTACAGCATATTACAAACATAAGTCCCATTATTGGGGAGTGGGTGTCCCATAGTATTTGCTTATGCTTTCCCAGCAAAAGCTGCCAAAAATTAGGACGGAGCAACTTGCAATGCCCCTTACAAGAGCCATGCAGTACAGCATATTACAAACATAAGTCCCATTATTGGGGAGTGGGTGTCCCATAGTATTTGCTTATGACTTGCAAGCAAAAGCTGCCCCTAGTGGTATAGTGGTGGTGGAGGCTGAGGATAAGGAGAAGAAGATTAAACAGCCGAAACGAGGAAGCGTATACCCATGTGTGGGTGTGAAGCGGTGCATGTGAATACACCTCCCAAAATAACACAGTGGATTTGACTTTATGCTACTCTGCTGTCATTTGGTGGTGATGAGAAGTCTGGCCCAATCCAGCCCTTGTTCATTTTGATAAGGGTCAGCTTGTCAGCATTGTCAGTTGACAGGCAAGTGCGCTTATCAGTTATAATTCCCCCAGCGGCACTAAAAACACGCTCCGATAACACGCTAGCTGCAGAGCAGGCCAGGACCTCCAAGGCGTACAGAGCGAGTTCATTTCAAGTGTCCAGCTTGGATACCCAATAATTAAAAGGCACAGAGGAATCACGGACGACGCTGGTACGATCGGCAAGGTACTCCCTCACCATCTTTTGAAACTTTCCACTCCTTGTGAGAGTACCCCGCGCCTCAGGGCCTGTAAGCTGGGCGGGTGTCAGAAAACTGTCCCAGAACGTTGACAGTGTTCCCCTGCCTCTGCTGGATTGGAGTTGCATCTCTCTCGCCTGTACGCCTTGGTTGGGCAACGAACTGTGACCTCTGCAGCTAGCGTTTTCAGATGGGAATTTTTTTAAGAGTTCTGCAGCAAGGGCCTTCTGGTATTGCTCAATTTTTGTAGACCTCTCCACCTCAGGAATAAGAGAGTGAAAGTTCTCCTTGTAGCGGGGGTCTACAAGTGTCACCAACCAGTAATGACTGTCACCCAACATTTTGACAACGCGAAGGTCACGGTTAAGGCAGCGTAACATAAAGTCAGCCATGCGTGCCAGACTGGTAACGGGCAAGATTTCCGTGTCCTCACCAAGATGACGACTGAACATGCTCTCCTCCTCCTCCTCCTCTTCCTCCTCCCCCCTGTCCTCAGGCCACCCACGCTGAACCGACGGTATGACACTTGTACAGGTACTACCGACTACAACGCATGATAGCAGCTCCTGTTCTTCCTCCTCCTCCTCCTCTCCCTCATTGTCCCCCAATGCACGTTGGGATGAGATGAGGCTGGGCTGTGTGTAATCGCCCGCTACGGCTTCTTGATCCATCTCATCTTACTCTGGCTGCAATGCCTCTTCTTTAATTCTCTGCAGAGAGCGTTGCAAAAGACAGACAAGTGGGATGCTGACACTAATGGCGTCATCGCAACTCACCATCTTGGTGGCCTCCTCAAAGTTTGTCAGGATGGTACATATGTCAGACATCCAGGTCCACTCCTGAGGTCTTATGTGTGGAGTCTGACCTGAATATCGACGGCCTTGTTGCAGCTGGTACTCCACAACTGCTCTCTTCTGCTCACAAATCCTTTGCAACATGTGGAGGGTAGAGTTCCAACATGTGGGGACATCACACACCAGTCGATGTGCCGGTAGCTGCAAATGCTGCTGCAACACAGCAAGGGCGACGGAAGCTGTAGCCGGCTTGCGAAAAAGAGCTGACAGGCGCCGTACTTTCACGAGCAGATCTGGCAACTCGGGGTACGATTTAAGAAACCGCTGAACCACGAGGTTAAGCACATGAGCCAGGCATGGTACGTGTGTGATCTCGCCTCGCCTCAGAGCCGCCACCAGGTTACGGCCATTGTCACACACGACCATGCCGGGATGTAGGTTCTGCGGTCTCAGCCACAGATCTGCCTGCTCTTTCACAGCTGTCCACAACTCACAAGCAGTGTGAGGTTTATCACCTAAGCTTATGAGTTTTAGCACAGCCTTTTGCCGCTTGGTGGAGGCAGTACTGCAATGCTTCTAGCTTGTAACTGATGTGGTGATATCTGAGATGGAGGCTGAACATGAGGAGGAGGAGGAGAAGGAGGATGCGCAGGAGCTGTACACTGTGTGGGCAACTCTGACTGACATAGGGCCAGCAATCCTCGGTGTGGGCAGGATGTGTTCCGTCCCAAGGTCCGACTGGGTCCCGGCTTCTACTATGTTTACCCAGTGTGCCGTCAGAGAGATGTACCGTCCCTGGCCACAAGCACTTGTCCACGTGTCCGTTGTCAGGTGGACTCTCCCAGTAACTGCGTTGTTGAGGGCACGGCAGATGCTTTGGGACACGTGCTTGTGTAGTGCGGGGATTGCACACCGGGCAAAATAGTGTCGGCTGGGGACCGAGTACCGAGGGACGGCCACCGCCATAAGATTGCGGAAGGATTCCGTCTCCACCAGCCTAAAAGGCAGCATTTCCAATGCAAGCAGTCGTGAAATGTGCGAATTTAGGACTGTGGCCTGTGGGGCGTTAGCTGCGAATTTCCGCTTTCGTTCAAAGGTCTGGGATATGGACAATTGAACGCTGCGGTGGGACGTGGACGTGGACGTTGATGCTGTTTCTTGAGAAACTGTTATAACAAGTGAAGACTGAGAGGAGGGGGCATCTTTACATGCAGTATGGACAGGGGATTGCCTTGCACACACAACAGGGGGTTCTATTGCACGCACAACAGTGGAAGAAGTAGTGGTGACACCCGCTGACACTGGTCATGGACCCTGGGTTTCGCCCCACAAAGTCGGGTGCTTTGCTGCCATGTGCCTGATCATGCTGGTGGTGGTCAGGCTGGTAGTTTTGTCACCCCTGCTGATGCTGGCATGGCAGGTGGAACATATGGCCTTTTTGGGGTTATCAGCAGAGTCTTTAAAAAAATTCCAGACTCTGGAAGACCTACCGCTTGTACTGGCAACGTCCCTCGTGTTGGTGTTACGGGGAACGGTTGCCTGCCTTCTGTCTGCTGCCACCACACTGCTTCTTCGTGCCTGTTGGGGTACTCTGCCTCCCTCCCCCTGTGTGCTGCTGGCCTCACTCTGCATGTCCTCCTTCCACGTTCGGTCATTTACTAGATCATCCACCACCTCCTCCTCTTCCACTTGGGCACCACGATCCTCCTCCTCACTTCCTGGCAATTGTGTCTCGTCATCGTCCACCTCTTGTGACAGATTGCCAACGTCGACTTCCTGTGGCTGTTCAAATATTTGGGCATCGCAACATGGGATCTCCTCTTCCACCACTTCAAGCGTATCAGGCGAGGGGCCCAAATATGGAAATGGACGAGTGAACAGCTCTTCAGAGTGTCCAAGTGTGGGATCATTTGCTGTCTGACCACACTCGGCATGGTGGGAGGAAGGAGCATCAGGGTGAGGAGGAGTATGCGGTCGAGACTCACGGCTACTAAGAGTTGACCGTGTGGAAGACAGACCGGAGGTGGTGGTGCCCAGGTAACTGGAAGTATTATCTGCTATCCAATTAATAACCTGTTCACACTGATCAGTTCTCAATACTGGTGTTGTTCTGTGCTTCCCTAGTAATTCGGTCAAGAAGTGGGAGCGAGAAGATGTGGCTGTTGGTTGTGGCACATTTTCTCCTTGGCCTCGGCCCCGTCCTCTGCACGAACCATCACCAGAACGTCCACTTCCACGTCCCTTGCTACGCGCCTTGCCCATTGTAAATGAAGTAAAATAGCTTACACTTGCACTATCAATGGAAAAAGGGTAATAAAGAGTAGATTAGAACCGTGGAAGAGGAAAACCACAGTTATTGTTTACTGGTGTATACCACACTTTTTTAAATAGAGATATTTGCGGCTGAACAGTGAGCGACACACTCAAACTGCTTTTTTTTTTAGATACCAATGGCCCAAAACAGGATATTACAGCGATTTGACCCATGGAACTGCGAAACCACACTGGGATGTCGGGCCTACACAAGACTATTTTCAACAGATATATTTTTGTGTCACAACAGCCAGGAGACACTACTGTTTTACTTTACGGAAAAAACTACCAAAAGCTGAATAATAGAGATTTTTTACCGTGGGATGGCAAAACCACAGTTATTCTTTACTGGGGTATACCACACTTTTTTAAATAGAGATATTTGCGGCTGAACAATGAGCGACACACTCAAACTGCTTTTTTTTAGATACCAAAGGCCCAAAACTGGATAGTACAGCGATTTGACCCGTGGAACTGCGAAACCACATTGGGATGTCGGGCCTACACAAGACTATTTTCAACAGATATAGTTTTGTGTCACAACAGTCAGGAGACACTACTGTTTTTCTTTATGGAAAAAACTACCAAAAGCTGAATAATAGAGATTTTTTACCGTGGGATGGCAAAACCACAGTTATTGTTTACTGGGGTATACCACACTTTTTTAAATAGAGATATTTGTGGCTGAACAGTGAGCGACACACTCAAACTGCTTTTTTTTTTAGATACAAATGGCCCAAAATGGATAATACAGAGGTTTGAACCGTGGAAGTGCAAAACAACACTTCTGTTGCTCTAGCCTACACCAGACTATTTTCAGCAGTTATATTTGTGTCTGAAAAATCAGAGACACTTTTTTTTGGGGGGGAGGGTGGGGGACACCAAAAGGTTAATAAGATGGGTATTTGTACAGTGTGAAGGAGGAAAAAAAAGGAGGATTTCGATGAAAAAAAAAGGATTTTTCCTGGCCCCCGACACCTGGTGCTAAGTCCAGCAATTTCAGCAACAGGAGCACACAGGACTGTAATGCAGCGTTTGCTGGTATAACCACTGTGTCTCCTATACAGCCTGCCTGCCTGGTATCTGGGATGGATATTAGTCCTGAAAAGGACTGTTTGTTTGCTCTGGCAGCCTTTACAGACCCTACACTAACTATTTCACAGTTTAAATCTCTCCCTAAATCAGCAGCGCTGTCCCTACACTGTCTAATCCAGAGCGACTGTGTCCAAGATGGCGGCGCCCCATTTTAAATACTCGAGGTGACGCTGTGTGGCCAGCCAATCACTGTAATGCCCACAACCAACATGGCTGCAGCATTACAGTGACTGGCTGGCAATCCCTGCATGTTCATTGGCTCTGTAAAGAGCGCCAAACATGCAGGGCGGAGACCCGAGCTCCCGCCCGAGTAACCTGGAAATGCTCGGTGCTCGCCGAACATCCCGAGTAGCGTGATGCTCGGGCGAGTACCGAGCAGTGTCGAGCATGTTCGCTCAGCACTAATCTCCTGCCCTCTGCCATCAACAGTAAATCCTCCAGCAAGGTTGCACCCAGCCAGCACTAGTGAGATTAGGTAGCGCTCCCATGAACTACAGGTGCTTCTCATAAAATTAGAATATCAGCAAAAATTTTATTTATTTCAGTTCTTCAATACAAAAAGTGAAACTCATTTATTATATAGAGTCATTACAAACAGAGCGATTTATTTCAAGTGTTTATTTCTGTTAATGTTGAAGATTATGGCTTACAGCCAATGAATACACAAAAGTCATTATCTCATTAAATTAGAATACTTTATAACAACAGCTTGAAAAATGTTTTTAAAATCCGAAATTTTGGCCTATTGAAATGTATGTTCAGTAAATGCACTCAATACTTGGTTGGGGCTCCTTTTGCATCAATTACTGCATTAATGCGGCGTGGCATGGAGGCGATCAGCCTGTAGCACTGCTGAGGTGTTATGGAAGCCCAGGTTGCTTTGATAGCAGCCTTCAGCTCATCTGCATTGTTGGGTCTGGTGTCTCTCATCTTCCTCTTGACAATACCCCATAGATTCTCTGTGAGGTTAAGGTCAGGCGAGTTTGCTTGGCAATCAAGTACAGTGATACTGTTGTTTTTAAACCAGGTATTGGTACTTTTGACAGTGTGGACAGGTGCCAAGTCCTGCTGGAGAATGAAATTTCCATCTCCAAAAAGCTTGTCGGCAGAGGGAAGCATCAAGGGCTATAAAATTTCCTGGTAGACAGCTGTGCCGACTTTGAGCTTGATAAAACAAAGAGGACCTACACCAGCAAATGACATGACTCCCCAAACCATCACTGATTGTGGAAACTTCACACTAGACCTCAAGCAGCTTGGATTGTGGCCTCTCCATTCTTCCTCCAGACTCTGGGTCCTTGATTTCCAAATGAAATGCAAAATTTACTTTCATCTGAAAACAACACCTTGGACCACTGAGCAACAGTCCAGGTCTTTTTCTCCTTGGCCTAGGAAAGACGCTTCTTGCGTTGTCTATTGGTCATGAGTGGCTTGACACATGGAATGCGACACTTGTAGCCCATTTCCTAGATACGTCAGTGTTTGGTGGCTCTTGAAGCAATGACTTCAGCAGCAGTTCATCTCCCCCAAATTTTTGAATAGCCTTTTCCTAACAATCCATTCAAGGCTGCGGTTATCCCTGTTGCTTGTGCACCTTTTCCTACCACACTTTTTCCTTCCACTCAACTTTCCATTAACATGCTTGGATACAGCCCTCTGTGAACAGCCAGCTTCTTTAGCAATTATCTTTTGTGGAATACCCTCCTTGTGGAGTCTGTCAATGACTGCCTTCTGGACATCTGTCAAGTCAGCAGTCTTCCCCATGATTGTGGAGCCTACTGAAACAGACTAAGGGACCTTTGTAAACGCTTAGGAAGCCTTTATAGGTGTTTTTGCTAATTATTCTAATTTAATGAGATAATGACTTTTGTGCTTTCATTGGCTGTAAGCCATAATCATCAACATTAACAAAAATAAACACTTGAAATAGATCACTCTGTTTATAATGACTATATAATACAGTATATGAGTTTCACTTTTTGGATTGAAGAACTGAAATAAATTAACTTTTTGATGATATTCTAATTTTGTGAGAAGCATCTGTATGTTTTTCAACAGCTGGCATGGCAGCGATATAGTAGTGCTTATGAAGGCCACACAGCTTAATCTTCTTATGCACTGAGAGGAAGATACCTGCACTGAATACTTTGCAATGGAGCGAGTATTCTCTTAATGTGTCTCCCCCTCCACATTCATGGTTCATACACCGGTGCAAAATGGCAGTTCAGAAAAGCCGGAGAAGTAGACTACGGTTATGTTCACATAGTGTTTGTCCCTACTTTAAGTGGCTCTATTTGGCTTTACATTCAAAACCTTTTAAAGTGGGATTCAAGCATATGCACTGATGGGCTCCTTTAAAATAATGATCCATACGGAATCACAGAGTGATCTGTCGAGCATCATTTTCGTCTGTCAAGTTGAGGCTGGGAGCACTACGTAGTCTACTACGTCTTCCTGCCTGCCTACAGTAGGCATATATGGACAAAGATTACTTATGGCATAGCAGACTGTGGCTCTGCCTATATCATTATAGCCAATAGCCCATTGAGTGTATACACCTGAATCCTGTTTTGCTGGGGTTTAGAAGTAAGGCCATTGGAGCCACTAAAGTAGGGGCAAACGTGATGTAAACCCTGCCTAAGAAGTAAGCAGTGGTTTGGAAGTCACTTAGATGCAAGTTTTTACACAAGACTAAAGCCAAATTGTTAGATTAATATATTTGCAAAGTTAAATAACTTGCAATGATAGATAGAACTAGCAAAAACATTTTTAAACTTTAGTTACTCTTTAACCCCTTCATCCCCCAAGCCTGTTTTCACCTTCATGACCAGGCCACAATTTTGCAATTCTGACCACTGTCATTTTATGAGGTGATAGCTCTGGAGCGCTTCAACGGATCCCACTGATTCTGAATACATTTTTTCATGATATATTTTACTTTATGATAGTAGTAAAATTTGTTCAATACAACAAGTCTTTATTTGTGAAAAAAAATGGAAATTTGGCGAAAATTTAGCAAATTTTGCAATTTTCAAACTTTTAAATTTTATGCTCTTAAATCAAAGAGTTACTGTACTTTTCGAACTATAAGACGCATTTTTTCCACCAAAATTTTAGAGGAAAGTGAGGGGTGCATCTTATAATCCGATATACTTAAATACTGTGGCTATAGGTGGTGGAAGATGTGGGGGAAGCGACAGCGTTGAAGTAGCGGCACAGGAGGCAGCAGCTGCCTGCAGCAGCCTACACTGTGCCCGCTTCAAAACGAAATAAATATTCACTACCATGGGCGTGGGGAGCAGTGAATATTAATTTTCCTTAATAGCCGGCACACTGTGCCTGCAGCGCGGCTCCTGGTATGTATGGCACCCTTCATCCCTGTTTGTATGGCCCCCTTCATCCCTCATTCCGGTATGTATGGCCCCCCTCATCCCTCTTCCTGGTATGTATGGCCCCCTTCATCCCTGTATGTATGGCCCCCCTCATCCTGGTATGCTTGGCACCCCCTAATCCCCGTCATGCTGCAAAGAAAAAAAATAAACAATTATACTCACCTCCTCTATCCTCCAGCGCTGTGTCCCGCTCTGTGCCGGAATAGTCACTGCTCTCCACGCTGAGACTGTGTGCGTGGGGAGCAGTGACCATTCATTCTCCCTAATAGCGCACACACTGTACCCACAGCGCGGCTCCTGCTGCACTCGGCGGTCACCGTGCCCGCTATTAAAGTCCATGAATATTCACCACTCCATGAATATTCACCACACCCCTCTGGCACAGCATCTCTTTGTGTGAGGGCGCAACAGAGCAGGACGCAGTGCTGGAGGAGAGAGGAGGTGAGTATGATTGTTTATTTTTTTTTCTGTGCAGCGTGACAGGGACCAGGTGGTGCCAAGCATACCAGGATGAGGGAGACATACATACAGGGATGAAGAGTGCCATACATACCAGGAAGAGGGATGAGTGGGACCATACATACCAGGAAGAGGGGGACCATGCATACAAGGATGAGCGGGGCCATATATACAGGGATGAGGCATGAGGGGGCCACACATACAGGAATGAAGGGTGCCAAGCATACCAGGATGAGAGGGGCCATACATACAGGGATGCAGGGTGCCATACATACCAGGAAGAGGTATGAGGGGGGCCATACGTTCCGGGATGAGGGGGGCCATATATACAGGGATGAGTCATGAGGGGGGCCATATATACAGGTATGAAGGGGGTCATACATACACGGATGAGGGGGCCATACATTCTGGGGTGAGGGATGAGGGGGGCCATATATACAGGGATGAGGGGGTCATACATACCAGGATGAGGGGGGCCATACATACAGGGATGAGGGGAGCCATACATACAGGGATGAGGGGGTCATACATACCAGGATGAGGGGGGCCATACATACTGGGATGAGGGGGACCATATATTCAGGGATGAAGGGAGCCATACATGCAGGGATGATGAGTGCCATACATACCAGGAAGAGGAATGAAGGTGCCATACATACCATGATGGGTGTGAGGGGGACTATACATACCAGCAAGAGGAAAGAAGGTGCCATACATACCATCTGACTATGATGCTTCTTAGATTTGGGGGCTGCCTAAAACACAGAAGTGGAGGGTCTGGAAAAATGAATTGTAATCGGGCATCTTTTTGTAGTAAAGGTTGTAGCTTCTGTGCAGAGAGACAGAGAGACAGAAAAGTTTGGGAATATAAACTCATGATGACCTTTGACACCTTCAAAGCAGGAATGGATGTGTTGCATGGATTTATGTCATTCTACATCAATTACGAAATGTGCTCCTCAAACCTGTGGGGTAATCACAACCCTGGACCAGACCTCAATCACCGTATAATAAAACTTTCACACTCCTTATCTATGAACTATTCCAATATTTACGGCCACAACTGTCTCTCTCATAGTAATACTTCTGCTTTACATCACTTGTCTCACCTATTGCATTATTTCTGTGTCTTGCTGTGTATAAATATGTGACTCTTCAGATTTTGTGTTATATTAAGCCTAATGAAGAGACCTGAGTAGTCTCGAAAGCCTGCAATTTGTTACCATCTTTTCAGTTAGCCATTAAAAGGTATCAATCACTGAGGACACTCAAATTTAAATATTTTTCTATCTATTGGCTAACACAGTGCAAAGATATGTATTTTTCTCTACAGTATTTACACAAGAAAATCACATATCAGATGTCATGAAAATGGACACAATAAATTCTCAATAAAATTTCACCAGCTTATCCCAGCAGGAAGTTCAACATAGATTAAAAAACTCAGAAGTAGACAAATCACCCTGCCCGAATGTCATACATCTTGGAGTACTGCAGGAATTGTGTACCGTAATAGACAGTCCATTATTTCTAATATTCAAGGATTCCATAATGATGGAGTCTGAACCACTGGACTGGCACATACAGATGTAGTTCCAATAGTTAAAATGAGAACAAAATTTGAACCTTGAAATTATAGGCCAGAAAATTTTACTTCTACTATGGCTAAAATCCTTGGGGGAGTTTTAAGAGAAGCTATTCTTGAGTATCTCAATAAGAATAACTTCATGTCCCATTATCAACATTAGTTTGACAGGACCAGTCCCGCATAAGCTCATCTAATAAGATTCAAGAGGAGGTAAATTCCAGACTAGACCAGGGTAATGCCATGGATATTGTCTATTTGGACTTTTCAAAGGCATTTGATACTGTGCCACACAAAAGGTTGCTGCTTAAAAAGAGAGTAATGGGACTAGTAGAAAATATGTATAACTGAGTTAGCTACTGGTTCAGTGATTGGAAATAAAAGGTGATTATTAATGGAACACACTCGGATTGGGTCACAATTAACAGTGCAGTTCCACAAGAGTCAGTATTGGGCCTTCTTTTTAACATATTTGTTAATGATCTTGTAAGGGGCATACATAGTAGAATTTCAATATTTGCAGATGATATTAAACTCTGCAAAGCAATTAACACAGAGGAGGACAATTTAGTATTACATTGGGATTTATGTAAGCTGGACGTTTGTGCTAAGAAATGGCAATTAAATTTTAATGTAGATAAATGTAAGGTCATGCACTTGGTCAGAGGAAATTAATTGTATAATTATGTAATAAATGGAAAAAACACTGGGTAAAGCTATCACTGAAAAAGACTTGTATTTTTTTGTGTTTTTGACAACATTTTTTGTAAACCTTTTTCATGCCTTTTTCCTATTCTTTTGAATGGGTAAAAAATGCTGCAAAAGCATTAAAGGAATTGACATGTTGTAGGTTTGAAACTGCTTTAAATCCACAAGGAAAAATAAGCAGCACGCGCATGAGATTTCAGAAATTTTATTAATTTTGCTGGTACTGCAAAATGTACTGCAGCGCTTGGATTCAGACATTTTGGCACAAAAATTTCTGCTGCAAATATTTAACCTGTGTACATATCCCAAAATTGCATGAAAGGACTATGCTAATAATTTGGTGACTCTCAATCACTAATCAAATCTTATCTTGCAAAATACTCAAGTACAATTTCTTCTCTATAAGGATCTATTGAAAAGCAAGGTTTCTGTTGACCATTCTTGCTTTGAGCCAGTTGTGTAACTATACTGGGTGCAATGGTTACAATCACAAATAGTATCTGGAGAAAAGTGGGGCCAAAAGATCCCTTTGGCCCATTTAAGAAGACCAAGACTATTAAAGGGCAGTCATAATTGGGACAATGTTAGACATTTTGCATTAGGGCCCATGAATTTCAAGCTACTCCACTGCTTTCAGTTCCACAGTATGTTATCTTTGTCTACCCTTGAAAGGCAAAGAGGTAGCCTGTCAAAAATAATTAAAATATTATTAGCCACTGAAAATGCATATAATTTGTACACATATTTATCGGAATGCCTCTTAATAAATTTGTTGCTTCTTTAGTCTGAACTATTGCCAGAAAATTAAAGCTATGGCAACTATTTAGATCCAATTTACATCGGTTTTCTGGTGTATAGGACAGTAAATTTACAGCTCATTGGCTGATCATGCCCCTTTTTGAAAAGCTCACCCACCCCTTGCATTTTATACAAATAGCTGAGGTAAAATTCAGGGTGTAAATTTATGTTTTTTAATTCGTGATTTTCTTCTTACATAATCAATGATTCAGTTATTTTTGGATATTCGTACCGTCAGTGTAAAAGTAACTCTCAATAAATAATTCCGTAAATTCATTAAACACATTAATTTGTAGTTACTGGAATGCACTGAGGCTTGCAAAATTTCAGTTTTTAATAAATGTTGTAACCAGTGTTATTACATTTGAACATGTTATTAACCACTATACTAAACTATTAACATTTGTTCAAATTATGAGTAGAGCACTGGAAATATTTAATGGGAACTCATCATGACCAAGTGTGAACAATTTCAGAAGCTATGATACAGAATAATCTGTGCATTTCTATCTCATTCTTTCTTAATGTGTTTTTTATGTTAAACCTATTGCTCTTAATGGGAAAAAAACACTAATCTGATTTGAACCTTGTCATTTTTTCTCTTATTTGATTTACAATTATGACATTTTATGACAAAACTTGAAAATTAGGCAAAAATTGTGAATAATGAGAATGTAGAAATTTGTAAGTACAATTAAAAATATGATATTGTTTCATTCCATTATTTTTTTGTGTTAAAATGCAACTGAGGGGCAATACAAAGTTTTCTCAATTCATTTCAATGCAAGATGTAAAAGAAGAGAATCCTGTTGCCATCAAAATATATTAAATACAAAAAATTGAACAGCACATCCAAACCAGTGTGTACAGTTGTAAGTAGTGTTGAGCCACCCCCGTAGTGTTCGGGTTCGGTTCGGTTCGTCGAACACCGGGATGTTCGAGGAACTGTTCGTCGAACTGTTCGTCGAACACCTTAGAACACCGTCGAACACCGTTAAAACCAATGGCAGGCAAACAAAAACACATAGAAACACATAGAAAACACCTGCAAAGGTGTCCAAAAGCTGACAAACTGCTCAGAAGACACTCTGTTTAAAAAAGCCGGCCGGCAAATTCAGCAGCGGCATACACCGGTACCCGACAATTTAGACAAGAAGGAATAGAGCATCACACATAGATTAGATAGATAGAAACATGTCAGTCACACATATAAGAAGCACAGTGACAGTGTTGGTTACTGCATTTGTCATTTAGTGTAAAGGATTTATTAAAAAAAATATTAGTGTTTTCATGCACCGTCTCTTTAAAAAAGCCGGCCGGCAATTCAGCATCTGTACCCGACAATTTAGAACAGAAAGAATAGAGCTTCACACATAGATTAGATAGATAGAAACATGTCAGTCACATATATAATAAGTACAGTGATAGATTTAGTGTAAAGGATTTATTTAAAAAAATAATAGTGTTTTCATGCACTGTCTCTTTAAAAAAGCCGGCCGGCAATTCAGCAGCGGTACCCGACAATTTAGAACAGAAAGATAGAGCATCACACATAGATTAGATAGATAGAAACATGTCAGTCACATATATATGAAGTACAGTGATAGTGTTGGTTACTGTACTTGTCATTTAGTATTAAAATAAAGGATTTATTATTAAAAAAATTGGCGTGGGGTTCCCCTTAATTTTAGGCTCTAGCGGAGGTTAAGCAGACGGCTGGGGCAGATGTTTGAAGCCTGGGAAGGGGGTAATACCCACGGAGCTTCCCAGGCTACTAATATCAGCCCCCAGCTGAATACATAGCCTTTACTAGCTATTAAAATGGGGGACCCCCCCAAAAAAATGACGTGGGGTCCCCCCTAATTTAATAGCTAGCAAAGGCTAGGCAGACAGCTGAGGGCTGATATTAATAGCCCAGGAAGGAAGCCATGAATATTGGCCCCCTCCCAGGCTAGAAACACCAGCCGTCAGCCGCCCCAGAAATGGCGCATTCATAGGATGCGCCAATTCTGGCACTTAGCCTCACTCTTCCACGCTGCCCTGGTGCGGTGGCAGGGGATAATAGGGTTGGGGTTGATGTCAGCTTATAATGCCAGCTGACATCAAGCCCAGGTTAGTAATGGAGAGGCGTCTATAAGACACCCCCATTACTAACCCCATAGTCAAAGTTAAAAAAAACACAAACACCCAGAATAAAGTCCTTTAATTGAAATAAAGACACAATCCTTTATTGTTCTAAATTAAACCATACCTACCATCACGCCCATTCCAGCTGAAGCCAACGATCTCCTGCAATAAAAGAAAAATAATAAAGCAACCTCATCCTTACCTTTCCATGGTTCCCACGACAGCTTCAGCTCTGCTACATCGAGATGACAGGCTGGACCGCAGCAGAACGCCGCCATCCAGCCTGTCATCCCGCAGACACTGAGAAGCGCAGGCTTGCTTGCGCTGCTCAGCGTCTCTCTGTGACGACAACCAGATGAGCCGAGTTCATGTCCAATGAACTCGGCTCACCTCATGCACGTCACTGACAGCGTGGGAAAATTCTCACGCTGAAGCGCTGATTGCAGGAGAATTTTCCCACGCTGTCAGTGACGTGCAGGAGGTGAGCTGAGTTCATTGGACATGAGCTCACCTCATGCACATCACTGACAGCGTGGGAGAATTCTCCTGCACTCAGCACTTCAGCGTGAGAATTTTCCCACGCTGTCAGTGACGTGCATGAGGTGAGCCGAGTTCATTGGACATGACCTCGGCTCATCTGGATGCCGTCACAGCGAGACAGTGAGGAGCGCAAGCATGCCTGCGCTTCTCAGTGTCTGCGGGATGACAGACTGGATGGCAGCGTTCTGCTGCGGTCCAGCCAGTCATCTCGATGTAGCAGAGCTGAAGCTGTCGTGGGAACCATGGAAAGGTAAGGATGAGGTTGGTTTATTATTTTTCTTTTATTGCAGGAGATCGTTGGCTTCAGCTGGAATGGGTGTGATGGTAAGTATGGTTTAATTTAGAACAATAAAGAATTGTGTCTTTATTTCAATTAAAGGACTTTATTCTGGGTGTTGTGTTTTTTTTAAATACTTTACTAGAAATTCATGGCGGTCATGTCTAATACTGGCGTGACCCCATGAATTTTGGGCTTGGGGCCAGCTGATAATACCAAGCTGGCCCTAACCCCTTTATTACCCAGTGAGCCACCGCACCAGGGCCCTGGATGAGTTGGGTACAGCGCCAGAAGATGGCGCTTCTATGAACGCGCCATTTTCCGGGGTGGCTGCGGACTGCAATTTGTAGCGGGGGGGGGCCCAGAAAGCTTGGGCCTCCCTGCGCTGCAGATTCCAGCCCCCAGCTGCCTAGTTGTACCTGGCTGGACACAAAAATAGGGCGAAGCCCCACGTACTTTTTTTTTAATTATTTCATGAATTTCATGAAATAATTAAGAAAAAAAGGCCTTCCCTATATTGTTGTGTCCGGCCAGGTACAAATAGGCAGCTGGTGGTTGGGGGCAGCCCGTTCCTGCCTGCTGTACCTGGCTGGACACAAATATAGTGCGAAGCCCCACTTCAATTTTTTTTAATTATTTCATGAAATTCATGAAATAATTAAGAAAAAAAGGGCTTCCCTATATTGTTGTGTCCGGCCAGGTACAAATAGGCAGCTGGTGGATGGGGGCAGCCCGTTCCTGCCTGCTGTACCTGGCTGGACACAAATATAGTGCGAAGCCCCACTTCAATTTTTTTAAATTATTTCAGGAAATTCATGAAATAATTTAAAAAAAATTGACGTGGGGCTTCGCACTATATTTGTGTCCAGCCAGGTACAGCAGGCAGGAACGGGCTGCCCCCAACCACCAGCTGCCTATTTGTACCTGGCCGGACACAACAATATAGGGAAGGCCTTTTTTTCTTAATTATTTCATGAAATTCATGAAATAATTAAAAAAAAAGTACGTGGGGCTTCGCCCTATTTTTGTGTCCAGCCAGGTACAACTAGGCAGCTGGGGGCTGGAATCTGCAGCGCAGGGAGGCCCAAGCTTTCTGGGCCCCCCCCCGCTACAAATTGCAGTCCGCAGCCACCCCGGAAAATGGCGCGTTCATAGAAGCGCCATCTTCTGGCGCTGTACCCAACTCATCCAGGGCCCTTGTGCGGTGGCTCACTGGGTAATAAAGGGGTTAGGGCCAGCTTGGCATTATCAGCTGGCCCTAAGCCCGAAATTCATGGGGTCACGCCAATATTAGACATGACCACCATGAATTTCTAGTAAAGTATTTAAAAAAAAACACAACACCCAGAAAAAAGTCCTTTAATTGAAATAAACACACAATTCTTTATTGTTCTAAATTAAACCATACTTACCATCACGCCCATTCCAGCTGAAGCCAACGATCTCCTGAAATAAAAGAAAAATAATAAAGCAACCTCATCCTTACCTTTCCATGGTTCCCATGACAGCTTCAGCTCTGCTACATCGAGATGACAGGCTGGACCGCAGCAGAACGCTGCCATCCAGCCTCTCATCCTGCAGACACTGAGAAGCGCAGGCTTGCTTGCGCTCCACAGTGTCTCTCTGTGAGGGCATCCAGATGAGCCGAGTTAATGTCCAATGAACTCGGCTCACCTCATGCACGTCACTGACAGCGTGGGAAAATTCTCCTGCACTCAGCGCTTCAGCGTGGGAGAATTCTCACACTGAAGCGCTGAGTGCAGGAGAATTCTCCCACGCTGTCAGTGACGTGCAGGAGGTGAGCTGAGTTCATTGGACATGAGCTCACCTTATGCACGTCACTGACAGCGTGGGAAAATTCTCCTGCACTCAGCGCTTCAGCGTGGGAGAATTCTCACGCTGAAGCGCTGAGTGCAGGAGAATTCTCCCACGCTGTCAGTGAAGTGCAGGAGGTGAGCTGAGTTCATTGGACATGAGCTCACCTTATGCACGTCACTGACAGCGTGGGAGAATTCTCCTGCACTCACCGCTTCAGCGTGAGAATTTTCCCACGCTGTCAGTGACGTGCATGAGGTGAGCCGAGTTCATTGGACATGAACTCGGTCATCTGGATGTCGTCACAGAGAGACGCTGAGCAGCGCAAGCAAGCCTGCGCTTCTCAATGTCTGCGGGATGAGAGGCTGGATGGCAGCGTTCTGCTGCGGTCCAGCCTGTCATCTCGATGTAGCAGAGCTGAAGCTGTCGTGGGAACCATGGAAAGGTAAGGATGAGGTTGCTTTATTATTTTTCTTTTATTGCAGGAGATCGTTGGCTTCAGCTGGAATGGGCGTGACAGTAAGTATGGTTTAATTTAGAACAATAAAGGATTGTGTCTTTATTTCAATTAAAGGACTTTATTCTGGGTGTTTGTGTTTTTTTTAACTTTGACTATGGGGTTAGTAATGGGGGTGTCTTATAGACGCCTCTCCATTACTAACCTGGGCTTGATGTCAGCTGGCATTATAAGCTGACATCAACCCCAACCCTATTACCCCCTGCCACCGCACCAGGGCAGCGTGGAAGAGCGAGGCTAAGTGCCAGAATTGGCGCATCCTATGAATGCGCCATTTCTGGGGCGGCTGACGGCTGGTGTTTCTAGCCTGGGAGGGGGCCAATATTCATGGCTCCCTTCCTGGGCTATTAATATCAGCCCCCAGCTGTCTGCCTAGCCTTTGCTAGCTATTAAATTAGGGGGGACCCCACGTCATTTTTTTTGGGGTGTCCCCCATTTTAATAGCTAGTAAAGGCTATGTATTCAGCTGGGGGCTGATATTAGTAGCCTGGGAAGCTCCGTGGGTATTACCCCCTTCCCAGGCTTCAAACATCTGCCCCAGCCGTCTGCTTAACCTCCGCTAGAGCCTAAAATTAAGGGGAACCCCACGCCAATTTTTTTAATAATAAATCCTTTATTTTAATACTAAATGACAAGTACAGTAACCAACACTATCACTGTACTTCATATATATGTGACTGACATGTTTCTATCTATCTAATCTATGTGTGAAGCTCTATTCTGTCTGTTATAAATTGTCGGGTACCGCTGCTGAATTGCCGGCCGGCTTTTTTAAAGAGACAGTGCATGAAAACACTATTATTTTTTTTGATAAATCCTTTACGCTAAATGACAAGTACAGTAAGCAACACTGTCACTGTACTTCGTATATATGTGGCTGACATGTTTCTATCTATCTAATCTATGTGTGAAGCTCTATTCTGTCTGTTATAAATTGTCGGGTACCGCTGTTGAATTGCCGGCCGGCTTTTTTAAAGAGACGGTGCATGAAAACACTATTATTTTTTTTGATAAATCCTTTACGCTAAATGACAAGTACAGTAAGCAACACTTTCACTTTACTTCGTATATATGTGGCTGACATGTTTCTATCTATCTAATCTATGTGTGATGCCCTATTCTTTCGGTTCTAAATTGTCGGGTACAGGTGTATGCCGCTGCTGAATTGCCGGCTTTTCATGTTTCACTGTTGGCACTGTTCCCATCGATTTGGGCAACCACTGTAATGCCACAACCACCATGGCTGTGGCATTACAGTGAGTGGCAGACAATCCCTGCATGATTGGTGCTTTAAATAGCGCCAGACATGCAGGACACGCTTTTGGTGCACGAACAGTTATCGAACATAACCTCGAACAGCCGAATTTTTTGCAAATCGTTCGGGTTCGTGGAACAACTCGAACACCGCCCAAAACAGCTCGAATTTGAGATTGGCGAACAGTTCTAGTCGAACACCGCTCATCTCTAGTTGTAAGCTAACCAAGTCAATAAAACTAAGGAAATGAATTTGCACAGTAGTTATGCAGTTCCTATTTTCTAAATCTGCTATTTTTTGACATTTCAGAGTGTGGCTTTAATTCCTTAGTCCAAAATATATTAAGACGTATTATTTTTTTCATTGCAATCAGTGATTTCCAATGTTCAACATTGCTATCGATTTTACTCCTTGTTTGTAGTTGGTTATAGCAAATTTACAGCATGTAAGCCCACCTTCAGGTGTAACATCTTAAAGTTTAAAACATTAATCTTCCAGGTGTATATTTTAGCTGCCAGTTAAAATTCTCTGAGGAGGTATTGATGTCTTTACATAAAGATATTATCTATATATATAATCGTCTTATCCCGTCTGTCCGTCCGTCCGTCCGTCCGTGTGTCTGTGTGTCTGTCTGTCCAGGAAATCCCGCGTCGCTCATTGGTCCGGCAGCGGCCAATCAGCGCCGGGGGATTTCTAAAAAAAAGATGGCGGCCGTTAGTGGCTCATCTGCGGGACGGAGCTGAGCGGCGATGCAGCCGGGAGATGACCGGCGCGAGGCGCTCATCTCCCGGCCGGCAACAGCAGAAGGAACCCGACCGCCGGACCCATCTGCGGGATGGAGATGCAGCCGGGAGATGAGTGGCGCGAGGCGCTCATCTCCCGGCCGGTAGCAGCGGAAGGACCGCCGGCGCCGCTGACCTCCATGCGGAAGGGAGGAACGGGGAGCGGCGCTGCGGGTCGGGATACTTCTGCTGCGAGCGCCCGCTATGTCCCGGGTTCTCGCAGCGGAAGTATCCGCACAGGCAGCGCCGCTCCCCGGTCCTCACCAACACGATACGATGATTGGTCGCGGTCTTCAGACCCGACCAATCACTGATCTTAGCGCAAAACTTAAACACTATTGTGCTGATTGATCGCCGATGCTGCCCGCGACCAATCACTTATTTGTGCGCCAAATTTAAATATCGGCCGCGACCAATCACCACAGGGGTGTTTAAATGTGGAGCCAAGATCGGTGATTGGTCGCGGCCGATATTTAAATTTGGCGCCCAAATCGGTGATTGGTCGCGGCCGATATTTAAATTTGGCGCCCAAATCGGTGATTGGTCACGGTCAGCGACCACGACAAATCAGCCCAATAGTGTTTAACTTTGGCGCCAAGATCAGTCATTGGTCGCGGGCCAAGACAGAAACCAATCATCAATTTGTGCGGCAATTTTAAATAGCGTCCGCGACCAATTTGATGTCAGCGCCGCTGCCTGTCCGGATACTTCCGCTGCAAGAACCAGGGACATGAGCGGGCGCTCGCAGCAGAAGTATCCCAACCCGCAGCGCCGCTCCGCGGTCCTCCCTTCACACCCTAGCCGCATGGATGTCAGCGGCGCTGCCTGTGCGGATACTTCCGCTGCGAGAACCCGGGACATGAGCGGGCGCTTGCAGCAGAAGTATCCCGACCCGCAGTGCCGCTCCCCGGTCCTCCCTTCACACCCTAGCCGCTGATGTCCCCACAGTATCCGCATGGTGTTACAAAGGTCCGGACATTTGTGTTAAAAATCGCTGCCCGTGACCAATCACCTATTTGGGCGCCAAATTTAAATATCAGCCGCGACCAATCAGCACAGCGGTGTTTAAATGTGGAGCCAAGATCGGTGATTGGTCGCGGCCGATAATTAAATTTGGCGCACAAATCGGTGATTGGTCGCGGGCAGCGTCCGCGACCAATCAGCACAGTAGTGTTTAACTTTGGCCGCAAGATCAGTGATTGGTCGCGGGCCAAGTCCACGACCAATGATTTGTGCGGCACATTTAAATAGCGGCCGCGACCAATTGAACCCGCAGCGCCGCTCCCTGGTCCTACCTTCACGGCCTAGCCGCATGGATGTCAGCGGCGCTGCCTGTGCGGATACTTCCGCTCCGAGAACCCGGGACATGAGCGGGCACTCGGAGCAGAAGTATCCGAACCCGCAGCGCCGCTCCCCGGTCCTCCCTTCACACCCTAGCCGCTGATGTCCCCACAGTATCTGCATGGTGTTACAAAGGTCCGGACATTTGTGTTAAAAAACGATGATTGGTCGCTGCCGCTGCCCGCGACCAATCACCGATTTCGGCACCAAATTTAAATATCGGCCGCGACCAATCACCGATCTTGGCTCCACATTTAAACACCGCTGTACTGATTGGTTGCGGACGCTATTTAAATGTGCCGCCCAAATCGGTGATTGGTCGCGCACAGCGTCGGCGACCAATCAGCATAGCGGTGTTTAACTTTAGCGCCAAGATCACTGATTGGTCGCGTGCGGAGAGCGCGACCAATCAGCGAATCGTATTGCTGTGCGGGGAGCGGAATCGTATTAGTGAGGACCGGGGAGCGCCGCTGCCTGTGCGGCTACTTCCACTGCGAGAAGCCTGGAGAAGAGCGACTGCTCGCAGCAGAAGTATCCCGACCCGCAGCGCCGCTCCCCGGTCCTCCCTTCACACCCTAGCCGCTGATGTCCCCACAGTATCTGCATGGTGTTACAAAGGTCTGGACATTTGTGTGAAAAATCGCTGATTGGTCGCTGGCGCTGCCCGCGACCAATCACCGATTTGGGCGCCAAATTCAAATATCGGCCGCGACCAATCAGCACAGCGGTGTTTAAATGTGGAGCCAAGATCAATGATTGGTCGCGGCCGATATTTAAATTTGGCGCCCAAATCGGTGATTGGTCGCGGGCAGCGCCAGCGACCAATCAGCGATTTTTCACACAAATGTCCGGACCTTTGTAACACCATGTGGATGCTGTGGAGACATCAGCGGCTTGGGTGTGAAGGGAGGAACGGGGAGCGGCGCTGCGGGTCGGGATACTTCTGCTGCGAGCAGTCGCTCATCTCCCGGCTTCTCGGAGTGGAAGTATCTGCACAGGCAGCAGCGCTCCCCGTTACTAACTTATACGATTCCGCTCCTCGCTCCTCACCAATACGATTTGCTGATTGGTCGCGCTCTCCGCACGAGACCAATCAGTGATCTTGGCGCTAAAGTTAAACACCGCTCTGCTGATTGGTCGTGGCCGCTGCCCGCGACCAATCACCGATTTGGGTGCCACATTTAAATAGCAGCCGTGACCAATCACAGATCTTAGCTAGTGTTGAGCCACCCCCGTAGTGTTCGAGTTCGGTTCGGTTCGTCGAACACCCGTGTGTTCGCCGAACTGTTCGTCGAACTGTTCGTCGAACACCTTCGAACACCGTTAAAACCAATGGCAGGCAAACAAAAACACATAGAAACACATAGAAAACACCTTCAAAGGTGTCCAAAAGCTGACAAACTGCTCAGAAGACATAACTAACACATGGAAAAGTGACAAGTACATATAGTCATGCAAAAATAAAAGAGGTGGAGGAGTAAAAGGAGGGGGAGACACAGATATAGGCATGTCATGCCCTTCTAAAATCCAAAAAGTGAGAAGCCGACACGGCCAGTCCGTTCCTGCCCGTGCCACCTCCGTGTCGCCGGGTTTGTGCCAGAGCCGCGGTGGACCCTGACGGCCAGCCCCCCTCTCCTAATACTGGTGCCTGTCCGCTGGTGGGTCGAGCCCCCCGCGGTGGGGGGGGAGTAACATCTGCAGAAGAAAGACCATCTTCCAGCCAAACTAACATGTTGACTTCTTTTCGTGGACAATGTGATACGATCCCTTTGTTACGGACACGCCCATCGCTACAAATTCCAGATGAGGCACAGAAACAGCAGGTGCTTCAGCGGATATCAAGTGCTCCTTCAAGTGGGCTCTCCTCCACCTCAACTTCAACATCACAAATACTCCAGTCCTCAGAGGTGTCACCCCAATCGCACTTGCTTCCTCACAGCTCCCAAGTCTCCAGATGCCCGTCTGAGTATGGGGTAACACAGATGGTTGAGTCTGCACAGCTGTTTACTCATACTATAGCCTGGGAAACGGAGGTCTGCTCCAGAGCTTCTGTTAATCCAGACAAGGAAATGATCTGCACTGATGCCCAGAATCTTTATAAGTCGGATCCAGGACCAGATGAAGAAGGTTCTGAGCATAATGTAGACCCTCGATGATGAGACTCAAATACCTGATTGGAGCGACAACTTGACTTTTCGGTCAGGGCAGGAAGAGGTTGGCTTTGAGGACGACGGGTGTGATAACACACAGGGTGATGATGACAAGGTTGGAGATCCCACTTACTGTCAACCCACAGTCAGCCAGTCGATGTGGTCACCCGGGCCTTTGCCTGGCCTTTGGGATGTCGCGGTGGTCGGCTCCCTGGCCCGTACCCTGGGGTCACTCTTTAAAAGGGTGGATAATTGTTAATTTTATAAGAGTTTGTGACACCACCTCTGGTATCTGGTGAGAAGCACCAGCGCTGCAGCAGTCCACTGAGGCCCGTGATAAGGCAGCTCGATGGTATAGCTCCCCACAGGTGGAGCTAGGTCTCAGGGCAGCGTATGCAGGGGGAATGCAGGACAGGCGAGACCCAGCTGGGTCAGAGCAAGAACGGAAACGGACACGGTAGTCACTTCAGTACCTTTTACTGGAGGAAATTCAGGCACATCCTGGAGCACTGTAGGGTGAAGGGTTAATATCAGGATCCTCCCCAATGAGCGGGTGTAGGGCCTCCTGTTTCTTGCCTCTGCGCAGTAAGTTTCTGACCTGCCTGGAGCTAGGCCTAACTTTGTCTCTGTCCTGCGCTGGCTGACCTTGTGGTAGGGCCTTCTCTTGAAGTTCACGCTCCCAGTATGCGGGGCCTAAGCGTCTCCTGGCTCTGTTACGTATCAGCACCTTAGCGATCCTGGGACTTGTAGTTCTCCAGGGATTCCGGTTATGCCTTACTGGGTCATAGAGATCCCGGTAAGCTCGGATCCGGTGTACGGTAAATGCTTCGGGGTGAGCTGGTTAAGCTCCTCTGCCCCTTATGTACTAACTCGCCACTCGCCTTCGGCCTACTCGGGCCCTCAATAGGCTATACACACTAACGGCAGCTTGCCGCGCTTCACCGATCTTATGACGCCGGCACACCTTAAGCTCTATCTGGGCTCCCTGAATCTAGCTAGCAGGAGCCTCGTGCTCCACTGCTGAACTATTAACTGAGTTCTCTAGACTAGACTGAGCTCCACTGCAGACTGACCTCTCTTAGGCTTCTCTACTGCAGGAACTCTTCAGAGGAACTGAACTGCCTAGCTCCACCTTCCCTATTTATATCCCTAACGGGCTCCCTCTGCTGGTCTGAGGTGGAAGGTGGAGATGTGTGAATGTTTATGGGGGCCTCTTGTGGAGGATTCCATCAATACATTCTTCTAGGATCTGTGATACCAAGCGCAGCGGGGCGTCACAGATGCTATTGACGACGAGGTTAGGTTGCGCCTTCCTGGACAGAGACGGAGTACTGGAAGCACGTCAACAACTGCATCCTCAACCACAACTCCGCCTCTGACCACAAGTCGTAGTGGCTCTTCAGGTCGCATGGGCTCTAAGCCTTGCATAGCCTGGGCATTTATTCAGATCGATAAGGATGACCCAACTCATGTTATCTGTAATATTTGTCACCAAAAGCTAAGTAGAGGCCAAAAAATCCATAGTTTGAGTATTTCATGCATGTACCGTCACATGGATATGAAGCATAAGTTGCAGTGGGAAGCTCACTGTGCTACAATGCGGCCTAGCAGGCTGGGCCAACCACCGTCTGCCCCATCTTGTGCATCCGCGGCCTCTTCATCCTCTGTGACTGGGGGGACAGCAGTCACACGTGTTTTTGGACGCAGACCTGCCACCTCTTTACCTGCAACAGCCAGTGTGATTGGCAGGTCGTCAGTTCATTGGGAAGTGGAAACACCTGCTGGTGTTGAGAGCTCTCTGACATCGAGAGCACCACCTTTGGATCAAGGCAACCTAACATGTCCACCTGCATCTTCCTCACAGACCGGCAGTTTGCCAGGGACACCCTACTCAACCCCGTCAAAGCACAACAGCCAGCCCTCGGTCCCTCAGATGTGGACAGGTAAAAGACCATTTCCTCCTAGCCATGAGAAAGCTAAGAGGTTGAATTTCACCATCTGCAAGCTGTTGGCTACAGAAATGCTGCCTTTCCGCCTGGAGGACACAGTGGATTTTTGAGACCTTATGTCCGTCGCAGTGCCCCAGTACCAGATGCCCAGTCGGCACTACTACAAAGAAAGGTGTGCCTGCGCTCCACCAGCATGTTGCACACAACATCACCGCTTGTTTGAGAAACTCTGTGTGTGACAGGGTGCATTTCACAACAGACACTTGGACGAGTAGGCATGGACAGGGGCGTTACATGTCGCTGACAGGGCACTGGGTAACTATGGTGACAGCAGGACAAGGGGCTGCTGTCCAATTCTTGCCGTCCCCGCGAGTTGTACGTCAATCCTCTTTATCTAGAAGTTCCTCCACTGCTTCTGCCTCCTCAACCTCCTCTGGGTCCTCCACCTGCACCCAAAGCCTGTCTGGTAATGCCACCTGCTTTCTAACTGTGCACCTCCTTACTATGCTGGCAGCAGGGCTCAACGGCATCAGTGTTTACTTTGAAATGTCTGGGAAATGTGAGTCACACAGCTGAGGACTTGTGGTCAGCTCTGGAGACCCAGTTTCATGAATGGCTGTCCCACTGGACCTGCAACCAGGGAAGGCCGTGTGTGACAATGCTGCAAACCTGGGTGCGGCCCTTCGCCGGGGCAATGTTACACACGTGCCTTGTATGGCTCACGTGTTGAACCTGGTTGTCCATAAATTTTTAGCCCACTATCCCGGACTAGATGGCCTTCTGCAGAGGGCACGGTCGCTGTGTGCTCACTTCCGCCGTTCGCATCCCGCAGCTCAACGACTTACATCTCTACAGAAGTCGTTGGGCCTGCCAGTTCACCGGCTGAAATGCGATGTGCCGACACGGTGGAATTCAACTCTGCACATGTTGCAGTGACTGTGGCAGCACCGACAAGCCCTGGTGCAATAGTTTCTGACGTATAGCCTGGGTCAACGAGATCCAGAGGTGGGGCAAATCACACAGCAGGAGTGGTCTCAGATCAGGGACCTATGAAGTTGACGCGCCCCCTGGGCCGTGGGGTACCCGGAGCCGGGCCGGTAGACGCTGGGGGTTGTAGTCACTGTGGCGGTGACCCGGTCCGTGACCCAGGGCGGTCAATCCAACGGTAATTTGTATATATGGATTTTATAATGTCCGACTACGCCACCTGTGGAGTGCGGCCAAAGGGGTTGCCGCTGCGGAACAGTCCTCTGAAGCTGGTGGTTTTGCTGCAATGGTATTATTACTCACCACAGGAAGAGTATAGCTTCAGGGCAGTGTGGGTGGATGATGGTGGTTGTAGTGCAGGGAGTCAGTAATGAACACAGAGTCCGTGTGATGCAGTCCCAAGATCTTTACTCACAGTTGTTGCAGTCCAGATTACAGGTACCAGAGCTATCTCACCCGTCGTGCTGTGCGTACTCAGTGAGGGGCTCAGTCCACCCCCAGATAGCTCCGGAGTACTTAGCAGGACCCCCTTCTGTGTGTCCTTTCTCTGGCCTTCTCCCTGCACCTCACACCCAGTGACACTTCTATCCGGTATCCTCGGGCCTTGGCGGGCGACTTGTGTTCCGTCCCCTGGGTCCTATGTGGCTACCTTCTTAGTGAGACTGGTGTGGACTTTTGCCTGCAGTACATGAAATGCTTCATCCTCCGGTTTCTAGTTGAGCCTTGCTGTTTCTCCTCTAGTTGAGGGACCGGTTCCCCTTATCTGGCCTGACCCCTCTACCTCCTGGTAGCAGCGGGAGTACAGGTGGCCTTCTGCATGGCCCGTAGCCCTAGGGTCCCTTCGGTTCCTGGAGCCTTCCTGCTCCCACTCCTCTCTTCTCTCCTTCAGTCCTGGGCCTCCCAGGCTAGGCCCGCCTCCGGAGCAGAGCTCATGCCGAGCCTCTGCTCCTGTCACTTTTCCTCCTCTGACTGGCTTGCTCTTTCTAAGATGGCTTCCTATTTATATTCTCCCTGTCATGTGCTCCCCTAAGCTGCTCCCCTAAGCACCCACTACATAGGATCCTCCCACCAGCTAGGGACCTGGGACTGTGCTCTCCCTTAGGAGCAATCTCGCCCTAACCCCACTGTGGGTATGTGTTGGATGCAGGTGTTAGGGTCCCGAGCCATACGCCTTCCTTACCTGAGGGTGAGATACCACACCTCTGGGTGAGATGCAGTAACTCTGTGGTGACTGCACTCTCAGGGGCACCACACACCTTTCTGCACAGTTTTGAAATGGCGACGAAGATGTTTAGTGCTGACAACGATGCCATTATCAGCATAACTATTCCGGTGATTTACATGCTGGAGCACACATTAAACAGAATTCAGAGTCAGGTGGTTGGACAAGAGGAGGTGGAGGAAGTAGAGGAGGAGTCGTATGCGGAAGGGATAACATCTCCAAGGTCCAGACGGTTGGCAGCACCAAGGAGGCAGGCATGGGAGGGTGGGGGAGAGGGATTAAACAGGGCGCATGGTAGCAGCCAAACTGTTGAGGAAGGTGCAGGAGCCGAGGAAGAAGTGGAGGATGAACTGGCGATGGGCATGGAAGACTCATCAGATGAGGGAGACCTTGATCACATTTCTGTTGTGCGAGGTTGGGGGGAGAGGGCAGAGGAAAGAAGCATGATTCTTACCTCGCTACCAACACAACAAGGACTTGGTCCTCCTGGATGCGCAAGACACATGAGTGCCTTCTTGCTGCACTACCTGCAACATGACCCTCAGATTGCAGAATTCGAAGTAATCTCGACTACTGGGTTGCCACACTCTTAGATCCCCGGTACAAAAGTAAATTTGCCGAAATAATTCCTGCCATAAAAAGGGATTGACGCATGCAGGAGTATCTGCAGACGCTGTTGCAGAATCTTACATGTGCTTTTCCACAAAACACCAGTGGTGCACGAAGTGAATCTCACAGTTCTAACTTGCCAACTGCGGGACTGTCGAGTCTTCATCACTCAAACCATAACAGTAACACAGTATCTGCTGGTAACAGCAATTTTGTGAAATCGTTTCACCACTTTTTTAGACCATCCTTTGCAAGGCCACAGGAGACAAGAAGTCAATGCCTAGAGAGGATGGTGCAGGAGTATCTTCAAGTGAACATCAAAGCCATGATTGTGTCACTGGACCCTTGCTCATTTTGGTATTCCAATCTGGAAAAATGGCCGGAGCTCGCCACTCACGCCTTGGAGATCTTGTCATGCCCTGCAGCCAGTGTTCTCTCTGAACGTGTGTTCAGCGCTGCTGATGGTGTGCTGACAGATAAGCGCACGCAGCTGTCCACTGAGAATGTAGACAGACTCACGTTCATAAAGATGAACAAATCATGGATTCGCAAGGACTTTTCTAATCCTGTGTTATCCTTGGGAGGCTAAAAGCTTGAGGATTTGGTAATATCACCTCACCAACCGTTATAAGCAACTGTGGGGCAATTGATGCCACTTAACCCTAGAACGCATGACCATAAAAATCTACACTTTCATATACCTGGGGCCTTTTAGGCCCGTGTGCAAATAACATTGAATAACTCAAACTCAAATGACAAACAACTATATACATGAAGAATACCTAGAGTTTCAAAATTCTAACTAAAGTAATCTTGCAGAAAATAGAAAACAATTAACAGGGCGGGACTGCGAGGCCCCAGGTATGCGTTCTAGGGTTAAGTGGTGTCTGTGCCACAATTTTTGGGAAAAAATGGAAACTCTTTTTGGAGTCCCCTTGCTGTGTCTTACGTGACGTTGGCATCGTCAATTCCAGGTGGGTTGGGTCGCTCCCCCCCCCCCTTTTAACTGTAAGAAACTACATACACTATGGCTTGGGGTAACACAGATGATTGAGTCTGAAGAGCTGTTTACTCAGAGGTCTGCTCCAAATCTTCAGTGTCTGCTAGTCAGCGTAGAATTTTTAACTGCATCTAGCCTAGGCAATACTTTGGGCGTAGTAGCCCAGCTGCGAAGCAAGCTGCACCGCCTGTGTATCTAATAAGAATTTTTAAATGCATCTAGCCTAGGCAGACTGTGGGGACCCCCAACCAAACCCAGACGCTCAGCCTCCCTACCGCCCCCCTTTCCTTGACAATACAATAATGTAACTCTTACAACTGGATGGGTAAGGATCGGTCACAGCTTTATTAACTCTTTATACTCATTCCATTAGAAAGACATTTTATTTCTAAAATAATTCAGCTTGTTGCAGCATGCCCTGTGTCTCCACTCCGGCAACTTGGCCAACAAGTGTAACTCTCCAACATGTCCTTTCTATTTCCAGGCCACGGAGGATCCTGCGTACTCGTATGCAGGACTCTGACCCCCACCCATCACTCTTAACGCTTGTTCCACTCCATCCTGGAGTCCTGACAGGAATATGTCCAGTCCAATATCCATTAAGTGAACACCGTCGGGCCGTATGAGGCCTGCTTTATCTCCTTCCAGTTGTCGGTGTCGTACCACTACACCGCCTCTGTCTCTTCTAAATTTTGCCATCCGAATATTTATTACCCGCCTTGTCCGTTCGATGGCCGTGATGTCTCGCGCACCTTGCCATACCGCTATCGGCACAATCTCTGACCATACTATAGCTAGTTTTGTGAAAAATTCTCTGAAGCGCTCAGTGTCTAGTTTCATTATTGCCATTAGTTATGCGCTCGTGTGATGACCTAGGTTGTTTCCCCCGGCCTGTATAACTAAGATGACCAGACATCTTGCCTCTCTCCCTACCTTGATTACCTCCATTAGTACCTGTGGCCATAGCAGGCCTCTAATACCTCTCCAGTTGAAATATGTGTAATGAAACTCTAATTTCCTCCCGCCTGGGCGGACTTTCGCCCTTTAATCTGCCCAATATATATACGAGTGGCCTATCACCCACACTGTTGGCTTAGCGTCACCTGTAAAAGAAACAAACCACGTTAGGATAACAAGTCCGGTCTTATGTATCTTGCCAAACACGTGGATCACCATCTCTCTATCCTCTGACTTCCGTTTCTGACAGTCCTGCTCTTGCTGCTTCTGTGGCCGCGCCTATGCGGAATGAGTGTGTCCCGTAATCTTTGGCGTGGTTCCCTGCCGATGTTATGCATTTATTAAATATAGCTTGGAACTGGTATCTTGATAATGGCGTCCCATCAATGTGTGATAGGAACAAATTACTTTGTGATCTGATGGTTAGATATGGTTTTACTATTGTTACCCGACTCAGTGTACCGTTTGTGGGTTGTAGAAGTACCCAAGTGCCCCTGCCCGCTGGAACCATTTTCGATTTGTGTATGCGTAGACGTATTGCATTATTGGCTATGACTACGTCCTGGTGTAATAAGCCTCCACTGGTGCTAATTTTGGATTGAGGGACTAATTCGCTTATGCATAGCGCCCCGAAGAAGGCGATCACAAATGCAGTAGACAGTAGTGTTGCTTCAAATTGTGAGTGTCATGTTAATGGTGTTAGGGATATGATGTGAGAAATCAGTTTTAGTGACACGGGACGGGACGTCTACACTCCTGACTTGGCTGACCCCTTTTCCACCCTTTTATGGATTGTCTGATGATGAATCTTTGTCACATCTCCCCAATTCAGTAGTTGGAAGTGAAATGCTACTCCGGTCAGACACCGCTGCGCTGACGCCCCTGATATGCCCCTCATCATTAGCTGGTGGAGAAATTCTATGGTGACTTGTGATCTGGCTTGTTCACATTGGTCAACCCGTCTGCCTGCTACTAGTCGTGTCCACTCTTCCCATGCCTTACCGTATGCTTGCCACGTCGACGGGGCAACTGACGCTCTGATTAATGGCATCAACTATTCGCCACTAGATCCCATAGGGAGGGTGGGCAACTGTTGTCCCGATGGGTGGGCATTGTGGAAGAGCTCTGTGAAAATCTGCCAATTGAATTGTTATAAAGCGTTAGCAGCAGCTTTAGACCCCTCAGCATAGTGGCTAGCGCGGACTCATACATTGTGTTTTAGGCACAGGAATGCTAGCCTGGGTAGTAGGCCTAGCACTGGGAGAGACTATGATGCCATCTTATTAATGCAGTGCGCTTAGCTGGTGTTTTTTGTTATGAAGCGTATATTTTTGTAAGCCAGGAGCGCGCCCCATATTTCTATTGCTACCACTATTGGGAAGAAAAATTATTTTCAGGGCTAGATGCAGCGAAAAATTATTATTAATTGAAAAGCTGGTGGAGCTTGGTATAGATGGCCTAATACAATGAGACCCACACACTGATAGAAGGCCAAATATTTTTTCAGAGGTAGATGCAGACAAAAAATTATTTTGAATTTGCAACCTGATGGAGGTCAGTATAGAAGGACTAATAGAACAAGTCCCACACACAGCTAGAAGGCCAAATATTTTTTCAGAGGTAGATGCAGAAAAAAATTATATTCAGTTTGCAACCTTATGGAGGTCAGTATAGATGGACTAATAGAACAAGTCCCACACACAGCTAGAAGGCCAAATATTTTTTCAGAGGTAGATGCAGAAAAAAATTATATTCAGTTTGCAACCTTATGGAGGTCAGTATAGATGGACTAATAGTACAAGTCCCACACACAGCTAGAAGCCCAAATATTTTTTCAGAGGTAGATGCAGAAAAAAATTATATTCAGTTTGCAACCTGATGGAGGTCAGTATAGATGGACTAATAGAACAAGTCCCACACACTGCTAGAAGGCCAAATATTTTTTCAGAGGTAGATGCAGATAAAAAATTATTTTGAATTTGCAACCTGATGGAGGTCAGTATAGATGGACTAATAGAACAAGTCCCACACACTGCTAGAAGGCCAAACATTTTTTCAGAGCTAGATGCAGAAAAATATTATATTCAATTTGCAACCTGATGGAGGTCAGTATAGATGGACTAATACAACAAGTCCCACACACAGCTAGAAGCCCAATATTTTTTCAGAGGTAGATGCAGAAAAAAATATATTCAGTTTGCAACCTGATGGAGGTCTGTATAGATGGATTAATAGAACAAGTCCCACACACAGCTAGAAGCCCAATATTTTTTCAGAGGTAGATGCAGAAAAAAATATATTCAGTTTGCAACCTGATGGAGGTCTGTATAGATGGATTAATAGAACAAGTCCCACACACAGCTAGAAGCCCAATATTTTTTCAGAGGTAGATGCAGAAAAAAATATATTCAGTTTGCAACCTGATGGAGGTCAGTATAGATGGACTAATACAACAAGTCCCACACACAGCTAGAAGCCCAATATTTTTTCAGAGGTAGATGCAGAAAAAAATATATTCAGTTTGCAACCTGATGGAGGTCTGTATAGATGGATTAATAGAACAAGTCCCACACACAGCTAGAAGCCCAATATTTTTTCAGAGGTAGATGCAGAAAAAAATATATTCAGTTTGCAACCTGATGGAGGTCTGTATAGATGAATTAATAGAACAAGTCCCACACACAGCTAGAAGCCCAATATTTTTTCAGAGGTAGATGCAGAAAAAAATATATTCAGTTTGCAACCTGATGGAGGTCAGTATAGATGGACTAATACAACAAGTCCCACACACAGCTAGAAGCCCAATATTTTTTCAGAGGTAGATGCAGAAAAAAATATATTCAGTTTGCAACCTGATGGAGGTCTGTATAGATGGATTAATAGAACAAGTCCCACACACAGCTAGAAGCCCAATATTTTTTCAGAGGTAGATGCAGAAAAAAATATATTCAGTTTGCAACCTGATGGAGGTCTGTATAGATGGATTAATAGAACAAGTCCCACACACAGCTAGAAGCCCAATATTTTTTCAGAGGTAGATGCAGAAAAAAATTATATTCAATTTGCAACCTGATGGAGGTCAGTATAGATGGACTAATAGAATGATGCTATGCCCAAAAGATTTTACTTCACTAGGTGCAGTAAAAAAATTGGTATTCTATACACAGGTGGTATATCTTGCAAATGCTGTGAAAAAACTTGCACAGCACTGGTACAGACCTGCCTGGCAAAAACTGATAGAAACTGATGTAACCTAGTCCTGAAAAGGACTCCAATTACAATTAGTCTTTACTCCCACAATCTATCTATTTAAGAGCACAGACCTGCCTGATAAAAGTCGTAGGAAATGCTGTAACCTAGTCCTTAAAAGGACTGCAATCACAACTATTCCCTACTCCCAAGCTATCTGTAGATTTGTGCGAAAATTGGCTTGAAATTAACAAGGTATAGCGCACACAGCAACAGCGGTGCCGTCTAACACGCAGCTGCAGCAGTGAGAAAATGGTGGCGACGGGGAAAATGGCTTGGTCTTATAGGGCAAGGACATGTGACATACACTGCCAATGACACATGCCCTTGCTTGTGTGAAAAAAAGCACTTCGCTCCGTGTGTGCGCTGCTGATAGGCTGACAGATTGCACCTCCCCACTGCAAATGCGGGAAAGAGAAAAAAAAATGGAGATCTTCATTGTTCCTGCAGAGATCCATCCCCTGCCCCTCCCCCCACCCCGCTGTACACTCAAACTGCGTATTAACATTAATTTTCATCATTACTGAGAAAAAATCCAGTTATGATTTTGGTGCACGAACAGTTATCGAACATAACCTCGAACAGCCGAATTTTTCTCAAATTGTTCGTGTTCGCCGAACGGCTCGAACACCGCCCAAAACAGCTCGAATTTGAGATTGGCGAACAGTTCAAGTAGAACAACGCTCATCTCTAATCTTAGCGCCACATTTAAACACTGCTGTGCTGATTGGTCACGGACGCTGACCGTGACCAATCACCGATTTGGGCGCCACATTTAAATAACGGCCGCAACCAATCACCGATCTTGCCGCGACATTTAAACACTGCTGTGCTAATTGGTCGCGGACGCCAGCCGCAACCAATCAGCGAGATTGGCGCCAAATTTAAACAACGCTCTGCTGATTGATCGAGGTCGCTGGCCGAGATCAATCAGCAGTATTGGCGCAAAATTTAAACCCCACTCTGCTGATTGGTCGCGGTTGCCGGCCGCGACCAATCAGCAGTATTGGCGCCAAATTTAAATCTCACTCTGCTGATTGGTCGCGGCCGTCGGCAGCGAACAATCAGCGAGATTGGCGCCAAATTTAAACAACGCTCTGCTGATTGGTCGCCGGCCGTGACTAATCAGCGATTTTGGTGCCAAATTTAAACACCCTCTCCATTCCTCACTAACACGGTTAGCTGATTGGTCGCGGCCGCCGCCCGTGACCAATCAGCGATTTTAGCCCAAATTTAAACAACGCTCTGCTGATTGGTCGCGATCGCCGGCCTTGACCAATCAGCAGAGCGATGCAGAGCGGGGTTTAAATTTGGCCCCAAAGTCGCTGATTAGTCGCGGCCGGCGGCCTCGAACAATCAGTAGTATTGGCGCCAAATTTAAACACGCTCTCCAGTCCTCACTAACACGGTTCGCTGATTGGTCGCGGCCGCCGCCCGCGACCAATCACCAATATTGCCGCCAAATTTAAACACCGCTTTGCTGATTGGTCGCGGTTGCCGAACGCGACCAATCAGCGATTTTGGCGCAAAATTTAAACACCGCTCTGCTAATTGCGCCCCGTCGGCCGCATACCTATTCTAGAATACCCGATGCATTAGAATCGGGCCACTATATATATATATGTATATAGATCTATATATAGATATATATGTATAAATATAAATATATATATACAGTATAGACCAAAAGTTTAGACACACCTTCTCATTTAAAGATTTTTCTGTATTTTCATGACTTTGAAAATTGTACATTCACACTGAAGGCATCAAAACTATGATGTGGAATTATATACTTAACAAAAAAGTGTGAAACAACTGAAAATATGTCTTATACTCTAGTTTCTTCAAAGTAGCCACCTTTTGCTTTGATGACTGCTTTGCACACTCTTGGCATTCTCTTGATGAGCTTCAAGAGGTAGTCACCGGAAATGGTCTTCCAACAATCTTGAAGGAGTTCCCAGAGATGCTTAGCACTTGTTGGCCCTTTTGCTTCACTCTGCAGTCCAGCTCACCCCAAACCATCTCGATTGGGTTCAGGTCTGGTGACTGTGGAGGCCAGATCATCTGGCGTAGCACCCCATCACTCTCCTGCTTGATCAAATAGCCCTTACACAGCCTGGAGGTGTGTTTGGGGTCATTCTCCTGTTGAAAAATAAATGATGGTCCAACTGAACGGAAACCGGATTGAATGGCATGCCGCTGCAAGATGCTGTGGTAGCCATGCTAGTTCAGTATGCCTTCAATTTTGAATAAATCCCCAACAGTGTCACCAGCAAAGCACCCCCACACCATCACACTTCGTCCTCCATGCTTCACGGTGGGAACCAGGCATGTAGAGTCCATCTGTGCACCTTTTCTGCGTCGCAAAATGACACGGTGGTTGGAACGAAAGATCTCATATTTGGACTCATCAGACCAAAGCACAGATTTCCACTGGTCTAATGTCCATTCCTTGTGTTCTTTAGCCCAAACAAGTCTCTCCTGCTTGTTGCCTGTCCTTAGCAGTGGTTTCCTAGCAGCTATTTTACCATGAAGACCTGCTGCACAAAGTCTCCTCTTAACAGTTGTTGTAGAGATGTGTCTGCTGCTAGAACTCTGTGTGGCATTGACCTGGTCTCTAATCTGAGCTGCTGTCTCGGATAAACTTATCCTCAGAAGCAGAGGTGACTCTTGGTCTTCCTTTCCTGGGGCGGTCCTCATGTGAGTCAGTTTCTTTGTAGTGCTTGATGTTTTTTGCAACTGCACTTGGGGACACTGTCAAAATTTTCCAAATTTTTCAGACTGACTGACCTTCATTTCTTAAAGTAATGATAGCCACTTGTTTTTCTTTACTTAGAATTTGTATTATGGCAAGAAAAAAGCAGCTAACAGTCTATTCAGTAGGACTATCAGCCGTGTATCCCCCTGACTTCTGCACAACACAACTGATGGTCCCAACTCCATTTATAAGGCAAGAAATCCCACTTATTAAACCTGACAGGGCACACCTGTGAAGAGAAAACCATTTCCGGTGACTACCTCTTGAAGCTCATCAAGAGAATGCCAAGAGCGTGCAAAGCAGTCATCAAAGCAAAAGGTGGCTACTTTGAAGACCCTAGAATATAAGACATATTTTCAGTTGTTTCACACTTTTTTGTAAGTATATAATTCCACATGTGTTAATTCATAGTTTTGATGCCTTCAGTGTGAATGTACAATTTTCAAAGTCATGAAAATACAGAAAAAATTTTAAATGAGAAGGTGTGTCCAAACTTTTGGTCTGTACTGTATATAGTATATACACATATATCAATATACAGCCATGGCCAAAATTGTTGGCACCCTTTAAATTGTTCTAGAAAATGAAGTATTTCTCCCAGAAAATGATTGCAATTACGCATGTTTTGTTATACACATGTTTATTTCCTTTGTGTGTATTGGAACAACACAAAAAAGACTTTTTGGTAAATCACATCATTCTACTGTTTACTGAAAATGGAATGAGGCATATAAAAAAGAACACAGTACCTACAGTCAAATATGATGGAGGTTCAAAGATGTTTTGAGGTTGTTTTGCTGCCTCTGGAACTGGGTGCCTTGACTGTGTGCAGGGAATCATGAAACCTGATGATTACCAAAGTTTTTGGGTATCAGTGTAGTGCCCAGTGTCAGAAAGCTGGGCTTGCATCTTGGGTCAAGGGTCTTCCATCGGGACAATGACCCCAAACATACTTCAAGAAGCACACAGCAATGGATGGAAACCAAGCACTGTAGAGTTCTGAAGTGGCCTGCAGTGACTCCAGTTCTAAATCCCTTTAAACACCTATGAAGAGATCTTAAAATTGCTGTTGGGAGAAGGCACCCTTCAAATATGAGAGACCCGGAGAAGTTTGCAAAAGAATAGTGGTCCAAATTTCTAGTTGAGAGATGTAGAAAGCTTATTGATGGTTATAGGAAGTGATTGCAGTTATTTATTCCAAAGGGTGTGCAACCAAATATTAAGTTGAGGGTGCCAACAATTTTGTCCGGGCTATCTTTTGGGGTTTTGTGAGCAATAATGTCCAATTTGTCTTTTTTTTCTATGCTTTTTGTGTTGTTCCTATACACACAAAGGAAATAAACATGTCCATAACAAAACATGTGTAAATTTAATAATTTTCTGGGAGAAATACTCAATTTTCTGGAACAATTTAAAGGGTACAAACACTTCCGGCCATTACTGTAGACCTGGTATTTTTTTATTTTACTTACTTGGTCTAGATGCTCCTTTATGCACATGCTCTTTAATATCAGTATCTGTATCTATTTCATTATTTATCATATATGTACTACAAGAAATATTTTTATGATTTTGGAGATTACATTCCCCATGCATATCATTATCTAATGCCTGTTTAAAAAGGTATTTTTTAATTTTCAACAAGTGTGGAGCTTTTCTTTTTAATAGGATGCAATTCCAGAAATGCCAAAATATTAATTTATAATTTTTTGTTCATATCTCAGTTGTCCAAAAATCTCAGCTCTTTGTAAAATAAAATTTAGTTTGCATCATTATTTTCTGAAATTTTTGACATAATTTTTTCTGTCAATAAACATGTACAAGGACTGAGCCGGCTCAATAATTGGAGGATGCTAGCTGAGTTATACAGCAAGCACCTACCTCTAATGTATTGATTGCTAAGTTTTAACAATTTGATGCCATGGTCAATCAGCAATAGCGGGATTTAAATGATGAAGATTCCGGAGTGTTGAATGGCAGTGAGATGGCTGCTGAAGGCTCCTGTTACAACCATCTTGGCACTGTTATAAAACCCATCCTATAGCTGGGCTTCATAAGAGGTTGGTAAATTGACAATACACTGCATTACTGTGGTTTTGCAGTATATGGTATAACCAATAAAACCTTTGCAGTTTTAAGTTCCTTATGGGACTAAACATGTTAAAAAAAGCATAAAAAAAGTTTTAAAAAAATAACAAAAAAAAAGCAAAAATACTAAAATTTCAAAACAGACCCCTTTTCCAAATCCAAAATAAAGAAATTAAAAATAAAAATAAATCTTAAATGCATGATGCATATGTGATGGGGCTCCATTTCAGCTAATCACCATCCTGTAGAATGTAAGCCAGCAAGGACAGGGTCCTCTTTCCTCTGTACCAGTCTATCCCACCTAGGACAACTTCTGCAAGGAGTTTGTATGTTCTCCCCGTGTTTGCGTGGGTTTCCTCCGTGTTCTCCGGTTTCCTATCACACTCCAAAGACGTACTGATAGGGGAATCTAGATTGTGAGCCCCGATGGGGACAGTGCCCATAATGTCTGTAAAGTGCTGTGGAATTAATGGTGCTATATGAGTAAAATAATAATATTAACCATTGTTTCTTACTGTAAGTGATATCTGTATTTTGTATGTAACAGCCTTTCAAGTACAGCACCATGGAATCAATGGTGCTAAAAAAATAAATAATAATAATAAAATAATAATAATTAAAAGAAGAGCCATGGATGCCGTTAGGTAAGAAGCAGTTTTTAGGGCTTCGATCCACCAACCACAGATTACTAAAGTGGCTAATTGACTGGCTTCTGAAAATCGATGTGGACAAACTGTCATGCCCCTGGATTCGATAACTTGAGTTGTGTTCTGTGGTCGGCTTCTCTTGTGTGGTGCCACAGGAGATGCACCTTTTCTCTGGGTGTTTGGGTTCTGCTATTCTTGCTGCAGTCTGTCCTTCCCCTTCTGGTGTTTCCTACTGTTGATAGACATTGTTGGATTCATTCACTTGACTGCAATTTATGTTGCTTTGTGTGTGATTCAATTATTCCTTAGAGAAATGCTTTTCTAGCGATCCTAGGAGCTGCTAAGGACATTCAGGGTAAGCCGCTGTCGTGTAGGGGTGCTATTGCGTAATCTTAGGGTGTCAACCTTCGCAATCAGGCAGGGACAGACCAGTGTCAAAGAAGGGATTTACCTAGTCTGAACAGGGACCTGTCGGGTTCAGGTATGTGTCTCCCTGGTTTGTTCGTTACCTGTGTCAATGTGCTTTTGCAGTCATAACACCGACTCTACAATGGTACCAAAAAGAGCTGCAGCTTGCCCTACAAAGAGCAAGACTTTATTAAAGGAAAAATAAAAAAAGTATGAGTCTTAGAAAATGGCAACATAAGCTGATTATAAGATTCATCATTTATATAGGAAACAGTGCAGAAATTTAATATCGCCATAATCATGCTACACTTGAGAATCATCATACTAGTTAAAATTTTACCGCATAATGAACGTTGCAAAAAAAACAATCCAAATAACAATGGTGGGATTGTATTTTTATTATTCCCCTTCACAGTACATCTAATGGAAAAATGAAATGTTTCATTCAAAACTACATCTTGCCCAGCAAAAACATGACGTCATATACAGTTAGGTCCACATATATTTGGACAGAGACAACATTTTTCTAATTTAGGTTCTAGACATTACCACAATGAATTTTAAACAAAACAATTCAGATGCAGTTGAAGTTCAGACTTTCAGCTTTCATTTGAGGGTATCCACATTAAAATTGGATTAAGGGTTTAGGATTTCAGCTCCTTAACATATGCCACCCTGTTTTTAAATGGACCAAAAGTAATTGGACAATTAACTCCAAGGCTATTTCATGGACAGGTGTGGGCAATCACTTTGTTATGTCATTCTCAATTAAGCAGATAAAAGGCCTGGAGTTGATTTGAGGTATGGTGCTTGCATTTGGAAGGTTTTGCTGTGAAATAAACATGCAATCAAAGGAGCTCTCCATGCAGGTGAAACAAGCCATCCTTAAGCTGCAAAAACAGAAAAAACCCATCCGAGAAATTGCTACAATATTAGGAGTGGCAAAATCTACAGTTTGGTACATCCTGAGAAAGAAAGAAAGAAAGCACTGGTGAACTCATCAATGCAAAAAGACCTGGGCGCCCACGAAAGACAACAGTGGTGGATGATCGCAGAATAATCTCCATGGTAAAGAGAAACCCCTTCACAAGTCAACCAAGTGAACAACACTTTCCAGGAGGTAGGCGTATCAATATCCAAATCTACCATAAACAGATGACTGCATGAAAGTAAATACAGAGGGTTCACTGCACAATGCAAGCCATTCATAAGCATCAAGAATAAAAAGGCTAGACTGGACTTTGCTAAAAAACATCTAAAAAAGCCAGCACAGTGGAAGAACATTCTTTGGACAGATGAAACCAAGATCAACCTCTACCAGAATGATGGAAAGAGAAAAGTATGGCAAAGGCGTGGTACAGCTCATGATCCAAAGCATACCACATCAACTGTAAAACACGGCGGAGGCAGGGTGATGGCTTGGGCATGCATGGCTGCCAGTGGCACTGGGTCACTAGTGTTTATTGATGATATGACACAGGACAGAAGCAGCCGGATGAATTCTGATGTATTCAGAGCCATACTGTGAGCTCAGATCCAGCCAAATGCAGCCAAACTGATTGGTCGTCGTTTCATACTACTGATGGACAATGACCCACAACAACCAAGGAGTTTATTAAAGCAAAGAAGTGGAATATTCTTGAATGGCCAAGTCAGTCACCTGATCTCAACCCAATTGAGCATGCATTTCACTTGTTAAAGACTAAACTTTAGACAGAAAGGCCCACAAACAAACAGCAACTGAAAACCACCGCAGTGAAGGCCTGGCAGAGCATCAAAAAGGAGGAAACACAGCGTCTGGTGATGTCCATGAGTTCAAGACTTCAGGCAGTCATTGCCAACAAAGGGTTTTCAACCAAGTACTAGAAATTAACATTTTATTTACAATTATTTAATCTGTCCAATTACTTTTGGTCCCTTTAAAAGCAGGGTGGCACATGTTAAGGAGCTGAAACTCCTAAACTCTTCATTCAATTTTAATGTGGATACCCTCAAATGAAAGCTGAAAGTCTGAACTTCAACTGCATCTGAATTGTTTTGTTTAAAATTCATTGTGGTAATGTCTAGAACCAAAATTATAAAAATGTTATCTCTGTCGAAATATATATGGACCTAACTGTAGATAAATTGACAGAAAAAAAGTAATGCTTTCAGAAAAAAAATCAAAGAAAGAACAAATTGGATATCAAAAAAAAAAGTACAGAAGTATATAGGGTATATTGTACATATGTACGATATATATTCATCATCTATTTAGTATCAAATACTAAGATAAAAACATGCTTGCTGTTAATAGTTTATGCAACTAATCCAGTACATTCTCTGAATCATAAGATATGGTAAAAAGTTACCACGGAAAAAGTTCTGTTGCAATGAAAGCTAAGCTCTTCAGGAAGCTACGTAAATAGTGCTTGAAATGTAATGATTGGCATCAGGTGTTCACAGTTCATTAGCAACATCAGCATATTATGTCACTTAGGTAACAGCTTGTCACAACCTAATCACAAAATTAAGGAAGCAGCAACTATAAATCTGGCATGTGGTTCAGTACATCATATACCTTGTACTGAACAAGTAATATAATATTTAGTTAGTGTCTGCTTGGAATCAAAAATAGATATTATATTTCATGCAAAGAATTTGTCTACTAGTTTAAAAGGCGACAAGGTCTCAAATTAAATCTTTAGGAAAACAATAAAGCCGTTAAAAAATATTACAAAATATAGTAGGGAAGTTTAAGAATATTTGATACTTACTTATCATTACTTTTGTAAGTTTTCAAAGCTCTAATTCCTTTCAACTCCAAGACATTCTATTACGTAATGGGTGGACTGCTTTATACAGTTGATAAATCTGCAACAATGCTCAGGCATTTAGATGGTTGTCAGAAAGAGAGGCATCATTATTTTTTTAGAACATTGTGGTGGCCATAAAACTGTATTGAGGACTATGGGGGTGCATTATACTATATGGGCTATGGGGGTGCATTATCCTGTACGGGCTATTTGGAACATTATGCTGTATGGGGTATGGGGGTGCATTATACTGTGTGGATTATGGGGGTGCATTACATTGTATGGACTATGGAGGTGCATTATACTGTATGGGCTGTGGGGTGCATTATGCTGTACAGACTGTGGGGTGCATTATGCTGTAAAGACTGTGGAGTGCATAATGCTGTACCAACTATGGGGTGCATTATATTGTACTGGCTATGGGGTGCACTATGTTGTACGGGCTGTGGGGTGCATTATGCTGTATGGACTGTTGGTGCATTATGCTGTTCGCGATGTGGGGTACATTATGCTGTACTAACTATGGGGTGCATTATGCTGTATTGACTATGGGGTGAATTATGCTGTGTGGGAGCCTTTAAACTATATGCAAGCAATTATACAGTGTGAAGGTTTGTGTGGGGTCCATCATGCTGTGTGGGGGGAATTATACAGTGTGGAGAGGTATAGGGCAATTATATTGTATTTAGGCACATTATACTACATGGAAAGCTGTATAGGGGTCTCAGTTGAGGGATCATACTGTGTTGGGGTCACCATACTTTTCTGGGGCAGTTAAGGGGTAGGGTACAGTAGGGCCATCATACTTTATGAATGCAATGAAAGGGGGATCTAGGGCTCCAGTAGGAGAAAAATTAGAGGGCACATAGTACAACACAGTAGGTGCAGTAATAGGGACACATATGGCAGCAGTGGATCAGCATTGGGGTATCAGCATGATGAAGAGTTTGTGCAGGTTGGGAATAGATGAGGATGGTGCCTGAAATGTGAGAAGTCATATGGGTCTTTGTTGTAATCTCTGCAGCCGAGTCCTAGCTGGAAGAAGTTTTCGTGTCAGTCTGGGCAAGATGGAAAAGACTGGAAAAGTGAATGACTTCATCAGAAAGAGCATCATCTGTAAGTCACTATCTGTAACTGTACTGTAATCATTTATGTGTTCTTCAGCACGGATATCTACCGCTATATGGTTACCATATGGTGTTAATATCAGTGTTGGTCTTTGTATATAGATTTTTTTTGTAACATTTCTGTCATCTGCTGAGGTTCTCCTACTTCCACTATTCGGTTGCTTCGCAATAGTTGTAATCAAGGTTGCAAACAAAAGTTTCGCCCCCCCTGCTCCTCGAACCAAACCCCTAGCTATGCCACTGCTCTGTGATCTACACAGACACACCATTCCCCTGCCTGTGCCAGCATTGGGGCTATAACAAAAACACCTACAGTAAATTAGACATAAAGGACCAAATGTTTTTTCTGTCATTGCGACAACCTGGTGCACTTCAGCACTTCAGCAAACACAGATACACCATCTGAATAGCCTGGTTCAGTTGTACCTAGGCTTTGACCTTTATCAGGCAGAAAGCTCAACTCCTGATTCCATGGATTTCTGTGTCAACAAATTGGACCAGTGGCAAGAACTGGCCCAATTTCCTATGGGAGTACTGTCATGTTCAGCCTCCAGTATCATGTCAGAAAGCGTATTTAGTGATGCCGGTGGATTTATCACATCAAAGTGGATTAGGTTATCCCCCACAAGCGTGAAAAACATAACATTTATAAAAATTAATCACACATGAGTCAGTACAGACTTTCATGTAATGATAGCTGACACCAATTATTGAATTCACCATACAATCTATCTGTTTGCCTGACTGACCGTTAACTTTAGTCTACACCAGTGTTTCCCAAACCCCATCCTCACGGACCCCCACAGGTCATGTTTTCAGGATCTCCTTAATATTACACAGGTGACTTAAGTATCATCAAGGCATCAGGAATTCTCTCACCTGTGCAATACTAAGGAGATCCTGAAAACATGACCTGTGGGGGGCCGTGAGGATGGGGTTTGGGAAACACTGGTCTACACTGTTCTGCTGCTGTCAGTGCTGATTGATGGCACTCTGACAAGCATCTACTCCCTATCCATCAAGTCAACTACACTGCAGTACTGCTACTGCGGGGGTTATCATTGATCACCCTACACTGCTAAACATCTCCTTGCCTTCCCCATCTTAACTTTTTAACCGCTGCTCCTGCCACAGCCACTGCCCAACCATGCAAGTCACACATCTTCTGGCTGCCTAGTGTGGTTTTTAGTGCTAATAGTACTACTGAAGCTGAGAAACACTCTTATGTTTTTGTACCCTCAAGAAAAATCTCTCTATATTGGGCTCTTGTTTGAAAAGGGTTGGTAACAACAAGTCGTAATTTGCTCATGTTCAAAACAGTCCCACTGTTTTGTCTCCAGAAAAAGGGGATAATTTTTGAACTGCTAAATAAAAAAAAACAGTTGACCACAAAAAAGGATGATTTTCTTAATTTCTTTTTGAGAGACCATTACTTCTTCACGTTTAAAACAATATAGTACAATAGTATATTATACAATAGTAATAGTATATGAAAAAGCTATTCTTTCTTCATTTAGAAAGTGCAAAGAACATAATACTTACCAAACAGGAAAAAGGTATTGTACCTAATTGTGTGAAAATGCCACGGCTTCTTCCTTTTGCACCACCCACGTATAACCAACAGCAGTAAATGCATCAGCTTACCCAAAATAACAATTTTTAAACCGTTTCTTCAATTAAGTGTTCAACTAAGGTAGCCTAAAAAGTCTGTAATGTAGTTTATTGTTTAAGGGATGTTCTTAAGATTTAAAATTGCTTTAAGTAAAAAACACCATTAATATAAGCAAGTTTGTGATTGACCTATTTGCAGTCATTTTCCTGCAATGAAAGATTTTATCTTTTATAGTGTACAGCTCATTTCCATGGAACCTGGTTTCTACTACCTGGCTAAAGGCCCCATCACAAATAACGAGATTGCTAGCGAGATCGCTAATGAGTCACGGTTTTAGTGTCGCAATAGCGATCTCGCTAGCGATCTCTTTATGTCTGACAGGTAGCAACGATCAGGCCCCTGCTGTGAGATCGCTGATCGTTGCAAATCTTCCTGGACCATTCCTGGGTCGTTGCGCTCCCGCTGGGCAGTGTGCATCGCTGTATTTGACACCGTATCAAAGACCTCGTTAGCGATTCAGAACTGAGTCATGTAGGGGTGCATAAATTGGACTTTTCTGCGCTCCTCGTCCCCGATTGTTGGTCACTACTGCGTCCTTGTTTTTTCAGATCCCACCAGCGTTCTCCGGCTGTGACTCCACTTTGAAGAAATCAGGCATCTTTAGCGAGGTAGGTATTGTTTGGGGTCTCAAATGAGTTTCCATTTTTTATGGAGACGCTGTAGAGATCCCATCTGACTGGAGACGCAAGTGTTAAACCAAGGCCACCCAATCAGAACATAGTAGCGTCCACCAATTGGAGATGAGGGAGGCGCAGAAAAGTAATTTTATGTACGCCTTTCTGACACAGTACAGTCCCTATCAAGGTGTAGATCGTTGAAATAGCTGCTGTGTGAAAGCGTCCCAACGACCGCCGAGATCGTTGGTTAGATCGCTGGGGCGGCCGAGATCGTTGGAAAGTTCTGCATGTTTGCCATCTCCCCAGCGATCCCAAAACCGTGACGCAATAACGATCTCGCTAGCGATCTCGTTATGTGTGACAGGGCCTTAAGATTGCATGATAGTTACATTCCAGGAGAGGGGATAACTCTTAGCATCTCAATCATCTATTTTCAGTCTATTGATTTCTAAACAGCATTTAGCTGCTCACCTCCTTCTCTCCTCTCCCTTTAATCTTCTGAAGAGATACAGTTGTAAATCACCAGTCCAGAAGCTTTCACAGCAGGTCTCCTAATCAAGATTCTGGATGCCTGGAGCTGTGTGCTTGTTGATATGCCCTGTTATCTCTTTGTGTAAATACAAAGATAACAGTGTACACTCAAAAACAGTGTAGCACAAATAAATGATAGCTTGATGTGTTATTGCTGAACTTGTGATGGGCTTTATAGTTTTACTAATACTACAGTTCTGTTCACAAGAGTTGTCACTCAAGAAGGAGAGTCTGCCCAGCTAGAGAACAAGAATTAAGGAAACTGTAAGTAGACTGCATAGCTCTGATCTGCTTAAGAGACATTTTAGGAAATACATTTTATACATTTTGTGTAAATACAAAGATAACAGTGTACACTCAAAAACAGTGTAGCACAAATAAATGATAGCTTGATGTGTTATTGCTGAACTTGTGATGGGCTTTATAGTTTTACTAATACTACAGTTCTGTTCACAAGAGTTGTCACTCAAGAAGGAGAGTCTGCCCAGCTAGAGAACAAGAATTAAGGAAACTGTAAGTAGACTGCATAGCTCTGATCTGCTTAAGAGACATTTTAGGAATACCCCGTTAAATCTGCTGTTGGTTACTTCTCATAACCATCCGTTTTGCCCTAGCCTGATCGGTTGAAGTTAATTGTACATTCACAAGGCTGTGTTTGCATTATAGAGCTCAAAATGTATTCATTTTATTTAAAGGGAAACTCAGAGTGTTCTTCACATTTTTTCAGGAAGTTATAGGCATTTTAATTATGCTACTCGTGCAAATTTATTCGCAGTGAATTGTATCTTTGAGGAAAATCCATCGAAGTCAGCTAATTTAATTTTCAAAAGCTTCACTCATCTCTAGTGTTAATACATTTTTTCTTTCCTTACTTTGTACAATTCCTTGCATAACATATTTGTGAACAGTTACAGCTTCACTATTAGTGGGTATTTACACTGTTCAACATGGAATCATTGAAGTTGTGAAATTATGAAAATCACAGGATTGATAGACATGGAAAAGGGAACCTGACAACAGTTGCATACTGCCCGGACCACAGACAGCATGTATCAAACACTGGCTGTATAATTTCAGGCATATATGTTTGACTCTGAAACACTGCAGAGTTTCAGAAGAAGACACGCTAATAGCAGTCAGGAACCAAACCACAAATGTAACTAGTTGAAAATACTGGTCCTTGATGGCTTCTAGCAGCCAACTAGCAGGATTCTCCCTATACACGCAAGTAGGGAGAGACCTATCATTCAAGGAGAGCAGGTGGGAGGAAGCTGGTGGGTATTGACATTTTTGGCTAATCACCAGCAGGAGGCTTGGTTCCTGGCCAGCTTTTAAAGTATGTGTTTCTCTACAATGATTCAGCCTTTTCAAAGTCAAATATACAGATACATTCTGCCTGTGGATTCTTGAAAAGTTAAGCAGAATTAAATTCCACATAAATAAATTTGCCTCTAGTGCTATCATCTCAGCCTATGCATGTTGGGATCAGCCAAGGTCTCTCAGTTCAAGGATTCTGTTCATCTCCGTTTGCGAGTAGTGGCGATAACTGGCTCATCAACGAATAGAACACATCACGCAATCATCCCACATGACTTAATTCAATTTTTGAGGTTTCTTGTTGCTAAAAAAATTCATTTGATCTGTTTCTTTTATGTCTGTCCTACATTTCAAGGGATAGAGCAAGGTGCTTGAAAATTTGATAATTTGCAGATCTTAGCATCACCTGATATTTTCTTGATTTTAATAATGTTATAGGTTGCTCGGTACTCTTGGTGTTAAAATTTCAATGTTGAGTGGTGTATTTATATGGATTTTATTTCTGTTGTTACTGAGATTATGTATCTCCTCTTTTTTTCCACTGACCATTATAGATTTTCTTGATAGCTATTATGTATCATGGCTTTAATTTCATAATTAAATAAAGATTATGGGATTGAGAGTACATCAATATAGCACTCCCTTTTTTCTTTGGTTGATATTTTAGGTGAAGTAACAGAAGCATACTTTAATGTCATTTATAAAAATAAAAAAATGTGGAAATTATTTAGAATTATTAATAAAAAAAGAGTGGTTAGATTATACAAAATAAGACAATAAGGAACACATGCAAGAAAAATTTCTATAACAAAAATGCAAAAAAAACATTTATAGCTGACTTGTTTAACCCCTATACGACCCTGTCAGTAAAAGTACATAGTTGCCCTGCGACTTATGGACCAGCTACGTACTATTACGAGTGCTGTGATCACGCCCGCACAGAAGCGGTGCGGGGCGATCGCCACCGGATGTCAGCTGATTGTCACAGCTGACACCCAGTGCTATGTGCCAGGAGCAGTCCTGCACTGCTGCTGGCACATTAACCCCCAAAATGCTGCGATCGAAGTTGATCACAGCATTGCAGGGGCAAGAGGAGGTAAGCGCCGATGCTTAACTTCTCTGCTGGTGTCCCGCGCTGTCTGCGGCAGCTCCCGGATGTTGTCATGGTGACCCGATGTCATCATGACAACATCCGGGTTACCAGACATCAGGAAATTACTTTGGTCATGCACAGTGCATGACCAAAGTAACTTCTCCATGTGCAGCGCTGACAGGCTGCATAGTATAGGGAGCTGCTGCTTTCTATGCTATACAGGCGATCAGGCTGCAAAAAGTGAAAGTCCCATAGTGGGACAAAGTTTAAAAGCAAACAAAAGTGCCAGAAATTGAAAAAAAAAATTGTAAAAATATATAAAAAAAAAGAAAACAATAATCACCAAAAAATCAAAATATATTGTACCCATAATATTTATTTATTATAAAAAAAAATTAATAGAAGTACACATATTTGGTATCGCTGCGTCTGGAACGACCTGACCTATCAAACTGTCCCACTAGTTAACCCCTTTAGTGAACACAGTAAAAAAAATAAATAAAAAACACTGCGTTATCATCATACCGCCAAACAAAAAATGGAATAACATGCAATCAAAAAGACGAATGTAAATAAAATGTTACTGCCGAAAATTTCATCTTGTCCCGCAAAAAACAAGCCACCATACAGCTCCATCATCCAAAAAATAAAAAAGTTATAGCTCTCAGAAAAAAGCGATACAAAATTTTTTTTTTTTTATAAAATTGTTTTTATTGTGTAAAAGCACCAAAACCTAAAAAATATAAATGTGATACCACTGTAAACGTACTGACTCTAAGAATAAAGCTGCCTTATCAATTTTACCACACGCAGAACGACATTTAAAAAAAAAAAAAAATCAATTCCTGAATTGTTGGTTTTTGTTTATTCTGCCTCCCAAAATTTGGAATAGAAAGTGATTAGAAAATGTCACGTGCCCAAAAATGGTACCAATAAAAATGTCAACTTGTCCCGCAAAAAACAAGCCATAACATGGGGATGCAAAAACTAGTCTTTGCAAAAAAAAGCATCTTTTAGTGTATGACAGCTGTGAATTATAAAAACCCGATATGAATCTGGTATCGCTGTAATTGCACTGACCCGAAGAATAAAGCCATCAAATCACTTATACCGCATGAGGAAAGGTGTAAAAAATAAACTCTAGGGTTAGGTTTGTGCTAGGGTTAAGGTTGTGCTAGGGTTAGGGTTGTGCTAGAGTTAGGTTTAGGATTGTGCTAGTGTTAGGGTTTTGCTAGGGTTAGGGTTGTGCTAAGGTTAGGGTTGTACTAGGGTTAGGGTTGTGCTAGGGTTATGCTAGGGTTAGGGTTGTGCTAGAGTTAGATTTGTGCTAGGGTTAGGGTTGTCCGAGGGTTAGGGTTGGGGTTAGGATTTTTTCAAAAGTAAAGAAAAAAAAAAGATGACGATATGGCGACCACTGTTGCGCTCATGTGCTCTCTACTTGAGTTTGCACTGGGGGCTCGGGTATGCACCAAGTATCGCGGGTGCTCGAGTGACATGCTCGAGTCTCTGCCCCATATGCTTCGTGGCCCAAAAAATTTGCATGGATTGCCTGCCATGCACGAGCAATCCCTGCATGTTTTTTTCTTGGGTGTCTAATAACCCTGAAACATGCGGGGTGGGGGCTCGAGCATGTCACTCGAGCACCCACGATACTTGGTGCATATCCGCGTACCCGATGCAAACTCAAGTAGCGAGCACTTGGGCTTAAGACAAATGACAACTTATTCAATATGATGACCTATTGTTATCAAATTCTGTGTTGTACCTCTGGGTTCAAAATGTTCACTATACCCCTTGATAAAATCCTTGAGGGGTCTAGTTTCCAAAATAACGTCACTTGTGGGGGATTTCCACTATTTAGGGGCTCTCCAAATGCGACATGGCGTCCGCTCTCAATTCCAGACAATTTTGCGTTCAAAAAGTCACACAGTGCTCCTTTTCTTCTGTATTTTCCCCACATATAGGGTATCTGCATACTCAGGAGTAGTGTTGAGCCACCCCCGTAGTGTTCGGGTTCGGTTTGTCGAACACCGGGATGTTCGTGGAACTGTTCGTCGAACACTGTCGAACACCGTCGAACACCGTTAAAACCAATGGCAGGCAAATAAAAACACATAGAAAACACCTTCAAAGGTGTCCAAAAGCAGACAAACTGCTCAGAAGACACTCTCTTTAAAAAAGCCGGCCGGCAATTCAGCAGCGGTACCCGACAATTTAGAACAAAAAGAATAGAGCATCACACATCGATTAGATAGATAGAAACATGTCAGTCACATATATAAGAAGTGCAGTGACAGTGTTGGTTACTGTACTTGTCATATAGTGTTAAAGGATTTATTAAAAAAATAATAGTGGTTTCATGAACAGTCTCTTCAAAAAAAGCCGGCCGGCAATTCTGCATCGGTACCCGACAATTTAGAATAGAAAGAATTGAGCATCACACATAGATTAGATAGATAGAAACATGTCAGTCACATATATAATAAGTACAGTGATATTGTTGTTTACTGTACTTGTCATTTAGTGTTAAAATAAAGGATTTATTAAAAAAAAAATTGGCGTGGGGTTCCCTGTAATTTTAGTCTCTAGCGGACGTTAAGCAGATGGCTGGGGCAGATGTTTGACGCCTGGGAAGTGGGTAATACCCACGGAGCTTCCCAGGCTACTAATATCAGCCCCCAGCTGAATATTTAGCCTTTACTAGCTATTAAAATGGGGGACCCCAAAAACAATGATGTGGGGTCCCCCCTATTATAATAGTTAGCAAAGGCTAGGCAGACAGCTGGGGGCTGATATTAATAGCCCAGTAAGGGTGCCATGAATATTGGCCCCTCCCAGGCTAGAAACACCAGCCGTCAGCTGCCCCAGAAATGGCGCATCCATAGGATGCGCCAATTCTGGCACTTAGCCTCGCTCTTCCCGCTGCCCTGTAGCGGTGGCAATGGGGTAATAGGGCTGGGGTTGATGTCAGCTTATAATGCAAGCTGACATCAAGCCCAGGTTAGTAATGGAGAGGCATCTATAAGACACCCCCATTACTAACCCCATAGCCAAAGTTAAAAAAAACAACACAAACACCCAGAATAAAGTTCTTTAATTGAAATAAACACAATTCTTTATTGTTCTAAATTAAACCATACTTACCATCACGCCCATTCCAGCTGAAGCCAATGTCTTCTGCAATAAAAGTAAATAATAAAGCAACCTCATCCTTACCTTTCCATGATTCCCAGGACAGCTTCAGCTCTACTACATTCACATGACAGGCTGGATCGCAGCCGAAAAATGGGGGACCCCACGTCATTTTTTTGGGGGGTCCCCCATTTTAATAGCTAGTAAAGGCTAGGTATTCAGCTGGGGGCTAATATTAGTAGCCTGGGAAGCTCCGTGGGTATTACCCCTTTCCCAGGCTTCAAACATCTGCCCCAGCTGTCTGCTTTACCTCCACTAGAGACTAAAATTACGGGGAACCCCACGCCAATTTTTTTTTTAATAAATCCTTTATTTTAACACTAAATGACAAGTGCAGTAATCAACACTATCACTGTACTTATTATATATGTGACTGACATGTTTCTATCTATCTAATCTATGTGTGATGCTCTATTCTTTATATTCTAAGTTGTCGGGTACCGATGCTGAATTGCCGGCCGGCTTTTTTAAAGAGACTGTGCATGAAAACACTATTATTTTTTTAATAAATCTTTTAACACTATATGACAAGTACAGTAACCAACACTGTCACTGTACTTCTTATATATGTGACTGACATGTTTCTATCTATCTAATCTATGCGTGATGCTCTATTCTTTTTGTTCTAAATTGTCGGGTACCGGTGTATGCCGCTGCTGAATGGCTGGCTTTTTATGTTTCACTGTGAGCACTGTTCCTATCGATTTAGGCAATCACTGTAATGCCACAACCACCATGGCTGTGGCATTACAGTGAGTGGCAGACAATCCCTGCATGATGTGAAAAAATCCAGTTACGCTTTTGGTGCACGAACAGTTATCGAACATAACTTCGAACAGCCAAATTTTTTGCAAATAGTTCGCGTTCGTCGAACGACTCGAACACCGCCCAAAACAGCTCGAATTTGAGATTGGCGAACAGTTCGAGTAGAACACCGCTCATCTCTCCTCAGGAGAAATTGCACAAAAGTTTTTGGGGTTCATTTTCTCCTCTTACCGTTGTGAAAATAAAAAATTGGGGCTAAAACATAATTTTTGTGGGAAAATGTGAAAAGTTTATTTTTATGACTCAATGTTATAAACTTCTGTGAAGCACCTGGGGGTTCAAGGTGCTCACCACTCATGTATATAAGTTCCCTGAGGGGTCTAGTTTCCAAAATAGTATCACTTGTGGGGGGATTCTACTGTTTAGGCACATCAGGGGCTCTCCAAACGCAACATGGCATCTGCTAATTATTCAAGCAAATTTTACATTCAAAAAATCAAATGGAGCTCCTTCCCTTCCAAACCCTGCCGTGCGCCCAAACTGTGGTTTTCTCCCACATATGGGGCACAGTCATGCTCAGGAGAAATTGCTCAACAAATTTCTGGGGCAATTTTTTCCTGTTCCCCTTGCAAAAATAAAAAAATTGGGGTCTAAAGTAACATTTTTGTGAAAAAAGTTAAATGTTCATTTCTTTTTTTCCACATTCCAAAAATTCCTGTTAAGTATGTGAAGGGTTAAAAAACTTCTTTAATATGGGTTTGAGCCCCTTCAGGGGTGCAGTTTTTAGAATGGTGTCACTTTTGGGTATTTTCTTCATAAAGGCCCCTCAAAGTCACTTCAAATGTGACATGGTCCCTTAAAAAATGGTTTTGTAAATTTTGTTGGAAAAATGAGAAATCACTGGTCAACTTTTAACCCTTATAACTTCCTGACAAAAAAAAATTGGGGTTCCAAAATTGTGCTGATGTAAAGTAGATATGTGGGAAATGTTATTTATTCATTATTTTGTGTGACATATCTCTCTGATTTAAGGGCATGAAAATTCAAAGTTGGTAAATTGTAAAATTTTCACAATTTTTGCAAAATTTCTTTTTTTTCACAAATAAATCATGAAGTGCAATATGTCAAGAAAAAACATTCTCAGAATCAGTGGGATCCGTCGAATCATTCCAGAGTTATTACCTCATAAAGTGACAGTGGTAAGAATAGTAAAAATTGGCCTGGTCATTAACGTGCAAACCACCTTGTAGGGTAAAGGGGTTAGTTAGATGTTTGATTTCTAGCTTTCTATTAAGGAAGTTATCTTTTTTTGTTGAAGCTTGAGGCTTTAGGGCCTCAGACTTCATAGGTCATAATGAAAGTCATGCCAGGTGAAGATGTCATGAACCTGATGTGACGAGCTTTTCATAAAAGCTTTGACTATTCTTGTAGAGGGAAAGGATTCAAAACTGTAATATGTTCAGCTATTCTTTGAAGCAATCTTTTATCATGTTGACATAGCTATCTTTTATTCAGTTTATAACGTGCCTCTATTTCATTACTCATTAGTTTAATATAAAAGTTTGGCAAAAGCTTCAAAAGTGCTTTAAGATCATGAGTCAGTTTGTGAAATGGAAAAAATTACATTAATGAATGTTGCATTTTGTATAATATTCCACTATGCTTGAACATACGAAAACATTTATTTGTATATAAAAAAAAAAGTGGTTTTACACCAATATTTTTAACTTTGGAGAGTTTGCTTTTGAATATCTCATTAATATGTTTCATGCAATTAAAAGTTCTCAGATGTCACTATTACATTTTCTTAGCTGCAGGGGTCCATCTATTTTTTGATCAGCTCAGCAACTACCAATAATTAATATATGTTCTTGATTTCACCTTTAGAAGAAGTGGATTTCAACTATGCTAATATGAAATAAATGTGAGTTATCTTCATCTTCTTTGACGAAGAACAGTTAAGCACCGGATTTGCTTTCCAATTTGGTGAGAAAAACATTGCAATACATTTATCAGGTTGAAATATAAAGAAATGTTATGACCAAAAGATATATTTAACTATATTCTAGCATGTCTCTCTCTAACTGGTATTTATAAATGCTCTATTAAATGCACAATGTAAAGGTTTGTTGTCTACAAATAAATAATTGTCTTCAACAATAGATAATGCTCATAGAAAACCAATAATACAAATAGCAGTGTGAACAATTCAGAGGTCATAAATATGTGTTATATGCTTAATAGAAATACCAGTCAAACTAAATATCATGTAGAAATATTCATTATATGCCTTTAAATGTACAACATATTTTCTCCATAGGTGGGATTTTGTGGCACACAAATAAATATTTCTATTCTGATCCAAACTATTAAGCAGACAATGAGGATGTTTATCATTCTTGAATGTCTGTGGGAGACTTTCCTTAGCATTTTTATTTTTAATAAGAAAATACTAACAGCAAGTTTGACAATATTCAGCACAATGAATAGATGACATTTCCATGTTTCCTTAGTGTCCCTCATTAAAGGGGACAACCCATTAAAGGGATTGTACCCCTTCATAAAACCCTGGTCCCCAGGTGTAGTTTGAAATAAAAAAACAAACTATGTCCAGGTCCAGCTCTCAATCTCCGCTGCTGATCTCAGTATGTGATGGGAGTGCTTACTTCACATTGACTGCACAGCAGGCAATTACTGGGGTCAGCAGCTTCGTCCATTTAAATGGAATGCCCTGTTCAGATTCGCTGAGGTTAGTAATTGGCTGCTGCGCTGTCTAATAATAATAATATAATAATAATATGTACAATATAATAATATTTACTTGACATCAGAACTGCAGCCAATATAGATACTATGGTGCTCATAGAAATTTATATTCTTCTAATAGCAGTACACTGGATAATTATTGTATTTGTATCTACATTGTATATTCTCATTTTCATTCTATTTACACTGTTTCTACACCTATTGCATACAATATCAATGATGTATTGCCCAGGAACTACACCTTTACAGAATACATGAATATGTACTGTTCATCAGAGAACATGCAGGCTAATGGTATTTGATTTGGAGAATGAGAATGTGACAAATATATTATGCTAAAAATGAGCCTATAATTTTGTCAGGTAAAGGTTTCTAAAAGGTAAAAGTGCTCAAAAATAATTTGCATATACCTAATATACATACTCATGATAAATTTAGAAAGCTTTTGATATGTGTTAACATTAGAGATGAGCGTTGTTCTACTCGAACTGTTCGCCAATCTCAAATTCGAGCTGTTTTGGGCGGTGTTCGAGCCGGTCGGCGAACACGAACAATTTGAGAAAAATTCAGCTGTTCGAGGTTATGTTCGATAACTGTTCGTGCACCAAAATCATAACTGGATTTTTTCTCAGTAATGATGAAAATTAATGTTAATACGCAGTTTGAGTGTACAGCGGGGCGGGGGGAGGGGCAGGGGATGGATCTCTGCAGGAACAATGAAGATCTCCATTTTTTTTTCTCTTTCCCGCATTTGCAGTGGGGAGGTGCAATCTGTCATCCTATCAGCAGCGCACACACGGAGCGAAGTGCTTTTTTTCACACAAGCAAGGGCATGTGTGATTGGCAGTGTATGTCACATGTCCTTGCCCTATAAGACCAAGCCATTTTCCCCGTCGCCACCATTTTCTCACTGCTGCAGCTGCGTGTTAGACGGCACCGCTGTTGCTGTGTGCGCTATACCTTGTTAATTTCAAGCCAATTTTCGCACAAATATACAGATAGCTTGGGAGTAGGGAATAGTTGTGATTCCAGTCCTTTTAAGGACTAGGTTACAGCATTTCCTACGACTTTTATCAGGCAGGTCTGTGCTCTTAAATAGATAGATTGTGGGAGTAAAGACTAATTGTAATTGGAGTCCTTTTCAGGACTAGGTTACATCAGTTCCTATCAGTTTTTGCCAGGCAGGTCTGTGCCAGTGCTGTGCAAGTTTTTTTCACAGCATTTGGCTGAATCTAGCAAAGCTAATCCTTTTTGGCCTATTGCAGAGTGTGTTAGTCAGTGGAGTAGCCTATCTGTGTTGCAAGATATACCACCTGTGTATAGAATACCAATTTTTTTACTGCACCTAGTGAAGTAAAATCTTTTGGGCATAGCATCATTCTATTAGTCCATCTATACTGACCTCCATCAGGTTGCAAACTGAATATAATTTTTTTCTGCATCTAGCTCTGAAAAAATATTTGGGCTTCTAGCGGTGTGTGGGACTTGGTCTATTAGTCCATCTATACTGACCTCCATCAGGTTGCAAATTAAAAATAATTTTTTTCTGCATCTAGCTCTGAAAAAATATTTGGGCTTCTAGCAGTGTGTGGGACTTGGTCTATTAGTCCATCTATACTGACCTCCATCAGGTTGCAAATTAAAAATAATTTTTTTCTTCATTTTGTCACACTGTCACAGAATACTGGAGGTAGGGGGCCTAAGCTGACCCTAAGCTGGGGCCCTGACTAATCCCTCATCCTGGAGGTACTGTTAAAGGTACAGAGGTCCAGGCCGCCAGCGTAACCCCTACCTTCTGAGGATCCCTGCACCTAAGTAATCTAGTCCTGAGAAGGACCCCGATCACAACAATAGGGAACCAGAAATAATATGCCCACACACAGTATTTAGACGAACGAGACAGTACAAGGGAAAAACCAAAACCACCTTGCATACAACTTCTAAACAACTACAACAGAGGGAACACCAACGGGAAAGGAGATAAATGATAAAGCGAGGAAAGGGAAAACACACTTCCAAATACACTTATCTCAGCAACTCCAAACACCACGATCCGCTCTGTAAGTCTGAATGAAAAGCTTTCACCGACACCTCCCAAACAGACCTGCAGGAATATAAAGGAGTCTCACTAAAGAAGCATTGATTGCAGCTGGGCGAGGCTGGACCTCAGCTAGCCCAGAGAGAGAGAGAATTAACTCCTACACTGCCGAGAAAACACAAAGCACCAACAAGTCAGCTGCGAGAAGTCAGGCTGTGTACTCGTGACGATCTTCGTGGCAACACACCCGTGACAGTACCCCCCCTTCTACGAGGGGCCTCTGGACCCTCAGGGCCAGGTTTATCCGGGTGAGTCGTGTGGAAGGCCCGAACTAATCGGTCTGCGTTAATATCCGACGCAGGAACCCACATCCTCTCCTCAGGACCATACCCCTTCCAATGAACCAAGTACTGAAGGGACCGGCGATTAAAGCGTGAATCAATGACCCTCGATACCTGGAACTCCAAGTTACCATTGACAACCACAGGAGGGGGAGGTAAAGGTGACGGTACCACCGGCGCCACATACCTCTTAAGCAATGATCTGTGAAACACGTTGTGAATTTTAAACGTAGGGGGGAGGTCAAGACGGAATGCCACCGGATTAATAACAGAACTGATTCTGTACGGCCCGATGAACCTGGGACCCAGTTTCCAGGAGGGAACCTTAAGTTTAATATTCCTGGTAGACAACCATACCTGATCGTTCACACTTAGGTCCGGACCAGACACTCTCCTCCTATCAGCCATACGTTTGTATCGGTTCCCCATAGTATTCAGATTCTTCAGCACCCCTCTCCATACTGAAGCGAGAGATGAGGAAAATCGTTCCTCCTCCGGAACCCCCGAAGAGCCCCCCCTACTGAAAGTACAAAACTGGGGGTGAAAACCATATGCCCCAAAAAACGGGGACTTACCAGTGGACTCGCTCCGCCTATTATTGAGAGCAAACTCTGCCAGAGGTAGGAAAGAAGCCCAGTCCTCCTGGTTCTCTGACACAAAACACCGAAGATATGTCTCCAAGCTCTGGTTCATACGTTCCGTCTGACCATTGGTCTGAGGATGAAAAGCCGACGAGAATGACAAATGCATCCCCCGCCGTGCACAAAACGCCTTCCAGAACTTGGACACAAACTGAGACCCCCGATCAGACACCACCTCGGAGGGTACCCCGTGAAGCCTCACAATCTCCCCAATGAACACCTGCGCAAGAGTTTTAGCATTAGGGAGAGCCGGAAGAGCGATAAAATGTGCCATCTTGCTGAACCTGTCCACTACAACGAGTATGACCGTTTTACCCGAAGACGGAGGGAGGTCAGTAATAAAGTCCATAGACAGATGAGTCCAAGGACGCTCCGGGATCTTCAAAGGTAAGAGGGCCCCAGACGGACGGGTATGTGAGGTCTTAGAGCGCGCACAAACCCCACAGGACGCGACAAAAGTTACCACCTCTTTATGTAAGTTAGGCCACCAAAACCGACGCGAGAGGAGATCCACAGTTGCTTTACTCCCCGGGTGTCCTGCAAAAACTGAGTTATGGTGTGCCTCGATCACCTTTTGTCGCAACTGATCTGGAACGAACAGTCTCCCCGGAGGTCCAACAGGGGCGTCTCCCTGAGCCTCCAATATCTCCTCCTCCAGCTCAGAGCATACTGCCGAAACCACCACCCCCTCCTGAAGAATAGGAATCGGGTCGTCCGTATTCCCGGCCCCAGGGAAACTACGAGATAAGGCATCCGCCTTTACATTTTTAGACCCAGGACGATATGTAACGACGAAATTAAACCTGGTAAAAAACAATGACCACCTAGCTTGTCTGGGATTCAGACGTTTAGCGGACTCCAGATATAGCAGGTTCTTGTGATCGGTGATGACGGTGACCGGATGAACTGCCCCCTCCAAAAAATGGCGCCACTCCTCAAAAGCTAACTTAATGGCCAAGAGTTCCCTATTGCCGACATCGTAATTCCTCTCAGCGGACGACAATTTTTTAGAGAAAAAGGCGCACGGATGCCACTTACCAGGGGACGAACCCTGTGACAATACTGCTCCCACCCCTACCTCGGAAGCGTCTACCTCTACAAAGAATGGCTGAGACGCATCAGGTTGAATGAGTATGGGTGCCGAGGCAAAACATTTTTTCAAGGAGGAGAATGCTTGACAAGCCTTGTCAGACCACCTAGAAAAATCCGTCCCCTTTTTAGTCATGTCTGTGAGAGGCTTAACCATGGACGAGAAATTACGAATGAACTTCCGGTAATAGTTAGCAAACCCCAGGAAACGTTGTAGTGCCTTAAGATTCTCCGGCCGATCCCACTCAAGAACTGCCCGCACTTTCCCAGGGTCCATACGAAAACCGGACGCTGAAACCAGGAAGCCTAAAAACTGGAGTTCCTGTACGGCAAACACACACTTTTCCCACTTGGCATACAGTTTATTATCCCGCAAGATCTGTAACACCTGTCTAACGTGCTCCTGATGAGACACCAGATCCGGCGAGTAAATTAAGATATCATCCAGATATATGACAACAAACTGTCCCACCAGGTGGCGAAAAATATCATTAACAAAGTGTTGAAACACCGCCGGGGCATTAGTCAGACCGAATGGCATGACAAGGTTCTCATAATGCCCCTCCGGAGTGTTAAAAGCCGTCTTCCACTCATCCCCCTCCTTCATCCTAATCAGATTGTACGCCCCCCTGAGATCCAACTTAGAGAACCATTTGGCGCCCACGATCTGATTAAAGAGATCGGGAATAAGTGGGAGCGGATACGGATCTCGGACCGTAATCCGATTAAGTTCACGGAAATCCAGGCAAGGGCGTAGGCCTCCATCTTTCTTCTTAACAAAGAAGAACCCCGCGGCCACCAGAGAAGATGAAGGTCTAATATGCCCCTTAGCCAGACTTTCAGAAATATAATCCTTCATGGCCTGCCTCTCAGGACCAGAAAGGTTATACAACCTAGCTTTAGGTAACTTGGCCTCAGGGAGCAGTTTTACAGAACAGTCATACACGCGATGAGGAGGTAGTTCCTGACACCCATTCTCCGAGAATACATCCTCAAAGTCCGCCAGAAATGGAGGTAAGACCCAAGGAGTAACCGCACCGATGACCGTGTTCATGCAGTTTTTATTACAGAATTTACTCCATTGGCTTATCTCTCTGGTTTGCCAATTAATAACCGGGTTATGCTTAGCTAACCAAGGAAGGCCCAACACTATAGGAGTGGGAAGACCCTCCAACACGTAGCAAGACAACAGTTCTTTATGTATTGCCCCCACTTGAAGTTTTACGCCATGCACAGCTTGCAAAAAACTTCCCTGACCGAGAGGTCTGGCATCGATCGAGAATATGGGGATGGGTTTAGCCAACTCACTCAATCGCATACCTTGAACCCGGGCAAACCGAGCATCAACCAGATTAGCCCCGGCCCCACTATCCAGAAGAACAGATATCCTCTCAGTTCTCGTACCCACCACCACCTCCGCCGGTACGAGAAACTGAGATGAACCTAGGGACGAAATACCTACTCCCAGATTGCCGTCCACCACACAACCTGGGATCAACAGTTTTTTCGACGACTCTTTACTCTGCAAGGGACGGGATGGACACCCCCCAATAAAATGTCCCTTTTTCCCGCAGAGAAAACACCTTCCTGACTTATGGCGCACCACCGGTCCCCTTCCCCGAAATGATGTCCCTCCTAATTGCATAGGCTCCTCCGGACTGACCAGGGGAACCACCATATGAGGGGACCTTGTAGGAGGTGGAGACATTACAGGGGGTAGAGTTATCCCGCACCTCTCCCGAAGCCGTCTGTCAACGCGAATAGCAAGGGCCATAGCGGCTTCCAGTGACGCGGGAGAGTCATACTGTGCCAACACATCCTGTAATTTGTCGGATAAACCATGACAAAACTGGCTCCTAAGAGCCGGGTCATTCCACTGGGTGTCCGTGGCCCACCTACGGAACTCCGAACAGAATTCCTCCGCCGGACGATCTCCCTGCTGAATCCTACGTAACTTAGACTCAGCAAGGGAGATCCGATCTGGGTCATCATATACGAGTCCCAGAGCAGCGAAAAACCTATCCACTGACTGGAGAACCGGGGAGCTTGGGGGAAGAGAGAACGCCCAAGATTGTGGGTCCCCTTGTAGGAGCGAGATGACAATTCCCACCCTTTGTTCTTCACTGCCCGATGACCGAGGCCGCAGCCGAAAGTACAATTTGCATGCCTCCCGGAAAACAAAAAACTTGTCCCGCCCCCCAGTGAACCTGTCAGGGAGAGCTACTTTAGGTTCTGGTCCGGCTTGCTCCAGAGGATGCAAAACCTTGGACCTAACGTCCGCCAGCCCCATGGACAAACTCTGCAACTGCCGAGCTAGACCGGCTACTGGATCCATGGTAGCTGGAGAAAAACTAAGATGGTCGGTGAAAATGTCACACTGTCACAGAATACTGGAGGTAGGGGGCCTAAGCTGACCCTAAGCTGGGGCCCTGACTAATCCCTCATCCTGGAGGTACTGTTAAAGGTACAGAGGTCCAGGCCGCCAGCGTAACCCCTACCTTCTGAGGATCCCTGCACCTAAGTAATCTAGTCCTGAGAAGGACCCCGATCACAACAATAGGGAACCAGAAATAATATGCCCACACACAGTATTTAGACGAACGAGACAGTACAAGGGAAAAACCAAAACCACCTTGCATACAACTTCTAAACAACTACAACAGAGGGAACACCAACGGGAAAGGAGATAAATGATAAAGCGAGGAAAGGGAAAACACACTTCCAAATACACTTATCTCAGCAACTCCAAACACCACGATCCGCTCTGTAAGTCTGAATGAAAAGCTTTCACCGACACCTCCCAAACAGACCTGCAGGAATATAAAGGAGTCTCACTAAAGAAGCATTGATTGCAGCTGGGCGAGGCTGGACCTCAGCTAGCCCAGAGAGAGAGAGAATTAACTCCTACACTGCCGAGAAAACACAAAGCACCAACAAGTCAGCTGCGAGAAGTCAGGCTGTGTACTCGTGACGATCTTCGTGGCAACACACCCGTGACACATTTATCTCTGAAAAAATATTTGGGCTTCTAGCAGCGTGTGGGACTTGTTCTATTAGTCCATCTATACTGACCTCCATCAGGTTGCAAATTAAAAATAATTTTTTTCTGCATCTAGCTCTGAAAAAATATTTGGGCTTCTAGCAGTGTGTGGGACTTGGTCTATTAGTCCATCTATACTGACCTCCATCAGGTTGCAAATTAAAAATAATTTTTTTCTGCATCTAGCTCTGAAAAAATATTTGGGCTTCTAGCAGTGTGTGGGACTTGGTCTATTAGTCCATCTATACTGACCTCCATCAGGTTGCAAATTGAATAAAAAAATTTTCTGCATCTAGCTCTGAAAAAATATTTGGGCTTCTAGCGGTGTGTGGGACTTGGTCTATTAGTCCATCTATACTGACCTCCATCAGGTTGCAAATTAAAAATAATTTTTTTCTGCATCTAGCTCTGAAAAAATATTTGGGCTTCTAGCAGTGTGTGGGACTTGGTCTATTAGTCCATCTATACTGACCTCCATCAGGTTGCAAATTAAAAATAATTTTTTTCTTCATTTAGCTCTGAAAAAATATTTGGGCTTCTAGCAGTGTGTGGGACTTGTTCTATTAGTCCTTCTATACTGACGTCCAGCAGGTTGCAAATTGAATATAATTTTTTTCTGCATCTAGCTCTGAAAAAATATTTGGGCTTCTAGCGGTGTGTGGGACTTGGTCTATTAGTCCATCTATACTGACCTCCATCAGGTTGCAAATTAAAAATAATATTTTTCTGCATCTAGCTCTGAAAAAATATTTGGGCTTCTAGCAGTGTGTGGGACTTGGTCTATTAGTCCATCTATACTGACCTCCATCAGGTTGCAAATTAAAAATAATTTTTTTCTGCATCTAGCTCTGAAAAAATATTTGGGCTTCTAGCAGTGTGTGGGACTTGGTCTATTAGTCCATCTATACTGACCTCCATCAGGTTGCAAATTAAAAATAATTTTTTTCTGCATCTAGCTCTGAAAAAATATTTGGGCTTCTAGCAGTGTGTGGGACTTGGTCTATTAGTCCATCTATACTGACCTCCATCAGGTTGCAAATTGAATAAAAAAATTTTCTGCATCTAGCTCTGAAAAAATATTTGGGCTTCTAGCGGTGTGTGGGACTTGGTCTATTAGTCCATCTATACTGACCTCCATCAGGTTGCAAATTAAAAATAATTTTTTTCTGCATCTAACCCAGCCAATAGTTTTGGCCTAATACCACAGTTTGGCCACTCAGCTCTGCTCGGTTACCATCCATTGTTTTTTTGTGCAAACAACTCCAGAGTTGTGAATTAGTTAACCACCAAAATGAGTGGAAAAAGGCCTGCTGCTGGTGGAAAGGGGAATAGGCGTGTTGGGAAGGGGAAAAAAGGTTGTGTCCGTGGGGTAGGTGCAGAAGAAAGACCATCTTCCAGCCAAACTAAAATGTCTACTTCTTTTAGCGGACAATGTGATAAGATCCCTTTCTTACGGCCACGCCAATCGCTACAAATTCCAGATGAGGCACAAAAACAGCAGGTGCTTCAACGGATATCAAGTGCTCCTTTAAGTGGGCTCTCCTCCACATCAACTTCAACATCACAAATACTCCAGTCCTCAAAGGTGTCACCCAAATCGCACTTGCTTCCTCACAGCTCCCAAATCTCGAGCTGCCCGTCTGAGTATGAGGTAGAACAGATGGTTGAGTCTGCAGAGCTGTTTACTCATACTATAGCCTGGGAATCAGAGGTCGACTCCAGCGCTTCTGTGAATCCAGACGAGGAAATGATCTGCACTGATGCCCAGAATCTTTATGAGTCGGATCCAGGACCAGACGCAGAAGGTTCTGACCATAATGTAGACCCTCATTCCCAAACTGTAACTCCTGTTGGTGGAGACAATGAGGAAGACGATGATAAGACTCAAATACCTGATTGGAGCGACAACTTTAGTTTTTTGTCAGGGCAGGAACAGGTTGGCTCTGAGGACGACGGGTGTGATAACGCACAGGGTGATGATGATGAGGTCGGAGATCCCACTTACTGTCAACCCACAGTCAGCCAAGAGATGAGGTCAGCAGAGGAGGTGGAGGAAGATGCTAGTGACGACGAGGTCAGGTTGCGCCTTCCTGGACAGAGACGTAGTACTGGAAGCACGTCAACAACTGCATCCTCAAACACAACTCTGCCTCTCACCACAAGTCGTGGTGGCTCTTCAGGTCGCATGGGTGCTAAGCCTTGCATAGCCTGGGCATTTTTTCAGATCGATAAAGATGACCCAACTCGTGTTATCTGTAACATTTGTCAGCAAAAGCTGAGTAGAGGCCAAAAAATACATAGTTTGAGTACTTCATGCATGAACCGGCACATGGACATGAAGCATAAGTTGCAGTGGGAAGCTCAGTGTGCTACAATGCGGTCTAGCCGGCCGGGCCAACCACCGTCTGCCATATCTTGTGCATCCGCGGCCTCTTCATCCTCTGTGACTGGGGGGGCAGCAGTCACACCTGTTTTGGGGCGCAGACCTGCCACCTCTTTACCCGCAACAGCCAGCGTAATTGGCAGGTCATCATTTTCTTTGGAGGTGGTAACACCAGCTGGTCTTGAGCGCTGTCCGACATCGATAGCACCACCTTTGGATCAAGGCAACCTAACATGTCCGCCTGCATCTTCCTCACAGACCGGCAGTTTGCCGGGGACACCCTTATCAACCCCGTCTAAGCACAATAGCCAGCCCTCGGTCCCTCAGATGTGGACAAGTAAAAGACCATTTCCTCCTAGCCATGAGAAAGCTAAGAGGTTGAATTTCACCATCTGCAAGCTCTTGGCTACAGAAATGCTGCCTTTCCGCCTGGTGGACACAGAGGATTTTCGAGACCTTATGTCCGTCGCAGTGCCCCAGTACCAGATGCCCAGTCGGCACTACTTCTCAAAGAAAGGTGTGCCTGCGCTCCACCAGCATGTCGCACACAACATCACCGCTTCTTTGAGAAACTCTGTGTGTGACAGGGTGCATTTCACCACAGACACTTGGACGAGTAGGCATGGACAGGGGCGTTACATGTCGCTGACTGGGCACTGGGTAACTATGGTGACAGCAGGACAAGGGGCTGCTGTCCAAGTCTTGCCGTCCCCACGAGTTGTGCGTCAATCCTCTTTATGTCATTTTTCCTCCACTGCTTCTGCCTCCTCAACCTCCTCTCGGTCTTCCACCTGCACCCAAAGCCTGTCTGGTCATGCCACAAGCTTTCTAACTGCGCAGAAGGGATCCTGCACACCTCCTTACTATGCTGGCAGTAGGGCTCAACGTCATCAGGCGGTTTTTACATTGAAATGTCTGGGAAATGTGAGTCACACAGCTGAGGAGTTGTGGTCAGCTCTGGAGAACCAATTTCATGAATGGTTGTCTCCACTGGACCTGAAACCAGGGAAGGCCGTGTGCGACAATGCTGCAAACCTGGGTGCGGCCCTTCGCCGGGGCAATGTCACACACGTGCCTTGTATGGCTCACGTGTTGAACCTGGTTGTCCAGCAATTTTTAGCCCACTATCCCAGACTAGATGGCCTTCTGCAGAGGGCACGGTCGCTGTGTGCTCACTTCCGCCGTTCGCATCCTGCAGCTCAGCGACTTACATCTCTACAGAAGTCGTTGGGCCTGCCACTTCACCGGCTAAAATGCGATGTGCCTACCTGGTGGAATTCAACTCTGCACATGTTGCAGCGACTGTGGCAGCACCGACAAGCCCTGGTGCAATACGTTCTGACGTATAGCCTGGGCCAACGAGATTCAGAGGTGGGGCAAATCACGCTGGAGGAGTGGTCTCAGATCAGGGACCTATGCACCCTTCTGCACAGTTTTGAAATGGCGACGAAGATGTTTAGTGCTGACGATGCCATTATCAGCATGACTATTCCGGTGATTTACATGCTGGAGCACATGTTAAACAGAATTCGGAGTCAGGTGGTGGCACAAGAGGAGGTGGAGGAAGTAGAGGAGGAGGAGTTGTATGCGGAAGGGCTAACATCTGCAAGGTCCAGACGGTCGGCAGCACCAAGGCGGCAGGCATGTGAGGGTGGGGGAGATGGTTTAACCAGGGCGCATGGTAGCAGCCAAACTAGTGAGGAAGGTGCAGGAGCCCAGGAAGAAGTGGAGGACGAACTGATGGAAGACTCATCAGATGAGGGAGACCTTGATCACATTTCTGTTGTGCGAGGTTGGGGGGAGAGGACAGAGGAAGGAAGCATGATTGTTACCTCGCCACCAACACAACAGGGACTTGGTGCTCCTGGATGCGCAACACACATGAGTGCCTTCTTGCTGCACTACCTGCAACATGACCCTCGAATTGTGAGAATTAGAAATAATCCTGACTACTGGGTTGCCACACTGTTAGATCCCCGGTACAAAAGTAAATTTGCAGAAATTATTCCTGCCATAGAAAGGGATGCACGCATGCAGGAGTATCGGCAGAGACTGTTGCAGAATCTTACATGTGCTTTTCCACAAAATACCAGTGGTGCACGTAGTGAATCTCACAGTTCCAACTTGCCAACCGTGGGACCGTCAAGTGTTCAGCACTCAAACCGTAACAGAACCACAGTATCTGCTGGTAACATCAATTTTGCGGAATCATTTCACCACTTTTTTAGCCCATCCTTTGCAAGGCCACAGGAGACAAGAAGTCTGACACATAGTCAACGCCTAGAGACGATGGTACAGGAGTATCTCCAAGTAAACATTGAAGCCACGACTGTGTCACTGGACCCTTGCTCTTTTTGGGCTTCCAATCTGGATAAATGGCCGTAGCTAGCCACTTACGCCTTGGAGATCTTGTCATGCCCCGCAGCCAGCGTTCTGTCTGAACGTGTGTTCAGCGCTGCTGGTGGTGTGCTGACAGATAAGCGCACGCGGCTCTCCACTGATAATGTAGACAGACTCACGTTCATAAAGATGAACAAATCATGGATCCGAAACGACTTTTCTACCCCTGTGTCATCCTGGGGAGAGTAAAAGCTTGATGATTGGTTAAAATCACCCTACCAACCGTTTTAAGCTTTCAAATTACTAATCATGTTTATCTGTATCTTGACTGGAAAATAATTTGGGCTTTGTAGCAGTGTGCAGCACTGATCCTATTAGGCCATCTATAATAAGCTTCACCAGATTTAAAATTAAAAATAATTTTTAGCTGCATCTAGCCCGGAAAATAATTTTGGGGCTCCGAGATGCGCAAGACACATAAGTGCCTTCTTGCTGCACTACCTGCAGCATGACCCTCATATTGTCAGAATTCGAAGTAATCATGACTACTGGGTTGCCACACTCTTAGATCCCCCAAACTTTTCGATCAACCTTTTCATTTTAATAAAGACCAAAAAAATGGTCATTTTTGAAATTATAAGCATTAGCAGGTTGTTAGAAACTGAAATCAGTTTTCAACTCAAAACTTTATTCTAGGTGATGTTACATTTTCACATAGGACCCCTTGTTCGAAAGGAGCTTCTGAACTCTTTCGTCCATTGAATTTGTCAGGTTTTGGATGGTTTCTGCTTCAATTGTTTTGCATGAGGACAGAATACCCTCCCAGAGCTGTTGCTTAGATGTGAACTGCCTCCCGCCATCATAGACACTCCTTTTAATGATGCTCCAAAGGTTCTGAATGGGGTAGAGGTCAGGGGAGCATGGGGGTCACACCATAAGTTTGTCCCCTTTTATGCCCATATCAGCCAGAGATGCAGATGTTTTATGTGCAGCATGAGATGGTGCATTATCATGCAGAAAAATGATCTTGCTGTGAAATACACGGTTCTTCTTCTTGAACCATGGCAGGAAGTGCTGTTTGAGAAAATCCACATACATTATGGAGTTCATCTTTAGCGCCTTCAGGGATCCTAAAGGGGCCGACAATCTCTCTCCCCATGATTCCAGCCCAAAACATTACTCCACCTCCTCCTTGTTGGCGCTGTAGCCGTGTTTGCGTGGGGTGTCCATCAACCAGCCATCCTCCACTCCATTCATCTGGACCATCGAGCGCTGCACGGCACTCATCCGTGAACAAAACAGTTTTGAAATCAGTCTTCATGTAATGTTTGGCCCACTGGAGCCGTTTCTGCTTGTGTGAAGTGGATAGAGGAGGTCGACAGGATGGCGTATGCACAGCTGCAAACCTCTGAAGGACCCTGCATCTTGTTGTTCGGGGGACGTTGGAGGCACAAGCAGCTTCAAAAACTTGTCTGCTGCTATGACAAGGCTTTTTTGCCGCTGCTCTTTCAACCTGACGTAATTGCCTGTAGGAAAGAGTCCTCAATTTGCCCTTATCAGCACGCACACGTGTGTACTGTGAATCAGCTACATACTTCTTGATTGCCAAGACACTTCATCCTGATCATCGCACAATGTTGATTGTAGTCATGCCTTGACCTAAACACTCCACAATTTGTTGCTTCTCAGCAGCCGACACATCCTTTTTCTTTCCCATTTTGGCAGAAAATGTAGGCTGCTTAATAATGTGAGAGAGCCTTCTTAAGTAGTCTTGCCTTTCATTGGACACACCTGCCAAACTAATTAGCACAGGTGTCTGCAATTGCTTACAGTGATATAAAGAGCCCTGACACACATCACCATCAATGAGTTTAACTGACAAACAAACAAATTCTTCCCTTATCACTCCTAAACACTTTTTGCATAATAATTTGGAACGCGGTGTACATGTGCTTTTCCACAAAACACCAGTGGTTCACGTAGTGAATCTTACAGTTCTAACTTGCCAACCGTGGTCTGTATGGAATTGTTCAATAAAGGGCCCAAAATTAAGATAACATAGATGGGAGAGGTCTCTATGAATAGGAATTCCTAAGTATTTGATACCCTGTGAGGGCCAGGCAAAGGGAAAGTTGGACTGGATGGAATCCTATATGGATTTAGGGAGGGAGACATCGAGGGCCTCAGACTTCGCTGCATTGATTTTAAAATTTTACCATGTAACAAAGTGATCTATTTCAGCCATAACAGCAGGGATGGATATATGTGATTGAGTGATATATACTAGGACATCATCAGCAAATAGAGAGCACTTGTACTCGGTGCCTCCCACCTCAATCCACCTAATATTGGGGTTATGGCGAATTGATGAGAGCAGGTGCTCCGTCACTAGGATGTATAAGAGAGGGGACAGAGGACATCCCTGCCTTGTCCCATTGGTGATTGTGAAAGGTGATGAAAATGTTCTGACGCACCCCCTGGGCCTTGGGACACCCGGAGCCGGACCCTTTTTGGTGGATGCTGGTGGTTGTAGTCTTCGTGGCGGCGATCCGGTTCCGTGGCTCAGGGCGGTCAAACCAGTGGCGGAACTATTTATGTGGTTTTGATGTTTAAATGTCCGACTACGCCACCCGTGGATTGCGGTCAGAGTGAACCGCCGCTACAGGGCAGACCGCTAAGGCTGGTGTTGTGGGTGCAGCAGAGCGTAGCATAACTCCCCACGGGAGGAGTATAGCCTCAGGGCAGTGTATGCGGAGGATGGGGGTGATGGTGCAGGGCAGCAGCAGTAACGACACGGAGTCAGTGATGCAGTTCAGGGCCTTTACTCACAGTTCTTATTATCCAGACCACGTCTGCAGGTAACGGCTGCCCACGTCGTACTGTGCTCACCAGGTGAGGGGCTCAGACAACTCCCAGATATCTTTGGAGCGCTTCACAGGACCCCCTTTGTGTGTCCTTTGTCTGGCCTTTCTTACCAACACTTCTGTCCGGCTGCCTCGGGCCTCCTCTTGGTAAACTTGGCGCCAGTTTCCCTGACCCTATGTGGTGCCTTCCTAGCGGGTGGAGCAAGGGGCTGCGCCACATAAAATGTCAGAGCCTCCGGTTTCTAGCTGAGGGTCGTTTCCTGCCTCCACTAGTTCGGGGACCGGTCTCCCCCTTTGGCCTGACCCCTCCACGCAGGTGGATTCGGGCGTGCGGTGGCGACTCGCCCGTCCGCACCCCTGGGATCCCTTCATTCCTCGTTCCTGGAGCCTTCTCCGCTCCTCTTCCTTCCTTCTCCCTCTTGCAGGCCTGGGCCTCTGTTACTAGGCCCGCCTCCAGAGCAGAGCTCATGCAGAGCCCCTGCTCCCTGCCACTTCTGCTCAGACTTCTCTGCACTGAACTAAGATGGTGCCCACCTTTTATACTCCCTTCTCAATGCACCCAGGAACTGCTTCCTCCCTGCTCCTGCACTGCAGGGTTCCCCTTCCTCAGTGTTCCCTCCCCCCACTCCAGCCAGGGACAGGGACTGTCGTGCCCATCTCAGGGGCATATTGGTCGCCCTGCCCCACGGCAATGTGGTGTAATGCATGCAGGTGTCGGGTCCTGATCCACACTCCATCCTTATCTGAGAGTGAGATATCACACCTCTGGGTGAGGTGCAATACGTCTGTAGCAACCGAGCCCTCGGTGCTACAGTTCCATTTATCTTCAGCCTAGGTGACGTATTGTGATACAGGGCCGTGATTTTGGCTATAAAAGGGTCCCCTAGACCCCTACCCCAAGCTTTTTAAGAGAATCATATATGGCGTGCCAGGAGACTCTATGGAATGCTTTCTCAGCATCCAACGAGAGTATCTACTTACAAATTTTTAACTGCATCTAGCCCAGGAAATACTTTGTGCCTAGTAGCAGTGTCTGCTAGTCAGCGGATTATCCCGGCTGTTAAGCAAGCTACACCACCTGTAGTTTGGACACTTAATTTTTTCAAAGGAAATGCTTCGGGACCACGGGATACTTAGTGAAGAGCATCAGGAGGCACCCCAAGGCATAGGGGCTGGGACTGGCACTAGGATACCTTGCGGTGGACAGCCGAGCTCGATCCTTATAAAAGCTTTTTAACTGCAGCAGCTTTAGTGGACGCTACTGGAGCTGGAATTACGCGGCTGCTGGCATGAGACTTGCCCTCCAATAGATCCTTGTAAATGGATTTAAAGTGTATTCATTCAAATTAGAGGGACAATTTAAATTAAAAAGCTTAGAGCTGCCTCCACCACAGGGGGGCTCTCTCGACCCACCAGCGGACAGGCACCAGTATTGGGAGAGGGGGGCTGGCCGTCAGGGTTCACCGCGGCTCTGGCACAAACCCGGCGACACGGAGGTGGCACGGGCAGGAGCGGACTGGCCGTCTCGGCTTCTCACTTTTTGGATTTTAGAAGGGCATGACATGCCTATATCTGTGCCTCCCCCTCCTTTTACTCCTCCACCTCTTTTCTTTTCGCATGACTATATGTACTTGTCACTTTTCCATGTGTTAGTTGTGTCTTCTGAGCAGTTTGTCAGCTTTTGGACACCTTTGAAGGTGTTTTCTATGTGTTTCTATGTGTTTTTGTTTGCCTGCCATTGGTTTTAACGGTGTTCGAAGGTGTTCGAAGAACAGTTCGACGAACAGTTCGGCGAACACACGGGTGTTCGACGAACCGAACCGAACTCGAACACTACGGGGGTGGCTCAACACTAGTTAACATACACAAATGTACTGGATTTTTTAATGGAGGAACCAGGCTGTCAGGACTTTCAAACGTATGGCTGTGTTGGAATAAGGTTGTTCTTTTGTGAAAGTACTGTGGCCATATGGAGCAAATTATCATCATTAAAGAGAAACTAAACTTTTATGCATCTTTTTTGTTTTGCAGGCACTTCACATGCCTTTCATGCCTTTAGACTGGTGCAGGTCCAAGTAAAGGGAACTGCATCAATGACCTAATAGGCAGCCAAAAAGTGTGCAGCTCATAAGGCAGGAGTGCACAGCTTATGCCTGAATGCACGCACAGATCAGAGTAAAGATTCCATAAAAAGTCATAGTCATAGGAAGAGTTGTTTTCCATCTCCTGAGTCACTGGGCAAGTCTCTCTCTTCTGAAAAGTGAAGATCTTATGGTCAGTGGTGTCTTCTCGACCTTTTTCTCCTCTGTATTATGTAAGCCTTATGATGAGCAGGGTCATCTCTCTCTCTTTCTTGCCTGCAGAGTGTAAGCTCTTAAGGTTACTGAGATCGTTCCTGTCTCACCTGTAAAGTGTAAGCTCCTATGTAGTGATGAACAAGCATGCTCGCTACTGCTCGGTGCTCATCCGAGCATCTCACAGCTCGAGATGTTCGGCGCTCGCCGAATATTTCCGGGTTGCTTGGGCGGGAACTCGGGTCCCCTCCCTGCATGTTTGGCGCTCTTTAAAGAGCCAATGAACATGCAGGGATTGCCTGCCATGCACTGTAATGCCGTAGCCATGTTGGTTGTGGGCATTACAGTGATTGGCTGGCCGCACAGCGTCATTAGGTCTATATCAGACCTGGCGCTGCCATGCTCGTCACAGTCACTCCGGATCAGACAGTGTAGGGAGAGCTGCTGCTGTGTCAGGGAGAGATTTGATCATGTATTAGGTAGAGTAGGGAGAAAAACCGTACATTACACATATCCATCTTAACAAACAGTCCTTCTGAGGACTAATCCATCTGCAGAGATATCAGGCAGGCAGGGTGTATAGGCAGGCGGTGTATATAGCAGACTGCTGTGCATATAGCACAAGAGGCTCCATTCCAATTCTGCCTTCTGCTGCTGTTAGATATTTCTATACAAAGGCCCAGGTCTCAGGGGCCAGGAATACTTTTCTTTGGATCTTAATCCTCATTATTTGCTTAAAAAGCAATCCAGAGAACACTGTTTTTCTGCGCCATTTGCTTGTTTTGGAGAGGTGCTGCTGCGTCAGGGACAGATTCGCTTGTGTATTAGGTAGTGTAGGGTGAAAAACCGTACATTACACATATCCATCTTAACAAACAGTCCTTCTGAGGACTAATCCATCTGCATAGATATCAGTCAGGCAGGGTGTATAGGCCGGTAGTGTATATAGCAGACTGCAGTGCATATAGCACAAGTGGCTCCATTTAAAACTGTGTTTTCTCCGTCACACGGATCACACATACGTTGTCAGAAAATACTGCCATTTCTGGCCTCCATTAAAAATTTCCTTCAGTGTGTCAGTGAAGCAATTCACACCAGTTTGCTGTTCAAACTACTTACCTACAGGCCAGGTATTTAAAACTGTGTTTTCTCTGTCAAACGGATCACATATACATTATCAGAAAATACTGCCATTTCTGGCCTCCATTAAAAATTTCCTTTAGTGTGTCAGTGAAGCAATTCACCGCAGTTTGCTGTTCAAACTACTTACCTACAGGCCAGAAATTTAAAACTGCTTTCTCCAAACGGATCACATATACGTTGTCAGAAAATACTGCCATTTCTGGCCTCCATTAAAAATTTCCTTTAGTGTGTCATTGAAGCAATTCACCGCAGTTTGCTGTTCAAACTACTTACCTACAGGCCAGGTATTTAAAACTCTGTTTTCTCTATCACACTGATCACATATAAGTTTGCTCCAAACTCAGTCATTTGTAGTGAGCGTGGAAGATACTGTTCTCCATTTAAAATGGGCAAGGAACGTGGCAAGGGATGGGGAACTGGACTTGATGGTAATGGTGCATGCAAAGGCCGAGGACAAGGCGATGGGTAAGCCAAAATTGTGCCATGACAAACACCCACATCTTCTCGCCTGACCTTCCTGCCCCAATTTCTAAAGGGACCGCAGCACACCACTATTGAACCCAGAGCAGTGTCAAAAGGTTGTTGGTTGGACAGCGGATAATGAGTACAGGCACTTAGCCACCACCAAGTCTCAGTAGCCGTGACTCTGGACCGCTTATTCCTCACCCTGATCCTCCTTCCTCCCACCATGCTGAGTATCCAGAGACAACTGATCCCAAACTTGGACACTCTGAAGAGCTGTTTACTTTTCCATTTATAGATTCGGGCCTCTCGTCCGGTCCATTTGAAGTGGGGCAAGAGGAGATCGCGTGAAGCGATGCCCAAATATTTGAGCAGCCACGATCACACGAAGGCGACGGTGGGAAAGTGTCACAAGAGGTGGACGATGATGAGACACAATTGCCAGAAAGTTAGGAGGAGGACCAGGGTGCGGAAGTGGAAGACGAGGTGGTGGATGATATAGTAACTGACCCAACCTGGCAAGAGGACATGCAGAGCGAGGACAGCAGCACACAGGGGGAGGGAGGCAGAGCACCCCAAAAGGCAGGAAGAATCAGTGTGGTGGTGGTGGCCACAGACAGAAGGCAGGCAACCGTTCTCCATAACACCAACACGAAAGAAGTTGCCAGTACAACTGTTAGGTCTTCCCGAGTCTGGTTGTTTTTTAAAGACTCTGACGATAACCCCAAAAAGGCCATTTGCACCACCTGCCAAGCCAGCATCAGCAGGGGTGGCAAAACGACCAGCCTGACCACGACCAGCATGATCAGGCATATGGCAGCAAAGCACCCGACTTTGTGGCTGAACCCCATGGTCCAGGAAGAGGGTCTGCGGGTGGCACCATTGCTTCTTCCGCTGTAGTGCATGCAAGCAAATCCCCTGTCCATGGTGAATGCAAAGACGCCTCCTGCCCTGCATCTGTCGTTGCACACTCTCAAGTAGCAGCATCAGGAAGCACGTCCATGTCCTTGTCCCAGCGCAGCATTCAGTAGTTCATACCCCAGTCCTTGGACTGCAAGCGCAATTATGCAGCCAACGCCCCACAGGCCACACTGCTAAATTCTCACATTTCACGACTCCTTGCGCTCGAAATGTTGCCTTTTAGGCTCGTGGAGACGGAAGCATTCCGCAACCTGATGGTGTTGGCCATCCCTTGGTACTTGGTCCCCTGCCGCTACTATTTCTCCTGGTGTGCCGTCCCCGCATTACACAAGCACGTGTCCCAAAACATTAGCCGTGCTCTCAACAATGCAGTTACCGGTAAAGTCCACCTAACCACAGACACATGGACAAGTGCTTGTGGGCAGGGATGGTACATCTCGCTGACGGCACACTGGGTTAACATAGTGGAAGCCGGGACCCAGTCAGACCTTGGGACGGAACACATCCTCCCGACGCCAAGGATTGCGGGCCCTAGGTCAATCAGGGTTGCCCCCACGGTCTACAGCTCCTGCACCTCATGCTCCTCAGCCTCCTCCTCCTCTTCAGCCTCCATCTCTGAAATGACCACATCAGTCACAAGCTGGAAGCACTTCAGCACTGCCTCAGCCAAGTGGCAACAGGCTGTGCTGAAGCTAATATGCTTAGCTGAAAAACCGCACAATGCTGAAGAGTTGTGGACAGCTCTGAAAGAGCAGGCAGATCTGTGGCTCACACCGCTGAACCTACAGCCAGGCATGGTCGTGTGTGACAATGGCCGGAACCTAGTGGTGGCTGTGAGGCGAGGTGAGCTCACACACGTAACATGCCTGGCCCATGTGCTTAATCTTGTGGTTTAGCGGTTTCTCAAATCCTACCCAGAGCTGCCGGATCTGCTTGTTAAAGTACGCCGCCTGTGTGCCCATTTTAGAAAGTCAGCTACAGCTTCCGCCGCCCTTGCAGTGTTTCAGCAGCGTTTGCAGCTTCCGGCTCACAGACAGGTGTGTGATGTCCCCACGCATTGGAAGGATTTTTGCAGAAGAGGGCAGTTGTTGAGTACCAGCATCAACAATGCCGTATTCAGTTCAGATTCCACACATAAGACCTCAGGAGTGGACATGGATGTCAGACATGTGTACCATCCTCCAAAACTTTGAGGACTCCACCAAAATGGTGAGCGTCGATGACGCCATAATTAGAGTCACCATCCCGCTACTGTGTCTTCTGAAACGCTCTCTGCTCACAATCAAAGAGGATGCATTGCAGGCGGAGCACGATGAGATGGAGCAAGGAACCATACAGGGTGATTACACACAGCCTAGCCTCATCTCATCCCAATGTAAATTGGGTGACAATGAGGAAGAGGAGGAGGAAGGACAGGAGCTAGTTTCATGCACTATAGACAGTACTACTTGCACAGCTGTAATACCGTCTGTTCAGCGTGGATGGCCAGAGGACAGAGATGAGGAGGAGGAGGAGAGCATGGTCAGTCATCCTCTTGGTTAGGACATGGAAGTCTTGCCTGTTGGTAGTCTAGCCCACATGGCTGAGTTTATGTTACGCTGCCTTTCCCATGACCCTCGCATTCTCAAAATTTTGGGTGACAGTCATTACTGGTTGGTGACACTTCTAGGCCCACGCTACAAGGAGAACTTTATATCTCTTATTCCTGAGGCGGACAGGCCGACAAAAATGGGGCAGTGCCAGAAGGCCCTTGTTGCGGAACTATTAAAAAAATTCCCATTTGAAAACGCTGACGGCAGAGGGCACACTTCGCTGGACAACCAAGGAGTACAGGCGAGAGAGAGACAACTTCAATCCAGCAGAGGCAGGGGATTACTGTCAAAGTTCTGGGAGAGTTTTCTCAGACTATCCAATCGCACAGACCCTGAGGAGCGGGGTACTCTCACAAGAAGTGCAAAGTTTGGGAAGATGCTGAGGGAGTACCTTGCCGACCATACCAACGTCCTCCGTGCTCTTGTCCTCATCCTTCTCCTCATCCTCCACCACCATATTTCCAGGGTGACCTTGGTCCGTGATGCAACACCCACATAATTTTTTTAAAGGGTGTTTATGATGCCCGTGAAAATTTTTTTTTATACAGTATGTTCATGTATACCCCCCAGGGGTAAATGTTTGTCAGCCCATACACTTAGTGCATGGGCATTACAAGTATAGGAGGCCAGCTCCTTTCTATAGGGAACATTTTTTTATGAGGCCCTCCTCCACGTCTCTTCCAAGGGGCATGGAAGTGCCTCCAAATTTTTGGCAGCCTTTGCATTCACTGCATAGGCCAACACTATGGGAGACTCTCTCTTTTCTAATGGGAATTTGTCGTTACTGTGGACCTGCTCTGTGTGTCTTTAAATTGTTTGTGGGGTTTTTCCTAAAATTGGTCAGCCGTTGGACTCACTGCATACCCTATAACTGTAATTATAAAGAGAGCAGATAAGGGAGGACTGTGATAATGAACAGTGGCTGGTACATCAAGGAGGGCCACAGAATCTTAGACAACTCAAACTACTACATGAAATTAGAAGCAGACCCATCTGTAACCATTTTTTTGGAGTACAAAGGACTGCAGGGGCCTTTTTCAATAAAAAAGAAAAATCCTTTTTAGACATTAAAAAATTCAAAGTCCCTTATTTTTATTTTTTACCCAAAATTCATAAAAGATAAATTTAATCCCCCTGGACGTCCTATTATTTCTGGTATCAATTGTATCACATCCAACTTATCCCACTATATTGATATTTTTTTACAGAAGTACGTTTTATCCCTAGATTCTCATTTAAAGGATTCCACACATTTAATTAGACAATTGAGAGAATTACCCCCTCTTCCAGGCTGTCTTCTTATTACACTCGATATAAGCTCTCTTTATTCCAATATCACACATGTATTGGGCTTACAGGCAATTAAAAAATTTCTAGATGAGGACCCAAACTTACAAGATCCTCAAAAAACCTTTTTATTGAGGGGTATAACTTTCATTTTTGAGAACAATGTATTCTCTTTTGAGGGGGTGATGTATCGGCAGCTGAGGGGCTGCACAATGGGGACGAGGTTTGCCCCCAGTTATGCAAATCTACATATGGGGGCATTTGAGTCTATCCACATCGCGCAATCCCTCGGCGCCGATAAACCCATCATTATGTACCGCCGCTTTATAGATGATCTGTTTATCATATAGAGGGGAAATACTGTGGAGGCTGCCAAATTTATTGATGAATTAAATTCTAACGACTGGGGTCTTTCCTTTACCTCTACCATATCTGAGAGTAATATTCAATATCTTGACCTTCAGATAAATATAGACAATTCGGGCAAAATATTTACATCTACCCACTTCATGGAAGAGGTTGTAAATAGCTATCTTGAATTTGACAGTGGCCATCTACCCAGTTGGATTAGAAATATTCCATGCGGTCAATATTGGCGTGTCAGAAAAAATTGTACACATGATTCGGATTTTTTTCTGGAATCTAAGGTTTTACAAAAATGTTTTAGAGCTAAGGGATACCCTCAGAAATTATTAAAGGATGCTTTCTCCAAAACTAGATCCTTATCACAGAACTTGTGTATCAATAAATCTAAGAATACCAGCCAAGAGCCAAGCAACGATTTCAGTTTAAATCTGATTACTACCTATGGTAAACCTACGCAAGTGTTATCCAGTTTATTAAAAAAATACTGATTCATTTTAAGGAACGATCCAATATTAACTGGTCATTTACCGGAATTTCCCCATGTCATATATCGGAAGAGTAAAAATCTAGAAAACTATATAGCCCCTAGCAATACAACAATTGGTAGAAGACCTAACCATTTAAATTCAGCTCCTATTAGCAATAATGGATGTTATAAATGTAACGTCCTTAAATGCTTATGCTGTCAATCCATTGATAACGGAGCTAAAACATTTGTCTCTGCAGTTACTGGAGAGATATATCCCATTCACTTTGGACTTACATGTCAGTCCTCATATGTGATCTATCTGCTCCAGTGCACCTGCGGCCTGCAATACATTGGCCGCACTATCCAGGAAATGCACTCCAGATTAAATAAACATCGCCAAAATATTAGAAACGGCTTTCCCCTACATAGTGTTTCTAATCATTTCTTAAAAGAACATCAAAAAAATCCTAATAACCTAAAACTAACTATCATTGATCATATAGTTGATACACATTATGATAGACTAAATCGTCTTATTACACGCGAAAATTATTGGATTTTCAAAATGGGAACCTTGTCTCCTGAAGGTTTGAACCTTAATATAGAGAAGACAACTTTTTAAATAATTGTTTTTATATTTTAGCTAATTTATTATAAATATCTTTTACATGGGGGAGGAGGGGGGAGGTGAGAGAGAAGGAGAGAAGAAAGGAAGGGAGGGAAGGAGGGAACCCTATATGCTTCATTAGGTATTAATTTATAACAATCCTTTTTACTCTATTGAGCATAAATGAACTCAAGGGGTTAATATAGAGGTATTACTCTGTATCTGGCCCCGCCCCTTTGAAGTTATTGTATACCTGGTCAAATGTATATAAGGATCAATTGTTTGCTGCTTGTCACACCTGATGAAGGTGGCTGTGTCCACCTAAACGCGTTGTGTGTATTAATAAATCAGTCCTTTTAATATTTTTGCCCTGTTATTGGCGCTCTGGTACCGCTATTCACATTTACTGATTGTCCCTTTCCCCCTGTTGGGGTGCGGTAGAGCTGCTTTAATTAATTGTTCATTCACCTGTGGGAGGAATTTAATTAGAATTACTACCCTGGTTTTCCAAGCTGCGCTGCCCTAACCCCTCTGGAATGCTGCCGGGGGTGTTGGTGAAGCTGGGCGTCCATCTCGGCGTTACATGCAACTAACCTGATCACGTGATCCACCTCCGTGAGATCAGGATCTGTGAACGCCACTGGAATTAGATGACAGCCACCAACAGAGCGGAGCTTGTGGAGCTTTACACTGGGGTTGTGCAGAGGTGCACAACTTCATAAGGTTATTAGCCATTCCCACACCCCTCTAACAATTGCAACACTGAGTCACCCATTGCGCATTGTTCTCTCCTTTCTTTGCGAACTTGTTACTGTGGCCCTGCTTTGTGTGTCTTTAAATTTTTTGTGGGGTTTTTCCTAAAATTGGTCAGCCATTGGACTCACTGCATACCCTATAACTATAGAGCAGACACTTTCCTTTCTAATGGGAACATGTCAGACTTGTTACTGTGGCCCTGCTCTATGTGTCTTTAAATTCTTAATGGGGTTTTTCCTAAAATTGGTCAGCCGTGGTACTCACTCCATACCCTATAACTGTATAGCAGACTCTCTCCTTTCTAATTGGAACATGTCGTACTTGTTACTGTGGCCCTGCTCTGTGTGTCTTTAAATTCTTGGTGGGGTTTTTACTAAAATTGGTCAGCCGTTGGACTCACTCCATACCCTATAACTGAATAGCAGACCCTCTCCTTTCTAATGGGGAACATGTCGTACCTTGTTACTGTGGCCCTGCTCCGTGTGTCTTTAAATTCTTAGTGGGGTTTTTCCTTAAATTTGTAAGCCATTGGACTCACTGCATACCCTATAACCCTCTCCTTTCTAATGGGAACATGTCGTACCTTGTTACTGTGGCCCTGCTCTATGTGTCTTTAAATTCTTAGTGGGGTTTTTCCTAAAATTGGTCAGCCGTTGGACTCACTCCATACCCTATAACTGTATAGCAGACTCTCTCCTTTCTAATGGGAACATGTCGTACTTGTTACTGTGGCCCTGCTCTGTGTGTCTTTAAATTCTTAGTGGGGTTTTTCCTAAAATTGTTCAGCCGTTGGACTCAGGCATACCCTATTACTGAATAGCAGACCCTCTCCTTTCTAATGGGAACATGTCGTACCTTGTTACTGTGGCCCTGCTCTATGTGTCTTTAAAATTCTTAGTATGGTTTTTCCCAAATTTTGGCAGCCCTTGCAGTCACAGCATTGGCATTACCACTATAGGAGTCCAGCTGCTTTATAATGGGAACATTTTTTTTTACTGAGACCCTCCTCTATGTCTCTTCAAAGGGGTATTGGGTTGCGTCCAAATTTTTGGCAGCCATTGCAGTCACTGGATACGCAATAACAGTATAGGAGACCCACTTGTTAATAATGGGAACAACATAGCATAGCCGGCAGATGGCTCTCTAACAATAGCTAAGGAAAACTGCTGGCCTTTTAAGAATAGTAAGGGCCATCTGATGTCCCTGTAAAAATAGGCTTTATGACTTTCAGAGTCCCTCCATCATAAATAAAAAAGGATGTGTCTGATGATGTGTCACACACCACATTGCCAGATAAGGTTGTAAAATGTTAAAATGACATTCCCCGGTGAATGCATTTGCCTTAAAAAATAACATAAAAAAAGCTAAACAATAGGATCTTTCTTTAGTATAAAAAACAGCATCACCAATTTAACCTCCGTGTAATCACATTGTTCAGCTCATGCACCTCCTCCTCCATCTCCGAAATGATCACATCAGTCACAAGCTGACAGCGCTGCAGCACTGCCTTGGCCAACCGGCAACAGGCTGTGCTGAGGATAACATGCTTAATGCTTAATTGACAAACCGCCTACCGCTGCAAAGTTGCTGAAAGCTGTAACACAGCAGCCTGATCTGTGGCTCTCACCGCTGAACATACAGCCAGGCATGGTCGTGTGTGACAATGAGCGGAACCTGGTGACAGAGAAATGACAGCCGGGGTAGATACCGTTTCCCTCTATGCCAGTCCTTTCACCGCGCTAAAGAATATGGCTGTGGTGAAATACAACTCCCTCTGAGAAGCTGTTTCAGATTGAAAAACATTGTGTCCACCAGAGGATTTGATTCTGAGGGCTAACCTTTCTCACCTGCTCAAAAGCCGGCTAGCAGCTGCAAAGTTAGAGCTATCATGAATTCTCTTGAGGTAGATGCCAAGGCATACCAGAGGATTCTCTGGTGGGACCGTCCAACCCTGCTGAGAAGCAGCCCTGGCTAAGAAAAGTGTGTGGGAAGGTTCCCAGACACTCTATGGCTGCTTTTTTACGGAGGAGGAAACACGCAAACACAGGGAGAACATACAAAGTCCTTGCAGATGTTGTCCTTGCTCGGATTTGAACCCAGGAACCCAGCGCTGCAAGGCTTCAGTGCTAACCACTGATCCAATGTGCTGCCGTTCACCCTCTAATATCTAACAGGCTGGAGAAACTTGCACCTACTGCCACTCTATCTTCAGCTCCTTTGTGAGAAAATGTATTTGGGCAGCCACTTAGTCTGCCAAATAAAATTCCTGAGAAGGAAATTGGGGACGACTTAGCTACGGTTACTGGGGGCAGTGCTAATACCATGGCGTCGTACTAAAGTTTATTGGAAATATTCCATGGTGGTAGGAGGCAAGCAAATTCCCACAGACAAGTACCAGTAGTAATGTTCAGGCCACATTTCAAGTGCAAGCAGCTTTAGAGGACTTCCTGGGTGAAATGACACGCAGGGTAGATACGGTTTCCCTCCATGCCAGTCCTTTCACCGAGCTAAATACAACTCTCAGCCAAAAAAGGTGTGGACTGGCTCCTTACCGTCCCTGGCCACATTCACCTGTCCACGTGTTTGTGGTTAGGCGGTCCTTCCCAGTAAGTGCACTGGGGAGGGCACTGGTAATGTTGTGGGACCCGTGCTTGTGGAAGGCGGAGGCGATACCGGGGAATATAGTGGCGGCTGGGGACCGAGTATGGACACCTGGCCACCGCCGGCATGAGGTTTTGAAAAGCTTCCGCCTCCACGAGCTTAAAAGGCCATATTTCAAGTGCAAAGAGCTGCCCAGAAATCTGGCAGTTTAGTGTTGCGGTCAGTGGGTGGGTGGGTGGCTGGCTGCATACTTGCCCTTGCATTCCAAGTAATAGAAAACTAAGCAAATGGTGGCCTCTATCATCATCATGGCCTCACCTCAGCACTATGAACTCTCCTGAAGGAGAAGCCAGGGCCCGCCGGAGGAGTCTCCGGTTCTCTGGTGAGCCCTTCCAACCCTGCCGAAAAGCAGCCCTGGCTAAGAAAAGTGTGGGTTAAGGTTCCCGGACACTCCATGGCTGCTTTTTTAATGTGGATCGGCCATGCTAATGCATGTTATTTCTCAAAACGCATTACAGATCAAGCCATTGTTCAACTCTTGCCTTCCAAGGAATGGGGTAGGGACAACTGAATGCTGCTGTGGGACAAGGACTTGGACGGTGATTGTTTGCAACGACAGGTGCATGGCGGGAGGCATCTTCGCATGCGCCAAGGATCACTTATGATGGGCACACTTTTAGGCAGTGACCTTGGAGTCAGAGATGATTCCAGAGGTCTTCCCCATGCTGTTCCCATGTCTTTTCAGCACTGTATGCATGTGTCTGATGATGTGTCACACACCACATGGCCAAATAAGGTTGTAAAATGTTAAAATTACATTTCCTGGTGAATGCATTTGTCTTGGTTGAAAGCAATTTAAAAGTGCAAAATGCATAAAAAACGCTATGTGTGAACTTAGCCCAAGTTGTGGAGGAGTATTTTTGTTTTTGGTTATTTATTTTGCCTTATATACAAGTCATTATCCTGGAAAGGATGTTCCTTAACATAAATCCATTTTGGTTTCGTTTTTGTATGTTTTATTGCGAGTCCGTAAATGTGGTGTAATACTCTGACCACGTTGCTGACAGCAGTGATCTGGGAGTCAGAGATGCTTCCAGGGATCTTCCCCATGCTGTTCCCATGTCATTTGAGCACTGTTCCCATCGATTTGGGCAATTTTTAGGCCCTCTGGAGACCGCCGGGGGGAGCCGCCTGAAAAATGCTCGAGTTTCCCATAGACTTACATTGGGCTCGTTGCTCAGGTCGAGCACCCGAGTATTCCAATTTGCTTGACCAGAGCAACGAGTACCCGAGCATTTTAGTGCTTGCTCATCACTACTCCTATGGTCAGCGGTGTTCATTCTCTGCTCAGCTCCGAGGTGTATATATTATGCAATTACAAGCTTTCCAATTTTGATATTAGTGCAAATTTATTCTCTGCAAATTAAATGTTTTAGGAAAATTCATCAAAGTTGGTGAATTTGAATTGTAAAAAATCTATTCATCTATTCATCTATTCATCTCTACTTAGTATAGGAATTACTAGAATGGAGATGCTGCACAGGAGTTAATGATGGTCAGTTATCTACCTATTGTTAGGTATTAAAATTTAAATGTGCAGGTTTTTTTTACCAATAATTTTATAGTCTTGCATTCCAAGACTAAATACATTATTGCAACATGTTAGCAAAACTCTTCATAGACTGCAATTCACAATAATCCACTGGATGGCCATATATAAGCAAATACAGCGTAAAAATCGCCAACACAGTTCGAGAAAATCATGTTTATTACAACAAATCATGTTATCTAGAAAGACATATCTGTGTTTTTTTCTGAGAAGAATGGTTCAGTGCTTAACCCCAAGTGATATCTGCTCATGGATTAGGACATGAGGGTGAATTTATGCAGTAAAGCTTACTAATCATTCTGGCAGTACAGAAGACTGTTACCATAGACAGATTTTCTTATAGTTTTTCTTATAGTCACAGTAGGCAGGTGTCTATAGTCAGCCCAGAGGTAAGTACAGTACGTTTGTTTAAAATGAATCTGTCAGAAACGTTATGACCCAAATCATTTACTTGACTGTTTAACCTTTTTTAAATATTAGCCAGTTCAATCCCTTTATGACCCGAAAGCACTGCTCCAGCAAAGACAAATCATGTTTCGAAGTTGTGCCTGGAAATGCATTGAGGCGTGACCATGCACTTCTAGCTGTCGGCCACACCCTCTATTTCCTACCTAGCAATACTCTCCCATAAATGATTAACAAATCCCTTTGAATAACCTCGAATGAAACATGCATTTGGGTTTGTAACTGACTTGTGCTCTACTTATCATAGAAAATGTGAATTCACCTTTCTATCCTCTTATGTAGTTGTTTCCAATTTTTCATCTAAATATATGAGTTACTACCATTTTGGCAGATCAGATCGACACTGACGGAATATTTTGTAATATAGTATCAATAGATCATAGCATTATGCACTTTATAGGTCTTGTATTTCATTATTTAACCCCTTTACCCCTGAAGGCTGTTTGCACGTTAATGACCAGGCCAATTTTTGAAATTCTGACCAGTGTCATTTTATGACTTACCTTATATACTCGAATATAAGCCCACCCGAGTATAAGACGAGGTACGTAATTTTACCACAAAACTGGGAAAACGTATTGACTCGAGTATAAGCCTAGCATGGGAAATGCAGCAACTACTGGAAAATTTCCCCATCCTGGTAACTATTGCCCACTCATCCCCAATCCTGGTATGCATGGCCCCCTCATCCCTAATCCTGATATGCATTGCTCCCTCATCCCCAATCTTGGTATGCATGGCCCCCTCATTCCCAATCCTGGTATGCATGGCCCCCTCATCCCCAATCCTGGTATGCATGGCCCCCTCATCCCCAATCCTGGTATGCATGGCCCCCTCATCCCCAATCCTGGTATGCATGGCCCCCTCATCCCTAATCCTGATATGCATTGCTCCCTCATCCCCAATCTTGGTATGCATGGCCCCCTCATTCCCAATCCTGGTATGCATGGCCCCCTCATCCCCAATCCTGGTATGCATGGCCCCCTCATCCCCAATCCTGGTATGCATGGCACCCTCATCCCCAATCCTGGTATTCAAGGCCCCCTCATCCCCAATCCTAATAAGCATGGCACCCTCATCTCCAATCCTGGCATGTATGGCACCTTAATCTCCAACCCTGGTATGTATGGGACCTTCATCTCCAACCCTGGTATGTATGGCACCCTCATCTCCAATCCTGGTATGTATGGCCCTCTCATCCCCAATCCTGGTATGTATGGCCCCCTCATCCCCAATCCTGGTATGCATGGCCCCCCTCATCCTCAATCCTGGTAAGCATGGCCCCCTCATCCCCAATCCTGGTATGCATGGCCCGCTTCATCCCCCAATCCTGGTATGCATGACCTCCTCATCTCCCAATCCTGGTATGTATGGCCCCCCTCATCCACCTATCCTGTTATGTATGGCCCCCCTCATCCCCCTATCCTGGTAGGTATGGCCAGATCATTGCACACATAAAAAAATAAACACTTATACTCACCTTCCTTCCTCACCTCTGCTCCCTCCAGTGCTGCATCCTGTTCTGCTGCAGCAGGTCATGTCAGCATCTGAGGCGAAGCGCGCGCTCTAAGACCAGGGATGCGTCATAGCCATGCACTCTCAGATGCTGATGACAGCTGCCGGCATATTCATTCCTCTCCATGCCGGGACTATGTGCATGGAGAGGAGTGAATATGCATTCTCTTTAGTAGCAGGCACTGTCAGCAGGAGCTGCGGCTCCTCTGTGCCAGCTACTAAAGAGAATGAATATTCATTCTTCTCCATGCCCATGGGAGTGGAGAAGAGGGAATATTCATTTCCATTTAGCAGCGGGCACACGTGGTAGCTGCAGCAGAGGCTACTGCATGTGTCCTGATCCTCCGCCACCACAACCCCCCGCCCCCACTATCCACCAATGGAATTTCTATATACTCGAGTATATACTCGAGTATAAGCCGAGGGGGGCTTTTTCAGCACAAAAAATGTGCTGAAAAACTCGGCTTATACTCGAGTATACACGGTAATTATTCTGGATCTCTTCAACGGATCCCACTGATTCTGAGAATGCTTTTTCATGACATATTGTACTTCATTACAGTGGTAAAATTTATTTGATATGACTTGGGTTTATTTGTAAAAAAATCTGAAATTTGGCAAAAATTTAGAAAATTTCACAATTTTCAAAATTAAAATTTTTATGCCCGTAATTCAGAGAGATATGTCACACAAAATAGTTAATAAATAATATTTCCCAAATGTCTACTTTACATCAGCACAATTTTGGAACTAAATTTTTTTTTATTTGGAAAATAGAAGGGTTAAAAGTTGACAAAACCATTTTTTAGGGACCACATCACATCTGAAGAGGCCTTGAGGGGCCTTTATGATGGAAAACACCCAAAAGTGACACCATTCTAAAAACTGCACCTCTCAAGGTGCTCAAAACTACATTCAAGAAGTTTATTAACCCTTTAGATTCTTCACAGGAATTTTTGGAATGTGGAAGAAAAAAAATGACCATTTAACTTTATTTCACAAAAACTTTACTTTAGACCCAATTTTTTTATATTTGCAAAGGTAACAGGAAAAAATTGACCCCAAACTATGATTTACAATTTTTCCAGAGCATGTGAATACCCCATATTTGGGTGAAAACCACTGTTTGGGCGCACATCAGGGCTCAGAAGGGAAGGAGCGCCATTTCCCTTTTGAATGCAAAATTTGCTTGAATAATTAGCAAACATCATGTCGTGTTTGGAGAGCCCCTGATGTACCTAAACAGTAGAAACCCCCCACAAGTGACACCATTTTGGAAACTGGACCCCTCAGGGAACTTATCTAGATATGTGGTGAGAACCTTGGACTTCCAGGTGCTTCACAGAAGTTTATAACATTGAGCCGTAAAAATAAAATTTTCACATTTTTCCCACAAAAATGTTATTTAGCCTCCAATTTTGCATTTTCATAAGGGTAACATTAGAAATTGCACCAAACATTTGTTATGCAATTTCTTCTGAGTAAGCCGATACCCCAAATATGGGGGAGAACCACTGTTTTGGGGCACGGCAGGGCTCAGAAGGGAAGGAGCGCTTGAATAATTAGCAGATGCCATATCGCATTTGGGGAGCCCTTGATGTGCCTTAACAGTAAAAAAAAAAAAAAAACACAATTGACACCATTTTGGAAACTAGACCCGTCAGGGAACTTATCTAGATGTGTGGTGAGCACCTTGAACCCCCAGGTGCTTCACAGAAGTTTATAACATTGAGCCGTAAAAATAAAATTTTCACATTTTTCCCACGAAAATGTTTTCCAGCCCCAAATTTTGAGTTTTCATAAGGGTAGCAGGAGGAAAACCACTTTTTGGATGCACTGCAGGGCTCAGAAGGAAAGGAGCGTTATTTGACTTTTTGAATGTAAAATTTGCTTGAATAATCAGTGGATGCCATGTCACATTTGGGGAGTCCCTGGGGTGCATAAACAGTGGAAACCGCACACAAGTGACACCATTTTGGAAACTAGACCCCTAGAGAACTTATTTAGATATGTGGTGAGCACCTGGAACCCAAAAGTGTTTCACAGAAGTTTAAAATGCGGAGCCATGGAAATAAAAAAATCCCATTTATCCCACAAAAATGTTTTAACTCCAAAATCTTTATTTTCGAAGGAGTAAAAGAAGAAAATGGACCCCAAAAATTTGTTTAGAAATTTCTCCTGATCATGAAAATACCCCATATGTGGGGGAAAACTATTGTTTGGGCACATGACAGGGCTCACAAGTGACCTCATTTTGGAAACTAGACCCCTCAAGGAATTTATTTAGATGTGTGTTGAGCACTTTGAACGGACAGGTGCTTTACAGAATTTAACAACGTGGATCTGTAAAAATTAAAAATAAATATTTTTCCCACAAAAATGTTGTTTTAGCCCAATATTTTCATTTTCACAAGGATAGCAGGAGAAAATGTACCCCCAAATGTGTTGTGCAATTTCTCCTGAGTATGCTAATGGCACAGTGCAAAGCTCAGAAGGGAAGAAACGTTGTATGTTGCTGGGCAGGTTTGAAGGTGCCATGTCACATTGGCAGAGCTCCTAAGGTGCAGAACAGGAGAACCCCCCATAAGAGACCCCATTTTACAAACTACACCTCTCAATGAATTTATCTAGGGGTGAAGTAAGCATATTGACACCACATGTGTCTCACAGAATTTTACACCATTGAGCGGTGAAGAAAGAATAATTACGTTTTTACCACCAAAGTTTTGTTTTAGCCCCAGAGTTTATATTTTCACACTGTTAAATGGGCAAAAAAGGCACCAAAATTTGTCCCACAATTTCTGCTGAATGTAAAAATACCCCGTATGTGGCTGTACAGTACTGCTTAGCCACACGGCAAGTCAGGAGGGACTGAGTGCTATTTGCCCCAGGAGCGCAGATTTTGCTAGAATAGTATGCAGACTGCATATACAGAGACCCTAAGTGCTAGAAGAGCAGAATCCCCCCTCAAGTGACCCCATTTTGGAAATTATACCCCCTTGGGAATTTATCTACAGGTGTGGTGAGGATTTTAACTACATGGGTGTTTTCCAGAAACAAGCAGCAGTGGATGTTGCTGAGTGAAAATTGCAAACTTCCTTGGTAGTGACCAGGATGTTGTAGTGACCAGTACATTGTAGTAACCCGTATGTTGTAGTCACCAGTACGTTATGCCCAGCTTGTGCTTCTGGAGACATGCAACCATAAATTAGGCGGGCTCTCATCTCTACAGAAATGACAAATATGTGGACACTAACTGCGGTTTAGGCACACTGTGGGGCTCAAAAAGGGAAGTGGGCATTTGTATTTGGGAGCACAGAAATTGCAGAATTTCTTTTGGGGGGCAAGGGCCATTTCACTTTTCCAGAGCCTTTGTGCTTCTAGTAATGTAGAAGCCCCCTATATTTCCGTTAACAGATGATGGACCTGAGTGGGGACTTGCATTTTCTGTGGATTGAGTCAAAGCTTTTATTGTGATTCAAAATGTTATGTAAAATGCTCCCATTTAGTCTGAGTGATGTAATTCAGATGAAACCCCCGAGGGATCCATTCACTATAATGAGGCAGCAGAGTTACTCTGAACTCCATTTGGCCTCTTTTTAGCGGTGTCATTTTTTTCAGAGATTCACAAAACTGTGGCCAATGGCACATTTATGCACACCTAATAAAAAGATGGACATTGTGGGATCACAGGCCAGACGGCATCTACGGTGCCTCCATCTGCCTCATTACACGCAATCTTCCGCCGGGGGTTCCGTCTGAATCATGTATTTCAGAGACTTACACAGAAACCCTGGTGTAAGCGCTCAGCGCATGGCACAGGATAAATTTGCGCCGAGCCTTACTGCGATCTTTGGGAGGAAAATGAACAAATCAGTAGCAGGTGAAGAATTGGTTTAATTTATTTTTTACGCCGTTCCTTGTGACGTGAAAATAATTAAACGACTTTATTCTTTGGGTCAGTGCGATTACAGCGATGCCAGATTTATATCGCATTTTTATGTTTGGCTGCTACTGTCACACACTAAAAACGCTTTTTTTTCTTCAAATGCTAGTTTTTACATTGCCATATTTGGAGAGCTGTAATTTGTTCAATATTTCTGCTGACAGAGTCATGTAAGGGCTTGTTTATTGAGGGACAAGCTGATGTTTATATTGGTACCATTTTTGGGTACATGACATTTTTTTAAAGCTTTCAATTCTGATTTTTGGGAGGCAGAATAAACAAAAACCGTTCCATGTGTGGTACAATTGATAAGGAAGTTTTATTCTTCGGGTCAGTACGTTTACAGCGATACTACATTTATATAATTTTTTTATGTTTTGGCGCTTTTACACAATCTCTTGTAGATTGTGAGCCCACGAGGGCAGAGTCCTCGCTCCTCCTGTACAAGTCGCTGGCTTGTATTGTTCAAAATTTACTGTAATTGTTTGTGCTTTGTATATCCCTTTCACATGTAATGTGGAATGAATGGCGCTATAATAATAAATAATAATAATAAAAACGTTTTTATAGAAAAAAAAATTTTTTTGCATCATTTTATTCTGGGACCTATAACTTTTTTTATTTTTTGGCTGATAGAGTTGTATGGCAGCTTGTTTTTTGCAGGACAAGATGATGTTTTCAGCTTTACCATTTTTATTTACATTCATCTATTACATTTATTTACATTTGATCGTGTTTTATTCTACTTTTTATTCGGTAGTAGCATTGGTAGCATTGGTAGTATTCGGTGGTATCATTGTTTTTATTTACATTCGTCTTTTTGATCGCGTTTTATTCTACTTTTTGTTCTGTGGTAGCATTGTTTTTTGCGTAGTTTTTTTTTTCTTCACTAAAGGGGTTAACTAGTGGGATGGTTTTATTGGTCAGGTCGTTCCGGATGCGGCGATACCCAATATGTGTATTTTTATCGTTTTTATTTCATAATAATATTTTATTTATGGGTACAATATACAGGTGCATTTCACTAAATTAGAATATCATCAAAAATTTAATTTGTTTCAGTTCATCAATGCAAAAAGTGAAACTCATATTATATAGAGTCATTACAAACAGAGTGATCTATTTCAAGTGTTTATTTCTGTTAATGTTGATGATTATGTCTTACAGCCAATGAAAACACAAAAGTCATTATCTCAGTAAATTTAAATAATTAACTAAAACACTTGCAAAGGCTTCCTAAGCGCTTAAAAAGGTCCCTTAGTCTGTTTCAGTAGGCTCCACAATCATGGGGAAGACTGCTGACTTGACAGATGTCCAGAAGGCAGTAATTGACTCACTCCACAAAGTCCCAGAGTTCCAATTTTCATTTGGAAATCAAGGTCCCAGAGTCAGGAGGAAGAGTGGAGAGGCGCACAATCCAAGCTGCTTGAGGTCTAGTGTGAAGTTTCCACAATCAGTGATGGTTTGGGGAGCCAAGTCATCTGCTGATGTAGGTCCACTGTGTTTTATCAAAACCAAAGTCAGCGCAGCCATCTACCAGGACATTTTGGAGTACTTCATGCTTCCCTCTGCCGTCAAGCTTTTAGTAGATGGAAACTTCATTCTCCAGCAGGACTTGCCACCTGTCCACACTGCCAAAAGTACCAATACCTGGTTTAAAAACAACAGTATCACTGTGCTTGATTGGCCTGCAAACTCTCCTTAACTCCATAGAGAATCTATGGGGTACTGTCAAGAGGAAGATGAGAGACACCAGACCCAACAATGCAGATGAGCTGAAGGCTGCTATCAAAGCAACCTGGGCTTCCATAACACCTCAGCAGTGCTACAGGCTGATCGTCTCCATGCCACGCCGCATTGATGCAGCAATTGATGCAAAAGGACCAAGTATTGAGTGCATTTACTGAACATACATTTCAGTAGGCCAACATTTTGGATTTTAAAAACATTTTTCAAGCTTTTTTTATAAAGTATTCTAATTTATTAAGATAATGACTTTTGTGTTTTCATTGGCTGTAAGCCATAATCATCAGATTAACAGAAACAAACACTTGAAATAGATCACTCAGTTTGTAATGACTCCATATAATATATGAGTTTCCCTTTTTGTATTGAAGAACTGAAATAAATTAACTTTTTGATGATATTCTAATTTAGTGACATGCACCTGTATATAAATTTGATTTTATCATTTTGTGATTTTTAAAAAAATATTTTTACAACTTTTTTTTAACTTTTTTACTCAGTCCCACTATGGGACTTTCACTTTCTCCAGTCTGATTGCTGCTATAAGGCATAGCAGTGCAGGAGATCTCCTATACCTTATAGCTGTCAGCCCTGCAGACACAAGTTACTTGGATCATGCACTCCGCATGATCTAACTAACACGCTAGTGCCTGGTGACCCGGATGTCGTCATGACAACATGACAACATCTTGTCACCATGGCAACAATCGGGACCCCACAATCATCACAGAGTCTCTGATCCAAGAGCAAAGGGGCTTTTGTCCCTCCGATCCAAGAGCAGACTCTGCTTTTGTCCCTCAGCTCGCTGGCTAAATGCTGTAATCACATCATTAAGGGGGTTAAAGTGCCAGGAGCTGTGCTGGCACCGCTACTTGCACTTAGTGCCAGATGTCAGCTGTCAGAATCAGCCTCTGTATGCGCATGATTCGTGAGATGTATGTATATGTACTTGGTCATGAAGGACCAGGGCACAGGGACATATAGAAATGGCTCACATCAGAAAGGGGTTAAATGGAACTTGTCAGGTCCAATAACTCTATTATTTTGTAGATCTAGGGTTAATCTAAAGGATATTAACATTATGAAGGTGCATGACTGCAATGTGGTGCCCTGCAGAAATTGAACCTTCTTTCTCCCGTGAGCCTTCGGCTTTCAGTCATGGAAGTGTGCCTGGAGCAATCACAGTAACCACTTACAGCACTGATCAGTGTCTGGCTATAAGTTTTTACCAGCAATGACTGACAGCTAGCTCAGCAGTGGATCAGTGCAAAGCCAGCTGTCAGTCAAAGTGCAGCGCCCTGCTTACAGCTGCTGCTCACTGTTGTGAGTGGTGAATGTAATTGCTCTGGGCGCACCTGCATGACTGAAAGCCAGCAGCTTTCGTGAGAAGTAAAGCTCATTTTCTCCTGGGTGCCGTACTTTCAGTACAATGGCACATCACCTTCATAACACTATTAACCTTCAGAATAACCATCTGCAGGTAATAGCATTATTGATGATGAGAGTTTCCCTTTAAGTTCATATTTGAGCTCTATGTGTGTTGTGCATTTGTACTTTATAACAATTACAGGCTAACCAGGTGCACAATAGGATAATTTTTCAATTTCACTTGTCCTAATTTTAATTTTTTTTTATATATATATTTTCTGTAAATCATGGTTTAATAAAAATGAACTACTTTGTTTTTACTGTGGGACGGTCTTCCTTTTTTATAAGTTTAGTTGGTTATTTTGGAGCATCTTTTAGTCATTTATTACTTTGGCCTCAGTTCTGGTAGGTTTATATTGATTGACTAGCCTTTGCTCTGGTTTATCGCCACTGGTCAATCAGCCAGGGTACAATGTTTTTAGGTAAACAATATAGCATGAGGCTGAGAAGCTAGAAGTGCATTGTCACACCTCTATGCACTTCCAGACACAACTCTAAAATGCCATTTCTCACTTCTGGAGCAGTGTTTTGAAGTCATAGAGGGTTCAATTCGCATATCTTTTAACACACACAATCATAGTAATGGTTTGAGTGGTGATGGGTCAGGAGGGGTTAGGGTTTCGGGTTTCAGACAGATTCCCTTTAAGGATGAATTGACATTTGATTACATCAGTGTATCAACAGTGTGTAAATGTTATATATTTGAATGTTAATACAGTTCTGTGGGATTATGATGTGGACCGAAAGGAAGGGATAAGCAGAAGGCTGCAAAAGGAATGACATATTGTACTTGAGCAGACATACTGTACAAACTCTTTTGAGATTAAATTCCAGTACCACTTCTTTCTGTTTCTTTGCCGCACACAAATGGCCTGCTGTTGAGTTACAGGAGGAGAGACAAGTACTTTTCTGAATCTACTCTTATGAATATAAAAATGTGGATACAATTTGACTGTTTAGCATGTGAGCGCAGTTTTTTTTACCCACAATGACTTAGTCTTACATTAGTCCATCAAGCTGTCCCATGACATACATTACAATTTTTTTTAAAGAGCTTCTTAGATATTTACTATTATACACAAAAAAATGTGTTAATGGAAGTTCTTATACTTTTCATGTTTTTTGTACACATTAAAACATCTGGCCTTAGGTTCACAAGGTGCAGTTTTGGTTTCTATTTTAAGTAATAGCTCGTAGATCAAAACCAGACCAGATCCTAAAAGGAGAGGTGAATGTGTAAGTATTTTTTTATAGTTTCCCTATGTATAAGCTCTATTCCTAATTTTACCTTATGCAATGACATCCAAAGACATACTGATAGGGAATAGTGTTGAGCGAGTATGTTCTGTCCGAGTATGCTCGGGTCGAGCTCCGAGTATTTATAGCTGCTCGGTGATATGGTTGAATCGCTCCCGTGTGCATGATTTGCAACTGTTTGACAGTTTTATTACATGTGAGGAATGTGTAAGAAATAGACATTCCTCACATGTAATTAAACTGTCCAACAGTTACAAATCATGCACACGGGAGCGATTCAACCATATCACCGAGCAACTGTAAATACTTGGAGCTCGGCCGGAGCATACTCGGCGAAAGGGTTAATAGAACATACTCGCTCAACACTAGTAGGGAATCTAAATTGTGAACCCCAATTGGGACAGTGCCGATAATGTCTGTACTGTGGAATTAATGGCGTTATATAAGTGAGTAAAACAAAATACATATATAAATACAACACTATGATCTGAAGTTAACAATTAAAATATAAGTCGTATTTTTTTTATTCTGAAGTGATCCCACTCATTAAATAGCAAGATACATCTGCAATCATTTAAGTTATATATCAAGTTAGTAAAATATTTATCTAATCATTTTTCTACTAGAGTTCTGCTAGGTGAATTTTGAGAGCATATACACCCCAGGTAGGACCTCCTGGAAACACTGATCAAAGAAGGAACACATCAAAGTTAAGGACCTTTGCAGAGTACTAAACTTGTATAGAGGCTTCATATACAATATCTTCATGTTTTCCTGGGTTTGTATAGAATTGTGTTTTGCATTTCAATTAAGTAATTTTTAATATATTTTTTTTAGAAAAAAATATGTTCTTTGATAGCTAAATATACTTCAATTTATTTTTAGAAATGGATTTGTTCACTTGCATGCTTATGTAATTTTACTGGATATAAGTGAAAAGAAATGAGCTTTTATCTTCCGTATTGGAATAACTGCTATATGTAACCACCTATTGAAAGCTTTACTCCTGCACTAATGGCAATGTGATATTATAGACTTCCATCTCAAAATGTTAAGTCTGGGTCATTTGAGGTCTTCAGGACTAGAAATTAATCCCATTGATAGCATACAATTTTTATTATGCTATTAGCATAATCTTTAGGCATATTTTTGTAAGTTTTTCTGCTATAATCATTTGTATGAACTTATGACCATATTTATCAATACTGTCTAATTCAATTCGCATCTCAATCATCTACTATTTCTGGCACCCCAGCACTGCCGTTTTTCACTAGGCCCCTTCTTCACATCCACACGTAGAGCACAAAACACATGTCCTTGTGATGGCATGGGGATTAGTGAAAAATATCTGCATTTGAAGCCAGGAAACTGAAGAACTTAGAAGATAGAAGACAGAAGATTGCTGAGAAAAGACAAAGAAGTTGATTGGAGCACTACAGCAGGAGAGTTTCCGAGAGGGATGAGGTGAGTATAAGATTTTTTAACTTCCTTTTGGCTTTTAGAATCTAATTATCAAACATTTTGTAAAAATTTGCGAGAACCAAATTTCAAAACTTTTGGATTCTAGTTTATCCGGATTTTTCATGAAATTTGTAGCATATTCAATTTGTTAAAATCGACTCACCCATCTTCAACTATTATTTAGTTGAATTTAAGAAAATAGTATTTTCTTATTATTGTATAATTCATTTATTAAGTTCATAGCTTGTTTGTTACACATTTACTCAAAGGAGTTTAGAAAATATTTTTGTACAGGAATTGTCTTCCAATACATATATTTTTTGTTCTTTATAAGGATATTAGTTGCTTACATCATAGTGATGATAAACGTAATGTTGCTATGTTGCTACAGTAAATTTGAAATTTCTATTTGGTATACAGATGTGTCCTTTGCTGTTGGATCAACATGTCCTAACATGTGTAGTACAAGAATGCCGGTTAAAAATGAACAAAGAAACAATACTCTCCCATAAGATTTACTGTATATGATGTGTGGGGCCAAAAAGTAGTTGTGATGTGTACTTCAGTCAAAAAATTACATTAGGTATATAATCACACAGTATAATGCAAAACCAACCAACTGATTTATATTGTGCATTATATATTGGCAACAGAGTTGTATATCAAGCTATTTTGTTCAATGTACTACAAGGGATAGAACTGTATAATAGACTTCCTTGTAAATTGACTTAATGCATTAATTTATGCTATGCAGTATATACAGTGCCTACAAGTAGTATTCAACCCCCAGCAGATTTAGCTGGTTTGATAAGATGCAAATAAGTTAGAGCCTTCAAACTGCAAACGAGAGTAGGTTTTATGAACAGAAGCATAAATCTTACAAACCAAAAAGTTATGTTGCTCAGTTGAATTTTATTAAATTTTAAACATAAAAGTGTGGGTCAATTATTATTCAACCCCTATGTTTAATATTTTGTGGAATAACCCTTGTTTGCAATTACAGCTAATAATCGTCTTTTATAAGACCTGATCAGGCCGGCACAGGTCTGTGGAGTTATCTTGGCCCACTCCTCCATGCAGATCTTCTCCAAGTTATCTAGGTTCTTTGGGTGTCTCATGTGGACTTTATTCTTGAGCTCCTTCCACAAGTTTTCAATTGGGTTAAGGTCAGGAGACTGACTAGGCCACTCCAACACCTTGACTTTTTCCCTATTGAACCAGGCCTTGGCTTTCTTGGCTGTGTGCTTTGGGTCGTTGTCTTGTTGGAAGATGAAATTACGACCCATCTTAAGATCCTTGATGGAGGAGCGGAGGTTCTTGGCCAAAATCTCCAGGTAGGCCGTGCTATCCATCTTCCCATGGATGCGGACCAGATGGCCAAGCCCCTTGGCTGAGAAACAGCCCCACAGCATGATGCTGCCACCACCATGCTTGACTGTAGGGATGGTATTCTTGGGGTCGTATGCAATGCCATCCAGTCTCCAAACGTCACGTGTGTGGTTGGCACCAAAGATCTCGATCTTGGTCTCATCAGACCTTAGAACCTTGAAGCAGTCTGTCTCAGAGTCCTCCAAGTGATCATGAGCAAACTGTAGACGAGCCTTGACATGACACTTTGAAAGTAAAGGTACCTTACGGGCTCGTCTGGAACGGAGACCATTGCGGTGGAGTACGTTACTTATGGTATTGACTGAAACCAATGTCCCCACTGCCATGAGATCTTCCCGGAGCTCCTTCCTTGTTGTCCTTGGGTTAGCCTTGACTCTTTGGACAAGCCTGGCCTCGGCACGGGAGGACACTTTCAAAGGCTGTCCTGGCTGTGGAAGGCTAACAGTAGTTCCATAAGCCTTCCACTTACGGATGATGCTCCCAACAGTGGAGACAGGTAGGTCCAACTCCTTGGAAAGGGTTTTGTACCCCTTGCCAGCCTTGTGACCCTCCACGATCTGGTCTCTGATGGCCTTGGAATGCTCCTTTGTCTTTCCCATGTTGACCATGTCTGAGTGCTGTTCACAAGTTTGGGGAGGGTCTTAAATAGTCCGAAAAGGCTGGCAAAAGAGATCTTTAATCCACACATGTGAAGCTCATTATTCTTGGTGCCTGAACTACTTCTTAATACTTTAGGGGGACCAAACAGAATTCTTGTGGTTTGAGGGGTTGAATAATAAATGACACTCTGAATTAACTTTTAACGTTTTAAAAAAAAACAAAAAAAAAAAACAAAAAAAAAATTTGCTGCAGTGCATTTCCCACTTCCAGGCTGATCTACAGTACAAATGTCACAATGCCAAGTTAATTCCGCATGTGTCAACCAGCTAAATCTGCAGGGGGTTGAATACTACTTGTAGGCACTGTATGCTGGTAATACTGATATATATTGAGCTAAATTGTACAACATACTACCTCTTGCCAATAAGATAATTGGCGGACCCCACCACCCTTGTGGTTTTATGGGATTTTTTTAGGGGCTGATTTTTATCTTTATTGTTTGCTGTGTTTAAATAATTGTAATAAAGTAACAATATGAAATAACAGATGACTAGTTTCTACTAATTGATTACTATATTATAAGGAGGAAGTGTATATAATTAATTTTGGGTTACTCCTTATGAATTACCTATGGATCTATATATCCTTTATGTGGTTATTAAAAATTTACATTAGCACTACTTTTTTTCCTCTACATACAGTAACAAAGGGATGTAGTTACATAACTGCCAAACACATTGATTTAACCCCTTCCTGGACAAATCTGTAAGCTGTACTTGATGAGTAGTTCTCCCAAGTCGATGTATAGGTATGTCCTGTGGAAAAATTATCACTGTGTCTAAAGATATGGTAATTGACTGAAGATGAATGCTGTTTATGACAGCAAGGCATCTTCCCTTATTGCCCAGTGGGGGCTTCAACTTCCCACAAACACCAAGACCAGCCATTCGCATTGCTTTTCAAGTAAAATCCAGTAAAGAAGGCTATTACATTGGTACTCAGTGAAGATTGTTGTTGTACAACACAGCATCTATCATAATGTGGCCCTGTCAATGATATGGCATTGACCCTACAAGCTGCAATCACGACAATTGGTCAGTTTGTGCAGACCAACAAATCACAGCCTAACTATCAAAAGTAAAATATTGATCACTGCTATGCACTTTATAATTCCAGTCAGGAACGGCATGCAGAGCAGCTGTGAAAGCATCTGTGTTGCCCCTGCGTTGATCCTGTTATCTCCTGAGATTTGTAGTATAATTGCCACTGTACTGAATTTGCTGATTCCATTGTGCTATAGACTTGCTGTGTGTGACTGAGTCAATGTGATCACCACAGTAGCATCGTCCAATCATCCACTATTCCCACCATTATCCACCTTTATCCTCTTGGTGTGCATAAAAATCTTATTTAGCGCTGATCAACTATATAACCTCATTATCATTAGTGCTCAATTTTTCTTTGTTCCAGAAATTTTGGGGCAAATGAATGTAGTAATTATATTAATTATTATACTTCAGGTTTTTTTTCTACTTATCAATGTAATAATGGTTAGCATCAATTAGATGCAGGCGTTTAGTAATGTTTTTACTCTTGTTTGCATAGTAAATTTTATTTACAGTAGTTTAAAAAGTGTAGTGGGAAAATACAGTAGTAAATTACAGTCTGTTTCTTAAAATATATAGTGATAGTTGAGAGCATTCAGTAATTGTCTTTACTGATATTTCCTTAGTACTACAGATGAATCGATTGATCTGCTGCTAATCGAATTTGAGTAGAATTTCCTGAAATTCGCAGGTTCCGCATATGTGATTAATTTATAAATGGATTCTCAAAGATTGCAAAAAGAAAAGCCTGACACCATTTTGCACACTGCTAAAGAATGCAGCAGCCAGAGAACAGGCTAACGATCTCAGGCACTGTTGGGAAGGTTTTCCCATAATGCCTTGCTGCTATCAGATCCCATGGCCTAGCTTAGCAAATCAAATCTGTGGGGAACATACATAGAGATTAAAAAAGATGAGGATGGGGCAAGCGACAACCATTTTAGGATTTTTCAGCCTAGGGATTGAAGGTCAGAGAACATACCTCTTACATGTAGGTATTGAAAAATGCCTCATCTGATTGTGATTTACCACTGCAGTGCTGGGGCACATTTAAAATGGAAGTTATAATATTTCTTTAAACAAAAAGACATATTATAGTTTTTGAATACCTGTTTTAATGGTCCAATTTAGCAACCGTACACCCACCATGACCATGCTAAACGAAATTTCTGCACCCATACGTGCATTTTTGATACATTTTTTATGTGTTTTCAATGTGTTTGTGCATGCGTTTATTTCATTTGTGATTTTCAAGCGTTTTTAGACAGCAATGAATGCTATTAGATATAGATAGATATCCCGCAGATATCAAATTGCACATCCCCACGACAAATTTTAAAATTGTATCCTTTAGTGCCTTGCATGTGGAACTTATTGCACAGTTTTCTATGAAGCAAATTAATAAATAAATAAAAAAAAAATAATATGTGGGGTCCCTCCCTTTTTTGAAACCAGCAAAGGTAAAGCAGACAGCTGAGAGCTGACATAATCAGTCTTAGAAGGTCCATGGTTATTGGACCCTTCCCATCCTAAAAAATACCAGCCTGCAGCCACCCCAGAACTGGAGCATCACATCAGATGCTCCAATTCTGTTGCTTCACCTTGGCTCTTCCTGATGACCTGGTGCTTTGGCAAACAAGGTTGATGTTAGTTGTGAAGTGTCCAAAAACACAGCTGGCTGACATCAAGCCCTAGTGCTAGTAATGGAGAGGTGCCTATCAAACAACCTAATCACTAATGCAAAAAAAAAAGAAAAAACATACAAAAAATACTTTATTGAAATAAACACAATTTATTAACAAAAAATTCTCATGCAGATCCAATGTAGTCCATGGAATCTGATGTAGTCCACAAATGGAAACCTGAAAACATGCACATAAACAAACTGAGAAATAAAAAAAAAGATATTTTCGCTCATTCCCCAATTTATTAAACCAAAAATTCCCAAACAGGTCTGACCTAGTCCACTGAATCCGATGTACAAAGCCTATGGAGCCTTGTTCTGAAGCTCCATAGGTTTTTGTGACAGCTATTTCCAGAGCACACTGTGCGAGACATGACCTGGTGACTCTGAAGTGTGGTGATGTCAGAAACTCTGTAACATCACCACTCTCCAGATGTTCTGGCTTATGGTATGCTCTGCATTACCCAGAAGAGACTTATGCAGCATTAGACTGAGGCTTCATAGGTAATTATGAAAGCTTAGGTCTGACAGGTTCGGCTGAACTTGAGAAAAAAGTTTGGTTTGAGTACCAGAACTTGATCCTGGATCCGAACCCCATATGAGTGCATGGGGACATGAACTTTGGTGCTGTAAAATGACTGTAAAATGATCATAGAAAGGGGTAATGGGCTGCAAAAAGAAGTAAAACGGGGGTAAGAGCAGGACAATTGCCCTGCAAAAAATGTGGACAGAAAAATGATTTAAAATAACGCAATAAAAAAAAAAAAAAATTATCTTGAACCAGGAGGCGGAGGTTTGTTTTTAATAACCAGCAAAGGGAAAGCAGACACCTGTCAGCAGGTCTTATTATTCTGGTAAGTAGCCAATATTCATGGACCTTCCCAACCTATTAATATGAGCCCCAGCTGTCTGCTTTGTCTTTGCTGATTAAAAATGGTGAGACCCTAAAAAAATGATGTGGGGTCCCCCCTAATTTTAATAACCAGCTAAGGCAAAGCAGACAGCTGGGGGCTGACATTGGCCCCTTTCCAGCCTAATAAGACCAGCCCTCAGCCACTACAGTACTGGCACATCCATTAGATATTCCAATTCTGACACAGCCTCGATTCTTCCCGATTGCCCTGGTGTGGTGGCAATTGGATGTAATGGAATTGTGGGGTTGATGTGAGCTGTGTAAAGTCATCTGACATAAAGCTCACTGGTTAGTAATGGAGAGGCTTCTATACAACAATCCCATTACTAACCCAGTAAGTAAAAAGAGAAGAAAACACATTGAAAAAAAATTTTTATTTAAAAAAAAAAATCTTTATTTGAAAATAAACTCCCAACAATTTCCCTCTTTCCCTCATTTATAAAAAATAAATAAATAAATAATAATGAAAAAAATAATAATCCACAAGGTCTACCTCAATCCATAATATGGAGGTCCCACAACAATCCCAGTCTTCTTCATCCAGTCTATGGAGCCTCCATTCAAAGAATGCATCTCTGTAGACTGGAGCAGCAGCCACTGCCAGGTCTCAACTTGGACTATGCGAGACCCAGCTTCTGTGAATTAAGGTGACGTCAGTAAGGTCACCTCACTACATAGCGGCTAGTTCTCACAATGCGCTTTGCCAGTGCCGGACTCATTAGCGGTCAATTATCAGTCTGACACTGGTACTACACATCATGAGAACTGGCCGCTATGAATGGAGGTGAAAGTACTGACGTCACCTCAATTTACAATAGCCGAGTCTCGCGAAGAGCAGCATGACACCTGGCAGTGACTGCTGCTCCAACCTATGGATGTGCCTTTTCTGGGGTGGCTGTGGACTATTATTTTTAGGCTGGTGAGGGCCAAATATCCATGAACCCTCCCAGCCTGAGAATAAAAGCCCCCAGTTGTATGCTTTACCTTAGCTAGTTATCAAAAATGTGAAGGGACCCCACGCTTTTTTTTTAATTATTTACTTAAATCATTAAAAAAAAAGGCATGGGGGCCACTCTATTTTTGATAACCAGCCAAGATAAAGCAGACTGGTGAGGGCTGCAGCCCACAGCTGTCTGCTTACCTGCACTTGTTATCAAAAATAGGGGGTACCCACATCCTTTTTTTTTTTATTATTTTTTTCTAACATGGTGCATTGGCCAATCACAGCCATGCCAATACTTGATATGGCTGTGGTGGTGCAGGAAGCGCCCACACTTGAAAATCTTGCTAATTTTTCTGCCCTGCAGCCTTTCAACAAGTTTTATTAGTCTGCCGAACACAAACAGCAACCTGGACATACAGTAAGAAGTCCGTGTTCAGGATTGCGTATCGGACACTAAGTGTCCGGTACAGATCCCGATCTTTAGAGTTCGGGTTTGCACATCCCTATTCATAGGCTTTGCACGTCGGATTCCGTAGACTACATTGGACCATCTTGGGAATTTTTTTGCTAATAAATTGGTGAATGAGGGAAAGTCTTAAGTTTTTTCTATGTTAATAAAGTTTTTTTTGTATTTTTCCTTTTTTTTTAAATGGGGTAGTGATGGGGGTGTCTGATGGACACCTCCACATTACTAACACAATGGCTTGATGTCAGCTAGTGGTGTTTTTGGACACTTCAAAACTAGCATCAACCTCAAGCACCACTATTACCCCAATTGCTAAAGCATCAGGTCATCGGGAAGAGCCAAGGTGAAGCGACAGAACTGGAGGATATAATATTATGCTCCACATCTAGGGCAGTTGTGGACTGTTATTTTAAGGTAGAAAAGGGCCCAATAATTATGAACCTTTCCAGCCTTACAATATCAGCTCTCAGCTATCTGCTTTACCTTTGTTTGTTACAAAAATTTGGGGACTCATTTTTCAGGCGGCTCCCCCCGGCGGTCTGCAGAGGGCCTAAAAATTGCCCAAATCGATGGGAACAGTGCTCAAATGACATGGGAACAGCATGGGGAAGACGCCTGGAAGCATCTCTGACTCCCAGATCACTGCTGTCAACAATACTGTTAGAGTATTACGCCACTTTTACGGACTCACGATAAAACATACAGAAACAAAACCAAAATGGATTTTCCGAGGAAATATGTTAAGGAACATCCTTTACAGGGTAATGACTTGTATATAAGGCAAAATAAACAAAAACAAAAATACTCCTCCACAACTTGGGCTATGTTCACACATAGCGTTTTTGATGCGTTTTTGCACTTTTGCATTGCTTTCAACCAAGACAAATGAATTCACCAGGAAATTTCATTTTAACATTTTACAACCTTATCTGGCATGTGGTGTGAGACACATCATCAGACACATGCATACAGTGCTGAAAAGACATGGGAACAGCATGGGGAAGGCCTCTGTTTGCCCATCATAAGTAATCCTTGGCGCATGCGAAGATGCCTCAAGCCATGCACCTGTCGTTGCAGACTTCAACAATCACCGTCCACGTCTTTTTCCCAGTGCAGCATTCAGTTGTCCCTACCTCATTCCTTGGAATGCAAGCGCAAGTATGCAGCTAGCCACCCACCAACCCACAGGCTGCAATACTATATTGCCAAATTTTTGACAGCTGCTTGCACTTGAAATGTGGCCCTTTAGGCTCGTGGAGGTGGAAGCTGTCCACAATCTTATGGCGGCAGTGACCAGGTATCCATACTCGGTCCCCAGAAGCCACTATTTGTCCTGGTGTCGTCTCCGCCTTCCACAAGCATGAGTCCCACAACATTACCTGTGCCCTCCCCAGTGCACTTACTGGGAAGGACCGCCTAACCACAAACACGTGGACAGTTGAATGTGGCCAGGGACAGTATGGAGCCAGTCCACAGCTTTTTTTTGCTGAGTTGTACTTCACCACAGCCATATTCTTTAGCTTGATGAAAGGACTTGGGAAACCATATCTAACCTGCTGTCATTTCTCCCAGGAAGTCCTCTAAAGCTGCTTTCACTTGAAATTTGGCCTTTACGGCTCATGGAGGCGGAAGCTTTTTATAACCTCATGCCGGTGGCGGCCGGTGTCCATACTTGGTCCCCAGCCGCCACTGTTTCTCCTGGTATCGTCTCCGCCTTCCACAAGCACGGGTCCCACAACATTACCCGTGCCCTCTCCAGTGCACTTACTGGGAAGGACCGCCTAACCACAAACAAGTGGACAGGTGAATGCGGCCAGGGACGGTACGGAGCCAGTCCGCAACTTTTTTTTGCTGAGAGTTGTATTTCACCACAGCCATATTCTTTAGCTCGGTGAAAAGACTGGCATAGAGGGAAACCGTATCTACTTTTGGTGTCATTTCTCCTAGGAAGTCCTCTGAAGCAGCTTTTGCAGAAGCAATGGAAGCCCATCCAACATCAACTCGCACTTCTCGGTGGTGCTTTGGCACACAAACATCTTTCTTTGCGCATTTAATTTCATGACTACAGAGTTGGGCCATGGCCTGATCTGCAATCCAGTTTGAAAAATAACATGCATGAGCATGTCCGATCCACATTAAAAAAACAGCCATAGAGTGTCCGGGAACCTTCCCCCCACACTTTTCTTAGCCAGGGCTGCTTCTCGGCAGGGTTGGATGGACCCACCAGAAAACCGGAGACTCCTCCGGTGGGCCCTGGCTTCTCCTTCAGGAGAGTTCATAGTGCTGAGGTGAGGCCATGATGATGATAGAGGCCACCATCTGCTAAGTTTTCTGTTACTTGGAATGAGAGTGCAAGTATGCAGCCAGCCACCCACCCACAGGCTGCAATACTAAACTGACAGATTTTTGGGCAACTGCTTGCACTTGAAATGTGACCTTTTAGGCTCGTGGAGGCGGAAGCTTTTCACATCCTCATGTCCATACTCAGTACTCAGTCCCCAGCCGTCACTATTTCTCCCAGTGTTATCTCCGCCTTCTACAAGCGGCGCGGGTCCCTGAACACTACTGCTGATACATTTCTTTGGGAATTTGCTTAGCTCCTACCAGCCTGGAATATTTCCAGTAGACTATGGTACGACTTCATGGTATTAGCACTGCTCCCAGTAACAGTAGCGATGCCATTCCCAATTTCCTTCTCAGGAATTTTATTTGGTACACTGAGTGGCTGCCCAAATACATTAGTTTCTCACAAAGGAGATGAAGATAGAGTGGAAGCCTTGCAGTGCTGGGATCCTGGGTTCAAATCCCAGCAAGGACAACATCTGCAAGGACTTTGCATGTTCTCCCCATGTTTGCGTGGGTTTACACCTCAGTAAAAAAGCAGCCATAGAGTGTCCAGGAACTTTCCCACACACTTTTCTTAGCCAGGACTGCTTCTCGGAAGGGTTGGACGGTCCCACCAGAGAATCCTCTGGTGTGCCCTGGCTTCTACATCAGAAGAGTTCATGATAGCTCTAACTTTGCATCTGCTATGGGGCCCTTGAGCGGGGGAGAAAGGTGAGCCCTCAGAATCAAATCCTCTGGTGGGCCCAATGTTTTTCAATCTGAAACAGCTTCTCAGTGGGAGTTGTATTTCACCACAGCCATATTCTTTAGCTCAGTGAAAGGACTGGCATAGAGGGAAACCGTATCTACTCCGGCTGTCATTTCTCCGTCACCAGGTTCCGGCCATTGTCACACATGACCATGCCTGGCTATATGTTCAACGGTGAGAGCCACAGATCAGGCTGCTGTGTTACAGCTTTCAACAACTCTGCAGCGCTGGGCGGTTTGTCACCTAAGCATTAAGCATGTTACCTTCAGCACAGCCTGTTGCAGCTTGGCCAAGGCAGTGCTGCAGTGCTTTCAGCTTGTGACTGATGTGGTCATTTCGGAGATGGAGGAGGAGGTAAAGGAGCTGAACAATGTGATTACATTGAGGTTACATTGGCGACTCTGTTTTTTTTACTAAAGAAAGATCCTACAGATTTTTTTTTATTTACGTTTTTTTTTAAGGCAAATGCATTCACCGGGAAATGTCATTTTAACATTTTACAACCTTACATGGCAATGTGGTGTGTGACACATCATCAGACACATCCTGTTTCATTGATGATGGAGGGACTCTGAAAGACACATAGAGCAGGGCCACAGTAACGAGTACGACATGTTCCCATTAGAAAGGGGAGGGTCTGCTATACAGTTATAGGGTATGCAGTGAGTCCAACGGCTGACCAAATTTAGGAAAAACCCCACTAAGAATTTAAAGACACATAGAGCAGGGCCACAGTAACAGGTACGACATGTTCCCATCAGAAAGGAGAGGGTCTGCTATACCGTTATAGGGTATGCAGTGAGTCCAACGGCTGACCAAATTTAGGAAGAACCCCACTAAGAATTTAAAGACACATAGAGCAGGGCCACAGTAAAGACAAATTCCCATAAGAAAGGAGAGAGTCTGCTATACAGATATAGGGTATGCAGTGAGTCCAATGGCTGATCAAATTTAGGAAAAACCCCACTAAGAATTTAAAGACACTCAGAGAAGGGACGAAGGAACGACAAATTCCCATTAGCAAGGAAAGAGTCTCCCATAGTGTTGGCCTATACAGTGAATGTAAGGGCAGCCAAAAATTTTGGAGGCACTTCAATGCCCCTTGGAAGAGACATCGAGGTCTGAGGGCCTCCTCAAAACAATGTTCCCATTATTAGGAAGTGGGTCTCCCATAGTCTTGGCCTATGCAGTGAATGCAAGTGTTGCCAAAAATTTGGAGGCACTCCAATGCCCCTTGGAAGAGACGTGGAGGAGAGCCTCATAAAAAAATGTTCACATTAGAAAGGAGCGGGCCTCCTATTCTTGTAATGCCCATGCACTAAGTGTATGGGCTGACAAACATTTAACCCTGGGGGGTATACATGAACATACTGTATAAAAACATTTTTTTACAGGCATCATAAACACCCTTTAAAAAAATTATGTGGGTGTTGCAGCACAGACCACGGTCACCCTGTTGATATGGTGGTGGAGGATGAGGAGAAGGAGGAGGAAAAGAGCAAATAGCCAAAATCAGGAAGCGTATAACCATGTCTGGGTGTGAAAAGGTGCATGGGAATACACCTCCCAAGAAAAGACACTAGATTTGAGTTTATATTACGCTGCTATCAATTGGTGGTGTTGAGAAGTATGGCCCAATCCAGCCCTTGTTCATTTTTATAAGAGTCAGCCTGTCAGCATTTTCAGTTGACAGGCGGATGCGCTTATCAGTTATAATTAGTGTTGAGCAATACCTTCCGATATCGGGAAATATCGGATCGGATTGGATCGGACCGATACCGAAAAAGTATCGGATATCGCCGATTCCGATACCGGAAACCAATGCAAGTCAATGGGACATAAATATCGGAATTAAAATAAACCCTTTCTTTCCTTGTAGGTTAATTCTACATGAAGGAAAACAACTAAGAATAATGTAGAATGTATTGGGGAAGGTGGGGGAGACAATAAAGGCATAGAGGTTTAGCCCAATCAAATGGAATAGCAGGAATTACTATTTTTTTAAGATGTTCTGAGTTACGGAAATATTAACTATGTTAAGTATTTTTATATTTTGTCAGATATTTATGTTTCACTACTTCCATGCTCTTCACCTTCTTTTTTACTTCTCCCACACTTTCTCCTTCATCATCCTCAGCATCTTTTTCATCCACTTCTTCTTCACCTTCTTCTTCTTCACCTTCTTCGTATTATTATTCTTTTTTTACATTCTTCATATTCTACTTCTTCATCTTCTTCATATTCTTCTTCTTCATCATATTCTTATTTGTGACAGGCATTCCTGTAGTTGTTATCTATAAAAGGTTGGACATTACACCTTTCGTTCTGCCCGTCACAAAAGATTCACAACAGGATTTGTCCGCGTTCAGTTTGGCCTGCAGCAGCAGGTCTTTTCCAGGGGCACCACGAGGAGGAACGGACTCACCCCCATACACTGCTTAGTCATATTCTGCTTATAATTTAGATATTATCTTTTGCTCTGAATTTTAATCTTATGCTTAATGTCCTTCTGCTTTTTCTTCTGCATCTTCTTGTATTTCTGCTTCTTGGTTTTCTGTCTCTTGTTCTTCTGTATCTTGGTACTTGTCTTCTCTTCTTTGTCCTCTTGGTCAACTTCTTCAGGGTCATCTTCTTGGTCTTCTTCAGGGTGGTCTTCAGGGTGGTCGTCTTCCGGGTCCTCGTCTTCGGGGTCCTCGTCTTCTTCGGGTTGGTCTTCTGGGTCCTCGTCTTCGGGGTCCTCGTCTTCTTTGGGGTGGTCTTCAGGGTCCTCGTCTTCTTCGGGGTGGTCTTCAGGGTCCTCGTCTTCTTCGGGGTGGTCTTCAGGGTCTTCGTCTTCTTCGGGGTGGTCTTCAGGGTCCTCGTCATCAGGGTCCTCGTCTTCTTCGGGGTGGTCATCAGGGTCCTCGTCTTCGGGGTCCTCGTCTTCTTTGAGTTGGTCTTCAGGGTCCTCGTCTTCAGGGTCCTCGTCAGGGAGATCCAGAGAGATTACCAAGAACCATTTCAAAAAGCTTGAACTTGGAAATGTAGCAGAAAGTACAAGAAGGCTGAGGAACTACCGAGGACCAGCTGACGGTACTGGAACCCGGATGGGTAGCAGAAGGTACAAGAGCCAATGGAACTACCGAGGACCAGCTGATGTTACTGGAACTCGGTTACTAAGCAGGAGGTACCTGTGCCAGAAAGCACTACCAAGGACCAGCAGACGTTGGTGGAACTTGGATACAGAGAAGGAGGCACCTAATCCAAAGGCACTGCCGAGAACCAGCTGACGGTACTGGAACCCGGATGGGTAGCAGAAGGTACCCATGTAAAAAAAAGTTCAAGTCCGCGAGCCGGCCGCAGTTACCAAAACCCACAGTCCTACAGGGGGTGCTTGTCCTATTGGCACTATGGAACCAGCCTTCATTGCCAGATCCCGCAGCCCACATAGGAGTCACCTAAACTGCAGGCACCATAGAGTCGGCTAACCCGACCGCAACACGACAGGACAACGCATTGGAGGCAAAGTGACGTTGACACTACCCGGAAACAGCTGGCGTGCTGGAACCAGGCTGGGCAGGAGGGAGTACCCGTGCCAAAGACACTGCCGAGAACCAGCTGGCTGTGCTGGAACCCAGGGTAAATAATAAAAACAGAGTGGAGTCAGAGGCCTAATTGGAGCAAGTTTTAAATAAGTAGCACAGTGAATATGGACAGAGCAGGAGAAATTGCCGTGAACACAGCAGGGGAACAGCTGACGTTACTGAACCCCAATAACACCGCAGCAAGTGTTGACTGTGCAGATGGCACTTCTGAGCGCCAACTGGCGGTGCTGGAGCCCAGGGATAAGAATAAAAACAGAGGAGCCAGAGGTTTAATTGGAGCAACTTTAAAATGTGTAGTACAGTGGATGTGGACAAAGCAGGAGAAATTGCCGTGAACACAGCAGGGGAACAGCTGACGTTACTGAACCCCAATAACACCGCAGCAAGTGGTGACTGTGCAGACGGCACTTCTGAGCGCCAACTGGCGGTGCTGGAGCCCAGGGATAAGAATAAAAACAGAGGAGCCAGAGGTGTAATTGGAGCAACTTTAAAATGTGTAGTACAGTGGATGTGAACAAAGCAGGAGAAATTGCCGTGAACACAGCAGGGGAACAGCTGACGTTACTGAACCCCAATAACACCGCAGCAAGTGTTGACTGTGCAGACGGCACTTCTGAGCGCCAACTGGCGGTGCTGGAGCCCAGGGATAAGAATAAAAACAGAGGAGCCAGAGGTGTAATTGGAACAACTTTAAAATGTGTAGTACAGTGGATGTGGACAAAGCAGGAGAAATTGCAGTGAACACAGCAGGGGAACAGCTGACGTTACTGAACCCCAATAACACCGCAAGTGTTGACTGTGCAGACGGCACTTCTGAGCGCCAACTGGCAGTGCTGGAGCCCAGGGATAAGAATAAAAACAGAGGAGCCAGAGGTGTAATTGGAGCAACTTTAAAATGTGTAGTACAGTGGATGTGGACAAAGCAGGAGAAATTGCCGTGAACACAGCAGGGGAACAGCTGACGTTACTGAACCCCAATAACACGGCAGCAAGTGTTGACTGTGCAGACAGCACTTCCGAGCGCCAACTGGCGGTGTTGTAGCTCAGGGATAATACTGAAAACAGAGGAGCCAGAGGTGTAATTGGAGAAACTTTCAAATCTGTAGTAGTGAGAATGTGGACAGAGCAGGAGAAATTGCCGTCTGCACAGCAGGGGAACAGCTGACGTTACTGAACCCCAATAACACAGCAGCAAGTGTTGACTGTGCAGACGGCACTTCCGAGCGCCAACTGGCGGTGTTGTAGCTCAGGGATAATACTGAAAACAGAGGAGCCAGAGGTGTAATTGGATAAACTTTCAAATCTGTAGTAGTGAGAATGTGGACAGAGCAGGAGAAATTGCCGTCCACACAGCAGGGGAACAGCTGACGTTACTGAACCCCAATAACACGGCAGCAAGTGTTGACTGTGCAGACGGCACTTCCGAGCGCCAACTGGCGGTGTTGTAGCTCAGGGATAATACTGAAAACAGAGGAGCCAGAGGTGTAATTGGAGAAACTTTCAAATCTGTAGTAGTGAGAATGTGGACAGAGCAGGAGAAATTGCCGTCCGCACAGCAGGGGAACAGCTGATGTTACTGAACCCCAATAACACGGCAGCAAGTGTTGACTGTGCAGACGGCACTTCCGAGCGCCAACTGGCGGTGTTTTAGCTCAGGGATAATACTGAGAACAGAGGAGCCAGAGGTGTAATTGGAGAAACTTTCAAATCTGTAGTAGTGAGAATGTGCACAGAGCAGGAGAAATTGCCATCCGCACAGCAGGGGAACAGCTGACGTTACTGAACCCCAATAACACGGCAGCAAGTGTTGACTGTGCAGACGGCACTTCCGAGCGCCAACTGGCGGTGTTGGAGCTCAGGGATAATACTGAAAACAGAGGAGCCAGAGGTGTAATTGGAGAAACTTTCAAATCTGTAGTAGTGAGAATGTGGACAGAGCAGGAGAAATTGCCGTCCGCACAGCAGGGGAACAGCTGACGTTACTGAACCCCAATAACACGGCAGCAAGTGTTGACTGTGCAGACGGCACTTCCGAGCGCCAACTGGCGGTGTTGTAGCTCAGGGATAATACTGAAAACAGAGGAGCCAGAGGTGTAATTGGAGAAACTTTCAAATCTGTAGTAGTGAGAATGTGGACAGAGCAGGAGAAATTGCCGTCCGCACAGCAGGGGTACAGCTGACGTTACTGAACCCCAATAACACGGCAGCAAGTGTTGACTATGCAGACGGCACTTCTGAGCGCCAACTGGCGGTGTTGTAGCTCAGGGATAATACTGAAAACAGAGGAGCCAGAGGTGTAATTGGAGAAACTTTCAAATCTGTAGTAGTGAGAATGTGGACAGAGCAGGAGAAATTGCCGTCCACACAGCAGGGGAACAGCTGACGTTACTGAACCCCAATAACACGGCAGCAAGTGTTGACTGTGCAGACGGCACTTCCGAGCGCCAACTGGCGGTGTTGGAGCTCAGGGATAATACTGAAAACAGAGGAGCCAGAGGTGTAATTGGAGAAACTTTCAAATCTGTAGTAGTGAGAATGTGGACAGAGCAGGAGAAATTGCCGTCCGCACAGCAGGGGAACAGCTGACGTTACTGAACCCCAATAACACGGCAGCATGTGTTGACTGTGCAGACGGCACTTCCGAGCGCCAACTGGCGGTGTTGTAGCTCAGGGATAATACTGAAAACAGAGGAGCCAGAGGTGTAATTGGAGAAACTTTCAAATCTGTAGTAGTGAGAATGTGGACAGAGCAGGAGAAATTGCCGTCCGCACAGCAGGGGAACAGCTGACGTTACTGAACCCCAATAACACGGCAGCAAGTGTTGACTATGCAGACGGCACTTCTGAGCGCCAACTGGCGGTGTTGTAGCTCAGGGATAATACTGAAAACAGAGGAGCCAGAGGTGTAATTGGAGAAACTTTCAAATCTGTAGTAGTGAGAATGTGGACAGAGCAGGAGAAATTGCCGTCCGCACAGCAGGGGAACAGCTGATGTTACTGAACCCCAATAACACGGCAGCAAGTGTTGACTGTGCAGACGGCACTTCCGAGCGCCAACTGGCGGTGTTGTAGCTCAGGGATAATACTGAAAACAGAGGAGCCAGAGGTGTAATTGGAGAAACTTTCAAATCTGTAGTAGTGAGAATGTGGACAGAGCAGGAGAAATTGCCGTCCGCACAGCAGGGGAACAGCTGATGTTACTGAACCCCAATAACACGGCAGCAAGTGTTGACTGTGAAGACGGCACTTTCGAACGCCAACTGGCGGTGTTGGAGCTCAGGGATAATACTGAAAACAGAGGAGCCAGAGGTGTAATTGGAGAAACTTTCAAATCTGTAGTAGTGAGAATGTGGACAGAGCAGAAGAAATTGCCGTCCGCACAGCAGGGGAACAGCTGACGTTACTGAACCCCAATAACACGGCAGCAAGTGTTGACTGTGCAGACGGCACTTCCGAGCGCCAACTGGCGGTGTTGGAGCTCAGGGATAATACTGAAAACAGAGGAGCCAGAGGTGTAATTGGAGAAACTTTCAAATCTGTAGTAGTGAGAATGTGGACAGAGCAGGAGAAATTGCCGTCCGCACAGCAGGGGAACAGCTGATGTTACTGAACCCCAATAACACGGCAGCAAGTGTTGACTGTGAAGACGGCACTTCCGAACGCCAACTGGCGGTGTTGGAGCTCAGGGATAATACTGAAAACAGAGGAGCCAGAGGTGTAATTGGAGAAACTTTCAAATCTGTAGTAGTGAGAATGTGGACAGAGCAGAAGAAATTGCCGTCCGCACAGCAGGGGAACAGCTGACGTTACTGAACCCCAATAACACGGCAGCAAGTGTTGACTGCGCAGACGGCACTTCCGAGCGCCAACTGGTGGTGTTGGAGCTCAGGGATTACAGTTCAGGTGGTAGAAACATGAACACAACAGGAGACCTGGATACTGTTGCCAACCAATTATTTATTCTGGAAGAGGACTGGCAAATTCATGAGAGATCCAGGCCTTGTTCATTTTGAGAAAAGTAAGCCGGTCAACGTTATCGGAGGATAGTCGCATGCGACGGTCTGTTAGTACACCACCTGCGGCACTAAAGACGCGTTCCGATAATACACTAGCAGCAGGGCAAGCTAGCACCTCCAATGCATACTGACTAAGCTCTGGCCATGTATCCAGCTTACAGACCCAAAACTTGAAGGGAGAAGAGCCGTCTGGGAGTACACTAAGAGGGCAAGACATGTAGTCTGTCACCATCTGACGGAAACGTTGCCTCCTGCTGACTGGAGCCGTCTGTGATGGTGTAGACATTTGTGGCGGCGGGGACACAAAACTTTGCCACATTTCGGCCATACTGGTCTTGCCTTGTGCTGAGGCGCTGCTTCTGCTCCCTCTTTGTGCAGAGCTTCCTCCACTGCCTCGACGCACTGAGCTGCTTTGTAAAGCACTAGCAGCACTGCTCTCGGTTGGAATGGAGAACATGATGGAATGCACCAGTGCGTCTTGGTACTCCCGCATTTTACGCTCCCGGTTCAACGGTGTTATGAGGCTTTGTAAGTTGTCCCGGTAGCGAGGATCTAGGAGGGTGGACACCCAATAATCAGCCGTGTTGAGAATGTGGGCGATGCGGCGGTCGTTTCTCAGGCACTGCAGCATGAAATCAACCATGTGCTGCAGACTGCCAACTGGCCAAGAAACGCTGTCCCCTGCTTGAGGCGTGATCTCTGCCTGCTCTGCATCACCCCACCCTCGCTCTAGATACTGACTACTAGAGCATTGTGTACCTCCCTCCTCTGGACAGATGTCTTCCTCATCCATTGACTCCTCCTCATCCTCCTCACAAAGTGTCCCCTGTATAGGCCTTTGTGAGGAACCACGTTGCGCAGACTGTAGAGAAGCAGATGGCATTTGTGACTCCTCATCCTCCACCTCTTCCAAAACCTCGTCCCTTAGTGCTTGCAGTGTTTTTTCAAGCAGGCAGATAAGGGGGATAGTCATGCTGACTAGTGCATCATCTGCACTCGCCATCCGCGTGGAATAATCGAAGGCACGCAAAACGTGGCAAATGTCCTTCATAGAGGCCCACTCAGTGGTGGTGAAGTGTGAACGGCGCGCACTGAAACTTGTTTGCGCCTGCTGCAGCTGGTACTCCATTACTGCTTCCTGCTGCTCACACAACCTCTCCAACATATGTAACGTTGAATTCCACCTGGTGGGTAGGTCACATATGATGCGATGTTCCGGAAGACGTAATCGGCGCTGCAGAGCTGCAATGCGTGATCTTGCATTGCTGGAATGCCGCAAGTGAGCGCACTCTATGCGGACCTTGTGAAGCAGTGCATCAAGATCCGGATAGTCCCTCAAAAAACTCTGCACGACCAAGTTGAGCACATGTGCCAGACATGGGATGTGAGTGAGGTTGCCTAGGCCCAGAGCTGCCACCAGATTTCGGCCATTGTCACACACTACCATGCCTGGCTGGAGATTCGCTGGCACAAACCACACGTCGCTCTGCTGCTTGATGGCATTCCAGAGCTCCTGCGCTGTGTGGCTTCGATTCCCCAAAGAAATTAATTTTAATACGGCCTGTTGACGTTTGGCCACGGCTGTGCTCATATCGGTCATCATAACAGGTAACCGTTCACGGGTCGATGTGGAGGTAGACCGTGACGGCTCCTGCAGCGCTGATTCAGAGGAACTGGAGCATGAGGAGGAGTCAATGTGTACAGACTGGATTCCTGCAATCCTTGGAGTTGGCAGAACACGTACAGCGCCACTCTCAAGATTTGTACCCGGCTCCACAACATTTACCCAATGGGCAGTGAGGGAAAGGTATCGTCCCTGTCCAAGCTTACTGGTCCACACATCGGTGGTCAGGTGGACCTTGCTACTGACGGCGTTTTGTAGCGCATGTTTTATTTTTCCCTCCACATGATGTTGCAGGGCAGGGACGGCTTGCCTGCTGAAATAAAAGCGGCTGGGCACGTTGTATTGTGGGACTGCCAATGCCATAAAGTTACGGAATGTGTCAGTCTCCACCAGCCTGAATGATAGCATTTCAAGGGCCAGTAGTTTAGCAATGCCAGCATTCAGAGCCTGTGCTCGGGGGTGGTTTGCCGAGTATGGGCGCCTTTTCTCCCATGCCTGTGCTAACGATGGCTGTAGACTGGCCTGGGAGTGTGAGGATGACTGGGAAAGTGGTGCTGTGGGTGGAATTACACTGTGTCTCTGTACAACAGTGCCAGAGATTCTTCCATGGCGATCCTGTGAGGAAGCCGAAACAGCTGTGTGTGAGCTGGAGGAAGAGGCTACAACACGAGCTGAAGAGGTGGTAGGTGGCGCTGTAGGTTGGCCTAGGTCTTCAGTGTGTTTTTGTAACTCCACCACGTGCTTGGTCCGCACATGTTTCCACATATTTGTGGTATTGAGGTTGCTGACACTTTTCCCTCTTTTCACCTTCTGATTACACAGCTTGCATTTGACAAAGCAAATGTCACCTGCAACTGTGTCAAAAAAGGACCAGGCACTGGAAGTCTTGGGAGCGCCCGCTTTGGATTTTGGAAGAGCCATGCTCCTAATGGGTGCCGAAGTGGAGGCTACAGGCAACCAAGTCTGCCCCCTCCCTCTCCCTCCTTTTTGGGCCGTTCGGGGAATCTCTTCCTCAGAGCTGCTCCCACCACCTTCCTGTCCCTCACGCCATGATGGGTCAAGGACCTCATCATCTACACCACCCTCTTCAAACAACTGCTTCTCCTGGGTAGTCTCGACAGCACAGTACGCACCAGAAAGTGGCACCTGAGTCTCATCATCAGATGCGTACTGAGGTGTGCTGCTGACCATAGGCACTGGCCCACCCGCCTCTTCAGATTCAGAGAGACAAAACGGTTGCGCATCACTGCATGCTACCTCTTCTTCAAATTCTAGAATTCTGCTTGGCTGGCCCCCTCTTTCCAAGCCAAGAGATTCAGAGAACAGAAGTAGAGATGGCTCCTGTCCAGGGCTCTCTGACTGCCTGGGCAATTTGGCAGGTGGTGAAGAGACAGATGGGTGCTCTTCAGTGCTCAGGGCCTGAGAGGATCTGGAACTAATTGAAGTCGATGCGTTAGCTGCCATCCATCCGACAACGGCTTCAATTTGGTCCTCGCGCAGCAGTGGGGTACGGCTAGCTCCTACAAAGCTGCGCATAAAGGACTGTTCCCTGGTAAAACTGGGGGATGCTGAGTCACTGGTGCCCGCAGCAGGCACAGAATCCCCACGTCCTCTCCCTGCAGAAACTCCACGCCCACGCCCACGACCACATGCCTTACTCCCTGCCTTCTTCATCTTGGTAGACTGATAAAGATAGGCAGAAAAGTACTAAGGGCTTAGTGTGCTTATTCCTGAACAGCTGCTAACAGGTATAAGAAACACTAATTTTATAAAGTGTGGACTAGACTTTAATATGAGCTAATGTGGCCTACACAACTGTAAAGTGGAGTGTTTGGTGAACTTTATTTAGGTTTTTTTTTGTCACAAAAAAACACTGGATGTGCCTAAAGATGTAATAACGATAGTATCACAAACTTTTTGTAGCTATTACAATGTAGGAAGGTAACCTACAATGCAATAGATGAGGCTGCAAAAAATAGGCTAATACTAATCTGGCTGGGGCTGCAGGGCCCAATGCTGCAGAAAGGCTCCTCTATCTACTCCTATATAGTGTGTTTGGAACCAATTTAGCTGAATACGGATGGAACCACCACACTAATAGGAGATATCAGGAAAAATTATGAATTGGCAATAAAGGACAATGTATGAGGCAGTGACACACACTGAGTGCACTACAACCAGACGGGGTTGAAGCACACACAACAGGGTCAGCTGCACTCACACACCAGACCTTGCAGACAGCGGTGAACAGTACAGATGCAGAGCACTGTGCACTAGCGCTGCAAGACCAAAAAAATGTCTCTATCTACTCCTATATAGTGTGTTTGGAACCAATTTAGCTGAATACGGATGGAACCACCACACTAATAGGAGATATCAGGAAAAATTATGAATTGGCAAAAAAGGACAATGTATGAGGCAGTGACACACACTGAGTGCACTACAACCAGACGTGGTTGAAGCACACACTACAGGGTGAGCTGCACTCACACACCAGACCTTGCAGACAGCGGTGAACAGTACAGATGCAGAGCACTGTGCACTAGTGCTGCAAGACGGAAAAAAAATTCTCTATCTACTCCTATATAGTGTGTTTGGAACCAATTTAGCTGAATACAGATGGAACCACCACACTAATAGGAGATATCAGGAAAAAATATGAATTGGCAAAAAAGGACAATGTATGAGGCAGTGACTCACACTGAGTGCACTACAACCAGACTTGGCTGAAGCACACACTACAGGGTGAGCTGCACTCACACACACAGACCTTGCAGACAGCGGTGAACAGCACAGGGAACTGTGCACTAGCACTGCAAGGCACAGTGATTTAGAAAGTAGCTTGGGTAAAGCAGTATAGAGCAAATAGGTAGCTAAAACTGTCCCTCAGAACAACAGCGTCCTATCCCTAACTGAATTCACAGCAGAGTGAGCTCAAAATGGCGGCGGCGGCTTTATAGTGCATCATGACATCATTTCAGCAGCCAATCACAGCCATGCCATTAGTTAAGATGCCTACATGCCTAACAGGATGTGCCCACACTTCTTAGGATCCTCATTGGCTGAATAAAATGAAAATGGCTCATTGCATTATGGGAACTTCCGATTCCGGTATACGATATTGCAAAAGTATCGGAATTAAGTATCGGAATTCCGATACCGCGAATATCGGCCGATACCCGATATTTCAGTATCGGAATGCTCAACACTAGTTATAATTCCACCAGCGGCACTAAAAACCCACTCTGATAAAACGCTGGCAGCAGGGCAGGCCAGGACGTCCAAGGCATAGAGAGCCAGTTCATTCCACGTATCCAGCTTGGATACCCAATAATTATAAGGCACAGAAGAATCACGGAGGACGTTGGTACGGTCGGCAAGGTACCCTCAGCATCTTCCCAAACTTTGCACTCCTTGTGAGAGTACCCCGCGCTTCAAGGCCTGAGCGATGGGAGGGGCTGAGAAAACTCTCCCATAACTTTGACAGTGTTCCCCTGCCTCTGCTGGATTGATGTTGTGTCTTTCTCGCCTGTACTCCTTGGTTGTCCAACGAAGTGTGCACTCTGCTGCCAGCGTTTTCAGATGGGAATTTTTTTAAAAGTTCCGCAACAAGGGCCTTCTGGTAAAGCCCCATTTTTGTAGACCTGTCCGCCTCAGGAATAAGAGATATAAAGTTCTCCTTGTAGCGTGGGTCTAGAAGTGTCACCAATCAGTAATGACTGTCACCCAAAATTTTGAGAATGCGAGGGTCATGGGGAAGTCAGCGTAACAAACTCAGCCATGCGTGCCAGACTACTAACAGGCAAGACTTCCGTGTCCTCACCGAGAGGATGACTGACCATGCTCTCCTCCTCCTCCTCTCTGTCCTCTGGCCATCCACGCTGAACAGACGGTATGAAAGCTGTGCAGGTAGTACCATCTATAGCGCATGAAACTAGCTCCTGTCCTTCCTCCTCCTCCTCCGCTTCCTCATTGTCACCCAATCCACGTTGGGACGAGATGAGGCTGGGCTGTGTGTAATCACCCTGTATGGTTCCTTGCTCCATCTCATCGTGCTCCGCCTGCTATGCATCCTCTTTGATTGTGAGGAGAGAGCATTTCAGAAGACAGAGAAGCGGGATGGTGATGCTAATTATGGCTAATTATCGCCGCTCACCAGCTTGGTGGAGTCCTCAAAGTTTTGGAGGATGGTACATATGTCTGACATCCATGTCCACTCCTGAGATCTTATGTGTGGAGTCTGAACTGGTACTCAACAACTGTCCTCTCCTGCTCACACATCCTTCCCAACATCTGCAGTGTAGAGTTCCAACGCGTGGGAACATCACACACCAGTCTGTGAGCCGGAAGCTGCAAACGCTGCTGAAACACGGCAAGGGCGGCGGAAGGTGTAGCTGACTTTATAAAATGGGCACACACGCGGCGTACTTTAACAAGCAGATCCGGAAGCTCCAGGTAGGATTTGAGAAACTGCTGAATCACGAGGTTAAGCACATGAGCCAGGCATGGTACGTGTGTGAGCTCACTTCGCCTCAGAGTCGCCACCAGGTTCCGGCCATTGTCACACACGACCATGCCTGGCTGTAGGTTCATCGGTGTTAGCCACAGATCTGCCTGATCTTTCAGAGCTGTCCACAACTCTTCAGCATTGTGCGCTTTGTCACCTAAGCATATTAGCTTCAGCAAAGCCTGATGCCGCTTGGCTGAGGCAGTGCTGCAGTGCTTCCAGCTTGTGACTGATGTCGTCATTTCGGAGATGGAGGCTGAAGAGGAGGAGGAGGCTAAGAAGGATGAGGTGCAGGATCTGTAGACCATGGGGGCAACCCTGATTGACCTAGGGCCCGCAATCCTTGGCGTCGGGAGGACGTGTTCCGTCCCAAGGTCCGACTGGGTCCCGGCTTCCACTATGTTAACCCAGTGTGCTGTCAGCAAGATATACTGTCCCTGCCCACAAGCACTTGACCACGTGTCTGTGGTTAGGTGGACTTTCCCGGTAACTGCGTTGTTGAGGGCACGGCTAATGTTTTTGGACACGTGCTTGTGTAATGCTGGGATGGAAAACCTGGAGAAATAGAGGCAGCTGGGGACAGAGTACCGAGTGACAGCAGCCAACATCAGATCATCAATGCTTTCATTTCCACGAGAGTAAAAGGCAACATTTCGAGCGCAAGCAGTCGTGAAATGTGAGAATTTAGTAGTGTGGCCTGTGGGGCTTTGGCTGCATATTTGCGCTTGCGTTCCAATGACTGGGGTAAGGACAACTGAACGCTGCGCTGGAAGAAGAACATGGACGTGATTCCTGATGCTGCTACTTGAGAGTGTGCAACAACAGGTGTAGGGCAGGAGGCATCTTCGCAAGCATCATGGACAGGCTTGCATGCACGACAGCTGAAGAAGCAATGGTGCCACCTGCAGACACTGTTCCTGGACCCTGGGGTTCGGCCCAAAAAGTCGGGTGCTTTGCTGCCATGTGCCTGATCATACTGGTGGTGATCATGCTGGTAGTTTTGCCACCCCTGCTGATGCTGGCCTGGCAGGTGGTGCAAATGCTCTTTTTGGGGTTATCGGCCGAGTCTTTAAAAAACAACCAGACTCGGGAAGACCTAACAGTTGAACTGGCAACTTCCTTTGTGTTGGTGTTACGGGGAATGGTTGCCTGCCTTCTTTCTGCGGCCACCAGACTGCTTCTTCCTGCCTGTTGGGGTGCTCTGCCTCCCTCCCCCTGTGTGCTGCTGTCCTCGCTCTGCATGTCCTCCTGCCAGGTTGGGTCAGTTACTATATCATCCACCACCTCATCTTCCATTTCCACACCCTGTTCCTCCTCCTGACTTTCTGGCAATTGTGTCTCATCATCGTCCACCTCTTGTGACACTTTCCCACCGTCGCCTTTGTGTGGCCGTGGCTCCTCAAATATTTGGGCATCGCTACACGCGATCTCCTCTTGCCCAGCTTCAAGTGGACCGGGCAAGAGGCCTGAATCTATAAATGGAAAAGTGAACAGCTCTTCAGAGTGTCCAAGTGTAGGATCAGTGGTCTCTGGGCACTCGGCATGGTGGGAGGAAGGAGGATCAGGTTGAGGAATATGCGGTCCAGACTCACGGCTACTGAGACTTGACCGTGTGGAAGACAGGGTGGTGGTGGTGGTGGTGGTGGCAAAGTGACTGGAAGCATTATCCGCTATCCAACCAAAAACCTTTTGACACTGTTCTGGGTTCAATAGTCGTGTGCTGCATTCCCCTAGGAATTGGGACAGGAAGGTCAGGCGAGAAGATGTGGGTATTTGTTGTGGCACAATTTCAGCTTGCCCACTTTCTTGTCCTCGGCCTCTGCATGTACCATCACCATCACGTCCAGTTCCCCTTCCCTTGCTACGTGCCTTGCCCATTTTAAATGAAGGAAAGCATCTTCCACGCTCACTACAAATGAGTTTGGAGTGAACTTATATGTGATCCGTGTGACAGAGAAAACAGAGTTTTAAATACCTGGCCTGTAGGTAAGTAGTTTGAACAGCAAACTGGTGTGAATTGCTTCACTGACACACTAAAAGAAATTTTTAATGGAGGCCAGAAATGGCAGTATTTTCTGACAACGCATATGTGATCTGTGTGACAGAGAAAACAGAGTTTTAAATACCTGGCCTGTAGGAAAGTAGTTTGAACAGCAAACCGGTGTCAAAAACTTCGCTGACACAATGTAAAAGAAATTGGAATGGAGGCCAAAAATGGCAGTATTTACTGAAAACGTTTATGTGATCCATGTGTCGGAGAAAACATAGTTTTAAATAGCTGTATTTCTACTGCTGTAATATGTAAAGGACCTGGCTGTATTCTGCAGTGCCAACAAGCAAATGGTGCAGAAAAACTGTGTTCTCTGGATTGCTTTTTAAGCAAACAATGAGGATTAAGATCCAAAAAAAAGTATTCCTGGCCCCTGAGACCTGGGCCTTTGTATAGAAATATCTAACAGCAGCAGAAGGCAGAATTTGAATGGAGCCTCTTGTGCTCTATGCACTGCAGTATGCTATGTACACTGTCTGCCTATATACCCTGCCTGCCTGATATCTCTGCAGCTGTATTAGTTAGCCCTCAAAAGGACTGTTGTTAAGATAGATATGTGCAATGTACGTTTTTTCTCCCAACACTACCTAATACACAAGCAAATCTCTCCCTGACGCAGCAGCACCTCTCCCTACTCTACGTGATTCTGGAGTGACGAGCACAGCGGCGACAGGTCTGATATAGACCTGATGACGCTGTGTGGCCAGCCAATCACTGTAATGCCACAACCACCATGGCTGCGGCAATACAATGAGTGGCAGGCAATTCCTGCATGTTAATTGGCGCTCTAAAAAGCGCCAAACATGCAGGGAGGGGACCCAAGCTCCCGCCGAGCAACCCCAGAAATACTCGGCGAGCGCCGAGCATCTCGAGCAGTGAGGTGCTCGGGTGAGCACCGAGTAGTAGGGAGCATGCTTGCTCATCACTAATTAACAAACTGCCAATTGGAATCTGCATCAAATTTGCAAGTCTCAAATAAGCAACATGGGCATGAGACTTCAGGATTCTCATTCACATTTCTGGTAGGAAACCCTTCAGGTTTTCTGACAACTCCACATGCAGAAAATGTCACAAAAACATGGTAAAAATGCAGCGTGTGCACACAGCCTTGGGGTTACATTGCATGTTTGGTCAAACGGGTGATACTCCAAAGGAAATAATAATTATCAAAAAAGAATGTTATTATTTTGCAACTGTTTTACTCATCCAATTTAAAGGGAATCTGTCAGCAGGTTTTTGCTTTGTAATCTAAAGACAGCTTGAGGTAGGGGTTAAAACACTGAACTTAATGATGTATCAGATGTCCAGCTGTATGGTATTGTTAACTTAAACTAATAATTAACACTGCTATGACTAGCCGGTTGAGAAAGCCATGGCCTGACTAAACCCAATTCTGTGATAAGTACCTCGCTCTCTTTAGAGAAAGCCTGGTGTGGGTGGGGGCAGATTTTTCAGCTATGCTGCTTTGCTAAATCTAAAAGCTTTGATTGTGTTAGGATGGCTGCACCCAGTAAACTAAGTGATACTTCATTGGATTTAGGGTCTTTTTGCCTACATCATGCTGCTCTCACATGAGGTAGCAAAACCTGCTGTGCAGCATGAGATGGGGCATTATCATGCATGAAATGATCTCGATGGTCCAGATGGATGGAGTGGAGGATGGCTGGTTGATGGACACCCCATGCAAACACGGCTACGGCGCTAACAAGGAGGAGGTGGAGTAATGTTTTGGGCTGGAATCATGGGGAGAGAGATTGTTGGCCCTTTTAGGATCCCTGAAGGGCTAAAGATGAACTCCATAATGTATGTTGAGTTTCTCAAACAGCACTTCCTTCCATGGTTCAAGAAGAAGAACCGTGTATTCCGCAGCAAGATCATTTTCATGCATGATAATGCCCCGTCTCATGCTGCACATAACACATATGCATCTCTGGCTGCTATGGTCATAAAAGGAGACAAACTTACGGTGTGGCACCCATGCTCCCCTGACCTCAATCCCATTGAGAACCTCATCATCAAAAGGAGTGTCTATGATGGCGGGAGGCAGTTCACATCTAAGCAACAGCTCTGGGAGGGTATTCTGTCCTCATTCAAAACAATTGAAGCAGAAACCATCCAAATCCTGACAAATTCAATGGACGAGAGAGTTCAGAAGCTCCTTTCAAACAAGGGGTCCTATGTGCAAATGTAACATCACCTAGAATAAAGTTTTGAGTTGAAAACTGTTTGATTTCAGTTTGCAATAACCTGTTAATGCTTATAATTTCAAAAATGACCATTTTTTTGTTCTTTATTAAAATGAAAAGGTTGATCGAAGAGTGTGTGGGATCTAAGAGTGTGGCAACCCAGTAGTTAGGATTATTTTCAATTCTGACAATCTGAGGGTCATGTTGCAGGTAGTGCAGCAAGAAGGCACTCATGTGTCTTGCGCATCTCGGAGCCCCAAAATTATTTTCCGGGCTAGATGCAGTTAAAAATTATTATTAATTTGAAAGCTGGTGGAGCTTAGTATAGATGGCCTAATAAAATCAGTACTGCAAACTGCTACAAGGCCCAAAAATTTTTCCAGTCAAGATACAGATAAACAGGATTAGTAATTTTAAATCTGGTGGAGTTTAGTATGGATGGCCTAATAGAATCAGTACTGCAAACTGCTACAAGGCCCAAATTTTTTTCCAGCCAAAATACAGATAAACATGATTAGTAATTTTAAATCTGGTGGAGTTTAGTGTAGATGGCCTAATAGAATCTCTACTGCACACTGCTACAAGGCCAAGATTATTTTCCAGCCAGGATACAGATAAACATGATTAGTAATTTGAAAGCTTAAAACGGTTGGTGAGGTGATTTTAACAAATCATCAAGCTTTTACTCTCTCCAGGATGACACAGGGGTAGAAAAGTCATTTCGGACCCATGATTTGTTCATCTTTAGACAGAACGCTGGGTGCGGGCATGACAAGATCTTCAAGGCGTAAGTGGCGAGTTCCGGCCATTTATCCAGATTGGAAGCCCAAAAAGAGCAAGATTCCAGTAACACAGTCATGGCTTCAATGTTTACTTGGAGATACTCCTGTACCATCGTCTCTAGACGTTGACTATGTGTCAGACTTCTTGTCTCCTGTGGCCTTGCAAAGGATGGGCTAAAAAAGTGGTGAAATGATTCCGCAAAATTGATGGTACCAGCAGATACTGTGTTTCTGTTACGGTTTGAGTGATGAAGACTCGACAGTCCCACGGTTGGCAAGTTGGAACTGTGAGATTCATTATATGCACCACTAGTGTTTTGGGGAAAAGAACATGTAAGATTCTGCAACAGTCTCTGCTGATACTCCTGCATGCGTGCATCTCTTTCTATGGCAGGAATAATTTCTGCAAATTTACTTTTGTACCGGGGATCTAACAGTGTGGCAACCCAGTAGTCAGGATTATTTCTAATTCTCACAATTCGAGGGTCATGTTGCAGGTAGTGCAGCAAAAAGGCACTCATGTGTCTTGCGCATCCAGGAGCACCAAGTCCCTGCTGTGTTGGTGGCGAGGTAACAATCATGCTTTCTTCCTCTGCCCTCTCCCCCCAACCTCGCACAACAGAAATGTGATCAAGGTCTCCCTCATCTGAAGAGTCTTCCATCAGTTCGTCCTCCACTTCTTCCTGGGCTCCTGCACCTTCCTCACTAGTTTAGCTGCTACCATGCGCCCTGGTAAAACCATCTCCCCCACCCTCACATGCCTGAAGCCATGGTGCTGCCGACCGTCTGGACCTTGCAGATGTTAGCCCTTCCGCATACAACTCCTCCTCCTCTACTTCCTCCACCTCCTCTTGTGCCACCACCTGACTCCGAATTCTGTTTAACATGTGCTCCAGCATGTAAATCACCGGAATAGTCATGCTGATAATGGCATCGTCAGCACTAAACATCTTCGTCGCCATTTCAAAACTGTGCAGAAGGGTGCATAGGTCACTGATCTGAGACCACTCCTCCAGCATGATTTGCCCCACCTCTGGATCTCGTTGGCCCAGGCTATACGTCAGAACGTATTGCACCAGGGCTTGTCGGTGCTGCCACAGTCGCTGCAACATGTGCAGAGTTGAATTCCACCCGGTAGGCACCTCGCATTTTAGCCGGTGAAGTGGCAGGCCCAACGACTTCTGTAGAGATGTAAGTCGCTGAGCTGCGGGATGCGAACAGCAGAAGTGAGCACACAGCGACCGTGCCCTTTGCAGAAGGACATCTAGTCCGGGATAGTGGGCTAAAAATTTCTGGACAACCAGGTTCAACACGTGAGCCATACAAGGCACGTGTGTGACATTGCCCCGGCGAAGGGCCGCACCCAGGTTTGCAGCATTGTCCACATGGCCTTCCCTGGTTTCAGATCCAGTGGAGACAACCATTCATGAAACTGGGTCTCCAGAGCTGACCACAACTCCTCAGCTGTGTGACTCACATTTCCCAGACATTTCAAAGTTAAAACCGCATGATGACGTAAAGCCCTGCTGCCAGCATAGTAAGGAGGTGTGCAGGATCCCTTCAGCGCAGTTAGAAAGCTTGTGGCATGACCAGACAGGCTTTGGGTGCAGGTGGAGGACCGACAGGAGGTTAAGGAGGAAGAAGCAGTGGAGGAACTTCGAGATAGAGGATTGACGCACAACTCGTGGGGACGGCAAGACTTGGACAGCAGCCCCTTGTCCTGCTGTCACCATAGTTACCCAGTGCCCAGTCAGCGACATGTAATGCCCCGGTCCATGCCTACTCGTCCAAGTGTCTGTGGTGAAATGCACCCTGTCACACACAGAGTTTCTCGAAGAAGCGGTGATGTTGTGTGCGACATGCTGTTGGAGCGCAGGCACACCTTTCTTTGAGAATTAGTGCCGACTGGGCATCTGGTACTGGGGCACAGCGACGGACATAAGGTCTTGAAAATCCTCTGTGTCCACCAGGGTGGAAAGGCAGTATTTCTGTAGCCAAGAGCTTTCAGATGGTGAAATTCAACCTCTTAGCTTTCTCATGGCTAGGAGGAAATGGTCTTTAACTTGTCCACATCTGAGGGACCGAGGGCAGGCTGTTGTGCTTAGACGGGTGTCCCCGGCAAACTGCCGGTCTGTGAGGAAGATGCAGGCAGACATGTTAGGTTTCCTTGAACCAAAGGTGGTGCTATCGATGTCGGACAGCGCTGAACACCAGCTAGTGTTTCCACCTCCAAAGAAAATGATGACCTGCCAATCACGCTTGCTGTTGCGGGTAAAGAGGTGGCAGGTCTGCGTCCCAAAACCTGTGTGACTGCTGTCCCCCCAGTCACAGAGGATGAAGAGGCCAGGGATGAACAAGATGTGGCAGACGGTGGTTGGCCCAGCCGGCTAGGCCGCATTGTAGCACAGTGAGCTTCCCACTGCAACTTATGCTTCATATCCATGTGCCGGTTCATGAATGAAGTACTCAAACTATGTCTTTTTTGGCCTCTACTTAGCTTTTGCTGACAAATGTTACAGATAACACGAGTTGGGTCATCCTTATCGATCTGAAAAAATGCCCGGGCTATGCAAGGCTTAGCACCCATGCGACCTGAAGAGCCACCACGACTTGAGGTCAGAGGCAGAGTTGTGTTTGCGGATGCAGTTGTTGACGTGCTTCCAGTACTACGTCTCTGACCAGGAAGGCGCAACCTGACCTCGTCATCACTAGCATCCTCCTCCACCTCCTCTGCTGACTTCATCGACTGGCTTACTGTGGGTTGACAGTAAGTGGGATCTCCAACCTCGTCATCATCACCCTGTGTGTTATCACACCCGTAGTACTCAGAGCCAACCTCTTCCTGCCCTGACAAAAAACTAAAGTTGTCACTCCAATCAGGTATCTGAGACTCATCATCGTCTTCCTCATTGTCTCCACCAACAGGAGTTACAGTTTGGGAATGAGGGTCTACATTGTGGTCAGAACCTTCTGCGTCTGGTCCTGGATTAGACTCAAAGATTCTGGGCATCAGTGCAGATCATTTCCTCGTCTGGATTAACAGAAGCTCTGGAGCTGACCTCTGATTCCCTGGCTATAGTATGAGTAAACAGCTCAGCAGACTCAACCCTCTGTTCTACCCCATACTCAGACAGGCAGCTGGAGACTTGGGAGCTGTGAGGAAGCAAGTGCAATTGGGGTGACACCTCTGAGGACTGGAGTATTTGTGATGTTGAAGTTGAGGTGGAGGAGAGGCCACTTGAAGGAGCACTTGATATCCGTTGAAGCACCTGCTGTTTTTGTGCCTCATCTGGAATTTGTAGCAATTGGCGTGGCCGTAGGAAAGGGATCTTATCACATTGTCCGCTAAAAGAAGGAGCCATCTTAGTTGGGCTGGAAGATGGTCTTTCTTCTGCAGATGTTACTGTTGCTTTAACACCTACCCCATAGACACAACATTTTTTTCCCTTCCCAACACGCCTATTACCCTTTCCACCAGCAGCAGGCCTTTTTCCACCCATTTTGGTGGTTAACTAATTGACAACTCTGGAGTTGTTTGCACAAAAAACAATGGATGGGAACCGAGCAGAGCTGAGTGGCCAAACTGTGGTATTAGTCCAAAAGTATTGGCTGGGTTAGATGCAGTAAAACAATTTTATTACATACACAGGTGGTGGAGGTTAGTATAGATGGACTAATAGAACAAGTCCCACACACTGCTACAAGCCGAAATATTTTTTCAGAGCTAGATGCAGATAAAAATTATTTTTAATTTGCAACCTGGTGGAGGTTAGTATAGATGGACTAATAGAACAAGTCGCACACACAGCTACAAGCCCAAATATTTTTTCAGAGCTAGATGCAGATAAAATTTATTTTGAATTTGCAATCAGGTGGAGGTTAGTATAGATGGACTAATAGAACAAGTCCCACACACTGCCACAAGCCCAAGGCAAAATATTTTTTCAGAGCTAGATGCAGATAAAAATTATTTTGAATTTGCAACCTGGTGGAGGTTAGTAAAGATGGACTAATAGAACAAGTCCCAGACACGGTTACAAGCCCAAGTATTTTTCCAGAGCTAGATGCAGATAAAAATTATTTTGAATTTGCAACCTGGTGGAGGTTAGTATAGATGGACTAAAAGAACAAGTCCCACACACTGCTACAAGCCCAAGCCCAAATATTTTTTCAGAGCTAGATGCAGATAAAAATTATTTTTAATTTGCAACCTGGTGGAGGTTAGTATAGATGGACTAATAGAACAAGTTCCACACACTGCTACAAGCCCAAGCCCAAATATTTTTTCAGAGCTAGATGCAGATAAAAATTATTTTTAATTTGCAACCTGGTGGAGGTTTGTATAGATGGACTAATAGAACAAGTCCCACACACTGCTACAAGCCCAAATATTTTTTCAGAGCTAGATGCAGATAAAAATTATTATGAATTTGCAACCTGGTGGAGGTTAGTATAGATGGACTAATAGAACAAGTCCCACACACTGCTACAAGCCCAAATATTTTTTCAGAGCTAGATGCAGATAAAAATTATTTTGAATTTGCAACCTGGTGGAGGTTAGCATAGATGGACTAATAAAATGATGCTATGCCCAAAAGGTTTTATTGGCTAAGTGCAGTAAAAATATTTGTATTCTATACACATGTGGTGTAGCTTGCAACACAGAAAGGCTACTCCACTGACTAACACACTGCAAGAGGCCAAAAAGGATTTGCTTAGCTAGATTTAGCCAAATGCTGTGAAAAAAAACTTGCACAGCACTGGCACAGACCTGCCTGGCAAAAAGTGATAGGAACTGATGTAACCTAGCCCTCAAAAGGACTGCAATCACAACTATTCCCTACTCCAAAGCTATCTGTAGATTTGTGCGAAAATTGGCTTGAAATTAACAAGGTATAGCGCACACAGCAACAGCGGTGCCCTCTAACACGCAGCTGCAGCAGTGAGAAAATGGTGGCGACGGGGAAAATGGCTGGGTCTTATAGGGCAAGGACATATGACATACACTGCCAATGACACATGCCCTTGCTTGTGTGAAAAAAAGCAGTTAGCTCCGTGTGTGTGCTACTGATAGGCTGACAGATTGCACCTCCCCACTGTAAATGCGGGAAAGAGAAAAAAAAATGGAGATCTTCATTATTTATGCCGAGATCCATCTCCTGCCCCTCCCCTCGCCCCGCTGTACACTCAAACTTCGTATTAACATTAATTTTCAGCATTACTGAGAAAAAAATCCACTTATGATTTTGGTGCACTAACAGTTGTTGAACATAACCTCGAACAGCCGAATTTTTTTCAAATTGTTAGTGTTCGCCGAACGGCTCGAACACCGCCCAAAACAGCTCGAATTTGAGATTGGCGAACAGTACGAGTCGAATACCGCTCATCTCTAGTCTTAAAATTCTTAGTGGGATTTTTCCTAAAAATTGGTCAGCCGTTGGACCCACTGCATACCCAATAACTGTATAGCAGACCCTCTCCTTTCTAATGGGAACATGTCGTATTTGTTGCTGTGGCCCTGCTCTGGGTGTCTTTAAATTCTTAGTGGGGTTTTTCCTAAATTTGGTCAACCGTTGGACTCACTACATATTCTATAACTGTATAGCAGACTCTCTCCTTTCTAATGGGAATTTGTCGTTACTGTGGCCCTGCTCTATGTGTCTTTAAATTCTTATTGGGGTTTTTCCCAAATTTTGGCAGGCTTGCAGTCACAGCATGTGCATTACCACTATAGGAGACCCGCTCCTTTATAATGGGAATATTTTTTTTACTGAGACCCTCCTCTATGTCTCTTAAAAGTGGTATTGGGTTGTGTCCAAATTTTTAGCAGCCATTGCAGTCACTGGATGCACAATAACAGTATAGGAGACCCACTTGTTAATAATGGTAACAACAAAGCATAGCCGGCTGATGGCTCTCTAACAATAGCGAGGGCCGACTGCTGGCCCTTTAAGAATAGTAAGGGCCGTGTGATGGCTCTATAAAAATAGGCTTTATGACTTTCAGAGTCCCTACATCATAAATAAAAAAAGGATGTGTCTGATGAAGTATCACACACCACATTGCCAGATAAGGTTGTAAAATGTTAAAATGACATTTCCCGGTGAATGCATTTGTCTTTAAAAATAATGAAAAAAAAATGAAACAATAGGATCTTTCTTTAGTATAAAAAACAGTGTCACCAATTTAACCTCAATGTAATCACATTGTTCAGCTCCTGCACCTCCTCCTCCATCTCCGAAATGACCACATCAGTCACAAGTAGTGTTGAGCATTCCGATACTGAAATACCGGGTATCGACCGATATTCGCTTTTTCGGAGTTCAGATACTGAGTTCCGATACTTTTACAATATCGAATACCGGAATCGGAAGTTCACATAATGCCTGCGCTCTGCAGTGTCTCTGAAGGTTGACAAGCTGGGTGGCAGAACTCAGCTGCGATCCAGCCTGTCATCAGAATGCCATCCCAGCGTGGGAGAATTCTCCGGCTCAAGCGCTGACATTACATTATCTCCCTTACATTACAATTAAATAGAATAGCAGGAATCAATATATTTTTAAGACGTTAATGCCACAGCCATGGTAGTTGTGGCATTACAGTGGTTGCCCAAATCGATGGGAACAGTGCTCACAGTGAAACATGAAAAGCCGGCAATTCATCAGCGGCATATACCGGTACCCGACAATTTAGAACAGAAAGAATAGAGCTTCACACATAGATTAGATAGAAACATGTCAGTCACATATATAAGAAGTACAGTGACAGTGTTGGTTACTGTACTTGTCATTTAGTGTAAAGGATTTATTAAAAAAAAAATTGACGTAGGGTTCCCCGTAATTTTAGTCTCTAGCGGAGGTTAAGCAGATGGCTGGGGCAGATGTTTGAAGCCTGGGAAGGGTGTAATACCCACGGGGCTTCCCAGGCTACTAATATCAGCCCACAGCGGAATACCTAGCCTTTACTAGCTATTAAAATGGGGGACCCCCGAAAATATGACGTGGGGTCCCGCCTATTTTAATAGCTAGCAAAGGCTAGGCAAACAGCTGGGGGCTGATATTAATAGCCCAGGAAGGGTGCCATGAATATTGGCCCCCTCCCAGGCTAGAAACACCAGCCGTCTGCCGCCCCAGAAATGGCACATTCATAGGATGCGCCAATTCTGGCACTTAGCCTCGCTCTTCCCACTGCCCTGTAGCGGTGGCAGTGGGGTAATAGGGCTGGGATTGATGTCAGCTTATAATGCCAGCTGACATCAAGCCCAGGTTAGTAATGGAGAGGCGTCTATAAGACACCCCCATTACTAACCCCATAGTCAAAGTTTAAAAAAAGCACAAACACCCAGAATAAAGTCCTTTAATTGAAATAAACACACAATTCTTTATTGTTCTAAATTAAACCATACTTACCGTCACGCACATTCCAGCTGAAGCCAACGATCTCCTGCAATAAAAGTAAAATAATGAAGCAACATCATCCATACCTTTCCATGGTTCCCAGGACGGCTTCAGCTCTGCTACATTCACATGACAGGCTGAATCGCAGCAGAACGCTGCCATCCAGCCTGTCATGCCGCAGGCAGACACTGAGAAGCGCAGGCATGCTTGCGCTCCTCAGTGTCAGGCCGTGACGGCATCCAGATGAGCCGTCAATGAACTCAGCTCACCTCATGCACGTCACTGACAGCGTGGGAGAATTCTCCTGCGCATGCGGTGAGCGTGAGATACTCGGCTCATCTGGATGCCGTCACAGCCTGACACTGAGGAGCACAAGCATGCCTGCGCTTTTCAGTGTCTGCCTGCAGCATGACAGGCTGGATGGCAGCTTTCTGCTGCGATCCAGCCTATCATCTCGATGTAGCAGAGCTGGAGCTGTCCTGGGAACTATCGAAAGGTAAGGATGATGTTGGTTTATTATTTTTCTTTTATTGCAGGAGATCGTTGGCTTTAGCTGGAATGGGCGTGATGGTAGGTATGGTTTAATTTAGAACAATAAAGAATTGTGTGTTTATTTCAATTAAAGGACTTTATTCTGGGTGTTGTGTTTTTTTTTAATTACTTTACTAGAAATTCATGGCGGTCATGTCTAATATTGGCGTGACCCCATGAATTTCGGGCTTAGGGCCGGCTGATAATACCAAGCTGGCACTAACCCCTTTATTACCCAGTGAGCCACAGCACCAGGGCCCTGGATGAGTTGTTTACAGCTCAAGAAGATGGCGCTTCTATGAAAGCGCCATTTTCCGGGGTGGCTGCGGACTGCAATTTTCAGCGGGGGGGGGGGGTGGCCCAGAAAGCTTGGGCCTCCCTGCACTGCAGATTCCAGCCCCCAGCTGCCTAGTTGTACCTGGCTGGACACAAAAATAGGGCGAAGCCCCACATATTTTTTTTTATAATTATTTCATGAAATTCATGAAATAATTAAGAAAAAAAGGGCTTCCCTATATTTCTGTGTCCAACCAGGTACAAATAGGCAGCTGGTGGTTGGGGGCAGCCCGTTCCTGCCTGCTGTATCTGGCTGGACACAAATAAAGTGCGAAGCCCCACGTCAATTTTTTTTTAATTATTTCAGGAAATTCATGAAATAATTTTTAAAAAATTGATGTGCGGCTTCGCCCTATATTTGTGTCCAGCCAGGTACAGCAGGCAGGAACGGGGAGCCCCCAACCACCAGCTGCCTATTTGTACCTGGCCGGACACAACAATATAGGGAAGCCCTTTTTTTTAATTATTTCATGAAATAATTAAAAAAAAATTGACGTGGGGCTTCGCACTATATTTGTGTCCAGCCAGGTACAGCAGGCAGGAACGGGGTGCCCCCAACCACCAGCTGCCTTTTTGTACCTGGCCGGACACAACAATATAGGGAAGCCCTTTTTTTTTTTTTTAATTATTTCATGAATTTCATGAAATAATAAAAAAAAAAAAATTTGTGGGGCTTCGCCCTATTTTTGTGTCCAGCCAGGTACAACTAGGCAGCTGGGGGCTGGAATCCGCAGCGCAGGGAGGCCCAAGATTTCTGGACCCCTCCGCTGCAAATTGCAGTCCGCAGCCACCCTGGAAAATGGCGCGTTCATAGAAGCGCCATCTTCTGGCGCTGTACCCAACTCATCCAGGGCCCTGGTGCGGTGGCTCACTGGGTGATAAAGGGGTTAGGGCCAGCTTGGTATTATCAGCTGGCCCTAAGCCCGAAATTAATGGGGTCATGCCAATATTAGACATGACCGCCATGAATTTCTAGTAAAGTATTTAAAAAAAAACACAACACCTAGAATAAAGTCCTTTAATTGAAATAAACATACAATTCTTTATTGTTCTAAATTAAACCATACCTACCATCACACCCATTCCAGCTGAAGCCAACGATCTCCTGCAATAAAAGAAAAATAATAAACCAACATCATCCTTACCTTTCGATGGTTACCAGGACAGCTCCAGCTCTGCTACATCGAGATGACAGGCTGGATCGCAGGAGAAAGCTGCCATCCAGCCTGTCATCCCACAGACACTGAGAAGCGCAGGCATGCTTGCGCTCCTCAGTGTCAGGCTGTGACTGCATCCAGATGAGCCGAGTCTCTCACGCTCACCGCATGCGCAGGAGAATTCTCCCACGCTGTCAGTGACGTTCATGAGGTGAGCTGAGTTCATTGTCGGCTCATCTGGATGCCGTCACAGCCAGACATTGAGGAGTGCAAGCATGCCTGCGCTTCTCAGTGTCTGCGGGATGATAGGCTGGATGGTAGCTTTCTGCTGCGATCCAGCCTGTCATCTCGATGTAGCAAAGCTGGAGCTGTCCTGGGAACCATAGAAAGGTAAGGATGATGTTGCTTTAATATTTAATATTTATTGCAGGAGATCGTTGGCTTCAGCTGGAATGGGCGTGACGGTAAGTATGGTTTAATTTAGAACAATAAAGAATTGTGTGTTTATTTCAATTAAAGGACTTTATTCTGGGTGTTTGTGTTTTTTAACTTTGACTATGGGGTTAGTAATGGGGGTGTCTTATAGACGCCTCTCCATTACTAACCTGGGCTTGATGTCAGCTGGCATTATAAGCTGACATCAACCCCAACCCTATTACCCCACTGCCACCGCTACAGGGCAGTGGGAAGAGCGAGGCTAAGTGCCAGAATTGGCGAATCCTATGGATGCGCCATTTCTGTGGCGGCTGACGGCTGGTGTTTCTTGCCTGGGAGGGGGCCAATATTCATTGCACCCTTCCTGGGCTATTAATATCAGCCCCCAGCTGTCTGCCTAGCCTTTGCTAGCTATTAAAATAGGGGGGACCCCACGTAATATTTTTTTGGGGGTCCCCCATTTTAATAGCTAGAAAAGGCTAGGTATTCAGCTGGGGGCTGATATTAGTAGCCTGGGAAGCTCCGTGGGTATTACACCCTTCCCAGGCTTCAAACATCTGCCCCAGCCATCTGCTTAACCTCCGCTAGAGACTAAAATTACGGGGAACCCCACGCCATTTTTTTTTTTAAAAAATCCTTTATTTTAACACTAAATGACAAGTACAGTAACCAACACTGTCACTGTACTTATTATATATGTGACTGACATGTTTCTATCTATCTGATCTATGTGTGAAGCTTTATTCTTTCTGTTCTAAATTGTCGGGTACCGCTGCTGAATTGCCGGCCAGCTTTTTTAAAGAGACGGTGCATGAAAACACTTATTTTTTTAAATAAATCCTTTACACTAAATGACAAGTACAGTAACCAACACTGTCACTGTACTTTTTATATATGTGACTGACATGTTTCTATCTATCTAATCTATGTGTGAAGCTCTATTCTTTCTGTTCTAAATTGTCAGGTACCGGTGTATGCCGCTGATGAATTGCCAGCTTTTCATGTTTCACTGTGAGCACTGTTCCCATCGATTTGGGCACCCACCTCCCCCAATACATTCTACATTATTGTTAGTTGTTTTCCTTCATGTAGAATTAACCTACATGGAAAGAAAGGTTTTATTTTCATTTCGATATTTGTGTTCCTTTGACTTGCTTTGGTTTCCGGTATCGGAATCGGCGATATCCGATACTTTTTGGGTATCGGCCCGATCCAATCCGATCCAATATTTCCTGATATCGGAAGGTATCGCTCAACACTAGTCACAAGCTGACAGTACTGCCGCACTGCTTTGGCCAAGCGGCAACAGGCTGTGCTGAAGATAACATGTTTAATGCTTAATTGACAAACCGCCCAGCGCTGCAGAGTTGTTGAAAGCTGTAACACAGCAGCGTGACCTGTGGCTCTCACCGCTGAACATACAGCCAGGCATGGTCGTGTGTGACAATGGGCGGAACATGGTGACAGAGAAATGACAGCCGGAGTAGATATGGTTTCCCTCTATTCCAGTACTTTTAACGAGCTAAATACAACTCTCAGGAAAAAAAGTTGTAGACTGGCTCCGTACAGTCTCTGGCCACATTCACCTGTCCACGTGTTTGTGGTTAGGCGGTAATTCCCAGTAAGTGCACTGGGGAGGGCATGGGTAATGTTGTGGGACCCGTACTTGTCGAAGGCGGAGGCGACACCGGGAGAAACAGTGGCGGCTGGGGACCGAGTATGGACACCCGGCCCCTGCCGGCATGAGGTTGTGAAAAGCTTCTGCCTCCACGAGCTTAAAAGGCCATATTTCAAGTGCAAGCAGCTGCCCAGAAATCTGGCAGAATAGTATTGCAGCCTGTGGATAGGTGGGCTGATGGGTGGCTGGGTGCATACTTGCGCTTGCATTCCAAGAAATGGGGTAGGGACAACTGAACGCTGCACTGGGACAAGTACATGGATGGTGATTGTTGCAAGTATGCAATGACAGGTGCATGGTGGGAGGCATCTTCACATGCGCCAAGGATCACTTATGATGGGCACACTTTTAGGCAGTGACCTGGGAGTCAGAGATGCTTCCAGAGGTCTTCCCCATGCTGTTCCCATGTCTTTTTAGCACTGTATGCTTGTGTCTGATGATGTGTCACACACCACATGGCCAGATAAGGTTGTAAAATGTTAAAATGACATTTCCCAGTGAATGCATTTGTCTTGGTTGAAAGCAATGCAAAAGTGCAAAAAAGCATCAAAAACGTTACGTGTGAACATAGCCCAAGGTGTGAAGGAGTATTTTTGTTTTTGGTTATTTATTTTGTACATGTCATGGAAAGGATGTTCCTTAACATATTTCCCAGGAAAACCCATTTATGTTTCGTTTTGATTAGTTTTATTGCGAGTCCGGAAAAGTGGCGCAATACATGTGACAACGTTGTTGACAGCAGTGACCTGGGAGTCATAAATGCTCCCATGGGTCTTCCCCATGCTGTTTCCATGTCATTTGAGCAGTGTTCCCATTGATTTGGGCAATTTTTAGGCCCTCTGCAGACCGCCGGGGGGAGCTGCCTGGAAAATGCTCAAGTTTCCCATAGACTTACATTGGGCTCGTTGCTTGGGTCGAGCATCCGAGTATTCCAATTTGCTCGAACCGAGCAACGAGTACCCGAGCATTTTAGTGCTCGCTCATCACTACTAAAGAGGGGACACAGTGCTGACTTATCATTTTATATTTCAGGGGCACAACAATCAGTGCAGCATGGATTTAAGTTGTTAACATAAAGGTTTGACAAGATGGAATAGAAACCCAAAAAATTGCTCAGATCTGAAGAGAGGTTAGCAGTATTTTATTGGATGTAAATATTTGTTCTGTATCTACACTACATAACTTGCAGAGAGATGATGGGAGTAATACACTTGATTGTAAAAGAAACTCCTTTGTTATACAAAGTATCATTCCATAGTATATAGCATCCTCTCGTTATGTATATCGCTGTCCCCTGTTACATAGCATCCCATCTTTATTTGCTTACCATTGACTTTAATTGCATCATGTTCTCTCTACTGTAGATTTATACTGTATAGCGCTTTTCCTTGTTACCTAACATCCCCTCTTGTTATGTACACTGCTGTTTCTTATTGCATAGTGTTCTCTCTTATTATATATAGCGCCATCTCTTATTACATAGCATCCCCTCTTGTTATGAAAAACACTTGGAGCATATTCAGTTTAAGGATCATCAAAATACTTGAATTGATACAAAATATCAAAGAATACCAAATCAATAAAAACATGAATAATGAAGGGGTAATTGACGATGGGGTAAATCCAGTGATATACCAAACCTTCCCACTTAAAAGCTAAGAAATTACTCCAAAAATATGAACAATTGTAGGTACTGGTTCTAAGTACACTGCTCAAAAAAATAAAGGGAACACTCAAATAACACATCCTAGATCTGAATGAATGAATTATTCTCATTGAATACTTTGTTCTGTACAAAGTTGAATGTACTGAGAACAAAATCACACAAAAATCATCAATGGAAATCAAATTTATTAACCAATGGAGGCCTGGATTTGGAGTCACCCCTAAAATTAAAGTGGAAAAACACACTACAGGCTCATCCAACTTTGATATAATGTCCCGTTCGCAACCCTGGGATTTTCCGTTTTTGCATTTTCATTTTTTGCTCCCCTTGTTCCCAGAGCCATAGCGTTTTTATTTTTTGATCAATAAGGCCGCATGAGGGCATATTTTTCGCGGGACGAGTTGTACTTTTGAAGGAAATAACTGGTTTTACCATATCGTGTACGAGAAAACAGGAAAAAAAAATCCAAGTGCTGTGAAATTGCAAAAAAAGTGCAATACCACAGTGTTTGTTTCTTATTTTTTTTTACCACGTTCACTGAATGCTAAAACTGACCTGCTATTCTTATTCTCCAGGTCATTATGAGTTCGTAGACACCAAAAATGTATAGGTTCTTTTTTTATATAAGTGGTGAAAAAAAATTCCAAACTTTGCTTAAAAAAAAAAAAAAAAAAAATGGTGCCATTTTACAAGACCCATAGCGTCTCCATTTTTCGGTATCTGGGGCCGGGTGAGACCTTATTTCTTGTGCGCCAAGGTGAAGTCTTAATTGATACTAATTTGGGGTAGATCCAATGTTTTGATTGCTCGTTATTGCATTTTATTGCAGTGTTGCAGCGACCTAAAAACGTAATTCTGGCGTTTAGAATTTTTTTATCGTTACGCCGTTTACTGATCAGATTAATTCTTTTTTTATATTGATAGATCCGGCGATTCTAAACGCAGCAATACCAAATATGTGTATGTGTTGTTTTTTTTTAGTATTTTATTTTGAATTTGGTCAAAGGGGGGTGATTTAAACTTTTATATTTTTTTAATTTTTAAAAACTTTTTTTTTCACTTTTTGCATGCTTCTATAGTCTCCATAGGAGACTAGAAGCAGCAACTGTCTGATTGCCTCTGCTACATAGAGGTGATGAGCAGATCACCTCTATGTAGCAGAAATGGTCCTGTGCTATGAGCGCCGACCATTAGGTGGCGCTCATAGTGATCAACACATGACAACCACTGGGGTCTGCTGCAGACACAGGGTTGTCATGACCACCCATCGGTGACCCGCGATCACGTGACGGGGTCACTGATGGCCGGGGTAAGTGACGCGCTTGCGGGGCGGCGATGTTAAATGCCGCTGTCAGAGATTGACAGCGGCATTAAACATGTTAACAGCCACGGTTGGTTCGCGGTTCCACTTGCGGCTGTTACGGGCACATGTCAGCTGTAATAATCAGCTGACATGTGCCCAGTTCAGTGTGGGCTCAGCGCCGGAGTTCACGCTGAACAGGGGGTGACAGCCTAGTGCGTACTAATACGCCACTGGCTGTAAAGGGGTTAAAACAAGTCAAAATGAGGCTCAGTATTGTTTGTGGCCTCCATGTGTCTGTATGACCTCCCTACAATGCCTGGACATGCTCCTGATGAGATTGCGTATGGTCTCCTGTGGAATCTCCTCCCAGACCTGGACTAAAGCATGACATGATGTCCTAGATGTGCTCAATCGGATTCAGGTCTGGGGAATGGGCGAGCCAGTCCATAACTTCAATGCCTTAATCTTGCAGGAACTGATGACACACTCCAGCCACATGAGGTCTGGCATTGTCCTGCATTAGGAGGAACCCAGGGCCAACAGCACCAGCATATTGTCTCACAAGGGGTGTGAGGATCTCATCTCAGTACCTAATGGCAGTCAGGCTACCTCTGGCGAGCACATGGAGGGCTGTGCGATCCTCCAAAGAAATGCCACCCCACACCATTACTGACCTACTGCCAAACCGGTCATGCTGAAGGATGTTGCAGGCAGCAGATCACTCTCCACGGCGTCTCCAGACTCTGTCACATCTGTCACATGTGCTCAGTGTGAACCTGCTTTCATCTGTGAAGAGCACAGGGCGCCAGTGGCGACTTTGCCAAACCTGGTGTTCTGTGGCAAATGCCAAGCGTCCTGCATGGTGTTGAGCTGTGAGCACAACCGCAATCTGTGGACATCATGCCCTCATACCACCCTCATGGAGTTGGTTTCTAACCATTTGCAGACAAATGCACATTTGTGGCCTGCTGGAGGTCATTTTGGAGGGCTCTGGCAGTGCTCCTCCTGTTCCTCCTTGCACAAAGGCAAAGGTAGCGGTCCTGCTGCTGGGCTGTAGCCCTCCTACGGCCCCCTCCATGTCTCCATGTCTACTGGCCTGTCTCCTGGTAGTGCCTCCAGCCTCTGGACACTTCGCTGACAGATACAGCAGACCTTCTTGCCACAGCTCGCATTGATGTGCCATCCTGGATGAGCTGCACTACCTGAGTAACTTCTGTGGGTTGTAGAGTCTGTCTCATGCTACCACAAGTGTGAAAGCACAACCAACATTCAAAAGTGACCAAAACATCAGCCAGAAAGCATTGGCACTGAGATGTGGTCTGTGGTCCCCACCTGCAGAGCCACTTCTTTATTGAGGGTGTCTTGATAATTGCCAATAATTTCTATCTATTGTCTATTCCATTTGCACAACAGCATGTGAAATTGATTGTCAATCAGTGTTGCTTCCTAAGTGGACAGTTTGATTTCACAGAAGTTTGATTCACTTGGAGTTATATTCTGTTGTTTAAGTGTTCCCTTTATTTTTTTGAGCAGTGTATATGAAGCATTAAATATGCATGCTAACAGTCAGTTTGGATACTACATAACACACCACATGCAAAAAACTGAATTAGTATCCACAATAAAGAATGAGTATAACAAGAATGAACCTAATACTAATACTTTTACTAAGAAATAAAAAAAAAATCAGATACAGTAAATATATGAAAATAATAGTTATTGGATAAATAGATGATTGGAGATGAAATTAATGCCAAACAGGGCATATTGCTCTCCAAATGCATGGTCACATAGGAGAACTCTTTTAGAAGCGGGGCATAGCAGATAGGTAGGACCTCACACGTATTGCTTGCACTTTGCAGGATTACTGAGGTGTGAATAGCACCAAACCATACTACTTAGTGTTCCTTCTTGTTATGCATAGTACTGTACCTTATTACAGAATGACATATCTTTACATATAGCGTTGTACATTAAGGAACAATATAATGCCGCTTCCTTATGTCTACAAATGTGCACCAGGCCACCTGTTTGTTCATCCTGTCATATCACATGACCTTCCAAATCATTATGTGATGTATGATCACTCGGGTGGTAGGGGTCCAAGCACTGTAAGCTGCCCAGGGCCATGGCTACCATTAATCTGCCCCTGTAGGCAACAGCAATATTCTGATTAGACTGACGTTGCATTAGCCTTTTTGGCAATCACATATACCCTACCTAGAATTTGTGGTTGATACCATATTTTCTCAGAGTTTGCTATGTGTGGTAACAATTTTTTATAAACGACCTATGTTATACTTGTATCCAAAAGGTATGCTAAATGAAAGAGTGAATTTGGCAACAGGCTTGATAGCATGAAAAAAAACAACCATATAACTGTTTTAATTGTTGCAGCTGCTAGCAACAGCACCGCTGGCAATGCTTGCAGCAACTGTCCCGGCAGTAGTACCAAATGCAGGTTACACTTGGCCTCCTTTGCCTCTGGCAAGAGTATAAGAAGAGAGAAAATGGAGGGCACAATAGAATATTTGTCATATCACTCATCTTAGTCACAGAAGAATGATGTTGCCTCTGACATAATCAGCTTTTGTCAGTGTTATACTCAGGCCACAACCTCTGCCGCAAAAGCACTAAATGTTGTGCATAGCAGAATTACAATTCCGCCAATTATACCTGTTTCTGTTCTGCACCTTACTTCATTAACCGACAGCACCCCAAAGACTAAGGAAGATCTACATCAGGACAACATCTTCTGATTGATTTATTGGAAAAGATGAACAGTCAGTCTTTGTACTCAGATGTCATGGGGCCGGAGAAGATGAAAGATGTGATACAAACACCAAGCTGTCATTGTACACAGTATTCTAAGTGTGGCTGCACTAGGGACTTACATTGAGGCAGAACTATATTCTTGTCATGAACCTCTATGCTTGGCAGTGGTCACTCCAATATACATTTTATTAAACGATAAGTGAAAACTTGTTATTTTGTGATCACTAAGATAAAGGTTAAACCTGTACATTTGATCTTCTGTAATTCCTATTTATATCAGGGTAGTTGAAGTCCCCTATAATAATTAAATATCCCTAAATTGCTGCTTCTTCTACTTGCTTCATGAGGATATTTACCACTTCTTCCAATTATACTTGGAGACTTATAACCAAGTTCGTAGGTTTCTGTATCCTCACCATATACCCATCTGTATCTATTTACTATGTTGATTTTAATGAATTTATAACAATAAATTCTATATTTTTATATACAATGCATTTGTAACACGGGCACTTTAGATACAGTGACACAGAAACACAAAACAGCCAATACGTTGTTAATAAACAGGGGAAGTTTATAATAACAGGGTAAATCTCCACGCAGGGAGTATGAGGGGAAAAACAAGGGAAAAGCAGGTAAAAGTCTATCACTGACAGTTCACAGTTTAACTGGATGTAGCAGAGTCAAAACGTTATAATCAACAGTTTTTTTTTACTTAGCTGACTCTCACTCCTCACAAGGCAGATGCACGCTGATGCCGGTGTTGATTTTTCAGGCGTCCCCGCCCAAACAATGCTCTGTCTTCTGGCGGCAGCGGGCGGTCTCCGGTTTTACCTGCTGAGCCCCTAGTCCATAACACAGCACCTCACGTGCCCGGCTCCACCGACCCTGCGTCTCTTCTCCAGTTGGCCTGACTTCTTCGGTCCACTGTACTCGATTCTTGCTCCCAGTCCTGGAGCCAGGACCCACTCACGCTGCTCTGCTGAGCCGGATCCAGCTCCGCTTTCCCACGCAAAATGTACTCGTCTCTTCCTCCCTCTAGTCACACCAGGAGTCCCTCTGTCACCTGACCTCCCAGCTCTTTCTCTCGACAAACCCCCTTCTTCCCTGTCACATGACTCCTCTGCTTGCAGTCTGTCTTCCCCCTGCAACAAAAGGTACGGCCCTGGTAGTTCCGGATCCCTTGCTCTGAAAGTACTTACACCCCGGTCTTCCCCCTTACACTCCCACTCTCCTTTAACTCGCCATTCCACGGGCGAGAGTTCCTTCATCAAACGTTCACATTCTTGGACTTCCTGGATGATACGGTACGATATGAATTGATCTTGTTCGTAACGGTGAGGAGGCACTCCTGCTGTTGTCCGTTCTGACCAGCGTAACTCAGTTTGACCGATGGGGGGGTGCAGGGTCACTCGGATTTCCAATCTCCGCTTGCCCGGTGGCTTCAACCAATGTTGTTCCCTTGCCGCCTGCACTGGGGACTGCAGGTAATCGAGGGCTGGGGCTTGGAGGTAGAATAAACAACTCTTCTTCGTCCACATCATGGCTTGTGGCAACTGTGACAGGTCCCTCTCTAGAAGAAGGTGATTCTTCTCCACCCTCGTCATCTTTAGACAGACAGGGTCGCAGCATACTACGATGTACCACTCTGATAGGGGCTCCTTCAACCCCCTCGGGTTGAACTTCTTACATAGGTCCTTCAGCGCCAATCCTGCGCTTCACTCGGTGCGGGATCCGTTCCCCCTGCCTACTCAATTTGCCCCGGGGCCGCCTGTCCCGAACCAGCACCCGCTCCGCGGGCCTCAGAGCTGTCCCTCGAAGAGGCGATGTCTCATGATGTTTGAGCTCCTGAAACTTTTGTTGCACCAACTGTCGGAGGGTCTGCAGTCTATGCTGATGTTCTCGGACCCAGGAAGACACCCCCGTCCGTGGGTAGTTCTCCTCGGGGTCCAGCTCTAACTCGGTGATCTTTTGCCCCTTTTGTCCGAACAGCAAGATATAAGGAGTGAACCCCGTCGTACTATTCACTCGGTTGTTGTAGACCCACACCAACTCGGCCACATACTCAGGCCATCGTACCTTCCGATCTTCCTCCAAGTGTGGAGCATTTGGATCAGTGTCCGATTAAAGCGTACACAGGCCCCATTTCCTTGAGGGTGGTAAGGAGTAGTCCATGACTTCTCAATCTGGTACAACCGGTGCAGCTCTTCCATCACCCGGCCTTGGAAGCAGGTGCCTTGATCGGAATGAATCCTGCTTGGGCAGCCGTACACCCGAATGAAGTCTCGGCAGATGGCCTGCGCAGCTGCCTCGGCGGTCTGGTCTCTGGTCGGGGTCACTACTGCAAACTTTGTGAAGTGGTCTGTCATTACCAGGCAATGTTCATACCCGAGATGCGCCGGTCCAACAGTCAAATAGTCGATCATCAGCACCTCCAAGGGGGCAGAAGTCACAATAGTTTGTATGGGGACCCGCTGCTCCAGGGGCTTTACAAGCTCACAGCTCCGACATCTTTGACAAGTGTCTTCTATTGTTGCTTGCAGTCGGGGATGATACACCAGCCTCTGCAACCACTGAAACGGCTTCTCTGGTTCGAAGTGAGCCCCTCGTTCATGAGCCTCCTTAGCCACTACTCCGACCAACTTCTCGGGGATCACCACTTGCCAGGTGGTCCCGAACTCTCGCAGTAGCTGCACCCGTCGGTACAGCAGCCCGTCTCGCAAACACAGTCTCTCCCATTGTCCCAGCATTTTCAGTGCTCCCGAGGACAGGGTACTCCTCTCTTCTCGACTGGGGACTTGCCGCAAAGCCACCCATTGAAGTAATTGAGCAACTTCTCTGTCAGTCTGTTGAAGTCGGATCCAGTCATCTCTTGGCCATCCTAGCACTTGTTCTTCCGACGTCTCTCTGATCCGTACATGCACCGCAGCCAGCGGTCCCACGAAACTTCGGAAGCTAGGGGTCTCATCCGCCTCCAAATCTTCATGATCAGGCCGTTCATATGTCACTCTGGAGAGGGCGTCGGCTTGAGTATTCTCTGCCTTAGGCTGGTAGGCGATCTTATACCGGTACCTGGCCATGCGTGGAACCCACCGCTGCTCCAGGGCCCCCAATTTCGCATTCTCCAGGTGGGCCAGCGGGTTGTTATCTCTTCTCACCAGTACTTCAGACCCGAACAAATACTCCGCAAACTTCTCGGTCATTGCCCAAACCAGGGCCAGCAACTCTAATTTGAAAGAGCTATAATTATCTGGGTTCCTCTCGGAGTCGTGAAGGGAGCGGCTGGTGTACGAAATCACAAGCTCTTTCCCCTCCTGTACTTGGGATAACACGGCTCCCAGACCATGAAGGCACCCATCAGTGTGGAGAATGAAGGTTTGGGAGAAATCAGCATAGGCAAGTATTGGGGCCTCAGTCGGGGCCATTTTTAGGGCACAGAAGGCTTCTTCCTGGCTGCTTCCCCACCGAATTGCTTGATTCTTGGAGCCCGCCAGCACTCCCTTAAGTAGCTCCAGCAATGGGTTGGTTATGCGGGTGAAGTTCTTCACGAATCTTCGGTAGTACCCGGCAAGTCCCAGGAAGGCCCGAACGTCCTTCACTATCTTCGGGGTAGGCCACTCCTGTATGGCGGCCACCTTTTCCTGGGTGGGCCTGACTCCTTCACCGGACACAGTATGACCGAGATATTCGATCTTTTTGTGGAACAGGTGGCACTTCTGGGGCTTCACCTTTAGGCCATAACTCTGTAGGCGACTCAGTACTTGCTCCAGTCACTGGAGGTGCTCCTCAAAGGTGGCGGCATAGACAATTATGTCGTCAAGGTAAATCTGTGTCGCCTCGAAGTTCAAATCACCCAGGCACCTCTCCATCAGACGCTAGAACGTCCCGGGGGCGTTAGTCAGGCCGAAGGGCATCCGATTGAACTCGAACAGTCCCATGGGTAATATGAATGCTGTCTTTGCGCGGTCATGTTCGGCCACGGGCACCTGCCAGTACCCACTGGCTAGATCCAAAGAGGAGAATCATAGAATCATAGAATCATAGAATGGTAGAGTTGGAAGGGACCTCCTGGGTCATCTGGTCCAACCCCCTGCTCAAAGCAGGATTCACTAAATCATCTCAGACAGATGTCTGTCCAAGAAGAAGCATCTTGACTTCCCTAAGGCCGACAGGGACTCTTCAATTCGGGGTAGTGGGTAAGAGTTCCATACTATACAGGCATTCAGTCGTCTATAGTCCACACAGAACCTCAGGGTCCCATCTTTCTTCCGGACCAGGACAATCGGGGCCGCCCACGGACTCTGACTCTCCTGTATCACACCATTCTGTAACATATGGGCTAGCATCTCCTTAACCTCTTTATACATCTGGGGAGGTATCTGCCGGTATCTCTCCCGCACTGGGGCAGCGCTCCCCATGGGAATCTCGTGGGTAATGGCTTCGGTGCAGCCAAAATCATCCTCATGGTGAGCAAAGACTTCCTGGTACCGCTCCAGCACCTCCTCAACCTGCTGCACCTGTCGAGGTGTAAGTCCCATCAATTCAGCCCACATTCATTCTAGGATTCTTCGTCCCCCCTTCGCACTAGCCCAATGGGATTCTTGCGGCACGGTGACCGCCAGAGTCCAGGGGTCTCCTCGTACAGCGGACAGCTGTACCACATCAGGTCGCACCAACTTCTCTGGCATTCGCAGAATCTGGGCTATTTCCACCCTGGGAGGGAGTGTGAGATCGTCTTCACCCAAATTAATACACCGCACTATAACATTGCCACCCTGGAAGGTGGCCAGTGTTTGAGCCACCAAGAGTCCGGGGGGTACTTTGTCCATCGATGTTGGTAATATCTGAACATCGACCCCCTCAAGAGGTGTGCAGGCCTGTGCGGGTAACGTGTGTAAGGTGAGCACCGCAGCTGCTGGCACTATTAATTTCCCCAGGATCTTCCCTTCACTCGACGTCTCCTGAGCCTGGGCAGCTCGGATTAGTTGTTGAAAGATCCTCCTTTGGGGAGTTCGCGGGTCCCACTGGTCTAGAGGAATCTCCTTCGGCTCACTTAGCAGGATTTGCCCGATCTCTTTCAGCACATTCATTCCGAGGGTAACCGGGGGTCCACTTCCGGTTCCCCCTGCAACCAGGATGACTCCTTTTTTTCCACATCTTTTCCACACACTCGGATCTTCATCCACTCCACCCCTGCGACTGGGATGGGTAATTGATTAGCTGCCGTGAGTCTAATTACTGGTCCCCAATCAGGCCGCGCAATCTCAGGAAATCACTGTTGGAAGTAGGCTTCTGTCATTGTAGTCACCAGGAATCCCGTGTCAATCAGGCAGTGAACAGCCCGACCGCTTATTTTGGCCCAGACAGTCGGGCTGCTGGAAGCTAGGTCCTTGGGACTTCCTCTTTTTCTTTCCCCTTCCTCAGGCTCCGGGCTGTGTCCCCCGAACACGGAGCCCACTGGTTTAATGGCTGCTGCGACAGGGGCCGCCCTCAGCTATCACAGCCCCTGGCGTAATGTCCTGCGCCTCCACACTTCCAGCAGGTCGTGTCTCTGTCTGTGTAGGGTTGCCTCACTTCTCTACGGAACTCTCCTGCAGGGGGGGTCCTGAATTCAATTCTTTCCATAACTGGGGCAATCGATCTGGGTATCTCTGGTGTCGGGGCAGGGGTCTTCTTGAGACTGTACCATTCATCTCTCATCTCCTGTATCTCCTTTCACATCTCTCGAGCCCATTCTGGTTCAGCTGCAAGCGGGGTGGGTACCTCATTACTCCAGACCATCCCTGCCAGGGCAGTCACCCCCATCTCCTGCTCTCTCACAAGTGCCTCTGCCCCCACTTCTAGAAAAGTCATACGTGGGTTGGCGTGCAGGCGCTCACGCAAGGCCTGCTTTAGCTGCACATCCCTGAGGCCTGCCACAAACTGGTCCCTTAAGATCACGTCAGGGGGGCCCATTCCCAAATTCCCCATGTCGTCTTTTCTAGTGATATAGGCATGCACCCTCTGTAAGGCATTAACATACTATGTCACAGTCTCCCCCTCCTGCTGCACTTGGTGAAACAGTCGTATCCTCAGCTCTCCTACATTGGTGGGATCCCCATGCATTTCCTCCAGTATCTGCACCACTATTTCTACAGTATCCCGGTCATGAAGAGGGCGGTACATCACGGATTGTTGGGCCTCGCCGTCCAGGGCCAGTAAGGCTATTTCGGCTTGCATAGCTGGGGTCATCGGATGCATACGTAACAAACTCCTAACTCTCTCAGTCCAGTCCCACAGCATCATATTGTCCCCGGTGAACTTTGGGAGATTGCTGAGCATGGACCCCAGCAGCAAGCTAGATTTAGGGGCTCCCAGGATGGACTGCTCTGCAGTGTCTGTGTCTAACGACTGCATCCTGCCAACTACGCAAATGTAACACGGGCACTTTAGATGCAGTGACACAGAAGCACAGAACAGCCAATAAGGGGTTAATAAACAGGGGAAGTTTAAAATAACAGGGTAAATCTCCACGCAGGGAGTATCAGGGGAAAAACAAGGGAAAGGCAGGTAAAAGTCTATCACTGACAGTTCACAGTTTAACTGGATGTAGCAGAGTCAAACAGCTATAATCAACAGTTTTTTTTCACTTAGCTGACTCTCGTTCCTCACAAGGCAGATGCACGCTGATGCAGGTGTTGATTTTTCAGGCGTCCCCGCCCAAACAATGCTCTGTCTTCTGGCGGCAGCGGGCGGTCTCCGGTTTTACCCGCTGAGCCCCTAGTCCATAACACGGCACCTCACGTGCCGGGCTCCACCGACCCTGCGTCTCTTCTCCAGTCGGCCTGATTTTTCCGGTCCACTGCACTCGGCTCTTGCTCCCAGTCCTGGAGCCAGGAGCCTGGACCCTCTCACGCTGCTCTGCTGAGCCGGATTCAGCTACGCTTTCCCGCACAAAACGTACTCGTCTCTTCCTCCCTCTAGTCACACCAGGAGTCCCTCTGTCACCTGACCTCCCAGCTCTCTCGACACACCCCCTGCTTCCCTGTCACATGACTCCTCTGCTTGCAGTCTGTCTTCCCCCTGCAACAAGAGGTACGGCCCCGGCAGTTCCGGATCCCTTGCTTTGAAAGTACTTACACCCCAGTCTTCCCCCTTACACATTAATTGTTAGTACGATTCTTTGTTGGAGTTTAGAGCTCCAGACATTTATATGTTATATTAATCTCTGATAGCAGTATTTGAAGGGAGCTTGCCACACCCAAAATGCAAACTAAGGCCGGAGTCACACCAGCGAATAGCATCCGATGCAAGAGCATCAGATGCAATATGCTAATAACCCTCGGCTCCTGCTCTGCTGCGCACGGGAGCCCAGTATGATGCTACTGTGCTGCAATTCTCTTGCATGAGAGGATCACAGCATAGCTGTGGAGGAGGCCGAGAAAGTAATTTCTTCATCTCCTCCATGGCCTGACTCGGCGTATATCGGACTGCACTGGGATGACATCCGTGTGCAGTCCGATGTTTCACTCGCACCCATAGACTTGGATGTGAGTGAATCGAGTCTTGCTCCAAAATGCAGCATGCTGCGATTGTTCTCTTATTTCGAACACCATGAGAAAATAATTGCTGATCTGAGGTGGCCCATGGAATAACACTGATCAGAGTGCTATGCAATGTTTAATCGCACAACACTCAGCCGTGTTATACGGTAGGGTGACTCTGGCCTAACATAAAAATCAGTTATATAGAAGACTTAGCCCTTATAAATAACACATTAGCGGTATACATTTCATTGTCGTAATTAGTTTGAAACATTTTTATATTCCATATGTAAATGAGGGGGCGTTGTGTTGCTTCATTACGCCCCCTCAATTTGCATAATGAAGAGTTCCCTGACTCTGACAGTGCATGCTTGGCCAGGGTTAGAGCTGCCGAACCCTACCCGCAGCGCAGCACCGCACAGCACATGCGCCCTGACTATGAAGGAGCCAGTGGCACATGCACAGTAGATACACCCAGATACACCTTGAAGTATATTGAGTGGCTTCAGTGAGGAATCTGATCAGATATGTACTTATGCTGTGTTCAGTGCATCACAGAATAGGTCAATATATTGAGCTGACATTGGTCTCTTTTCTATATGCAGTGTACACAGGAGGAGCACAAAGCTGATCTTTCACCCTCTTTCTTAAAACATTTGCTACACTTTTGGGTATATCAAATGTTGGACACTGACCGGAAACAATGATAAAAGGGGAGACGCCTTGTACTGTGTGCAAGCTGTTGACTCCTTCATAGTCAGTGTGCACATGTAAGGTGTCTCAGCGAGGTAGTTGTGGGCGAGCGGAAGCCCCTGCTCGCTCTGGCACCCTACAGACAATACGTGTCCTCCCTCTGATGTGTGGCTGTGTATGTGGTGCTCTCCACTTACTTCAGACCATCCGATTGCGGCCATCTCCAGGCATTTCTCTTCTGGGACCAGGGCAGAAATAAATTCAGAGGACACGAGGTTCTTAACCATAACTGGGACTTTTCTTGGGGTAGAGAAATATATACAATATTTACAGGCATATATAATGGATAAGGCCCAATAGGTTGTCCTCTCCCTCACAGGCACTGGAAACATCTTCAGCCCTGGTTCTCTCTTTAAATAAAGTATCTATATGACTCTATTCTCCAGCACAAGAGAATCTTCCTCACCAGTGACAGTATATCCGGATCCTATATCTCCCCCACGTCATAGTCTGGAGTCCTATCTTCCTCTGCTGCCTGCAGACTGAAAGTGCCCCGGGTCCTCAATACCCCCGTTGAGTTTCTCCGGCCGGCTAACAGGACTCTTGCGTAGGGAGATCTTCACACTGGTGATCCTACTGTCTGAGAATACGGAGCTCCCACCTACCCTAGCAGCCACTATATTAGGCTGTCCGTAACGTTCACTGTCCAAATTCTCACTGAGCTCTTTTTGGAAACTCAAAACAGGTTTCCTAAAGTGCCCACCCTCTATGGGCTGTCCTCACACACACTAAACTCTTCACTGTCATACATGTCTGCAATCCTACTTGCAGACTTGCACTATCAACTGTGCCCAGGACAGTGGCATCTTGTGGCTGGTTACCAATACTACAACCCACAAGGAATTATATCAGGAAAAAGCAGAGAGAGACACTTTATGCTTAATCATGGCACTAAGTTCCCCCTCTACTCTACTGGCTGGATCATCACAGCTAAACCCTTAAATGGACCTAATGGCAGCTCAGAGACATCTAACTATGGGAACATTCTCTCTTAACTCTTTCAATGCCAAAGGAAGGCTACGTCCTTCCCCACTACTACACATGCGCAGCGCTGTGGTTAGAGTTTGAGAAGCACTTGCTCTAGCCAAGCCTGCATGGGCAATCAGTGTCAAAGAACTGCTCAGTATGCAAATTGAGGGTGCATAACAAAGCACCAAGATCTTGGCGACACCAAGAGTACATCGAGGGCCCCTCATTTGCGCACGAAATATAATGCATTTTCACCCCAATTACAACAATGACTGCTATACTGCTAATATATGATCTGTATAAGGGCTAAGTCCTCATAACTGTTTATTTTATTTTAGTTTGCATTTTGAATGTGACAGACTCCCTTTAAATACTGTTGTCAGAAATTAAAAGCAGCATTTAAGAAATAAATAACTTAGTAACATCATAATAAGCAAAGTTTAATAAAACTCTTACTATTAACAAAACCTTGACATTCTTTAAATCAAATACACAATAGAAGGTTTCTATTACTGCTTATATTTTGTATTATAGTAAAATAAAATATGAAACCCAAAAAGTAAAGGGCTTTGATACTAACATTTTTGTTATGATCCAATTACATATTATTGAACTAAATAAGCATACTGCAAATGTCAAATTATATCCCAAATGCCATAGCCTGGACTTTGTGTTCCATCTGTAGATTTTCTTTTCATTAAATCTATTATTAGTAACTTAGCTACCATAACAATTTTTTAGCCATATAGTTGTTTGTGCTTTTGTGTTTCTGCTTCCAATTTAAAGTAAATAGTATTTTTTGGAGCTATCTGAAAATTGCCGGTTGTATTATTGCAATAAGACTTCATTTATTTCAACAATTTATTGATAGAAAAGCTCTGTTTATTTTGTTACTTGCCAATGTTTTAGCTATTAATATAAAGATGAATAAAGCAATCTGGTATTTTTTAATTTTTATATATATTTCTGTGGTTTCTGTAATTTAGTACTTCTGAGTAATTTCTACATAACATAGATCACATATTCCAATTTGACTTTTAAGGTCATGTTCACACATAGCAGTAATCATGTGATTTTTTTTGCCACTGGTATCTGTAGGTGTCCGCACCATAACACTCAATAGCAATATTTTCTAATTATTATGTTTTGGCAGCATTTTTTGCAGCGTGCTCTCCTTTATTTGATACTTTTTTGAAGCAGATTTGAAGCAGCATTTTTAATGGATTGTTTTGTGCACAAGAACTTAGATTCTGCATTTAAAAGCCCAATTGTGTTTTTTTTTTAAATGCATTTTAAATGAATTTATTACATGCAGTTTTTTTCAAGCTTCCCATAGAAGTCAATAGAGAAATAGAGAAAAAATCACAAAAACACACAGTTCAAAAGTGTCTCTAGATGCAGAGTAGGCATGAGTTTTCATGAGATCATATACACTTTGTTTGCATAGTTTCACCAGATTTTCTGCACAACACTACCATTGAAGCATGACTATCTCAATAAATATGCTACATGAATTGTGTGCACGAACACAAAGTATACAGCTAGCACCTACCTCTAACTGCGAAAATGAAAGCAATCACAACAGCAATTTTCAAGTTTTTTTGTTTGCAATATTCTACTAATTGATAATGGTAAAAATTATGAAACAAATAGTATTTCTATCTCAAGATTTTTTTTTCAAGTCATGACATTAATTAGGGTAAAACTGAAACAGGACTAAAATTAACTTCTTCTTAAAAACCATTATTTGGTCATTATTACTAAATAGGACTAGTAAAAACAACTCATGATAATTATGATATATTTCAATCCTAAACAAATCTTTTTCTTGTGCTGTTAAAAAAAACATAGTGTAATCAATTGCCTAAATGTAATATTTAAAATATTAAATAATAAATAAACTAAAACACTGTAATTGTCACAGTGCATGTGAATCAAATACAGAAGAGTATCAACAACAAAATAAAAAAAAATATAATAAAAATACAGTAAAAACAGACACGAGAGCTGCAACGTTTCAACCAATATAAGTGGGTCTTTGTTAAAGCTTGCATGTTGCTTCTCCTATTTCTCTATTTTTATGGTACAATAAAGTAAATAAATTAGATTTGGACACTCACTATTCTTCTATGGTGAATTACGTTGGAGATTAGGGGTGATCTGACTCCTTTTAATGGCAGTTCAGACATATGATAAGGACATTTGATGCTGCCTCACTTCCCTTTTATTAGTTAATGTGCATCTATCTGACCTAATGCGATTAACATTTATTGCACACAACCATATAACATCTTCTTATAGCTCCAATAGCAGTGTATGGGGCCATAGTGTACCTCCTTCCACCTCTGATATGGAATTTTTCTAAGTCATACAGAACTCCGATAAACCATGGTATGCATGCTCCATCAGATGCTGTCTTAAAAAATATTCCAACAGAAGCAATACAAAGGAACGGGTCCCGAACTATGAACATCAGCCAAGGGAAGCTTTCTAAATGTATTATCCAGCTCTAGGAAGGGAAGCCACACCCAGGTTTTCACAGAATGCAAAAAATACGAAGAAAAAACACAAAATTTGAGCTTGGTTAAGTTGGTAAACATGCAGCACATAAATGCATGTTTCACAATGGCCATGAATAAGAAAAACCTACAATAAGCAAAATGAACATAAGCCCTGCTGTAAATAAATAAAAAGCAATTGCATTTAACTAAAATAGGGTTCTTAGTAACATTGCTTTTGATCAAAAATAGTATATAAGTCATCCCACCATCGACAAGTCTAATATTAAACACCTGACCATGTGTCAAAGTTGACCTTTGTGTGAATAAGGGCAGACTGAGGCCCCGATCCCAAACTAGGAACACCAGCCAAGTGAAGCTCTCTATATGAAAATCTAAATAAGCAATACATTGCAGCACAACTTTGCCATGTACAGGAAGCCTTTTGCATGTAATTTTAATTTACTACACACTGTATGTACATGCAGGAAATGAACATGCTGAAAACATCTAACAATAGGATACATACTTAAAAATTTAGTTTATTTTAGAAAGAGAAAAAAAGACTATACAACATAATCATTGTTGTTTAGTGTTTATCCATATTTGACTTGTTAAAATTGACTGCATATTCTATTACTGTATGTGACATTTTGAAGGCTTATCCAGTGAAATGCATCTTTGATGGGTATTGTATAATCACGTCCAGTTTAGAACATACAGGATTTTCTAAGATATTCCAAGACTTTGTTTGGCCTGTCAGCTTTTTTTCTTTTTAATTTTATATCCTTTACATTCTCTTGACAGTCCAATTATCACAGACAGCTGGAGTTTTGTCTTTCCTCATTATTACTTAAAAAGAAGGTGCACCTTTTCAACCTAATAAATGCTCTCTTTCAGAAGGTGGTTTTTACTAAATGCTTCTAAAGTTTCCAAAAGCATAACCTTTAAGCAGAAAATTATAATGAATCTTTTGTACCTATTCAATGGTATAATCTATGAGATTCATAGGGTTCAAATCAGCATGTAGCATCCTGCCTACCATTAACCTTATCACAAATTTAAGGTTACGTAGATATTATTCTTCTGTCTTTTTTAATATAAAGTCTACATGTATTCAATTCTGGTTGAAATTAGAACTTCGGCTTCCGTCTTTGTGTTGCTCACAATTCCTTTCTTAACAATCAATTTCAAGTACTTTTTCAGTATCATAAAACTTAATTACTATGGTTTTTGCAGTTCTAACATTCAAGAGGCAAGCTTCTCTATTACAATAGCCATATAAATTGCATAGCACAAAGCACACTCAGAGTAGAGTTAAAGAGAGATTTTAAAAACTGAACGTTAGGTTTTAGATAGAATCAGATAAAAAATACTTTAAGTTTGAAGGGATAATATAATAAGTTAATTTATTTATTCAGTGTGTTTATATATATATATATATATATATTTATTACATTTAACTAAACAGTTTGGAGAAAAATAGATAAATGGATTGAACAAATGAAGAAGTACGGCCTAATTTACACAGTGGAGCAACGTGTTTCGTGTTTTTTTTTAATTTGTATTCACTTATTTTTTTATTTTTTCTGTCACTGTTAACTAAGTTTGGTGTTTCCAGATCTTTTCAATTGATCCACCAACTTCGACTTTTTAAAAAGTCGCTAAATTTTGGTGCAAGTGTACTTCAGACCCCCGTTGAGTTATTTTTCTATACAACAGTTATTTTGATAGAAATTTTGCACAATTTTATAATATGTGACTTTTTGTACTAATTAGACCAGTTTTGATTCTTTAACCGTGTGCGTCATTTTGAAAAAAAATTGGCACAAAAACAAATAAGACAAGACAAAAAAGGAACGGACTTCAAAAAAATCCTCAAGTGATGATTTTGCCTCCAATAGTACTTTATTTTGTATATTAGCAGGAAGAGGAGGCAGGTAGGAGAAAGTAACACAGAATAAAACTGCAAAGAATTAGTCTGGTCAGCAAAAATGCTGTACATATGAAACAACTGGATATTGTAATTAAAACTATTTTAAACATTGGAAAAGTGTCACATTTGGTATACAAGTATACTATCAATACATTTCATTTTAATATTTGCATAGAACATCTTAATATTATAAAAAATAAGGGATGGCCTCTTTAGCTTAATTTTAACAAATGTTTTGGGGCCATGATTCTGTTGCACTTGCTAATGAATATATGGGTATATTAGTTTATATACAGTACAGACCAAAAGTTTAGACACACCTTCTCGTTTAAAGATTTTTCAGTATTTTCAGGACTTTGAAAATTGTACATTCACACTGAAGGCATCAAAACTATGAATTAACACACGTGGAATTACATACTTAACAAAAAAGTGTGAAACAACTGAAAATATGTCTTATATTCTAGGTTCTTCAAAGGAGCCACCTTTTGCTTTGATGACTGCTTTGCACACTCTTGGCATTCTCTTGATGAGCTTCAAGAGGTAGTCACCGGAAATGGTTTTCACTTCACAGGTGTGCCCTGTTAGGTTTAATAAGTGGGATTTCTTGCCTTATAATTGGGGTTGGGACCATCAGTTGTGTTGTGCAGAAGTCTGGTGGGTACACAGCTGATAGTACTACTGAATAGACTGTTAGAATTTGTATTATGGCAATAAAAAAGCAGATAAGTAAAGAAAAACGAGTGGCCATCATTACTTTAAGAAATGAAGGTCAGTCAGTCAGAAAAATTGGGAAAACTTTGAAAGTGTCCCCAAGTGCAGTTGCAAAAACCATCAAGAGCTACAAAGAAACTGGCTCACATGAGGACCGCCCCAGGAAAGGAAGACCAAGAGTCACCTCTCCTTCTGAGGATAAGTTTATCCGAGTCACCAGCCTCAGAAATCTCAGGTTAATAGCAGCTCAGATTAGAGACCAGGTCAATGCCACACAGAGTTCTAGCAGCAGACATATCTCTTCAACAACTGTTAAGAGGAGACTTTGTGCAGCAGGCCTTCATGGTAAGATAGCTGCTAAGAAACCACTGCTAAGGACAGGCAACAAGCAGAAGAGACTTGTTTGGGCTAAAGAACAGAAGGAATGGACATTATACCAGTGGAAATCTGTGCTTTGGTCTGATGAGTCCAAATTTGAGATCTTTGGTTCCAACCACCGTGTCTTTGTGCGACGCAGAAAAGGTGAATGGATGGACTCTACATGCCTGGTTCCCACTGTGAAGCATGGAGGAGGAGGTGTGATGGTGTGGGGGTGCTTTGCTGGTGACACTGTTGGGGATTTATTAAAAATTGAAGGCATACTGAACCAGCATGGCTACCACAACATCTTGCAGCGGCATGCTATTCCATCCGGTTTGCGTTTAGTTGGACCATAATTTATTTTTCAACAGGACAATGACCCCAAACACACCTCCAAGCTGTGTAAGGGCTGCTTGACCAAGAAGGAGAGTGATGGGGTGCTACGCCAGATGACCTGGTCTCCACAGTTACCAGACCTGAACCCAATCGAGATGGTTTGGGGTGAGCTGGACCGCAGAGTGAAGCCAAAAGGGCCAACAAGTGCTAAGCATCTCTGGGAACTCCTTCAAGATTGTTGGAAGACCATTTTCGGTGACTACATCTTGAAGCTCATCAAGAGAATGCCAAGAGTGTGCAAAGCAGTCATCAAAGCAAAAGGTGGCTACTTTGAAGAACCTAGAATATAAGACATATTTTCAATTGTTTCACACTTTTTTTGTTAAGTATATAATTCCACATGTGTTAATTCATAGTTTTGATGCCTTCAGTGTGAATGTACAAGTTTCATAGTCATGAAAATACAGAAAAATCTTTAAATGAGAAGGTGTCTCCAAACTTTTGGTCTGTACTGTATGTATGTCACATAACACAAATTAATTAACAAATAAAGGTTTCAAAAGTTAATTATTTGTCAATTAACAAAATGCAAAGTGAATGAACAAAAGAGAAATCTAAATTAAATCAATATTGGTGTGACCACCCTTTGTATTCAAAACAGCATCAATTCTTCTAGATACACTTGCACATAGTTTTCAAACAAACTCAACTTGATGATGAAATAATGTCTCTGTATAGGGGCTAAGGGATATCATACTATATATAGCAGCTATGGACCATCATGCTGTGTATAGGAGAGCTATGGGGAATGATACTGTGTTTGAATGATATGGAAAATCATACTATGTATAGCAAATTATGAATAATCATAATGTGTTTGAGGATTTTGGGGCATCATACTGTATAGGAGCCATTGGCCTTTATACTAAAGATAGGGGCTGTGGGCCATCCTAATGTGTATACAGTGGGTACGGAAAGTATTCAGACCACTCTAAATTTTTCATTCTTTGTTTCATTGCAGCCATTTGGTAAATTCTAAAAAGTTCATTTTTTTTTCTCATAAAAGTATACTCTGAACCCCATCTTGACTGAAAAAAACAGAAATGTAAGACATTTTTGCAAATTTATTAAAAAAGAAAAACTGAACTATCTCATAGTCATAAGTATTCAGACCCTTTGCTCAGTATTGAGTAGAAGCACCCTTTTGAGCTAGTACAGCCATGAGTCTTCTTGGGAATGATGCAACAAGTTTTTCACACCTGGATTTGGGGATCCTCTGCCATTCTTCCTTGCAGATCCTCTCCAGTTCCGTCAGGTTGGATGGTGAACGTTGGTGGACAGCCATTTTCAGGTCCCTCCAGAGATGCTCAATTGGGTTTAGGTAAGGGCTCTGGCTGGGCCAGTCAAGAATGGTCACAGAGTTGTTCTGAAGCTACTCCTTTGTTATTTTAGCTGTGTGCTTAGGGTCATTGTCTTGTTGGAAGGTGAACCTTTGGCCAAGTCTATGGTCCAGAGCACTCTGGGAGAGGTTTTCATCCAGGATATCGCTATACTTGGCCACATTCATGTTTCATTCAATTGCAACCAGTCGTCCTGTCCCTGCAGCTGAAAAACACCTCCATAGCATGATGCTGCCATGTTTCACTGTTGGGATTGTATTGGGCAGATGATGAGCAGTGCCTCGTTTTCTCCACATATACTGCTTAGAATTATCACAAAAAGTTCTACCATCGTCTCATCAGACCAGAGAATCTTATTTCTCATAGTCTGGGAGTCCTTCATGTGTTTTTGAGCAAACTCTATGCAGGCTTTCATATGTCTTGCACTGAGGAGAGCCTTCCGTTGGGCCACTCTGCCATAAAGGCCCGACTGGTGGAGGGCTGCAGTGATAGTTGACTTTGTGGAACTTTCTCTCATCTCCCTACTGCATCTCTGGAGCTCAGCCACAGTGATCTTGGGGTTCTTATTTACCTTTCTCACCAAGGCTCTTCTCCCACGATTGCTCAGTTTGGCTGAATGTCCAGGTATAGTAAGACTTCTGGTGGTCCCAAACTTCTTCCATTTAAGGATTATGGAGGCCACTGTGCTCTTAGGAACCTTGAGTAATGCAGAAATTCTTTTGTAGCCTTGGCCAGATCTGTGTCTTGCCACAATTCTGTCTCTGAGCTCCTTGGGCAGCTCCCTTGAGCTCATGATTAGAGATGAGCGTTGTTCGACTCGAACTGTTCGCCAATCTCAAATTCGAGCTGTTTTGGGCGGTGTTAGAGCCGTTCGGCGAACACGAACGATTTAAAAAAAATTCGGCTGTTCGAGGTTATGTTCGATAACTGTTCGTGCACCAAAATCATAACTGGATTTTTTCTCAGTAATGATGAAAATTAATGTTAATACGCAGTTTGAGTATACAGCGGGGCGGGGGGAGGGGCAGGGGATGGATCTCTGCAGGAATAATGAATAATCATTTTTTTTCTCTCTTTCCCGCATTTACAGTGGGGAGGTGCAATCTGTCAGCCTATCAGCAGCGCACACACGGAGCGAAGTGCTTTTTTTCACACAAGCAAGGGCATGTGTCATTGGCAGTGTATGTCACATGTCCTTGCCCTATAAGACCAAGCCATTTTCCCCGTCGCCACCATTTTCTCACTGCTGCAGCTGCGTGTTAGACGGCACCGCTGTTGCTGTGTGCGCTATACCTTGTTAATTTCAAGCCAATTTTCGCACAAATCTACAGATAGCTTGGGAGTAGGGAATAGTTGTGATTGCAGTCCTTTTAAGGACTAGGTTACAGCATTTCCTACGACTTTTATCAGGCAGGTCTGTGCTCTTAAATAGATAGGTTGTGGGAGTAAAGACTACTTGTAATTGCAGTCCTTTTCAGGACTAAGTTACATCAGTTCCTATCAGTTTTTGCCAGGCAGGTCTGTGCCAGTGCTGTGCAAGTTTTTTTCACAGCATTTGGCTAAATCTAGCAAAGCTAATCCTTTTTGGCCTATTGCAGAGTGTGTTAGTCAGTGGAGTAGCCTATCTGTGTTGCAAGCTACACCACCTGTGTATAGAATACCAATTTTTTACTGTACCTAGTGAAGTAAAACCTTTTGGGCATAGCATCATTCTATTAGTCCATCTATACTGACCTCCATAAGGTTGCAAATTGAATATAATTTTTTTCTGCATCTAGCTCTGAAAAAATATTTGGCCTTCTAGCAGTGTGTGGGACTTGTTCAATTAGTCTATCTATACTGACCTCCATCAGGTTGCAAATTAAAAATAATTTTTATCTGCATCTAGCTCTGAAAAAATATTTGGCCTTCTAGCAGTGTGTGGGACTTGTTCTATTAGTCCATCTATACTGACCTCCATCAGGTTGAAAACTGAATATAATTTTTTTCTGCATCTACCTCTGAAAAAATATTTAGGCTTCTAGCTGTGTGTGGGACTTGTTCTATTAGTCCATCTATACTGACCTCCATCAGGTTGCAAATTAAAAATATTTTTTATCTGCATCTAGCTCTGAAAAAATATTTGGCCTTCTAGCAGTATGTGGGACTAGTTCTATTAGTCCATCTATACTGACCTCCATCAGGTTGCAAACTGAATATAATTTTTTTCTGCATCTACCTCTGAAACAATATTTGGCCTTCTAGCAGTGTGTGGGACTCATTGTATTAGGCCATCTATACCAAGCTCCAGCTTTTAAATTAATACTAATTTTTAGCTGCATCTAGCCCTGAAAATAATTTTTCTTCCCAATAGTTGTAGCAATAGAAATATGGGGCGCGCTCCTGGGTTACAAAAATATACGCTTCATAACAAAAAACACCAGCCTAGCACACTGCATTAATAAGATGGCATCATCGTCTCTCCCAGTGCTAGGCCTACTACCCAGGCTAGCATTCCTGTGCTTAAGACACAATGTATGGGTCCGCGCTAGCCACTATGCTGAGGGGTCTAATGCTGCTGCTAACGCTTTATAACAATTCAATTGGCAGAATTTCACAGAGCTCTTCCACAACGCCCACCCATCGGGCAACAGTTGACCACCTTCCCTATGGGATCTAGTGGCGAATAGTTGATGCCATTAATCAGAGCGTCAGTTGAACCGTCGACGTGGCAAGCATACGGTAAGGCGTGGGAAGAGTGGACACGACTAGTAGCAGGCAGACGGGTTGACCAATGTGAACAAGCCAGATCACAAGTCACCATAGAATTTCTCCACCAGCTAATAATGAGGGGCATATCAGGGGCGTCAGCGCAGCGGTGTCTGACCGGAGTAGCATTTCACTTCCAACTACTGAATTGGGGAGATGTGACAAAGATTCATCATCAGACAATCCATAAAAGGGTGGAAAAGGGGTCAGCCAAGTCAGGAGTGTAGACGTACAGTCCCGTGTCACTAAAACTGATTTCTCACATCACATCCCTAACACCATTAACATGACACTCACAATTTGAAGCAACACTACTGTCTACTGCATTTGTGATCGCCTTCTTCGGGGAGCTATGCATAAGCGAATTAGTCCCTCAATCCAAAATTACCACCAGTGGAGGCTTATTACACCAGGACGTAGTCATAGCCAATAATGCAATACGTCTACGCATACACCAATCGAAAACGGTTCCAGCGGGCAGGGGCACTTGGGTACTTCTACAACCCACAAACGGTACACTGAGTCGGGTAACAATAGTAAAAACATATCTCACCATCAGATCACAAAGTAATTTCTTCCTATCACACATTGATGGAATGCCATTATCAAGATACCAGTTCCAAGCTATATTTAATAAATGCATAACATCGGCAGGGAACCACCTCAAAGATTACGGGACACACTCATTCCGCATAGGCGCGGCCACGGAAGCAGCAAGAGCAGGACTGTCAGAAACGGAAGTTCAGAGGATAGGGAGATGGCGATCCACGTGTTTGGCAAGATACATAAGACCGGACTTGTTATCCTAACGTGGTTTGTTTCTTTTACAGGTGACGCTAAGCCAACAGTGTGGGTGATAGGCCACTCGTATATATATATTGGGCAGAAAAAAGGGCGAAAGTCCGCCCAGGCGGGAGGAAATTAGAGTTTCATAACACATTTCAACTGGAGAGGTATTAGAGGCCTGCTATGGCCACTGGTACTAATGGAGGTAATCAAGGTAGGGAGAGAGGCAAGATGTCCGGTCATCTTAGTTATACAGGCCGGGGGAAACAACCTAGGTCATCACAAGAGCGCATAACTAATAGCAATAATGAAACTAGACACTGAGCGCTTCAGAGAATTTTTCACAAAACTAGCTATAGTATGGTCAGAGATTGTGCCGAAAATGGTAAGGCAAGGTGCGCGAGACATCACGGCCATCGAACGGACAAGGCGGGTAATAAATATTCGGATGGCAAAATTTAGAAGAGACAGACTCGGTGTAGTGGTACGACACAGACAACTGGAAGGAGATAAAGCAGGCCTCATACTTCCCGACGGTGTTCACTTAATGGATATTGGACTGGACATATTCCTGTCAGGACTCCAGGACGGAGTGGAACAAGCATTAAGAGTGATGGGTGGGGGTCAGAGTCCTGCATACGAGTACGCAGGATCCTCCGTGGCCTGGAAATTGAAAGGACATGTTGGAGAGTTACACTTGTTGGCCAAGTTGCCGGAGTGGAGACCCAGGGCATGCTGCAACAAGCTGAATTATTTTAGAAATAAAATGCCTTTCTAATGGAATGAGTATAAAGAGTTAATAAAGCTGTGACCGATCCTGACCCATCCAGTTGTAAGAGTTACATTATTGTATTGTCAAGGAAAGGGGGGCGGTAGGGGGGCTGAGCATCTGGGTTTGGTTGGGGGTCCCCACAGTCTGCCTAGGCTAGATGCATTTAAAAATTCTTATTAGATACACAGGCGGTGCAGCTTGCTTTGCAGCTGGGCTACTACGCCCAAAGTATTGCCTAGGCTAGATGCAGTTAAAAATTCTACGCTGACTAGCAGACACTGAAGATTTGGAGCAGACCTCTGAGTAAACAGCTCTTCAGACTCAACCATCTGTGTTACCCCAAGCCATAGTGTATGTAGTTTCTTACAAAGGAGGGGGGGGAGCGACCCAACCCACCTGGAATTGACGATGCCAACGTCACGAAAGACACAGCAAGGGGACTCCAAAAAGAGTCTCCATTTTTTCCCAAAATTGTGGCACAGACACCATTTAACCCTAGAATGCATACCTGGGGCCTCGCAGTCCCGCCCTGTTAATTGTTTTCTATTTTCTGCAAGATTATTTTAGTTACAATTTTGAAACTCTAGGTATTCTTCATGTATATAGTTGTTTGTCATTTGAGTTTGAGTTATTCCATGTTATTTGCACACGGGCCTAAAAGGCCCCAGGTACATGAAAGTGTAGATTTTTATGGTCATGCGTTCTAGGGTTATGTGGCATCAATTGCCCCACAGTTGCTAAAAACGGTTGGTGAGGTGATATTACCAAATCCTCAAGCTTTTAGTCTCCCAAGGATAACACAGGGTTAGAAAAGTCCTTGCGAATCCATCATTTGTTCATCTTTATGAACGTGAGTCTGTCTACATTCTCAGTGGACAGCCGCCTGCGCTTATCTGTCAGCACACCATCAGCAGCGCTGAACACACGTTCAGAGAGAACACTGGCTGCAGGGCATGACAAGATCTCCAAGGCGTGAGTGGCGAGCTCCGGCCATTTTTCCAGATTGGAATACCAAAATGAGCAAGGGTCCAGTGAAACAGTCATGGCTTCGATGTTCACTTGGAGAAACTCCTGCACCATCCTCTCTAGGCATGGACTATGTGTCAGACTTCTTGTCTCCTGTGGCCTTGCAAAGGATGGTCTAATAAAGTGGTGAAACGATTCCACAAAATTGCTGTTACCAGCAGATACTTTGTTACTGTTACGGTTTGAGTGATGAAGACTCGACAGTCCCACGGTTGGCAAGTTAGAACTGTGAGATTCACTTCGTGCACCACTGGTGTTTTGTGGAAAAGCACATGTAAGATTCTGCAACAGCGTCTGCAGATACTCCTGCATGCGTCAATCCCTTTTTATGGCAGGAATTATTTCCACAAATTTACTTTTGTACCGGGGATCTAAGAGTGTGGCAACCCAGTTGTCGGGATTACTTCGAATTCTGCAATCTGAGGGTCATGTTGCAGGTAGTGCAGCAAGAAGGCACTCATGTGTCTTGCGCATCCAGGAGGACCAAGTCCTTGTTGTGTTGTTAGCGAGGTAAGAATCATGCTTCCTTCCTCTGCCCTCTCCTCCCAAACCTCGCACAACAGAAATGTGATCAAGGTCTCCCTCATCTGATGAGTCTTCCATGCCCATCGCCAGTTGGTCCTCCACTTGTTTCTCGGCTCCTGCACCTTCCTCAACAGTTTGGCTGCTACCATGCCCCCTGGTTAATCCCTCTCCCCCACCCTCCCATGCCTGACGCCTTGGTGCTGCCGACCGTCTGGACCTTGGAGATGTTATCCCTTCCGCATACAACTCCTCTTCCACTTCCTCCACCTCCTCTTGTCCCACCACCTGACTCTGAATTCTGTTTCATGTGTGCTCCAGCATGTAAATCACCGGAATAGTCATGCTGATAATGGCATCGTCGTCAGAACTAAACATCTTCGTCGCCATTTCAAAACTGTGCAGAAGGGTGTGTGGCACCCCTGAGGGTTCAGTCGCCACAAAGTTACTGCATCTCACCCAGAGGTGTGGTATCTCACCCTCAGGTAAGGAAGGCGTATGGCTCGGGACCCTAACACCTGCATCCAACACGTACCCGCAGTGGGGGTAGGACGAGATTGCTCCTAAGGGAGAGCACAGTCCCAGTTCCCTAGCTGGTGGGAGGGTCCTATGTAGTGGGTGCTTATGGGAGCAGCTTAGGGGAGCACATGACAGGGAGAGTATAAATAGGAAGCCATCTTAGAAAGAGCAAGCCAGTCAGAGGAGGAAAAGTGACAGGAGCAGAGGCTCGGCATGAGCTCTGCTCCGGAGGCGGGCCTAGCCTGGGAGGCCCAGGACTGAAGGAGAGAAGAGAGGAGTGGGAGCAGGAAGGCTCCAGGAACCGAAGGGACCCTAGGGCTACGGGCCGTGCAGAAGGCCACCCGTACGCCCGCTGGTACCAGGAGGTAGAGGGGTCAGGCCAGATAAGGGGAACCGGTCCCTCAACTAGAGGAGAAACAGCGAGGCTCAACTAGAAACCGGAGGCTGCAGCATTTCATGTACTGCAGGCAAAAGTCCACACCAGTCTCACTAAGAAGGTAGCCACATAGGACCCAGGGAACGGAACACAAGTCGCCCGCCAAGGCCCGAGGATACCGGATAGAAGTGTCACTGGGTGTGAGGTGCAGGGAGAAGGCCAGAGAAAGGACACACAGAAGGGGGTCCTGCTAAGTACTCCAGAGCTATCTGGGGGTGTACTGAGCCCCTCACTGAGTACGCACAGCACGACGGGTGAGATTGCGCTGGTACCTGTAATCTGGACTGCAACAACTGTGAGTAAAGATCTTGGGACTGCATCACACAGACTCTGTGTTCATTACTGACTCCCTGCACTACAACCACCATCATCCACCCACACTGCCCTGAAGCTACACTCTCCCTGTGGTGAGTAATAATACTATTGCTGCAAAACCACCAGCTTCAGAGGACTGTTCCGCAGTGGTGGCCCCTTTGGCCGCACTCCACAGGTGGAGTAGTCGGACATTATAAAATCCATATATACAAATTACCGTTGGATTGACCGCCCTGGGTCAAGGACCGGGTCACCGCCACAGTGACTACAACCCCCAGCGTCTACCGGCCCGGCTCAGGGTACCCCACGGCCCAGGGGGCGCGTCAACTTCATAGGTCCCTGATCTGGGACCACTCCTGCAGCGTGATTTTCCCCACCTCTTGATCTCGTTGGCCCAGGCTATACGTCAAAACGTATTGCACCAGGGCTTGTCGGTGCTGCCACAGTCGCTGCAACATGTGCAGAGTTGAATTCCACCGTGTCGGCACATCGCATTTCAGCCGGTGAACTGGCAGGCCCAACGACTTCTGTAGAGATGTAAGTCATTGAGCTGCGGGATGCGAACGGCGGAAGTGAGCACACAGCGACCGTGCCCTCTGCAGAAGGCCATCTAGTCCGGGATAGTGGGCTAAAAATTTATGGACAACCAGGTTCAACACGTGAGCCATACAAGGCACGTGTGTGACATTGCCCCGGCGAAGGGCCGCACCCAGGTTTGCAGCATTGTCGCACACGGCCTTCCCTGGTTTCAGATCCAGTGGAGACAACCATTCATGAAACTGGGTCTCCAGAGCTGCCCACAAGTCCTCAGCTGTGTGACTCACATTTCCCAGACATTTCAAAGTAAACACTGATGCCTTGAGCCCTGCTGCCAGCATAGTAAGGAGGTGTGCAGGATTCCTTCTGCACAGTTAGAAAGCAGGTGGCATTACCAGACAGGCTTTGGGTGCAGGTGGAGGACCGAGAGGAGGTTGAGGAGGCAGAAGCAGTGGAGGAACTTTGACATAAAGAGGATTGACGCAAAACTCGTGGGGACGGTAAGACTTGGACAGCAGCCCCTTGTCCTGCTGTCACCATAGTTACCCAGTGCCCAGTCAGCGACATGTAACGCCCCTGTCCATGCCTACTCGTCCAAGTGTCTGTGGTGAAATGCACCCTGTCACACACAGAGTTTCTCAAAGAAGCGGTGATGTTGTGTGCGACATGCTGGTGGAGAGCAGGCACACCTTTCTTTGAGAAGTAGTGCCGACTGGGCCTCTGGTACTGGGGCACTGCGACGGACATAAGGTCTCGAAAATCCACTGTGTCCTCCAGGCGGAAAGGCAGCATTTCTGTAGGCAACAGCTTGCAGATGGTGAAATTCAACCTCTTAGCTTTCTCATGGCTAGGAGGAAATGGTCTTTTACTTTTCCACATCTGAGGGACCGAGGGCTGGCTGTTGTGCTTTGACGGGGTTGAGTAGGGTGTCCCCGGCAAACTGCCGGTCTGTGAGAAAGATGCACGCGGACATGTTAGGTTGCCTTGATCCAAAGGTGGTGCTCTCGATGTCAGAGAGCGCTCAACACCAGCAGGTGTTTCCACTTCCCAATGAACTGACGACCTGCCAATCACACTGGCTGTTGCAGGTAAAGAGGTGGCAGGTCTGCGTCCAAAAACATGTGTGACTGCTGTCCCCCCAGTCAAAGAGGATGAAGAAGCCAAGGATGCACAAGATGGGGCAGACGGTGGTTGGCCCAGCCTGCTAGGCCGCATTGTAGCACAGTGAGCTTCCCACTGCAACTTATGCTTCATATCCATGTGACGGTACATGCATGAAGTACTCAAACTATGGATTTTTTGGCCTCTACTTAGCTTTTGGTGACAAATATTACAGATAACACGAGTTACATAGTTACATAGTTTATAAGGCCGAAAAAAAGACAAGCGTCCATCGAGTTCAGCCTATTTCTTGTGCACTGCAGCTATTCCGCAGCGTTGATCCAGGGGAAGGCAAAAAAACCCCATGCGGTATAGGCCAATTTACATCATTGAGGAAAAATTCACTTCCCGACTCCAATCTGGCAGTCAGATTAAATCTCTGGATTAATTAACTATCACTAAGCGTAAGATGTAATTTTATTGTTCTCAAGAAAGGCGTCCAGGCCTCTCTTGAACTCATTAAGTGAGTTGGACATCACCACTTCCTCTCCCAGAGAGTTCCAGAGTCTCACGGCTCTGACCGTAAAGAATCCCCTTCTATGCTGGTGCAGGAACCTCCTTTCCTCCAGACGCATAGTGTGCCCCCTCGTCTTTGTCACCATCCTTGGTATAAACAGGTCATGGGAGAGATCTCTGTACTGCCCCCTGATGTATTTATACATGTTTATGAGGTCTCCCCTAAGCCTTCTCTTTTCCAATGTAAATAGGCCTAATTTTGACAACCTCTCTGGGTATTCTAGTCCCTCCATTCCCTTTATTACCTTAGTCGCCCTCCTTTGTACCCTCTCTAGCTCCAATATGTCTTTCCTGAGCACCGGAGCCCAGAACTGTGCACAATATTCTAAGTGCGGCCTTACCAGCACTTTATACAGAGGAAGAACAATGTTCTCATCATATGCCCCTATTCCTCTTCTGATGCATGCCATGACTCTATTTGCCTTCGCAGCTGAAGCCTGACACTGGGCACTCCAATTTAATTTGCTATTAACCAAGATGCCAAGGTCCTTCTCCATGTCAGATTTCCCCAACGGTTTCCCATTTAATATGTAAGGATGGGTCATCCTTATCGATCTGAATAAATGCCCAGGCTATGCAAGGCTTAGAGCCCATGCGACCTGAAGAGCCACTACGACTTGTGGTCAGAGGCAGAGTTGTGGTTGAGGATGCAGTTGTTGACGTGCTTCCAGTACTCCGTCTCTGTCCAGGAAGGCGCAACCTAACCTCGTCGTCAATAGCATCTGTGACGCCCCGCTGCGCTTGGTATCACAGATCCTAGAAGAGTGTATTGATGGAATCCTCCACAAGAGGCCCCCATAAACATCCACACATCTCCACCTTCCACCTCAGACCAGCAGAGGGAGCCCGTTAGGGATATAAATAGGGAAGGTGGAGCTAGGCAGTTCAGTTCCTCTGAAGAGTTCCTGCAGTAGAGAAGCCTAAGAGAGGTCAGTCTGCAGTGGAGCTCAGTCTACTCTAGAGAACTCAGTTAATAGTTCAGCAGTGGAGCACGAGGCTCCTGCTAGCTAGATTCAGGGAGCCCAGATAGAGCTTAAGGTGTGCCGGCGCCATAAGATCGGTGAAGCGCGGCATGCTGCCGATTGTGAGTATAGCCTAGTGAGGGCCTGAGTAGGCCGAAGGCGAGTGGCGAGTTAGTACATAAGGGGCAGAGGAGCTTAACCAGCTCACCCCGAAGCATTTACCGGACACCGGATCCGAGCTTACCGGGAGCTCTATGACCCAGTAAGGCATAACCGGAATCCCTGGAGAACTACAAGTCCCAGGATCGCTAAGGTGCTGATACGTAACAGAGCCAGGAGACGCTTAGGCCCCGCATACTGGGAGCATGAACTCCAAGAGAAGGCCCTACCAAAAGGTCAGCCAGCGCAGGACAGAGACAAAGTTAGGCCTAGCTCCAGGCAGGTCAGAAACTTACTACGCAGAGGCAAGAAACAGGAGGCCCTACACCCGCTCATTGGGGAGGATCCTGATATGCACCCTTCACCCTACAGTGCTCTGGGATGTGCCTGTAAAAAGGTACTGAAGTGACTACCGTGTCCGTTCCCGTTCTTGCTCTTACCCAGCTGGGTCTCGCCTGTCCTGCATTCCCCCTGCATATGCTGCCCTGAGACCTAGCTCCACCTGTGGGGAGCTATACCATCAAGCTGCCTTATCACGGGCCTCAGTGGACTGCTGCAGCGCTGGTGCTTCTCACCAGATACCACAGGTGGCGTCACGAACTCTTATAAAATTAACAATTATCCACCCTTTTAAAGAGTGGCCCCAGGGTACGGGCCAGGGAGCCGACCACCGCGACATCCCCATGGCCAGGCAAAGGTCCGGGTGACCTCATCGACTGGCTGACTGTGGGTTGACGGTAAGTGGGATCTCCAACCTTGTCATCATCACCCTGTGTGTTATCACACCCGTGGTCCTCAAAGCCAACCTCTTCCTGCCCTGACCGAAAAGTCAAGTTGTCGCTCCAATCAGGTATTTGAGTCTCATCATCATCTTCATCATTGTCTCCACCAACAGGAGTGACAGTTTGGGAACGAGGGTCTACATTATGCTCAGAACCTTCTTCATCTGGTCCTGGATCCGACTTATAAAGATTCTAGGCATCAGTGCAGATCATTTCCTCATCTGGATTAACAGAAGCTCTGGAGCAGACCTCCGTTTCCCAGGCTATAGTATGAGTAAACAGCTCTGCAGATTCAACCATCTGTGTTACCCCATACTCAGACGGGCAGCTGGAGACTTGGGAGCTGTGAGGAAGCAAGTGCGATTGGGGTGACACCTCTGAGGACTGGAGTATTTGTGATGTTGAAATTGAGGGGGAGGAGAGCCCACTTGAAGGAGCACTTGAAATCCACTGAAGCACCTGCTGTTTTTGTGCCTCATCTGGAATTTGTAGCGATGGGCGTGTCCGTAAGAATGGGATCGTATCACATTGTCCACGAAAAGAAGTCGACATGTTAGTTTGGCTGGAAGATGGTCTTTCTTCTGCAGATGTTACTCCCCCCCCACCGCGGGGGGGCTCGACCCACCAGCGGACAGGCACCAGTATTGGGAGAGGGGGGCTGGCCGTCAGGGTCCACCGTGACTCTGGCACAAACCCGGCGACACGGTGGTGGCACGGGCACAAACGGACTGGCCGTGTCGGCTTCTCACTTTTTGGATTTTAGAAGGGCATGACATGCCTATATCTGTGTCTCCCCCTCCTTTTACTCCTCCACCTCTTTTCTTTTCGCATGACTATATGTACTTGTCACTTTTCCATGTGTTAGTTATGACTTCTGAGCAGTTTGTCAGCTTTTGGACACCTTTGAAGGTGTTTTCTATGTGTTTCTATGTGTTTTTGTTTGCCCGCCATTGGTTTTAACGGTGTTCGAAGGTGTTCGACGAACAGTTCGGCGAACACAAGGGTGTTCGACAAACCGAACCGAACTCGAACACTATGGGGGTGGCTCAACACTACTCATGATTCTCATTTGGTCTGACATGCACTGTGAGCTGTGAGGTCTTATATAGACAGGTGTGTGCCTTTCCAAATCTAGTCCTATCAGTTGAATTAAACACAACTGGACTCCAAATGAAGGAGTAGAACCATCTCAAGGAGGATCACAAGGAAATGGACAGCATGTGACTTAAATATGAGAGTTTGAGCAAAGGGTCTGAATACTTATGACCATGTGATATTTCAGTTTTTCTTTTTTAATAAATTTGCAAAAATGTCTACATTTCTGTTTTTTTTAGTCAAGATGGGGTGCAGAGTGTACTTTAATGAGAAAAAAAATGAACTTTTTTGAATTTACCAAATGGCTGCAATGAAACAAGGAGTAAAAAATTTAAAGGGGTCTGAATACTTTCCGTACCCACTGTAGGTGTCTCTGGAGCACCACAATATGTATAGGGTTAATGGACCAACATTCTGTGTCTAGGGGGCTGTGGAGTAGCATAAACATATACAAGAGTTATGGGGCATCATAATGTATATAGGTGGATTTTGGGCTATTATGCTATGTATAGCGGGAACAATACTGTTGCATAGGGAACTATGGCCATGATGCTGTGTATGAGGGGCTGTGGGGCATAATACTGCATCTAGGGGCTATGTAGTATCATACATTGCTTTTGAAATGGGCTACGGACCATCATACTGTTTATAGTGTCGCTATGGCCATCTTACTGTGTAAAGGGGAGTTTTAGGGGCCATCATACTGTATATAGGAGGCTATGGTCCATAGTCTGTATAGAGGAATATGTTTCATCAAACTGTGTATGAGGGCTATGAGGCATGATGCGGTGTATGGGGGGCTGTGGAACATCATACTGTTTATTGGAGAGCTATAGGGCATCATACTATTTATAGGGACACTATGGTAAATCATACTTTGTATATGGGGATATGGACCATCACATCTATACACTGTGTTCCAAATTATTATGCAAATAATATTTTCTCAGATTTTCCCAAATTACCTATATGAATTGCAGTCATTGTAATTTTCCAGTCAAATAACTATTAGAGTACAATTGAAAGGTTTTTGTACAAACTGCCTATGATAACAGTATATTTTAAAAAAATAAAACACTCAAACTGCACTCAAAATGCATGTTCCAAATTATTATGCACAGCAGAGTTTTCAACCTTTTCATTTAAATAAAGAACAAAAAAATGGTCATTTTTGAAATTATAAGCATTAGCAGGTTATTACAAACTGAAATCAAACAGTTTTCAACTCAAAACTTTATTCTAGGTGATGTTACATTTGCACATAGGACCGCTTGTTTGAAAGGAGCTTCTGAACTCTCTCATCCATTGAATTTGTCAGGTTTTGGATGGTTTCTGCTTCAATTGTTTTGCATGAGGACAGAATATCCTCCCATCATAGACACTCCTTTTGATGATGCTCCAGAGGTTCTCAATGGGGTTGAGGTCAGGGGAGCATGGGAGCCACACCATAAGTTTGTCCCCTTTTATGCCCATAGCAGCCAGAGATGCAGATGAGTTATGTGCAGCATGAGACTGTGCATTATCATGCATGAAAATGATCTTGCTGCGGAATGCACGGTTCTTCTTCTTGAACCATGGCAGGAAGTGCTGTTTGAGAAACTCAACATACATTATGGAGTTCATCTTTACCCCTTCAGGGATCCTAAATGGGCCGACAATCTCTCTCCCCATGATTCCAGCCCAAAACATTACTCCACCTCCTCCTTGTTGGCGCCGTAGCCGTGTTTGCATGGGGTGTCCATCAACCAGCCTTCCTCCACTCCATCCATCTGGACCATCGAGCGTTGCATGGCACTCATCGGTGAACAAAACAGTTTTGAAGTCAGTCTTCATGTATTGTTTGGCCCACTGGAGCCGTTTCTGCTTGTGTGCAGTGGATAGAGGAGGTCGACAGGATGGCTTACACACAGCTGCAAACCTCTGAAGGACCCTGCATTTTGTTGTTTGGGGAAAGTTGGAAGCACCAGCAGCTTCAAAAACTTGTCTGCTGCTATGACAAGGCTTTTTTGCCGCTGCTCTTTTAACCTGACGTAATTGACACATCCTTTTTCTTTCCCATTTTGGCAGAAAATGTAGGCTGCTTAATAATGTGGGACAGCCTTCTTAAGTAGTCTTGCCTTTCATTGGACACACCTGCCAAACTAATTAGCACAGGTGTCTGCAATTGCTTACAGTGATATAAAGAGCCCTGACACACATCACCATCAATGAGTTTAACTGACAAACAAACAAATTCTTACTTTATCACTCAAACACTTTTTGCATAATAATTTGGAACACAGTGTAATATAATCAGTGATGTGTCCGTCTGTCCAAAGCCTCTATAGACTGCACAAGCACGATGTGCCTGCGCAGTCTGGCTCCAGACAGAATAACGCATCCTACCGTTACAAGTGACTGTGATCTCCAGCACCATAAATACATACCTGCCCGGGGGGAGTGTTGCCGCGGCGCCTCCGTTCAGGCCGGAGGCCGGGGGTGGAGTGCGGAGTCAGTGCATAGAGCGATATCCGGCCCTATTTTAGCGAAGACACATTTGCAGTGTGTCTTCAACAGAACGGAGCCGGATAGCGCGTTATTCGCACGCGCATACTACTGCGTTATTTTGTTGAATACACTCTACATGTGTCTTCACTAAAATGACGCCAGATGTCGGGCTATGCAGGCGCTGATTCCGGCGCCATTAAAGTAAAATAACTCAGGCGAAAGGTAAGTAGGAGTGTTTTTTTTTTATTTAATTGATAGAGGGTGAGGGCAGCACAAAAGAGGATGGGAGCATAGGATAGGGGCAGCACCAAAGAGGATGGGGGCGCACGATAGGGACAGCATAAAAGAGGATGGGTGAGCATAAAAGAGAATGGGGGAGCAGGATGGGGCAGCACAAAAGAGGATGAGGGAGCAGGATGGGGCAGCACAAAAGAGGATGGGGGGCAGGATGGGGCAGCACATAACATGATGGGTGCAGCACATAACAGGATGGGGGCACACAACAAGATGGGGGAGCACATAGCAAGATGGGGGAGCACATAGCAAGATGGGGGAGCACATAACAGGAAGTGGAAGCACATAACAGGATGGGGGAGCACATAACAGGATGGGGAAGCACATAACAGGATGGGGGGAGCATGATGGGGGCAGCAAAAAAGAGGATGGGGCAGCAAAAAAGAGGATGTGGCAGCAGGATGGGGGATCACAAAAGAGGATGATGGAGCATAAAAGAGGATGGGAGCAAGGATGGGGCAGCACAAAAGAGGATGGGAGAGCAGGATGGGGCAGGACAAAAGAGGATGGGGGAGCAGGATGAGGCAGCACAAAAGGGGATGGGGGAGCAGGATGAGGCAGCACAAAAGAGGATGGGGCAGCATAAAAGAGGATGGGGAGCAGGATGGGGCAGCTCAAAACAGAATGGAGCAGCACAAAAGAGGATGGGGGAGCAGAATGGGGATCACAAAAGAGGATGAGGTAGCACAAAAGACGATGGGGGAACAGGATGGGGCAGCACAAAAGAGGATGGGGAGCAAGATGAGGTAGCACAAAAGAGGATGGCGGAGCAGGATGGGGCAGCACAAAAGAAGATGGGGGCAGTACATAACAGAAAGGGGGCGCATATAACATGATGGGGGAGCACATAACAGGATGGGGGAGCACATGACAAGATGGGGGAGCACATGACAGGATGGGGGAGCACATGACAGGATGAGGGAGCACATAACAGGATGGGGGGAGCATGGACCAGGATAGAGGACGATATACCAATAAAAATGTTCGCCACCGGGGCGTAGAACGAGCTCAATAGCTGGTTGTATATAGGGAACAGTGGAGACATCATATTGTGCATAAAGAGGTATGGCATTTATACTGTGAGAGAGGCTGTGGGGAATCATAAAATGTGCGGGCGCTGTGGGTGTATTATACCGTATATGCAGGATTGTGTGGTTGGGGCAAGAGTGGGCAAAGATAGAAGGTCCCTGTGCATGAACAATATTTGCAGTGCAATAGCTCATTATGATGCACAATTACACCTGGTTTAGAAGTGGACATAAGTGGACCCCTCTTAACTTTTGAGGGGTGGGGACATTATTATTCTTACAAGGTGCTACAAGATTTCACAAGAGGATATTAATATTATTATTATAAGACAGTATAGGGGGCATTATTATTATTATTATTATTATTATTATTATTATAAGAACGCACAGGCGATTTATTATTGTAATAAAGTACAGAAGACATTATTATTATTACTATTAGGCTGTGTGCACACGATGCGTTTTTAATGCGTTTCCGCAGCATTTTTGCAGCTGCAGAAACGCATTAAAAACGCATGGTAGAAGGGCAGCAATGTTCCCCAATGATAAACCGCATGTGCTGTGCCCATGCTGCGGATTTTTCCGCAGCGTTAATGCTGCGCTCAAAAATCCGCAGCATGTCCATTAATTTTGCAGAAACGCGGCGTTTTTGCCGCCGTTGATTTGGATTAGAACGCGCCAATACCGCAAGACTGCATTTGTACTTGCGTTATTGGCGCGTTCTAATGTGCGGATGGTACTCGAGTGTGGAGAAGATGAGACTCTCCTCCACAACCAGGTACCATAAAAAAGCTGTAAAAACAAGAATAAAATAAAAAATAAATGTATACTTACCGTCTGTCGGCCCGCGCACCGCTTCTGCTTGGTTCCCGGCACTTTGCAGTGAGTTGAAGGACCTGCGCTGACGTCAGAGTCATGTGATAGGTCACATGACGCTGACGTCGGCAGGTCTTTCAATTCACTGTTGCTGGCATGGGAGAACGGAGTGAGCGGGATATCGGTGGCCATCGGAGGGTAAGTATACATGTATTTTTTTATTTTTACCACTCTCTCGGGTCACACTATATAAATCCATGCTGTTTGCATGGATTTATATAGTGTGACCTAGTTGTCACAAACACTTTCCAAGTGATGCTAATTGCTTGGAAAGCGCTTGTCAATCCGCATGCGGAAATATCAGTGGGTAACCGCTTCATTTCCGCATGTCCCTGGTAGGAAAATGCATGTACAATCCGCATGCGTTTTTTTCTGCCAGGGAGATGCAGAAACGCTCAGGAAAAAATCCTGAGCATTTCTGCATCGTGTGCACATAGCCTTATTATTATTAGATGCACAGGAGGAATTATCATAAGGTGCTTTATAATTGTAAAGAATGTCGTAGAAACCCCTCTTTAGGGGAGAGGTGCAAGGGGTCTCATACATTTGCCAGTGTTCTCCAAATCAGGGGGTTATAGTTTAGAGACAAAACATACACAAGGGTTTGTCTGTGTGTAAAGACTGTCTGACCCTTCCTCAGCATCATGGAGGTTTTATTGTCTTTCAGAAATGAAGAAGTTACAGTTAGTGATGAGCAAGCACTAAAATGCTCGGGTACTCATTGCTCGGGTTGAGCAAATTGGAATACTCGGGTGCTCGACACGAGCAACGAGCCCAATGTAAGTCTATGGGAAACTCGAGCATTTTTCAGGCGGCTCCCCCTGGCGGTCAACAGAGGGCCTAAAAATTGCCCAAATCGATGGGAACAGTGCTCAAATGAAATGGGAACAGCATGGGTAAGACCGCTGGAAGCATTTCTGACTCCCAGGTCACTGCTGTCAATAACGTTGCCAGAGTATTACGCCACTTTTACGGATTCATAATAAAACATACAAAAACAAAAACAAAATGGATTTTCCTGGGAAATATATTAAGGAACATCCTTTCCAGGGTAATGACTTGTATATAAGGCAAAATAAATAACCAAAACCATAAATGCTCCTCCACACCTTGAGCTATGTTCACACATAGTGTTTTTGATGCGTTTTTGCACTTTTACATTGCTTTCAACAAAGACAAATGCATTCACTGGGAAATGTCATTTTAACATTTTACAACCTTATCTGGCCATGTGGTGTGTGACACATCTTCAGACACATGCATACAGTGCTGAAAAAACATGGGAACAGCATGGGGAAGACCTCTGGAAGCATTTCTGACTCCCAGATCACTGCCTAAAAGTGTGCCCATCATAAGTGATCCTTGGTGCATGCGAAGATGCCTCCCACCATGTACCTGTCGTTGCAGACTTGCAACAATCACCATCCAGGTCCTTGTCCCAGTGCAGCGTTCAGTTGTCCCTACCCCATTCCTTGGAATGCAAGCGCAAGTATGCAGCCAGCCACCCACCCACCCACAGGCTGCAATACAATACTGCCAAATATTTGACACCTGCTTGCATTTGAAATGTGGCCTTTTAGGCTCGTGGAGGTAGAAGCTTTTCATAACTTCAAGCCGGCGGCGGCCGGGTGTCCATACTCGGTCCCCTGCCGCCACTATTTCTCCCGGTATCGTCTCCGCCTTCCACAAGCACGGGTCCCACAACATTAACCGTGCCCTCCCCAGTGCACTCACTGGGAAGGACCGCCTAACCACAAACACGTGGACAGGTGAATGTGGCCAGGGACAGTACGGAGCCAGTCCACAGCTTTTTTTTGCTCTAAGTCCTCTAATGCAGCTTGTTGCAGAAGCAATCAACTCGCACTTGTCGGTGGTGATTTGTCACACAAACATCTTTCTTTGCGCTTTTAATTTCATGAATACAGAGTTGGACAATGACCTGATCTGCAATGCGGTTTAAGAAATAACATGAATAAGCATGTCCGATCCACATTAAAAAAGCAGCCATAGAGTGTCCGGGAACCTTCCCCCACACTTTTCTTAGCCAGGGCTGCTTTTCGGCAGGGTTGGACGGGCCCACCAGAGAACCGGAGACTCCTCCGGCGGGCCCTGGCTTCTCCTTCAGGAGAGTTCATAGTGCCGAGGTGAGGCCATGATGATGATAGAGGCCACCATCTGCTTAGTTTTCTGTTACTTGGAATGCAAGCACAAGTATGCAGCCAGCCACCCACCCACAGGCCGAAACACTAAACTGCCAGATTTCTGGGAAGCTGCTTGCACTTGAAATGGGCCTTTTAGGCTTGTGGAGGCGGAAGCTTTCCACAACCTCATGCCGGCGGCAGTCGGGTGTCCATACTCGGTCCCCATCCGCCACTGTTTCTCCCGGTGTCGTCTCCGCCTTCCACAAGCACGGGTCCCACAACATTACCCATGCCCTCCCCAGTGCACTTACTGGGAAGGACCGCCTAACCACTAACACGTGGACAGGTGAATATGGCCAGGGATGGTATGAAGCCAGTCCACAGCTTTTTTTGATGAGAGTTGTATTTAGCTCGGTGACAGGACTGGAATAAAGGGAAACCGTATCTACTCTGGGTGTCATTTCTCCGTCACCAGGTTCCGCCCATTGTCACACATGACCATGCCTGACTGTATGTTAAGCGGTTAGAGCCACAGATCAGGCTGCTGTGTTACAGCTTTCAACAACTCTGTAGCGCTGGGCGGTTTGTCAATTAAGTATTAAGCATGTTATCTTCAGCACAGCCTGTTTCCGTTTGGCCAAGGCAGTGCTGCAGTGCTGTCAGCTTGTGACTGATGTGGTCATTTCGGAGATGGAGGAGGAGGTGCAGGAGCTGAACAATGTGATTGCATTGAGGTTAAATTGGTAACTCTGTTTTTTAAACTAAAGAAAGATCCTATTGTTTTGTTTTTTTTACGTTGTTTTTTAAGACAAATGCATTCACCGGGAAATGTCATTTTAACATTTTACAACCTTATCTGGCAATGTGGTGTGTGATACATCATAAGACACATCCTGTTTTATTTATGATGGTGGGACTCTGAAAGTCATAAAGCCTATTTTTATAGGGCTATCAGACAGACCTTACTATTCTTAAAAGGCCAGTAGTCGGCCCTCGCTATTGTTAGAGAGCCATCAGCCGGCTATGCTTTGTTGGTACCATTATTAACAAGTGGGTCTCCTATACTGTTATTGCGTATCCAGTGACTGCAAGGGCTGCCAAAAACTTGGACGCAACCCAATACCCCTTTGAAGAGACATAGAGGAGGGTCTCAGTAAAAAAAATGTTCCCATTATAAAGGAGCGGGTCTCCTATAGTGGTAATGCTCATGCTGTGACTGCAAGGGCTGCCAAAATTTGGGAAAAACCCCACTAAAATTTAAAGACACATAGAGCAGGGCCACAGTAATGACAAATTCCATTAGAAAGGAGAGAGTCTGCTATACATTTATAGGCTATGCAGTGAGTGCAACGGCTGACCAATTTTAGGAAAAACCCCACTAAAAATTTAAAGACGCATAGAACAGGGCCACAGTAACGACAAATTCCCATAAGAAAGGAGAGAGTCTGCTATACAGTTATAGGGTATGCAGTGAGTCCAAAGGCTGACCAATTTTAGGAAAAACCCCACTAAGAATTTAAAGACACACAGAGCAGGGCCACAGTAACAAGTATGACATGTTCCCATTAGAAAGGAGAGGGTCTGCTATACAGTTATAGGGTATGCAGTGAGTGCAACGGCTGACCAATTTTAGGAAAAACCCCACTAAGAATTTGAAGAAACAGAGCAGGGCCACAGTAACGACAAATTCCATTTAGAAATGAGAGAGTCTGCTATACTGTTATAGGGTATGCAGTGAGTCCAACTGCTGACCAATTTTAGGAAAAACCCCACTAAGAATTTAAAGACACATAGAGTAGGGCCACAGTAATGACTAATTCCCATTAGAAAGGAGAGAGTCTCCCATAGTGTTGGCCTATGCAGTGAATGCAAGGGCTGCCAAAAATTTGGAGGCACTTCAATGCCCCTTGGAAGAGATGTGGAGGAGGGCCTCATAAAAAAATGTACCCATTAGAAAGGAGCGCACCTCCTATACTTGTAATGCCCATGCACTAAGTGTATGGGCTGACAAACATTTTCCTCTGGGGGGTATACATGAACATACTGTATAAAAAAAATTTTTTACGGGCATCATAAACACCCTTTAAAAAAATTATGTGGGTGTTGCATCACAGACCACGGTCACCCTGGTGATATGGTGGTGGAGGATGAGGAGATGGAGGAGGACAAGAGCAAAGAGCCAAAATCAGGAAGCATATACCTAAGTCTGGGTGTGAAAAGGTGCATGAGAATACACCTCCCAAGTAAAGATACTGGATTTGAGTTTATGTTACGCTGCTATCATTCGGTGGTGTTGAGAAGTCAGGTCCAATCCAGCCCTTGTTCATTTGTATAAGAGTCAGCCTTTTCAATTGACAGACTGATGCGCTTATCAGTTATAATTCCACCAGCGACACTAAAAACCCACTCTGATAAAACGCTGGCGGCAGGGAGGCCAGGACCTCCAAGGCAGAGAGAGCCAGTTCATTCCACGTATCCAGCTTGGATACCCAATAATTATAAGGCAAAGAGGAATCACGGAGGACGTTGGTAAGGTTGGCAAGGTGCTCCCTCAGCATCTTCCAAAACTTTGCACTCCTTGTGAGAGTACCCCACGCCTCAGGGCCTGTGCAATGGGAGGGTCTGAGAAAACTCTCCCACAACTTTGACAGTGTTCCCCTGCCTCTGCTGGATTGAAGTTGTGTCTCTCTTGCCTGTACTCCTTGGTTGTCCAACGAAGTGTGCCCTTTGCCGCCAGCGTTTTCAGATGGGAATTTTTTTAATAGCTTTGCAACAAGGGCCTTCTGTTACAGCCCCTTTTTTGTATTCCTGTCTGCCTCAGGAATAAGAGATATAAAATTCTCCTTGCAGCGTGAGTCTAGAAGTGTCACCAACCAGTAATGACTGTAACCCAAAAATTTGAGCACGCGAGGGTCATGGGAAAGGCAGCGTAGCATAAATTCAGCCATGCGTGCCAGACTATTAACAGGCAAGACTTCCATGTTCTCACCAAGAGTCTGACTGACCATGCTCTCCTCCTCCTCCTCGCTGTCCTCTGGCCATCCACGTTGAACAGATGGTATGACAGCTGTGCAGGTAGTACCGTCTATAGTGCATGAAACTAGCTCCTGTCCTTCCTCCTTATAGTCACCCAATCCACGTTGGGATGAGATGAGGCTTGGCTGTGTGTAATCACCCTGTATGGTTCCTTGCTCCATCTCATCATGCTCCATCTGTAATGCATCCTCTTTGATTGTGAGCAGAGAGCGTTTCAGAAGACAGAAAAGCGGGATGGTGACGCTAATTATGGCGTCATCGCCGCTCACCATCTTGGTGGAGTCCTCAAAGTTTTGAAGGATGGTACATATGTCTGACATCCATGTCCACTCCTGAGATTTTATGTGTTGAGACTGAACTGAATACAGACGGCCTTGTTGATGCTGGTACTCAATAACTGCCCTCTTCTGCTCACAAATCCTTCCCAACATCTGCATTGTAGAGTTCCAACGCGTGGGGACATCACACACCAGTCTGTGAGCCGGAAGCTGCAAACGCTGCTGAAACACGGCAAGGGCGGCGGAAGCTGTAGCTGACTTTCTAAAATGGGCACATAGGTGGCGTACTTTAACAAGCAGATCCGGCAGCTCCGGTTGGGATTTGAGAAATGGCTGAACCACGAGATTAAGCACAATGGCCAGGCATGGTACGTGTGTGAGCTTGCCTCGCCTCAGAGCCGCCACCAGGTTCCGGCCATTGTCACACATGACCATGCCTGGCTGTAGGTTCAGCGGTGTGAGCCACAGATCTGCCTGCTCTTTCAGAGCTGTCCACAACTCTTCAGCATTCTGCGGTTTGTCACCTAAGCATATTAGCTTCAGCAAAGCCTGATGCCGCTTGGCTGAGGCAGTGCTGCAGTGCTTCCAGCTTGTGACTGATGTGGTCATTTCGGAGATGGAGGCTGAAGAGGAGGAGGAGGCTAAGAAGGATGAGGTGCAGGATCTGTAGACCGTGGGGCAACCCTGATTGACCTAGGGCCCGCAATCCTTGGCGTCGGGAGGACGTGTTACGTCCAAAGGTCCGACTGGGTCCCGGCTTCCACTATGTTAACCCAGTGTGCCGTCAGCGAGATGTACCGTCCCTGTTCACAAGCACTTGTCCACGTGTTCGAGGTTAGGTGGACTTTCCCGGTAACTGTGTTGTTGAGGGCACGGCTAATGTTTTGGGACACGTGCTTGTGTAATGCGGGGACGGCACACCGGGAGAAATAGTGGCGGCTGGGGACTGAGTACCGAGGGACGGCCGCCGCCATCAGGTTGCGGAGTGCTCAGGTCTCCACGAGCCTAAAAGGCAACATTTCGAGCCCAAGCATTCGTGAAATGTGAGAATTTAGTAGTATGGCCTGTGGAGCGTTGGCTGCATATTTGCGCTTGCGTTCCAAGGACTGGAGTATGGACAACTGAACGCTGCGCTGGGACAAGGACATGGACATGCTTCCTGATCCTGTTACTTGAGAGTGCACAACGACAGGTGCAGGGCAGGAGGCATCTTTGCAAGCAACATGGACAGGGGATTGGCTTGCATGCACAACAGCGGAAGAAGCAATGGTGCCACCTGCAGACACTGTTCCTGGACCCTGGGGTTCGGCCCACAAAGTCAGGTGCTTTGCTGCAATGTGCCTTATCATGCGGGTGGTGGGCAGGCTGGTCATTTTGCCACCCAAGCTGATGCTTTAAAAAACAACCAGACTCGGGATGACCTAACAGTTGTACTGGCAACTTCCTTCGTGTTGGTGTTACCGGGAAAGGTTGCCTGCCTTCTGTCTGTGGCCAACTGACTGCTTCTTCCTGCCTGTTGGGGTGCTCTTTGCTAAGTGCCTGGAAGCATTATCCGCTATCCAACCCCACCAACCTTTTGACACTGCTGGGTTCAATAGTGGTGTGCTGCGGTCCCCAAGAAATTGGTACAGGAAGGTCAGGCGAGAAGATGTGGGTGTTTGTTGTTGCACAATTTCAGCTTGCCCACGGCCTTGTCCTCGGCCTCTGCATGCACCATTACCATCATGTCCAGTTCCCCGTCCCCTGCCACGTGCCTTGCCAATTTTAAATGGAGGACAGTATCTTCCACGCTCACTACAAATGAGTTTGGAGTGAACTTATATGTGATTCGTGTGATGGAGAAAACAGAGTTTTAAATACCTGGCCTGTAGATAAGTAGTTTGAACAGCAAACTGGTGTGAATTGCTTCACTGACACACTAAAGGAAATTTTTAATGGAGGCCAGAAATGGCAGTATTTTCTGACAACGTATATGTGATCCGTGTGACGGATAAAACAGAGTTTTAAATACCTGGCCTGTAGGTAAATAGTTTGAACAGCAAACTGCTGTGAATTGCTTCCCTGACACAGTGAAAGAAGTTTTTAATGGAGGCCAGAAATGGCAGTATTTTCTGACAACGTATATGTGATCCGTTTGAAGGAGAAAACAAAGTTTTAAATAGCTGGATTTCTATCGCTGTAATATGGAAAGGAACTGGCTGTATTCTGCAGTGCCAACAAGCAAATGGTGCAGAAAATCTGTGTTTTCTGTATTGCTTTTTAAGCAAATAATGAGGATTCAGATCCAAAGAAAAGTATTCCTGGCCCCTGAGACCTGAGCCTTTGTATAGAAATATCTAACAGCAGCAGAAGGCAGAATTGGAATGGAGCCTCTTGTGCTATATGCACTGCAGTCTGCTATATACCCTGCCTGCCTGCCTATATACAATGCCTGCCTGATATCTCTGCAGATGGATTAGTTAGTCCTCAAAAGGACTGTTTGCTAAGATGGATATGTGTAATGCACGGTTTTTCTTCCTACACTACCTAATACACAAGCAAATCTCTCCCTGTCACAGCAGCACCTCTCCCTAAACTGTCTGATTCCGGATGACTGTGACGAACATGGCGGCGCCTGGTCTGATATAGACCTGATGACGCTGTGCGGCCAGCCAATCACTGCAATGCCACAACCAACATGGCTACGGCATTACAGTGAGTGGCAGGCAATCCCTGCATGTTGATTGGCGCTCTAAAGAGGGAGGGGACCCGAGCTCCCGCCGAGCAACCCCGGAAATAGTTGAGTGAGATGCTCAGGCAAGCACCGAGCATTTGCCAGCATGCTCGCTCATCACTAGTTACAGTACATTACCACAAAAGGATACAGAAAAACTAGCTGACTTCTTGAAGACGGACTTAAACAAGTCTTCCAAATGTCAGAAAAGCTTATCGAGAAACTGTGAGGAAGTACAGAGACAACATTATTAGTGCATAGGAGCACAGATGGGGCACTATTTAGTGGGGCACATAAGGAGTATACTATTACTTTGAAGGGCATAGAGGGGGCATTATTATGGACTATAACACTAGTTATAGCACTAGATGGTTTGTGTAGAGGTTGGGGAATGTGAGGAGGGAAAAGCAGTAAGCCAAAGATGTCTCTATGTTACATTTTGCAGGAACGAGTTAAATGTTCGAAAAAGTGGTGTGGTCAAAATCACTGGTAAGGATTTGTATAGTACACACATATATGGTCTGCAGAGTACTGGTGTAATATTAGCATTATATGGCATCTGTATGGTGGTGATATCAGTACTAATACAGTGGTTTTGATTTATTATCAGCATGGTCACTCTCGTATGTAATTTCATTCCAATTAATAAGTGAAAGTGGCCAATGCCTTTTTAAATAATTGTAGGATCTATATGGCTATATGGATATATAGAATGTATATATGTATAGTATAAATCTGATCAACAGGTCTGGTCATCTGCATTCATTTTGTGGACAGTAGAGTCTGCAACAAGTCTCTAACAAGTGCAGGAGTACTTGCAATACTTACAATATATTTTAGGCCTCATTCAGATATCTCTAACTTTTCTGGTACCTAAAAACATGTGCCATTGATTGTCACTCAGCACTATTTTTGATCTAATTTTCATCATTGTTTAGTCATGTGTCAGTTTTTACCACCATTGTTTCATTACTGATTTTCACAGATTAAAAAAGTAAGCCAAACAAAATTACTAAGTTTTTCCTTTACATTGAAATGTTAATCACAGACAACACACTGACTGTACAATGATGTCATCTGTGTGCTTTCTGCCATTTTCACAGACCCATATAGACTTCTATGGTTAATATCAATCCATGTTTTTAATTTTAAACAGACATGTCCCAGTGGGTTTTTGTGGATCTCCTGGTCCAAAACGAAAGATGGACATGTGAACAATCCCAAAAACTAAAATGGGCACATGTTCTATCCATGAACAGCACAGAATATGTTTGTGAAAAATGAAATTAAGCAATCAAATGGTCCATCCTACCCCCCAAAAAATGTAACTTCCATTTTTGAAATCAGATTATCAAAGTTGAGGAACAATAATATTTAAAACAGGCGTATTAAATGAATCCCAGCAGACCGCATTTGCATTCTTAAAAATAATCCCATGCTTAAACTCTGACATCTGAATAACATTTTTACTCATCTATGTGAATGGATGCACTCATACATTTTGCAAGACAAATTTATGCTCAGTTGCCTAAATCATTGTAATCCATCTAAATCAACCTTTCCTTTTGTAAGCTGCACTCCAGAATAACAATCAGGTTACATTCAGAGACAATTCCTAATCAACACATTGCACAAGATTTTCTTTGTCTCAATGACTTGACAAATGAATACATTATTTGGTATTGATTAATTAGTTAGTCAATCTGGTCATGCTTTGTCATGTTTTTAAATTAGAGTCAGAATAATTTATATGACAAGTAATGGCAAAAGGCTTGATTTATGTATGCAAATTCCATTTCCACATTTTTGAGATTTTTAAAGTACAGAATTATTACTATATTTGTATTTAGACTAATAGTTTGTTGCTGGGTTTTAGATTTATCCATAATGGTTTAGCAGAAAAAAAAATAGATATTTGCTTAGCAGACAAGACATTGTGAATAAAATGAAAGTCAAGACCAAACATGAAAAAAGTCATAATTGCAACTTAAAATACTAAAAGGGAACCTGACATTAGATTCATGTTGCCCAAACCACAGTTAGCAGGAATCTGGAAACACAGTGGCATTTCAATGTAAACATATTTGGACAGCCGAGACTAAAGGACTATAGCGAGAGACCTGACAAGTCGGATGCTGTCCCCAGCCAGCTTCTTCCTGGTCCGCTCCTCATGACTAACAGACAGGTATTTTCTTAAGTACACATATAGGGAGAGATCAGTCAATCAAGTGGAGCAGGGGAATATATAACCCGGCTGGGGATAGTATTGGATTATTCGGGTCTCTCATTATAGTTCCCAGAGCATTTTTTAAAGTTTGTTAACTCTGAAACACTGCAGATTTTCAGAATAAAATATATCTGGCTGCAATCACATAGCCAGGATTGGATTCATGTTGCCAATGATTTGTGCAGCTTGATTCTAATGACACAGACCTTTTAAAGGTGTTACTTGGCCTAACAATATTGATGAGAAGATAAGTCATCAATATCAGGTAAGCAGAGATCTGACACCCAGCACCCCCACCAAAAGCTAGTATCATCTCTGGAGCTAGAGGTAAACAGTGAATAGAGTCAAAACAGTACAGCTTTGTTTGCTGTATAATACAACCCCTGACAAAAATTATGGAATCACCGGGCTCGGAGGATGTGCATTCAGTTGTTTAATGTTGTTGAAAAAAAGCAGATCACAGACATGGCGCAAAACTAAAGTCATTTCAAATAGCAACTTTATGGCTTTAAGAAACACTAAAAGAAATCAAGATTAAAATTGAGCAATCAGTAATGGTAATGTTTTTCAGACCAAGCAGAGGGATTCCAACCATACAACCATAATTTTTGCCAGGGGTTGTAGTCATTGCCAAAGATTGCAGCTCAAATCCTACTCAATTGGTTTTATTTCTATTTTTTTTTGTCATTACTTTAATCTACTTTTTCATGATGTCCTAATGTTGATAATCCATTCTAAGGCTGGGTCATAAATATCAAAATCCTGGCAATCCATTTGATTTTTAATCAAGAAAAGATAGCAAGATGCAGGTGGATACTTGAAAAATTCAGAGGAATAAAAATAGTTAAAATAAACAATTTTGAAATTACCTGCAGTTTTTAACACTCTCAATCCTCTGGATAATGATGTCTCACCATGGCAACTTTTTGTGCAATGACTGTGTAAAATTATATTTGTGAGCTAAGCCATAATTAGCTGAAATATTATGCAATTATTTTTATTGATCAAATTATTTATAAGGTCTAATAGGTTATTTGTAAATCAAGCCTTAACTCAACTGATTAGCTCCAAAGTCAGTTCCAAATAGAGTCTTCTACTGCAACTCAAGACCCATTTTTATGTTGGGTCTTGAGTCCTCTGGAGGTCTGACATTTTAGGTGTCCTCAAGCTGTAGGACAAACTTTGCCCATTGATAGTCAGTCAACTATGGAATATAGGTAGATAGATAGACTGGCAACTAAACGTAAAGCCACAACAAATGCAATACATTATATGTGTGTTTTATGCTTTATAGCTTATCTCTTCAGAATCACTCTTTCATCCCTTGTGGTGTAACCCTGTGAATGCATAACAATCACTTTTTGGCTATCTCACTTTCTGCTTGATGTAGTAACATAAATTATTTGTGATCTGCAACTGAGTTCTTCGGGTGCTAGAATTTCAAAAGGATTTAATTACAAGTTTTATGATGTACTGTCAAAGACAACATAGAGAAGTATAGATTACTCCTATCTAATGTTTAAAATAAACAATAGGAGAGTTATAGTTCTATATAGTAAAATTATTATACAGTACTAGAAATTATCAAATCTTTTGAAATTTGAAACTACTACTTTATCAAAAATGTGATTATCAGCTAATCATTTCACTGCAAATTGCAATACTGCAATTATGCTAATTGGTCTGAAAAGATTCATGTATCACTATGATGTTTCTTAGAACTGTTTACAACCCCTTCCAAGCTTCTTAACTAGAGATGAGCGTTGTTCGACTCGAACTGTTCGCCAATCTCAAATTCGAGCTGTTTTGGGCGGTGTTCGAGCCGTTCGGCGAACACGAACAATTTGAGAAAAATTTGGCTGTTCGAGGTTATGTTCGATAACTGTTCGTGCACCAAAATCATAACTGGATTTTTTCTCAGTAATGATGAAAATTAATGTTAATACGCAGTTTGAGTGTACAGCGGGGTGGGGGGAGGGGCAGGGGATGGATCTCTGCAGGAATAATGAAGATCTCCATTTTTTTTTCTCTTTCCCGCATTTACAGTGGGGAGGTGCAATCTGTCAGCCTATCAGCAGCGCACACACGGAGCGAAGTGCTTTTTTTCACACAAGCAAGGGCATGTGTCATTGGCAGTGTATGTCACATGTCCTTGCCCTATAAGACCAAGCCATTTTCCCCGTCGCCACCATTTTCTCACTGCTGCAGCTGCGTGTTAGACGGCACCGCTGTTGCTGTGTGCGCTATACCTTGTTAATTTCAAGCCAATTTTCGCACAAATCTACAGATAGCTTGGGAGTAGGGAATAGTTGTGATTGCAGTCCTTTTAAGGACTAGGTTACAGCATTTCCTACGACTTTTATCAGGCAGGTCTGTGCTCTTAAATAGATAGATTGTGGGAGTAAAGACTAATTGTAATTAGTGTTGAGCCACCCCCGTAGTGTTCGGGTTCGGTTCGGTTCGTCGAACACCGGGATGTTCGAGGAACTGTTCGTCGAACTGTTCGTCGAACACCTTAGAACACCGTCGAACACCGTTAAAACCAATGGCAGGCAAACAAAAACACATAGAAACACATAGAAAACACTTTCAAAGGTGTCCAAAAGCTGACAAACTGCTCAGAAGAAGCTTTCTTTAAAAAAGCCGGCCGGCAATTCAGCAGCGGCATACACCGGTACCCGACAATTTAGACAAGAAGGAATAGAGCCTCACACATAGATTAGATAGATAGAAACATGTCAGTCACATATATATGAAGTACAGTGACAGTGTTGCTTACTGTACTTGTCATTTAGTGTAAAGGAATTATTAAAAAATATAATAGGGTTTTCATGCACTGTCTCTTTAAAAAAGCCGGCCGGCAATTCAGCATCTGTACCCGACAATTTATAACAGACAGAATAGAGCTTCACACATAGATTAGATAGATAGAAACATGTCAGTCACATATATATGAAGTACAGTGACAATGTTGCTTACTGTACTTGTCATTTAGTATTAAAATAAAGGATTTATTATTAAAAAAAGTTGGCGTGGGGTTCCCCTTAATTTTAGTCCCTAGCAGAGGTTAAGCAGACAGCTGGGGCAGATGTTTGAAGCCTGGGAAGGGGGTAATACCCACGGAGCTTCCCAGGCTACTAATATCAGCCCCCAGCTGAATACCTAGCCTTTACTAGCTATTAAAATGGGGGACCCCCCCAAAAAAATGACGTGGGGTCCCCCCTAATTTAATAGCTAGCAAAGGCTAGGCAGACAGCTGGGGGCTGATATTAATAGCCCAGGAAGGGAGCCATGAATATTGGCCCCCTCCCAGGCTAGAAACACCAGCCGTCAGCCGCCCCAGAAATGGCGCATTCATAGGATGCGCCAATTCTGGCACTTAGCCTCGCTCTTCCACGCTGCCCTGTAGCGGTGGCAGGGGGTAATAGGGCTGGGGTTGATGTCAGCTTATAATGCCAGCTGACATCAAGCCCAGGTTAGTAATGGAGAGGCGTCTATAAGACACACCCATTACTAACCCCATAGTCAAAGTTAAAAGAAAACACAAACACCCAGAATAAAGTCCTTTAATTGAAATAAAGACACAATCCTTTATTGTTCTAAATTAAACCATACTTACCATCACGCCCATTCCAGCTGAAGCCAACGATCTCCTGCAATAAAAGAAAAATAATAAAGCAACATCATCCTTACCTTTCCATGGTTCTCACGACAGCTTCAGCTCTGCTACATCGAGATGACAGGCTGGACCGCAGCAGAACGCTGCCATCCAGCCTGTCATCCCGCAGACACTGAGAAGCGCAGGCATGCTTGCACTCTGCAGTGTCTGGCTGTGACGGCATAAAGATGAGACGAGTTCATGTCCAATGAACTCGGTGCACCTCATGCAAGTCACTGACAGCGTGGGAAAATTCTCACGCTGAAGCGCTGAGTGCAGGAGAATTCTCCCACGCTGTCAGTGACGTGCATAAGGTGAGCTCATGTCCAATGAACTCAGCTCACCTCCTGCACGTCACTGACAGCGTGGGAGAATTCTCCTGCACTCAGCGCTTCAGCGTGAGAATTCTCCCACGCTGAAACGCTGAGTGCAGGAGAATTTTCCCACGCTGTCAGTGACGTGCATAAGGTGAGCTCATGTCCAAAGAACTCAGCTCACCTCCTGCACGTCACTGACAGCGTGGGAGAATTCTCCTGCACTCAGCGCTTCAGTGTGAGAATTCTCCCACGCTGAAGCGCTGAGTGCAGGAGAATTTTCCCACGCTGTCAGTGACGTGCATGAGGTGAGCCGAGTTCATTGGACATTAACTCGGCTCATCTGGATGCCCTCACAGAGAGACACTGTGGAGCGCAAGCAAGCCTGCGCTTCTCAGTGTCTGCGGGATGACAGGCTGGATGGCAGCGTTCTGCTGCGGTCCAGCCTGTCATCTCGATGTAGCAGAGCTGAAGCTGTCATGGGAACCATGGAAAGGTAAGGATGATGTTGCTTTATTATTTTTCTTTTATTTCAGGAGATCGTTGGCTTCAGCTGGAATGGGCGTGACGGTAAGTATGGTTTAATTTATAACAATAAAGAATTGTGTGTTTATTTCAATTAAAGGACTTTTTTCTGGGTGTTGTGTTTTTTTTAAATACTTTACTAGAAATTAATGGTGGTCATGTCTAATATTGGCGTGACCCCATGAATTTTGGGCTTAGGGCCAGCTGATAATGCCAAGCTGGCCCTAACCCCTTTATTACCCAGTGAGCCACCGCATCAGGGCCCTGGATGAGTTGGGTACAGCGCCAGAAGATGGCGCTTCTATGAACGCGCCATTTTCTGGGGTGGCTGCGGACTGCAATTTGCAGCGGGGGTGGCCCAGAAAGCTTGGGCCTCCCTGCGCTGCGGATTCCAGCCCCCAGCTACCTAATTGTACCTGGCTGGACACAAAAACAGGGCGAAGCCCCACGTCAATTTTCTTTAAATTATTTCATGAAATAATTAAGAAAAAAAGGGCTTCCCTATATTGTTGTGTCCGGCCAGGTACAAATAGGCAGCTGGTGGTTGGGGGCAGCCCGTTCCTGCCTGCTGCACCTGACTGGACACAAATATAGTGCGAAGCCCCACGTCAATTTTTTTTTAATTATTTCATGAATTTCCTGAAATAATTTAAAAAAATTGAAGTGGGGCTTCGCACTATATTTGTGTCCAGCCAGGTACAGCAGGCAGGAATGGGCTGCCCCCAACCACCAGCTGCCTATTTGTACCTGGCCGGACACAACAATATAGGGGAGGCCTTTTTTTCTTAATTATTTCATGAATTTCATGAAATAATTTAAAAAAAAATACGTGGGGCTTCGCCCTATTTTTGTGTCCAGCCAGGTACAACTAGGCAGCTGGGGGCTGGAATCTGCAGCGCAGGGAGGCCCAAGCTTTCTGGGCCCCCTCCCGCTGCAAATTGCAGTCCGCAGCCACCCCGGAAAATGGCGCGTTCATAGAAGCGCCATCTTCTGGCGCTGTACCCAACTCATCCAGGGCCCTGGTGCGGTGGCTCACTGGGTAATAAAGGGGTTAGGGCCAGCTTGGTATTATCAGCTGGCCCCAAGCCCAAAATTCATGGGGTCACGCCAGTATTAGACATGACCGCCATGAATTTCTAGTAAAGTATTTAAAAAAAACACAACACCCAGAATAAAGTCCTTTAGTTGAAATAAACACACAATTCTTTATTGTTCTAAATTAAACTATACTTACCATCACGCCCATTCCAGCTGAAGCCAACGATCTCCTGCAATAAAAGAAAAATAATAAACCAACCTCATCCTTACCTTTCCATGGTTCCCACGACAGCTTCAGCTCTGCTACATCGAGATGACAGGCTGGACCGCAGCAGAACGCCGCCATCCAGCCTGTCATGCCGCAGACACTGAGAAGAGCAGGCATGCTTGCGCTCCTCAGTGTCTCGCTGTGACGGCATCCAGATGAGCCGAGGTCATGTCCAATGAACTCGGCTCACCTCATGCACGTCACTGACAGCGTGGGAAAGTTCTCACGCTGAAGTGCTGAGTGCAGGAGAATTCTCCCACGCTGTCAGTGACGTGCATGAGGTGAGCTCATGTCCAATGAACTCAGCTCACCTCATGCACCTCACTGACAGCGTGGGAAAATTCTCCTGCACTCAGCACTTCAGCGTGAGAATTCTCCCACGCTGTAAGTGACGTGCATGAGGTGAGCCGAGTTCATTGGACATGACCTCGGCTCATCTTTATGCCGTCACAGAGAGACAATGTGGAGCGCAAGCAAGCCTGCTCTTCTCAGTGTCTGCGGGATGACAGGCTGGATGGCGGCGTTCTGCTGCGGTCCAGCCTGTCATCTCGATGTAGCAGAGCTGAAGCTGTCGTGGGAACCATGGAAAGGTAAGGATGATGCTGCTTTATTATTTTATTTTTATTACAGGAGATCGTTGGCTTCAGCTGGAATGGGCGTGACGGTAAGTATGGTTTAATTTAGAACAATAAAGAATTGTGTCTTTATTTCAATTAAAGGACTTTATTCTGGGTGTTTGTGTTTTTTTTAACTTTGACTATGGGGTTAGTAATGGGGGTGTCTTATAGACGCCTCTCCATTACTAACCTGGGCTTGATGTCAGCTGGCATTATAAGCTGACATCAACCCCAACCCTATTACCCCCTGCCACCGCACCAGGGCAGCGTGGAAGAGCGAGGCTAAGTGCCAGAATTGGCGCATCCTATGAATGCGCCATTTCTGGGGCGGCTGACGGCTGGTGTTTCTAGCCTGGGAGGGGGCCAATATTCATGGCTCCCTTCCTGGGCTATTAATATCAGCCCCCAGCTGTCTGCCTAGCCTTTGCTAGCTATTAAATTAGGGGGGACCCCACGTCATTTTTTTGGGGGGGTCCCCCATTTTAATAGCTAGTAAAGGCTATGTATTCAGCTGGGGGCTGATATTAGTAGCCTGGGAAGCTCCGTGGGTATTACCCCCTTCCCAGGCTTCAAACATCTGCCCCAGCTGTCTGCTTAACCTCCGCTAGAGCCTAAAATTAAGGGGAACCCCACGCCAATTTTTTTAATAATAAATCCTTTATTTTAATACTAAATGACAAGTACAGTAACCAACACTATCACTGTACTTCATATATATGTGACTGACATGTTTCTATCTATCTATCTAATCTATGTGTGAAGCTCTATTCTGTCTGTTATAAATTGTCGGGTACAGATGCTGAATTGCCGGCCGGCTTTCTTAAAGAGACGGTGCTTGAAAACACTATTATTTTTTTTAATAAATCCTTTACACTAAATGACAAGTACAGTAAGCAACACTGTCACTGTACTTCATATATATGTGACTGACATGTTTCTATCTATCTAATCTGTGTGTGATTCTCTATTCCTTCTATTCTAAATTGTTGGGTACAGATGCTGAATTGCCGGCCGGCTTTTTTAAAGAGACGGTGCATGAAAACACTATTATTTTTTTTGATAAATCCTTTACACTAAATGACAAGTACAGTAATCAACACTATCACTGTACTTCATATATATGTGACTGACATGTTTCTCTCTATCTAATCTATGTGTGATGCTCTATTCTTTCTGTTGCAAATTGTCGGGTACCGCTGCTGAATTGCCGGCCGGCTTTTTTAAAGAGACGGTGCATGAAAACACTATTATTTTTTTTGATAAATCCTTTACGCTAAATGACAAGTACAGTAAGCAACACTTTCACTGTACTTCGTATATATGTGGCTGACATGTTTATATCTATCTAATCTATGTGTGAAGCTCTATTCTTTCGGTTCTAAATTGTCGGGTACCGGTGTATGCCACTGCTGAATTGCCGGCTTTTCATGTTTCACTGTTGGCACTGTTCCCATCGATTTGGGCAATCACTGTAATGCCACAACCACCATGGCTGTGGCATTACAGTGAGTGGCAGACAATCCCTGCATGATTGGTGCTCTAAATAGCACCAGACATGCAGGACACGCTTTTGGTGCACTTACAGTTATCGAACATAACCTCGAACAGCCGAATTTTTTGCAAATCGTTCGGGTTCGTCGAACAACTCGAACACCGCCCAAAACAGCTCGAATTTGAGATTGGCGAACAGTTCTAGTCGAACACCGCTCATCTCTACTTACTATGCTGGCAGTAGGGCTCAACATCATCAGGCGGTTTTTACTTTGAAATGTCTGGGAAATGTGAGTCACACAGCTGAGGAGTTGTGGTCAGCTCTGGAGAACCAATTTCATGAATGGTTGTCTCCACTGGACCTGAAACCAGGGAAGGCCGTGTGCGACAATGCTGCAAACCTGGGTGCGGCCCTTCGCCGGGGCAATGTCACACACGTGCCTTGTATGGCTCACGTGTTGAACCTGGTTGTCCAGCAATTTTTAGCCCACTATCCCAGACTAGATGGCCTTCTGCAGAGGGCACGGTCGCTGTGTGCTCACTTCCGCCGTTCGCATCCCGCAGCTCAGCGACTTACATCTCTACAGAAGTCGTTGGGCCTGCCACTTCACCGGCTAAAATGCGATGTGCCTACCCGGTGGAATTCAACTCTGCACATGTTGCAGCGACTGTGGCAGCACCGACAAGCCCTGGTGCAATACGTTCTGACGTATAGCCTGGGCCAACGAGATCCAGAGGTGGGGCAAATCACGCTGGAGGAGTGGTCTCAGATCAGGGACCTATGCACCCTTCTGCACAGTTTTGAAATGGCGACGAAGATGTTTAGTGCTGACGATGCCATTATCAGCATGACTATTCCGGTTGTTTACATGCTGGAGCACATGTTAAACAGAATTCGGAGTCAGGTGGTGGCACAAGAGGAGGTGGAGGAAGTAGAGGAGGAGGAGTTGTATGCGGAAGGGCTAACATCTGCAAGGTCCAGATGGTCGGCAGCACCAAGGCGGCAGGCATGTGAGGGTGGGGGAGATGGTTTTACCAGGGCGCATGGCAGCAGCCAAACTTGTGAGGAAGGTGCAGGAGCCCAGGAAGAAGTGGAGGACGAACTGATGGAAGACTCATCAGATGAGGGAGACCTTGATCACATTTCTGTTGTGCGAGGTTGGGGGGAGAGGACAGAGGAAGGAAGCATGATTGTTACCTCGCCACCAACACAACAGGGACTTGGTGCTCCTGGATGCGCAACACACATGAGTGCCTTCTTGCTGCACTACCTGCAACATGACCCTCGAATTGTGAGAATTAGAAATAATCCTGACTACTGGGTTGCCACACTGTTAGATCCCCGGTACAAAAGTAAATTTGCCGAAATTATTCCTGCCATAGAAAGGGATGCACGCGTGCAGGAGTATCAGCAGAGACTGTTGCAGAATCTTACATGTGCTTTTCCACAAAACACCAGTGGTGCACGTAGTGAATCTCAGAGTTCCAACTTGCCAACCGTGGGACCGTCAAGTGTTCAGCACTCAAACCGTAACAGAACCACAGTATCTGCTGGTAACATCAATTTTGCGGAATCATTTCACCACTTTTTTAGCCCATCCTTTGCAAGGCCACAGGAGACAAGAAGTCTGACACATAGTCAATGCCTAGAGACGATGGTACAGGAGTATCTCCAAGTAAACATTGAAGCCATGACTGTGTCACTGGACCCTTGCTCTTTTTGGGCTTCCAATCTGGATAAATGGCCGGAGCTAGCCACTTACGCCTTGGAGATCTTGTCATGCCCCGCAGCCAGCGTTCTGTCTGAACGTGTGTTCAGCGCTGCTGGTGGTGTGCTGACAGATAAGCGCACGCGGCTCTCCACTGATAATGTAGACAGACTCACGTTCATAAAGATGAACAAATCATGGATCCGAAACGACTTTTCTACCCCTGTGTCATCCTGGGGAGAGTAAAAGCTTGATGATTGGTTAAAATCACCCTACCAACCGTTTTAAGCTTTCAAATTACTAATCATGTTTATCTGTATCTTGGCTGGAAAATAATTTGGGCTTTGCAGCAGTGTGCAGCACTGATTCTATTAGGCCATCTATAATAAGCTCCACCAGATTTAAAATTACTAATCATGTTTATCTGTATCTTGACTGGAAAATAATCTGGGCTTTGTAGCAGTGTGCAGCACTGATCCTATTAGGCCATCTATACTAAGCTCCACCAGATTTAAAATTAATAATAATTTTTAGCTGCATCTAGCCCGGAAAATAATTTTGGGGCTCCGAGATGCGCAAGACACATAAGTGCCTTCTTGCTGCACTACCTGCAACATGACCCTCATATTGTCAGAATTCAAAGTAATCATGACTACTGGGTTGCCACACTCTTAGATCCCCCAAACTTTTCGATCAACCTTTTAATTTTAATAAAGACCAAAAAAATGGTCATTTTTGAAATTATAAGCATTAGAAGGTTATTAGAAACTGAAATCAAACAGTTTTCAACTCAAAACTTTATTCTAGGTGATGTTACATTTTCACGTAGGACCCCTTGTTCGAAAGGAGCTTCTGAACTCTCTCGTCCATTGAATTTGTCAGGTTTGGGATGGTTTCTGCTTCAATTGTTTTGCATGAGGACAGAATACCCTCCCAGAGGTATTGCTTAGATGTGAACTGCCTCCCGCCATCATAGACACTCCTTTTGATGATGCTCCAGAGGTTCTCAATGGGGTAGAGGTCAGGGGAGCATGGGGGTCACACCATAAGTTTGTCCCCTTTTATGCCCATATCAGCCAGAGATGCAGATGTTTTATGTGCAGCATGAGATGGTGCATTATAATGCAAAAAAATGATCTTGCTGTGAAATACACGGTTCTTCTTCTTGAACCATGGCAGGAAGTGCTGTTTGAGAAAATCCACATACATTATGGAGTTCATCTTTAGCGCCTTCAGGGATCCTAAAGGGGCCGACAATCTCTCTCCCCATGATTCCAGCTCAAAACATTACTCCACCACGTCCTTGTTGGCGCTGTAGCCGTGTTTGCGTGGGGTGTCCATCAACCACACAACATCCTCCACTCCATCCATCTGGACCATCGAGCGCTGCACGGCACTCATCCGTGAACAAAACAGTTTTGAAATCAGTCTTCATGTAATGTTTGGCCCACTGGAGCCGTTTCTGCTTGTGTGAAGTGGATAGAGGAGGTCGACAGGATGGCGTATGCACAGCTGCAAACCTCTGAAGGACCCTGCATCTTGTTGTTCGGGGGACGTTGGAGGCACCAGCAGCTTCAAAAACTTGTCTGCTGCTATGACAAGGCTTTTTTGCCGCTGCTCTTTTAACCGGACGTAATTGCCTGTAGGAAAGAGTCCTCAATTTGCCCTTATCAGCACGCACACGTGTGTACTGTGAATCAGCTACATACTTCTTGATTGCCAAGACACTTCTTCCTGATCATCGCACAATGTTGATTGTAGTCATGCCTTGACCTAAACACTCCACAATTTGTTGCTTCTCAGCAGCCGACACATCCTTTTTCTTTCCCATTTTGGCAGAAAATGTAGGCTGCTTAATAATGTGAGACAGCCTTCTTAAGTAGTCTTGCCTTTCATTGGACACACCTGCCAAACTAATTAGCACAGGTGTCTGCAATTGCTTACAGTGATATAAAGAGCCCTGACACACATCACCATCAATGAGTTTAACTGACAAACAAACAAATTCTTCCCTTATCACTCCTAAACACTTTTTGCATAATAATTTGGAACACAGTGTACATGTGCTTTTCCACAAAACACCAGTGGTTCACGTAGTGAATCTTACAGTTCTAACTTGCCAACCGTGGTCTGTATGGAGTTGTTCAATAAAGGGCCCAAAATTAAGATAACATAGATGGGAGAGGTCTCTATGAATAGGAATTCCTAAGTATTTGATACCCTGTGAGGGCCAGGCAAAGGGAAAGTTGGACTGGATGGAATCCTATATGGATTTGGGGAGGGAGACATCGAGGGCCTCAGACTTCGCTGCATTGATTTTAAAATTTGACCATGTAACAAAGTGATCTATTTCAGCCATAACAGCATGGATGGATATATGTGATTGAGTGATATATACTAGGACATCATCAGCAAATAGAGAGCACTTGTACTCGGTGCCTCCCACCTCAATCCACCTAATATTGGGGTTATGGCGAATTGATGAGAGCAGGTGCTCCGTCACTAGGATGTATAAGAGAGGGGATAGAGGACATCCCTGCCTTGTCCCATTGGTGATTGTGAAAGGTGATGAAAATGTTCTGACGCACCCCCTGGTCCTTGGGACACCCGGAGCCGGACCCTTTTTGGTGGATGCTGGTGGTTGTAGTCTTCGTGGCGGCGACCCGGTTCCGTGGCTCAGGGTGGTCAAACCAGTGGCGGAACTATTTATGTGGTTTTGATGTTTAAATGTCCGACTACGCCACCCGTGGATTGCGGTCAGAGTGAACCGCCGCTGCAGGGCAGACCGCTGAGGCTGGTGTTGTGGGTGCAGCAGAGCGTAGCATAACTCCCCATGGGAGGAGTATAGCCTCAGGGCAGTGTATGCGGAGGATGGGGGTGATGGTGCAGGGCAGCAGCAGTAACGATACGGAGTCAGTGATGCAGTCCAGGGCCTTTACTCACAGTTCTTATTATCCAGACCACGTCTGCAGGTAACGGCTGCCCACGTCGTACTGTGCTCACCAGGTGAGGGGCTCAGACAACTCCCAGATAACTTAGGAGCGCTTCACAGGACCCTCTTTGTGTGTCCTTTGTCTGGCCTTTCTTACCAACGCTTCTGTCCAGCTGCCTCGGGCCTCCTCTTGGTAAACTTGGCACCAGTTTCCCTGACCCTATGTGGTGCCTTCCTAGCGGGTGTAGCGAGGGGCGCGCCACATAAAATGTCACAGCCTCCGGTTTCTAGCTGAGGGTCGTTTCCCACCTCCACTAGTTTCAGGGACCGGTCTCCCCCTTTGGCCTGACCCCTCTACGCAGGTGGATTCGGGCGTGCGGTGGCGACTCGCCCGTCCGCAACCCTGGGATCCCTTCGTTCCTCGTTCCTGGAGCCTTTTCTGCTCCTCTTCCTTCCTTCTCCCTCTTCCAGGCCTGGGCCTGTGTTACTAGGCCCGCCTCCGGAGCAGAGCTCATGCAGAGCCCCTGCTCCCTGTCACTTCTGCTCAGACTTCTCTGCACTGAACTAATATGGTGCCCACCTTTTATACTCCCTTATCAATGCACCCAGGAACTGCTTCCTCCCTGCTCCTGCACTACAGGGTTCCCCTTCCTCAGTGTTCCCTCCCCCCACTCCAGCCAGGGACAGGGACTGTCGTGCCCATCTCAGGGGCATATTGGTCGCCCTGCCCCACGGCAATGTGGTGTAATGCATGCAGGTGTCGGGGTCCTGATCCACACTCCATCCTTACCTGAGAGTGAGATATCACACCTCTGGGTGAGGTGCAATACCTCTGTAGCAACCGAGCCCTCAGGGTGCTACAGTTCCATTTATCTTCAGCCTAGGTGACGTATTGTGATACAGGGCCGTGATTTTGGCTATAAAAGGGTCCCCTAGACCCCTACCGTAAGCTTTTTAAGAGAATCATATATGGCGTGCCAGGAGACTCTATGGAATGCTTTCTCAGCATCCAACGAGAGTATCTAATTAAAAATTTTTAACTGCATCTAGCCCAGGAAATACTTTGTGCCTAGTAGCAGTGTCTGCTAGTCAGCGGATTATCCCGGCTGTTAAGCAAGCTACACCACCTGTAGTTTGGACACTTAATTTTTTCAAAGGAAATGCTTCGGGACCACGGGATACTCAGTGAAGAGCATCAGGAGGCACCCCAAGGCATAGGGGCTGGGACTGGCAGTAGGATGCCTTGCGGTGGACAGCCGAGCTCGATCCTTATAAAAGCTTTTTAACTGCAGCAGCTTTAGTGGACGCTACTGGAGCTGGAATTACGCGGCTGCTGGCATGAGACTTGCCCTCCAATAGATCCTTGTAAATGGATTTAAAGTGTATTCATTCAAATTAGAGAGACAATTTAAATTAAAAAGCTTAGAGCTGCCTCCACCACAGGGGGGCTCGCTCGACCCACCAGCGGACAGGCACCAGTATTGGGAGAGGGGGGCTGGCCGTCAGGGTTCACCGCGGCTCTGGCACAAACCCGGCGACACGGAGGTGGCACGGGCAGGAGCGGACTGAACGTGTCGGCTTCTCACTTTTTGGATTTTAGAAGGGCATGACATGCCTATATCTGTGTCTCCCCCTCCTTTTACTCCTCCACCTCTTTTCTTTTCGCATGACTATATGTACTTGTCACTTTTCCATGTGTTAGTTGTGTCTTCTGAGCAGTTTGTCAGCTTTTGGACACCTTTGAAGGTGTTTTCTATGTGTTTCTATGTGTTTTTGTTTGCCTGCCATTGGTTTTAACGGTGTTCGAAGGTGTTCGACGAACAGTTCGGCGAACACACGGGTGTTCGACGAACCGAACCGAACTCGAACACTACGGGGGTGGCTCAACACTATTCTTAACACAAGCTAAGCCCTAGTAATGTCAGAGTGATCAAACTAATTGTTATCCAGTAATAACCAACAGCTCATTTAATAAGAGAGCACTGATAGACTTTTTATGTTTTTTAAATTAAAATAAAAGGTAAAAAATTAACATTCTTAGTGGTGGTATGTTTATTTTTTTCCTTTTAAACTACTCTGTCCATTTCCCTTGTCACTATTTATTTTACCATACATTTTGCAGAACACTATAAATAATTATTGATAATTTTTACAACCCTAATTATTCAACCCTTGTCAAAAAGAAAGTAACAAGACATACTAGGTAGTATAGATGTGCGACAAAATTGATACTAAATTTTAGGGAATTTGCTGGACCCTGCAAATTTGAACAATTTGATTTGCATGAATCGCCAGAAATGCCTGGTGCTATTTTACATGATGCAGAAGATTGCATCAGGGACAGAAGGCTCACATGTCCTTAGGCATGATTGGGTAGATTTCTAATAATGCCTTGCAGAAATCACAACACATAGTATACCACATGCATCAATAATGTAGCACAGAATATCATAGCCTGTATAAAAAGCTGAGGTAGGAAATGCAGCATAGCAATCATTTTGATATGAATCTGTTTAGGGAGAGGATATCACTAGTGATGTGTGAGCATGCTCGCCACTGCTTGATACTCTGTCGAGCATTGGGGTGCTTGGGCACGCTTGTTACTGGATTGAATATCATGGGTGCTCGAGCGCCATACTCGAGTCCCCACCCCACATGTTTGACGCCTGTTAGACAGCCAAAAAACATGCAGGGCTTGCCTGAAATACAAGGTAATGCTGTAGCTATAATGGATACTGGCAATACTGTGATTGGCCGGCATCGCGTCATGGGGTCTTCTATAGTGTTGAGCGAGCACTAAAATGCTCGGGTGCTCGAGCTGGGGCCGAGCTCGCCGTGATACTCGGTGCTCGACCCGAGCAATGAGCCCAATGTTAGTCTATGGGAGACCCGAGCATTTTTGTGGCGGCACCCCCGGCAGTCTTTTGAAAGACTAACAAATGCCCAAAACGATAGTGTCAGTGCTCAAATGACAAGAGGACAGCATGGGGGTCGCCCCAGGAAGCATTTCTGACCCCTAGGTCACTGCTGTCAACAACATGGTCAGAGGTATTAAGCCACTTTTAAAGGCTCACAATAAAACGTTCAAAAACGAAACTGAAACTGCTTTCCTGTGAAATATGTTAAGGAAGTTCCTTCCCAGGGTAAAGACTTGAGTATAAGGTAAAATAAATAACAAAAAAAAAAAATACTCCTCCACACCTTGGGCTATGTTCACAAGTTGCATTTTTTATGCGTTTTTGCACTTTTGTATTGCTTTCAACCGTGACAAATGCATTCACCGGGAAATGTAATTTTAACATTTTACAACCTTATCTGGCCATGTGCTGTGTGACACATGCATACAGTGCCGAAAAGACATGGGAACAGCATGGGGAAGACCCCTGGAAGCATCTCTGACACCCAGGTCACTGCCTAAAAGTGTGCCCATCAGAAGTCATCCTTGCCGCATCAGAAGATACAGACTTCTAACTATCCCCGTGCAAGTTCTTGTCCCAGGGCAGTGTTCATGTTATGTTCTGCTACCAGAGCTAAGGAAAGAGAGGAGATCTGTCCCTACGATAGAACTCAGCTTAATCCCTACGATGTAACAGGGAACCTGATCCTGCGATCAGACCTGCTAAAGTCCTAAGCTAGTCTGTACGGAGACCTATAGATGTGGGGAAGGAATCCCTACAAGTACTAAGGACTGGGAGGAATATGGGACACCTCCTAACAGAAATAGTAGCAGACAGACGAACAAACAAAATATATAGAACATAGAGGTCAGTAGACCAAGCAAACTAACAGAGCAAGACACAGAGCACAGGCTAGCTAGAAAGTAGATATACAATGAAGTCCAGCAAAGCCAGAAGGGCGGAGCAGGATTAAATAGGCCAACAAGGTCATGTGACCAGCAAAGGAAAAAAAAACCTAAGAGCAAGGTTCTAACAGTTCAATTGTACCTCCCCCATCCCTTGCAATGCAAGCTCAAATATGCAGCCAACCACCCACCCACCCCCAGGCTGCAATACCATACTGCTTGCTTGCACTTGAAATTGGGCCTTTTAGGCATGTGGAGGCGGAATCAGGCCACCATGTTATGGCTGCGTTGGTGGCCTGGAATCCATACTCAGTCCCCAGCCGCCCGGCGGCCGGGTGTCCACACTCGGTCCCCAGCCGCCCCGCGGCCGGGTGTCCACACACGGACCCCAGCCACCTGGGGGCAGCCGGATGTCCATAAACGGTCACCAGCCGCCCCTATTTCTCCTTGGAACATCCCCCCCACACACTTTTCATAGCCCGGCCTGCTGTAGGGCAGCATTAGACGAACCCACCAGAGAACCAGACTCCTCCAGTGGGCCCTGGCTTTTCAATCAAGGGAGTTGAGAGTGCCAAGGTGAGGAGCATGATGATGATGATAGAAGTTAGCATCTGCTTTGTTTTCTTTTAATGCAAGCGTAAGTGTGCAGCCTGCCGTAAACACCCACCCCCAGGCTGGAATGCCATACTGCTAGCTTGCACTTGAAATGGGGCCTTTTAGTTTGGAGGAGGCCGAAGCTGGCCAGCACCTCATGGCTGCTTCGGCAGCGAGGTATCCATAATCAGTCCCCAGCCGCCCCTATTTGTCCCAGTGTGCCTTATACATAAGATTAAGCCCCCATACCAGAACATTACCTGTGCCCTCCCCAGTGCATTTAGTGGGAAGGACAGCCTATTCCGCTGTAGTGTGTGCATGCCAAACTCTTGTTCATGGTACATGCGAAGATGCCTCCCACCCTGCACCTGTCGTTGCAGACTTGCAACTATCCCCGTTCAAATCTTTGTCCCAGGGCAGTGTTCAATTGCACCTCTCCCATTCCTTGCAATGTAAGCGCAAGTATGCAGCCTGCCACCCACCCCCAGGCTGCAATACCATACTGCTTGCTTGCTTGCACTTGAAATTGGGACTTTTAGGCATGTGGAGGCGGAATCTGGCCACCACATCATGGCTGCGTTGGAGGCCTGGAATCCATACTCAATCCCCAGCAGCCCGGTGGCCGGGTGTCCATGCTCGGTCCCCAGCTGCCAGGGGGCAGCCGGGTGTCCATACTTGGTCCCCAGCCACCCCTATTTCTCCTTGGAAAATCCCCCCACACATTTTTCTTAGCCCGGCCTGCTTTAGGGCAGCATTGGACGAGCCCACCAGAGAACCAGACTCCTCCGGTGGGCCCTGGCTTTTCAATCAGGGGAGTTGAGAGTGCCAAGGTGAGGACCATGATGATGATGATAGAAGTTAGCATCTGCTTTGTTTTCATGGAATACAAGCGCATGTATGTAGTAGCGGCTAGGCCTGAGGTGGTCAGCGTTTTGGCGCATATCCTACCTCCTCCGAAGATTGCTGGATGTTTTCCTGCTACTATCCAAGTTCTATGACTCCCGTTAAAACAAAGCTTCAGGTGATAAATGATGGATGAGGTAGTGGCAAAGGAGAAAGAGCAGGAGGAACAGGGACCATTCACATCAATATCAGGCCAGTCAACCAGATATGTCTTGTATGATATGTTTCTCTAATAAAAGGAGTGGTTCGGCTACACAGTTATAGGGCATACAGTGAGTGCAATGCCTACCAAAAATTTTGAGGCACTCCAATGCCCCTTGGAAATGACATGGAGGTCAGAGGGCCTTAACTAACCGTTTTTTCCATTTATAGCAACTGGGTCTCCTGTACACTGTTGGCCTAAGCAGTGAATGGAAGCCTTTCCAAAAATTATGAGGAACTGCAATGCCCCTTGAAACAGATGTGGATTACAGAGTACTAAAAACCTTCTACCCATTATTGGGGAGTGGGTCTCCCTTAGTTTTCGCCTTTGCATTGAAAAGCAAAAGCTGACTAAAATTATGAGGAAATGCAATGCCCTTTGGAAGAGCTGTGGAGTTCAGAGTGGCTTAAGAAGACGCTTTTAATGCCCCTTTAAAGAGACGTGGAGGTCACAGTAGCTTAACAAGACGGTTTTAATGCCCCTCGGAAAAGTGGTGGAGGTCGCAGTAGCTTAACAAGACGCTTTTAATGCCCCTTCCAAGAGCCATACAGTACAGCATATTACAAACATTATTCCCATTATTGGGGAGTGGGTCTCCCATAGTATTTGCTTATGCCTTCCAAGTAAAAGCTGCCAAAAATTAGGAAGGAGGAACTTGCAATGCCCCTTACAAGAGCCATGCCCCTTACAAGAGCCATGCAGTACAGCATATTACAAACATTATTCCCATTATTGGGGAGTGTGTCTCCCAAAGTCTTTGCTTATGCCTTCCAAGCAAAAGCTGCCAAAAATTAGGATGGAGGAACTTGCAATGCCCCTTACAAGAGCAATGCAGTACAGCATATTACAAACATTATTCCCATTATTGGGGAGTGAGTCTCCCATAGTATTTGCTTATGCCTTCCAAGCAAAAGCTGCCAAAAATTAGGACGGAGGAACTTGCAATGCCCCTTACAAGAGCCATGCAGTACAGCATATTCTAAACATTATTCCCATTATTGGGAAGTGTGTCTCCCATAGTCTTTGCTTATGCCTTCCAAGCAAAAGCTGCCAAAAATTAGGATGGAGGAACTTGCAATGCCCCTTACAAGAGCCATGCAGTACAGCATATTACAAACATTATTCCCATTATTGGGGAGTGGGTCTCCCATAGTATTTTCTTATGCCTTCCAAGCAAAAGCTGCCAACAATTAGGAGGAACTTGCAATGCCTGTTCAAAGAGTCGTGGAGGTTAGAGTTAATTAAAAACAACATTTCAATGCCCCTTGGAAGAGCTGTGGAGTTCAGAGTGGTTTAACAAGACGCTTTTAATGCCCCTTGGAAAAGTGGTGGAGGTCGCAGTAGCTTAACAAGACAGTTTAAATGCCCCTCGGAAAAGTGGTGGAGGTAGCAGTAGCTTAACAAGACGCTTTTAATGCCCCTTCCAAGAGCCATACAGTATAGCATCTTAAAAATATTATTCCCATTATTGGGGAGTGGGTCTCCCACAGTCTTTGCTTATGCATTCCAAGCAAAAGCTGACAAAAATAAGGATGGAGGAACTTTCAATAATGGCAACACAGACCACGGTCACCCTGGTGGTATAGTGGTGGTGGAGGCTGAGGATAAGGAGAAGAACATAAAACAGCCGAAATGAGGAAGCGTATACCCATGTGTGGGCGTGAAGCGGTGCATGTGATTACACCTCCTGAAATAACACAGTGGATTTGACTTTATGTTACTCTGCTGTCATTTGGTGGTGATGAGAAGTCTGGCCCAATCCAGCCCTTGTTCATTTTGATAAGGGTCAGCTTGTCAGCATTGTCAGTTGACAGGCGAGTGCGCTTATCAGTTATAATTCCCCCAGCGGCACTAAAAACACGGTCCGATAACACGCTTGCGGCAGGGCAGGCCAAGACCTCCAAGACATACAGAGCGAGTTCATTGCAAGTGTCCAGTTTGGATACCCAATAATTAAAAGGCACAGAGGAATCACGGAGGAAGCTGGTACGGTCGGCAAGGTACTCCCTCACCATCTTTTGAAACTTTCCACTCCTTGTGAGAGTACCCCGCGCCTCAGGGCCTGTAAGCTGGGCGGGTCTCAGAAAACTGTCCCAGAACATTGACAGTATTCCCCTGCCTCTGCTGAATTGGAGTTGCCTCTCTCTCGCTTGTACGCCTTGGTTGGTCAACCAACTGTGACCTCTGCCGCTAGCGTGTTCAGATGGCAATTTTTTTAACAGTTCTTCAGCAAGGGCCTTCTGGTACTGCCCAATTTTTGTAGACCTCACCACCTCAGGAATAAGAGAGTGAAAGTTCTCCTTGTAGCGGGGGTCTAAAAGTGTCACCAACCAGTAATGACTGTCACCCAACATTTTGACAACGTGAGGGTCATGGTTAAGGCAGCGTAACATAAAGTCAGCCATGCGTGCCAGACTGGTAACGGGCAAGACTTCCGTGTCCTCACCAAGATGACGACTGACCATGCTCTCCTCCTCCTCCTCTCCCCTGTCCTCAGGCCACCCACGCTAAACTGACTGTATGACAGTTGTACGGGTACTACCGTCTACACCGCATGATACAAGCTCCTGTTCTTCCTCCTCCTCCTCCTCTCCCTCATTGTCCCCAAATGCACATTGGGATGAGATGAGGCTGGGCTGTGTGTAATCTACCACTATGGCTTCTTGATCCATCTCATCATACTCTGGCTGCAATGCCTCCTCTTTAATTCTCTGCACAGAGCATTGCAAAAGACAGACAAGTGGAATGCTGACACTAATGATGGCGTCATCGCCACTCACCATCTTGGTGGACTCCTCAAAGTTTGTTAAGATGGTACATATGTCAGACATCCACGTCCACTCCTGAGGTCTTATGTGTGGAGTCTGACCTGAATATCGACGGCCTTGTTGCAGCTGGTACTCCACAACTGCTCTCTTCTGCTCACAAATCCTTTGCAACATGTGGAGGGTAGAGTTCCAACGTGTGGGGACATCACCCACCAGTCGGTGTGACGGAAGCTGCAAACGCTGCTGCAACACAGCAAGGGCGGCGGAAGCTGTAGCCGACTTACGAAAATTTGCTGATAGGCGGCGTACTTTGACGAGCAGATCTGGCAACTCGGGGTACGATGTAAGAAACCGCTTAACCACGAGGTTAAGCACATGAGCCAGGCATGGTACGTGTGTGATCTCGCCTCGCCTCAGAGCCGCCACCAGGTTACGGCCATTGTCACACACGACCATGCCTGGATATAGGTTCAGCGGTCTCAGCCACAGATCTGCCTGCTCTTTCACAGCTGTCCACAACTCACAAGCAGTGTGAGGTTTCTCACCTAAGCTTAGGAGTTTCAGCACAGCCTGTTGCCGCTTGGCGGAGGCAGTACTTCCAGCTTGTAACTGATGTGGTGATATCTGAGATGGAGGCTGAACATGAGGAGGAGGAGGAGGATTATGCGTAGGAGCTGTACACTGTGGGGGCAACTCTGACTGACATAAGACCCGCAATCCTCGGTGTGGGGAGGATGTGTTCCGTCCCAAGTTCCGACTGGGTCCTGGCTTCCACTATGTTTACCCAGTGTGCTATGAGGGAGATGTACCGTCCCTGACCACAAGCACTTGTCCACGTGTCCGTTGTCAGGTGGACTCTCCCAGTAACTGCGTTGTTGAGGGCACGGCAGATGTTTTGGGACACGTGCTTGTGTAGTGCGGGGATGGCACACCAGGCAAAATATTGTCGGCTGGGGACAGAGTACCGAGGGACGGCCACAGCCATAACGTTGCGTAAGGATTCCGTCTTCACCAGCCTAAAAGGCAGCATTTCCAATGCAAGCAGTCGTGAAATGTGTGAATTTAGGACTGTGGCCTGTCGGGCGTTAGCTGCGAATTTCCGCTTTTCTTCAAAGGTCTGGGATATGGACAATTGAACGCTGCGGTGGGACGTGGACGTGGACGTTGATGCTGTTTCTTGAGAAACTGTCATAACAAGTGAAGACTGAGAGGAGGGGGCATCTTTGCATGCAGTATGGACAGGGGATTGCCTTGCACACACAACAGCGGAAGAAGCAGTGGTGACTAGAGATGAGCGTTGTTCGACTAGAACTGTTCGCCAATCTCAAATTCGAGCTGTTTTGAGCAGTGTTCGAGCCGTTCGACGAACGCGAACGATTTGCAAAAAATTCGGCTGTTCGAGGTTATGTTCGATAACTGTTCGTGCACCAAAAGCGTAACTGGATTTTTTCACAGTAATACTGTTAATCAATGTTAATAGACAGTTTCAGTGTAGAGTGGGCGGGGGGAGGGGCAGGGGATGGATCTCTGCAGAAATAATGCCGATCTCCATTTTTTTTTTCTTTCCCGCATTTACAGTGGGGCGGTACAGTCTGTCAGCCTATCAGCAGCGCACACACGCAGCGAAGTGCTTTTTTTTCACACAAGCAAGGGCATGTGTCATTGGCTGTGTATGTCACATGTCCTTGCCCTATTGCCCTGTAAGACCCAGCCATTTTCCCCGTCGCCACCATTTTCTCACTGCTGCAGCTGAGTGTTAGATGGCACCACTGCTGCTGTGGGCGCTATACAGTATAACTGTGTGAATTGCAAGCAAATTTCCAGTTACATACAGAGATAGAACTAGTCCCTACTCCCTAAACCTAATTGCAGCCCTTTTGACGGCTAGGTTACAGCAGTTCATAGCACTTTTTGCCAGGTAGGTCTGTGCCAGTGCTGTGCAAGTGTTTTTCACAGCATTTGGCGAAATGTAGCTCAGCCAATCCTTTTGGGCCTGTAGCAGTGTCGGTTAGTCATTGGAGTAGCCTATCTGTGTTGCAAGCTACACCACCTGTGCATCTAATACCAATTTTTTACTGCATCTAAGCCAGCCAATCCTTTTGGGTCTGTAGCAGTGTCTGGTAGTCAGTGGAGTAGCCCATCTGAAGCAAGCTACACCACCTGTGTATCTAATAACAATTTTTTACTGCATCTAACCCAGTAAATCCTTTTGGGCATAGTAGCAGTGTCTCGTGGTCAGTGAAGTAGCCCACCTGTAACGGAACCTACACCGTCTGTGTATCTAATTCTAATTTTTTACTGCATCTAACCCAGGAAATCTTTTTGGGGCTAGTAGCAGTGTCTGGTAGTCAGCGGAGTAGCCCACCTGTGAAGGAAGCTACACCGCCTGTGGATCTAATTCTAATTTTTTACTGCATCTAACCCAGGAAATCTTTTTGGGCCTAGTAGCAGTGTCTCAAAGTCAGCGGAGTTGCCCACCTGTGAAGGAAGCATCACCGCCTGTGTATCTAATTCTAATTTTTTATTGCATCTAACCCAGGAAATCCTTTTGGGCCTAGTAGCAGTGTCTGGTAGTCAGTGGAGTAGCCCATCTGAAGCAAGCTACACCACCTGTGTATCTAATAACAATTTTTTACTGCATCTAACCCAGTAAATCCTTTTGGGCATAGTAGCAGTGTCTCGTAGTCAGCGGAGTAGCCCACCTGTGAAGGAAGTTACATCGCCTGTGTATCTAATTCTAATTTTTTACTGCTTCTAACCCAGGAAATCTTTTTGGGACTAGTAGCAGTGTCTGGTAGTCAGCGGAGTAGTTCACAATAATTGGATACCTCACAGGGTCAATAACTACATTTAACATAGAAAACCCTTTAAAAAGATAATCTTTAATAGAAATATTTAAAATCTAACCTCACCTCAAATACTGAATTACATGAAAAAAGACATATATCATATGACTGTGATCCAAATCTAATTTTATACGCTAACAAAGGGGTCAAATTCTAGTGTTCTAAATGACCAAACATTATAGCAAAAGAACACCTCTAAATGGACAATTGACCCAAGCCTATCTGAGAAATATATAGATGGGTCACAGTAACCAAAACACCCCAAAAGGAGGTACGTTCCATATATAAAACCTGTCTGTTACGGTTCAATATACACAAGGGCTGATAACCCCGATACTTAAATTAAAGAACCGAACCCAGACCTGGTAACACTCAGGGTGCTATCCCACATTTAGGGCCCATTGTTTAATTCCCCCATAAGTAAGACAGAATCGGGATACTGTGTGTATACAATAGAACAAATAAAAGTCATAAATACACAATAATGCATGTCTCCTCAGGATGGCATCAGCCCCAGGACATTTTATAATGAATAAACCTCAGGGATATAAAGTCTCCTACAATAAATACCCCATGGGTATAGTCACCCCTATAATTAGTACCACTAAACAATAGAATGTTACCATTACCCTAAACATAAATATCATTGACGACATGACATGTATTTAAAAAACCAAAGGTGTGTTATACACAATGTATTTCTAATTATCTTAACAAGAGAAAATATAAAACGTTACTCATCTCGGTTAGGCTGCCTCCCAATAAAGACAGGAGGTCCATATTTCTCATTAGGTTAAGGGGTCCATATATCTCTATCTCGACGCGTTTCCCCGTGTGATAATTGGTTCGTCAGGAGAAGGAAAATGGAAAAAATGCCAGTCTGGTGTCCTGCTGATGCACTGTCTCGTTCATGTTACCAATCCCTCACTTTATACCCCACCATGTGTAAAGCAAACAAACCCATTTCCTTGTTCATGAGAGCATATTCACCGATGTCATTACCATATGAAGTCGCGCCGCGGCTCTGGCACAAACCCTGCGACACGGAGGTCGCACAGGCAGAAATGGCCTGGCCGTGTCAGCTTCGCACTCCAGTGTAGTCCCTCTGCCCGCTCGCGCCCGTAACCTCAAAGGGATGCGCAAGCGGCTTTTCTTCCCAGGGCTGTTCCCCGTCCAGCAGGAACGTGGGGGAGCTCAGGTCGACCTTCCACCGTACTCCCTTACCTCCCTCGCCTTTCCTTCTTCCGTTCTCCATTTAACCCCTTGGCTCTGTGGTGTCCGCTCTCCCTCCAGCTCTCTCCTTCTCACTGGTGGACTACCGCGTGTATTCACAATGTGGCAAAACTTTTGGGCCCAGGCATAAGCAGTCGTTGAAGTAATGGATAATATGTGCCCCCTTAGAAACGTCCATGATGACCCATTCGAGGAAGCAACTAAACGCTTCAAATAGTGAGCAGGATATGGAGCACCCCATGGGCAAACAGCGATCTATATAGTATGCTCCTTCCCAGATGCAGCCAAATAGGCGGACACTATTCGGAGGCACAGGTAGTAAGTAACCGGAACGCCCCCTCAATATCTGTTTTGGCCATGATGGTGCCCCTTCCCAACTTCTTGACCCGCCTGATTGCCTTGTCAAAGAAGGTACAGTATATAGTACTGTACTTGGTTCCGCGTCGATGTTGTTGTTTACGGACCTGCCCCTTGGATACGACAAATGGTGGATTAGTCCGAATGTATTGGGTTCCGTTTTAGGCACGACTCCCAATGGGGATACCACTACGTCTTGTAAGGAAAGTGTTCTGAATGGAACTGCCATTCTACCTAAAGATATTTCTTTTTTTAATTTTCTTGTCACGACGTCTGGGTGTTGGTAGGCTGATTTTAGATTTTTACGCCAGCCTTTCTTGATTTTAGAGGGGCATGACATGCCTATATCTGTGTCTCCTCCTCCTTTTACTCCTCCACCTCTTTTCTTTTCGCATAACTATATGTACTTGTCACTTTTCCATGTGTTAGTTGTGTCTTCTGAGCAGTTTTTAAGCTTTTGGACACCTTTGAAGGTGTTTTCTATGTGTTTATAAGTGTTTTTGTTTGCCTGCCATTGGTTTTAACGGTGTTCGACGGTGTTCGGTGAACATGCCAGTGTTCGACGGTGTTCGGCGAACTTGCCAGTGTTTGACGAACTAAACCGAACCTGAACACTATGGGGGTGGCTCAACACTACAGAATATGCTGGACCAGGGCCGTGGCGGTGAGGGGAACGATGTCTGACGCCGATGCTACACTCACCAACTATGCTAGAACAGGCTGTATGCAAAGAACAAGACAGAGCAACATGTGAGGTGGTTTCCCTTTAGAAGAATGCAGGAAAATGGCTGCTGGTTCTTCCTCAGAGTAATAATAAGCCCAATATGCAACAGTAGAATCCCAGCATACATTGCAAACTTAAAGTAGAATGCACACATTAAATTGCCAGCAGATGGTGCTGTTACCAAACAATATAAACAAAGTTCAATACATACAAAGTATGTCTGCTGTAGATGTATTAAACATAAAACACGACTAAACATTCCGGACAGCAAATTCCCTGTGTCAAGACAGGACACTCCCCGCTTGACGTCAACCAATGTCACTATTATGTTTATTGGACGAGAACAACAGAATGAGTTACCCTACTGGTCTGAGGAACAATTTTGCCTCGCCTGGCTGGAGATTAGGCTTGCTGGCTTGCCAATATCTCCTTGGTTGCAGGGTAGGAAGGTATTGTTTTTTGCACTTGTCCCAAAAGGCATTGGAGAGACTCTGTACTTGTCTCCAATGACTCCTGTAACAGTCTTTAACGTTAAATTCTCCAGGTGGAGAGCAATTAGATTCAGTTTTCTGTGTAAGCAACATGGCTGGGGTGAGAACAGTCAGGTCATCAAGATCACTGGAAATCGGAATTAAGGGTCTGGCATTTTTGATGGCTGACATTTCCGCCATGAAAGTTGTCAAACGTTTCGTGCATCAGTCTTGTAGATCCCTCTTGTAAGAAGATTGAGTTGAGGATTCTCCTTGCGACACCTATCATTCTCTCCCTTACACCTCCCATGTGTGAAGAATGCGGTAGGTTAAAGGTCCAAGTACACCCTTGTACGCTTACGTATTTTTCCACGTCATTTACATTCAAGTTGGAAGAGAGTTGCAGTTCTCTTGCTGCTCCAACAAAGTTCATGCCTCGGTCAGATTGCATGTGTTTGACAGGTCCTCTGATGGCAATGAAGCACCTGAGAGCATTTATGAAGTATGAAGTATCCATAGATTCGATTACCTCTATGTGCACGGCTCTAATAGATAGACAAGTGAACATAATCACCCATCGTTTCCCACTGGCGTGGCTTCCTCTGGTTTGTTGGACAACCACAGACCAAGGACCAAACACATCTAGGTTGAAGTTGGTGAAAGGTGGATCTGTGCTAAGTCGGTCGTACGGAAGATCTGCCATCTTCGGATCTGTGACATACTACAAAGTCTCTTGCAAGCAGCACAGTTAAAGATGAATCTGCACATACATCTCTGCGCTCCAACTATCCACAGTCCAGCTGCTCATATGGATCATCTTTATTCTCATTTGCACAAGGAAAGACTAGAAGCAATGGGATGAAACTAAATGGGAGGAGACACAGATTAGATATTAGAAAAAACTTTTTGACAGTTATGGTGATTAACGTGTGGAACAGGCTGCCACGAGAGGTGGTGAGTTCCCCTTCAATGGACGTCTTCAAACAGAGGCTGGACAGACATCTGTCTGAGATGATCTAGTGAATCCTGCTTTGAGCAGGGGGTTGGACCAGATGACCCAGGAGGTCCCTTCCAACTCTACCATTCTATGATTCTATGGCTCCCTCTGTGAACATATGACCTTGGTGCTTCATCCGCTCATGGTAATGTTGAACAAGCAGAGTAGCTATGTGGTGTTGTCCAGGAACTATCATGGGATGTTTCTCTTCAGAATCTATTTTGGCTTCTTTAAGCTGTTCTTCTATTCTCAAGAAACCATCAGAGTCAATGATTGGGTTGAGTTTCCTCAGAACACTATCTTTTGGCATTGGTCTTTGGTTGTTTACACAGTCAATTTCTTTTATCATAGTTTTCATGCTGTACAGCTCAGATGATTACATTTTTGACTGCTCTAGATCAAGAGCTGTGTGAACAAGTTTACAATGGTGCCAGCCCGATCAGTTTCCCTTTTTTGCTGATGATGTTGTCTTGTACAGCTGGGCTATGTGGGTCAGGCAGGTGATGGTACGAACAAGCGAATTCCAAGTAGACAACCTACTGAATCGTTGAGATCCCAGGTGGCGGTTCAAAGTCTCTGTATGTAAGGCAGACACTTGAGGGTGTATCTTCAGTGTGTATTTCTACATCAGCATGGGGATCCACTAGTTCAAACAAGACTGTTTCTGTCAGTCTGGGCAATGGTTTATACAAAAGCTCAGGACCTGTAAACCAAATTGTGTCTTTGAGGCGATTAGCAGCAACAAATCTGGTTACCTGGTTTGTAGGGTTGAGATGTGTAGGTACGTATTTCCATTGTCCAGGTGAGGTAGACCTTCTGATTCTGAGCACTCTGTTGCTGACTTAGACATAGAAGCGTCTCACTTCATTATGGATGTACCCTAACACTATTTTGCTGTCAGTGTAGAACTGAACGTTATTAATCTCCAGGTTCATTTCCATAGCAATGAGTTCGGCCAACTCGACTTCTAACACAGCAGCACAAAGTTCCAGGCGAGGTATGGTGTGTTCATGGAGCGGTGTTAGTTTTGCTCTGCTCATGACAAACCCTACATGGCATTGTCCACAGGTGTCTATCGTCTTCAGATAAGCTACTGCAGCAATTGCCTTGATTGAAACATCAGAGAACACACAAAGGGTTTGTGTCTCTATCTTGGTAGTAGGTATAGATACATAAAAGCATTTTATGTGAAGACTTGATAAGACTGTGAGGGAATTTCTCCAAGCCATCCACTTGGTTCTCTCTTTCGTGGGAAGAGGAGTATCTCAGTTAGACACCTCTTTGGTGAGGTCTCTTAACATAGCTTTGCCTTCGATGATTACAGGAGCTGCAAACCCAAATGGGTCATATAGACTGCTTATGGTCACAGCACTCCTCTGCGAGTAAAGGGTTTGTCTTCTCTGCTAACCTGGAAGGTGAAGGTATCAGCTTTTATGTCCCATAGTAGGCTGAGGCTCCACTGCATTGGTTGGGAGTCTATGCCTAGATCTAAATTCTTCAAGTCATTTGAGTGATCCTCTGGAGGAAAGGCTACATCAATTCTTTGCTGTGAGACGCGATCTTGTATAACCTCAGGTCAGATAGAGCGAGCATATCCTCAGCTCTTTTAAGAAGACTAATTGTGGTCTCATTTGTGGGCATCCATTTCAAACAGTCGTCCACATAGAAATCTTTCTCTACAAAGAGTCTGCCATCTGTCCCTACTTCGCTTCAACCTTTTGAGCTGTGCGTCTCAGCCCGTAGATGGCTACTGCAGAAGGACTATTGCCAAACATACGATATTCTGTGACCTCTTTGGAAGGATCGTTATCTTGGAACCACAGGAAATCTATGTTCTTCTTTAATGAAGAAGCAATGGAACATCTGTTGGATGTCTGCTGTAAATGCGATAGAATCTTTACGAAAGCGGAGAAGCACTCCTAGGAGTTTGTTGTTCAGACCTGGGCCCGATAGCAGAACACCATTCAAGGAGATGCCATCACACTCGGCACTTTAATCAAATGCTACCCTTATCTGACCTGGCTTCTTTGGGTGATGCACTCCAAACAAAGGCAAGTACTAGCGCTCTTCTGAGTCTTGAAGTGTAGGTGCTACTTCAGCATGACCATTCTTAAATATCTTCCCCATGAAGGTAAAGAAAAGGTCTCTCATCTCTGGTTTATTACGGAAGCTGTGCCTGAGGGAAACAAATTGTTTATAAACTTGTTCTCTGTTAGGTAAGCGTTGTCTTTGAGGCTTGAAGGGCAGAGATGCAATTTAGCTCTTTGTTTTGTCCTGCACTTTCCCTTGCTCCATTATTTCTAGGAACAGCCTATCTTCAAATGGCATTGCTGTATGATTGTCTTCTTTTGTCTTGTGGAAGACTGTGCATCCAAACTGATCTTGTTTGCCATCCCAGATGCAATCATCGTAGGCACGACTCTCTCAGATACATGGTGCTGAAGTACTGTGTGTCAGTTCTTTTATGAAGAAGTGATTTTCACACGGTTGAAGGAAAGATGGTTGTCCATTCTCAAGCGTACTGGTAAGCATGCTCTTGACCATTGTTGGTTTGTGTTCACTTCCTAAACAGATTTCTCGTACAATGACCTATCTGAGATCGAGTCTCTGGGCATATGAAATTCATGAAATAATTTAAAAAAAAGGGCTTCCCTTTATTGTTGTGTCCGGCCAGGTACAAATAGGCAGCTGGTGGTTGGGGGCAGCCCGTTCCTGGATGCTGTACCTGGCTTGCATACAAAAATATGGCGAAGACCACATCAAAATTTTTGGGAAAAATTTATTAAAAAATAATAATTTAGGGACTGCATCTTTATTAACCCCTCACGTGGAGGGGTTAATAAAGATGCAGTCCCTAAAGGTGTTTTTTTTTACATTTTTTTATTTAATTTTTCACCAAAAATTTGACGTGGCCTTCGCCATATTTTTGTGTCCAGCCAGGTACAGCAGGCAGGAACGGGCTGCCCCCAACCCCCAGATGCCTATTTGTACCTGGCTGGAAACAAAAATACAAGGAAGCCCTTTTTTTAATTATTTCATGAATTTCATGAAATAATTAAAAAAAAATTGCAGTGGGGCTTCGCCCTATTTTTGTGTCCAGCCAGGTAAAACTAGGCAGCTGGGGGCTGGAATCCGCAGCGCAGGGAGACCCAAGCTTTCTGCCCCCCCCCCCCCGCTGCAAATTGCAGTCCGCAGCCACCCCAGAAAATGGCGCGTTCATAGAAGTGCCATCTTCTGGCGCTGTACCCAACTCATCCAGGGCCCTGGTGCGGTGGCTCACTGGGTAATAAAGGGGTTAGGGCCAGCTTGGCATTATCAGCTGGCCCTAAGCCCGAAATTCATAGGGTCATGCCAATATTAGCTATGACCGCCATCAATTTCTAGTAAAGTATTTAAAAAAACACAACACCCAGAATAAAGTCCTTTAATTGAAATAAACACACAATTTTTTAATGTTCTAAATTAAACCATACTTACTATCACGCCCATTCCAGCTGAAGCCAACGATCTCCTGCAATAAAAGTAAAATAATAAAGCAACTTCATCCTTACCTTTCCATGGTTCCACGAAAGCTTGAGCTCTGCTACATTGACATGGTGCTCTATTCTTTCTGTTCTGTGAGCACTGTTTCCATCGATTTGGGCAACCACTGTAATGCCGCAACCACCATTGCTGTGGCATTACAGTGAGTGGCAGACAATCCCTGCATGATTGGTGCTCTAAATAGCGCCAGACATGCAGGACACGCTTTTGGTGCACGAACAGTTATCGAACATAACCTCGAACAGCCGAATTTTTTGCAAATCGTTCGCGTTCGTCGAACGACTCGAACACCGCCCAAAACAGCTCGAATTTGAGATTGGCGAACAGTTCTAGTCGAACACCGCTCATCTCTAATTTTAATATTGTGCATCAGAGGGACTCTAGTCAAATGACCCTTACAATTATTGATCATATAGATAAAAGTATGCAAAATTGTTTGGGCAATTTTATTAAGAAAGAAAGGTTCTGGATTTTTAAATTGGGCACTTTAGCGCCAGAAGGACATAATCTTACTATTGAGAATATAATGAAATAAGCTTTATAATAGCTTCTTTTAGCGTATATAATTAAATGCATCTTTTAACATTTTTTACATTTATAAATTTTAAATTAAATATACATGTGTGCATGTATGTATATGTGTATGTATATATACTTTTATTTTTCAATTATTATTATTTAAATAAAGTTGTTTTTATTTTTTTTTTTTTGTGAAATATAATATGATTCATGGTATTCTATATGCTGGTTTGTGCTTTCACACGCTGGCTTGCAGACAATATTAGGGGGTTAAATTACTGATTGTTATGTCATTAATGAGCGGTCCAATCAGTTTGTTTTTTGATCCTATATAACATTCCTGAGGTCATTTTGTTGTACACCTGATGAAGACGGCTTGCATGCCGTCGAAACGCGTTGTGTTTTTACAAGGACTTTATTAAGTTTATTAGCGCTTCTTATCACCAGCTTTTACCTTTTGCATTTTCTTCCAATGACTTTTCTGTGAAAGCTCTGCACTTAAGTAAGGAATGTGACTTCTTGTGAAAGGGACAGTGTCTGCTTGTGTCCTTGGATTTGTCTTCTCCTTGACTAGAACTGAACTCTTTGTGAACTGAACCTGTGGTGGAGGATAAAAGTTAGTTTTGTGAACCTGTATAGTTGCTCTACGAGGTTTACCAACAGAGGTATTGGCACATGACATTGTGAAATCAAATCTAGGATAATTTCTAATTCTTGCTTGTTCAGAGACAAAATCTACAAACACATTGAATGGAGGAAATGGTACATTGTAAGTCTGTTTATACCTAGTACCATGAATAGCCACTTGTCTTACAGGTTGAATGGGAGTTTGTGAGCTATGGGGTTCACACCTCTAGCAGTGTTAAGATATGTCACCCCCACAAGATCCCCTTCTGCTTTTGCTACAGACAACTCTATTAACAAGTCAGTTAACTCTCTAAGCTTTGAATAGTCCTTGTTTGCTATTTTAGGAAACTCATCTATTCTCTTAAACAAGGCACTTTCTATACCCTCTATTGAGCCATAGCATTCATCAAGTCTATTCCAAATTCTTTTGAGACTGACATCTGGACAATTTACATTAATGTCTCTGATTCTCTTTGTGTGCTGGGCAGACTCGCTTCCAAGCCATTTTACCAGGAGATCCACTTCTTCACTACATAATAGACCTATGTCTCTGATGGTGTTTTGGAAGGAGGCTTGCCACGCTCTGTAGTTTTCAGTGCGATCGCTGAACTTTACAAGTCCCTAGAGACCAACTCACGTTGAGCAAGGAACTTGGCAAAGTCTACTGTAGCTTGGTTGGCGCTGATACCAGCTGATGGTGTGTTGTCAGAGTACATGTGTGGTGTGTAGTCATACCTGTCAGATATCTCTGGTTTAGTCCAACTGGTATAGTACCTTTCTGAAGCGAAGGGAGTTTCTCTAAGTCGGGGCCGATTCTGGATCTTCGGTTCTGGAGAAAGATTATTGTACTCAGTCTTACCCCAATGTGTATTTTTTTGTCCGAATAATCTTGTTGGCTTGACTTGTTGACAAAATGTTCTGTCTCCGGCTGAAGGTCTGGGTAGTCGTCTGATTTGTAATGTTGATTGATGTACTCTGAAGTGCGCTGCTGTGACTCGTGAGGAGCTTGCTGTAGGCCTAGTACACTGCTGTGTCTGCTGTATTCACCATCAGAAGATATGGCAGCCTCTAACATGTTGGCTTTCGCTATGGCTGCTGCTGTTTCTTTTTCAATAGCAAGCTTCTCCAATGTCGCTTCTAAACGTGCAGTTTCCATTGCACTTCTGCATCCAGGGAAGCTTGTTGGCATGCTTTTTCTGCATTCAGGGACTCTTGTTGTAGTTTCAGTTGGATCTCTTCCTCAGCAAAGGCAGCTCGCGCTTTCTCTGCTTCTGATTTTTCGCGGGCTATGGTGGTGGCATTGCTGACGGATGATGCCTTGGAGAACCCTACTCATGATCTTGTCTTGATATAGGATGCTCGTCCTTCAGACATGATGCGACCGTTAGGAGACCGCTCCGATATCTGTATGTGGGCTCTACGCGGATAATGGCGGGCTGCGTATGGTATGACAATCCGGTGCGACCGTTCGGAGGCTTCTGCGATATCCGTATGCGGCTCCACATGGATAATGGCGGGCTTTGTATAGTCAGATCTCTGAGCTTGTTCGTAGCAGTTGTTTCACTATACTGTTCTCACAAGATAGCACGATATGCAGTGAGACATGTAGCTAAGCCCCCTGTCTTCTTTAAGAAAAAGAGGCTGTGAACTTGCAACCTTCTTTTATTTGATTGGAGATGGACAGGAAAGGGTGAAACTATAAGGTATAATAACAGGGTATTCAGAACATATACAGTACAATACATAGATACAGTTAATCTGTAATACAGTGTAACATGAGGTAATGTACAGGCTGATGATTACCTAACTAATACATAAACATGCTTGCAGCAACACTGCATTAAAACACATAGATGATGACTCACCAACTATGCTAGAACAGGCTGCATGCAAAGAACAAGACAGAGCAAAATGTGAGGTGGTTTCCATTGAGAAGAATGCAGGAAAATGTCTGCTGGTTCTTCCTCAGTGTAACAACAAGCCCAAGATACTGTAACGGGTCTGGTAGGCGGAACCTCTGAGCTACTATACAAGGGGGCGGTCCTTGTAAGGGAGCGGGTGGCGACCAGGGAAGACGGACAGGCAGTCACAGCAGGTGACCGGGACAGTCTCTGGGTGAACGGGCAGGAGGTCATGGCAAGTGACCGGGGCAGTCTCTGGGTAAAGGGTAGGTACGACCTGTGATGGCTGAACCTCCAGGTAGGCTAGCAGGCAGATGGAAGATGTGTGCTCCCAGGTGAGCAAGCGAGAGTCTCTGGAAAAGCAGGTGGTCACAGCACGTGACGGCAGAGCCTCCAGGTAGGCAAGCAGGCAGGTAGCGGAGGAGCGTTCCCAGGTGAGCGGGCAAGAGTCTCTGGAAAAGCAGGTGGTCACAGCACGTGACGGCGGAGCCTCCAGGTAGGCAAGCAGGCAGGTAGCGGAGGCGCGCTCCCAGGTGAGCGGGCAAGAGTCTCGGGAATAGCAGGTGGTCACAGCACGTGACGGCGGAGCCTCCAGGTAGGCTAGCAGGCAGGTAGCAGAGGAGCGCTCCCAGGTGAGTGGGCAAGCTGGTCCATAGACAGACTGACAGGAGTAGGAAGGCAGACCGTCGGACCTCAGGCTAGCAAGCAGGTAGCAGGAATATCAGGCAGGAAACAGACAGCAAACTGGCAGGACTCTGTCAGGAATCAGGCAGGTAACTGGCAGGTAACTGGCAACGGGACCTGAGGGCTGAAGCAGAGTAGTGAACAGTGCAACAACATTGCTCGGGCACCTCCATTTTGGAGGAGGTGCCTTATATATGGTGAAGTCCTCCGGTCATTGGCCGGGGACTCCTTAGGACGGCGCGCGCGGCCCCTTTAAGAGGGAGGGAGCGCGCGCCCTAAGCACAGTGGCCGGGAAGGAGCGCGCGCTGCCAGCAGAGCGGGAGGAGGACGCCGGGCTCGGAGCAGAGAGGTGAGGGGAACAGCGTCCCTGCCTAGCAGAGGGCAGGGACGCCGACGCTACAGTACCCCCACCTTTAGGCCCCCCCTTTTTTAGGCCAAACAGAAATTTAGCAAGGATGAGAAGGGCATGGATGTTCTCCCGGGGCTCCCACGTTCTCTCTTCAGGACCAAACCCCTTCCAATCTACTAGAAAAAAGGTCTTCCCTCTTACCCTTTTGGTGGCCAGAATGTTCTCTACCTCAAATTCGTTTTCAGCGGAAACCGGAGCGGGAGGCGTGCCTGTAGACTTGGAAAAAGAGTTAAGTACCACAGGTTTGAGGAGAGATACATGGAAGGAGTTAGGGATCCGCAAGTTGGCCGGGAGTTTCAATTTATAGGCCACCGGGTTGATCTGACTGATGACCTCCAGAGGACCGATGAACCGAGGCCCTAACTTATAGGAAGGAATCTTGAGCCAGACATACTTGGACGAGAGCCAGACCTTATCCCCTGGACGGAATTGAGGAGGATCCAGACGTTTTTTGTCAGCATGTCTTTTCATACGCTCGGATGACAGAAGGAGTGCGGACCGGGTACTCTCCCATATGGAGGAAAATTTGTTAACAAGAGATTCCGCAGCCGGATTGTCCACCGAGGTGGAGACGGGAAACGGGATCCGAGGATGCTGACCGAAGACTACAAAAAACGGGGATTTGGAGGAGGATTCGCTCTCGTGATTGTTGTACGAGAATTCGGCCCATGGCAGGAGATCCACCCAGTCAGAATGGTGGGCATTAACGAAGTGCCGGAGGTAACTGGTCAGGATCTGATTGATCCGCTCCACTTGACCATTAGACTGTGGGTGGTAAGCGGAGGAGAAGTCCAGGGTGACGTCTAGCAATTTACAAGTGGCTCTCCAGAAACGAGAAGTGAACTGTACCCCACGATCCGACACGATGTGACGGGGCAGGCCATGAAGACGGAAGATGTGGCGGATAAAGTCTTTAGCCAGCTCGGGTGCAGACGGGAGGCCTGGCAGGGGAATGAAGTGAGCCATCTTGGAAAAGCGGTCAGCTACCACCCAAATGACCGTACAACCGGCAGAGACGGGAAGATCAGTTATGAAGTCAATCGCTATATGCTGCCAGGGGGCAGCAGGTACTGGCAGAGGAAGGAGGCGACCGGCTGGCAGGTGTCTCGGAACTTTGTTGCGGGCGCAGGACACACAGGCAGAAACAAAGTCTATTACATCCTTGTGCAGGTTAGGCCACCAGTAGTGCCGGGTAATAAGCTGGAGGGTCTTTTTCTGACCGGCGTGGCCAGCTAGTTTAGATGAATGACCCAAGTGTAGGATCTTCTCCTGATCAGGTACCGATACGAACGTCTTACCGGGAGGGAGACGATTTAGACTCACGGGAGCCACCTGCATTACTCTGGCGGGATCGATGATATGTTTAGGTTCCTCCTCGAGGTCAGATACCAGAAAGGATCGGGACAAGGCATCCGCTTTGATGTTCTTGTCAGCCGGGCGAAAATGTAGAACAAAATCAAAGCGAGCAAAAAACAAGGACCACCGGGCTTGGCGCGGGTTAAGTCTCTGGGCATGCTGGAGATAAGCCAAGTTCTTGTGGTCAGTGTAAATTATTACCGGATGAAGAGCCCCCTCGAGTAGGTAACGCCACTCCTCCAATGCCAGCTTGATGGCCAATAACTCTCGGTCTCCTATGGAATAATTGCGCTCAGAAGAGGAGAAGAGTTTGGAGAAAAAGCCGCAAGTTACCATCCTCCCGGAAGATGATTTTTGAGTAAGTACAGCTCCGGCTCCAGAGGAGGAGGCGTCAACCTCCAGGAAGAACTGCTTGTTGCCGTCCGGACGATGCAGCACCGGGGCGGAAGAGAAGGCCTGTTTTAAGGAAAGAAAGGCCTTATCTGCTTCGGACGGCCACTCCTTGGGATTAGTACCCTTACGGGTGAGCGCGGAAATTGGGGCAGTCCGGGAAGAGAAGTGTGGTATGAAGAGGCGGTAGTAGTTGGCGAAGCCCAGGAACCGCTGAATGGCCTTCAACCCCTCCGGTCGGGGCCATTTCTCGATGACAGACAGTTTCTCTGGATCCATTCGTAGGCCGGTCTGAGAAATAATGTAGCCCAAAAACGGAAGCGAGGTCTGCTCAAAGAGGGACTTCTCATATTTAGCGAAGAGGTGATTCTGCCTGAGCCTGAGCAGGACCTGACGAACGTCCCTCCGGTGAGTCTGGAGATCCGGAGAGAAGACCAAGATGTCGTCCAGGTACACCACAACGCAGGAGTAGAGAAGGTCCCGGAAGATGTCATTGACCAACTCTTGAAAGACGGCAGGAGCGTTACAGAGACCAAAGGGCATTACCAGATATTCATAGTGGCCGTCCCGGGTGTTGAATGCAGTCTTCCATTCATCCCCTTGACGGATACGGACCAGGTTGTACGCCCCACGGAGGTCCAGTTTGGTGAAGACTCTAGCCCCCCTCAGGCGATCAAATAATTCTGGAATGAGCGGAAGGGGGTACTTATTCTTCACCGTGATCTGGTTAAGGCCTCTATAGTCTATACAGGGACGGAGAGAGCCGTCCTTCTTTTTTACGAAGAAGAAGCCTGCTCCCGCCGGGGAGGTAGATTTCCGGATGAATCCCCTGGCCAAATTCTCCTCAATATATTCGGACATCGACCGGGTCTCAGCAGCGGACAATGGGTAAATACGCCCACGGGGAGGAGTAGTACCGGGTAACAGGTCGATAGGACAGTCGTATGGTCTATGAGGGGGTAATGTCTCTGCCTCCTTTTTATTAAAGACATCAGCAAATGACCAATAGGGAATCGGAAGTCCAGGTAGATTAGTTGGGGTAGGAGAAGGACGGACGGGATGAACAGGAACCAAACAAGTCTTATGACAGTCCTGTCCCCAGCGAAGGACTTCTCCGGTCTGCCAGTCAAGCACGGGTGCATGTCTCTGGAGCCAAGGTAGACCTAGTAAGAGGGCGTGAGAGAGTCCAGGTAGAACATGAAAAGAGATGCTCTCAGAATGCAGCATTCCCACCTGCAGAGTTATGGATTCGGTGATGAGTTGGATGGGACGTGGTAAGAGGCCCCCATCTACAGCAGCGACAGATAATGGTACAGCCAGAGGTTTGGTGGGAATGCGGTATTTTTCTACCAGGGACTGTGAAATAAGATTCCCGGCCGCTCCAGAGTCAAGTTGGGCTAGTTCGAAGTAACGATTCTCCCCGCAGATAATAGAGACTGACAGTAGCAGAGATGGAGAGGATTTATTCTGGTCTAGGTGGACCTCTCTGAGCAAACCTAGACATAGGCGTTTCCCGACCTCTCCAGGCAGGTACGGATCCGGTGCTCCTTACTGCCACAGTAGAAGCAGCTCCCTTCGGCACGGCGTAAGTCCTGACGGGTTTTGACCATCTTGGTCTGGTCGACCTGCATAGGCTCAGGAGAGTGTACCTGGGGAGAAACGGAGGGAGTGACGGGTTTCTGAAAAGTAGGAGCTAGACGTGGAAACCTCCTCTCACGGGTGACCTCTTTGGCACGCTCCTGGAACCGTAGGTCAATCCGGGTGGCAAGGGTTATTAAGTCATCGAGAGTGGTTGGAATGTCCCGACCGGCGAGTTCATCTTTAATACGGCCGGACAGACCCTCCCAGAAGACAGATACCAGAGCGTCGTTATCCCAAGCCAGCTCCGAGGCAAGGGTACGGAACCGTATGGCATATTGGCCCACGGTGAGATTTCCCTGGTGGAGGCGTAGCAGAGATGATGCGGATGAGGTCTTCCGTCCGGGTTCGTCGAAGACTTTCCGGAAAGCCGTGAGAAAGGCAGGCAAATCGGACACCAGGGGGTCTCCTCTCTCCCATAGAGGACTTAGCCAGGCCAGGGCCTCCCCGGTGAGATGGGACATGATGAAGGCAATTTTGGCCCGGTCGGAGTTAAACTGGTGGGACAGGAGTTCAAAGTGCAGGGTGCACTGATTTATGAAGCCCCGAGCCTGAGCGGAGTCGCCTCCGAAGCGAGGAGGTGCAGAAAGCCGGCGTCCGGGGTAGGATACCATGGTATTGGTGGGCAGCGGAGCTGCCGGGTTGCGAGTCATGGCACTGGCGGTGGTTGCTGGTGGAGCAGTCAGAGTGTCCAGGCGAGAATTGACATTCCGCAGGTAACCCAGGATGGACTCCTGTTGGGACCTCTGACGGGACAGTTCATGACAGAGGTCCGAGAGCGAGGGAGCTTGGGTGCCACCGGGTTCCATGGCCCGAACAAACTGTAACGGGTCTGGTAGGCGGAACCTTTGAGCTACTATACAAGGGGGCGGTCCTTGCAAGGGAGCGGGTGGCGACCAGGGAAGACGGGCAGGCAGTCACAGCAGGTGACCGGGACAGTCTCTGGGTGAACGGGCAGGAGGTCACGGCAAGTGACCGGGGCAGTCTCTGGGTAAAGGGTAGGTACGACCTGTGATGGCTGAACCTCCAGGTAGGCTAGCAGGCAGATGGAAGATGTGTGCTCCCAGGTGAGCAAGCGAGAGTCTCTGGAATAGCAGGTGGTCACAGCACGTGACGGCAGAGCCTCCAGGTAGGCAAGCAGGCAGGTAGCGGAGGAGCGCTCCCAGGTGAGCGGGCAAGAGTCTCTGGAAAAGCAGGTGGTCACAGCACGTGACGGCGGAGCCTCCAGGTAGGCAAGCAGGCAGGTAGCAGAGGCGCGCTCCCAGGTGAGCGGGCAAGAGTCTCGGGAATAGCAGGTGGTCACAGCACGTGACGGCGGAGCCTCCAGGTAGGCAAGCAGGCAGGTAGCAGAGGAGCGCTCCCAGGTGAGCGGGCAAGCTGGTCCATAGACAGACTGACAGGAGTAGGAAGGCAGACCGTCGGACCTCAGGCTAGCAAGCAGGTAGCAGGAATATCAGGCAGGAAACAGACAGCAAACCGGCAGGACTCTGGCAGGAATCAGGCAGGTAACTGGCAGGTAACTGTCAATGGGACCTGAGGGCTGAAGCAGAGTAGTGAACAGTGCAACAACATTGCTCGGGCACCTCCATTTTGGCGTAGGTGCCTTATATATGGTGAAGTCCTCCGGTCATTGGCCGGGGACTCCTTAGGACGGCGCGCGCGGCCCCTTTAAGAGGGAGGGAGCGCGCGCGCGCGCGCCCTAAGCACAGTGGCCGGGAAGGAGAGCGCGCTGCCAGCAGAGCGGGAGGAGGACGCCGGGCTCGGAGCAGAGAGGTGAGGGGAACAGCGTCCCTGCTTAGCAGAGGGCAGGGACGCCGACGCTACAGATACAACAGGAGAATCCCAGCATACATTGCAAACTTAAAGTAGAACGCACACATTAAATTACCAGCAGATGGTGCTGTTACCAAACAATACAAACAGAGTTCAATACATACAAAGTATGGCTGCTGTAGATGTATTAAACATAAAGCACGACTAAACATTACGAACAGCAGATTCCCTGTGTCAGGACAGGACAGTTTCCATTGCTCATGTACACCAGATGTTCTAAGCGGCCCAACTCAACAAAATCGGAAAACTGAAGGGGTACCATTGCAGCTTGGGGCCTACTGAAGGTCCACATGACTGCCAATTTGGTAATCCTGTAAAGCTCGGCCACAGGCTAAGCTTTACAGGAGATCAAAATTTTCACTATATTATAATACAATGCCATACTTTTTTAAGGTTAAAGAAATTTTGTTAGGATAGGATTTAATCAATATATATATGTATATATATATATATATATATATATATATATATATATATATATATATATATATACACACACACACTATATATATATATACAATTTCTTTTTTTTTTTATTTATTTATTTTTTATTTATATATTAAAAAGAAGGTAATTTTTAAAGTTACATAGGTACATACTGTAGGTTGAAGAAGATCTAGGTCCATCAAGTTCAACCTTTCACTCCCAATTATATATTTTTGTCACTAAATTATCTTTAACCTACAACATTACAGTATGTTTACTGAGGAAATCATCCTGCCTGTTTGTAATAGTTACATAGTGTATAGGCTGAAAAAAAGCCTATCTAGGTTAAAAAAAAAGACCTTAACTTACTACTTAAAAATGGAGGACAAATGATCAAGCAAAATGACCAGAGTTCATATAAAAATGACCAAATTGTGATGATCAAACAACAACGCCAGAATATCTTTAAAATAGCTAGTCTTGTGGGATGTTCCTGTCATTTATAATTGTTAAGGAAGAACCAAAGTGATCCAACAAATGCAAAAAGTAAATCAGCAACATAATCATGGGTTCAAAGGGTTCATTAATATACAGTACAGACCAAAAGTTTGGACACACCTCATTTAAATATTTTTCTGTATTTTCTTGACTATGAAAATTGTACATTCACACTGAAGGCATCAAAACTATGAATTAACACATGTGGAATTATATACAAAACAAAAAAGTGTGAAACAACTGAAAATATGTCTTATATTCTAGGTTCTTCAAAGTAGCCACCTTTTGCTTTGATGACTGCTTTGCACACTCTTGGCATTCTCTTGATGAGCTTCAAGAGGTAGTCACCGGAAATGGTCTTCTAACAATCTTGAAGGAGTTCCCAGAGATGCTTAGCACTTGTTGGCCCTTTTGCCTTCACTCTGCGGTCCAGCTCACCCCAAACCATCTCGATTGGGTTCAGGTCTGGTGACTGTGGAGGCCAGGTCATTTGGCGTAGCACCCCAACACTCTCCTGCTTGGTCAAATAGCCCTTACACAGTCTGGACGTGTGTTTGGGGTCATTGTCCAGTTGAAAAATAAATGATGGTCCAACTAAACGCAAACCGGATGGAATAGCATGCCGCTGCAAGATGCTGTAGTAGCCATGCTGGTTCAGTATGCCTTCAATTTTGAATAAATCCCCAACAGTGTCACCAGCAAAGCACCCCCACACCATTACAAGAGTGTGCAAAGCAGTCATCAAAGCAAAAGGTGGCTACTTTGAAGAACCTAGAATATAAGACATATTTTCAGTTGTTTCACACTTTTTTGTTAAGTATATAATTCCACATGTGTTAATTCATAGTTTTGGTGCCTTCAGTGTGAATGTACAATTTTCATAGTCACGACAATACAGAAAAATCTTTAAATGAGAAGGTGTGTCCAAACTTTTGGTCTGTACTGTACATGGAAAATAAAGGTTATCCTGTCTGCTTTGATTCTCATAATGCTAGAGATGATTGAATTGATCCGCTACTAATCAAGTTTGACTTAAATATTCTGAAAGTTGCAGGTCCTAGTAAATGCTAACAATTTGTGATTCGATTCAAGTGGATCGCAAAATAAATGCCAGGTGGAATTTCACACCTTACTGAAGAGAGTATGGGCTCACAGGATTTCAGGGGTATACATGCAGATAGGGTTAAAAAGGCCTAAATTAGAGTGTAGTGTACTACCCCAGAACTGAGAACAAAAACAAGAAAAAAGGCTGAAAATGAGTGTTTCTGAGGAGGGAGGAGAGGAAAAAAAACACGCACACAGAATAGATATTTTGAATGTGGACAACATTGTTATCAGCCTGCTTCTCCCAGGTCCGGACATCCTAATCAGGTGTCGAATAGTATGACAGCTGAAAAAAACAAACAAAAAAAGGGAGTGCCAGCCATCGAGCATGGTAAGTCTACATGGGGAGAAGTTCCACTTACTTCGTAAGAAGGAAAAAGATTCCTATCCCCCCTTCTTCCAGGTCAGGCTCTCCTCCTTGCACACTGAGCAATGCAATAGACATTAAACCATATATTAGAGTGATTGCCAATTCAGCCAGAGACTCGCAGAAAAAATGTAATAGATAAAAATACTTTTACAACTCAATAACAAACAAATATAACCAAATCTATCGGTTTCAGGTTTCTCCTTAATCAGCATCCTGAAACCAGTAGATTTGGCTCTGTTTGTTTATTTGTTATTGAATTGTAAAAGGCTTCTTTTCCTTTTTTTTATTAATTTTTAGAAAAACTGGCTCATTTAAATTTTTGCATATATTTTTTACTAGTCCATCTATTGCATCTTCTTGTTCATGCATGTACATACGTAGCAACATAGCTTCATATTGTTGCATATACAAAATATCTAACACTATACACTATATATACATACAGTTAGGTCCATATATATTTGGACAGAGACAACATTTTTCTAATTTTAGTTATAGACATTACCACTAGAGATGAGCGTTGTTCTACTCGAACTGTTCGCCAATCTCAAATTCGAGCTGTTTTGGGCGGTGTTCGAGCCGTTCGGCGAACACGAACAATTTGAGAAAAATTCGGCTGTTCGAGGTTATGTTCGATAACTGTTCGTGCACCAAAATCATAACTGGATTTTTTCTCAGTAATGATGAAAATTAATGTTAACACGCAGTTTGAGTGTACAGCGGGGTGGGGGGAGGGGCAGGGGATGGATCTCTGCAGGAACAATGAAGATCTCCATTTTTTTTTCTCTTTCCTGCATTTGCAGTGGGGAGGTGCAATCTGTCAGCCTATCAGCAGCGCACACACGGAGCGAAGTGCTTTTTTTCACACAAGCAAGGGCATGTGTCATTGGCAGTGTATGTCACATGTCCTTGCCCTATAAGACCAAGCCATTTTCCCCGTCGCCACCATTTTCTCACTGCTGCAGCTGCGTGTTAGACGGCACCGCTGTTGCTGTGTGCGCTATACCTTGTTAATTTCAAGCCAATTTTCGCACAAATCTACAGATAGCTTGGGAGTAGGGAATAGTTGTGATTGCAGTCCTTTTAAGGACTAGGTTACAGCATTTCCTACGACTTTTATCAGGCAGGTCTGTGCTCTTAAATAGATAGATTGTGGGAGTAAAGACTAATTGTAATTGGAGTCCTTTTCAGGACTAGGTTACATCAGTTCCTATCAGTTTTTGCCAGGCAGGTCTGTGCCAGTGCTGTGCAAGTTTTTTTCACAGCATTTGGCTGAATCTAGCAAAGCTAATCCTTTTTGGCCTATTGCAGAGTGTGTTAGTCAGTGGAGAAGCCTATCTGTGTTGCAAGATATACAACCTGTGTATAGAATACCAATTTTTTTACTGCATCTAGTGAAGTAAAATCTTTTGGGCATAGCATCATTCTATTAGTCCATCTATACTGACCTCCATCAGGTTGCAAATTGAATATAATTTTTTTCTGCATCTAGCTCTGAAAAAATATTGGGCTTCTAGCTGTGTGTGGGACTTGTTCTATTAATCCATCTATACAGACCTCCATCAGGTTGCAAACTGAATATATTTTTTTCTACATCTACCTCTGAAAAAATATTGGGCTTCTAGCTGTGTGTGGGACTTGTTCTATTAATCCATCTATACAGACCTCCATCAGGTTGCAAACTGAATATATTTTTTTCTGCATCTACCTCTGAAAAAATATTGGGCTTCTAGCTGTGTGTGGGACTTGTTCTATTAATCCATCTATACAGACCTCCATCAGGTTGCAAACTGAATATATTTTTTTCTGCATCTACCTCTGAAAAAATATTGGGCTTCTAGCTGTGTGTGGGACTTGTTCTATTAATCCATCTATACAGACCTCCATCAGGTTGCAAACTGAATATATTTTTTTCTGCATCTACCTCTGAAAAAATATTGGGCTTCTAGCTGTGTGTGTGACTTGTTGTATTAGTCCATCTATACTGACCTCCATCAGGTTGCAAACTGAATATATTTTTTTCTGCATCTACCTCTGAAAAAATATTGGGCTTCTAGCTGTGTGTGGGACTTGTTGTATTAGTCCATCTATACTGACCTCCATCAGGTTGCAAACTGAATATATTTTTTTCTGCATCTACCTCTGAAAAAATATTGGGCTTCTAGCTGTGTGTGGGACTTGTTCTATTAATCCATCTATACAGACCTCCATCAGGTTGCAAACTGAATATATTTTTTTCTGCATCTACCTCTGAAAAAATATTGGGCTTCTAGCTGTGTGTGGGACTTGTTCTATTAATCCATCTATAAAGACCTCCATCAGGTTGCAAACTGAATATATTTTTTTCTGCATCTACCTCTGAAAAAATATTGGGCTTCTAGCTGTGTGTGGGACTTGTTCTATTAATCCATCTATACAGACCTCCATCAGGTTGCAAACTGAATATATTTTTTTCTGCATCTACCTCTGAAAAAATATTGGGCTTCTAGCTGTGTGTGGGACTTGTTGTATTAGTCCATCTATACTGACCTCTATCAGGTTGCAAACTGAATATATTTTTTTCTGCATCTACCTCTGAAAAAATATTGGGCTTCTAGCTGTGTGTGGGACTTGTTCTATTAATCCATCTATATAGACCTCCATCAGGTTGCAAATTGAATATAATTTTTTTCTGCATCTAACCCAGCCAATAGTTTTGGCCTAATACCACAGTTTGGCCACTCAGCTCTGCTCGGTTCCCATCCATTGTTTTTTTGTGCAAACTCCTCCAGAGTTGTGAATTAGTTAACCACCAAAATGAGTGGAAAAAGGCCTGCTGCTGGTGGAAAGGGGAATAGGCGTGTTGGGAAGGGGAAAAAAGGTTGTGTCCGTGGGGTAGGTGTTAAAGCAACAGTAACATCTGCAGAAGAAAGACCATCTTCCAGCCAAACTAAAATGTCTACTTCTTTTAGCGGACAATGTGATAAGATCCCTTTCTTACGGCCACGCCAATCGCTACAAATTCCAGATGAGGCACAAAAACAGCAGGTGCTTCAACGGATATCAAGTGCTCCTTTAAGTGGGCTCTCCTCCACATCAACTTCAACATCACAAATACCCCAGTCCTCAGAGGTGTCACCCCAATCGCACTTGCTTCCTCACAGCTCCCAAATCTCCAGCTGCCCGTCTGAGTATGAGGTAGAACAGATGGTTGAGTCTGCAGAGCTGTTTACTCATACTATAGCCTGGGAATCAGAGGTCGACTCCAGCGCTTCTGTGAATCCAGACGAGGAAATGATCTGCACTGATGCCCAGAATCTTTATGAGTCGGATCCAGGACCAGACGCAGAAGGTTCTGACCATAATGTAGACCCTCATTCCCAAACTGTAACTCCTGTTGGTGGAGACAATGAGGAAGACGATGATAAGACTCAAATACCTGATTGGAGCGACAACTTTGGTTTTTTATCAGGGCAGGAACAGGTTGGCTCGGAGGACGACGGGTGTGATAACGCACAGGGTGATGATGATGAGATTGGAGATCCCACTTACTGTCACTTACTGTCAACCCACAGTCAGCCAAGAGATGAGGTCAGCAGAGGAGGTGGAGGAAGATGCTAGTGACGACGAGGTCAGGTTGCGCCTTCCTGGACAGAGACATAGTACTGGAAGCACGTCAAAAACTGCATCCTCAAACACAACTCTGCCTCTCACCACAAGTCGTGGTGGCTCTTCAGGTCGCATGGGTGCTAAGCCTTGCATAGCCTGGGCATTTTTTCAGATCGATAAAGATGACCCAACTCGTGTTATCTGTAACATTTGTCAGCAAAAGCTAAGTAGAGGCCAAAAAATACATAGTTTGAGTACTTCATGCATGAACCGGCACATGGACATGAAGCATAAGTTGCAGTGGGAAGCTCAGTGTGCTACAATGCGGCCTAGCCGGCCGGGCCAACCACCGTCTGCCATATCTTGTGCATCCGCGGCCTCTTCATCCTCTGTGACTGGGGGGACAGCAGTCACACCTGTTTTGGGGCGCAGACCTGCCACCTCTTTACCCGCAACAGCCAGCGTGATTGGCAGGTCATCATTTTCTTTGGAGGTGGTAACACCAGCTGGTGTTGAGCGCTGTCCGACATCGATAGCACCACCTTTGGATCAAGGCAACCTAACATGTCCGCCTGCATCTTCCTCACAGACCGGCAGTTTGCCGGGGACACCCTTATCAACCCCGTCTAAGCACAATAGCCAGCCCTCGGTCCCTCAGATGTGGACAAGTAAAAGACCATTTCCTCCTAGCCATGAGAAAGCTAAGAGGTTGAATTTCACCATCTGCAAGTTCTTGGCTACAGAAATGCTGCCTTTCCGCCTGGTGGACACAGAGGATTTTCGAGACCTTATGTCCGTCGCAGTGCCCCAGTACCAGATGCCCAGTCGGCACTACTTCTCAAAGAAAGGTGTGCCTGCGCTCCACCAGCATGTCGCACACAACATCACCGCTTCTTTGAGAAACTCTGTGTGTGACAGGGTGCATTTCACCACAGACACTTGGACGAGTAGGCATGGACAGGGGCGTTACATGTCGCTGACTGGGCACTGGGTAACTATGGTGACAGCAGGACAAGGGGCTGCTGTCCAAGTCTTGCCGTCCCCACGAGTTGTGCGTCAATCCTCTTTATGTCAAATTTCTTCCACTGCTTCTGCCTCCTCAACCTCCTCTCGGTCTTCCACCTGCACCCAAAGCCTGTCTGGTCATGCCACAAGCTTTCTAACTGCGCAGAAGGGATCCTGCACACCTCCTTACTATGCTGGCAGTAGGGCTCAACGTCATCAGGCGGTTTTTACATTGAAATGTCTGGGAAATGTGAGTCACACAGCTGAGGAGTTGTGGTCAGCTCTGGAGAACCAATTTCATGAATGGTTGTCTCCACTGGACCTGAAACCAGGGAAGGCCGTGTGCGACAATGCTGCAAACCTGGGTGCGGCCCTTCGCCGGGGCAATGTCACACACGTGCCTTGTATGGCTCACGTGTTGAACCTGGTTGTCCAGCAATTTTTAGCCCACTATCCCAGACTAGATGGCCTTCTGCAGAGGGCACGGTCGCTGTGTGCTCACTTCCGCCGTTCGCATCCCGCAGCTCAGCGACTTACATCTCTACAGAAGTCGTTGGGCCTGCCACTTCACCGGCTAAAATGCAATGTGCCTACCCGGTGGAATTCAACTCTGCACATGTTGCAGCGACTGTGGCAGCACCGACAAGCCCTGGTGCAATACGTTCTGACGTATAGCCTGGGCCAACGAGATTCAGAGGTGGGGCAAATCACGCTGGAGGAGTGGTCTCAGATCAGGGACCTATGCACCCTTCTGCACAGTTTTGAAATGGCGACGAAGATGTTTAGTGCTGACGATGCCATTATCAGCATGACTATTCCGGTGATTTACATGCTGGAGCACATGTTAAACAGAATTCGGAGTCAGGTGGTGGCACAAAAGGAGGTGGAGGAAGTAGAGGAGGAGGAGTTGTATGCGGAAGGGCTAACATCTGCAAGGTCCAGACGGTCGGCAGCACCAAGGCGGCAGGCATGTGAGGGTGGGGGAGATGGTTTTACCAGGGCGCATGGTAGCAGCCAAACTAGTGAGGAAGGTGCAGGAGCCCAGGAAGAAGTGGAGGACGAACTGATGGAAGACTCATCAGATGAGGGAGACCTTGATCACATTTCTGTTGTGCGAGGTTGGGGGGAGAGGACAGAGGAAGGAAGCATGATTGTTACCTCGCCACCAACACAACAGGGACTTGGTGCTCCTGGATGCGCAACACACATGAGTGCCTTCTTGCTGCACTACCTGCAACATGACCCTCGAATTGTGAGAATTAGAAATAATCCTGACTACTGGGTTGCCACACTGTTAGATCCCCGGTACAAAAGTAAATTTGCCGAAATTATTCCTGCCATAGAAAGGGATGCACGCATGCAGGAGTATCAGCAGAGACTGTTGCAGAATCTTACATGTGCTTTTCCACAAAATACCAGTGGTGCACGTAGTGAATCTCACAGTTCCAACTTGCCAACCGTGGGACCGTCAAGTGTTCAGCACTCAAACCGTAACAGAACCACAGTATCTGCTGGTAACATCAATTTTGCGGAATCATTTCACCACTTTTTTAGCCCATCCTTTGCAAGGCCACAGGAGACAAGAAGTCTGACACATAGTCAACGCCTAGAGACGATGGTACAGGAGTATCTCCAAGTAAACATTGAAGCCACGACTGTGTCACTGGACCCTTGCTCTTTTTGGGCTTACAATCTGGATAAATGGCCGGAGCTAGCCACTTACGCCTTGGAGATCTTGTCATGCCCCGCAGCCAGCGTTCTGTCTGAACGTGTGTTCAGCGCTGCTGGTGGTGTGCTGACAGATAAGCGCACGCGGCTCTCCACTGATAATGTAGCCAGACTCACGTTCATAAAGATGAACAAATCATGGATCCGAAACGACTTTTCTACCCCTGTGTCATCCTGGGGAGAGTAAAAGCTTGATGATTGGTTAAAATCACCCTACCAACCGTTTTAAGCTTTCAAATTACTAATCATGTTTATCTGTATCTTGGCTGGAAAATAATTTGGGCTTTGTAGCAGTGTGCAGCACTGATCCTATTAGGCCATCTATACTAAAGCTTCACCAGATTTAAAATTAATAATAATTTTTAGCTGCATCTAGCCCGGAAAATAATTTTGGGGCTCCGAGATGCGCAAGACACATAAGTGCCTTCTTGCTGCACTACCTGCAGCATGACCCTCATATTGTCAGAATTCGAAGTAATCATGACTACTGGGTTGCCACACTCTTAGATCCCCCAAACTTTTCGATCAACCTTTTCATTTTAATAAAGACCAAAAAAATGGTCAATTTTGAAATTATAAGCATTAGCAGGTTGTTAGAAACTGAAATCAAACAGTTTTCAACTCAAAACTTTATTCTAGGTGATGTTACATTTTCACATATTACCCCTTGTTCGAAAGGAGCTTCTGAACTCTCTCGTCCATTGAATTTGTCAGGTTTTGGATGGTTTCTGCTTCAATTGTTTTGCATGAGGACAGAATACCCTCCCAGAGCTGTTGCTTAGATGTGAACTGCCTCCCGCCATCATAGACACTCCTTTTAATGATGCTCCAAAGGTTCTGAATGGGGTACAGGTCAGGGGAGCATGGGGGTCACACCATAAGTTTGTCCCCTTTTATGCTCATATCAGCCAGAGATGCAGATGTTTTATGTGCAGCATGAGATGGTGCATTATCATGCAGAAAAATGATCTTGCTGTGAAATACACGGTTCTTCTTCTTGAACCATGGCAGGAAGTGCTGTTTGAGAAAATCCACATACATTATGGAGTTCATCTTTAGCGCCTTCAGGGATCCTAAAGGGGCCGACAATCTCTCTCCCCATGATTCCAGCCCAAAACATTACTCCACCTCCTCCTTGTTGGCGCTGTAGCCGTGTTTGCGTGGGGTGTCCATCAACCAGCCATCCTCCACTCCATCCATCTGAACCATCGAGCGCTGCACGGCACTCATCCGTGAACAAAACAGTTTTGAAGTCTTCATGTAATGTTTGGCCCACTGGAGCCGTTTCTGCTTGTGTGAAGTGGATAGAGGAGGTCGACAGGATGGCGTATGCACAGCTGCAAACCTCTGAAGGACCCTGCATCTTGTTGTTCGGGGGACGTTGGAGGCACAAGCAGCTTCAAAAACTTGTCTGCTGCTATGACAAGGCTTTTTTGCCGCTGCTCTTTCAACCTGACGTAATTGCCTGTAGGAAAGAGTCCTCAATTTGCCCTTATCAGCACGCACACGTGTGTACTGTGAATCAGCTACATACTTCTTGATTGCCAAGACACTTCATCCTGATCATCGCACAATGTTGATTGTAGTCATGCCTTGACCTAAACACTCCACAATTTGTTGCTTCTCAGCAGCCGACACATCCTTTTTCTTTCCCATTTTGGCAGAAAATGTAGGCTGCTTAATAATGTGAGACAGCCTTCTTAAGTAGTCTTGCCTTTCATTGGACCCACCTGCCAAACTAATTAGCACAGGTGTCTGCAATTGCTTACAGTGATATAAAGAGCCCTGACACACATCACCATCAATGAGTTTAACTGACAAACAAACAAATTCTTCCCTTATCACTCCTAAACACTTTTTGCATAATAATTTGGAACGCAGTGTACATGTGCTTTTCCACAAAACACCAGTGGTTCACGTAGTGAATCTTACAGTTCTAACTTGCCAACCGTGGTCTGTATGGAGCTGTTCAATAAAGGGCCCAAAATTAAGATAACATAGATGGGAGAGGTCTCTATGAATAGGAATTCCTAAGTATTTGATACCCTGTGAGGGCCAGGCAAAGGGAAAGTTGGACTGGATGGAATCCTATATGGATTTGGGGAGGGAGACATCGAGGGCCTCAGACTTCGCTGCATTGATTTTAAAATTTGACCATGTAACAAAGTGATCTATTTCAGCCATAACAGCATGGATGGATATATGTGATTGAGTGATATATACTAGGACATCATCAGCAAATAGAGAGCACTTGTACTCGGTGCCTCCCACCTCAATCCACCTAATATTGGGGTTATGGTGAATTGATGAGAGCAGGTGCTCCGTCACTAGGATGTATAAGAGAGGGGACAGAGGACATCCCTGCCTTGTCCCATTGGTGATTGTGAAAGGTGATGAAAATGTTCTGATGCACCCCCTGGGCCTTGGGACACCCGGAGCCGGACCCTTTTTGGTGGATGCTGGTGGTTGTAGTCTTCGTGGCGGCGACCCGGTTCCGTGGCTCAGGGTGGTCAAACCAGTGGCGGAACTATTTATGTGGTTTTGATGTTTAAATGTCCGACTACGCCACCCGTGGATTGCGGTCAGAGTGAACCGCCGCTGCAGGGCAGTCCGCTGAGGCTGGTGTTGTGGGTGCAGCAGAGCGTAGCATAACTCCCCACAGGAGGAGTATAGCCTCAGGGCAGTGTATGCGGAGGATGGGGGTGATGGTGCAGGGCAGCAGCAGTAATGACACGGAGTCAGTGATGCAGTCCAGGGCCTTTACTCACAGTTCTTATTATCCAGACCACGTCTGCAGGTAACGGCTGCCCACGTCGTACTGTGCTCACCAGGTGAGGGGCTCAGACAACTCCCAGATAACTTTGGAGCGCTTCACAGGACCCCCTTTGTGTGTCCTTTGTCTGGCCTTTCTTACCAACCCTTCTGTCCGGCTGCCTTGGGCCTCCTCTTGGTAAACTTGGCGCCAGTTTCCCTGACCCTATGTGGTGCCTTCCTAGCGGGTGTAGCGAGGGGCTGCGCCACATAAAATGTCACAGCCTCCGGTTTCTAGCTGAGGGTCGTTTCCTGCCTCCACTAGTTTCGGGGACCGGTCTCCCCCTTTGGCCTGACCCCTCCACGCAGGTGGATTCAGGCGTGCGGTGGCGACTCGCCCGTCCGCACCCCTGGGATCCCTTCATTCCTCGTTCCTGGAGCCTTCTCCGCTCCTCTTCCTTCCTTCTCCCTCTTCCAGGCCTGGGCCTCTGTTACTAGGCCCGCCTCCGGAGCAGAGCTCATGCAGAGCCCCTGCTCCCTGCCACTTCTGCTCAGACTTCTCTGCACTGAACTAAGATGGTGCCCACCTTTTATACTCCCTTCTCAATGCACCCAGGAACTGCTTCCTCCCTGCTCCTGCACTACAGGGTTCCCCTTCCTCAGTGTTCCCTCCCCCCACTCCAGCCAGGGACAGGGACTGTCGTGCCCATCTCAGAGGCATATTGGTCGCCCTGCCCCACGGCAATGTGGTGTAATGCATGCAGGTGTCGGGTCCTGATCCACACTCCATCCTTACCTGAGAGTGAGATATCACACCTCTGGGTGAGGTGCAATACCTCTGTAGCAACCGAGCCCTCAGGGTGCTACAGTTCCATTTATCTTCAGCCTAGGTGACGTATTGTGATACAGGGCCGTGATTTTGGCTATAAAAGGGTCCCCTAGACCCCTACCCCAAGCTTTTTAAGAGAATCATATATGGCGTGCCAGGAGACTCTATGGAATGCTTTCTCAGCATCCAACGAGAGTATCTAATTACAAATTTTTAACTGCATCTAGCCCAGGAAATACTTTGTGCCTAGTAGCAGTGTCTGCTAGTCAGCGGATTATCCCGGCTGTTAAGCAAGCTACACCACCTGTAGTTTAGACACTTAATTTTTTCAAAGGAAATGCTTCGGGACCATGGGATACTCAGTGAAGAGCATCAGGAGGCACCCCAAGGCATAAGGGCTGGGACTGGCAGTAGGATGCCTTGCGGTGGACAGCCGAGCTCGATCCTTATAAAAGCTTTTTAACTGCAGCAGCTTTAGTGGACGCTACTGGAGCTGGAATTACGCGGCTGCTGGCATGAGACTTGCCCTCCAATAGATCCTTGTAAATGGATTTAAAGTGTATTCATTCAAATTAGAGAGACAATTTAAATTAAAAAGCTTAGAGCTGCCTCCACCACAGGGGGGCTCGCTCGACCCACCAGCAGACAGGCACCAGTATTGGGAGAGGGGGGCTGGCCATCAGGGTTCACCGCGGCTCTGGCACAAACCCGGCGACACGGAGGTGGCACGGGCAGGAGCGGACTGGTCGTGTCGGCTTCTCACTTTTTGGATTTTAGAAGGGCATGACATGCCTATATCTGTGTCTCCCCCTCCTTTTACTCCTCCACCTCTTTTATTTTCGCATGACTATATGTACTTGTCACTTTTCCATGTGTTAGTTATGTCTTCTGAGCAGTTTGTCAGCTTTTGGACACCTTTGAAGGTGTTTTCTATGTGTTTCTATGTGTTTTTGTTTGCCTGCCATTGGTTTTAACGGTGTTCGAAGGTGTTCGACGAACAGTTCAGCGAACACACGGGTGTTCGACGAACCGAACCGAACTCGAACACTACGGGGGTGGCTCAACACTAATTACCACAATGAAGTTTAAACAAAACAATTCAGATGCAGTTGAAGTTCAGACTTTCAGCTTTCATTTGAGGGTATCCACATTAAAATTGGATGAAGGGTTTAGGAGTTTTAGCTCCTTAACATGTGCCACCCTGTTTTTAAAGGGCCCAAAAGTAATTGGACAGATTAAATAATTGTAAACCAAATGTTAATTTCTAGTACTTGGTTGAAAACCCTTTGTTGGCAATGACTGCCTGAAGTCTTGAACTCATGGACATTACCAGACACTGTGTTTCCTCATTTTTGATGCTCTGTAAGGCCTTCACTGCGGTGGTTTTCAGTTGCTGTTTTTTTGTGGGCCTTTCTGTCTGAAGTTTAGTCTTTCACAAGTGAAATGCATGCTCAATTTGGTTGAGATCAGGTGACTGACTTGGCCATTCAGAATATTCCACTTCTTTGCTTTAATAAACTCCTGGGTTGCTTTGGATCATTGTCCATCTGTAGTATGAAATGATGACCAATCAGTTTGGCAGCATTTGGCTGGATCTGAGCACACAGTATGGCTCTGAATACATCAGAATTCATTCGGCTGCTTCTGTCCAGTGTCACATCATCAATAAACACTAGTGACCCAGTGCCACTGGCAGCCATGCATGCCCAAGCCATCACACTGCCTCCGCCGTGTTTTACAGATGATGAGGTATGCTTTGGATCATGAGCTGTACCACGCCTTCGCCATACTTTTCTCTTTCCATCATTCTGGTAGAGGTTGATCTTGGTTTCATCTGTTCAAAGAATGTTCTTCCAGAACTGTGCTGGCCTTTTTAGATGTTTTTTAGCAAAGTCCAGTCTAGCCTTTTTATTCTTGATACTTATGAGTGGCTTGCACCATGCAGTGAACCCTCTGTATTTACTTTCATGCAGTCTTCTCTTTATGGTAGATTTGGATATTGATACGCCTACCTCCTGGAGAGTGATGTTCACTTGGTTGGCTGTTGTGAAGGGGTTTCTCATCACCATGGAGATTATTCTGCGATCATCCATCACTGTTGTCTTCCGTGGGAGCCCAGGTCTGTTTGCATTGATGAGTTCACCAGTGCTTTCTTTCTTTATCAGGATGTACCAAACTGTAGATTTTGCCACTCCTAACATTGTAGCAATTTCTCGGAGTTTTTTTTTTCTGTTTTTGCAGCTTAAGGATGGCTTGTTTCACTTGCATGGAGAGCTCCTTTGACCGCATGTTTACTTCACAGCAAAACCTTCCAAATGCAAGCACCACAAATCAACTCCTGGCCTTTTATCTGCTTAATTGAGAATGACATAACGAAGGGATTGCCCACACCTGTCCATGAAATAGCCTTGCAGTCAATTGTCCAATTACTTTTGGTCCCTTTAAAAACAGGGTGGCACATGGTAAGGAGCTGAAACTCCTAAACCCTTCATCCAATTTTAATGTGGATAGCCTCAAATGAAAGCTGAAAGTCTGAACTTCAACTGCATCTGAATTATTTTGTTTAAAATTCATTGTGGTAATGTCTAGAACCAAAATTAGAAAAATGTTGTCTCTGTCCAAATATATATGGACCTAACTGTATGTAAAATATACAGTGCTCAACATAAATGAGTAACCAACAATGCGAAAAAGCACAACACGAGTAGGCAGTTAGTGACGAAGTAAGATCCCATTCTGTAATACTTGAACTATAAAGCTTTGCACTTGGATGCAATGAAAATTTGAACATTATTAGGTAACAGTAATCCAAAAAAGCAGACATTTCACTCTATAAACAGGCCTTCATCAGTACACAGAGAGGTATTTTCAAAAATGAAAAATAGGTAAGTATATAGAAATGGGAAAAAGAGGAAGGTGATCCAGCTTCTGATCCCTGAATCAAGATGGTGCAAATAAAATTATGAAGTCTTAATTTAAAAAAATTTAAAATTTCCAAACATCAAGAATTAGGACAAAAAACATCAAAAATTCTCCATATGGTGATATGGTAGGGGGGGACATAGGACAAAAAAAAATTAGAAGAACTAGACGCGTTTCGAAACCAAGAGCGTTCTTAAACTTTGTTTAAACATAATGCTGACAAAAGGAAGGAACTTTTATAGGGTGCGTAATTAGTGATTAATTACTGGAGGTTAAATGTGAAAAACCTGTTGAAAGGATGATGTGTGATGAATGAACAACGCACAAAAAAACATGCAGAAAAACATCAAATGCAATTAAAAACAGAAGTAAGTTAGTAATGCAGCATGATCTGCCTTCTGAGGTTCAAACCCAGTGGTACCCTGGTGTTTAAGGAAACAATGTAATATGCTTCTCTGTTGTGGAGTGTTTTTTCGATGTCACCACCTCTTATATGTTTTGGAATGAATTCTATGGCATAAACTACAAAGCTGATAACTTGTCTGTTATGGCAGTTAATCAAGTGTTTAGATGCATTAGAGGTATTGTGCTTTGATGGACTGACAATATCATAGAGGTGTTCTCTGATCCTAAATTTTAATTTTCTGATGGTGGAACCCACATTTAAGATGGCAATATGTACACTCAATAATATAAATAAAATAGTCTTGCAATTCATAAAAAAAATTATATTATATGTTTTGCTGTTATCATTGCTTGAGAAAGAATGTTATATTAACAGCGTGGGTACAGGTTTTACATGGAGTTTGACCGCATTTATAGAAACCACTAATAGATAGCCAATTGTTTGGCTGGTTAATAGTAGTATTTTTATTGAATGGATTGGGATACAATTTATTGCCTATCTTAGGTGCTTTCTGAGGGACAATTCTTATGCCAACTTTGAGTATAGGGTCCAAAGTGTCATTTTCCCTCAAAATATGAAGATTACGTTTGACTATGTTAGAAATGGCTGGAAAAAACATACTATATGTTAATACTAGAGTCAGATTATTATTAGTAATTTTAGAGGTATTATTTTTAGTTTTATTTAATAAAGAGTCTCTAGATTTTGAATCTACAATTTTTGTGGCACAGGAGAGAGACCAGGATGGGTAGTGTGTATTCATTAGTATACGTTTGACAATCAGAGATTCATCTTTAAAAGAAGTAGTACTGTTAAAATTTATTTTTGTCCTTGTTAGTTCCCCCACTGGGATTGCCTTGGTGGTATGTGGTGGGTGGAATCTGTGGACATGCAAAATAGTATTACCAAAATTTGGTTTTCTGTATGTTCTGGTTACTATTGGCAACTCATGGTGACTAGTGTTGAGCGAGCACTAAAATGCTCGGGTGCTCGAAGCTTGGGCCGAGCTCACTGTGATACTCGGGTGCTCGACCCGAGCAACGAGCCCAATGTTAGTCTATGGGAGACCCGAACATTTTTGCGGCGGCTCCCCCGGCAGTCTGTAGAAAGCTTAAAAAGTGCCCAAAACGATAGTGACAGTGCTCAAATGACATGGGGACAGCATGGAGATCGCCCCTGGAAGCATTTCTGACCTCCAGGTCACTGCTGTCAACAACGTGGTCAGAGGTATTAAGCCACTTTTACAGGCTCACAATAAAATGTTCAAAAACGAAAGTGAAAGTGCTTTCCTGTGAAATATGTTAACCCCTTAACGACCATGGGTCTTTCTGTTCTTGTGTTTTCCTTTTTTGCTCCCCTTCTTCCCAGAGCTAGAACTTTTTTAATTTTCGTTCAATATGGCCATGTGAGGGCTTATTTTTTGTGGGACGAGTTGTACTTTTAAACACCATCACTGGTTTTACCATATCATGTGCTGGAAAATGGGAAAAAAATTCCAAGTGCAGTGAAACTGCAAAAAAAATGCAATTCCACAGTTGTTTTTTGGGTCCTTTTTTTACCACGTTCACAGATTGCTAAAACTGACCTGCCATCATTATTTTCCAGGTCGTTACGAGTTCATAGACACCAAACATGTATAGGTTCTTTTTTATTTAAGTGGTGAAAAAAAATCCAAAGCTTGCTAAAAAAAACAAAAAAATGATGCCATTTTCCGAGACCCTTAGCTTCTCCATTTTTCGGGATCTGGGGCCAGGTGAGGGCTTATTTTTTGCGTGCCGGGCTGACGTTTTTATTGATACCATTTTGGGGTAGATCCAATGTTTTGATCGCCCGTTATTGCATTTTATTGCAAAGTTGTACCGACCAAAAAAACGTAATTCTGGCGCTTAAAATTTTTTTCTCGTTACGCCGTTTACTGATTGTATTAATTCTTCTTTTATATTGATAGATCGGGCGATTCTGAACGCGGCAATACCAAATATGTGTATGTGGTTTTTTTTTTATATATATATATTTTATTTTGAATGGGGCGAAAGGGGGGTGACTTAAACTTTTATATATTTTTTATTTTTTTTATTTTTTTAAAAACTTTTTTTTTACACTACATGTTAACAGCAGCGGGTGAATTGCGATTCCAATAATCAGCTGACATGTGCTCACTTCAATGCGGGCTCACCGCCGGAGCCCCCGCTGAACCGGCCTTCCCGACCTCGTGCGTACTATTACTGACCAGGTCGGAAAGGGGTTAAGGAACATCCTTTCCAGGGTAATGACTTGTGTATAAGCTAAAATAAATAACCAAAAACAAAAATACTCCTCCACACCTTGGGCTATGTTCACAAGTAGCATTTTTTATGCATTTTTGCACATTTGTATTGCTTTCAACCGTGACAAATGCATTCACCGGGAAATGTCATTTTAACATTTTACAACCTTATCTGGCCATGTGCTGTGTGACATGCATACAGTGCTAAAAAGACATGTGAACAGCATGGGGAAGACCCCTGGAAGCATCTCTGACACCCAGGTCACTGCCTAAAAGTGTGCCCATCAGAAGTGATCCTTGCCGCATCAGAAGATGCAGACTTGCAACTATCCCCATGCAAGTCCTTGTCCCAGGGCAGTGTTCAATTGTACCTCCCCATAACTTGCAATACAAGTGCAAGTATGCAGCCTGCCACCCACCCACCCCCAGGCTGCAATACCATACTGCTAGCTTGCTTGCACTTGAAATTGGGCCTTTTAGGCATGTGGAGGTGGAATCTGGCCACCACGTCATGGCTGCATCAGTAGCCTGGTATTCATACTCAGTCCCCAGCCGCCCGGCGGCTGGGTGTCCACGCTTGGTCCTCAGCCGCCAGGGGGTGGCCGGGTGCCCACACAGTCCCCAGCCGCGTGGGTGTGGCCGGGTGTCCATAAACGTTCCCCAGCCGCCCCTATCTGTCCCGGTGCGCATTATACACAAGCGCGCATACCAAAACATTACCTGTGCCCTCCCCAGTGCATTTAGTGGGAAGGACAGCCTAACCACAAACACGTGGACAAGTGAATGTGGCCAGGAATGGTCCATCTCACTGACGCCTTCACACTGGGTTAATATTGTGGAAGCCGGGACACAGTTGGACACTGGGATGCAACACGTCCTCCAGACAGAGGATTGCGGGTCCTGGGTCAATCAGGCTTCAACACAAAGTTCCGAAGGTAGACAGCAGCAGTGGTCGGCCTCCTACACAACGAGTAAATTATTCATGATCATGAGTCCATCCACCTCCTTAGCTTTCTGTTCCTTGGAATGCAAGCGCATGTATGTAGTAGCAGCTAGGCCTGAGGTGGTCTGCGTTTTGGCGCATATTCTACCTCCTTCGAGGATTGCTGGATGTTTTCATGCTACTATCCCAGTTCTATGACTCCCGTTAAAACAAAGCTTCAGGTGATGAATGATGGATGAGGTGGTGGCAAAGGCGAAAGAGCAGGAGGAACAGGGACCATTCACATCAATATCAGGCCAGCCAACCACACATGTCTTGTAGGATATGTTTCTGTACCAAAAGGAGCAGTTCAGCTACACAGTTATAAGGCATACAGTGAATGCAATGCCTACCAAAAATTTCGAGGCACTCCAATGCCCCTTGGAAGTGACATGGAGGTCAGACGGACTTAACTAAACCGTTTTTTCCATTTATAGCAACTGGGTCTCCTGTACACTGTTGGCCTAAGCAGGGAATGGAAGGCTTTCCAAAAATTATTAGGCACTGCAATGCTCCTTGAAACAGACGTGGATTACAGCGTATTAAAAACCTTCTACGGTCTATGCATTGAAAAGCAAAAGCTGACAAAAATTAGGAGGAAATGCAATGCCCGTTGCAAGAGTCGTGGAGGTTAGAGGTAATTAAAAACAACATGTCAATGCCCCTTGGAAGAGCTCTGGAGTTCAGAGTGGTTTAACAAGACGGTTTTAATGCCCCTTAGAAGAAACGTGGAGTTCAGAGTGGTTTAACAAGACAGTTTTAATGCCCCTTGGAAGAGATGTGGAGGTCACAGTAGCTTAACAAGATGGTTTTAATGCCCCTTGGAAGAGACGTGGAATTCAGAGTGGTTTAACAAGACAGTTTCAATGCCCCTTGGAAGAGTGGTGGAGGTTACAGTGGAATAAAAAGACAATATCAATGCCCCTTGGAAGAGTGGTGGAGGTTACAGTGGGATAAAAAGACAATATCAACGCCCTGTGGAAGAGACGTGGCGGTCACAGTAGCTTAACAAGACGCTTTTAATGCCCCTTGGAAGAGTGGTGGAGGTCGCAGTGGAATAAAAAGACAATATTAACGACCCTTGGAAGAGACGTGGAGGTCACAGTAGCTTAACAAGACGATTTTAATGCCCCTTACAAGAGCCATGCAGTACAGAATATTAAAAACATTATTCCCATTATTGGGGAGTGGGTCTCCCATAGTCTTTGCCTATGCCTTCCAAGCAAAAGCTGCCTAAAATTAGGACAGAGGAACTTGCAATGCTGGCAACATGGACCACGGTCACCCTGGTGGTATAGTGGTCGTGGAGGCTGAGGATAAGGAGAAGAGTAAAAAACAGCCGAAATGAGGAAGCATATACCCATGTGTGGGTGTGAAGCGATGCATGGGAATACACCTCCCGAAATAACACAGTAGAATTGACTTTATGTTACTCTGCTGTCATTTGGTGGTGATGAGAAGTCTGGCCCAATCCAGCCCTTGTTCATTTTGATAAGGGTCAGCTTGTCAGCATTGTCAGTTGACAGGCGAGTGCGCTTATCAGTTATAATTCCCCCAGCGGCACTAAAAGCACGCTCCGATAACACGCTAGCGGCAGGGCAGGCCAGGACCTCCAAGGCATACAGAGTGAGTTCATTCCAAGTGTACAGCTAGGATACCCAATAATTAAAAGGCACAGAGGAATCACGGAGGACGCTGGTACTCCCTCACCATCTTTTGAAACTTTCCACTCCTTGTGAGAGTACCCTGCGCCTCAGGGCCTGTAAGCTGGGCAGGTCTCAGAAAACTGTCCTAGAACATTGACAGTGTTCCCCTGCCTCTGCTGGATTGGAGTTGCGTCTCTCTCGCCTGTATGCCTTAGTTGGGCAGCGAACTGTGACCTCTGCCGCTACCGTGTTCAGATGGGAATTTTTTTAATAGTTCTGCAGCAACGGCCTTCTGGTATTGCCCCATTTTTGTAGACCTCTCCAGCTCAGGAAAAAGAGAGTGAAAGTTCTCCTTGTAGCGGGGGTCTACAAGTGTCACCAACCAGTAATGACTATCACCCAACATTTTGACAAGGCAGCTTAACAAAGTCAGCCATGCGTGCCAGACTGGTAATGGGCAAGATTTTCGTGTCCTCACCAAGATGACGACTGACCATTCTCTCCTCCTCCTCTTCCTCCTTCCCCCTGTCCTCAGGCCACCCACGCTGAACCGACGGTATGACACTTGTACAGGTACTACCGTCTACAACGCATGATAGCAGCTCCTGTTCTTCCTCCTCCTCCTCTCCCTCATTGTCCCCCAATGCACGTTGGGATGAGATGAGGCTGGGCTGTGTGTAATCGCCCGCTACGGCTTCTTGATCCATCTCATCATACTCTGGCTGCAATGCCTCCTCTTTAATTCTCTGCAGAGAGCGTTGCAAAAGACAGACAAGTGGGATGCTGACACTAATGATGGCGTCATCACCACTCACCATCTTGGTGGCCTCCTCAAAGTTTGTCAGGATGGTACATATGTCAGACATCCAGGTCCACTCCTGAGGTCTTATGTGTGGAGTCTGACCTGAATATCGACGGCCTTGCTGCAGTTGGTACTCCACAACTGCTCTCTTCTGCTCACAAATCCTTTGCAACATGTGGAGGGTAGAGTTCCAACGTGTGGGGACATCACACACCAGTCGGTGTGCCGGAAGGTGCAAACGCTGCTGCAACACAGCAAGGGCGGCGGAAGCTGTAGCCGACTTGCGAAAATGATCTGAGAGGCGGCGTACTTTCACGAGCAGATCTGGCAACTCGGGGTACGATTTAAGAAACCACTGAACCACGAGGTTAAGCACATGAGCCAGGCATGGTGCGTGTGTGATCTCACCTCGCCTCAGAGCCGCCACCAGGTTACAGCCATTGTCACACACGACCATGCCAGGATGTAGGTTCAGCGGGCTCAGCCACAGATCTGCCTGCTCTTTCACAGCTGTCCACTGTTATGTTCTGCTACCAGAGCTAAGGAAAGAGAGGAGATCTGTCCCTACGATAGAACTCAGCTTAATCCCTACGATGTAACAGGGAACCTGATCCTGCGATCAGACCTGCTAAAGTCCTAAGCTAGTCTGTACGGAGACCTATAGATGTGGGGAAGGAATCCCTACAAGTACTAAGGACTGGGAGGAATATGGGACACCTCCTAACAGAAATAGTAGCAGACAGACGAACAAACAAAATATATAGAACATAGAGGTCAGTAGACCAAGCAAACTAACAGAGCAAGACACAGAGCACAGGCTAGCTAGAAAGTAGATATACAATGCAGTCCAGCAAAGCCAGAAGGGCGGAGCAGGATTAAATAGGCCAACAAGGTCATGTGACCAGCAAAGGAAAAAAAACCTAAGAGCAAGGTTCTAACAGTACCCCCCCTTCTAAGAGGATCCTCCGGATCCCCTAGGACCAGGCTTATCAGGAAATCTCCTGTGAAACGCTCTGATAAGTCTGGACGCGGAAACATCATCCGACCTCACCCAAGAGTTATCCTCGGGACCGAAACCTTTCCAGGCCACAAGATACTGCAAACTACCTCTATACCGTCTAGAATTAAGGATGCGAGAAATTTCATATTCCCCGTCCTCCACCACCGGAGGAACAGAGGCAGAGGCGTCACAATCCGATACAACAGCTTTTTTCAACAGAGAGACATGAAATACCGGATTAATTCTCCAGGAGGTAGGAACCTCCAACCTAACAGCAGATTGGTTGACAACCTGAAGCACCTTAAAGGGCCCTACAAACTTGGGACCCAATTTCTTTGAAGGAATCCTCAACCGCAGATTCCTAGAGGACAACCAAACCATGTCACCAACAGCGAACAAAACCTCCTGTCGTTTCCTATCAAAGTAGTCTTTAGATTTTCTGTTGGCCTCCTGAAGATTACCACGCACATCCGTCCAAACTCTCTCCAAATCACCGGAAAAATTCTCCTCCTCAGGCACGGCAGATCCCAACTTGGAGAACGACCCAAACGACGGATGTCTCCCAGAACAACAAAAAAAAGGCGAACAACCAGCAGAAGAAGATGTATGATTGTTCAGAGCAAATTCAGCAAGTGGCAGAAACTCAGACCACCCCTCTTGATTGTCTGCCACAAAACAACGCAAGAACTGCTCAACATCCTGGTTTTTCCTTTCTGTCTGGCCATTAGATTCAGGATGATATCCGGACGAGAACGACAAATGAACTCCCAACCTATCACAAAAGGCACGCCAAAAACGAGCCACGAACTGAGGACCCCTATCAGAAACAATGTCAGTAGGAACGCCATGAAGTCTGACAATTTCCTTGACAAAGGCCTTAGCGAGAGTTTTAGCGCAGGGCAGTTTGACGAAAGGAACCAAGTGACACATCTTGCTAAAACGGTCCACGACCACCCAGATGACAGTAAAACCCTCAGTGGGGGGAAGGTCAGTTATAAAGTCCATAGCCAAATGTGTCCAAGGAGCACTGGGAACCTCCAAAGGACAAAGCAACCCCACAGCAGGAGTATGTGAGGACTTAGATCTAGCACATATAGTACATTGACGCACCCACTTAATGACTTCCTTCTGCCATCCAGGCCACCAAAAACTGCGACCCACCAGTCTCTTGGTCTCAGAGATTCCGGGATGACCTGCCAACCGAGATTCGTGACACTCAACAAACAAATCTCTCCTAAAGGTCCCAGGCACAAACAACCTCCCATGAGGAGTGTTAGAAGGGGCATTCTCCTGTGCTTTAAGAATCTCCTTTTCCAAAACGGAGTCCAAAGCAGCTATCACAACACCTTCTTGTAAAATGTTCTCCTCTTTCTCAGCACCGACTATGGGAGAAAAACTGCGAGACAAGGCATCCGCCTTAACATTCTTAGTACCAGGGATGTAAGTAACGGAGAAATTAAACCGCGAGAAAAACAGTGCCCACCTAGCCTGACGGGCATTCAGGCGCTTGGCAGCATCAAGATATATCAGATTTTTATGATCCGTAAGAACCTGAACGGGAAATTCCGCACCTTCCAAGAAGTGGCGCCAGTGTAAAAATGCGAGTTTAATAGCCAATAATTCCCGATTACCAATATCGTAATTCAGTTCAGTCTCCGAAAGTTTTTTTGAAAAAAAGGCACAGGGATGTAATCCATCCCCGTTATCCTGAGACAATACTGCGCCAACCCCCACAGAGGAAGCATCAACCTCAACCAAAAACGGCCTAGTAACATCAGGCTGCAAAAGGATGGGAGCAGAGGTGAACCTCTCCTTGAGATACACAAAAGCTTCAATGGCCTCAGAAGACCACTGAACCGCATCAGCACCTTTACTGGTGAGATCAGTCAGAGGTTTGACAATACTAGAAAAATTTTTTATGAATTTTCTGTAGTAATTGGCGAAACCCAAAAACCTCTGTATCGATTTCAAACCAATAGGCCTAGGCCATTCCTGCACAGCCTGAACCTTAACCGGATCCATCTCAAAACCTTTGCTGGAGATAATGTAGCCCAAAAAACTAATTCTCTGTACAGCGAACTCACATTTCTCCAGCTTAGCAAAAAGCGAATTGTCCATTAATAACTGTAATACCTCACGCACGCTCCGCCAATGAGACTCCAGATCCGGCGAATAAATCAAAATGTCATCCAAATACACAACCACATTTTTGCCGATCAAAGGTCTAAGGATGTCATTAATCAGATTCTGAAAAAATGCAGGAGCATTAGTAAGACCAAAAGGCATAACCAGATTCTCAAAATGACCCACAGGAGTGTTAAAAGCAGTCTTCCATTCGTCACCCTCCTTCATGCGCAACAGATTGTATGCCCCCTTAAGGTCAATTTTAGAGAACCACTTGGCCCCCATTAACTGGTTAAACAGATCAGGAATCAATGGCAGTGGGTAAGGATTGCGTACAGTAATTTTGTTCATCTCACGAAAATCCAGACAAGGACGTAAACCGCCGTCCTTTTTTTTTACAAAAAAAAATCCAACCGCCACAGGAGACTTAGAGGGCCTAATGTGACCGGCGGCCAAACTTGTCTGTATGTATTCCTCCAAAGCCTTCCTCTCAGGAATAGTAAGGTTAAATAAATGACTTTTAGGAAGAATCGCTCCAGGGACAAATTCAACAGAACAATCATAGTCTCTATGGGGAGGCAAAACCTGCGATTCCTTCTCAGAAAAACTCTCCAAAAATCCTGAATAGGAACAGGCAATTCTCCCCTATCCAAAGCTGCAATACGCCCGTTACAACACTTGTCATAACATTTATGGCTCCAGGATTTAATTTCACTGGTAGACCAATCCAGTACAGGATTGTGAAATTTTAACCAGGGCAATCCCAATATTACTGGAGAAGGCAAGTTATTCAACACTACCAAATCCAATTTCTCATGGTGAACACCATTAATAGTGAGAGGAAATTCACAGACCTTGAGAGAAATATTCTTCAAAGGGGAACCATCCACAGAAACCACAGCAATGGGGGATGATAAAGGTTCAGGTTTTAAATTGAGTCTTTCCACGAATCCCCCATCAATTACATTCAGAGTAGATCCGCAATCAACAAACACCCGAAATTCCATTTATTTTTTCTGAGCAATCGTGGAAGCAGCTAAAAATATACCCTTGGAATTTAAACAGGCAATACGGGCGTGACTGACCATTTTTTTTTCTTTCTTCATACGAAGCTCACAGCCTTTAATCAAATGACCAGATTTTCCGCAATAGAAACACAAGCCTTCAGAAAATAGACGGTCTTTTTCTTGAGAGCGAGGTGCCACCGATCCAATCTCCATCGGTTCACCACTGTTAGTACACACATTCTCATAACCAGAAACTGACATAGCAGAGGATTTGCTCTCATTAACCCTTGCACGCAGTCTTCTATCCACCCGTATAGCTAATTGCATAGCCTGTTGCAAATTTCAGGTGTAGGATAAGCAATTAGCAGGTCTTTAACCCTTTCACTGAGCCCAGCAAGAAATAGACTTTTCAGAGCAGATTCGTTCCACCCTGTTTGAGTAGACCAACGACGGAAATGAGTACAATATTTTTCCACATTATCTGATCCCTGTTTTAAACGTCTCAACTCAGTCTCAGCTGATGCGACACGGTCAGGATCATCATATAAAAGTCCCAAAGCAGAAAAAAAACTATCCACTGATCTGAAGCATGAATCACTAGGTTGCAAAGAAAAGGCCCACTCCTGAGGCTCTTTGCGCAAAAGTGACATTATGAACCCTACGCGCTGGGATTCATCCCCAGAGGACTTAGGTCTCAAACGAAAATACAATAAGCAAGCATTTTTAAATGAAAAAAATTCTCGGTGTTCACCAAAAAATAAATCCGACAAACATACCTTAGGCTCCAAGATATGTGCTCCAGAACAGTTACTCACGTGCTGACGGAGCTCGGCCACCTCCAGAGAGTCCCTGCAGGCGATGAACCAAATCCTGAACCGACACCATGATGGAACAGAAAAATCTTTCCTTAGAGAATTTGCTGGCTGGACTTACTGTTATGTTCTGCTACCAGAGCTAAGGAAAGAGAGGAGATCTGTCCCTACGATAGAACTCAGCTTAATCCCTACGATGTAACAGGGGACCTGATCCTGCGATCAGACCTGCTAAAGTCCTAAGCTAGTCTGTACGGAGACCTATAGATGTGGCGAAGGAATCCCTACAAGTACTAAGGACTGGGAGGAATATGGGACACCTCCTAACAGAAATAGTAGCAGACAGACGAACAAACAAAATATATAGAACATAGAGGTCAGTAGACCAAGCAAACTAACAGAGCAAGACACAGAGCACAGGCTAGCTAGAAAGTAGATATACAATGAAGTCCAGCAAAGCCAGAAGGGCGGAGCAGGATTAAATAGGCCAACAAGGTCATGTGACCAGCAAAGGAAAAAAAACCTAAGAGCAAGGTTCTAACATCCACAACTCACAAGCAGTGTGAGGTTTATCACCTAAGCTTATGAGTTTCAGAACAGCCTGTTGCCGCTTGGCGGAGGCAGTACTGCAATGCTTCCAGCTTGTAACTGATGTGGTGATATCTGAGATGGAGGCTGAACATGAGGAGGAGGAGGAGGAGGATGCGCAGGCACTGTACACTGTGGGGGAAACTCTGACTGACATAGGGCCCGCAATCCTCGGTGTGGGGAGGATGTGTTCCGTCCCAAGGTCCGACTGGGTCCCGGCTTCCACTATGTTTACCCAGTGTGCCTTCAGAGAGATGTACCGTCCCTGGCCACAAGCACTTGTCCACGTGTCCGTTGTCAGGTGGACTCTCCCAGTAACTGCGTTGTTGAGGGCACGGCAGATGCTTTGGGACACGTGCTTGTGTAGTGCGGGGATGGCACACCGGGCAAAATAGTGTCGGCTGGGGACCGATTACCGAGGGACGGCCACCGCCATAAGATTGCGGAAGGATTCCGTCTCCACCAGCCTAAAAGGCAGCATTTCCAATGCAAGCAGTCGTGAAATGTGCGAATTTAGGACTGTGGCCTGTGGGGCGTTAGCTGCGAATTTCCGCTTTCGTTCAAAGGTCTGGGATATGGACAATTGAACGCTGCGGTGGGACGTGGATGTGGACGTTGATGCTGTTTCTAGAGAAACTGCCATAACAAGTGAAGACTGAGAGGAGGGGGCATCTTTACATGCAGTATGGACAGGGGATTGCCTTGCACACACAACAGGGGGTTCTATTGCACGCACAACAGTGGAAGAAGCAGTGGTGACACCCGCTGACACTGGTCGTGGACCCTGGGTTTTGCCCCACAAAGTCGGGTGCTTTATTGCCATGTGCCTGATCATGCTGGTGGTGGTCAGGCTGGTAGTTTTGTCACCCCTGCTGATGCTGGCATGGCAGGTGGAACATGTGGCCTTTTTGGGGTTATCAGCAGAGTCTTTAAAAAAATTCCAGACTCTGGAAGACCTACCGCTTGTACTGGCAACGTCCCTCGTGTTGGTGTTACGGGGAACGGTTGCCTGCCTTCTGTCTGCGGCCACCACACTGCTTCTTCCTGCCTGTTGGGGTACTCTGCCTCCCTCCCCCTGTGTGCTACTGGCCTCACTCTGCATGTCCTCCTTCCACGTTGGGTCAGTTACTAGATCATCCACCACATCCTCCTCTTCCACTTGCGCACCACGATCCTCCTCCTCACTTCCTGGCAATTGTGTCTCGTCATCGTCCACCTCTTGTGACAGATTGCCAACGTCGACTTCCTGTGGCCGTGGCTGTTCAAATATTTGGGCATCGCAACATGGGATCTCCTCTTCCACCACTTCAAGCGTATCAGGCAAGGGGCCCAAATATGGAAATGGACCAGTGAACAGCTCTTCAGAGTGTCCAAGTGTGGGATCACTTGCTGTCTGACGACACTCGGCATGGTGGGAGGAAGGAGCATCAGGGTGAGGAGGAGTATGCGGTCGAGACTCACGGCTACTAAGAGTTGACCGTGTGGAAGACAGAGCGGAGGTGGTGGTGCCCAGGTAACTGGAAGTATTGTATGCTATCCAATTAATAACCTGTTCACACTGATCAGTTCTCAATACTGGTGTTGTTCTGTGCTTCCCTAGTAATTCGGTCAAGAAGTGGGAGCGAGAAGATGTGGCTGTTGGTTGTGGCACATTTTCACCTTGGCCACGGCCCCGTCCTCTGCACGAACCATCACCAGAACGTCCACTTCCACGTCCCTTGCCACGCGCCTTGCCCATTGTAAATGAAGTAAAATAGCTTACACTTGCACTATCAATGGAAAAAGGGTAATAAAGAGTAGATTAGAACCGTGGAAGAGGAAAACCACAGTTATTGTTTACTGGGGTATACCACACTTTTTTAAATAGAGATATTTGCGGCTGAACAGTGAGTGACACACTCAAACTGCTTTTTTTTTTTAGATACCAAAGGCCCAAAACTGGATAGTACAGCGATTTGACCCGTGGAACTGCGAAACCACACTGGGAAGTCGGGCCTATACAAGACTATTTTCAACAGATATATTTTTGTGTCACAAAAGTCAGGAGACACTACTGTTTTTCTTTACGGAAAAAACTACCAAAACCTGAATAATAGAGATTTTTTACCGTGGGATGGCAAAACCACCGTTAATGTTTACTGGGGTATACCACACTTTTTTAAATAGAGATCTTTGCGGCTGAACAATGAGCGACACACTCAAACTGTTTTTTTTAGATACAAATGGCCCAAAAGTGGATAATACCGAGGTTTGAACCATGAAACTGCAAAGCCACTCTTGTATTTCTCGGGCCTACACCAGACTATTTTCAACAGATCTATTTGTGTCTGAACAATCAGGAGACACTATTCATTTTTTACGGCAAAAAATGCCAAAAGCAGGATAATAGAGATGTTTTACTGTGGAACAGCAAAACCACAGTTATAATTTACTGGTGTATACCAGACTTTTTTGAATATATATATATTTGCGGCTGAACAGTGAGCGACACACTCAAACTGTTTTTTTTTAGATACAAATGGCCCAAAAGTGGATAATACAGAGGTTTGTACCATGGAACTGCAAAACCACACTTGTATTTCTCGGGCCTACACCAGACTATTTTCAACAGATATATTTGTGTCTGAAAAATCAGAGGCACACTTTTTTTTTTTTGGGGGGGGGGGGGACACCAAAAGGTTAATAAGATGGGTATTTGTACATTGTGAAGGAGGAAAAAAAAAAGAGGATTTAGATAAAAAAAAAGGATTTTTCCTGGCCCCCGGGACCTGGAGCTAAGTCCAGCAATTTCAGCAACAGGAGCAGCACACAGGACTGTAATGCAGCGCTTGCTGGTATAACCACTGCGTCTCCTATACAGCCTGCCTGCCTGATATACCTGGGATGGATATTAGTCCTGAGAAGGACTGTTTGTTTGATCTGGCAGCCTTTACAGACCCTACACTAACTATTTTGCAGGATATATCTCTCCCTAAATCAGCAGCGCTGTCCCTACACTGTCTGATCCGGAGCGACTGTGTCCAAGATGGCGGCGCCCGGTTTTAAATACTCGAGGTGACGCTGTGCGGCCAGCCAATCACTGTAATGCCCACAAACAACATGGCTGCGGCATTACAGTGACTGGCTGGCAATCCCTGCATGTTCATTGGCTCTTTAAAGAGCGCCAAACATGCAGGGCGGAGACCCGAGCTCCCGCCCGAGTAACCCGGAAATGCTCGGTGCTCGCCGAACACCCCGAGTAGCGTGATGCTCGGGCGAGTACCGAGCAGTGTCGAGCATGTTCGCTCAACACCAATGGTGACCTGTTAGTTCCAAATCAAGAAATATAATACGGTGTTTGTCAGAAAAGCTGGTAAAACGTAGGTTAACTGGTTATTAGAGTTATAAAGAGTTGTAAATCTTGAGTGTACGTGCTATATTTATGCAAGTGGTGACCAATGGCTGATATTGCTACATAGTGTGGTATGCTCTTGTATAACGAAATAACATCACATGTTAGCCAAGAGACAGACTGCAGCATGTCTAAAACGTCACATGAATCCTGAAAATATTCAGGGATTCTTTGAACAAATGGTTGAAGAGGGAAATCTAACCATTGCCCTCGGTGTTCTCCTAATGAGCCTATGCCTGAGATGATAGTATGCATAGGAGGGGGAGAACCAGGTTTGGGGACCTTGGGCAGATCATGCAAAATGGGAAAGACAGGATTGTCAGCAATTTAATACTCTGCTTGTTTTTTGGAAAACATTCCAAATGATAAACCCTCATTTACCAATACTTTTAGTTTATCCAAATAAAACTTAGTTGGATCGTTTTTGAGTGGAGTATATACATCAGAATTATTTAACATATTAGTAATGGATGCAACATAATCTGCACTATTTAAAACAACAACCGAGCCGCCTTTATCAGACATTTTGATTGTTATGTCTGAATGGTTGCATAATTTGTCAAGTGCATTCACTTCCAGTCCAGAAAGATTGTGTTTTATGGAAGAAAAATGTGATTCACAAGCTAGAGCTTTTAAGTCCCTTTCAATATGGTTTTGAAAATGATCCATTGCAGAAGTTCATGTCTGGACTGGATAAATGGCAGGGTTTTTAGTTGTTAAAGTATTAATGGTATTTACATCTTGGGATGGCTTTTCTATTTGTTGCAAATTCAAGAGACATATCAGATTATTTTGTTCCATAAAGCTTAGATTCCTGTAGATGTTGCTGGAGGTAAGATTCTGACGGAAAATCTCTATAGTATGGTATATGGAGGTATTTCCTCTTGGTAAGCACCTGTTCACACCTATTTCTTGTAGTGGAAGTGCCGTCATTTTCTTTGTTACTAGATTTAGCTTTGACTGAGCACTCCACCCCCATGCCGCAGGTGGTTTTAAATGCATCAGGATCTGACTTTCCCACACATAAGCAGACGGATTTCTCTTAGAGAGATCTTCACACTGTTAGGTCCTGACATCGCGAAACGCCTTACCGCGGCTGTCAGGTACACATGAATTGGCCAATTTATGCGCCAAGATTATTTTGTTCCATAAAGCTTAGATTCCTGTAGATGTTGCTGGAAGTAAGATTCTGACTGAAAATCTCTATAGGATCTTCAAAAAAACAATAATGTAGCACACTGTAACATTGAGTATGTAAATATGAAATATGAATAGCATAACTGCTATAGAAAATAGAAATAAATGAGAAATTTTAGCGCATGTAAATATGAAGTATGAAATATGAATAGCATTACTGCTGTAGAATATAGAAATAAATGAGAAATCTTAGCGCATAAATTGGCCAATTCTTGGGTACCTGACAGCCGCGGTAAGGCGTTTCTCGATGTCAGGACCTAACAATGTGAATACCTCTCTAAGAGACGTACAATTGCCTATGTGTGGGAAAGTCAGATCCTGATGCATTTAAAACCACCTGCGGCATGGGGGTGGAGTGCTCTGTCAAAGCTAAATCTAGTAACAAAGAAAATGACGGCACTTCCACTACAAGAAATAGGTGTGAACAGGTGCTTAGAGAGGTATTCACATTGTTAGGTCCTGACATCGAGAAACGCCTTACCGCAGCTGTCAGGTACACACAAATTGGCCAATTTATGCGCTAAGATTTCTCATTTATTTCTATATTCTACAGCAATAATGCTATTCATATTTCATACTTCATATTTACATGCGCTAAAATTTCTCATTTATTTCTATTTTCTATAGCAGTTATGCTATTCATATTTCATATTTACATACTCTGTTACTGTGTGCTACATTATTGGTTTATCGTATATGGAGGTAGCTCCTCTTGGTAAGCACCTGTTCACACCTATTTCTTGTAGTAGAAGTGCCGTCATTTTCTTTGTTACTAGATTTAGCTTTGACTGAGCACTCTACCCCCATGCCGCAGGTGGTTTTAAATGCTTCAGGATCTGACTTTCCCACACATAAGCAGACGGACGTCTCTTAGAGAGGTATTCACATTCTTAGGTCCTGACATCGAGAAACGCCTTACCGCGGCTGTCAGGTACACATGAATTGGCCAATTTATGCGCTAAAATTTCTCATTTATTTCTATTTTCTATAGCAGTTATGCTATTCATATTTCATATTTACATACTCAATGTTACAGTGTGCTACATTATTGGTTTATTGTATATGGAGGTAGATCCTCTTGGTAAGCACCGGTTCACACCTATTTCTTGTAGTGGAAGTGCCGTCATTTTCTTTGTTATAGGATCTTCAGTCCAGAAATGTTTTTTAATTGTAAGATCTCTGACAAAACAGTTGTTGTCTTGATTACCAAAAAAACTTTTCATTCATTATTTGTTGATGCCAAGTTTAGACCTTGTGCCTCAGTAAGTGGAGTGGAGGAGAGGTTTATTACACCCACCGTTGGTAATGGCTGAGACTCCTTAGACGATTCCTAATGCAGTCTGAATGGTTTGCAGTGTTTGCGTCCTGCTCTTCTGGACAGTTTTTTGATGGTCTAGATTTTTTGTAATAATAATTCTGTGATTTCCCATTACTCCTATCACCATGTGAAAAATCAACAGAAATGTCTGAGGATTCTGGATCCGATGATGAAAAAGTGACCTGATTTTTATGTGGATTACCAAATCTAGATCCATGATGTTGTTTTAGAATTGGTTTCAGCAGGGTATGTTGTTTGTTCCAACATAGTCATTCATATATTTCATTTTTTTGATAGTCATTAGAGTCTCCATTAATTTTTTTCTTTTTTTATCAGAATAATTGATTCCTCTAAATCATGACATTTTTTATCTAAATTTTTTTGGAGTAGATTAAAGTTATCCGAAGCCATGGTCGATTTGATGGTATCAGTATGTTTTTTAACATCATGTTGAATTTTTTGCAACTCTTGGTTTTCATATCGGGTGATTAGTTGCATTAACTGAATGAAGCAGGTGGATAAAATGATATTCCATTCAACAACAAATTGGTCCTAATAGACCGTGGTAGGGATTTTCTTGGGGCGTAGTCCTCGAGGGATCATATTTTTTGCTATGTAATTCTCTAATATTGTTTGATCCCACCATATGCGGGTTTCGTTTAGAGACAATTTTTCTAGCTCTGCAGTAAGTTTCTGAATATCGGGAGACATATCAATAGGATTATTGAAACCTGGAAAAACCTTTGCAGCGCATTCCTTCCTGGTATTTGTATAGTTTAAATCCATTTTGGAAAGCATTTATGTCCCCCCTACTAAAAATGAATATGAACAACGCACAAAAAATAATGATAAGGGTGAGGGCGAGCACGGCAGCAGTTAATGTGAAAACAGTGTGAAAAGGAGAAAAAGCCAGCAATTCACGCCACTGCATGGTGTGTGTAGACACTGGGAAAGAGAGGAAGATGATACAGCTTCCCCTTCTCCCCACAAAGAATTTTTGATGTCTTTTGTCCTAATTCTTGATGGTTGGAAATTTTTTAATTTTTGAAATAAATATTTCATGATTTCATCTGCACCATCTTGATTTTGGATCACCTTCCTCTCTTTACTAGTGTCTACTCAGGCAGAGCAGTGGTTTGGATCGCGGGCTTCTGAGTAGATTGAACTACATTGTTGGGTGAACTGGCTTTTTCTCCTTTTCATATCTTAAGTGTATAGAAATACATGTCACAACAGAAAACTGGAAAAAAAACAGAAAAATTAAGATTAAATTTCAAGGCCAGATGCATGAAAGAAATAAAGAAGAAAAAAAATAAGAAAAAGAAAAAATGAAGAAAAGAAAAAAGCTGAAGAAAAGTAAATAAAAAGGGAAAATGCGGAGAAAGGCAGAAAAACAGAAAAGAGAAGAAAAAAGAAGTGGAAAGAAGTAGAAAACGAAAATAGAAAAGAAGAAAAGTGAAAAAAGAAGAAAGAAAAAAGAAAGGAAAAAAGAAAATAAAAAGAAGAAAAATCCGTCATTAGACAATGTTTTCACTTCCCACTATAGCCACAATTATACATGCTGACTTAGGTTCACCTCCCTCTCCTGTTTTCTGGTTTATTTTGTAGGATCTTTTTCTTTATCCACTTGGTCTTTTTCACACAAGATACCTAATTTTAGAGGTTACTTTCTGAGCCTTAGTAGTTAATTATGATTATTCATGCTTCTTGTATTTCTTGTTCCTTTTCTTTGCTCTTTCTGAATTCCCCTGTCTCAATTCTTTTTCTTTATTTTTTCCTCCTTTTTGTTCATTTTGTACTTTCTCTTTGTTATTTTTTTCTTCGTTTTTATTTTTTCTTCTATTTTTTAATGTTCCTGTTTCTTTTTTTCTTCTTTCTTCTTTTTTCCTTTCTCTCATTTTTCTTTTCTTTCCTTTTTTCCACCTTTTCCCATTTTCCTTCCTTTTCCTTCCAATTTTTTCTTTTCTTCATTTCTTCTTTTTCGTATTTTTTCTTCTTTATTTTTTTCTTTTATTTGGCCTTGAGATTTGATCTTGATTTTTTTATGTTTTTTTCTTCGAATTTCTGCTGTGACATATATTTCTGTATATAGTGGGGTGAAAAAGTGTTTGCACCCATCCTGATTTCTTATTCTTTTGCATCTTTGTCACACTTAAATGTTTCAGATCACAAAACAAATTTAAATATTAGACAATAATAACACAAGTAAACAGAAAATGCAATGTTTAAATAAAAGTCTTTATTATTAAGGGAAAAAGAATTCCAAACCTACAAGCCCTGTGTGAAAAAGTGATTGCCCCTAAAGCTAATAACTGGTTGGGCCACTCTTAGCAGTAACAACTACAAACAAGCATTTGCAGTAACTGGCAATGAGTCTTTTACAGTGCTCTGGAGGAATTTTGGCACACTTATCTTTGCAAAATTGTTGTAATTCAGCTACATTGGAGGGTTTCCTAGCATGAACCGCCTTTTTAAGGTCATGCCACAGAATCTCAATCGGATTAAGGTTAGGAATTGGACTAGGCCACTCCAAAGTCTTAATTTTGTTTTCCTTAAGCCACTCAGAGGTGGACTTGCTGGTGTGTTTTGGATCATTGTCCTGCCGCAGAACCCAAGTGCGCTTTAGCTTGAGTTCACAAACAGATGGCCAGACATTCTCCTTCAGGATTTTTGGTAGACAGCAGAAAACATGGCTCCATTTACCTCTCAAGTCTTACAGCCTCAGACCTTTACAGTATCACCACCATATTTTACTGTTGGTATGATGTTCCTTTTCAGAAATGCTGTTTTATTTCTATGCCAGATGTAATGGGACATACACTTTCCAAAAAATTAAACTTTTGTCTCGATAGTCCACAGAGTATTTATTTCAAAAGTCTTTGCAATCATCAAGATATTTTCTGTCAAAACTGAGACAAGCATATATGTTCTTTTTGCTCAGCTGTGGTTTTTGTCTTGGAACCCTGCCATGCATGACATTTTTGCTCAGGCTCTTTCTTATGGTGGAGTCATGAACACTGACCTTAACTGAGGCAAGTGAGGCCTGCAGTTCTTTGGAGGTTGTTGAGGGAACTTTTGTGACCTCTTGGATGAGTCACCACTGTGCTCTTGGGGTAATTTTTCATAGTAACATAGTTTTTAAGGTTGAAGGAAGACTAAGTCCATCTAGTTCAACCCATAGTCTAACATGTTGATCCAGAGGAAGGCAAAAAAAAAACATGTGGCAAACACTAAGCTGCACTTTGGGGAAAAAAAATCCTTCCCGACTCCATACGACAATCAGACTAGTTCCCTGAATCAACACCCTATCAAGGAATCTAGTATATATAACCTGTAATATTATATTTTTCAAGAAAGGCATCCATGCCCTTCTTAAATTTTAATAGTGAATCACTCATTACAACATCATGCAGCAGAGAGTTCCATAGTCTCAGTGCTCTTACAGTAAAGAATCACCATCTGTGATTATGATTAAACCTTCTTTCCTCCAGACATAGAAGATGCCCCCTTGTCCCCGTCTCTGGCCACAGAGTAAAAAGATCTTTGTACTGTCCCCTCATATACTTTTAAATAGTAATAAGATCACCCCTAAGCCTTCGTTTTTCCACAGTAAATAACCCCAAGTGTAATAACCTGTCTTGGTATTGCAGAGCCCCCAGTCCTCTAATAACCTTGGTCGCTCTTCTCTGCACCCTCTCTAGTTCAGCTATGTCTTTCTTATACACCGGAGACCAGAATTTTACACAGTATTCTAAGTGTGGTCGCACTAGTGACTTGTATAGAGGTAAAATTATGTTCTCCTCATGAGCATCTATGCCTCTTTTAATGCATCCCATTATTTTATTTGCCTTTGCAGCAGCTGCCTGACACTGGCCACTAAACGTGAGCTTGTCGTCCACCAATACACCCAGGTCTTTTTCAGTTACAGTTTTGCCAAGTATTTTACAATTAAGCATATAATTATACATTTTATTTCCTCTGCACAAGTGCATTACAGTACATTTATCCCCATTAAAGCTCATTTGCCATTTATCAGCCCAAGCTTCTAGTTTACATAGATCCTCCTGTAATATAAAATTGTCCTCCTCTGTATTGATTACCCTGCAGAGTGGGCCAGCCACTCGTGGGAAGGTTCACCACTGTTCCATGTTTTTGCCATTTGCGGATATTGGCTCTCACTGTGGTTAGCTGGAGTCCCACAGCTTTAGAAATGGCTTTATTACCTTTCCAGACTCAATTACTTTGTTTCTCATTTGTTCCTGAATTTCTTTGGATCGCAGCATGATGTCTAGCTTTAGAGGATCTTTTGGCTTACTTCACTTTGTTAGGCAGGTCCTGTAGGTTTGGATTTCTTTTTCATTTAATAATAAAGTCTCGCATTTAAAAACTGCTCTTTTTGTTTACTTTTTTTATCTTTGTCTAATACTTAAATTAGTTTTGTGATCTGAAACATTTAAGTGTGACAAACTTGCAAAAGAATAAGAAATCAGGAAGGGGGTAAACACTTTTTCACACCACTGTACTTACCTGTTTTTAATATAAAATTAGTGGATAGAAAATAAATATACCCCACATCAAAAATAACTGCATCTAATATTTTGCATGACCTGATTTTTAAGGACAGCACTAGGTCTTCTACTCATGGAATAAACAAGTTGGCGACATATTGCAACATCTATCTTTCTCTGTTCTTCAAGAACGAACTCTTTTAAAGCCTGGATGCTGGATGCTCAACTTGTCACTTCAGAATTCCTCATAGGTGTTCTATTGGGTTCAGATTAGGAGACATACTTGGACACTAAATCACTTTCACCCTGTTCTTCAGAAATGCAGCAGGTACAGTGCCTTGTGAAAGTATTTGGCCCCCTTGAACTTTTCTACCTTTTGCCACTTTTCAGGCTTCAAACATAAAGATATGAATTCTAATTTTTGGGGGAAGAATCAACAACAAGTAGGACACAATCGTGAAGTGGAACGAAATTTATTGGATATTTTAAACTTTTTTAAAAAAATAAAAACTGAAAATTGCGGCGTGCAATATTTGGCCCCTTTACTTTCAGTGCATTAAACTCACACCAGAGGTTCAGTGAGGATCTCTGAATGATCCAATGTTGTCCTAAATGACTGGTAATGATAAATAGAATCCACCTGTGTGTATTCAAGTCTCTGTATAAATGCACCTGCTCTGTGATAGTCTCAGGGTTCTGTTTCAAGTGCAGAGAGAATCATAAAGACCAAGGAACACACCAGGCAGGTCCGAGATACTGTTGTGGCGAAGTTTAAAGCCGGATTTGGATACAAAAAGATTTCCTAAGTTTTAAACATCTCACGGAGCACTGTGCAAGCAATCTTATTGAAATGGAAGGAGTATCAGACCACTGCAAATCTACCAAGACTCAGTCATCCCTCTAAACTTTCATCTTGAACAAGGAGAAGACTGATGAGAGATGCAGCCAAAAGGCCCATGATCACTCTGGATGAACTGCAGAGATCTACAGCTGAGGTGGGAGAGTCTGTCCATAGGACAACAATCAGTCATACACTACACAAATCTGGCCTTAATTGAAGAGTGGCAAGAAGAAAGCCATTTCTCAAAGATATCCATAAAAAGTCTCGTATGAAGTTTGCCACAAGCCACCTGGGAGAGACACCAAACATGTGGTCTCTGGTCAGATGAAACCAAAATCAAACTTTTTGGCTACAATGCAAAACGATATGTTTGGCGTAAAAGCAACACAGCCCATCACCCTCAAAACACCATCCCCACTGTCAAACATGGTGGCGGCAGCATCATGGTTTGGGCCTGCTTTTCTTCAGCAGGGACAGCGAAGATGGTTAAAATTGATGGGAAGATGGACAGAGCCAAATACAGGACCATTCTGGAAGAAAACCTGTTGGAGACTGCAAAAGACCTGAGACTGGGACGGAGATTTATCTTCCAACAAGACAATGATCCCAAACATAAAGCAAAATCTACAATGGAATGGTTCAAAAATAAACTTATCCAGGTCTTAGAATGGCCAAGTCAAAGTCCAGACCTGAATCCAATCGAGAATCTGTGGAAAGAGCTGAAAACTGCTGTTCACAAATGCCCTCCATCCAACCTCAATGAGCTCGAGCTGTTTTGCAAGGAAGAATGGGCAAGAATTTTAGCCTCTCAATGTGCAAAACTGATAGAGACATACCCCAAGCGACTTGCAGCTGTAATCGCAGCAAAAGGTGGTGCTACAAAGTATTAACTCAAGGGGGCCGAATAATATTGCACGCCCCACTTTTCAGTTTTTAATCTTTTAAAAATTTCGTTCCACTTCACGATTGTGTCCCACTTGTTGCTGATTCTTCCCCCAAAAAATTAGAATTTTATATCTTTATGTTTGAAGCCAGAAATGTGGCAAAAGGTAGAAAAGTTCAAGGGGGCCGAATAATTTCACAAGGCACTGTATGTGTTTTGGATCATTGTCTTGTTGGAAACGTACACAACTAGCAAGGGTGTGGAGTGATGGTAGCATTTTCTCTTTTAATATACAAAAGTACATCTGTAAATTCATGATACCATCAATCAAATGTAGCTCCAAGACACTAACAGCACTCATGCAGTTCCACATAAAGACACTGCAACCACTATATTTCACGATAGGTACCATACATACCATAGGTACATAGGTAGGCACCATGCATTTATCTAAATTCTTTCTTCTAAATATTAGAAATTGTTTTTATATTCAGTGAGGTATTGATTAAAATCTTACATTTCAAAGGGGGTGTATTCAGTTATATTGAGCATTGTATATAAAAAAAAATCAAGAAAAGTTAACGTTTTGAATTCCTGTTTTACCAATTTAACAATCGTACACACCACAACAAAACTGCTGAAATGGCCGAATCTTCCTTTCCTTGCGTGTGCCTAGAAATATAGCTTTTCAGTTTTACATATTTTTGCCATTTTAGATGTGTCACTGAACATTTGCAAAATTTGGGTTTTATACATTTTGGTGTCTATGACAACCACCACCCAACCCTTGTCCAACATTTCAATAATGATATCTGACATTTTTCAATTCCTGTAAAGCTCGGTATTGTACAGAAGGGAGGTTCCTTTGCTTTGCAGCAGAGTGTGTGGAGAGATGCAGCTGTTTAAGTTCCCTTTCAACTGTCTCTTGGAATCTGTCCATGCAATCCACCCTGGATTGTAGTGGATAAAAATAAGGATTTTTAGTTTTGCGACTGTCAAGCTGGTTGATAGGTGTAGTAGTCGAGGAGTTATCGCTTTGCAAATCTTGCAGACAAATGAAAGCTAATTGTTCCTGGAAGTCAAAGTTACAAAAGTGATTATTCACAATATGTGGGATGGATTCATTAGAAGCCCATTCCTGAGTCTAAAAATGTCTCGACAGTCAGGTTATATAGAAATTTATTGATGTCAAGTAAATTAGGGAATAAATCAAAGTTTTTGTCTAGAAAAAAAATTTAGTTCTTAACCCCTTTAAAGCCCATGACGTAATAATATGCGTCTGTGCCCTTGGCTTTAAGAGCCTGACCCGTATTAATACGTCATGGCTATCGTGCGCGCACACAGGCTGTGCGGGCGCGATCGCCGCCGGGTGTCAGCTGATTGTCACAGCTGACACCCGGTACTATGTGCAGGAAGCGGTCCCACACCGCTCCCGGCACATTAACCCCCGCGATGCTGCGATCGAAGTCGATCGCAGCATTGCGGTGGCTAAGGGGAGGTGATCGGAATACTCACCTCCTCTTCCGGCCTCCAGCGCTGTCTGCCGCGGCTTCCCGGATGTTGCCATGACGACCTGATGTCGTCATGACAACATCTGGGTCACCAGACAGCAGGAAGATTTTTTGGTCATGCGCAGTGCATGACCAAACTATCTTCTCACTGTGCAGCGCTGACAGCCTGCATAGCACAGGGATGGTGCTCCATTCCTGTTCTATGCAGATGATCATCAGAATAAAAAAAGTGAAAGTCCCATAGTAAGACCAAGTATAAAAGTAAAAAACTGTCAGAAAGTGAAAAAAAAAAAATAAAAATTGTAAAAAAAAAAAAAATAAAATAAAAAATAATCCACCAAAAATAAAAATATAATGTACCCATCAATAAATATTATTATGAGAAAAAAAACAAACAAACAATAAAAGTGCGTATATTTGGTATCGCCACGTCCGGAATGACCTGACCTATAAAATTGTCCCACTAGTTAACCCCTTCAGTGAACACGGTAATAAAATAAAATAAAAAACGAAGCAAAAAACAATGCTTTATCATACTGCCAAACAAAAAATGGAATAACACGCGATTAAAAAGACGAATATAAATAAAAATAGTACCACTAAAAATGTCATCTTGTCCCGCAAAAGCCAAGCCGCCATACAGCTCCATCATCTGAAAAATCAAAAAGTTATAGCTTTCAGAATAAAGCGATGCAAAAAAATAATTTTTTCTATAAAATAGCTTTTATTGTCTAAAAGCGCCAAAACATAGAAAAATTATATAAATGTGGTACCGCTGTAAACGTACTGACCCGAATAATAAGGCTACCTTATCAATTTTACCACACGGGGAGCAGAATAAAAAAATGTAAAAAAACACAATTCCTGAATTGCTGATTTTTGTTTATTCTGCCTCCCAAAAATCGGAATAGAAAGCGATCAAAAATTGTCACATGCCTGAAAATGGCACCAATAAAAACATCAACTCATTCCGCAAAAAACAAGCTGTCACATGACTCTGTCGGCCAAAATATGGAAAAATTATAGCTCTCAAAATATGGCGATGCAAAAACTAGATTTTACAAAAAAATGCGTCTTTTAGTGTGTGACAGCTGTAAATCATAAAAACCCGATATGATTCTGGTATCTCTGTAGTCGCACCAATCTGAAGAATAAAGTCGTCTAATCACTTATACCGCACTAGGAACGGCGTAAAAAATAAATGCTAGGGCTGGGGCTGGGGTTGGGGTTAGGGTTGCTTTTTTTTTTCAAAAGTGAAAAAAAAAAAAAAGATAACGATATGGCAACTAGTGTTGAGCACAAGTGCTCGTTATTTGAGTTTGCATCGGGTGCTTGGGTATGCACTGAGTATCGCGGGTGCTCGAGTGACATGCTCGAGTCTCTGCCCCATATGCTTCGCGGCCAAAAAAGCCTTGCGGGGATTGCCTGCCATGCACGAGCGATCCCCGCATGTTTTTTTTTGGGTGTCTAATAACCATGAAACATGCGAGCGGGGACTCGAGAATGTCACTCGAGCACCCTTGATACATCTGCTCTCGATTCCAGCCGATTTTGCGTTCAAAAAGTCACACAGTGCTCCTTCCCTTCTGAACTCTGCCGTGCACCCAAACTCTGTATTTTCCCCACATATGGGGTATTGGCGTACTCAGGAGAAATTGCACAAAAGTTTTTGGGGTCCATTTTCTCCTCTTACCCTTTTGAAAATAAAAAAAATTGGGGCTAAAACATAATTTTTGTGGAAAAAGTTTGATTTTTTTATTTTCACGGCTCCATGTTATAAACTTCTGTAAAGGACTTGGGGGTTCAAGGTGCTCACCACACATCTAGATAAGTTCCCTGAGGGGTCTAGTTTCCAGAATGATGTCACTTGTGGGGGTTTTCCACTGTTTAGGCACATCAGGGGCACATCCGCTAATTATTCAAGCAAATTTTACAATCAAAAAGTCAAATGGCGCTCCTTCCCTTCCGAACCCTGACGTGCGCCCAAACAGTGGTTTTCCCCCACATATGTGGTATCTGCTTACTCAGGAGAAATTGCACAACAAACTGCATGGTGCAATTTCTCCTTTTACCCTTACGAAAATGCAAAAGTGGGGGCTGAAAAACATTTTTGTGGGAAAAATGTGAATATTTTATTTTTACGGCTCAATGTTATAACCTTCTGTGAAGCACCTGGGGGTTCAAGGTGCTCGCCACACATCTAGATAAGTTCCCTGAGGGGGTCTAGTTTCCAAAATGGTGTCACTTGTGGGGGGTTTCCACTGTTTAGGCACATCAGGGGCTCCCCAAATGGAACATGGCACCCGCTAATTATTCAAGCAAATTTTACATTCAAAAAGTCAAATGGCGCTCCTTCCCTTCCGAACCCTGCCGTGCGCCCAAACAGTGGTTTTTCCCCACATATGGGGTATCTGCATGCCCAGGGAAAATTGCTCCACAAATTTGGGGGTCCATTTTTTCCTGTTACCCCTACGAAATTAAAAAAATTGCGTCTAAAGTAAAATTTTTGTGAAAAAAGTTAAATGTTAATTTTTTTCTTCCACATTCCAAAAATTCCTGTGAAGCACCTGAAGAGTTAATAAAGTCCATCTAACCATGAACACGTGGACAAGTGCTTTTGGGCAGGGACGGTACATCTCGCCGACGGCAGAGTGAGTTAATTTAGTGGAAGCCGGGACCCAGTCAGACTTTGGGACAGAACATGTCCTCCCGACGACGAGGGTTGCGGGCCCTGGGTCAATCATGATTGCCCCCACATTGTACAGCTCCTGCACCTCCTCATCCTCCTCTTCAGCCTCCATCTCCGAAATAACCTCATCAGTCGCAAGCTGGATGCACTGCAGCACTGCTTGGCCAAGCGGCAACAGGCTGTGCTGAAGCTAATATGCTTAGGTGACAAACCGCACAATGCTGAAGAGTAGTGGACAACTCTGAAAGAGCAGGCAGATCTGTGGGTGACATCGCTGACCCTACAGCCAGGCATGGTCATGTGTGACAATGGCCGGAACCTGGTGGATGCTCTGAGGCGAGCTCACATACATACCATGCCTGGCCCATTTTCTTAAACTCATGGTTCAGCGGTTTCTCAAAACCCACCCCGATCTGTCGGATTTGCTTGTCAAAGTACGCCACCTGTGTGCCCATTTTAGAGAGTCAGCTACAGCTTCCGCAGCCCTTGCTGTGCTTCAGCAGCGTTTGCAGCTTCCTACTCACCGACTGATCTGCGATGTCCCCACGCATTGGAACTCTACACTGCAAATGTTGGGAAGGATTTGTGAGCAGAAGAGGGCAGTTGTTGAAAACTTTGAGGAATCCACCAAGATGGTGAGCAGTGATGATGCCATAATTGGCGTCACAATCCCGCTTCTCTGTCTTCTGAAACGCTCTCTACTCCCAATTAAAGAGGATGCATTGCAGGTGGAGCACAATGAGATGGAGCAAGGAACCATACAGGGTAATTCCACACAGGACAGCCTCATCCCAATGTGGATTGGGTGACAATTAGGAAGAGGAGGAGGAGGAAGAGTAGGAGCTAGTTTCCTGCGCTATAGACGGTACTACTTGCACAACTGTCTTACTGTCTGTTCAGCATGGATGGCCTGAGGACAGGGAGACGGAGGAGGAGGAATATGAGGAGAGCATGGTCAGACATCCTCTTGGTAAGGACACGGAAGTCTTGCCAGTTAGCAGCCTGGCACACATGGCTGAGTTTATGTTATGCTGCCTTTCCCGTGACCCTCGCCTTGTCCAAATTTTGGGTGACAGTCATTATTGATTGGTGACACTTCTAGACCCACTCTACAAGGAAAACGTTCTGTCTCCTATTCCCTTGCAGGACAGGCCTAATAAAATGGTGCAGTACAAGAAAGCCCTTGTTGCGGAATTCTTAAAAAAATTCCCATATGAAAACGCTGACGGCAGAGGTCACAGTTCATGGGACAACAAAGGAGTACAGGCAAGAGAGACACAAATGCAATCCAGCAGAGGCAGAGGAACACTGTCAAAGTTCTGGGACAGGTTTCTCAGACACTCCCATTGCACAAGCCCTGATGCGCGGGGTACTCTCACAAGGAGGGAAAAGTTGCGGAAGATGCTGAGGGAGTACCTAGCCGACCGTATCAATGTCCTCCGTGATTCCTCTGTGCCTTATAATAATTGGGTATCCAAGCTGAACACATGGCATGAACTGGCTCTCTACACCTTTGAGGTCCTGGTCAGCCCTGCCGCTAGCATTTTGTCAGAGCAGGTTTTTAGTGCCGCCGGTGGAATTATAACCAATAGGTGCATCAGCCTGTCAACTGAAAATGCTGACAGGCTGACTCTTATAAAAATGAACAAGAGCTGGATTGGGCCAGACTTCTCAACATCACCAAAATGATAGCAGCGTAACATAAACACAAATACAGTGTCTTTTTTTGGGAGGTCTCTCCCACCTTTGTCTTCACACCCAGATATGGGTATACGCTTCCTGATTTTATTCTTTGTTTTTGTCCTCCTCCTTCCCCGCATCATCATCCTCCACCACCATATCTACCATATCAACATACCTACGTCTCTTGCAAGGGACATTGGAGTTCCTCTAAATTTTTGGCAGCCGTTGCTTAACTGCATAGGCAAACAGTATGGGAGACACACTTCCTAATAATGGGAACATTGTTATTAGGAGGCTCTCTGATCTCTACGTCTCGTGCAAGGGGCATTGGAGTTCCTCCAAATTTTTGGCAACCGTTGATTCACTGCATAGACAAACAGTATGGGAGACACACTTCCTAATAATGGGAACATTGTTTTCAGGAGGCCCTCCAACCTCTACATCTCTTGCAAGTGGCATTGGAGTTCCTCCAAATTTTTGGCCGCCGTTGCTTCACTGCATAGGCAAACTGTATGGGAGACACACTTCCTAATAACGAGAACTTTTTTTTCATGAGGCTCTCTGACCTCCACGTCTCTTGAAGGGGGCATTGCAGTTTCTCCAAAGTTTTGGCAGCAGTTGCTTCACTGCATAGACCAACAGTATGGAAGACACACTTCCTAATAATGGGAACATTGTTTTCAGGAGGCTCTCCGACCTCCACGTCTCTTGCAAGGGGCATTGCAGTTTCTCCAAATTTTTGACAGCCGTTGCTTCACTGCATAGGCAAACAGTATGGGATAAATGCTTCCTAATAATGGGAACATTGTTTTCAGGAGGCCCTCCGACCTCCACGTCTCTTGCAAGGGGCATTGCAGTTTCTCCAAAGTTTTAGCAGCCGTTGCTTCACTGCATAGGCAAAAAGTATGGAAGACACACTTCCTAACAATGGGAATATAGTTTTCAGGAGGCCCGCCGACCGCTACGTCTCTTGCAAGGGGCATTGGAGTTTCTCCAAATTTTTGGAAGCTGTTGCTTCACTGCCTAGGCAAACAGTATGGGAGACACACTTTTTAATAATAGGAACATTGTTTTTAGGAGGCCCTCTGACCTCTATGTCTCTTGCAAGGAGCATTGGAGTTCCTCCAAATTTTTGGCAGCCATTTCTTCACTGCATAGGCAAACAGTATGGGAGAAACACTTCTTAATAATGAGAACATTGTTTTCATGAGGCTCTCTGACCTCTACATCTCTTGCAAGGGGCATTGGAGTTCCTCCAAATTTTTGGCAGCTGTTGCTTCACTGCATAAGCAAACAGTATGGGAGACACACTTCCTAATAATAGGAAGATTGTTTTTAGGAGGCCCTCCGACTAGAGATGAGCGTTGTTCTACTCGAACTGTTCGCCAATCTCAAATTCGAGCTGTTTTGGGCGGTGTTCGAGCCGTTCGGCGAACACGAACAATTTGAGAAAAATTCGGCTGTTCGAGGTTATGTTCGATAACTGTTCGTGCACCAAAATCATAACTGGATTTTTTCTCAGTAATGATGAAAATTAATGTTAATACGCAGTTTGAGTGTACAGCGGGGTGGAGGGAGGGGCAGGGGATGGATCTCTGCAGGAACAATGAAGATCTCCATTTTTTTTTCTCTTTCCCGCATTTGCAGTGGGGAGGTGCAATCTGTCAGCCTATCAGCAGCGCACACACGGAGCGAAGTGCTTTTTTTCACACAAGCAAGGGCATGTGTCATTGGCAGTGTATGTCACATGTCCTTGCCCTATAAGACCAAGCCATTTTCCCCGTCGCCACCATTTTCTCACTGCTGCAGCTGCGTGTTAGACGGCACCGCTGTTGCTGTGTGCGCTATACCTTGTTAATTTCAAGCCAATTTTCGCACAAATATACAGATAGCTTGGGAGTAGGGAATAGTTGTGATTGCAGTCCTTTTAAGGACTAGGTTACAGCATTTCCTACGACTTTTATCAGGGAGGTCTGTGCTCTTAAATAGATAGGTTGTGGGAGTAAAGACTAATTGTAATTGGAGTCCTTTTCAGGACTAGGTTACATGAGTTCCTATCAGTTTTTGCCAGGCAGGTCTGTGCCAGTGCTGTGCAAGTTTTTTTCACAGCATTTGGCTGAATCTAGCAAAGCTAATCCTTTTTGGCCTATTGCAGAGTGTGTTAGTCAGTGGAGTAGCCTATCTGTGTTGCAAGATATAACACCTGTGTATAGAATACCAATTTTTTTACTGCACCTAGTGAAGTAAAATCTTTTGGGCATAGCATCATTCTATTAGTCCATCTATACTGACCTCCATCAGGTTGCAAACTGAATATAATTTTTTTCTGCATCTAGCTCTGAAAAAATATTTGGGCTTCTAGCAGTGTGTGGGACTTGGTCTATTAGTCCATCTATACTGACCTCCATCAGGTTGCAAATTAAAAATAATTTTTTTCTGCATCTAGCTCTGAAAAAATATTTGGGCTTCTAGCAGTGTGTGGGACTTGGTCTATTAGTCCATCTATACTGACCTCCATCAGGTTGCAAATTAAAAATAATTTTTTTCTGCATCTAGCTCTGAAAAAATATTTGGGCTTCTAGCAGTGTGTGGGACTTGGTCTATTAGTCCATCTATACTGACCTCCATCAGGTTGCAAATTAAAAATAATTTTTTTCTTCATTTAGCTCTGAAAAAATATTTGGGCTTCTAGCAGTGTGTGGGACTTGTTCTATTAGTCCTTCTATACTGACCTCCAGCAGGTTGCAAATTGAATATAATTTTTTTCTGCATCTAGCTCTGAAAAAATAGTTGGGCTTCTAGCGGTGTGTGGGACTTGGTCTATTAGTCCATCTATACTGACCTCCATCAGGTTGCAAATTAAAAATAATTTTTTTCTGCATCTAGCTCTGAAAAAATATTTGGGCTTCTAGCAGTGTGTGGGACTTGGTCTATTAGTCCATCTATACTGACCTCCAGCAGGTTGCAAATTAAAAATAATTTTTTTCTGCATCTAGCTCTGAAAAAATATTTGGGCTTCTAGCGGTGTGTGGGACTTGGTCTATTAGTCCATCTATACTGACCTCCATCAGGTTGCAAATTAAAAATAATTTTTTTCTGCATCTAGCTCTGAAAAAATATTTGGGCTTCTAGCAGTGTGTGGGACTTGGTCTATTAGTCCATCTATACTGACCTCCATCAGGTTGCAAATTAAAAATAATTTTTTTCTGCATCTAGCTCTGAAAAAATATTTGGGCTTCTAGCGGTGTGTGGGACTTGGTCTATTAGTCCATCTATACTGACCTCCATCAGGTTGCAAATTAAAAATAATTTTTTTCTGCATCTAGCTCTCAAAAAATATTTGGGCTTCTAGCGGTGTGTGGGACTTGGTCTATTAGTCCATCTATACTGACCTCCATCAGGTTGCAAATTAAAAATAATTTTTTTCTGCATCTAGCTCTGAAAAAATATTTGGGCTTCTAGCGGTGTGTGGGACTTGGTCTATTAGTCCATCTATACTGACCTCCATCAGGTTGCAAATTAAAAATAATTTTTTTCTGCATCTAGCTCTGAAAAAATATTTGGGCTTCTAGCGGTGTGTGGGACTTGGTCTATTAGTCCATCTATACTGACCTCCATCAGGTTGCAAATTAAAAATAATTTTTTTCTGCATCTAGCTCTGAAAAAATATTTGGGCTTCTAGCGGTGTGTGGGACTTGGTCTATTAGTCCATCTATACTGACCTCCATCAGGTTGCAAATTAAAAATAATTTTTTTCTGCATCTAGCTCTCAAAAAATATTTGGGCTTCTAGCGGTGTGTGGGACTTGGTCTATTAGTCCATCTATACTGACCTCCATCAGGTTGCAAATTAAAAATAATTTTTTTCTGCATCTAGCTCTGAAAAAATATTTGGGCTTCTAGCGGTGTGTGGGACTTGGTCTATTAGTCCATCTATACTGACCTCCATCAGGTTGCAAATTAAAAATAATTTTTTTCTGCATCTAGCTCTGAAAAAATATTTGGGCTTCTAGCAGTGTGTGGGACTTGGTCTATTAGTCAATCTATACTGACCTCCATCAGGTTGCAAATTAAAAATAATTTTTTTCTGCATCTAGCTCTGAAAAAATATTTGGGCTTCTAGCAGTGTGTGGGACTTGGTCTATTAGTCCATCTATACTGACCTCCAGCAGGTTGCAAATTAAAAATAATTTTTATCTGCATCTACAGTACCTCTGAAAAAATATTTGGGCTTCTAGCTGTGTGTGGGACTATTTGTATTAGTCCATCTATACTGACCTCCATCAGGTTGCAAACTGAATATATTTTTTTCTGCATCTACCTCTGAAAAAATATTTGGCCTTCTAGTAGTGTGTCGGACTTTCTCTATTAGTCCATCTATACTGACCTCCATCAGGTTGCAAATTAAAACTAATTTTTATCTGCATCTACAGTACCTCTGAAAAAATATTTGGGCTTCTAGCTGTGTGTGGGACTATTTGTATTAGTCCATCTATACTGACCTCCATCAGGTTGCAAATTCAAAATAATTTTTTTCTGCATGTAACCCAGCCAATAGTTTTGGCCTAATACCACAGTTTGGCCACTCAGCTCTGCTCGGTTACCATCCATTGTTTTTTTGTGCAAACAACTCCAGAGTTGTGAATTAGTTACCCACCAAAATGAGTGGAAAAAGGCCTGCTGCTGGTGGAAAGGGGAATAGGCGTGTTGGGAAGGGGAAAAAAGGTTGTGTCCGTGGGGTAGGTGTTAAAGCAACAGTAACATCTGCAGAAGAAAGACCATCTTCCAGCCAAACTAAAATATCTACTTCTTTTAGAGGACAATGTGATAGGATCCCTTTCTTACGGCCACGCCAATCGCTACAAATTCCAGATGAGGCACAAAAACAGCAGGTGCTTCAACGGATATCAAGTGCTCCTTTAAGTGGGCTCTCCTCCACATCAACTTCAACATCACAAATACTCCAGTCCTCAAAGGTGTCACCCAAATCGCACTTGCTTCCTCACAGCTCCCAAATCTCCAGCTGCCCGTCTGAGTATGAGGTAGAACAGATGGTTGAGTCTGCAGAGCTGTTTACTCATACTATAGCCTGGGAATCAGAGGTCGACTCCAGCGCTTCTGTGAATCCAGACGAGGAAATGATCTGCACTGATGCCCAGAATCTTTATGAGTCGGATCCAGGACCAGACGCAGAAGGTTCTGACCATAATGTAGACCCTCATTCCCAAACTGTAACTCCTGTTGGTGGAGACAATGAGGAAGACGATGATAAGACTCAAATACCTGATTGGAGCGACAACTTTAGTTTTTTGTCAGGGCAGGAACAGGTTGGCTCTGAGGACGACGGGTGTGATAACGCACAGGGTGATGATGATGAGGTCGGAGATCCCACTTACTGTCAACCCACAGTCAGCCAAGAGATGAGGTCAGCAGAGGAGGTGGAGGAAGATGCTAGTGACGACGAGGTCAGGTTGCGCCTTCCTGGACAGAGACGTAGTACTGGAAGCACGTCAACAACTGCATCCTCAAACACAACTCTGCCTCTCACCACAAGTCGTGGTGGCTCTTCAGGTCGCATGGGTGCTAAGCCTTGCATAGCCTGGGCATTTTTTCAGATCGATAAAGATGACCCAACTCGTGTTATCTGTAACATTTGTCAGCAAAAGCTAAGTAGAGGCCAAAAAATACATAGTTTGAGTACTTCATGCATGAACCGGCACATGGACATGAAGCATAAGTTGCAGTGGGAAGCTCAGTGTGCTGCAATGCGGCCTAGCCGGCCGGGCCAATCACCGTCTGCCATATCTTGTGCATCTGCGGCCTCTTCATCCTCTGTGACTGGGGGAACAGCAGTCACACCTGTTTTGGGGCGCAGACCTGCCACCTCTTTACCCGCAACAGCCAGCGTGATTGGCAGGTCATCATTTTCTTTGGAGGTGGTAACACCAGCTGGTGTTGAGCGCTGTCCGACATCGATAGCACCACCTTTGGATCAAGGCAACCTAACATGTCCGCCTGCATCTTCCTCATAGACCGGCAGTTTGCCGGGGACACCCTTATCAACCCCGTCTAAGCACAATAGCCAGCCCTCGGTCCCTCAGATGTGGACAAGTAAAAGACCATTTCCTCCTAGCCATGAGAAAGCTAAGAGTTGAATTTCACCATCTGCAAGCTCTTGGCTACAGAAATGCTACCTTTCCGCCTGGTGGACACAGAGGATTTTCGAGACCTTATGTCCGTCGCAGTGCCCCAGTACCAGATGACCAGTCGGCACTACTTCTCAAAGAAAGGTGTGCCTGCGCTCCACCAGCATGTCGCACACAACATCACCGCTTCTTTGAGAAACTCTGTGTGTGACAGGGTGCATTTCACCACAGACACTTGGACGAGTAGGCATGGACAGGGGCGTTACATGTCGCTGACTGGGCACTGGGTAACTATGGTGACAGCAGGACAAGGGGCTGCTGTCCAAGTCTTGCCGTCCCCACGAGTTGTGCGTCAATCCTCTTTATGTCAAAGTTCCTCCACTGCTTCTGCCTCCTCAACCTCCTCTCGGTCTTCCACCTGCACCCAAAGCCTGTCTGGTCATGCCACAAGCTTTCTAACTGCGCAGAAGGGATCCTGCACACCTCCTTACTATGCTGGCAGTAGGGCTCAACGTCATCAGGCGGTTTTTACATTGAAATGTCTGGGAAATGTGAGTCACACAGCTGAGGAGTTGTGGTCAGCTCTGGAGAACCAATTTCATGAATGGTTGTCTCCACTGGACCTGAAACCAGGGAAGGCCGTGTGCGACAATGCTGCAAACCTGGGTGCGGCCCTTCGCCGGGGCAATGTCACACACGTGCCTTGTATGGCTCACGTGTTGAACCTGGTTGTCCAGCAATTTTTAGCCCACTATCCCAGACTAGATGGCCTTCTGCAGAGGGCACGGTCGCTGTGTGCTCACTTCCGCCGTTCGCATCCCGCAGCTCAGCGACTTACATCTCTACAGAAGTCGTTGGGCCTGCCACATCACCGGCTAAAATGCGATGTGCCTACCCGGTGGAATTCAACTCTACACATGTTGCAGCGACTGTGGCAGCACCGACAAGCCCTGGTGCAATACGTTCTGACGTACAGCCTGGGCCAACGAGATTCAGAGGTGGCGCAAATCACGCTGGAGGAGTGGTCTCAGATCAGGGACCTATGCACCCTTCTGCACAGTTTTGAAATGGCGACGAAGATGTTTAGTGCTGACGATGCCATTATCAGCATGACTATTCCGGTGATTTACATGCTGGAGCACATGTTAAACAGAATTCGGAGTCAGGTGGTGGCACAAGAGGAGGTGGAGGAAGTAGAGGAGGAGGAGTTGTATGCGGAAGGGCTAACATCTGCAAGGTCCAGACGGTCGGCAGCACCAAGGCGGCAGGCATGTGAGGGTGGGGGAGATGGTTTTACCAGGGCGCATGGTAGCAGCCAAACTAGTGAGGAAGGTGCAGGAGCCCAGGAAGAAGTGGAGGACGAACTGATGGAAGACTCATCAGATGAGGGAGACCTTGATCACATTTCTGTTGTGCGAGGTTGGGGGGAGAGGACAGAGGAAGGAAGCATGATTGTTACCTCGCCACCAACGCAACAAGGACTTGGTACTCCTGGATGCGCAACACACATGAGTGCCTTCTTGCTGCACTACCTGCAACATGACCCTCGAATTGTGAGAATTAGAAATAATCCTGACTACTGGGTTGCCACACTGTTAGATCCCCGGTACAAAAGTAAATTTGCAGAAATTATTCCTGCCATAGAAAGGGATGCACGCATGCAGGAGTATCAGCAGAGACTGTTGCAGAATCTTACATGTGCTTTTCCACAAAATACCAGTGGTGCACGTAGTGAATCTCACAGTTCCAACTTGCCAACCGTGGGACCGTCAAGTGTTCAGCACTCAAACCGTAACAGAACCACAGTATCTGCTGGTAACATCAATTTTGCGGAATCATTTCACCACTTTTTTAGCCCATCCTTTGCAAGGCCACAGGAGACAAGAAGTCTGACACATAGTCAACGCCTAGAGACGATGGTACAGGAGTATCTCCAAGTAAACATTGAAGCCACGACTGTGTCACTGGACCCTTGCTCTTTTTGGGCTTCCAATCTGGATAAATGGCCGGAGCTAGCCACTTACGCCTTGGAGATCTTGTCATGCCCCGCAGCCAGCGTTCTGTCTGAACGTGTGTTCAGCGCTGCTGGTGGTGTGCTGACAGATAAGCGCACGCGGCTCTCCACTGATAATGTAGACAGACTCACGTTCATAAAGATGAACAAATCATGGATCCGAAACGACTTTTCTACCCCTGTGTCATCCTGGGGAGAGTAAAAGCTTGATGATTGGTTAAAATCACCCTACCAACCGTTTTAAGCTTTCAAATTACTAATCATGTTTATCTGTATCTTGACTGGAAAATAATTTGGGCTTTGTAGCAGTGTGCAGCACTGATCCTATTAGGCCATCTATACTAAAGCTTCACCAGATTTAAAATTAAAAATAATTTTTAGCTGCATCTAGCCCGGAAAATAATTTTGGGGCTCCGAGATGCGCAAGGCACATAAGTGCCTTCTTGCTGCACTACCTGCAGCATGACCCTCATATTGTCAGAATTCAAAGTAATCATGACTACTGGGTTGCCACACTCTTAGATCCCCCAAACTTTTCGATCAACCTTTTCATTTTAATAAAGACCAAAAAAATGGTCATTTTTGAAATTATAAGCATTAGCAGGTTGTTAGAAACTGAAATCAAACAGTTTTCAACTCAAAACTTTATTCTAGGTGATGTTACATTTTCACATAGGACCCCTTGTTCGAAAGGAGCTTCTGAACTCTCTCGTCCATTGAATTTGTCAGGTTTTGGATGGTTTCTGCTTCAATTGTTTTGCATGAGGACAGAATTCCCTCCCAGAGCTGTTGCTTAGATGTGAACTGCCTCCCGCCATCATAGACACTCCTTTTAATGATGCTCCAAAGGTTCTGAATTGGGTAGAGGTCAGGGGAGCATGGGGGTCACACCATAAGTTTGTCCCCTTTTATGCCCATATCAGCCAGAGATGCAGATGTTTTATGTGCAGCATGAGATGGTGCATTATCATGCAGAAAAATGATCTTGCTGTGAAATACACGGTTCTTCTTCTTGAACCATGGCAGGAAGTGCTGTTTGAGAAAATCCACATACATTATGGAGTTCATCTTTAGCGCCTTCAGGGATCCTAAAGGGGCCGACAATCTCTCTCCCCATGATTCCAGCCCAAAACATTACTCCACCTCCTCCTTGTTGGCGCTGTAGCCGTGTTTGCGTGGGGTGTCCATCAACCAGCCATCCTCCACTCCATCCATCTGGACCATCGAGCGCTGCACGGCACTCATCCGTGAACAAAACAGTTTTGAAATCAGTCTTCATGTAATGTTTGGCCCACTGGAGCCGTTTCTGCTTGTGTGAAGTGGATAGAGGAGGTCGACAGGATGGCGCATGCACAGCTGCAAACCTCTGAAGGACCCTGCATCTTGTTGTTCGGGGGACGTTGGAGGCACAAGCAGCTTCAAAAACTTGTCTGCTGCTATGACAAGGCTTTTTTGCCGCTGCTCTTTCAACCTGACGTAATTGCCTGTAGGAAAGAGTCCTCAATTTCCCCTTATCAGCACGCACACGAGTGTACTGTGAATCAGCTACATACTTCTTGATTGCCAAGACACTTCATCCTGATCATCGCACAATGTTGATTGTAGTCATGCCTTGACCTAAACACTCCACAATTTGTTGCTTCTCAGCAGCCGACACATCCTTTTTCTTTCCCATTTTGGCAGAAAATGTAGGCTGCTTAATAATGTGAGAGAGCCTTCTTAAGTAGTCTTGCGTTTCATTGGACACACCTGCCAAACTAATTAGCACAGGTGTCTGCAATTGCTTACAGTGATATAAAGAGCCCTGACACACATCACCATCAATGAGTTTAACTGACAAACAAATTCTTCCCTTATCACTCCTAAACACTTTTTGTATAATAATTTGGAACGCAGTGTACATGTGCTTTTCCACAAAACACCAGTGGTTCACGTAGTGAATCTTACAGTTCTAACTTGCCAACCGTGGTCTGTATGGAGTTGTTCAATAAAGGGCCCAAAATTAAGATAACATAGATGGGAGAGGTCTCTATGAATAGGAATTCCTAAGTATTTGATACCCTGTGAGGGCCAGGCAAAGGGAAAGTTGGACTGGATGGAATCCTATATGGATTTGGGGAGGGAGACATCGAGGGCCTCAGACTTCGCTGCATTGATTTTAAAATTTGACCATGTAACAAAGTGATCTATTTCAGCCATAACAGCATGGATGGATATATGTGATTGAGTGATATATACTAGGACATCATCAGCAAATAGAGAGCACTTGTACTCGGTGCCTCCCACCTCAATCCACCTAATATTGGGGTTATGGCGAATTGATGAGAGCAGGTGCTCCGTCACTAGGATGTATAAGAGAGGGGACAGAGGACATCACTGCCTTGTCCCATTGGTGATTGTGAAAGGTGATGAAAATGTTCTGACGCACCCCCTGGGCCTTGGGACACCCGGAGCCGGACCCTTTTTGGTGGATGCTGGTGGTTGTAGTCTTCGTGGCGGTGACCCGGTTCCGTGGCTCACAGCGGTCAAACCAGTGGCGGAACTATTTATGTGGTTTTCATGTTTAAATGTCCGACTACGCCACCCGTGGATTGCGGTCAGAGTGAACCGCCGCTACAGGGCAGACCACTGAGGCTGGTGTTGTGGGTGCAGCAGAGCGTAGCATAACTCCCCACGGGAGGAGTATAGCCTCAGGGCAGTGTATGCGGAGGATGGGGGTGATGGTGCAGGGCAGCAGCAGTAACGACACGGAGTCAGTGATGCAGTTCAGGGCCTTTACTCACAGTTCTTATTATCCAGACCACGTCTGCAGGTAACGGCTGCCCACGTCGTACTGTGCTCACCAGGTGAGGGGCTCAGACAACTCCCAGATAACTTTGGAGCACTTCACAGGACCCCCTTTGTGTGTCCTTTGTCTGGCCTTTCTTACCAACACTTCTGTCCGGCTGCCTCGGGCCTCCTCTTGGTAAACTTGGCGCCAGTTTCCCTGACCCTATGTGGTGCCTTCCTAGCGGGTGTAGCGAGGGGCTGCGCCACATAAAATGTCAGAGCCTCCGGTTTCTAGCTGAGGGTCGTTTCCTGCCTCCACTAGTTCGGGGACCGGTCTCCCCCTTTGGCCTGACCCCTCCACGCAGGTGGATTCGGGCGTGCGGTGGCGACTCGCCCGTCTGCACCCCTGGGATCCCTTCATTCCTCGTTCCTGGAGCCTTCTCCGCTCCTCTTCCTTCCTTCTCCCTCTTCCAGGCCTGGGCCTCTGTTACTAGGCCCGCCTCCGGAGCAGAGCTCATGCAGAGCCCCTGCTCCCTGCCACTTCTGCTCAGACTTCTCTGCACTGAACTAAGATGGTGCCCACCTTTTATACTCCCTTCTCAATGCACCCAGGAACTGCTTCCTCCCTGCTCCTGCACTACAGGGTTCCCCTTCCTCAGTGTTCCCTCCCCCCACTCCAGCCAGGGACAGGGACTGTCGTGCCCATCTCAGGGGCATATTGGTCGCCCTGCCCCACGGCAATGTGGTGTAATGCATGCAGGTGTCGGGTCCTGATCCACACTCCATCCTTACCTGAGAGTGAGATATCACACCTCTGGGTGAGGTGCAATACGTCTGTAGCAACCGAGCCTTCAGGGTGCTACAGTTCCATTTATCTTCAGCCTAGGTGACGTATTGCGATACAGGGCCGTGATTTTGGCTATAAAAGGGTCCTCTAGACCCCTACCCCAAGCTTTTTAAGAGAATCATATATGGCGTGCCAGGAGACTCTATGGAATGCTTTCTCAGCATCCAACGAGAGTATCTAATTACAAATTTTTAACTGCATCTAGCCCAGGAAATACTTTCTGCCTAGTAGCAGTGTCTGCTAGTGAGCGGATTATCCCGGCTGTTAAGCAAGCTGCACCACCTGTAGTTTAGACACTTAATTTTTTCAAAGGAAATGCTTCGGGACCATGGGATACTTAGTGAAGAGCATCAGGAGGCACCCCAAGGCATAGGGGCTGGGACTGGCAGTAGGATGCCTTGCGGTGGACAGCCGAGCTCGATCCTTATAAAAGCTTTTTAACTGCAGCAGCTTTAGTGGACGCTACTGGAGCTGGAATTACCGCGGCTGCTGGCATGAGACTTGCCCTCCAATAGATCCTTGTAAATGGATTTAAAGTGTATTCATTCAAATTAGAGAGACAATTTAAATTAAAAAGGTTAGAGCTGCCTCCACCACAGGGGGGCTCGCTCGACCCACCAGCGGACAGGCACCAGTATTGGGAGAGGGGGGCTTGCCGTCAGGGTTCACCGCGGCTCTGGCACAAACCCGGCGACACGGAGGTGGCACGGGCAGGAGCGGACTGGCCGTGTCGGCTTCTCACTTTTTGGATTTTAGAAGGGCATGACATGCCTATATCTGTGTCTCCCCCTCCTTTTACTCCTCCACCTCTTTTATTTTCGCATGACTATATGTACTTGTCACTTTTCCATGTGTTAGTTATGTCTTCTGAGCAGTTTGTCAGCTTTTGGACACCTTTGAAGGTGTTTTCTATGTGTTTCTATGTGTTTTTGTTTGCCTGCCATTGGTTTTAACGGTGTTCGAAGGTGTTCGACGAACAGTTCGACGAACAGTTCGGCGAACACACGGGTGTTCGACGAACCGAACCGAACTCGAACACTACGGGGGTGGCTCAACACTACCTCCGACCTCTATGTCTCCTGCAAGGGGCATTGAAGTTCCTACAAAATTTTGGCAGCCGCTGTTTCACTGAATAGACAAACAGTATGGGAGACACGCTTCCTAATAATGGGAAGATTGTTTTCAGGAGGCCCTCCGACCTCCAGGTCTCTTGCAAGGGACATTAGAGTTCCTCCAAAGTTTTGACAGCCGTTGATTTACTGCATAGGTGTAGCATCGGCGTCTCTGCCCCCTGCCAGGCTGAGACGCCGTCCCCCTTACCACCGTGGTCCTGGTCCAGCATCTTCCGGCCGCCCTGCTGCTGCTAGTGCATGCAGCTTCCCTGGCACTGTGCTTAGGGCGCACGCGCTCCCTCCCTCTTAAAGGGGCCATACGTGCCGTCCTAAAAGTCCCCGGCCAATGGCCGGAGGACTTTCCCTATTTAAAGCACCTCCACCATTATGGAGGTGCCTGTGCAAAGTTGTTGCTCTGTGTTCTTATTGTTGCTTCAGCCCTCAGGTCCCTCTGTAAGTCAGTCCCTCTGTAAGTCAGTCCTGTCCGCCAGTCTGCTCTTCAGTCCAGCCCACCAGTCTGACTACAATCCAGCCCGACAGTTTGTCTACAGTCTAGTCTGCCAGTCTGTCTATGGGCTCTGCCCACCTGCTTACCTGGAAGCACCTGCCAGTTACCTGCTGTGCCCGCCAGTCTGCTTACCTGGAAGCACCTGCCAGTTACCCGTTGTGCCTGCCAGCCTGCCTTCCGGGAACTCCTGTCTGGCTATTTGCCAAATCAGCCTGCTTATCCACTGTACCGGTCTGTTCCTGCCATCTACCCATGGGAGTCACCTGCTCTCATACAAGGTCGGTCCCAGAGTGGCACCTGGTCCCCCTGCTCTGTCCCTCCCTGGTTCACGGAGTCTATTGAGTCGCCATGCGACCTTGGTCAGGCCGCGTAGGTACTTAGTCACGCCCCTCTGGTCCCTCCTTGGACCGCAGCACAGAGATTCCACCACCCGGACCCGTAACAATAGGCAAACAGTATTGGAGACACGCTTCCTAATAATGGGAACAAAAAAGCATAGCTGGCTGATGGCTCTCTAACAATAGTAAGGGCCGACTGCTGGCCCTTTAAGAATAGTACGGCTGTTAAAATAGTGTTTGTGACTTTCATAATCCCTCCTTCATAAATGAAACAGGATGTGTCTGATGTTTCACACACCACATGGCCAGATATGGTTGTAAAATGTAAAATGACATTTCCCGGTGAATGCATTTGTCTTGGTTGAAAGTAATGCAAAAGTGCAAAAACGCATCAAAAACGCTATGTGTGAACATAGCCCAAGGTGTGGAGGAGCATTTTTGTTTTTGGTTATTTTGCCTTATATACAAGTCATTACCCTGGAAAGGATGTTTCTTAACATATTTCGCAGGAAAATCTGGTTTAGTTTTAGTATGTTTTATAGTGAGTACGTAAAAGTGGCGTAATACCTCTGACAACGTTGTAGACAGCAGTGACTTGGGAGTCAGAAATGCTTATAGGGGTCTTCCCCATGCTGCCATTGGAGCACTGTTCCCATCGATTTGGGCAATTTTTAGGCTCTCTGCAGACCGCCGTCGGGATCCGCCGTAAAAACGCTCGATTTTCCCATAGACTTACATTGAGTTTGTTGCTCGGACTGAGCTCTCGAGTATTCCAATTTGCTCGACTCGAACAACGAGTACATGAGCATTTTAGTGCTCGCTCATCACTAGTTAGGACGCTATAGCAGCGTGGCCCGATTAGTGGAAAGCCAGATATTGAATTAGCTGAGAGTAGTTTGTGAAACTTGATTTATACTGTTTGTATTGAACTTTCATTGCCATAGCTGGAGCACAGTTTGAGTGACACGCTTCAGCTATTTCTTCTTATATTCATGTTATTAATATTATCATTTCAAAAACTGTTATTCTTATCTTCTGCAATATAATCCCTTTTCACACAATAAAGCCGGTGTTTTGTTTCTGCCTCCTAGTCTGCTGTGCTGTACTTGAATCCTGCTTTGTAGTGTTCTTTGGACACTGCCTCAAACCTGCTTATCCTTCAAACTATTCTGCTGTTCCCATGTACTGGCCTCTGGCTGATTCCTGTCTATGCTACCTGCCGATGATGTTCCTAGTGGTTGCAATACCACTACTCCAATCAAGGTCAGTTCATAACACTCTGTTTATCTAGTTTCATTAGCTTTGACAAAGGACGCCGGAATGCGTATGAAACATGGAGCTTAAAATGTCTGTTTAAACTGTGTCTTGCTATACCATCATCATAGAGTTAATGTTTAATATTTTATAATAAACTTCTCTAATGTTAACAGGAGCTAGGTACTGCTAGTTCTTTTTGAATCCCATATGTCTGGCATTTTTTTCCTTTCTCTATATTTTAAAAAGATGACAGGATATACAATACTTACAGAGGATGGGAAGCCACATCTCAATTTAATGTACCCAAGCTAACTTATTTCCACTACTAAAAGTGTCAAAAATGTGAGCACCCGACCTGTATCATGAAGCCTGAAATAAAAGTGGCCTGGTCTGATAAATGTTTGCTTGTACATCACATGGATGACTAGTTATGTGTTATGCTAGTTATTATATTTTAGATTTTTTGAACTTGTGCATTTTATAATTTCTAAACAAAGTATTTTACAAGCTTAAAATACAGATTACTCATATCAGCACACTTGACTATGTAAAATAATTAACACATAAAATTAATTTTTGGTGTATTCAACTGGCTCAAAGGATTTTTTTCTTTACTTTTTTCACATTTAACTTTATTTTTAAGCTACACTATACTTCAAAGAGAAGCATCAAAGAAGTTATATTTGGAATAGTGACAGATGCATTGTGACTACTGCAAACTCATCAATATGGTTAGACATACTAGCATGTTTAATGTGCTTAATTGCCTTTTTATATATTCTCTATGAAATTATTATGATTTAATTTAATACTGCCAGATGGAGCATTTAAAATAAATTAAAAAAAGGAATACACTATATGACATGAAGGAAATTTCTTATGCTAACAAAAATATGGCCATTGCTACTAGTCCTGACCAGATTCACTGCAAATCCTTCTTATTAATTTTTAAATAGTGACAGTACAACCACATCTTTTTTAAGTTTTATCCCAAAACTAAATCAGAGATTGTGTATTTGTGTTATCATGATACCCATTCTGCTGCTGAGTGAAACGGTTGTTTTATGGCTCCCGATGAACGCCAGGTGCCACTCCAGGACAGACCAACGGACGCGCAGCAGCTGGACCCAGTGGGACAGACTAGATGGTGCAGCAGGCAGAGTCTGTATCAGGAGCGCAGCAGGCAGAGTCTGTATCAGGAGCGCAGCAGGCAGAGTCTGTATCAGGAGCGCAGCAGGCAGAGTCTGTATCAGGAGCGCAGCAGGCAGAGTCTGTATCAGGAGCGCAGCAGGCAGAGTCTGTATCAGGAGCGCAGCAGGCAGAGTCTGTATCAGGAGCGCAGCAGGCAGAGTCTGTATCAGGAGCGCAGCAGGCAGAGTCTGTATCAGGAGCGCAGCAGGCAGAGTCTGTATCAGGAATGCAGCAGGCAGAGTCTGTATCAGGAGTGCAGCAGGCAGAGTCTGTATCAGGAGTGCAGCAGGCAGAGTCTGTATCAGGAGTGTAATGCACACACCTGGACTGACTGGCGTGTGAGCGTTTAGTAGTTCCACTGGGCCATGAAACGGAGAGTGCCTGGAGGGGCGTAACTAAGTATCTGCCCGATCCGAGGTCGCACGATGGCATACGACGCCAGTGCACCAGGGAGGAACAGAGCAGAGGGACCAGGGTCTACTCCAGGTCAGACTCCGGACACGGCTGTTGGCCCACACAGGGGAATACAGGAACTGGAAGGTAAGGCTGGAACACAGACTGGGGGTATAGGCAGACACGGCTGGTATGCAGACGGGTGGACGCTGGTAAGCACGACTGGTATGCAGGCAGAGAGGTGCTGGCAGGTACGGCCGGAATGCAGGCAGGTGGATACTGGTAAGCACGACTGGTATGCAGGCAGGGAGGTACTGGCAGGCACAACAGGCTGGAGCACAGAGTGGATAGGACCCAGTACAGACTGGGACTTCCAGAACAGAACCGCAGATGCGGTGGACAAACACAGCAGGGTGAGACTGCCCAGAGCGGCGGGCAAGAGCAGAGCAAGACTGCCGGAGCAGCGAGCAAAGGGTCAGAGCAGAGCGAGGCTGCCAGAGCAGCGAGCAAAGGGTCAGAGCAGAGCAGGGGCTGCCGAAGCAGCGAGCAAAGGGTCAGAGCAGAGCGGAAACCGCAGGAGCGGTGAGCAAGGCGGAGCAGAGCGGAAACCGCAGGAGCGGTGAGCAAGGCGGAGCAGAGTGGAAACCGCAGGAGCGGTGAGCAAGGCGGAGCAGAGCGGAAACCGCAGGAGCGGTGAGCAAGGCGGAGCAGAGCGGAAACCGCAGGAGCGGTGAGCAAGGCGGAGCAGAGCGGAAACCGCAGGAGCGGTGAGCAAGGCGGAGCAGAGCGGAAACCGCAGGAGCGGTGAGCAAGGCGGAGCAGAGCGGAAACAGCAGGAGCGGTGAGCAAGGCAGAGCAGAGCGGAAACCGCAGGAGCGGTGAGCAAGGCAGAGCAGAGTGGAAACCGCAGGAGCGGTGAGCAAGACGGAGCAGAAACCGCAGGAGCGGTGAGCAAGGCGGAGCAGAGTGGAAACCGCAGAAGCGGTGAGCAAGGCGGAGCAGAGCCCCTAGAAGGCAAGATGAACAGGCTAAGAGCGTGTTCAGACAGGTAGCTGGCAAGAGTGCACAGACAGAACACAGTTCAGACACGGGAACTGATACCGTAAGGCAGGGAACAGGGAAGGACCTGGCACGTCAGCGACCAAAGGCCAACTGACAGAACAAGATGCTCAGGCAAGGATTCCAGGAAAGAGCTGGGTTAAATACCAGGTGACAGACAGCAATAGGCTGAGGACGCACAAGGGGTGTGCCCGCAGCAGCTACAAGAAGCAGGAAGTGATCGGGCGCCGCCCTTAAGCAGAAGAAACAGAGGCAAGCAGACAGCATGGAGGAAAGCCAGAGTGATAGTCTGGACTGGAAATCAAGTGCACGCTCTTGCACAGTGGGAGATGGACCACTATGCAAGGATGCCGCCAGGTATGTTACAAGGAGTGCATCAGACAGAGTCTGTATCAGGAGTGCAGCAAGGACTGGTACGCAACCTTACACAACTTACACTGCAGAACAGGAAGGTTACACTACAGCCAACCCAATAGATGGAGACCCAATCTGGATTCCCCACATTTAAAAAAATTAGTGGCAGATGCCAGCAAAGTGACATCAATTTCACTACTGTAGAAATAGTGTAAATAAGACCTACACCTCTTCCAGTACAGCCAACCCAGGGGATGGAGACCTAACCAGGAGTGTTCACATTGCCCTAAATGAGGGTATAACACCACCGAAGTGGCATCAATGTCATCAGACTACAAGTAGTTAAACGCAGACCCAAACCTCTCCCACTACAGACACAATCAGAATTCTCCACATTTCCCAAAATTAGGGCCTAAAACAAGCATCAGCAGCAAGAGCAGGCACAGAAGCCTTATCGCAGACTGCAATTTCAAGAGATCAATGCAGCACACTCAAAACGACAACATCGCCTACTCTGTACAGTCTGCAATTGGGGTGCAAAAGTCCTTGGAGTTCCATGACTTGTTAATCTTGATAAAATTTAGGTGGTCTACACTTTCAGGGGACAGCCGGGTATGCTTATCTGTCAAGACACTACCAGCAGCGCTGAAGACACGTTCAGAGAGAGCGCTGGCTGCCGGACATGATAAAACCTCCAAGGCGTGAGAGGCGAGCTCCGGCCATTCATCCATTTTTGAAGACCAAAATGTAAAAGGGTCCAAACTCTTCCTGATGGTATTGATATTGAACTCTAGATACTCCTGCACCATCCTCTCCAGTCGTTCACCACATGTCACACTTGTACTCTGTTGTGCTGGTGCATGAGCTGGTGCAAAAAATGTGTGAAAGGACTCACAGAAATTACTTCTGCCACTTACTCTGCTGCAGCTTATGTTTTGACTTTGATGAACTGACGTGCAGGAGGTTGAAAGACAACAGCTGCGATGCACACTGAGTGCCTCACTGTTATCTTGGGGAAAACCTCTATTAAGGTTGTTTAAAAGCTTGTTTCGATACTCCAGCATAAGCGGGTCCCTTTCCAGGGCGGGAAGCATATGGCAAAATTTACTTTTATAACGTGGATCTAACAGAGTGGCAACCCAGTATTCAGCATTATTTTGAATCCTAACTATACGGGGATCATGTTCCAGATAGTGCATCAAGAAGGCACTCATATCTCGGGCTCTTCCAGGAGGTCCAAAGCCATGCTGTATTGTGGGCTGCGTAATACTGATGCTTTTTTCCTCCGTCCCCTCCTGCCAACCACGTTCAAATGAGAGGGGATGATTATCCTCTTCATCCTCTGACAGCTGCTCGCCCATCACCTCTTCCTCCTCCATTAGTTGCTTGGCTTTTGCACCTTCACTAACAGTTTGCCTGGAATCACCAAACCCCCTCGATCGCTGTAATCCACCATCACTTGGCATCCACCTCTGTGACAACAGTATAGAAATTTGAGACATTGGTATCCCTTCCGCATCCTCCTCTTCTTTAGGGGCCACCACCTCCAGCCGCAGGTTATTCAAAGTTTGCTCCAGACTGTATATGACCGAAATAGTGATGCTGATGACGGCATCGTCAGCGCTAACCAGTCTACAACGCAAGATAGCAGCTCCTGTTCTTCCTCCTCCTTCTCCTCCTCTCCCTCATTGTCCCCCAATGCACATTGGGATGAGATGAGGCTAGGCTGTGTGTAATCGCCCGCTACGGCTTCTTGATCCATCTCATCATACTCTGGCTGCAATGCCTCCTCTTTAATTCTCTGCAGAGAGCGTTGCAAAAGACAGACAAGTGGGATGCTGACACTAATGATGGCGTCATCGCCACTCACCATCTTGGTGGTCTCCTCAAAGTTTGTCAGGATGGTACATATGTCAGACATCCAGGTCCACTCCTGAGGTCTTATGTGTGGTGTCTGACCTGAATATCGACGGCCTTGTTGCAGCTGGTACTCCACAACTGCTCTCTTTTGCTCACAAATCCTTTGCAACATATGGAGGGTAGAGTTCCAACGTGTGGGGACACCACACACCAGTCGGTGTACCGGAAGCTGCAAACTCTGCTGCAACACAGCAAGGGCGGCGGAAGCTGTAGCCGACTTGCGAAAATGAGCTGACAGGCGGCGTACTTTCACGAGCAGATCTGGCAACTCGGGGTACGATTTAAGAAACCGCTGAACCACGAGGTTAAGCACATGAGTCAGGCATGGTACGTGTGTGATCTCACCTCGCCTCAGAGCCGCCACCAGGTTACGGCCATTGTCACACACGACCTTGCCGGGATGTAGTTTCAGCGGTCTCAGCCACAGGTCGGCCTGCTCTTTCACAGCTGTCCACAACTCACAAGCAGTGTGAGGTTTATCACCTAAGCTTATGAGTTTCAGCACAGCCTGTTGCCGCTTGGCGGAGGCAGTACTGCAATGCTTCCAGCTTGTAACTGATGTGGTGATATCTGAGATGGAGGCTGAACATGAGGAGGAGGATGTGCAGGAGCTGTACACTGTGGGGGCAACTCTGACTGACATAGGGCCCGCAATCCTCGGTGTGGGGAGGATGTGTTCCGTCCCAAGGTCCGACTGGGTTTGGGCTTCCAATATGTTTACCCAGTGTGCCGTCAGAGAGATGTACCGTCCCTGGCCACAAGAACTTGTCCACGTGTCCGTTGTCAGGTGGACTCTCCCAGTAACTGCATTGTTGAGGGCACGGCAGATGCTTTGGGACACGTGCTTGTGTAGTGCGGGGAAGGCACACTGGGCAAAATAGTGTCGGCTGGGGACCGAGAACCGAGGGACGGCCACCGCCATAAGCTTGCGGAAGGATTCCATCTCCACCAGCCTAAAAGGCAGCATTTCCAATGCAAGCAGTCGTGAAATGTGCGAATTTAGGACTGTGGCCTGTGGGGCGTTTGCTGCGAATTTCCGCTTTCATTCAAAGGTCTGGGATATGGACAATTGAACGCTGCGGTGGGACGTGGACGTGGATGCTGTTTCTTGAGAAACTACCATAACAAGTGAAGACTGAGAGGAGGGGGCATCTTTACATGCAGTATGGACAGGGGATTGCCTTGCACACACAACAGGGGGTTCTATTGCACGCACAACAGTGGAAGAAGCAGTGGTGACACCCACTGACACTGGTCGTGGACCCTGGGTTTCGCCCCACAAAGTCAGGTGCCATGCTGCCATGTGCCTGATCAGGCTGGTGGTGGTCAGGCTGGTAGTTTTGTCACCCCTGCTGATGCTGGCATGGCAGGTGTAACATATGGCCTTTTTGGGGTTATCAGCAGAGTCTTTACAAAAATTCCAGACTCTGGAAGACCTACCGCTTGTACTGGCAACGTCCCTCATGCTGGTGTTACGGGGAAGGGTTGCCTGCCTTCTGTCTGCGGCCACCACACTGCTTCTTCCTGCCTGTTGGGGTACTCTGCCTCCCTCCCCCTGTGTGCTGCTGGCCTCATTCTGCATGTCCTCCTTCCACGTTGGGTCAGTTACTAGATCATCCACCACCTCCTCCTCTTCCACTTGCGCACCACTATCCTCCTCCTCACTTCCTGGCAATTGTGTCTAGTCATCGTCCACCTCTTCTGACAGATTGCCAACGTCGACTTCCTGTGGCCGTGGCTGTTCAAATATTTGGGCATCGCAACATGGGATCTCCTCTTCCATCACTTCAAGCGTATCAGGCGAGGGGCCCAAATATGGAAATGGACCAGTGAACAGCTCTTCAGAGTGTCCAAGTGTGGGATCACTTGCTGTCTGACGACACTCGGCATGGTGGGAGGAAGGAGCATCAGGGTGAGGAGGAGTATGCGGTCGAGACTCACGGCTACTAAGAGTTGACCGTGAGGAAGACAGACCGGAGGTGGTGGTGCCCAGGTAACTGGAAGTATTATCTGCTATCCAAATAATAACCTGTTCACACTGATCAGTTCTCAATGCTGGTGCTGTTCTGTGCTTCCCTAGTAATTCGGTCAAGAAGTGGGAGCGAGAAGATGTGGCTGTTGGTTGTGGCACATTTTCACCTTGGCCACGGCCCCGTCCTCTGCACGAACCATCACCAGAACGTCCACTTCCACGTCCCTTGCCACGCGCCTTGCCCATTGTAAATGAAGTAAAATAGCTTACACTTGCACTATCAATGGAAAAAGGGTAATAAAGAGTAGATTAGAACCGTGGAAGAGGAAAACCACAGTTATTGTTTACTGGGCTATACTACACTTTTTTAAATAGAGATATTTGCGGCTGAACAGTGAGCGACACACTCAAACTGCTTTTTTTTTTAGATACCAAAGGCCCAAAACTGGATAGTACAGCGATTTGACCCATGGAACTGCGAAACCACACTGGGATGTCGGGCCTACACAAGACTATTTTCAACAGATATATTTTTGTGTCACAACAGTCAGGGGATACTACTGTTTTTCTTTATGGAAAAAACTACCAAAAGCTGAATAATAGAGATTTTTTACCGTGGGATGGCAAAACCACAGTTATTGTTTACTGGGGTATACCACACTTTTTTAAATAGAGATATTTGTGGCTGAACAGTGAGCGACAAACTCAAACGTTTTTTTTTTTTTTTTTTTTTTAGATACAAATGGCCCAAAATGGATAATACAGAGGTTTGAACCGTGGAAGTGCAAAACAACACTTCTGTTTCTCTAGCCTACACCAGACTATTTTCAACAGTTATATTTGTGTCTGAAAAATCAGAGACACGCTTTTTTTTTTGGGGGTGGGGGGGGGGGGACACACACACCAAAAAGGTTAATAAGACGGGCATTTGTACGGTGTGAAGGAGGAAAAAAAAAGGAGGATTTAGATGAAAAAAAAAAGGATTTTTCCTGGCCCCCGACACCTGGTGCTAAGTCCAGCAATTTCAGCAACAGGAGCACACAGGACTGTAATGCAGCGTTTGCTGGTATAACCACTGTGTCTCCTATACAGCCTGCCTGCCTGGTATCTGGGATGGATATTAGTCCTGAAAAGGACTGTTTGTTTGCTCTGGCAGCCTTTACAGACCCTACACTAACTATTTCACAGTTTATATCTCTCCCTAAATCAGCAGCGCTGTCCCTACACTGTCTAATCCGGAGCGACTGTGTCCAAGATGGCGGTGCCCCGTTTTAAATACTCGAGGTGACGCTGTGCGGCCAGCCAATCACTGTAATGCCCACAACCAACATGGCTGCAGCATTACAGTGACTGGCTGGCAATCCCTGCATGTTCATTGGCTCTGTAAAGAGCGCCAAACATGCAGGGCGGAGACCCGAGCTCCCGCCCGAGTAACCCGGAAATGCTCAGTGCTCGCCGAACATCCCGAGTAGCGTGATGCTCGGGCGAGTACCGAGCAGTGTCGAGCATGTTCGCTCAACACTAGTGCAGAGGTCATTAATCTGTTCCCACTCCGCAAACGTGTCCGAAGTCCGTACTGCGCTGCCCCAAGCTATACGTCAAAACATTCTGCGTCAGAGCTCGTTGCTGCTGGCATAGTCACTGCAACATGTGCAGAGTGGAATTCCACCGCGTCGGCACATCGCAGATCAACCTCTTAACTGGCACGGGCAAAGACCTCTGTATCGATGCAAGTCGACGACATAAGGGGTGCGAACGGCGGAAGTGAGCACACAGCTTCCGTACTTTGTGAATCAGCTCATCCAGGCCAGGATAATGGCAGAGAAATCGCTGTACCACCAGGTTGAGGAAGTGAGCCATGCAAAGCACGTGTGCAAGCTTTCCTCATCCTAGGGCCACTAACATGTTTGCACCGTTATTGCACATAGCCTTCCCTGGCTCTAGGTTCAGCGGAGACAGCCATTGCTCAAACTGAGCCTGGAGAGCTGCCACAACTCTTCACCTGTATGACTGCGATCTCCAAGGCATATTAATTTGAAGACTGCCTGATTGCGGTGAGCCCTGACTGCTCAGTACGGAGGTGGTGTGTATTCACTCCGCACCCTTGGAACGCGTGTCTAATTAAGGCAGAGATTGAGTGCGCATGTGGAGGCCCTAGAGGAGGTTGAGGATGCAGAAGCAGTGGAGGAAGTGGGAAATACAGAGGTTTCTTCTGCAGGCCTTGGGGATTCCAAGATTTGTGGAGCAGCCCCTTCCACACCTGCCCCCAATGCCACTAGAGTCACCCAGTGCCCAGTCAGCGAGATGTAATGCCCTTGGCCATGCTTACTTATCCAGGTGTCTGGTGAAATGCACCCTGGCACATGTAGATTTAGACAAGGAGCAGGTGAGGTTGTTTGCGACAGGCTGGTGTAGCACAGGCACAGCTTTCTTAGAGAAGTTATGGCAACTGGGCAACTGGTACTGGGGGACTGTGACGGCCATCAGTTTTCGGAAACAGTCTGTATCTACCAAGCAGAAAGGCAGCATTTCCATGGCCAACAGATTGGAGGTGGTGTAGTTCAACCTTTTAACTTTGCCATGTGTAAGATGAAACAATCTTTTATGTCAAGACAGAAAGAATTGTGCGGTGTTAGGGAAGCGCTAGAACAACTAGACAGGGAGGGGATTAAGGTTATAACACACAAACCTTTTATCGATTAATACGCTCTCTAATGCCATGACGCGTTTCGATAGCAGAAGCTATCTTCCTCAGGTGTAACATCAACACGACTGAGGTTGCCAGTACAACTGTTAGGTCTTCCCGAGTCTAGTTGTTTTTTAAAGACTCTGCCGATAACCCCAAAAAGGCCATTTGCAGCACCTGCCAGGCCAGCATCAGCAGGGGCAGCAAAACTACCAGTCTGACCACCACCAGCATGATCAGGCACATGGCAGCCAAGCATCCGTTACTGGACCCCAGGGTCCAGTAACAGCCTATGCAGGTGGTACCACTGCTTCTTCCGCTGTTGTGCGTGCAAGCCAATCCCCTGTCCATGGCGCATGCGAAGATGCCTCCTGCCCTGCACCTATCGTGCACACTCTCAACCAGCACCATCAGCAAGCACGTCCATGTCCATGTCCCAGCGCAGCGTTAAGTTGTCTCTACTCCAGTCCTTGGAATGCAAGCGCAAATACGCAGCCAATGCCCCACAGGCCACACTACTAAATTCATACATTTCGCGACTGCTTGAGCTCGAAATGTTACCTTTTACGCTCGTGGAGACGGAAGCTTTCCACAACCTAGTGGTGGTGGCTGTCCCTCAGTATTCTGTCCCCAGCAGACACTATTTCTCCCAGTGTGCCGTCCCCGCATTACACAAGCACGTGTCCCACAACATTAGCCATGCCCTCAACAGCGCATTTACTGGGATGGTACATCTCGCTGATGGCACACTGGGTTAACATAGTGGAAGCCGGGACTCAGTCGGACCTTGGGACGAAACACGTCCTCCCAACGCCAAGGATTTCGGGCCCTGGGTCAATCAGGGTTGCCGCCACATTCTACAGCTCCTGCACCTCCTCCTCTTCTTCAGCATCCATCTCTGAAATGACATCAGTCGCAAGCTGGAAGCACTGCATTACTGCCTCGGCCAAGCGGCAACAGGCTATGTTGAAGGTAAAATGCTTAGGTGACAAACCACACAATGCTGAAGAGTTGTGGACAGCTCTGAAAGAGCAGGCAGCTCTGTGGCTGACACTGCTGAACCTATAGCCAGGCATGGTCGTGTGTGACAATGGCTTGAACCTGGTGGCGGCTCTGAGGCGAGACGAGCTCACACACGTACTATGTGCTTAACCTCATGGTTCAGCGGTTTCTCAAAACCTAGCCAGAGCCGCCGACTCTGCTTGTCAAAGTATACCACCTGTGTGCCCATTTTAGAAGGTCACCTACAGCTCCTGCCGCCCTTGCCATGTTTCAGCAGCGTTTGCAGCTTCCGGCTCAACGACTGGTGTGTGATGTTCCCCACTTGTTGAAACTCTACTTTGCAGATGTTGGGAAGGATTTGTGAGCAGAAGAGGGCATTTGTTGACAATCAACATCAACAAGGCCATCGATATTCAGTTCAGACTCCACACATAAGACCTCAGGAGTGGACATGGATGTCAGACATATGTACCATCCTCCAAAACTTTGAGGACTCCACCAAGATGGTGAGCGGTGATGACGCCATAATTAGCGTCACCATCCCGCTTCTCTGTCTTCTGAAACGTTCCCTGCTCACAATAAAAGAGGATGCATTGCAGGTGGAGCACAATGAGATTGAGCAAGGAACCATACAGGGTGATTACACACAGCCCAGCCTCATCTCATCCCAACAGGGATTGGGTGACAATGAGGAAGAGGAGGAGGAGGAGGAGGTGAAGTTTCATGCGCTATAGACAGTACTACCTGCACAACTGTCATACTATCTGTTCAGCGTGTATGTCCTGAGGACAGGGAGGAGGAGGAAGAGGAGGAGGATGAGGAGGAGAGCATCGTCAGTCATCCTCTTGGCGAGGACACAAAAGTCTTGCCTGTTAGCAGTCTGGCAGGCATGGTTTAGTTTATGTTACGCTGCCTTTCGCTTGACCCTCGCGTTCTCCAAATTTTGGTTAACAGTCATTACTGGTTGGTGACACTTCTAGACCTACGCTACAAGGAGAACTTTATATCTTATTCCCAAGGCGGTCAGGTCTACTAAAATGGGGCAGTACCAGAAGGCACTTGTTTCGGAATTATTAAAAAAATTCCCATCTGAAAATGCTGGAGGCAGAAGTCACAGTTCGTTGGACAACCAAGGACTACAGGCGAGAGACAACTCCAGCAGAGGCAGGGGAACACTGTCAAAGATCTGAGGCACGAGGTACTCTCACAAGGAGTACAAAGTTTGGGAAGATAGTGAGAGAGTACCTCGCCGACTGTGGCAACGTTCTCCGTGATTCATTATAATTATTGGGTTTCCAAGCTGGACACGTGGAATGAACTGGCTCTCTATGCCTTGGAGGACCTGTCCTGCCCTGCCACTAGCATTTTGTCAGAGTGGGTTTTTAGTGCCGCTGGTGGAATTATAACTGATAAGCACATCCGCCTGTCAACTGAAAATGCTGACAGGCTGACTCTTATAAAAATGAACAAGGGCTGGATTGGGCCAGACTTTTCAACACCACCGAATGATAGCAGCGTAACAAACTCAAATCCAGTGTCTTTTTTTGGGAGGTCTATTCTCATGCACCTCTTCACACCTACACATGGGTATATGCTTCCTGATTTAGTCTATTTGCTCTTGTCCTCCTCCTTCTCGTCATCCTCCACCACCATATCTACCATATCACCTCCTCTGTGTCTTGCAAGGGGCATTGGAGTTCCTCAAAGTTTTTGGCAGCTATTGCTTTCACTACATAGGCAAACACTATGGGAAACCCATACCGCCGCCCTGCTCTATGTGTCTTTAAATTGTTAGTGGGATTGAGCAGGAGAATTCTCCCACGCTGGGATGGCATTGAGATGACAGGCTGGATCACAGCTGAGCGCTGCCATCCAGATTGTCATCCTTCAGAGACACTGCAGAGCGCAAGCATGCCTGCGCTCTGCAGTGTCTATGAAGGATGGCATGCTGGATGGCAGCGCTCTGCTGCGGTCCAGCCTGTCATGTGAATGTAGCAGAGCTGAAACTGTCGTGGGAACCATGGAAAGGTAAGGATGATGTTGCTTTATTATTTTACTTTTATTGCAGAAGACATTGGCTTCAGCTGGAATGGGGGTGATGGTAAGTATTTTTTAATTTAGAACAATAAAGAATTGTGTGTTTATTTCAATTAAAGGACATTATTCTGGGTGTTTATGTTTTTTTTAACTTTGACTATGGGGTTAGTAATGGGGGTGTCTTATAGATGCCTCTCCATTACTAACCTGGGCTTGATGTCAGCTGGCATTATAAGCTGACATCAACCCCAGCCCTATTACCCCACTGCCACCGCTACAGGGCAGTGGGAAGAGTGAGGCTAAGTGCTAGAATTGGCGCATCCTGTGGATGCGCCATTTCTAGGGCGGCTGACGGCTGGTGTTTCTAGCCTGGGAGGGGGCCAATATTCATGGCACCCTTCCTGGGCTATTAATATCAGCCCCCAGCTGTCTGCCTAGCCTTTGCTAGCTATTAAAATAGGGGGGACCCCACGTCATTTTTTCTGGGGTCCCCCATTTTAATAGCTAGTAAAGGCTAGGTATTCAGCTGGGGGCTTATATTAGTAGCTTAGGAAGCTCCGTGGATATTACCCCCTTCCCAGGCTTCAAACATCTGCCCCAGCCATCTGCTTAACCTCCGCTAGAGACTAATATTACGGGGAACCCCACGCCAATTTTTTTTTTTAATAAATCATTTATTTTAACACTAAATGACAAGTACAGTAATCAACACTATCACTGTACTTCTTATATATGTGACTGACATGTTTCTATCTATCTAATCTATGTGTGATGCTCTATTATTTCTGTTCTAAATTGTCGGGTACTGGTGTATGCAGCTGCTTAATTGCCGCCGGCTTTTTTAAAGAGAGTGTCTTCTGAGCAGTTTGTCAGCTTTTGGACACCTTTGAAGGTGTTTTCGATGTGTTTTTGTATGCCTGCCATTGGTTTTAACGGTGTTCGACGAACAGTTCCACGAACATCCCGGTGTTCGACGAACCGAACCCGAACACTACGGGGGTGGCTCAACACTAATCAGGAGTAGATATGGTTTCCCTCTATGCCATTCCTTTCACCGAGCTAAAGAATATGGCTGTGGTGAAATACAACTCACACTGAGAAGCAGTTTCAAGCTGAAAAACGTTGGGCCCACCAGAGGATTTGATTCTGAGGGCTCACCTTTCTCCCCCGCTCAAGAGCCCCATAGCTGCTGCAAAGTTTGCGCTTTCATGAACTCTCCTAATGGAGAAGCCAGGGCCCACCCATGGATTCTCTGGTGGGACTGTCCAACCCTGCGGAGATGCAGTCCTGGCTAAGAAAAGTGTGTTGAAAGGTTCCCGGACACTCTATGGCTGCTTTTTTACTGAGGTGGAAACCTACACAAGCACAGGGAGAATATACAAAGTCCTTGCAGATGTTGTCCTTGCTGGGATTTGAACCCAGGATCCCAGCGCTGCAAGGCTTCAGTGATAACCACTGAGCCAATGTGCTGCTGTTCACCCTCTGATATCTAACAGGCTGGAGAAACTTGCACCTACTGCCACTCTATCTTCAGCTCCTTTGGGAGAAACTAATGTATTTGGGCAGCCACTCATTCTACCAATAGAATTCCTGAGAACGAAATTGGGATGGCTTCGCTACTGGTACTGGGGGCAGTGCTAATGCCATGGCGTCGTACCAGAGTTCACTGGAAATATTACAGGCTGGTAGGAGGCAAGCAGATGCCCACAGAAAAGTACCAGCAGTTCAGGGAGCCTTGCTTTTGGAAGGCAGAGACGATACTGGGAGAAGTAGTGGCGGCTGGTGACTGAGTATGGACACCCGGCCGCCGCTGGCATGGGGTTGTGAAACGCTTCCGCCTCCAAAAGCCTAAAAGGCCACATTTCAAGTGAAAGCAGCTTTAGAGGACTTCCTGGCAGAAATGACAGCTGGAGTAGATACGATTTCCCAAAAGTCAGTCCTTTCACCAAGCTAAAAGATATTGCTTTGGTGAAATCCAACTCACCGACATGCTGTGGACTGGCTCTGAACCGTTCCTGGCCACATTTACTTGTCCACGTGTTTGTGCTTAGGCGGTCCTTCCCAGTAAGTAAACTGGGGAGGGCACGGGTATTGTTGTTGGAACCGTGCTTGTGGAAGGCGGAGACGACACCGGGACAAATAGTGGCGGCTGGACACCTGGTCGCCGCTGCCATAAGGTTGCGGACAGCTTCCGCCTCCACGAGCCTAAAAGGCCACATTTCAAGTGCAAGCAGCTGTGAAAAATTTGGCAGTATAGTATTGCAGCCTGTGGGTGTGTGGGTGGCTGGCTGCATACTTGTCCCTACCCCATTCCTTGGAATGCAAGCGCAACTGAACACTGCACTGGGACAAGGACGTGGACGGTGGTTTTTGAAAGTCTGAAATGACAGGTGCATGGCGGGAGACATCTTCGCATGCGCCAAGGATCACTTATGATGGGCACACTTTTAGACAGTACTGAAAATAACCTCGGCACTACATGGATATGAAAGAAATAGGATTTTTTTTATTATTATTATAATATGCAGTCCAAAAGAAAAATAAATAAACGTTTCGGTCACAATTGACCTTCATCAGTATTGCTGCAAAATGCAAGTAATGTGGTACAAAAATTAAATTACTACAAAATCATACATTTGAACATAAACTGAGCTCAATGGGATAAAGGGAAAAGAAGGAGAGGGAAAGGGATGGGAGAAGGTATAGGGTGGTGCCTATAATCGCGGAGGTAAAGTAACAAGCAACTAGGGAGGACCTACCAGACTGCCAGTGAAAGTGTGCGTGGCTGAACGGCCCGGACAGTAAGTCTCTAAGGCTGCCTAGAAGTATACAAATGCCAAGGTGAGAAGCTTAGGTCTGGCTGTACTACCGTGTCTGAAAGAGAAGCAGGGAGTACTATACCTGAATGGTGACTTGCATATGGCCTGGACTACGCGGTATCCCCCGCTAGTAGAGAGCACTGCCATATGGTGTAGAGGGCGTAGGTATATATAGGGAGCAAAACTAATTGAATAAGACGATGCAGAGCGCGCCGGCGCGGAAGCGGAAGTGACGTCACCGGATGTGACGATGTGGATGATGCGTGCGGTCCAGGAGCTTGTGTTCCACGCAAGAGGAAGTAACTATCTATGAGAGCCAGGTGATCTGAGCGTGCGCTGCCACTGTGGAAACGGAGGAGGGGACTGGATAGGAGGGCAGGAACAGAGGGCAGGGATATCTATGAGGGAAAGAAACAGAGAATGAGTAAATGCACACCAATCCTGCCACATATTGTTAAACATAGTACAATGTTAACATATGATAATATAAGAAAAATCCAGCATTTGTGCAACATTTTATGAGAGTCAAAACAGCAATCATGGAGCATTTATAATAGGGTATTCCCCCTTTTTTTGTAACTATAATACCTGGACAGATCCCAGAGGAGCTGAATATGAGAACACAATTATGTATGAAAAAAAGGTACTATGCATAGTTGGTGGAAGCAGTCTTTTTATATGAAGGCAGATAAATCGTATTCCCTATTCAGGCCTTTAGGGGTTCTGGATTCCAACTCGTGGATCCAGAAAGCTTCTCTCTGTTTGAGGAGTGTGATCCGATCGCCACCTCTGCGTGGTGGCGGTACCTGTTCCAGGACTTGGAACTTTCATTGTGATATATTGTGTCCTTTTGTGATAAAGTGGTGGGGAATGGGTAGTAGCATATTTTTACATCTTTTGGTAGATTTGTGTTTAGAGATACGATCTTTTACCGATTGCGTGGTTTCGCCAATGTAAATCATGCCGCACGGGCATTTAATGAGATAGACCACAAATGAACTGTCGCACGTAAAATAGTCTTTGATGGTGTATCTCTTGCCTGTCTGAGGATGGAAAACGGAATTGCCTTTTAGGCGGCATTGAAGGCATGGGAATGTGCCTGTTTTTGGATTTTGGAGGAAACATTGTGTCTCACCTGTTTTGCTACTATCAATATCCTCGCGTACTAGCGCATCTTTGATGTTGGAAGCTCTTTTGAAGCAGGGCATAAAAGGTTGTTTAAATGAGGGTATGGTAGGATACCCTTCTTGTAGTAAGTTCCAATGTTTTTTGATGGCTTTGTGGAGGAGATAGGCATATGGATGGAATGTATGGACAAAGGGAACACGTTCCTTTTTGTCCGAAGCTGCACCCCTGATGGGGTCCCCCATTCTGGTTTGGAGAGCGGAGGATGGGTAGCCCCGTTCTCTGAATTTGGACTGCATCTCCTGGAGTCTTAGAGCTCTATTGTCTGGATCTGTGAAAATGCGTTCAACCCTTTTGAACTGGGATCTGGGAATGGATGTTTTCATGGGTTTGGGATGATTGCTGGTGAAATGTAGTAAACCGTTTCGATCGGTGGGTTTCCGAAAGAGGTCTGTGCTTAGGCACCCTTTGGTGTCTTTCAACACCAAGGTGTCTAGGAAACTGATCTTAAATCTGTCCTGGGTCATAGTGAAACCAAGATCAGGCCAAGCAGAATTGAGGAAATTGTGAAACAACTCGAGGGACTCCAATGGACCATCCCAAATGCAAAAAATATCATCAATGAATCTTTTCTATATGACAGAATGTGCCTGAAACAATGGGTGTGAGTAAACCATACGGTTTTCAAAGGTAGCCATATAGCAGTTTGCATAAGGGGGGGCCACATTGGAGCACATCGCGGTGCCCTTGATCTGGAAATAATAGGTGTCCTGGAACAAAAAATAGTTCTTAGTGAGAACTAACGTGAGTAAGTCAATGGAAAGGTCTATTACCCGTGCATCTGTCGAAGAATCAGTCATAAGGGTTTTGACTGTTTCTATGCCGGAGTCATGTGGTATAGATGTGTACAGGTTTCTGACATCAAACGTGACTAACAGTGCATCAGAGGGCACTTGTCCCACACCTTTAAGCGCCGTTAGAAAGGCCCCTGTGTCCAGAAGAAAAGCCGGGCTTTTCTGGGTTAGGGGAGTTAAGATTATTTTACGTGCGACAGTTCATTTGCGGTCTATCTCATTAAATGCCCGTGCGGCATGATTTACATTGGCAAAACCATGCAATCGGTAAAAGATCGTATCTCTAAACACAAATCTACCATAAGATGTAAAAATATGCTACTACCCATTCCCCACCACTTTATCACAAAAGGACACAATATATCACAATTAAAGTTCCAAGTCCTGGAACCGGTATCGCCACCACGCAGAGGTGGCGAACGGATCACACTCCTCAAACAGAGAGAAGCTTTCTGGATCCACGAGTTTTAATCCAGAACCCCTAAAGGCCTGAACAGGGAATACGATTTATCTGCCTTCATATAAGAAGACTGCTTCCACCAACTATGCATAGTACCTTTTTTTCATACATAATTGTGTTCTCATATTCAGCTCCTCTGGGATCTGTCCAGGTATTATAGTTACAAAAAAGGGGGAATACCCTATTATAATGCTCCATGATTGCTGTTTTGACTCTCATAAAATGTTGCACAAATGCTGGATTTTTCTTATATTATCATATGTTAACTCATTCTCTGTTTCTTTCCCTCATAGATATCCCTGCCCTACTATCCAGTCCCCTCCTCCGTTTCCACAGTGGCAGCGCACGCTCAGATCACCTGGCTCTCATAGATAGTTACTTCCTCTTGCGTGGAACGCAAGCTCCTGGACCGCACGCATCATCCACATCGTCACATCCGGTGACGTCACTTCCGCTTCCGCGTTGGCACGCTCTGCAGCGTAGTCCAGGCCATATACAAGTCACCATTCAGGTATAGTACTCCCTGCTTCTCTTTCAGACACGGTAGTACAGCCAGACCTAAGCTTCTCACCTTGGCATTTGTATACTTCTAGGCAGCCTTAGAGACTTACTGTCCGGGCCGTTCAGCCACGCACACTTTCACTGGCAGTCTGGTTGGTCCTCCCTAGTTGCTTGTTACTTTACCTCCGCAATTATAGGCAGCACTCTATACCTTCTCCCATTCCTTTCCCTCTCCTTTTCCCTTTATCCTATTGAGCTCAGTTTATGTTCAAATGTATGATTTTGTAGTAATTTAATTTTTGTACCACATTACTTGTATTTTGCAGCAATACTGATGAAGGTCAATTGTGACCGAAACGTTTATTTATTTTTCTTTTGGACTGCATATTATAATAATAATAAAAAAAATCCTATTTCTTTCATATCCATTGAGTGCCGAGGTTATTTTCAGTACAGTACGGGTTCGGCCCCTACTCGTGCACCACTTTAAACAGATGTGCAGTGTCTTTTTGCATTTACACTTTTAGACAGTGACATGAGAGTCAGAGATGCATCCAGGGGTCTTCCCGATGCTGTTTCCATGTCTTTTCAGCACTGTATGCATGTGTCTGATGATGTGTCACACACCACATGGCCAGATAAGGTTGTAAAATGTTAAAATGACATTTCCCAGTGAATGCATTTGTCTTGGTTGAAAGCAATGCAAAATTGCAAGAACGCATCAAAAATGATACGTGTGAACACAGCTAAGGTGAGAAGGAGCATTTTTGTTTTTGTATATTTATTTTGCCCTATATACAAATCATTACCCTGGAAAGGATGTTCCTTAACATATTTCCCAGGAAAATCCATTTTGGTTTTGTTTTTGTATGTTTTATTGTGAGTCCATAAAAGTGGCGTAATACCTCTGACAACGTAGTTGACAGCAGTGACTTGGGAGTCAGAAATATATCCAGGGGTCTTCCCCATGCAGTTGCCATGTCATTTGAGCACTGTTCCCATTGATTTAGGCAATTTTTAGGCTCTCTGCAGACCGCCGGGGGAAGCCGCCTGAAAAATACTTGAGTTTCCCATAGACTTACACTGGGCTCGACGCGAGCATCGAGCACCTGAGCATTTTAGTTCTCACCCATCACTAATGATCACATGTCTTCAGTGATGTGTGTGGGTCGCCGCAGATGATCGCGCACCGTAACTGATGTATGCAGGTCACTGCATGCAGTGTGGCTCCAGCTGGTGATTAGGAGGAAGTGACACGGTGGACGTGCTGTCACTGTGACCTTATGTATCCACCAATGGGTAAGGAATTGTGAGGGTCAGATGACCAGAAGGGAAAGTCTGACCTGGGAATCTAACTGGTACTTAAAATAAACAAGGGCTTCAGACATTTAAACTGACGGGAGGTTGTATGTGCCATTTGGTACATCGGAAACCTCAACCCTGGCTGCCTTAAGCCCTGATCAGTCCCATATTGGATGAAAAGTATCAGGAGGAGGTTTCTCAGTGAAAAGGACACTCTGAATCTGCCTTTCTTGTGGGAGTGAAAGTAGCACTGCGGGTGCTCATACCCCTTATGAAATTTGGAGGACAGATGTTGGTTCCTTTTTTTCTACAACTGAGTGAGATCATTCCAATTACTACCATGGCTCTTTGACCTGGATATGGTATAACTGGTATTGATGTGACCACTCAACTAATTGTTTCTATGTGCTGGTATGAAGGGATATTATCCAAAGGGCACTTTATATTACAAATATTGCCTTAGCCTATGGGAATAGGCCAGCTTGTTTTTTGGCTTTTTCTATGTTTCTTGTCTTGTCTTTTTATACATTTTAAAGTTGACATTAAATGTTAAGGTTTAATTATCTCTTTTCTGCTAATGCTATTTTCTTAGATTGGGCCTAAAAGTGTGTTTAACCAATTCTCAACATTTTGTTTCATGTCCTTTCACAAGCATTGCAGCATCCAACTTGCCATGCTCACCAGCACAACTGACTGCCCAGTAGTTTAATTGTTACCACCCTGCTGCCACGGTTAGCTGTCATGGCCACAGTCGTCGCCATCATCAATTTCACTCTGACTTTCTGCCTCGTCCCTTGCCTGTGCCAAGTCTTTTTCCCCCTTCACATCCATCAGCTGATGATCATCTTTCTCCTCCTATTCCTCCTTTTTCTTCTCCTCCAAATCCTACAGCATGTGACAACACCTTAAGGGTCTCGCACATACAGTGAGTGGCACTGAACAAGAGCAAATTGGTGTTCTTCTTCCATGCCCATGTATGTTGGTGAGAGTATTATACAGGGTAAATATTAGTAGGACTGCATAGTGGATTCCACACATGTCCCTACTGACAAATTTTGTCACCTCTTCAAAGAGGCAACATACTTTCCTCGTCAACAGTCAATGTTGGATCTCAAAGTAACCCACACTACCGATTGTCTGCTGCATGATGTAGTATGCCATAGTTTTACTCTGCAGCATATACAGCGTTGAATTCCAAGTGTTTGCGATGTCACAAACCAGATTGTGCTCTGGCACCCTGTTTTTCATTGGAAAAACAAGAAGGCATACTCTGACTCATAAGATCTACTTTAATAGGCTGACACTTATCGGGCTAAAGTCACCACCTTCCTCAAGGATGTTTATTTGTGAAAGAAAATGTTGCACTATTTAGTGTAAGATATGGGCCATGCATAGAGTGTTTGTTACTTTACCTGACTGTGAAGCAGCTGAAATGTTTCCTGCATTGTCACTCATGACAAATTTGAGTTGTAGTTCATGGAGAACCAGCCAATGGGCAAGTTGACACTTAGGAGTACAACAGCAAGTTCTTTTGTTATGTGACTTTTCTCCCTTCCAGCTGTATAACTGGCAGCACTTTGCCTTGCAAGAGCAAAAATAAAGTGGTCAGTGTGTGGAATCAATGTTTTTGTGCCTGTTACTGTTGGAATTGGGTATTATTCAGTTACTGCATGTTGGTAGTCGTCAGTTTTGTCTTGTTGACAAAAAACATTATTGTGGACATACATTTATTGTACACTGCTCAAAAAAATAAACAGAACACTCAAATAACACATCCTAGATCTGAATGAATGAAATATTCTCATTGAATACTTTGTTCTGTACAAAGTTGAATGTGCTGACAACAAAATCACACAAAAATCCTGAATGGAAATCAAATTTATTAACCATTGGAGGCCTGGATTTGGAGTCAACCCCAAAATTAAAGTGGAAAAATACACTACAGGCTGATCCAACTTTGATGTAATGTCCTTAAAACAAGTCAAAACGAGACTCAGTATTGTGTGTGGCCTCCACGTGCCTGTATGAACTTACTACAACGTCTGGGCATGCTCCTGATGAGGTTGCGGATGGTCTCCTGTGGGATCTCCTCCCAGACCTGGACTAAATCATCCGCCAACTCCTGGACAGTCTGTGGTGCAAAGTGATGTTGGTGGATGGAGCAAGACATGATGTCCCAGATGTGCTCAATCGGATTCAGGTTTGGGGAACGAGCGGGCCAGTCCATAGCTTCAATGCCTTCAACTTGCAAGAACTGCTGACACATTCTAGCCACATGAGGTCTGGCATTGTCCTGCATTAGGAGGAACCCAGGGCCAACCGCACCAGCATATGATCTCACAAGGGGTCTGAGGATCTCATCTCGGTACCTAATGGAAGTCAGGCTATGTCTGGTGAGCACATGGAGGGCTGTGAGGTCCTCCAATGAAATGCCACCCCACACCATTACTGACCCACTGCCAAACCAGTCATGGTGAAGGATGTTGCAGGCAGCAGATAGCTTTCCACGGCGTCTCCAGACTCTGTCACGTCTGTCACATGTGCTCAGTGTGAACCTGCTTACATCTGTGAAGAGCACAGGGCGCCAGTGGCAACTTTGCCAATCCTGGTGTTCTGTGGCAAATGCCAAGCGTCCTGCACGCTGGTGGGCTGTGAGCACTTCCCCCATCTGTGGACGTCAGGCCCTCATACCACCCTCATGGAGTTGGTTTCTAACCATTTGTGCAGACAATTGCACATTTGTGGCCTGCTGGAGGTTATTTTGCATGGCTCTGGCAGTGCTCCTCCTGTTCCTCCTTGCAGAAAGGCGGAGGTAGCGGTCCTACTGCTGGGTTTTTGCCCTCCTACGGCCCCCTCCATGTCCTCTGGTGTACTGGCCTGTCTCCTGGTAGCGCCTCCAGCCTCTGGACACTACGCTGACAGACACAGCAGACCTTCTTGCCACAGCTCGCATTCATGTGCCATCCTGGATGAGCTGCACTACCTGAGCAACTTCTGTGGGTTGTAGAGTCTGTATCATGCTACCTCGAGTGTGAATGCACAACCAACATTCAAAAGTGACCAAAACATCAGGCAGAAAGCATTGGTACTGGGATGTGGTCTGTGGTTCCCACCTGCAGAGCCACTTCTTTATTGAGGGTGTCTTGATAATTGCCAATAATTTCCATCTATTGTCTATTCCATTTGCACAACAGCATGTGAAATTGATTGTCAATCAGTGTTGCTTCCTAAGTGGACAGTTTGATTTCACAGAAGTTTGATTTACTTGGAGCTATATTCTGTTGTTTAAGTGTTCCCTTTATTTTTTTGAGCAGTGTATTATACATGTACTATTCTAAGTTTTAATCATATTTGGTTATAGTGTAGACATTTTATTTGCTTAATACCCCATGGTTTAAATAGTAGCCAAACTTTCAGTTTTTTTTTTTTTTTTTTAAAGATTTCACAGACACTAATAGCCTGCAGGTTGGGTTCTGAGACTCTCACTGATTGCTTAATAGACCCTAAGGCTATGTGCACACGATGCAGAAATGAAGTAGAACATTTCTGCATCATTTCTGCATCTCCCTGGCAGAAAAAACGCATGCAGATTGTGCATGCGTTTTTCCTACGGAATACATGCGGATTCACATGCGTTTCCGCATGTGGATTGACAAGCGCTTTCCAGGCGATTTTAGCATCACCTGGAAAGTGCTTGACAACTAGGTCACACTATATAAATCCATGCAAACAGCATGGATTTATATAGTGTGTCCCGAGAGAGTGGTAAAAATAAAAAATAAATGTATACTTTACCCTCCGATGGCCCCCGCTGTCTTGTTTCGCTCGGTCCCGGCTGCCGGCAACTTTGAATTGAATGACCTGCCGACGTCAGCGTCACGTGACCCGTCACATGACTCTGACGTCAGCGCAGGTCCTTCAACTCACTGCAAAGTGCCGGGAACCAAGCAGGAGCGGTGCGCGGGCCGACAGAAGGTAAGTATACATTTAGTTTTTATTTTATTCTTTTTTACAGATTTTTTAATGGTACCTGGGTGTGGATGAGATTCTCCTCTCCTCTACACCCGGGTACCATCCGCACATTAGAACGCTTGGATTACGCATCTACATATACAGTGATGCGTAATCCATGCGGTCTAATGCAAGTCAATGGCGGCGAAAACGCAGCGTTTCCGCAAAATTAATGGACATGCTGTGGATTTTTGAGCGCAGCATAGACGCTGCGGAAAAATCTGCAGCATGGGCACAGCACATGCGGATCATTGGGGACCATTGCTGCCCTTCTACCATGCGTTTTTAAAGAGTTTCCGCAGCTGCACAAACGCTGCGGAAACGCATTAAAAACGCATCGTGTGCACACAGCCTAAGTCAGTGTGCAACACAAGAAAAAGGAACGCACTGCACCTGTCTGAGTGTGCACACAAAGTAGAGTATGGACTTTATAGCAAGAATAGGTTACAAAACCAATGCATTCTATTTAGTCCGTAATATGTTCTGTGTGTGCTCAGACAGAAGCTGTGCACTCCTGTCTTCTGAGTTGCGCACTGTTTGGAGGTCTATTGAGTGATCAATGGTTGTCTCAGGAACCAGACAACCATCGATCTGCAGGCAATAAAATGCCTGCCAAATATGAAAAAAAGCTGTGAAAATTTAGATACTCTATTTTTTTTATCATTTGGCTGCTGTAACTGATAGGTCAAGTTAAATTGATTGCTGTTACTTAATGGTTTACTTAACTAATCACCACAAGTTTGAAATATGTTTACAGAGATTGGAACTTGTTTTATTGCTAGCAGAGCAAAATAATGGAGCTGCTTCTGTAAGTTATATTCTCTTAATAATGTTTTAGCACAGTAGTGCAAGAGACCCATGATTGATCTGGATGCTGGGATTCAACAACAGTCTAAATCTATTCATTTTTATGCTGGGGCATTTGTTTTAGAACTGGGCATACTTTTTAAGGAGTGCAATCTCCAATTAATAGACCTCATAGCAATTTTTGAAATTTGAAAAAAAAAGTGATATTGGACTTTAAGACACTACAGTGCTGGCCGAAAGTATTGGCACCCCTGCAATTCTGTCAGATAATACTCAGTTTCTTCCTGAAAATGATTGCAATCACAAATTCTTTGGTCTTATTATCTTCATTTAATTTGCTTGCAAGGAAAAAACACAAAAGAGAATGAATAAAAAATCAAATCATTGATCATTTCACACAAAACTCCAAAAAAGGGCCGGACAAAAGTATTGGCACCCTCAGCCTAATACTTGGTTGCACAACCTTTAGCCAAAATAACTGCGATCAACCGCTTCCGGTAACCATCAATGAGTTTCTTACAATGCTCTGCTGGAATTGTAGACCATTCTTCTTTGGCAAACTGCTACAGGTCCCTAATATTTGAAGGGTGCCTTCTCCAAACTGCCATTTTGAGATCTCTCCACAGGTGTTCTATGGGATTTAGGTCTGGACTCATTGCTGGCCACCTTAGAAGTCTCCAGTGCTTTCTCTCAAACCATTTTATAGTGCTTTTGGAAGTGTGTTTTGGGTCATTGTCCTGCTGGAAGACCCATGACCTCTGAGGGAGACCCAGCTTTCTCACACTGGGCCCTACATTATGCTGCAAAATTTGTTGGTCGTCTTCAGACTTCATAATGCCATGCACACGGTCAAGCAGTCCAGTGCCAGAGGCAGCAAAGCAACCCCAAAACATCAGGGAACCTCCGCCATGTTTGACTGTAGGGACCGTGTTCTTTTCTTTGAATGCCTTTTTTTTTTTCCTGTACACTCTATGTTGATGCTTTTTCCCAAAAAGCTCTACTTTTGTCTCATATGACCAGAGAACATTCTTCCAAAACGTTTTAGGCTTTCTCAGGTAAGTTTTGGCAAACTCCAGCCTGGCTTTTTTATGTCTCGGGGTTAGAAGTGGGGTCTTCCTGGGTATCCTACCATACAGTCCCTTTTCAGTCAGACGCAGACGGATAGTACGGGTTGACACTGTTGTAGCCTCGGACTGAGGGGCAGCTTGAACTTGTTTGGATGTTAGTCGAGGTTCTTTATCCACCATCCGCACAATCTTGCGTTGAAATCTCTCATCAATTTTTCTTTTCCGTCCACATCTAGGGAGGTTAGCCACAGTGCCATGGGCTTTAAACTTCTTGATAACACTGCGCACGGAAGACACAGGAACATTCAGGTCTTTGGAGATGGACTTGTAGCCTTGAGATTGCTCATGCTTCCTCACAATTTGGTTTCTCAAGTCCTCAGACAGTTCTTTGGTCTTCTTTCTTTTCTCCATGCTCAATGTGGTACACACAAGGACACAGGACAGAGGTTGAGTCAACTTTAATCCATGTTAACTGGCTGCAAGTGTGATTTAGTTATTGCCAACACCTGTTAGGTGCCACAGGTAAGTTACAGGTGCTGTTAATTACACGAATTAGAGAAGCATCACATGATTTTTCAAAGGGTGCCAATACTTTTGTCCACCCCCTTTTTCAGGTTTGGTGTGGAATTATATCCAATTTGGCTTTAGGACAATTCTTTTTGTGTTTTTTTCATTGAAGACAAATTAAATGAAGAGAATAATACCAAAGAATTTGTGATTGCAATCATTTTCAGCAAGAAACTGAGTATTATCTGACAGAATTGCAGGGGTGCCAATACTTTTGGCCAGCACTGTATATGGGTAAGTGTGAAGGTCGTGCAAGCCACAAAAAATAAAGTTGTAAAGTCTAAAAATAGAGTAAAGCTAAATATAAAAAGTTGTTGTAATTGAATGCATCTCTGCCACTTGCACACTTTTGTTTGATTTGTGGTGTAACTTTCTTTAAAGGGAAAGACTACTTATCACTTTAAATTGGTTTCCATGGTTTTGGAAAATAATGTCTGCCAACGTATGTTTCTCTTGTAGAATATTAGCAGAACTGTAGCTTGACAGAAGTTGAACATATTTTCACCCCTAAGTGATAGCTAAGAATAAGCAAACATCACATTTTAATATGTTGACATTCATCATTTATAATCAAAACAATTCCAGAGAAATTCAGATTTCTCTAGAGACATATTTTAGACAAAAAGGACAATCCTCTCTGGCATGTGGTAGAGTACATCCTTAAAATCTAGTTATAGAAAAAAAAAAAAATACTTTTATTGTGCTGTCAGTGTGAAATATATTGTCAAATTCCATTCTGTAAGTGTCTTATGCTTCATTCATCACAACTTGCATTACAACTTTCATTTCCCATTTCCCAAAAGGGCGATATCCAGAGAACTAATATAAGGTAAATTTGCAAAGTTAGCTCATGCTGTCAGTATGGGGAAACATAACAAAACATAAAGAAGGAAAATACAGTCTGATCCCAATCTTTTCTTAAAGGTTTTAAAATAAGTTTTGCTGAGTTTTATATTGCTCATCCTGACTTTTCCACCCAATCCATAACAGATCTCAACCTTTTTGTAAAAGTTTTATTTTTTTTTATTTTAAAAATATTAAAGAATGCTATATGGAAGAGTGTTTAGTACTTAGCAATATGTGGGCATAGTTAAATGATTTTAAATATTGGAAATATTTCAACTACTATTACTAATAATAGCAGAAAAAACATTAATAACATAGCATAGCATATATAAAACACGTTGTACTTAGAGAAGTGCACAAGGCACCGGGAAACTATAATAATAAAAGTAATTAGAAATAGTACTAAGGTTCCACATTTAGAGTAAAACAGGATTATTTGCATGTACAGAAAAAAAAAACTTGTGAATTAAAAAATGAACAAAAACATAAGAGATCATATATTCAATAAATCAGAAAATAATAATTCAGAAACTTATTGGAATCTATAGTATATAAAAAGTAGCAAAAAAAATCCATATCCAGGGTTGTAATGATCACGGTTGCAGAGAATGCAACTGTGACCAGGCCAGTGTAGGAGGAGAACACGCCAACGCCACCACCTATTTCAGCTGGATGTGCGTCCTTGGACACATACTCAGTTGAAATGTATTGCGGCAAAGAAAATTACCGTTTCCTTGGACTGCAATACATGCCACTGACCTGACAGCTTATGTCAGCGTGTCTGTCATGGGCGGCGCATGACAATAATGTTATTACTGGCAGGTGCCCAGGATAGGTGCCATTATAACAGGAAGGGGCCCATGATGGGGAAACTTATTACAGGAATTTGCCCAGGATGGGGAATCCTATACCAGGAAGGGGCCCAGAACGGAGGCCATTATTATAGGATGGAGGCCAGAATAGGGGACTCTATTACTTCGCAATGGGGGACAGTAAAGTGAACCTGTCTTGCAAATTAATGCTATTAATCTGCAGATATGAAATTAATCTGCTGGTTAATAAAGTTCTGACACCATGCGGTGCAAGCACTAGGAGCACCACTGCCAGGAGAAAATAAACGTTATTCTCTCTGGCTGCATTGGCTTCTGGTCACAGGGGTAGCACCGCTCAATGTATAGTGGGAGGCAGCTGTAACCACGCCCTCGGCACTGACTGACAGCAGGCTCACCATTAGGGTTGGCTTTCAGTCAGTGCAGGGGTTGTGGCTACAGCCGCAGCTCTCTGTACACTTAGAGGTGACTGAAACGATCCTGGTGCCGCCCCTATGACTGGAAGTCGACGTTGCCATGGGGAGTTTATTTCCTCTCGACAGTAGGGCTCTCATTACCTTCATCTCATGGTGTCAGAATGGTATTAACCTGCAGATTAACCCCATGTTATTTTAGAAGACAGGTTCCATTTAATAATATTACCTATTGTGACTAGAGAAGAGCGTTGTTCGACTCGAACTGTTCGCCAATCTCAAATTCGAGCTGTTTTGGGCGGTGTTCTAGCTGTTCGGCGAACACGAACTATTTGAAAAAATTTCGGCTGTTCGAGGTTATGTTCGATAACTGTTCGTGCACCAAAATCATAACTGGATTTTTTCTCAGTAATGATGAAAATTAATGTTAATACGCAGTTTGAGTGTACAGCGGGGCGGGGGGAGGGGCAGGGGATGGATCTCTGCAGGAGGGCGTTAAACTAGAAGAAGAGGGGATGGGAAGAAAAACGCCGGACACGAACATGCAACCAGAGAACATACTAATGAAAGATATGAAGTGCGACAAAGAAGGTCCAAGACAAGATACTTGGAAGGGAGGTAAGAAAATTTCTAATACAATCCACAGGGAGAAGATTGGAACAAAACAAACTGCGTGTTAGCAAATGCCAGGAGCCTGACAAACAAGATGGATGAACTGGAAGCAGAAATATCTACAGGTAACTATGACATAGTGGGAATAACCGAGATATGGTTAGATGAAAGCTATGACTGGGCAGTTAACTTACAGGGTTACAGTCTGTTTAGAAGGTCGGAAAGGGGGTGGAGTCTGTCTATATGTAAAGACGTGTCTAAAGCCTACAATACGGGAGGATGTATGGGAGGGAAATGAGGAGGTCGAGTCCTTATGGGTGGAGATACATGGGGCAAAAAACAATAATAAAATTATCATAGGAGTCTGTTATAAACCACCAAATATAGCAGAAGCCACGGAAAGTCTATTAATGAGACAAATAGACGAAGTAGCAAAAAAATAACCAGGTGATTATTATGGGGGACTTCAACTACCCCGATATAGACTGGGAAACCGAAAGCTGTAGATCTCAGAAAGGAAACAGGTTTCTGTCAATTATCAAAGACAATTATTTGTCACAACTTGTGCAGGAACCAACTAGAGGGACGGCCCTTTTAGCCTTAATATTAACTAACAGGCTAGACAGAATAACTGAGGTGCAGTTCGGGGGGCACCTGGGAAATAGTGACCACAACATTATACAATTCCACATGTGCTTCAGTAGGGTGCCCAGCAAGGGAGTCACAAAAACACTGAACTTCAGGAGGGCAAAGTTTGATCAGCTAAGAGATGCCCTTCACCTTATAGACTGGGATAGTATCTTTAGTAATAGGAGCACGGATAGAAAATGGGAAATTTTCAAAACAGTCCTACATAGTCACTGTAGAAGGTACATACCTTATGGGAATAAAAGGGCTAGGAATAGGAGGAAGCCAATGTGGCTAAATAAGGAAGTCAAGAGGGCAATGAAAAACAAAAAAAGGGCTTTCGGTAAACTTAAACAAGAAGGCAGCGAGGAAGCGCTAATATCTTATAGGGAAAAAAACAAAATCTGTAAGAAACAAATAAGAATAGCAAAAGAGGAGACAGAGAGACTAATTGCCAAGGAAAGTAAAGCGAATCCCAAACTGTTCTTTAACTATATAAACAGTAAAAGGATTAAAACTGATGGAGTTGGCCCATTGAAAAATAACCTGGGTAAAGTCATAGAGGGCGATGAGGGTAAAGCAAAACTACTCAATAGCTTCTTCTCCACTGTTTTCACAAAAGAAAACAATTTATCGGAGGAAATGCAGAGTGATAAAGTAAACCCTCCGCTAAATATCACCCACCTAACCCAGGAGGAAGTTTAGAAACGCCTAAATAATATCAAAATAGACAAGTCACCAGGCCCAGATGACATACACACCCGGGTACTAAAAGAATTAAGTAATGTGATAGACAGGCAGCTGTATCTTATATTCAAGCACTCTTTATGGACAGGGACTGTCCCACTAGACTGGCGCCAAGCAAATGTGGTACCAATATTCAAAAAGGGGTCTAAAAGTGACCCTGGGAACTATAGACCAGTCAGCTTAACGTCTGTTGTGGGTAAATTGTTTGAAGGATTTCTTAGAGATGCTATTGTAGAATATCTTAATGATAATAACTGTCTAACTCCATATCAACATGGATTCATGAGGGATCGCTCCTGCCAAACAAACCTGATCGCCTTCTACGAGGAGGTGAGCTCACAGCTGGACCGGGGAGAGTCAGTGGATGTTGTATACCTTGACTTCTCCAAAGCGTTTGATACTGTGCCACACAAAAGGTTGGTATATAAAATGAGAATGCTTGGTCTGGGGGATAATGTGTGCAAGTGGGTAAATAGCTGGCTGAGTGATAGAAAACAGAGGGTGGTTATCAATGGAGTAAGCTCAGGGTGTGTCAGGGTTACTTGCGGGGTGCCTCAAGGGTCTGTCTTGGGCCCTATATTATTTAATATATTTATTAATGATCTAGTGGAAGGGTTGCATAGTAAAATAGCAATATTTGCAGATGATACTAAACTTTGTAAAGTAGTTAATACAGATGAGGATAGGGCACAGCTACAGGAGGATTTAGATAAATTGGGGAGTTGGGCCAAAAAATGGCAAATGGGGTTCAATACCGATAAATGTAAGGTCATGCACATGGGAAAGAAAAACAGCAGTCACCCATACATATTAAATGGGAAACCGTTGGGGAAATCTGACATGGAGAAGGACCTGGGCGTCTTGGTTAACAGCAAATTAAATTGTAGTGCCCAGTGTCAGGCAGCAGCTGCGAAGGCAAATAGAGTCATGGCATGCATCAGAAGAGGAATAGGAGCATATGATAAGAACATTGTTCTTCCTCTGTATAAAGCGCTGGTAAGGCCGCATTTAGAATATTGTGCACAGTTCTGGGCTCCGGTGCTCAGGAAAGACATATTGGAGCTAGAGAGGGTACAAAGGAGGGCGACTAAGGTAATAAAGGGAATGGAGGGACTAGAATACCCAGAAAGGTTGTCAAAATTAGGCCTATTTACGTTGGAAAAGAGAAGGCTTAGGGGAGACCTCATAAACATGTATAAATACATCAGGGGGCAGTACAGAGATCTCTCCCATGACCTGTTTATACCAAGGATGGTGACAAAGACAAGGGTGCACACTATGCGTCTGGAGGAAAGGAGGTTCCTGCACCAGCATAGAAGGGGATTCTTTACGGTCAGAGCCGTGAGACTCTAGAACTCTCTGGGAGAGGAAGTGGTGATGTCCAACTTACTTAATGTGTTCAAGAGAGGCCTGGACGCCTTTCTTGAGAACAATAAAATTACATCTTATGCTTAGTTAATTAATCCAGGGATGTAATCTGACTGCCAGATGGGTGTCGGGAAGTGAATTTTTCCTCAATGATGTAAATTGGCCTATACTGCATGGGTTTTTTTTGCCTTCCCCTGGATCAACGCTGCGGAATAGCTGCAGTGCACAAGAAATAGGCTGAACTGGATGGACGCTTGTCTTTTTTCGGCCTTATAAACTATGTAACTATGTAAATAATGAAGATCTCCATTTTTTTTTTCTCTTTCCCGCATTTACAGTGGGGAGGTGCAATCTGTCAGCCTATCAGCAGAGCACACATGGAGCGAAGTGCTTTTTTTCACACAAGCAAGGGCATGTGTCATTGGCAGTGTATGTCACATGTCCTTGCCCTATAAGACCAAGCCATTTTCCCCGTCGCCACCATTTTCTCACTGCTGCAGCTGCGTGTTAGACGGCACCGCTGTTGCTGTGTGCGCTATACCTTGTTAATTTCAAGCCAATTTTCGCACAAATCTACAGATAGCTTGGGAGTAGGGAATAGTTGTGATTGCAGTCCTTTTAAGGACTAAGTTAAAGCATTTCCTACGACTTTTATCAGGCAGGTCTGTGCTCTTAAATAGATAGGTTGTGGGAGTAAAGACTAATTGTAATTGCAGTCCTTTTCAGGACTAAGTTACATCAGTTCCTATCAGTTTTTGCCAGGCAGGTCTGTGCAAGTTTTTTTCACAGCATTTGGCTAAATCTAGCAAAGCTAATCCTTTTTGGCCTATTGCAGAGTGTGTTAGTCAGTGGAGTAGCCTATCTGTGTTGCAAGCTACACCACCTGTATATAGAATACCAATTTTTTTAATGCACCTAGTGAAGCAAAACCTTTTGGGCATAGCATCATTCTATTAGTCCATCTATACGGACCTCCATCAGGTTGCAAATTGAATATAATTTTTTTCTGCATCTAGCTCTGAAAAAATATTTGGCCTTCTAGCAGTGTGGGTCTTGTTCTATTAGTCCATCTATACTGACCTCCATCATGTTGCAAATTGAATATAATTTTTTTCTGCATCTAGCTCTGAAAAAATATTTGGCCTTCTAGCAGTGTGTGGGACTTGTTCTATTAGTACATCTATACTGACCTCCATCACGTTGCAAATTGAATATAATTTTTTTCTGCATCTAGCTCCGAAAAAATATTTGGGCTTCTAGCAGTGTGTGGGACTTGTTCTATTAGTCCATCTATACTGACCTCCATCAGGTTGCAAACTGAATATAATTTTTTTCTGCATCTACCTCTGAAAAAATATTTGGGCTTCTAGCTGTGTGTGGGACTTGTTCTATTAGTCCATCTATTCTGACCTCCATCAGGTTGCAAATTGAATATAATATTTTTCTGCATCTAGCTCTGAAAAAATATTTGGCCTTCTAGCAGTGTGTGGGACTTGTTCTATTAGACCATCTATACTGACCTCCATCAGGTTGCAAACTGAATATAATATTTTTCTGCATCTACCTCTGAAAAAATATTCGGGCTTCTAGCAGTGTGTGGCACTTGTTCTATTAGTCCATCTATACTGACCTCCATCAGGTTGCAAATTGAATATAATTTTTTTCTGCATCTAGCTCTGAAAAAATATTTGGCCTTCTAGCTGTGTGTGGGACTGGTTCTATTAGTCCATCTATACTGACCTCCATCAGGTTGCAAACTGAATATAATTTTTTTCTGCATCTAACCCAGACAATAGTTTTGGCCTAATACCACAGTTTGGCCACTCAGCTCTGCTCGATTTCCATCCATTGTTATTTTGTGCAAACAACTCCAGAGTTGTGAATTAGTTAACCACCAAAATGAGTGGAAAAAGGCCTGCTGCTGGGGGAAAGGGGAATAGGCGTGTTGGGAAGGGGAAAAAAGGTTGTGTCCGTGGAGTAGGTGTTAAAGCAACAGTAACATCTGCAGAAGAAAGACCATCTTCCAGCAAAACTAAAATGTCTACTTCTTTTAGCGGACAATGTGATAAGATCCCTTTCTTACGGCCATGCCAATCGCTACAAATTCCAGATGAGGCACAAAAACAGCAGGTGCTTCAAAGGATATCAAGTGCTCCTTTAAGTGGGCTCTCCTCCACATCAACTTCAACATCACAAATACTCCAGTCCTCAGAGGTGTCACCCCAATCGCACTTGCTTCCTCACAGCTCCCAAATCTCCAGCGGCTCCAGCGCTTCTTTGAATCCAGACGAGGAAATGATCTGCGCTGATGCCCAGAATCTTTATGAGTCGGATCCAGGACCAGACGCAGAAGGTTCTGACCATAATGTGGACCCTCATTCCCAAACTGCAACTCCTGTTGGTGGAGACAATGAGGAAGATGATGATGAGACTCAAATACCTGATTGGAGTGACAACTTTAGTTTTTTGTCAGGGCAGGAACAGGTTGACTCTGAGGACGACGCGTGTGATAACACATAGGGTGATGATGATGAGGTTGGAGATCCCACTTACTGTCAACCCACAGTCAGCCAAGAGATGAGGTCAGCAGAGGAGGTGGAGGAGGATGCTAGTGACGACGAGGTCAGGTTGCACCTTCCTGGACAGAGACGTAGTACTGGAAGCACGTCAACAACTGCATCCTCAAACACAACTCTGCCTCTGACAACAAGTCGTAGTGGCTCTTCAGGTCGCATGGGTGCTAAGCCTTGCATAGCCTGGGCACTTTTTCAGATCGATATCTGTAACATTTGTCAGCAAAAGCTAAGTAGAGGCCAAAAAATACATAGTTTGAGTACTTCATGCATGAACCGGCACATGGACATGAAGCATAAGTTGCAGTGGGAAGCTCACTGTGCTAGAATGCGGCCTAGCCAACCACCGTCTGCCCCATCTTGTGCATCTGCGGCCTCTTCATCCTCTGTGACTGGGGGGACAGCAGTCACACCTGTTTTGGGACGCAGACCTGCCACCTCTTTACCCGCAACAGCCAGCGTGATTGGCAGGTCATCATTTTCTTTGGAGGTGGTAACACCAGCTGGTGTTGAGCGCTGTCCGACATCGATAGCACCACCTTTGAATCAAGGCAACCTAACATATCCGCCTGCATCTTCCTCACAGACCGGCAGTTTGCCGGGGACACCCTTATCAACCCCGTCTAAGCACAACAGCCAGCCCTCAGTCCCTCAGATGTGGACAAGTAAAAGACCACTTCCTCCTAGCCATGAGAAAGCTAAGAGGTTGAATTTCACCATCTGCAAGCTCTTGGCTACAGAAATGCTGCCTTTCCGCCTGGTGGACACAGAGGATTTTCGAGACCTTATGTTCGTCGCAGTGCCCCAGTACCAGATGCCCAGTCGGCACTACTTCTCAAAGAAAGGTGTGCCTGCGCTCCACCAGCATGTCGCACACAACATCACCGCTTCTTTGAGAAACTGTGTGTGACAGGGTGCATTTCACCACAGACACTTGGACGAGTAGGCATGGACAGGGGCGTTACATGTCGCTGACTGGGCACTGGGTAACTATGGTGACAGCAGGACAAGGGGCTGCTGTCCAAGTCTTGCCGTCCCCACGAGTTGTGCGTTAATCCTCTTTATGTCAAAGTTCCTCCACTGCTTCTGCCTCCTCAACTTCCTCTCAGTCCTCCACCTGCATCCAAAGCCTGTCTGGTTATGCCACAAGCTTTCTAACTGTGCAGAAGGGATCCTGCACACCTCCTTACTATGCTGGCAGTAGGGCTCAACGTCATCAGGCGGTTTTTACTTTGAAATGTCTGGGAAATGTGAGTCACACAGCTGAGGAGTTGTGGTCCGCTCTGGAGAACCAATTTCATGAATGGTTGTCTCCACTGGACCTGAAACCAGGGAAGGCCGTATGCGACAATGCTGCAAACCTGGGTGCGGCCCTTCGCCGGGGCAATGTCACACACGTGCCTTGTATGGCTCACGAGTTGAACCTGGTTGTCCAGCAATTTTTAGCAAACTATCCCGGACTAGATGGCCTTCTGCAGAGGGCACGGTCGCTGTGTGCTCACTTCCGCCATTCGCATCCCGCAGCTCAGCAACTTACATCTCTACAGAAGTCATTGGGCCTGCCACTTCAATGGCTAAAATGCGATGTGCCTACCCGGTGGAATTCAACTCTGCACATGTTGCAGCGACTGTGGCAGCACCGACAAGCCCTGGTGCAATACTTTCTGACGTATAGCCTGGGCCAATGGGATCCAGAGGTGGGGCAAATCACGCTGGAGGAGTGGTCTCAGATGAGGGACCTATGCATCCTTCTGCACAGTTTTGAAATGGCGACGAAGATGTTTAGTGCTGACGATGCCATTATCAGCATGACTATTCCGGTGATTTATATGCTGGAGCACATGTTAAACAGAATTCGGAGTCAGGTGGTGGCACAAGAGGAGGTGGAGGAAGTAGAGGAGGAGGAGTTGTATGCGGAAGGGCTAACATCTGCAAGGTTCAGACGGTCGGCAGCACCAAGGCGGCAGGCATGTGAGGGTGGGGGAGATGGTTTTACGAGGGCGCATGGTAGCAGCCAAACTAGTGAGGAAGGTGCAGGAGCCCAGGAAGAAGTGGAGGACGAACTGATGGAGGACTCATCAGATGAGGGAGACCTTGATCACATTTCTGGTGTGCGAGGTTGGGGGGAGAGGACAGAGGAAGGAAGCATGATTGTTACCTCGCCACCAACACAACAGGGACTTCGTGCTCCTGGATGCGCAAGACACATGAGTGCCTTCTTGCTGCACTACCTGCAACATGACCCTCGAATTGGGAGAATTAGAAATAATCCTGACTACTGGGTTGCCACACTGTTAGATCCCCGGTACAAAAGTAAATTTTCAGAAATAATTCCTGCTATAGAAAGGGATGCACGCATGCAGGAGTATCAGCAGAGACTGTTGCAGAAACTTACATGTGCTTTTCCACAAAACACCAGTGGTGCACGTAGTGAATCTCACAGTTCCAACTTGCCAACCGTGGGACCGTCGAGTGTTCAGCACTCAAACCGTAACAGAAACACAGTATCTGCTGGTAACATCAATTTTGCGGAATCATTTCACCACTTTTTTAGCTCATCCTTTGCAAGGCCACAGGAGACAAGAAGTCTGACACATAGTCAACGCCTAGAGACGATGGTACAGGAGTATCTCCAAGTAAACATTGAAGCCATGACTGTGTCACTGGACCCTTGCTCTTTTTGGGCTTCCAATCTGGATAAATGGCTGGAGCTCGCCACTTACGCCTTGGAGATCTTGTCATGCCCAGCAGCCAGCGTTCTGTCTGAACGTGTGTTCAGCGCTGCTGGTGGTGTGCTGACAGATAAGTGCACGCGGCTCTCCACTGATAATGTAGACAGACTCACGTTCATAAAGATGAACAAATCATGGATCTGAAACGACTTTTCTACCCCTGTGTCATCCTGGGGAGAGTAAAAGCTTGATGATTGGTTAAAATCACCTCACCAACCGTTTTAAGCTTTCAAATTACTAATCATGTTTATCTGAATCTTGGCTGGAAAATTATTTGGGCTTTGTAGCAGTGTGCAGTAATGATTCTATTAGGCCATCTATACTAAGCTCCACCAGATTTAAAATTACTAATCATGTTTATCTGTATATTGGCTGGAAAATAATTTGGGCTTTGTAGCAGTGTGCAGTACTGATTCTATTAGGCCATCTATACTAAGCTCCACCAGATTTAAAATTAATAATAATTTTTAGCTGCATCTAGCCCGGAAAATAATTTTGGGGCTCCGAGATGCGCAAGACACAAGTGCCTTCTTGCTGCACTACCTGCAACATGACCCTCAGATTGTCAGAATTCGAAGTAATCCTGACTACTGGGTTGCCACACTCTTAGATCCCCCACAATCTTCGATCAACCTTTTCATTTTAATAAAGACCAAAAAAATGGTCATTTTTGAAATTATAAGCATTAGCAGGTTATTAGAAACTGAAATTTTCAACTCAAAACTTTATTCTAGGTGATGTTACATTTGCACATAGGACCCCTTGTTCGAAAGGAGCTTCTGAACTCTCTCGTCCATTGAATTTGTCAGGTTTTGGATGGTTTCTGCTTCAATTGTTTTGCATGAGGACAGAATACCCTCCCAGAGCTGTTGCTTAGATGTGAACTGCCTCCCGCCATCATAGACACTCCTTTTGATGATGCTCCAGAGGTTCTGAATGGGGTAGAGGTCAGGGGAGCATGGGGGTCACACCATAAGTTTGTCCCCTTTTATGCCCCTATCAGCCAGCGATGCTCATGTGTTATGTGCAGCATGAGACGGTGCATTATCATGCATAAAAATGATCTTGCTGTGGAATACACGGTTCTTCTTCTTGAACCATGGCAGGAAGTGCTGTTTGAGAAACTCCACATACATTATGGAGTTCATCTTTACCCCTTCAGGGATCCTAAAGGGGCCGACAATCTCTCTCCCCATGATTCCAGCCCAAAACATTACTCCACCTCCTCCATGTTGGCGCTGAAGCCGTGTTTGCGTGGGGTGTCCATCAACCAGCCATCCTCCACTCCATCCATCTGGACAATCGAGCGTTGCACGGCACTCATCCGTGAACAAAACAGTTTTGAAATCAGTCTTCATGTAATGTTTGGCCCACTGGAGCCGTTTCTGCTTGTGTGCAGTGGATAGAGGAGTTAGACAGGATGGCGTACACACAGCAATGGTCATTATGTGGATATTAACACAATCTTACCAGCTTCTGCCATCATCTTCACAAGGTCTTTTGCTTTTGTCCTTGGGTTGATATGCACATGTTGGACTAAAGCATGTTCATCTCTGGGACACAGAACCCATCTACTTCCTGAGTGGTATGATGGCTGGACATTCTCATCTTGTTTGTAGTTGCATATAATTGTTTGTACAGATGAACGAGGCACCTTCAGGTATCTTGAAATTGATGAGCCAGACTTGTGCAAGTCCACAATTCTCTTCCTGATATCTTGGTTGATTTCTTTAGACTTTCCCGTAATGCTACACAAAGAAACAGTGTGTATCTGGTGTGCATTAAGATATATTCACAGGTGTGTCTCTAATTAACTTAGATGTCGCCAAAAAACCTCAGAGGCTTCCAAACACATGACATCATCATATGGGCAGTCCAGAATTGTTTAAAGGCATAGCAAACTTAGTGTATGTAAACTTTTGACTTTGCACTAAGTAATAAAAATGGCTTAAAACACTCTCTCTCAATATTCTAGCATTTGGCAAATATTAAAAATTATAGTAATCCTAATTGACCTAAACAAGGAAAGGTTTATTCTGATTTCATGTCAGATATTGAGAAAAACGTGCATATTTTTTATAGTGTATGTAAACTTCTGGTTTCAACTGTATATGTGTTACTTTCTGCAGAGACAAGTCCTGGCTGGAAGGTGAAAATGAATTACTTCCTTTGGATGTTACTAGTAAGTCATTGGATTTACCTGTACTTTATACACTAAATACGATGTACAGAATTCTTGTGTATAAAGTCAATTGGTGTAAGTACTGTGGTTTTTGATAATGATCAGTGTGGTGGTATTATTTAGGTACTATGTGGTGGTGTTATGGATAACAATATTATATGGAGATATCCAAAATGGCGCTGGCTTCCTGCACCACACCTATGCTATGTGACTTTTAAGGAACTTAATTTATAGTCTGCTTGTGATCATATAAGGCAACAATTGCAGCTACCCAATTGTATTAAAGATTACGCACCCTTGGAAATATTCCAAGAGATTTGCTATAAATGTTATGAGCTTCCTCAATAAATTAGAAGAACTTCTGCATTTGATCTAGCTAGACTCTAGTGTCTGTTATTCTCTGTGAATGCACATACATTTTATAACTAATTTGGCAGCAGACAATTAAGAATCATTTGCATTCCCATAGCGTTAAAAGCAACCAAATCAGTGATAATATGTGGTCTGGTCATAGTGTAGTGATATTTGTTCCTTGTATGTGATATTATTCGGTCACTATGTGGTGACACTATGTTATCTGGTCTTAGTGTAGTGGTAAATGTTTTTGATTGTGGTATTATTTGGTCCCTATATGGTGGTAATATGTGGTCTGGTCATGGTGTGGTGTTATTTAACCATTGTATGTGGTTTTATGCAGGTACTATATGGTGGTAATATGTATTCTGCTCATGTTGTGGTGGTATTTATCCATGGAATTTTGTATTACTGGTATATTGGCCTTGGAATAGTGGATTTTGTTCATTAACTAGGATGATGGTGGTTATACTAAGACACTATATTTTGATAATATATTGTCATGATGTGGAAACATTTATACTCTTTTGTGTTTTATTATTGGTATATTCATTTTCAGGAGCAATATTGTGATTTTTGCCATTGGTAACCGTAGGACTTTAGAAGTATTCAGAAAATGTTCTTGTTGCCATGTTTCCTATTAGATGTACAGTGGGTCCGGAAAGTATTCAGACCCCTTTAAATTTTTCACTCTGTTTCATTGCAGCCATTTGGTAAATTCTAAAAAGTTCATTTTTTTTCTCATTAAAGTACACTCTGCACCTCATCTTGACTGAAAAAAAACAAAAATGTAGAATTTTTTGCAAATTTATTAAAAAAGAAAAACTGAAATATCACATGGTGTTAAGTATTCAGACCCTTTGCTCAGTATTGAGTAGAAGCACCCTTTTGAGCTAGTACAGCCTTGAGTCTACTTGGGAGTGATGCAACAAGTTTTTCACACCTGGATTTGGAGATCCTCTGCCATTCTTCCTTGCAGATCTTCTCCAGTTCTGTCAGATTGGATGATAAACGTTGGTGTACAGCCACTTTCAGGTCTCTCCAGAGATGTTCAATTGGGTTTAGGTCAAGGCTCTGGCTGGGCCAGTCAAGAATGGTCACAGAGTTGTTTTGAAGCCATCTCCTTTGAGATGGTTCTACTCCTTCAGTGGAGTCGAGCTGTGTTTAATTAAACTGATAGGACTTGATTTGGAAAGGCACACACCTGTCTATATAAGAGCTCACAGTGCATGTCAGACCAAATGAGAATAATGAACTCAAAGGAACTGCCCAAGGAGCTCAGAGACAGAATTGTGGCAAGGCACAGATCTGGCCAAGGTTACAAAAGAATTTCTAAATTACTCAAGGTTCATAAGAGCACAGTGGCCTCCATAATCCTTAAAAGGAAGAAGTTTGGGTTCACTAGAAGTCTTCCTAAACCTGGCCGTCCAGTCAAACTGAGCAATCGTGGGAGTAGAGCCTTGGTGAGAGAGGTAAAGAAGAACCCCAAGATCACTGTGGCTGAGCTTCAAGCAAATGTATGACCTTGTGGTGAAAATTATTGATGTTTTAAAAATTTCACAAGCCTGCGCTTTTCAGTGTCTGCGGGATGACAGGCTGGATGGCAGCGTTCTGCTGCGGTCCAGCCTGTCATCTCGATGTAGCAGAGCTGAAGCTGTCGTGGGAACCATGGAAAGGTAAGGATGAGGTTGCTTTATTATTTTATTTTTATTACAGGAGATCGTTGGCTTCAGCTGGAATGGGCGTGATGGTAAGTATGGTTTAATTTAGAACAATGAAGAATTGTGTCTTTATTTCAATTAAAGGACTTTATTCTGGGTGTTTGTGTTTTTTTTAACTTTGACTATGGGGTTAGTAATGGGGGTGTCTTATAGACGCCTCTCCATTACTAACCTGGGCATGATGTCAGCTGGCATTATAAGCTGACATCAACCCCAACCCTATTACCCCCTGCCACCGCACCAGGGCAGCGTGGAAGAGCGAGGCTAAGTGCCAGAATTGGCGCATCCTATGAATGCGCCATTTCTGGGGCGGCTGACGGCTGGTGTTTCTAGCCTGGGAGGGGCCCAATATTCATGGCTCCCTTCCTGGGCTATTAATATCAGCCCCCAGCTGTCTGCCTAGCCTTTGATAGCTATTAAATTAGGGGGGACCCCACGTCATTTTTTTGGGGGGGTCCCCCATTTTAATAGCTAGTAAAGGCTATGTATTCAGCTGGGGGCTGATATTAGTAGCCTGGGAAGCTCCGTGGGTATTACCCCCTTCCCAGGCTTCAAACATCTGCCCCAGCTGTCTGCTTAACCTCCGCTAGAGCCTAAAATTAAGGGGAACCCCACGTCAATTTTTTTTAATAATAAATCCTTTATTTTAATACTAAATGACAAGTACAGTAAGCAACACTGTCACTGTACTTCATATATATGTGACTGACATGTTTCTATCTATCTAATCTATGTGTGAAGCTCTATTCCTTCTATTCTAAATTGTCGGGTACCGCTGCTGAATTGCCGGCCGGCTTTTTTAAAGAGACAGTGCATGAAAACACTATTATATTTTTTAATAAATCCTTTACACTAAATGACAAGTACAGTAAGCAACACTGTCACTGTACTTCATATATATGTGACTGACATGTTTCTATCTATCTAATCTATGTGTGATTCTCTATTCCTTCTTGTCTAAATTGTCGGGTACCGCTGCTGAATTGCCGGCCGGCTTTTTTAAAGAGACGGTGCATGAAAACACTATTATTTTTTTTGATAAATCCTTTACGCTAAATGACAAGTACAGTAAGCAACACTGTCACTGTACTTAGATATAAACATGTCAGCCACATATATACGATCTAATCTATGTGTGAAGCTCTATTCTTTCGGTTCTAAATTGTCGGGTACCGGTGTATGCCGCTGCTGAATTGCCGGCTTTTCGTGTTTCACTGTGAGCACAGTTCCCATCGATTTGGGCAATCACTGTAATGCCACAACCACCATGGCTGTGGCATTACAGTGAGTGGCAGACAATCCCTGCATGATTGGTGCTCTAAATAGCGCCAGACATGCAGGACACGCTTTTGGTGCACGAACAGTTATCGAACATAACCTCGAACAGCCGAATTTTTTGCAAATCGTTCGGGTTCGTCGAACAACTCGAACACCGCCCAAAACAGCTCGAATTTGAGATTGGCGAACAGTTCTAGTCGAACACCGCTCATCTCTACTGATGATCCCATTGCTTGTCCTTACGGAGCTCCTTTAAAACCCTGCCTCTGGCCGGAATTTCAAAGAGACCGTTACTTTTGCAATATGCAGTGATGCGGTGGCATTGCTGTATATAGTACAAGCGATTGGATGATTGCATCTTCAAGTCCCCTAAGGGGGCTAACAAAAGCAGTGAAAAGTAAAAAAAATGTTTTAAAAAAATATGAAAATAATAAAAAAATCATAAGTTCAAAACTCCCTCCTTTTCTCGATTTGAAAGTAAAGATATTAAAAAACAAAAAAGACACATATCTATATATATATATATAATCGTCTTATCCCGTCTGTCCGTCCGTCCGTCTTGGAAATCCCTCGTCGCTCATTGGTCCTGCAGCGGCCAATCAGCGCCGTGGGACTTCTGAAAAAAGATGGCGGCCGTTAGCGGCTCATCTGCGGGACGGAGCTCAGCGGTGAAGCAGCCGGGAGATGACCGGCGCGAGGCGCTCATCTCCCGACCGCCGGCGATGCTGACCTCCATGCGGCTAGGCTGTAAAGGGAGGACCGGGGAGCGGCGTGGGATACTTCTGCTGCGAACGCCCACTCATGTCCCGGGTTCTCGCAGCGGAAGTAGCCGCACAGGCAGCAGCGCTCCCCGGTCCTCACCAATACGATTCGATGATCGGTCGCGATCTCTCACCGCGGACGCTGCCCACGACCAATCACTCATTTGGGCGCCACATTTAAATAGCGCCCGCGACCAATCACCGTTCTTGCAGACACATTTAAACACCGCTGTGCTGATTGGTCGCGGATGCTATTTAAATGTGGCGCCCAAATCGGTGATTGGTCGCGGGCAGCGTCCGCGACCAATCAGCACAGCGGTGTTTAAATGTGGCACCAGAATCGGTGATTGGTCGCGGCCGCTATTTAAATGTGGCGCTCAAATCGGTGATTGGTCGCGGGCAGCGTCCGCGACCAATCAGCACAGCGGTGTTTAAATGTGGCGCCAAGATCGGTGATTGGTCGCGACTGATATTTAATTGTGGCGCCCAAATCGGTGATTGGTCGCGGGCAGCGCCCGTGACCAATCAGCGATTTTGAACACAAATGTCCGAACCTTAGTAACACCATGCGGCTACTGTCGGGAGATCAGCGGCTAGGGTGTCAAGGGAGGACCGGTGAGCGGCGCTGCGGGTCGGGATACTTCTGCTGCGAGCGGCCGCTCATCTCCTAGCTGCTGGCGTCCGCAACTAATCAGCAAGATTGGCTCCAAATTTAAACAACGCTCTGCTGATTGGTCACGGCCGGCCACCGCGACCAATCAGCAATTTTGGTGCCAAATTTAAACAACGCTCTGATGATTGGTCGCGGTCGCCGGCCGCGACCAATCAGCAGTATTGGCGCCAAATTTAAACACCGCTATGCTGATTGCGCCCGGTCGGCCGCATACATATTCTAGAATACCCGATGCGTTACAATCGGGCCACCATCTAGTGTGGAATAACCACGTTCAGAAAAGTCTGATTTATTAAAATATAAAAACAGTTAACCTGATTAAATACTGGAAATGAAAAAAATTCAAGAATGCCAAAATTATTATGTTTTTTGGTAGCCACAAATTCACAAAAAAAGGCCGTAACAAGCGATCAAAAAGTCACATCTATCCCAAAATGGTATTAATAAAAATGTTATCTTGCCCCACAAAAAAAGACCATTACACAGCTCCAATACAAAATGTTACTGGTCCCGGAAAATGGCCATACAACCCCAAAATATAATTTTTTGCAGACTTCCGATTTATTTCACCACTAAAATAATAAAAAAACTGAACATCATATTGATGAGTAAAATCATATTGCAAGGTCATTTTTACCACAAAATGTACAGCGTAAAAACAATTCCCAAAAAACAATGTAAGAATTGTGTTTTTTTCACAATTTCGCCGCACTTGGATATTTTTCCTCATTTTCCAGTACGCTAGGTGGAAAAATGAACAGTGGCATTCAATGGTACATCTGGCCCAGCAAAAAAAAAGCGCTCATATGTCTAAGTGGACAGAGAAATGAAAGAGTTATGGCTCTGGGAAAAAGGGGAAGATAAAACTGAAGCGCAAAAAAGGAAATTGGCCACGGCATGAAGGGGTTAAAATCATTATTTTGATACGAATGTTCTCAAAATTGATTTCACTCTCATCTGTCATACTAAAAAAAAATCTGTTATTAACATAGTATTTTTAGAGTACATTTTTTCAATTGTCATTTGTCAAAGTAAGGGCCACATTACCATTGGTATTAAAAGAAGTACCATTTGAATTCCACTGACTGTATGCTACTCCTTAATAATTAAGAGAACATTAAAGGCTCATCAATGTCGGTTACCTGCAAACTGCTGCTTTAAACTTCTTCCAGGTAGGCATCCATTAAAAGTGATCTTGACTCATAATTCGTGTAGTCAGCAACTATGGGCAGCATGAAACAGAGACTGGCTGCCTTATTACACGCATATATTTTTTTACTCTGAAACACTGCAGCATTTCAGGGAAAATAGTTTAAGCTTGGTAAAGAGCCAAGAAGGCTTCCTCCTGCAAGCTTCTCTCTGCACGCTCTGCTGGATAGACAGGTCTCTCCCTAAAGAGAGAAGCCTGTGACGCGCCCCTGGGCCTGTGTCGCGCAGCGTTGCGCACGCGGGAGCTTAACCGGAGCCGGATCTTTTGAAGGTTGTAGTCTCGTGGCGGTGATCCGGTCCGTGCCCAGGGAGTCAGACTAAGTGGCGCTGTATCAGCGGTAGATATTGGACAACTACGCCACCCATTGAGTACAGCTAAGGAGCTGCTGCTGGAGGGCAGACCGCTGAGGCCGGTGGTAGGATTGTGCAGCGTGATAGTATAACCCCCAACGGGAGGGGTATGGCCTCAGGGCAGCCGACGTGGATGATGGGGGTAGCAGGAACCACTCGGAGACGGTACGGTGTAGTTCAGGGTCTTTACTGGTGACAAAGATAGACCCTCCCGGAGTACTGGCTAGCGATTGGGGCCTGGTCAGTCCTTGAGCAGATGGGATCTCCCCTGGCCAGGCGGAGTTGTAGGCCTCCCAAACTAACGATACTCCTCTGGCTACCTTGCTAGAGGCGGGTATAAGTAGCCCACGTCCCTGAGTGTACCGTGTGGTGCTCACCCGTATGGCCGGTGACTCGGGGCCTTCTAGTAGCTTCCGCTCCACGATGGCGGTGCTGGTCCCATGCGTGTGACCGTGCCTTCGGGTTTCTTGGCCAGAGGACCTGGAATCCCCTGCCTGACGGATTCTGCTGCTGGGTAGGAGTTAGTCCCCACAACCTCGGACTCCGGGTCCGGTAAGAAATCTTCTCAGTCAGGGCGAGCTCTGCAGCTGCCAGCCCCTGACTCCTTGTAACACTGCTCCCACAGAGCTCCTGTTGTTTCTTCCCATAGCTGCTTCTCTTCTCTGTCTCTACTTCTGGCATGGCCCAGGAGCTGGGCCCAGCCGGAGCCACAGCTCCCTGTCAGCCCTCCTGGCTGAACTCTCCCTCTGAACTCCCTAACCCTGCCTCAGCCCCAGGTTTATATAGGGGAAGTGCTTCCCCTCCCAGGACTGGGCAGGAGGTGTGGCATGCATAGGATTCCTGACCAAGAGACCTCCCACCTGCTCTCAGACATAACATTGCTGTTACTGTGGAAACCAGACCCCTGGGGTGCCACATTCCCCCCTAGTGAAATTTAGTACTCCGGGACTAAACATATTTTTAGAAAAACATAACAAGGTATAAACAATAATAATACAATAAGAAAAACACATAAAGATGGTTACGGCGTGTCCGCAACCGGGTGCAGTCTTTGAAGAAAAGTAAGGTGTCCATTTCACCAAAACAGGGAGAGGTAACCAGGTAGGAATCTGTCCTGCCCCGAGTCCTTAACAGTCTTTAGTCCATTCCTGGGTTACGCTCCAACCATGTACAAAGGATTCCCGGTAAATCCACCAAAGACTCTCATAAATTACTAGAAACACATAATTATTTACAGGATATGGCCGCTCTCAGTCCTCGGCCAGTGGGGATAAGGAATGGCTGCTCACAGTCCTCAGCCTGGTTTAAGATAGGGGCACATGGGGAACAATTCACTAATCCCAACGGGGACCATATTTTAATTAGCAGCAGTCCTTGTACCCTTACGGGTAACTATTTACAGCTTTTTATTCACGCTACTCCCCTTCAGTAGCTATGTCCTCTATGTGCTCCCTCCTGAGGGTAGTCCTCAGACCCGTCCGGGTCCTCTTGGCTTTCCTCGTATTGGTAGTACTGCAGCTCCTCCTCGGTTAGCTGGGTTAGTATCTCTGCGACAGTCCTCCTCCCAGGTGGCCAGGACTTTACCTCCCTTTGGGCTGCCCCAGTTAATTGGGCCACCAGGATGCTCAGTTTTTGCTCCTCTGTGAGGGGGTACACCTGGAAGAGGCTATCCAGCTTTTCTCTAAAGTCATGCAGGGTATGTGACTCCCCTGAGTACTGGGGTAGCCAGGCTGCCCCCGGGATATAGGGCATGGTGAAAGGCATGACCGCAACAGCGGTGGCGGGGGTTGAAGCGGTGAAGCTCTCCTCCGTATCCGGCATCCTTCTCCCCCCTAGTGGACCGTGGCCTACCTTGCGATGATCCTCTTCCGTAGGCCGCGGCTCCGCAGTGGATCGTCAGGGTTGAGGACCTTCCGTCGCGTTCCTGTGACGTCGGCGTCTGCTGGGCTCCTTCCAGGACCTTACGCAACGTCCGGACGTGAGGCGGGGCTTCAGTTCTCGCGCGCTTTCGGAGTCCACGCGCCTCTTCTTCCCGCGCGGCGTCTTCAAGATGGCGTCCAGCGGCGGGAAAACTTCACGGATGGCGGGAAGAAGGCAGAAGATGGCGCCGGATGGCGGGAAAACTTCGCTGATGGCGGGAAGAAGACAGAAGATGGCGCCGGATGGCGGGAATCTTCACCACTGGTAAGTTTGAACAGTCTTTTTCAGGCACGCAGTACCCGGTGGTTGCGGGCACGAAATCCTGCCGACTACGCCAAAAGTTGACGCGCCCCTGGGCCTGTGTCGCGCAGCGTTGCGCACGCGGGAGCTTACCCGGAGCCGGATCTTTTGAGGGTTGTAGTCTCGTGGCGGTGATCCGGTCCGTGCCCAGGGAGTCAGACTAAGTGGCGCTGTATCAGCGGTAGATGTTGGATGACTACGCCACCCGTTGAATGCAGCTTTGGAGCTGCCGCTGCAGAGCAGACCGCTGAGGCCGGTGGAAGGATGGTGCAGCGGGGATGGTATAACCCCCAACGGGAGGGGTATGGCCTCAGGGCAGCCGACGTGGATGATGGAGGTAGCAGGAACCACTCGGAGACGGTACGGTGTAGTTCAGGGTCTTTACTGGTGACAAAGATAGACCCTCCCGGAGTACTGGCTAGCGATTGGGGCCTGGTCAGTCCTTGAGCAGATGGGATCTCCCCTGGCCAGGCGGAGTTGTAGGCCTCCCAAACTAACTGTACTCTTCTGGCTACCTTGCTAGAGGCGGGTATAAGTAGCCCACGTCCCTGAGTGTACCGTGTGGTGCTCACCCGTATGGCCGGTGACTCGGGGCCTTCTAGTAGCTTCCGCTCCACGACGGCGGTGCTGGTCCCACGCGTGTGACCGTGCCTTCGGGTTTCTTGGCCAGAGGACCTGAAATCCCCTGCCTGACGGATTCTGCTGCTGGGTAGGAGTTAGTCCCCACAGCCTCGGACTCCGGGTCTGGTAAGAAATCTTCTCAGTCAGGGCGAGCTCTGCAGCTGCCAGCCCCTGACTCCTTGTAACACTGCTCCCACAGAGCTCCTGTTGTTTCTTCCCATAGCTGCTTCTCTTCTCTGTCTCTACTTCTGGCATGGCCCAGGAGCTGGGCCCAGCCGGAGCCACAGCTCCCTGTCAGCCCTCCTGGCTGAACTCTCCCTCTGAACTCCCTAACCCTGCCTCAGCCCCAGGTTTATATAGGGGAAGTTCTTCCCCTCCCAGGACTGGGCAGGAGGTGTGGCATGCATAGGATTCCTGACCAAGAGACCTCCCACCTGCTCTCAGACATAACAATGCTGTTACTGTGGAAACCAGACCCCTGGGGTGCCACACCTGTCAATCTAGCTAAATGGTCAGGCAGAAGATGATGGGGAAATTCCTCAGTGACTAGTCTCCTCATTCCCACTTTTCTACTATATTTTTCCATTAAGCATTTCAGAGTAATATGTAAATGTTTGTCATAAGGAAGCTACTCTTTATCTCATGCTACTTGAGGTTCTCGCAGCATGAATCATCTAACGGCTTCCCTTTAAATAATTTAAAAAAGGTAAACAAGTTTTCTAGAAATAGCATGAATTAAAATACCTACCAATTTCTAACTTTATATTTTTATGGTTGAAAATGGACAAAAACATGTATTTAGTTTACGTCCATTTCATACTCACAACCACAATGACACATGTAGCAGATGCAAATAAAAAAAAAATTGCATTTTCTACATGTGTCATTGGGGTTGTGAGTAGAGATGAGCGGTGTTCGACTAGAACTGTTCGCCAATCTCAAATTCGAGCTGTTTTGGGCGGTGTTCGAGTTGTTCGACGAACCCGAACGATTTGCAAAAAATTCGGCTGTTCGAGGTTATGTTCGATAACTGTTCGTGCACCAAAAGCGTGTCCTGCATGTCTGGCGCTATTTAGAGCACCAATCATGCAGGGATTGTCTGCCACTCACTGTAATGCCACAGCCATGGTGGTTGTGGCATTAAAGTGATTGCCCAAATCGATGGGAACAGTGCTCACAGTGAAACATGAAAAGCCGGCAATTCAGCAGCGGCATACACCGGTACCCGACAATTTAGAACAGAAAGAATAGAGAATCACACATAGATTAGATAGATAGAAACATGTCAGTCACACATATAAGAAGCACAGTGACAGTGTTGCTTACTGTACTTGTCATTTAGTGTAAAGGATTTATCAAAAAAAATAATAGTGTTTTCATGCACCGTCTCTTTAAAAAAGCCGGCCGGCAATTCAGCATCTGTACCCGACAATTTAGAATAGAAGGAATAGAGAATCACACATAGATTAGATAGATAGAAACATGTCAGCCACATATATACGAAGTATAGTGACAGTGTTGCTTACTGTACTTGTCATTTAGTGTAAAGGATTTATTAAAAAATATAATAGTGTTTTCGTGCACCGTCTCTTTAAAAAAGCCGGCCGGCAATTCAGCAGCGGTACCCGACAATTTATAACAGACAGAAAAGAGCTTAACACATAGATTAGATAGATAGAAACATGTCAGTCACATATATATGAAGTACTGTGACAGTGTTGCTTACTGTACTTGTCATTTACTGCAAAGGATTTATTAAAAAAAATAATAGTGTTTTCATGCACCGTCTCTTTAAAAAAGCCGGCCGGCAATTCAGCATCTGTACCCGACAATTTATAACAGACAGAATAGAGCTTCACACATAGATTAGATAGATAGAAACATGTCAGTCACATATATATGAAGTACTGTGACAGTGTTGCTTACTGTACTTGTCATTAAGTATTAAAATAAAGGATTTATTATTAAAAAAAATTGGCGTGGGGTTCCCCGTAATTTTAGTCTCTAGCGGAGGTTAAGCAGACAGCTGGGGCAGATGTTTGAAGCCTGGGAAGGGGGTAGTACCCACGGAGCTTCCCAGACTACTAATATCAGCCCCCAGCTGAATACCTAGCCTTTACTAGCTATTAAAATGGGGGACCCCCCAAAAAAATGACGTGGGGTCCCCCCTAATTTAATAGCTAGCAAAGGCTAGGCAGACAGCTGGGGGCTGATATTAATAGCCCAGGAAGGGAACCATGAATATTGGCCCCCTCCCAGGCTAGAAACACCAGCCGTCAGCCGCCCCAGAAATGGCGCATCCATAGGATGCGCCAATTCTGGCACTTAGCCTCGCTCTTCCACGCTGCCCTGGTGCGGTGGCAGGGGGTAATAGGGTTGGGGTTGATGTCACCTTATAATGCCAGCTGACATCAAGCCCAGGTTAGTAATGGAGAGGCGTCTATAAGACACCCCCATTACTAACCCCATAGTCAAAGTTAAAAGAAAACACAAACACCCAGAATAAAGTCCTTTAATTGAAATAAAGACACATTCCTTTATTGTTCTAAATTAAACCATACTTACCGTCACGCCCATTCCAGCTGAAGCCAACGATCTCCTGCAATAAAAGAAAAATAATAAAGCAACCTCATCCTTACCTTTCCATGGTTCCCACGACAGCTTCAGCTCTGCTACATCGAGATAACAGGCTGGACCGCAGCAGAACGCTGCCATCCAGCCTGTCATCCCGCAGACACTGAGAAGCGCAGGCATGCTTGCGCTCTGCAGTGTCTGGCTGTGACGGCATAAAGATGAGACGAGTTCATGTCCAATGAACTCGGCGCACCTCATGCACGTCACTGACAGCGTGGGAGAATTCTCCTGCACTCAGCACTTCAGCGTGAGAATTCTCCCACGCTGTCAGTGACGTGCATGAGGTCAGCTGAGTTCATTGGACATGAATGAGCTCACCTCATGCATGTCACTGACAGCGTGGGAGAATTCTCACGCTGTAGCGCTGAGTGCAGGAGAATTTTCCCACGCTGTCAGTGACGTGCATGAGGTGAGCTGAGATCATTGGACATGAATGAGCTCACCTCATGCACGTCACTGACAGCGTGGGAAAATTCTCCTGCACTCAGCGCTTCAGCGTGAGAATTTTCCCACGCTGTCAGTGACGTGCATGAGGTGAGCTCATTCATGTCCAATGAACTCAGCTGACCTCATGTACGTCACTGACAGCGTGGGAGAAATTTCACGCTGAAGTGCTGCATGCAGGAGAATTCTCCCACGCTGTCAGTGACGTGCATGAGGTGCGCCGCGTTCATTGGACATGAGCTTGACTCATCTTTATGCCGTCACAGCGAGACACTGAGGAGCGCAAGCATGCCTGCGCTTCTGAGTGTCCGCGGGATGACAGGCTGGATGGCAGCGTTCTGCTGCGGTCCAGCCTGTCATCTCGATGTAGCAGAGCTGAAGCTGTCGTGGGAACCATGGAAAGGTAAGGATGAGGTTGCTTTATTATTTTACTTTTATTGCAGAAGACATTGGCTTCAGCTGGAATGGGTGTGACGGTAAGTATGGTTTAATTTAGAACAATAAAGAATTGTGTGTTTATTTCAATTAAAGGACTTTATTCTGGGTGTTGTGTTTTTTTAAATACTTTACTAGAAATTCATGGTGGTCATGTCTAATATTGGCGTGACCCCATGAATTTCGGGCTTAGGGCCAGCTGATAATGCCAAGCTGGCCTTAACCCCTTTATTACCCAGTGAGCCACCGCACCAGGGCCCTGGATGAGTTGGGTACAGCGCCAGAAGATGGCGCTTCTATGAACGCGCCATGTACCGGGGCGGCTGCGGACTGCAATATGCAGCGGGTGGGGTCCAGAAAGCTTGGGCCTCCCTGCGCTGCAGATTCCAGCCCCCAGCTGCCTAGTTGTACCTGGCTGGGCACAAAAATAGGGCGAAGCCCCACGCATTTTTTTTTTTAATTATTTCATGAAATTCATGGAATAATTAAGAAAAAAAGGGCTTCCCTATATTGTTGTGTCCAACCAGGTACAAATAGGCAGCTGGTGGTTGGGGGCAGCCCGTCCCTGCCTGCTGTACCTGGCTGGACACAAATATAGTGCGAAGCCCCACGTCAATTTTTTTTTAATTATTTCATGAAATAATTTTTTTAAAAAAGGGCTTCCCTATATTGTTGTGTCTGGCCAGGTACAAATAGGCAGCTGGTGGTTGGGGGCAGCCCGTTCCTGCCTGCTGTATCTGACTGGACACAAATATAGGGCGAAGCCCCACGTCAATTTTTTTTAAATTATTTCAGGAAATTCATGAAATAATGAAAAAAAAATTGATGTGGGGCTTCGCCCTATATTTGTGTCCAGTCAGGTACAGCAGGCAGGAACGGGCTGCTCCCAACCACCAGCTGCCTATTTGTACCTAGCCGGACACAACAATATAGGGAAGCCCTTTTTTTCTTAATTATTCCATGAATTTCATGAATTTAAAAAAAAAATACGTGGAGCTTCGCCCTATTTTTGTGTCCAGCCAGGTACAACTAGGCAGCTGGGGGCTGGAATCTGCAGCGCAGGGAGGCCCAAGCTTTCTGGGCCCCACCCGCTGCAAATTGCAGTCCGCAGCCGCCCCGGAAAATGGCGCGTTCATAGAAGCGCCATCTTCTGGCGCTGTACCCAACTCATCCAGGGCCCTGGTGCGGTGGCTCACTGGGTAATAAAGGGGTTAAGGCCAGCTTGGCATTATCAGCTGGCCCTAAGCCCGAAATTCATGGGGTCAAGCCAATATTAGACATGACCACCATGAATTTCTAGTAAAGTATTTAAAAAAAACACAAACACCCAGAAAAAAGTCCTTTAATTGAAATAAACACACAATTCTTTATTGTTCTAAATTAAACCATACTTACCGCCACGCCCATTCCAGCTGAAGCCAATGATCTCCTGCAATAAAAGTAAAATAATAAAGCAACATCATCCTTACCTTTCCATGGCTCCCACGACAGCTTCAGCTCTGCTACATCGAGATGACAGGCTGGACCGCAGCAGAACGCTTCCATCCAGCCTGTCATCCCGCAGACACTGAGAAGCGCAGGCTTGCTTGCGCTACTCAGTGTCTGGTTGTGACGGCATCCAGATGAGCCGAGGTCATGTCCAATGAACTCGGCTCACCTCATGCACGTCACTGACAGCGTGGGAAAATTCTCACGCTGAAGCGCTGAGTGCAGGAGAATTTTCCCACGCTGTCAGTGACGTACATGAGGTGAGCCGAGTTCATTGTCGGCTCATCTGGATGCCGTCACAGTCAGACACTGAGGAGCGCAAGCATGCCTGCGCTTCTCAGTGTGTGCGGCATGGCAAGCTGGATGGCAGCGTTCTGCTGCGGTCCAGCCTGTCATCTCGATGTAGCAGAGCTGGAGCTGTCCTGGGAACCATGGAAAGGTAAGGATGAGGTTGCTTTATTATTTTTCTTTTATTGCAGGCGATCGTTGGCTTAAGCTGGAATGGGCGTGATGGTAAGTATGGTTTAATTTAGAACAATAAAGAATTGTGTCTTTATTTCAATTAAAGGACTTTATTCTGGGTGTTTGTGTTTTTATTTTAACTTTGACTATGGGGTTAGTAATGGGGGTGTCTTATAGACGCCTCTCCATTACTAACCTGGGCTTGATGTCAGCTGGCATTATAAGCTGACATCAACCCCAACCCTATTACCCCCTGCCACCGCACCAGGGCAGCGTGGAAGAGCGAGGCTAAGTGCCAGAATTGGCGCATCCTATGGATGCGCCATTTCTGGGGCGGCTGAGGGCTGGTGTTTCTAGCCTGGCAGGGGGCCAATATTCATGGCTCCCTTCCTGGGCTATTAATATCAGCCCCCAGCTGTCTGCCTAGCCTTTGCTAGCTATTAAATTAGGGGGGACCCCACGTCATTTTTTTGGGGGGGTCCTCCATTTTAATAGCTAGTAAAGGCTAGGTATTCAGCTGGGGGCTGATATTAGTAGCCTGGGAAGCTCCGTGGGTATTACCCCCTTCCCAGGCTTCAAACATCTGCCCCAGCTGTCTGCTTAACCTCCGCTAGAGACTAAAATTACGGGGAACCCCACGCCAATTTTTTTTAATAATAAATCCTTTATTTTAATACTAAATGACAAGTACAGTAACCAACACTGTCACTGTACTTATTATATATGTGACTGACATGTTTCTATCTATCTAATCTATGTGTGAAGCTCTATTCTGTCTGATATAAATTGTCGGGTACCGCTGCTGAATTGCCGGCCGGCTTTTTTAAAGAGACGGTGCACGAAAACACTATTATATTTTTTAATAAATCCTTTACACTAAATGACAAGTACAGTAAGCAACACTGTCACTGTACTTCATATACAGTCATATGAAAAAGTTTGGGCACCCCTATTAATCTTAAGCTTAATGTTTTATAAAAATTGGTGTTTATGCAACAGCTATTTCAGTTTGATATATGTAATAACTGTTGGATACAGTAATGTTTCTGCCTTGAAATGAGGTTTATTGTACTAACAGAAAATGTGCAATCTGCATTCAAACAAAATTTGACAGGTGCATAAGTATGGGCACCTCACCAGAAAAGTGACATTAATATTTAGTAGATCCTCCTTTTGCAAAAATAACAGCCTCTAGTCGCTTCCTGTAGCTTTTAATGAGTTCCTGGATCCTGGATGAAGGTATTTTGACCATTCCTCTTTACAAAACAATTCCAGTTCAGTTAAGTTTGATGGTCGCCGAGCATGGACAGCCTCTTCAAATGATCCCACAGATGTTCAATGATATTCAGGTCTGGGGACTGGGATGGCCATTCCAGAACATTGTAATTGTTCCTCTGCATGAATGCCTGAGTAGATTTGGAGCGGTGTTTTGGATCATTGTCTTGCTGAAAGATCCATCCACTGCGTAACTTCAACTTTATCACTGATTCTTGAACACTATTGCCAAGAATCTGCTGATACTGAGTGGAATCCATGCGTCCCTCAACTTTAACAAGATTCCCAGTGCCGGCATTGACCACACAGCCCCAAAGCATGATGGAACCTCCACCAAATTTTACTGTGGGTAGCAAGTGTTTTTCTTGGAATGCTGTGTTTTTTTGCCACCATGCATAACGCCTTTTTGTATGACCAAACAACTCAATCTTGGTTTCATCAGTCCACAGGACCTTCTTCCAAAAAGAAATAGGCTTCTTCAAATGTGCTTTTGCATACCTCAGCCGACTCTGTTTGTGCGTACTTGCAGAAACGGCTTCTTTCGCATCACTCTCCCATACAGCTTCTCCTTGTGCAAAGTGCGTTGTATAGTTGACCGATGCACAGTGACACCATCTGCAGCAAGTTGATGCTGCAGCTCTCTGGAGGTGGTCTGAGGATTGTCCTTGACTGATCTCACCATTCTTCTTCTCTGCCTTTCTGATGTTTTTCTTGTCCTGACACTTCTGGCCTTAACAAGAACTGTCCCTATGTTCTTCCATTTCCTTACTATGTTCCTCACAGTGGAAACTGACAGGTTAAATCTCTGAGACGGCTTTTTGTATCCTTCCCCTGAACAACTATGTTGAATAATCTTTGTTTTCAGATCATTTGACAGTTGTTTTGAGGAGCCCATGATGCCACTCTTCAGAGGAGATTCAAACAGGAGAAAAACTTGCAAGTGGCCACTTTAAGTAGCTTTTCTCATGATTGCATACACCTGGCTATAAAGTTCAAAGCTCAATGAGGTTACAAAACCAAAAAAAGTGCTTTAGTAAGTCAGTAAAAAGTAGGCAGGAGTATTTAAAACAAGAAAATGATAAGGGTGCCCATACTTATGCACAGGTCAAATTTTGTTTGAATGCAGATTGCACATTTTCTGTTAGCACAATAAACCTCATTTCAAGGCAGAAACATTACTGTGTCCAACAGTTATTACATATATCAAACTGAAATAGCAATTGCAAAAACACCAATTTTTATAAAACATTAAGCTTAAGATTAATAGGGGTGCCCAAACTTTTTCATATGACTGTATATGTGACTGACATGTTTCTATCTATCTAATCTGTGTGTGATGCTCTATTCCTTCATGTCTAAATTGTCGGGTACCGGTGTATGCCGCTGCTGAATTGCCGGCCGGCTTTTTTAAAGAAAGCGTCTTCTGAGCAGTTTGTCAGCTTTTGGACACCTTTGAAGGTGTTTTCTATGTGTTCCTATGTGTTTTTGTTTGCCTGCCATTGGTTTTAACGGTGTTCGACGGTGTTCTAAGGTGTTCGACGAACAGTTCGACGAACAGTTCCTCGAACATCCCGGTGTTCGACGAACCGAACCGAACCCGAACACTACGGGGGTGGCTCAACACTAGTTGTGAGTAGAAACTGTATCTTTTTAAAGGTTTTTTTTTTTTTTTTTACTTACAAAAACAACTTTTTCAAAGTAGAAGCAAGTCCAGCTGCTAAAGCCCTCAGAATTCAACGGGCTATCACAACTGAAAGTTATTTTTGGCTAGACACATATTACCAGTGCCTTGTGGACACAGATACAGTTGAAAATGGTGCTCACCTGTGGATAAAATGAATGCAGCAAAATGCAAAAAAAATTCTAAAGTAACAACTCTCTATACAGCAAATAAAAGAAACTAAACTACTTGCAATATAGAGTAAAAGCAACACATGAAATTCTTACAAGATTTGTAACGGTTTCATTTTGCTCATTCAAATACAATTTTTCAAGGTATTTGTACACTGTAGGTACTTTAGATTAGTGACTCATATAAACATGTGCTGTCAATGTGTGCCACAAGCCACACACAGAGAACACATGGACACATTATAGCTAATGGACCAGTTTACATGCTCAACTTTCAACACAGACCAATGCAGGGAAAAAATTGCAACATGCTCTACTTTGTTCTGATTTATTGACCAGATTAGGTCATGTATATAGCAGGCAACTCCTGGACTCATCTGCTATGCAGACAAGCACAAAGACCTGCACATGGAGTTAGTCACTTCCTTAATTTGCGGACGTGGCTGGCCCAAGGTTTAGTACAGTCATCTAAATCTGATCTTACAGGAAATTGCAAAATAGCTACATATCACGTATGCATACAAAAGTTAGAAAACAATACCATCCTCTCTGACATATTACAGTGATCAGAAGATAATTTTAGAACCTGCACCATGCAGAAAACTAATTCTGCATGTCCTTTCCCAGGAAACTGAAAACTATTTTCCAATTATCATGGCCAATACATGCACTTTTTATAAAAGAAGCTGCTGCTGTCATGGAAAAAAGGAAGATAAAAATTATTGTTTACTTTTTTAAAATATGTTTGGAAAGAGAACAGATGACATTATTACACAATGGGGGACATTATTACAGGAAGGTCCCAGGATGGGGGACATTATTATAAAAAGGGGCATGGAATTGGGGACATTACTACAGGAAGGGGCCAGGATAGAGGACATTATTACAGAAAGGGACCAAGATGGAGGACTTTATTACCTGATGGTCCTAGGATGAGCGACATTATTACATAAGGGGACAAACATATGTTTTTATAGGATCTAGAATGCTATAAGGGCCCATACATCTGACCAAATGCAGGTGGGGGCCCAGGTCCAGGATGTGTACATTATAACAAGAAAGACTCGAAAGAATGTGTGTCATTATTAAAGGATGGGGGAAATTATTACAGGAAGGGGCCAGGATGGAGGACATTATTATAGAAAGGAGCAAGGAAGGGATCATTATTACAAGATGGTGCTAGGATGAGGGAAAAAATTAAATAGGTGGCAAACACATATGTTTTTTATAGGATCTAGAATGCTACAAGGGCCAATACATCTAACCAAATGCAGGTGGGCGCCAAGGTCCAAATTTTGCACCAGGGCCCATCGGACACTGGTTACGTCACGGATCACAATCAAATGCAAATAAGCAAAAAATAACGCATACACATATATATCAAACACAAAATAATGAATAGTATACAATAATACTTAATATACAAATTCATACTCTACTACAAATTTTTGATCTTATAAATAAACATAGTAACATTCCTGTAGTTCATACCTTTAGGTTGTTTATTAATCTAATAATCCAAAAGGCTTCCCCTAAAAAAGCTTATTTGTGCCAACTTCCTCCTTTTTCAGTGGATTTTACTCTTTTGAAGCCAAAATACTAGCCATTATCATGTCTTTTTAAAGTTTCACAACACCTGAGTAAGTTCTATTGTTGCTAGTCATTTTCTAAAGATGTTCTGCTATCCTTTCACTCTTTATTTGCAACTAGTGTATCCGTCATATTTCATATTGCAGACATTGCATTTAATGCAGTATATTACATGATGAATGTCGCAGTTAATAAAAGAGTATCTGAAAATAAATTATCTATTTTTTTACAAATTGACACATACTGCACTTGTTCCCAGCACATTTAAAAAAAACTTTCAGAGATGGTATTATTCGTATGGTTCCCGGTTCCCATAAATGTTTGGAGACAACATGTTGCCCAAAGAGCGAATCCTTCTTGCATGAAATCTACAACTATACTCTAGTATCTTATCAAAGACATTATTTTGATGTAAAACTGGAATCTATCTATACATTATATTTTTAACCTTATTGAATTGGAGGCTGTGTGGGTTAATAAAAGTGACTATTTTTTTTAGTTGAGAAAGAATTCCTATTATGACCCATGTCTGTGTTTTTGATCAATGGATAACCCATTTTCTCTAGTTATCCTTTGCGTTTCATTGTAAGATTTGTTGATAGTTTTGTTTTTGTAGCCTCTGTTTTTCAATCTGTCCTTAATGATCTGGCATTCATTAAGAATATTTTTTTCATCAGAGCAAATATGTTTAGCTCTGATGAATTCCCCATAGGGGAGTGAATCAATGGTGTGAACAGGATGGCAACTGTCTGTACTTGGTCTAGTATTGCCACAGGCAATAGTCAGGCTTCCAAAAACGATAGCAATGAATCCTTTTGGAAATGGAATTACCGGTCACTAAAATATTGAGAATTTCCATCCTAACGTTAGAATTTGAAAATGTGAATCTCAAATTGACATCACTGTGATTCAAATAAAGAACAAAATCTGGTATGGTCGCAGTGCTGCCAAACCAGATGATTAGTACATCATCCACATGGTGACCACAACAGACTTTAGTGGAGAAAATAGTATTGGACTGAAAAAAAAAAAAAGACATTGCCTCCACCAAATAAAAATACAAAATGGCTAATAAAGGGAAAAAATGCAATCCCATCGGAGCTCCCTTGACCTAAAAAAACCCTTCCTGATTGAACATAAAACAAATTGTGTTTGAGTAATTAATCTATATCAATCAAAATGATTTATTTTAATTTTGCTCTGTATGAACTATAGTTATTCAAATAATGTGTAGCTGCTTTTAATGTCAAGTTATGTGGAATGTAAGTTTAAATTCACAATATCACATGTGAGTATTATGTACTAAAGCCTTGCGACACTTGTTTGTGTTTGTAAGAGAGAAAAGCTACCTTTAAGAAAACTTGGCTCCCTCAACATCAAGGGCAGTAAATGTTAATCTACCCTGGTGCTTAAGCCTTTATTCAATGATCCAATCCCTGAAATAATAGGTTGGAGAGGTGGTGGAAAAAACTGCTTATGTATTTTTGGGAGAGCATGGAAAATTTGAATAGTGGGCAAATTTTTTAACAAGAAAGAGAGGACCATGCTGACCTTAAAAACTCTACAGGAGAAAGGAAAAGAGGACTCTTAACTAGAGATGAGCAGTGTTCGACTAGAACTGTTCGCCAATCTCAAATTCGAGCTGTTTTGGGCGGTGTTCGAGTTGTTCGACGAACCCAAACAATTTGCAAAAAATTTGGCTGTTCGAGGTTATGTTCGATAACTGTTCGTGCACCAATAGCGTGTCCTGCATGTCTGGCGCTATATAGAGCACCAATCATGCAGGGATTGTCTGCCACTCACTGTAATGTCACAGCCATGGTGGTTGTGGTATTACAGTGATTGCCCAAATCGATGGGAACAGTGCTCACAGTGAAACATGAAAAGCCGGCAATTCAGCAGCGGCTTACACCGGTACCCGACAAATTAGAATAGAAAGAATAGAGAATCACACATAGATTAGATAGATAGAAACATGTCAGTCACATATATATGAAGTACAGTGACAGTGTTGCTTACTGTACTTGTCATTTAGTGTAAAGGATTTATTTAAAAAAATAAGTGTTTTCATGCACCGTCTCTTTAAAAAAGCCGGCCGGCAATTCAGCAGCGGTACACGACAATTTAGAATAGAAGGAATAGAGAATCACACATAGATAAGATAGATAGAAACATGTCAGTCACATATATAAGAAGTACAGTGACTGTTGATTACTGTACTTGTCATTTAGTGTTAAAATAAAGGATTTATTAAAAAAAAAATTGGCGTGGGGTTCCCCATAATTTTAGGCTCTAGCGGAGGTTAAGCAGACGGCTGGGGCAGATGTTTGAAGCCTGGGAAGGGGGTAATACCCACGGAGCTTCCCAGGCTACTAATATCAGCCCCCCGCTGAATACCTAGCCTTTACTAGCTATTAAAATGGGGGACCCCCCCAAAAAAATGATGTGGGGTCCCCCCTATTTTAATAGCTAGCAAAGGCTAGGCAGACAGCTGGGGGCTGATATTAATAGCCCAGTAAGGGTGCCATGAATATTGGCCCCCTCCCAGGCTAGAAACACCAGCCGTCAGCCGCCCCAGAAATGGAGCATCCATAGGATGCGCCAATTCTGGCACTTAGCCTCGCTCTTCCCACTGCCCTGTAGCGGTGTCAGTGGGGTAATATGGTTGGGGTTGATGTCAGCTTATAATGCCAGCTGACATCAAGCCCAGGTTAGTAATGGAGAGGCATCTATAAGACACCCCCATTACTAACCCCATAGTCAAAGTTAAAAAAAACACAAACACCCAGAATAAAGTCCTTTAATTGAAATAAACACACAATTCTTTATTGTTCTAAATTAAACCATACTTACCGTCACGCCCATTCCAGCTGAAGCCAACGATCTCCTGCAATAAAAGTAAAATAATAAAGCAACATCATCCTTACCTTTCCATGGTTCCCAGGACAGCTTCAGCTCTGCTACATCGAGATGACAGGAAGGACCGCAGCAGAACGCTGCCATCCAGCCTGTCATACCGCAGACACTGAGAAGCGCAGGCATGCTTGCGCTCCTCAGTGTCTCGCTGTGACGGCATCCAGATGAGTCGAGGTCATGTCCAATGAACTCGGCTCACCTCATGCACGTCACTGACAGCGTGGGAAAATTCTCACGCTGAAGCGCTGAGTGCAGGAGAATTCTCCCACACTGTCAGTGATGTACATGAGGTGAGCTGAGATCATTGGACATGACCTCGGCTCATCTGGATTCCGTCACAGCGAGACACTGAGGAGCGCAAGCATGCCTGCGCTTCTCAGTCTCTGCGGGATGACAGGCTGGATGGCAGCGTTCTGCTGCAGTCCAGCCTGTCATCTCGATGTAGCAGAGCTGAAGCTGTCGTGGGAACCATGGAACGGTAAGGATGATGTTGCTTTATTATTTTTCTTTTATTGCAGGAGATCGTTGGCTTCAACTGGAATGGGCGTGATGGTGAGTATGGTTTAATTTAGAACAGTAAAGTATTGTGTGTTTATTTCAATTCAAGGACTTTTTTCTGGGTGTTGTGTTTTTTTAAAATACTTTACTAGAAATTCATGGTGGTCATGTCTAATATTGGCGTGACCCCATGAATTTCGGGCTTAAGGCCAGCTGATAATGCTAAGCTGGCCCTAACCCCTTTATTACCCATTGAGCCACTGCACCAGGGCCCTGGATGAGTTGGGTACAGCGCCAGAAGATGGCGCTTCTATGAACGCGCCATTTTCTGGGGTGGCTTCGGACTGCAATTTGCAGCGGGGGGGGGCCAGAAAGCTTGGGCCTCCCTGCGCTGCGGATTCCAGCCCCCAGCTGCCTAGTTGTACTTGGCTGGACACAAATATAGTGCGAATCCCCACGTCAATTTTTTTTTAATTATTTCATGAATTTCCTGAAATAATTTAAAAAAATTGACGTGGGGCTTCGCACTATATTTGAGTCCAGCCGGGTACAGCAGGCATGAACGGGCAGCCCCCAACCACCAGCTGACTATTTGTACCTGGCCGGACACAACAATATAGGGAAGGCCTTTTTTTCTTAATTATTTCATGAATTTCATGAAATAATTAAAAAAAAAATACGTGGGGCTTCGCCCTATTTTTGTGTCCAGCCAGGTACAACTAGGCAGTTGGGGGCTGGAATCTGCAGCGCAGGGAGGCCCAAGCTTTCTGGGGCCCCCCCCGCTGCAAATTGCAGTCCGCAGCCACCCCGGAAAATGGCGCGTTCATAGAAGCGCCATCTTCTGGCGCTGTACCCAACTCATCCAGGGCCCTGGTGCGGTGGCTCACTGTGTAATAAAGGGGTTAGGGCCAGCTTGGTATTATCAGCTGGCCCTAAGCCCGAAATTCATGGGGTCACGCCAATATTAGACATGACCACCATGAATTTCTAGTAAAGTATTTAAAAAAAAACACAACACCCAGAATAAAGTCCTTTAACTGAAATAAACACAAAATTTTTTATTGTTCTAAATTAAACCATACTCACCATCACGCCCATTCCAGCTTAAGCCAACGATCTCCTGCAATAAAAGTAAAATAATAAAGCAACATTATCCTTACCTTTCCATGGTTCCCACGCAGCTTCAGCTCTGCTACATCGAGATGACAGGCTGGACCGCAGCAGATAGCTGCCATCCAGCCTGTCATCCCGCAGACACTGAGAAGCGCAGGCATGCTTGCTCTCCTCAGTGTCTCGCTGTGACGGCATCCAGATGAGCAGAGTTCATGTCCAATGAACTCGGCTCACCTCATGAACGTCACTGACAGCGTGGGAGAATTCTCACACTGAAGCGCTGGGTGCAGGAGAATTTTCCCATGCTGTCAGTGACGTGCATGAGGTGAGCTGAGATCTTTGGACATGAACTCACCTCATGCACGTCACTGACAGCGTGGGAAAATTTTCACGCTGAAGCGCTGAGTGCAGGAGAATTTTCCCTCGCTGTCAGTGACGTGCATGAAGTGAGCTGAGTTCATTGGACATGAGCTCACGTCATGCACGTCACTGACAGCGTGGGAGAATTCTCACACTGAAGCGCTGAGTGCAGGAGAATTTTCCCACGCTGTCAGTGACGTGCATGAGGTGAGCCGAGTTCATTGGACATGACATCGGCTCATCTGGATGCCGTCACAGCGAGACACTGAGGAGCGCAAGCATGCCTGCGCTTCTCAGTCTCTGCGGGATGACAGGCTGGATGACAGCGTTCTGCTGCGGTCCAGCCTGTCATCTCGATGTAGCAGAGCTGAAGCTGTCCTGGGAACCATGGAAAGGTAAGGATGATGTTGCTTTATTATTTTACTTTTATTGCAGGAGATCGTTGGCTTCAGCTGGAATGGGCGAGACGGTAAGTATGGTTTAATTTAGAACAATAAAGAATTGTGTCTTTATTTCAATTAAAGGACTTTATTCTGGGTGTTTGTGTTTTCTTTTAACTTTGACTATGGGGTTAGTAATGGGGGTGTCTTATAGACGCCTCTCCATTACTAACCTGGGCTTGATGTCAGCTGGCATTATAAGCGGACATCAACCCCAACCCTATTACCCCACTGCCACCGCTACAGGGCAGTGGGAAGAGCGAGTCTAAGTGCCAGAATTGACGCATCCTATGGATGCGCCATTTCTGGGGCGGCTGACGGCTGGTGTTTCTAGCTTGGGAGGGGGCCAATATTCATGGCACCCTTCCTGGGCTATTAATATCAGCCCCCAGCTGTCTGCCTAGCCTTTGCTAGCTATTAAAATAGGGGGGACCCCACGTCATTTTTTTTGGGGGGTCCCCCATTTTAATAGCTAGTAAAGGCTAGTTATTCATCTGGGGGCTGATATTAGTAGCCTGGGAAGCTCCATGGGTATTACCCCCTTCCCAGGCTTCAAACATCTGCCCCAGCCGTCTGCTTAACCTCCGCTAGAGACTAAAATTATGGGGAACCCCACGCCAATTTTTTTTTAATAAATCCTTTATTTTAACATTAAATGACAAGTACAGTCACCAACACTGTCACTGTACTTCTTATATATGTGACTGACATGTTTCTATCTATCTAATCTATTTGTGATTCTCTATTCTTTCTACTCGAAATTGTCGGGTACCGCTGTTGAATTGCCGGCCGGCTTTTTTAAAGAGACGGTGCATGAAAACACTAATATTTTTTTTAATAAATCCTTTACACTAAATGACAAGTTCAGTAACCAACACTGTCACTGTATTTCATATATATGTGACTGACATGTTTCTATCTATCTAATCTATGTGTGATGCTCTATTCCTTCTTGTCTAAATTGTCGGGTACCGGTGTATGCCGCTGCTGAATTGCCGGCCGGCTTTTTTAAAGAGAGTGTCTTCTGAGCTGTTTGTCAGCTTTTGGACACCTTTGAAGGTGTTTTCTATGTGTTTCTATGTGTTTTTGTTTGCCTGCCATTGGTTTTAACGGTGTTCGATGGTGTTCTAAGGTGTTCGACGAACAGTTCCTCGAACATCCCGGTGTTCGACGAACCGAACCCGAACACTACGGGGGTGGCTCAACACTACTCTTAACCATAAGAGCTTACAGAGCTTACACTTTACAGGATAGACAGACTTACCCAGTGACTTGAGATGGAAAATATCTCTGCCATACAAGCTGTGCTCTACTGGGAACCAGTGATCTCTGATGGCCCTGGTTCAGACCCCCTCCCTATACAATGTATAATAATTAGTGATGAGCCAGCACTAGAATGCTCGGGTACTCACTGCTCGTGTCTAGTGTTGAGCCACCCCCGTAGTGTTCGAGTTCGGTTCGGTTCGTCGAACACCCGTGTGTTCGCCGAACTGTTCGTCGAGCTCTTCGTCGAACACCCGTGTGTTCGCCGAACTGTTCGTCGAGCTGTTCGTCGAACACCGTTAAAACCAATGGCAGGCAAACAAAAACACATAGAAACACATAGAAAACACCTTCAAAGGTGTCCAAAAGCTGACAAACTGCTCTGAAGACACAACTAACACATGGAAATGTGACAAGTACATATAGTCATGCGAAAAGAAAAGATGTGGAGGAGCAAAAGGAGGGGGAGACACAGATATAGGCATGTCATGCCCTTCTAAAATCCAAAAAGTGAGAAGCCGACACGTTCAATCCACCCCTGCCCGTGCCACCTCCGTGTCGCCGGGTTTGTGCCAGAGCCGCGGTGAACCCTGACGGCCAGCCCCCCTCTCCCAATACTGGTGCCTGTCCGCTGGTGGGTCGAGCGAGCCCCCCTGTGGTGGAGGCAGCTCTAAGCTTTTTAATTTAAATTGTCTCTCTAATTTGAATGAATACACTTTAAATCCATTTACAAGGATCTATTGGAGGGCAAGTCTCATGCCAGCAGCCGCGTAATTCCAGCTCCAGTAGCGTCCACTAAAGCTGCTGCAGTTAAAAAGCTTTTATAAGGATCGAGCTCGGCTGTCCACCGCAAGGCATCCTACTGCCAGTCCCAGCCCCTATGCCTTGGGGTGCCTCCTTATGCTCTTCACTGAGTATTCCGTGGTCCCGAAGCATTTCCTTTGAATAAATTAAGTGTCAAAACTACAGGTGGTGTAGCTTGCTTAACAGCCGGGATAATCCGCTGACTAGCAGACACTGCTACTAGGCACAAAGTATTTCCTGGGCTAGATGCAGTTAAAAATTTGTAATTAGATACTCTCGTTGGATGCTGAGAAAGCATTCCATAGAGTCTCCTGGCACGCCATATATGATTCTCTTAAAAAGCTTGGGGTAGGGGTCTAGGGGACCCTTTTATAGCCAAAATCACATCCCTGTATCGCAATACGTCACCTAGGCTGAAGATAAATGGAACTGTATTACCCTGAGGGCTCAGTTGCTACAGAGGTATTGCACCTCACCCAGAGGTGTGATATCTCACTCTCAGGTAAGGATGGAGTGTGGATCAGGACCCGACACCTGCATGCATTACACCACATTGCCGTGGGGCAGAGCGACCAATAAGCCCCTGAGATGGGCACGACAGTCCCTGTCCCTGGCTGGAGTGGGGGGAGGGAACACTGAGGAAGGGGAACCCTGTAGTGCAGGAGCAGGGAGGAAGCAGTTCCTGGGTGGATTGAGAAGGGAGTATAAAAGGTGGGCACCATCTTAGTTCAGTGCAGAGAAGTCTGAGCAGAAGGGGCAGGGAGCAGGGGCTCTGCATGAGCTCTGCTCCGGAGGCGGGCTTAGTAACAGAGGCCCAGGCCTGGAAGAGGGAGAAGGAAAGAAGAGGAGCGGAGAAGGCTCCAGGAACGAGGAATGAAGGGATCCCAGGGGTGCAGACGAGCGAGTCGCCACCGCACGCCCGAATCCACCTGCGTTGAGGGGTCAGGCCAAAGGGGGAGACCGGTCCCCGAAACTAGTGGAGGCAGGAAACGACCCTCAGCTAGAAACCGGAGGCTGTGACAATTTATGTGGCGCAGCCCCTCGCTACACCCGCTAGGAAGGCACCACATAGGGTGAGGGAATCTGGCGCCAAGTTTACCAAGAGGAGGCCCGAGGCAGCCGGACAGAAGGGTTGGTAAGAAAGGCCAGACAAAGGACACACAAAGGGGGTCCTGTGAAGCGCTCCAAAGTTATCTGGGAGTTGTCTGAGCCCCTCACCTGGTGAGCACAGTACGACGTGGGCAGCCGTTACCTGCAGACGTGGTCTGGATAATAAGAACTGTGAGTAAAGGCCCTGGACTGCATCACTGACTCCGTGTCGTTACTGCTGCTGCCCTGCACCATCACCCCCATCCTCCGCATGCACTGCCCTGAGGCTATACTCCTCCCGTGGGGAGTTATGCTACGCTCTGATGCACCCACAACACCAGCCTCAGCGGTCTGCCCTGGAGCGGCGGTTCACTCTGACCGCAATCCACGGGTGGCGTAGTCGGACATTTAAACATCAAAACCACATAAATAGTTCCGCCACTGGTTTGACCGCCCTGAGCCACGGAACCGGGTCGCCACCACGGAGACTACAACCACCAACATCCACCAAAAAGGGTCCGGCTCCGGGTGTCCCAAGGCCCAGGGGGCGCGTCAGAACATTTTCATCACCTTTCACAATCACCAATGGGACAAGGCAGGGATGTTCTCTGTCCCCTCTCTTATACATCCTAGTGACGGAGCACCTGCTCTCATCAATTCGCCATAACCCCAATATTAGGCGGATTGAGGTGGGAGGCACCGAGTACAAGTGCTCTCTATTTGCAGATGATGTCCTAGTATATATCACTCAATCACATATATCCATCCATGCTGTTATGGCTGAAATAGATCACTTTGTTACATGGTCAAATTTTAAAATCAATGCAGCGAAGTCTGAGGCCCTCGATGTCTCCCTCCCCAAATCCATATAGGATTCCATCCAGTCCAACTTTCCCTTTGCCTGGCCCTCACAGGGTATCAAATACTTAGGAATTCCTATTCATAGAGACCTCTCCCATCTATGTTATCTTAATTTTGGGCCCTTTATTGAACAACTCCATACAGACCACGGTTGGCAAGTTAGAACTGTAAGATTCACTACGTGAACCACTGGTGTTTTGTGGAAAAGCACATGTACACTGTGTTCCAAATTATTATGCATAAAGTGTTTAGGAGTGATAAGGGAAGAATTTGTTTGTTTGTCAGTTAAACTCATTGATGGTGATTTGTGTCAGGGCTCTTTATATCACTGTAAGCAATTGCAGACACCTGTGCTAATTAGTTTGGCAGGTGTGTCCAATGAAAGGCAAGACTACTTAAGAAGGCTGTCTCACATTATTAAGCAGCCTACATTTTCTGCCAAAATGGGAAAAAAAAAGGATGTGTCGGCTGCTGAGAAGCAACAAATTGTGGAGTGTTTAGGTCAAGGCATGACTACAATCAACATTGTGCGATGATCAGGATGAAGTGTCTTGGCAATCAAGAAGTATGTAGCTGATTCACAGTACACACGTGTGCGTGCTGATAAGGGCAAATTGAGGACTCTTTCCTACAGGCAATTACGTCAGGTTAAAAGAGCAGCGGCAAAAAAGCCTTGTCATAGCAGCAGACAAGTTTTTGATGCTGCTGGTGCCTCCAACATCCCCAGAACAACAAGATGCAGGGTCCTTCAGAGGTTTGCAGCTGTGCATACGCCATCCTGTCGACCTCCTCTATCCACTTCACACAAGCAGAAACGGCTCCAGTGGGCCAAACATTACATGAAGACTGATTTCAAAACTGTTTTGTTCACGGATGAGTGCCGTGCAGCGCTCGATGGTCCAGATGGATGGAGTGGAGGATGGCTGGTTGATGGACACCCCACGCAAACACGGCTACAGCGCCAACAAGGAGGAGGTGGAGTAATGTTTTGGGCTGGAATCATGGGGAGAGAGATTGTCGGCCCCTTTACGATCCCTGAAGGCGCTAAAGACGAACTCCATAATGTATGTGGATTTTCTCAAACAGCACTTCCTGCCATGGTTCAAGAAGAAGAACCGTGTATTTCACAGCAAGATCATTTTTTTGCATGATAATGCACCATCTCATGCTGCACATAAAACATCTGCATCTCTGGCTGATATGGGCATAAAAGGGGACAAACTTATGGTGTGACCCCATGCTCCCCTGACCTCTACCCCATTCAGAACCTCTGGAGCATCATCAAAAGGAGTGTCTATGATGGCGGGAGGCAGTTCACATCTAAGCAACAACTCTGGGAGGGTATTCTGTCCTCATGCAAAACAATTGAAGCAGAAACCATCCAAAACCTGACAAATTCAATGGACGAGAGAGTTCAGAAGCTCCTTTCGAACAAGGGGTCCCTATGTGAAAATGTAACATCACCTAGAAAAAAGTTTTGAGTTGAAAACTGTTTGATTTCAGTTTCTAATAACCTGCTAATGCTTATAATTTCAAAAGTGACCATTTTTTTGGTCTTTATTAAAATGAAAAGGTTGATCGAAAAGTTTGGCGGATCTAAGAGTGTGGCAACCCAGTAGTCATGATTACTTTGAATTCTGACAATATGAGGGTCATGTTGCAGGTAGTGCAGCAAGAAGGCACTTATGTGTCTTGCGCATCTCGGAGCCCCAAAATTATTTTCCGAGCTAGATGCAGCTAAAAATTATTATTAATTTTAAATCTGGTGGAGCTTAGTATAGATGGCCTAATAGGATCAGTGCTGCACACTGCTACAAAGCCCAAATTATTTTCCAGCCAAGATACTGATAAACATGATTAGTAATTTGAAAGCTTAAAACGGTTGGTAGGGTGATTTTAACCAATCATCCATCTTTAACTCTCCCCAGGATGACACAGGGGTAGAAAAGTCGTTTCGGATCCATGATTTGTTCATCTTTATGAACGTGAGTCTGTCTACATTATCAGTGGAGAGCCGCGTGCGCTTATATGTCAGCACACCACCAGCAGCGCTGAACACACGTTCAGACAGAACGCTGGCTGCGGGGCATGACAAGATCTCCAAGGCTTAAGTGGCTAGCTCCGGCCATTTATCCCGATTGGAAGCCCAAAAAGAGCAAGGGTCCAGTGACACAGTCATGGCTTCAATGTTTACTTGGAGATACTCCTGTACCATCGTCTCTAGGCGTTGACTATGTGTCAGACTTCTTGTCTCCTGTGGCCTTGCAAAGGATGGGCTAAAAAAGTGGTGAAATGATTGCGCAAAATTGATGTTACCAGCAGATACTGTGGTTCTGTTATGGTTTGAGTGCTGAACACTTGACGGTCCCACGGTTGGCAAGTTGGAACTGTGAGATTCACTACGTGCACCACTGGTGTTTTGTGGAAAAGCACATGTAAGATTCTGCAACAGTCTCTGCTGATACTCCTGCATGCGTGCATCCCTTTCTATGGCAGGAATAATTTCTGCAAATTTACTTTTGTACCGGGGATCTAACAGTGTGGCAACCCAGTAGTCAGGATTATTTCTAATTCTCCCAATTTGAGGGTCATGTTGCAGGTAGTGCAGCAAGAAGGCACTCATGTGTGTTGCGCATCCAGGAGCACCAAGTCCCTGTTGTGTTGGTGGCGAGTTAACAATCATGCTTCCTTCCTCTGTCCTCTCCCCCCAACCTCGCACAACAGAAATGTGATCAAGGTCTCCCTCATCTGATGAGTCTTCCATCAGTTCGTCCTCCACTTCTTCCTGGGCTCCTGCACCTTCCTCACTAGTTTGGCTGCTACCATGCGCCCTGGTAAAACCATCTCCCCCACCCTCACATGCCTGCCGCCTTGGTGCTGCCGACCGTCTGGACCTTGCAGATGTTAGCCCTTCCGCATACAACTCCTCCTCCTCTACTTCCTCCACCTCCTCTTGTGCCACCACCTGACTCCGAATTCTGTTTAACATGTGCTCCAGCATGTAACTCACCGGAATAGTCATGCTGATAATGGCATCGTCAGCACTAAACATCTTCGTCGCCATTTCAAAACTGTGCAGAAGGGTGCATAGGTCCCTGATCTGAGACCACTCCTCCAGCGTGATTTGCCCCACGTCTGGAACTCGTTGGCCCAGGCTATAAGTCAGAACGTATTGCACCAGGGCTTGTCGGTGCTGCCACAGTCGCTGCAACATGTGCAGAGTTGAATTCCACCGGGTAGGCACATCGCATTTTAGCCGGTGAAGTGGCAGGCCCAACGACTTCTGTAGAGTTGTAAGTCGCTGAGCTGCGGGATGCGAATGGCGGAAGTGAGCACACAGCGACCGTGCCCTCTGCAGAAGGCCATCTAGTCTGGGATTGTGGGCTAAAAATTGCTGGACAACCAGTTTCAACACGTGAGCCATACAAGGCACGTGTGTGACATTGCCCCGGCGAAGGGCCGCACCCAGGTTTGCAGCATTGTCGCACACGGCCTTCCCTGGTTTCACGTCCAGTGGAGACAACCATTCATGAAATTGGTTCTCCAGAGCTGACCACAACTCCTCAGCTGTGTGATTCACATTTCCCAGACATTTCAAAGTAAAAACCGCCTGATGACGTTGAGCCCTACTGCCAGCATAGTAAGGAGGTGTGCAGGATCCCTTCTGCGCAGTTAGAAAGCTTGTGGCATGACCAGACAGGCTTTGGGTGCAGGTGGAAGACCGAGAGGAGGTTGAGGAGGCAGAAGCAGTGGAGGAACTTTGACATAAAGAGGATTGACGCACAACTCGTGGAGACGGCAAGACTTGGACAGCAGCCCCTTGTCCTGCTGTCACCATAGTTACCCAGTGCCCAGGCAGCGACATGTAACACCCCTGTCCATGCCTACTCGTCCAAGTGTCTGTGGTGAAATGCACCCTGTCACACACAGAGTTTCTCAAAGAAGCGGTGATGTTGTGTGCGACATGCTGGTGGAGCGCAGGCACACCTTTCTTTGAGAAGTAGTGCCGACTGGGCATCTGGTACTGGGGCACTGCGACGGACATAAGGTCTCGAAAATCCTCTGTGTCCACCAGGCGGAAAGGCAGCATTTCTGTAGCCAAGAGCTTGCAGATGGTGAAATTCAACCTCTTAGCTTTCTCATGGCTAGGAGGAAATGGTCTTTTACTTGTTCACATCTGAGGGACCGAGGGCTGGCTATTGTGCTTAGACGGGGTTGATAAGGGTGTCCCCGGCAAACTGCCGGTCTGTGAGGAAGATGCAGGTGGACATGTTAGGTTGCCTTGATCCAAAGGTGGTGCTATCGATGTCGGACAGCGCTCAACACCAGCTGGTGTTACCACCTCCAAAGAAAATGATGACCTGCCAATCACGCTGGCTGTTGCGGGTAAAGAGGTGGCAGGTCTGCTCCCCAAAACAGGTGTGACTGCTGTCCCCCCAGTCACAGAGGATGAAGAGGCCGCGGATGCACAAGATATGGCAGATGGTGGTTGGCCCGGCCGGCTAGGCCGTATTGTAGCACACTGAGCTTCCCACATGCCGGTTCATGCATGAAGTACTCAAACTATGTATTTTTTGGCCTCTACTTAGCTTTTGCTGACAAATGTTACAGATAACATGAGTTGGGTCATCTTTTTCGATCTGAAAAAATGCCCAGGCTATGCAAGGCTTAGCACTAGTGTTGAGCATTCCGATACTGAAATATCGGGTATCGGCCGATATTCACTGTATCGGAATTCCGATACTTAATTCCGATACTTTTATAATATCGAATACCGGAATCGGAAGTTCCCATAATGCCTGCGCTCTGCAGTGTCTGTGAAGGATGACAAGCTGGATGGCAGCGCTCAGCTGCGATCCAGCTTGTCATCAGAATGCCATCCCAGCGTGGGAGAATTCTCCTGATTGTTTAAAAGCCGGCGGGCGGTAAAAAGCCGCCGGCTTTTAAACAATCACACAGCCCCATACTGCTTCCCCGCAGCCTCCCACCCCGATCCTCCGCTCCCCTCGCCACCTCCAATCCCAATCGTAAATTAGGACTGGGCGGGGAGCGCAGCACCAAGGAGCGAAGGACCCGGGCGGGGAAGCCGGCAGTTTAAAGACTTCACCGCCGGCTTTCCCGTTCTGTGCTGCGCTTTCCCGCCGGTTATTTCAAATGAACAGCTGAGGTATCAGGTGATGCCGATCAGCTGTTCATTTGAAGTAGCCGCGGTGCCCTCAGAGGGTTCATGTGAGTTCATGCTTGACTGCATTGCATGAACTCACATGAACTTTCCCACGGCCGCACAGGTCAGCCACTCCTCCCAGACCCGTCATGATTAGTGTGTGCGGGGTGTGTGTGTGCGGGGTGTGTGTGTGTGCGGGGTGTCTGTGCGTGCAGGCAGACATAGGCCGATGTGACACTACTACTCCCATCGGCCTATGTCTGTCCCCCGTCCACTCGTGCCAGCAGGATCAGCTCGATGGGAGCAGTAGTTCCCATCAGACTGATCCTGCTATATAAATTGCCCTACTGTGTCCCCAATAAATGTTAGATACATGTCATTGGTGGCCAGTGGTTACCTAAAATAAATTAGTTCATACATTACCTGTCCCCGCCAATCGCCACCTAAAATAAAGTAAAAAATAAAAAACTACACCTATACTCACCTAGACACCTAATTCCCCGAAGCCATCGATCTCCTGTAATAAAATATAAAATAATAAACCACAACCTTATCCTTACCCCTCCGTAGCAGTCCACGAGTGTCCCACGAAGATCTCCAGTTCAGAGCAGCCACATAGAATGTGACCGCTCTGAACCGCTGCCGCCGCTAGAATGACGGGGCCGTAAGGGTTCACCAGAGTTAAGGCAGCGCTGCTCCTGTTAGCTGCTTTACGGCACTGCTGTATCGTGAGAAATTCCCACGGTACAGCACTGCCGTAAAGGAGGTCTCCGGAGCTGCGCTGCTTGAATGCACTCCGGTAACCTCAGTCAGTGGCTCCCGCTGCCGGGAGCGGACGTGTTCCCGGCAGCGTGAGCTTACAGCAGGCATGCACAGCTGTCACCATCTCCAGATGTGACAGCTGTGCATGGGAGATCAGCGCAGGAACGTGGACAGGTAACTATTTTTTTTTAGTAAACTAAGAATTAAATAAAATTGTGTGTTTTATTTCAAATAAATTATTTTTTTCTGGGTGTAGTGTGTTTTTTCTTTTTAACACTTTGTAGGTTAGTAATGGGGGTGTCTTATAGACACCCATCATTACTAACCTGGGCTTCATGGCAGCTGGCGCTGACATGAACCCCACCACTATTACCCCCTGCCACCGCACCAGGGCAGCGTGGAAGAGTGAGGCTAAGTGCCAGAATTGGCGCATCCTATGGATGCGCCATTTCTGGGGCGGCTGACGGCTGGTGTTTCTAGCCTGGGAGGGGGCCAATATTCATGGCACCCTTCCTGAGCTATTAATATCATGACCACCATGAATTTCTAGTAAAGTATTTAAAAAAAACACAAACACCCAGAAAAAAGTCCTTTAATTGAAATAAAGACACAATTCTTTATTGTTCTAAATTAAACCATACTTACCATCACGCCCATTCCAGCTGAAGCCAACGATCTCCTGCAATAAAAGAAAAATAATAAAGCAACCTCATCCTTACCTTTCCATGGCTCCCACGACGGCTCCAGCTCTGCTACATCGAGATGACAGGCTGGACCGCAGCAGAACGCTGCCATCCAGCCTGTCATCCCGCAGACACTGAGAAGCGCAGGCATACTTCCACTCCTCAGCTGGCATACAAAAATATGGCGAAGCCCACGTCAAAAGTTTTGGGAAAAATTAATTAAAAAATAAATAATAATTTAGGGACTGCATCTTTATTAACTCCTCAAATGTCATTTAGTGTTAAAATAAAGGATTTATTTTAAAAAAAATTGACGTGGGGCTTCGCCCTATATTTGTGTCCAGCCAGGTACAGCAGGCAGGAACAGGCTGCCCCCAACCACCAGCTGCCTATTTGTACCTGGCCGGACACAACAATATAGGGAAGCCCTTTTTTAAAAAAATTATTTCATTTAATAATTAAAAAAAAATTGACGTGGGGCTTCGCACTATATTTGTGTCCAGCCAGGTACAGCAGGCAGGAATGGGCTGCCCCCAACCACCAGCTGCCTATTTGTACCTGGTTGGACACAACAATATAGGGAAGCCCTTTTTTTCTTAATTATTCCATGAATTTCATGAAATAATTTTAAAAAAAAATGCGTGGGGCTTCGCCCTATTTTTGTGCCCAGCCAGATACAACTAGGCAGCTGGGGGCTGGAATCCGCAGCGCAGGGAGACCCAAGCTTTCTGGGCCACCCCCGCTGCAAATTGCAGTCCGCAGCCGCCCCAGAAAATGGCGCGTTCATTGAAGCGCCATCTTCTGGCGCTGTACCCAACTCATCCAGGGCCCTGGTGCGGTGGCTCACTGGGTAATAAAGGGGTTAAGGCCAGCTTGGCATTATCAGCTGGCCCTAAACCCAAAATTCATGGGGTCACGCCAATATTAGACATGACCACCATGAATTTCTAGTAAAGTATTTAAAAAAACAACACCCAGAAAAAAGTCCTTTAATTGAAATAAACACACAATTCTTTATTGTTCTAAATTAAACCATACTTACCGTCACGCCCATTCCAGCTGAAGCCAACGATCTCCTGCAATAAAAGTAAAATAATAAAGCAACATCATCCTTACCTTTCCATGGCTCCCACGACAGCTTCAGCTCTGCTACATCGAGATGACAGGCTGGACCGCAGCAGAACGCTGCCATCCATCCTGTCATCCCGCAGACACTGAGAAGCGCAGGCATACTTCCACTCCTCAGTGTCTGGCTGTGACGGCATCCAGATGAGCCGAGGTCATGTCCAATGAACTCAGCTCAACTCATGTACGTCACTGACAGCGTGGGAAAATTCTCCTGCACTCAGCACTTCAGCGTGAGAATTTTCCCACACTGTCAGTGACGTGCATGAGGTGAGCTGAGTTCATTGGACATGAACTCGGCTCATCTGGATGACGTCACAGAGAGACACTGAGGAGCGCAAGCATGCCTGCGCTTCTCAGTGTCTGCGGGATGACAGGCTGGATGGCAGCTTTCTGCTGCGGTCCAGCCTGTCATCTCGATGTAGCAGAGCTGGAGCTGTCCTGGGAACCATCGAATGGTAAGGATGAGGTTGCTTTATTATTTTACTTTTATTGCAGGAGATCGTTGGCTTCAGCTGGAATGGGCGTGATGGTAAGTATGGTTTAATTTAGAACAATAAAGAATTGTGTCTTTATTTCAATTAAAGGACTTTACTCTGGGTGTTTGTGTTTTTTTTAACTTTGACTATGGGGTTAGTAATGGGGGTGTCTTATAGACGCCTCTCCATTACTAACCTGGGCTTGATGTCAGCTGGCATTATAAGCTGACATCAACCCCAACCCTATTACCCCCTGCCACCGCACCAGGGCAGCGTGGAAGAGCGAGGCTAAGTGCCAGAATTGGCGCATCCTATGGATGCGCCATTTCTGGGGCGGCTGACGGCTGGTGTTTCTAGCCTGGGAGGGGGCCAATATTCATGGCACCCTTCCTGGGCTATGAATATCAGCCCCCAGCTGTCTGCCTAGCCTGTGCTAGCTATTAAATTAGGGGGGACCCCACGTTATTTTTTTGGGGGGGTTCCCCCATTTTAATAGCTAGTAAAGGCTAGGTATTCAGCTGGGGGCTGATATTAGTAGCCTGGGAAGCTCCGTGGGTATTACCCCCTTCCCAGGCTTCAAACATTTGCCCCAGCTGTCTGCTTAACCTCCGCTAGAGCCTAAAATTAAGGGGAACCCCACGCCAATTTTTTTTTAAATAAATCCTTTATTTTAACACTAAATGACAAGTACAGTAATCAACACTGTCACTGTACTTCATATATATGTGACTGACATGTTTCTATCTATCTAATCTATGTGTGATTCTCTATTCTTTCTGTTCTAAATTGTCGGGTACAGATGCTGAATTGCCGGCCGGCTTTCTTAAAGAGACAGTGCATGAAAACACTATTATTTTTTTAAATAAATCCTTTACACTAAATGACAAGTACAGTAAGCAACACTGTCACTGTACTTCATATGTATGTGACTGACATGTTTCTATCTATCTAATCTATGTGTGAAGCTCTATTCTTTCTGTTATAAATTGTCGGGTACCGCTGCTGAATTGCCGGCCGGCTTTTTTAAAGAGACGGTGCACGAAAACACTAATATTTTTTTTAATAAATCCTTTACACTAAATGACAAGTACAGTAAGCAACACTGTCACTGTACTTCATATATATGTGACTGACATGTTTCTATCTATCTAATCTATGTGTGAAGCTCTATTCTTTCTGTTGTAAATTGTCGGGTACCGGTGTATGCCGCTGATGTATTGCCGGCTTTTCATGTCATTCTACATTATTCTTAGTTGTTTTACTTCATGTAGAATTAACCTACAAGGAAAGAAAGGGTTTATTTTCATTCCGATATTTGTGTCCCATTGACTTGCATTGGTTTCCGGTATCGGAATCGGCGATATCCAATACTTTTTGGGTATCGGCCCGATCCAATCCGATACGATATTTCCTGATATCGGAAGGTATCGCTCAACACTACTTAGCACCCATGCGACCTGAAGAGCCACCACGACTTGTGGTGAGAGGCAGAGTTGTGTTTGAGGATGCAGTTGTTGACGTGCTTCCAGTACTACGTCTCTGTCCAGGAAGGTGCAACCTGACCTCGTCGTCACTAGCATCTTCCTCCACCTCCTCTGCTGACCTCATCTCTTGGCTGACTGTGGGTTGACAGTAAGTGGGATCTCCAACCACATCATCATCACCCTGTGCGTTATCACACCCGTCGTCCTCAGAGCCAACCTGTTCCTGCCCTGACAAAAAACTAAAGTTGTCGCTCCAATCAGGTATTTGAGTCTCATCATCGTCTTCCTCATTGTCTCCACCAACAGGAGTTACAGTTTGGGAATGAGGGTCTACATTATGGTCAGAACCTTCTGCGTCTGGTCCTGGATCCGACTCAAAGATTCTGGGCATCAGTGCAGATCATTTCCTCGTCTGGATTCACAGAAGCGCTGGAGTCGACCTCTGATTCCCAGGCTATAGTATGAGTAAACAGCTCTGCAGACTCAACCATCTGTTCTACCTCATACTCAGACGGGCAGCTGGAGATTTGGGAGCTGTGAGGAAGCAAGTGCGATTGGGGTGACACCTTTGAGGACTGGAGTATTTGTGATGTTGAAGTTGATGTGGAGGAGAGCCCACTTAAAGGAGCACTTGATATCCGTTGAAGCACCTGCTGTTTTTGTGCCTCATCTGGAATTTGTAGCGATTGGCGTGGCCGTAAGAAAGGGATCTTATCACATTGTCCGCTAAAAGAAGTAGACATTTTAGTTTGGCTGGAAGATGGTCTTTCTTCTGCAGATGTTACTGTTGCTTTAACACCTACCCCACGGACACAACCTTTTTTCCCCTTCCCAACACGCCTATTCCCCTTTCCACCAGCAGCAGGCCTTTTTCCACTCATTTTGGTGGTTAACTAATTCACAACTCTGGAGTTGTTTGCACAAAAAAAGAATGGATGGGAAACGAGCAGAGCTGAGTGGCCAAACTGTGGTATTAGGCCAAAACTATTGGCTGGGTTAGATGCAGAAAAAAATTATATTCAATTTGCAACCTGATGGAGGTCAGTATAGATGGACTAATAGAACAAGTCCCACACACAGCTAGAAGCCCAAATATTTTTTCAGAGGTAGATGCACAAAAAAAAATATTCAGTTTGCAACCTGATGGAGGTCAGTATAGATGGACTAATACAACAAGTCCCACACACAGCTAGAAGCCCAATATTTTTTCAGAGCTAGATGCAGAAAAAAATTATATTCAATTTGCAACCTGATGGAGGTCAGTATAGATGGAGTAATAGAACAAGTCCCACACACAGCTAGAAGCCCAAATATTTTTTCAGAGGTAGATGCAGATAAAAATTATTTTTAATTTGCAACCTGATGGAGGTCAGTATAGATGGACTAATAGAGAAAGTCCCACACACTGCTAGAAGCCCAATATTTTTTCAGAGCTAGATGCAGAAAAAAATTATATTCAATTTGCAACCTGATGGAGGTCAGTATAGATGGAGTAATAGAACAAGTCCCACACACAGCTAGAAGCCCAAATATTTTTTCAGAGGTAGATGCAGATAAAAATTATTTTTAATTTGCAACCTGATGGAGGTCAGTATAGATGGACTAATAGAGAAAGTCCCACACACTGCTAGAAGGCCAAATATTTTTTCAGAGGTAGATGCAGAAAAAAATTATATTCAGTTTGCAACCTGATGGAGGTCTGTATAGATGGATTAATACAAGTCCCACACACAGCTAGAAGCCCAATATTTTTTCAGAGCTAGATGCAGAAAAAAATTATATTCAATTTGCAACCTGATGGAGGTCAGTATAGATGGACTAATACAACAAGTCCCACACAAAGCTAGAAGCCCAATATTTTTTCAGAGCTAGATGCAGATAAAAATTATATTCAATTTGCAACCTGATGGAGGTCAGTATAGATGGAGTAATAGAACACGTCCCACACACAGCTAGAAGCCCAAATATTTTTTCAGAGGTAGATGCAGAAAAAAATAATTTTCAGTTTGCAACCTGATGGAGGTCTGTATAGATGGACTAATAGAATGAGCTATGCCCAAAAGATTTTACTTCACTAGGTGCAGTAAAAAAATTGGTATTCTATACACAGGTGGTATATCTTGCAAAACAGATAGGCTACTCCGCTGACTAACACACTCTGCAATAGGCCAAAAAGGATTAGCTTTGCTAGATTCAGCCAAATGCTGTGAAAAAAACTTGCACAGCACTGGCACAGACCTGCCTGGCAAAAACTGATAGGAACTGATGTAACCTAGTCCTGAGAAGGACTCCAATTACAATTAGTCTTTACTCCCACAACCTATCTATTTAGGAGCACAGACCTGCCTGATAAAAGTCGCAGGAAATGTTGTAACCTAGTCCTTAAAAGGACTGCAATCACAACTATTCCCTACTCCCAAGCTATCTGTAGATTTGTGCGAAAATTTGCTTGAAATTAACAAGGTATAGTGCACACAGCAACAGCGGTGCCGTCTAACACGCAGCTACAGCAGTGAGAAAATGGTGGCGACGGGGAAAATGGCTTGGTCTTATAGGGCAAGGACATGTGACATACACTGCCAATGACACATGCCCTTGCTTGTGTGATAAAAAGCACTTCGCTCCGTGTGTGCGCTGCTGATAGGCTGACAGATTGCACCTCCCCACTGTAAATGCGGGAAAGAGAAAAAAAAATGGAGATCTTCATTATTCCTGCAGAGATCCATCCCCTGACCCTCTCCCCGCCCCGCTGTACACTCAAACTGCGTATTAACATTAATTTTCATCATTACTGAGAAAAAAATCCAGTTATGATTTTGGTGCACGAACAGTTATCGAACATAACCTCGAACAGCCGAATTTTTCTCAAATCGTTCGTGTTCGCCGAACGGCTCGAACACCGCCCAAAACAGCTCGAATTTGAGATTGGCGAACAGTTCGAGTAGAACAACGCTCATCTCTACTCGTGTCGAGCAAATTGGAATACTCTGGTGCTCGACCCAAGCAACGAGCCCATTGTAAGTCTATGGGAAACTCAAGCAATTTTCAGGCAGCTCCCCCCGGCGGTCTGCAGAGGGCCTAAAATTTTCCCAAATCGATGGGAACAGTGCTCAAATGACATGGGGACAGCATGGGGAAGACCCCTGGAACCATTTCTGACTCCCAGGTCACTTCTGTCAACAACGTTGTCAGAGGTATTACGCCACTTTTATGGACTAAAACATTCCAAAACGAACCCAAAATGGATTTTCCTGGGAAATATGTTAAGGAACATCCTTTCCATGACATGTACAATGTATATAAAGCAAAATAAATAACCAAAACAAAATACTCCTCCACACCTTGGGCTATGTTCACACGTACCGTTTTTGATGCGTTTTTGCACTTTTGCATTGCTTTCAACCAAGACAAATACATTCACCAGGAAATTTCATTTTAACATTTTACAACCTTTTCTGGCCATGTGGTGTGTGACACATCATCAGACACATGCATACAGTGCTGAAAAGTCAAGGGAACAGCATGGGGAAGACCTCTGGAAGCATCTCTGACTCCCAGGTCACTGCCTAAAAGTGTGCCCGTCATAAGTGATCCTTGGCGCATGCGAAGATGCCTCCCGCCATGAACCTGTCGTTGCAGACTTGCAACAATCACCGTCCACGTCCTTGTCCCAATGCAGCGTTCAGTTGTCCCTACCCCATTCCTTGGAATGCAAGCGCAAGTATGCAGGCAGCCAGCCACCCACAGGCTGTGTAAAGATGTGCGGTTGTGGATTTTAATAATCACCTAGGCAGGTTATCGATGCAATTAGTTTTATTCCTTGCGACCACGGTGAACAGCAATTCCAGGTAAATGTCCAACAGGCAATTCTCTTCGTCCTTCAGTTTCCAACCTGGGATCAGTAGTTCCACTGTCCCGTACCAGGTGATACCCACTGTCCCCCAACTTTTGGTTGGCCCACAGCTTTTCGTATTTCCCGCCGGTATATTGGCAGTCACAGCATATGCTCCTTCGGATGATGGATATCACGACCGCAGCCTGTGATACCAACCAGCTCTCAGTCCAATTAGCAATCAATCTTCCCTTTCTCCTGCACAGGGCTCAGCCCCCTGAATCTGCAGAAGAGCTCACCCCTCCCTCCCCCAGCTAATTGTGCCTTAGTGGAGATATTTTCTCAGGTGGAACTCATCCCCCTGGGTTTGCATGTGAGACTACCTGTGGTGACGGAGAGAACAATGGCCCAAGGTCTCAGAGATATGGTCAGTGAATGGAATAGATACCTGAGGTTGAACTGATGAGCAAACAAATTACTAACAAAACACAGCAAGCAAATTTCTAACAAAACACAAAATTAAGATTGACGAAAAGGGGTGCTCAGTGCTGGAAAAGTATTTAGAAAGTGGCCAGGTCCTCACAGGCTGCAATACTATACTGCCAAATTTTTTACAGCTGCTTGCACTTGAAATATGGCCTTTTAGGCTCGCGGAGGCGGAAGCTTTTGATAACCTCATGCCGGCGGCAGCCGGGTGTCCATACCCTGTCCCCAGCCGCCACTATATTTCCCGGTATCGCCTCCGACTCCAACAAGCACGGGTCCCACAACATTACCTGTGCCCTCCCCAGTGCACTGGGAAGGACTGCCTAACCACAAACACGTGGACAGGTGAATGTCGCCAGGGATAGTACGGAGCCAGTCCACAACTTTTTTTTGCTGACAGTTGTATTTAGCTCGGTGAAAGGACTGGCATAGAGGGAAACCCTATATACCCTACATGTCATTTCTCACAGGAAGTCCTGTAATGAAGCTTGTTGCAGAAGAAATGGTAGCCCATCCAACATCCACTCGCCCTTGTCGGTGGTGCTTTGACACACACATCTTTCTATGCGCATTTAATTTCTTGAATACAGAGTTGGACAATGGCCTGTAATGCGGATTGAGAAATAACATGCATAAGCATGGCCGATCCACATTAAAAAAGCAGCCATATAGTGTCCGGGAACCTTCCCCCACACTTTTCTTAGCCAGGGCTGCTTTTCGGCTTGGTTGGACGGGCCCACCAGAGTAACGAGACTCCTCCGGCGGGCCCTGGCTTCTCCCTCAGGAGAGTTCATAGTGCCAAGGTGAGGACATGATGATGATAGAGGCCACCATCTGCTTAGTTTTCTGTTACTTGGAATGCAAGTGCAAGTATGCAGCAAGCCACCCACACACAGTCCGCAACACTAAACTGCCAGATTTCTGGGCAGCTTTTTGCACTTGAAATATGGCCTTTTAAGCTCGTGAAGACGGAAGCTTTTCACAACCTCATGCCGGTGGCGGCCGGGTGTCCATACTCGGTCCCCAACCGCCACTATATTTACCAGTATCGCCTCCGCCTTCCTCGACAACGGGTCCCACAACATTGCCCGTGCCCTCCCCAGTGCACTTACTGGGAAGGACCGCCAAACCACAAACACGTGGGCAGGTGAATGTCGCCATGGACAGTATGGAGCCAGTCCACGACTTTTTTTGCTGAGAGTTGCATTTAGCTCGGTGAAAGGACTGGCATAGAGGGAAACCCTATCTACCCAGCGTGTCATTTCTCACAGGAAGTCCTGTAAAGCTGCTTTCACTTGAAATGTGGCCTTTTAGGCTCGTGGAGGCGGAAGTTTTTCACAACCACATGCCTCATGCCTCGTGTCCATACTCGGTCCCCAGCCGTCACTATTTCTCCCGGTGTTGTCACCGTCTTCTACAAGCGTGGGTCCCTGAACATTATTGTTGGTACTTTTCTGTGGGAATTTGCTGGCCTCCTACCAGTCTGGAATATTTCCAGCAAACTGTGTTATGACTCCATGGCATTAGCACTGCCCCCAGTACCAGTAGCGAAGCCATCCCCAATTTCCTTCTCAAGAATTTTATTTGGTAGACTGAGTGGCTGCCCAAATACATTTTCTCACAAAGGAGCTGAAAATAGAGTGGCAGTAGGTGCAAGTTTCTCCAGCCTGTTAGATATTAGAGGGTGAACGGCAGCACATTGGATCAGTGGTTAGCACTGAAGACTTGCAGCGCTGGGATACTGGGTTCAAATCCCAGCAAGGACAACATTTACAAGGACTTTGTATGTTCTCCCCGTGTTTGCGTGTATTTCCTCCTCAGTAAAAAAGCAGCCATAGAGTGTTTGGGAACCTTTCCACACACTTTTCTTAGGACTGCTTCTTGGCAGGGTTGTACAGTCCCACCAGAGAATCCTCTGGTGTGCCTTGGCTTCTACCTCAGGAGAGTTCATGATAGCGCAAACTTTGCAGCTGCTATGGGGCTCTTGAGAGGGGGAGAAAGGTTTGCCCTCAGAATCAAATCCTCTGGTGGGCACAATGTTTTTCAGTCTGAAACAGCTTCTCAGTGGGAGTTGTATTTCACCACAGCCATATTCTTTAGCTCGGTGAAAGGACTGCCATCTACCCCGGCTGTCATTTCTCCGTCACCAGGTTTTGCTCATTGTCACACATGACCATGCCTGGCTGTATGTTCAGCGGTGAGAGCCACAAATGAGGCTGCTGTGTTACAGCTTTCAACAACTCTGCAGTGCTGGGTGGTTAGTCAATTAAGCATTAAGCATGTTATCTTCAGCATAGCCTGTTGCCGCTTGGCCAGGGCAGTGCTGCAGTGCTGTCAGCTTGTGACTGATGTGGTCATTTCGGAGATGAAGGTGCATGAGCTGAACAATGTGATTACATTGCTGTTAAATTGGTGAGGCTGTTTTTTATACTAAAGAAAGATCCTATTGTTTTGTTTTCGTAACATTTTTTTTTAAGACAAATGCATTCACTGGGAAATGTCATTTTAACATTTTACAACCTTATCTGGCAATGTGGTGTGTGACACATCGACACATCCTTTTTTATTTATGATGGAGGGACTCTGAAAGTCATAAAGCCTATTTTTATAGGGACATAAGACGGCCCTTACTATTCTTAAAAGGCCAGCAGTCGGCCCTAGCTATTGTTAGAGAGCCATCAGCCGGCTATGCTTTGTTGTTCCCATTATTAACAAGTGGGTCTCCTATACTGTTATTGCGTATCCAGTGACTGCAAGGGCAGCCAAAACTTTGGACGCCACCCAATACCCCTTTGAAGAGACAGAGGAGGGTCTCAGTAAAAAAAATGTTCCCATTATAAAGGAGCTGTGACTGCAAGGGCTGCCAAAATTTGGGAAAAATCCCACTAAGAATTTAAAGACACACGGAGCAGGGCCACAGTAACAAGGTACGATATGTTCCCATTAGAAAGGAGAGGGTCTACTATACAGTTATAGGGTATGCAGTGAGTCCAAAGGCTGACCAATTTTAGGAAAAACCCCACTAAGAACTTAAAGACACACAGAGCAGGGCCACAATAATTCCCATTAGAAAGGAGTGAGTCTCCCATAATGTTGGCCTATGCAGTGAATGCAAGGGCTGCCAAAAATTTGGAGGCACTTCAATACCCCTTGGGAGGAGTGCCTCAATAAAATGTTCCCATTAGAAAGGAGCTGGCTTCCTATACTTGTAATGCCCATGCACTAAGACAGGACGTGATGGTGCATGCAGAGGCTGAGGACAAGGCCGTGGGCAAGCTGAAATTGTGCCACAACAAACACCCACATCTTCTCGCCTGACCTTCCTGTCCCAATTCCTAGGGGACCGCAGCACACCACTATTGAACCCAGAGCAGTGTCAAAAGGTTGTTGGTTAAATAGCGGATAATGCTTCCAGTCACTTAGCCACCACCACCACCATCACCCTGTCTTCCACACGGTCAAATCTCAGTAGCCGTGAGTCTGGACCGCAAATTCCTCACCCTGATCCTCCTTGCTCCCACCATGCCGAGTTCCCTAAGTCAACTGATCCCACACTTGGACACTCTTAAGAGCTATTCTCTTTTCTATTTATAGATTCGGGCCTCTTGCCCAGTCCACTTGAAGCGGAGCAAGAGGAGATCGAGTGTAGCAATGCCCAAATATTTGAGCAGCCACGGTCACACGAAGGCGATGGTGGGAAAGTGTCACAAGAGGTGAACGATGATGAGACACTATTGCCAGAAAGTCAGGAGGAGGACCAGGGTGCGAAAGTGGAAGACGAGGTGGTGGATGATATAGTAACTGACCCAACCTGGTAGGAGGACATGCAGAGTGATGACAGCAGCACACAGGGTGAGGGAGGCAGAGCACCCCAACAGGCAGGAAGAAGCAGTGTGGTGGCCGCAGACAGAAGGCAGGCAACTGTTCCCTGTAACACCAACACAAGGGAAGTTGCCAATACAACTGTTAGAGTCTTTAAAAAACAACCAGACTTGGGAAGACCTGTTGATAACCCCAAAAAGGTCATTTGCACCACCTGCCAGGCCAGCATCAGCAGGGGTGGAAAAACAACCAGCGTCATCAGGCGCATGGCAAAAAAGCACCAGACTTTGTTGGCCGAACCCCAGGGTCAAGGAACAGTGTCTGCAGGTGGCACCGTTGCTTCTTCCACTGTTGTGCATGCAAGCCAATCCCCTGTCCATGGTGCATGCGAAGATGCCTCCTGCCCTGCACCTGTCGTTGCGCACTCTCAAGTAGCAGCATCAGGAAGCACGTCCATGTCCTTGTCCCAGTGTAGCGTTCAGTTGTCCATACCCCAGTCCTTGGAACGCAAGTGCAAATATGCAGCCAAAGCCCCACAGGCCACACTACTAAATTCTCACATTTCACGACTGCTTGCGCTCGAATTGTTGCTTTTTAGGCTCGTGGAGACAGAAGCATTCCGCAACCTGATGGCGGCGGCCGTCCCTCGATACTCGGTCCTCAGCCGCCATTATTTCTCCCGGTTTGCTGTCCCCGCCTTACACAAGCACTTGTCCCAAAACATTAGCCTTGCCCTCAACAACGCAGTTACTGGGAAAGTCCACCTAACCATTGACACGTGGACAAGTGCTTGTGGGCAGGGTCGGTACATCTCGCTGATGGCACATTGGGTTAACATAGCGGAAGCAGGGACCCTATCGGACCTTTGGATGGAACACGTCCTCTGTACGCCAAGGATTACGCACCCTTGATCAATCAGGGTTGCCCCCACGGTCTACAGCTCCTGCACCTCATCCTCCTCAGCCTCCTCCTCCTCTTCAGCCTCCATCTCCGAAATGACCACATCAGTCACAAGCTGGAAGCACTGCAGCACTGCCTCGGCCAAGCGGCAACAGGCTGTGCTGAAGCTAATATGCTTACATGACAAACCGCACAATGCTGAAGAGTTGTGGACAGCTCTGAAAGAGAAGGCAGATCTGTGGCTCACACCGCTGAACCTACAGCCAGGCATGGTCTTGTGTGACAATGGCCGGAACCTGGTGGCAGCTCTTAGGTGAGACGAGACGAGCTCACACACGTACCATGCCTGGCCCATGTGCTTAACCCATTTTAGAAAGTCAGTTACAGCTTCCGTCGCCCTTGCCGTGTTTTAGCAGCATTTGCAGCTTCCGGCTCACAGACTGGTGTGTGATGTCCCCATGCATTGGAACTCTACACTGCAGATGTTGGGAAGTATTTGTGAGCAGAAGAGGGCAGTTGTTGTGTACCAGCATAAACAAGGCCGTCGGTATTCAGTTCAGACTCCACACATAAAACCTCAGGAGTGGACATGGATGTCAGACATATGTACCATCCTCCAAAACTTTGAGGACTCCACCAAGATGGTGAGCGGTGATGACGCCATAATTAGCATCACCATCCCGCTTCTCTGTCTTCTGAAACGTTCCCTGCTCACAATCAAAGAGGATGCATTGCAGGCGGAGCACGATGAGATGGAGCAAGGAACCATATAGGGTGATTACACACAGCCAAGTCTCATCTCATTCCAACATGGATTGGGTGACAATGAGGAAGAGGAGGAGGAGGAAGGACAGGAGCTAGTTTCATGCACTATAGACGGTACCACCTACACAGCTGTCATACCGTCTGTTCAGCGTGGATGGTCACAGTTTATTGGACAACCAAGGAGTACAGGTGAGAGAGACACAAATCCAATCCAGCAGAGGCAGGGGAAAACTATCAAAGTTCTGGGCAGTTTTCCCAGACCCTCCCATCGCACAGACCCTGAAGCGCGGGATACTCTCACAAGGAGGGAAAAGTTTCGGAAGATGCTGAGGGAGTACGTTGCCGACCGTACCAACGTCCTCAATGATTCCTCTATGCCTTATAATTATTTGTTATCGAAGCTAGACACATGGCATGAACTGGCTTTCTACGCCTTGGAGGTCCTGGCCTGCCTTGCCGCTAGTGTTTTGTCAGAGCGGGTTTTTAGTGCCGCTGGTGGAATTATAACCAATAGGCGCATCCTACTGTCAACTGAAAATGCTGGCAGGCTGACTCTTTTAAAAATGAACAAGGGCTGGATTGAGCCAGACTTCTCAACACCACAGAATGATAGCAGCATAACAAACTCAAATACAGTGTCTTTTTTTTGGGAGGTCTAACTATTCCCATGCACTTTTATCTTCACACCCAGACATGGGCATACCTTCCTGATTTTGTCTATTTGCCGTTGTCCTCCTCCTTCTCCTCATCTTCATCCTCGACCACCATATCACCACCACATCTACCATATCACCATATCTACGTCTCTTGCATGGGGCATTGGAGTTCCTCCAAATTTTTTGCAGCTGTTGCATTCACCGCATAGGCAAACAGTATGGGAGACCCACTTCCAAATTATGGGAACATTGTTTGCAGGAGGCCCTCTGACCTCTACGTCTCTTGCAAAGGGCATTGGAGTTCCTCCAAATTATTGTCAGTGTGTCTTTAAATTCTGAGTGGGGTTTTTCCTAAAATTGATTAGCCGTTGGACTCACTGCATACCATATAACTGTATAGCAGACTCTCTCCTTTCTAATGGGAACATGTCGTACCTTGTTACTGTGGCCCAGCTCTATGTGTCTTTAAAATTGTTATTGGGGTTTTTCCTAACTTTTGACAGTCATTGGACTCACTGCATACCCTGTAACTGTATAGCAGACCCTCTCCTTTCTAATGGGAACATGTCATTACTGAGGCCCACCTCTGTGTGTCTTTTAATTGTTATTGGGGTTTTTCCCATATTTTGACAGCCCTTGCAGTCACTGCATGGGCATTACCACTATAGGTGACCCACTCTTTTATAATGGGAACATTTTTTTTTTACTGAGACCCTCCTCTATGGCTCTTCAAAGGGGTTTTGGGGTGCGTCCAAATTTTTGGCAGCCCTTGCAGTCACTGCATATGCAATAACAGTACAGGAGACCCACTCTTTAATAATGGGAACATAGCCGACTGCTGGCCCTTTAAGAATAGTAAGGGCCGCCTGATGGCGCTATAAAAATAGTGTTTGTGATTTTCAGAGTCCCTCCTTCATAAATGAAACAGGATGTGTCTGCTGATGTCTCACACACCACATGGCCAGATAAGGAAGTAAAATGTTCAAATGACATTTTCCGGCGAATGTATTTTTCACCGTTGAAAGCAATGCAAAACTGCAAAAACGCATCAAAAACACTACGTGTGAAGATAGCCCAAGGTGTGGAGGAGCATTTTAGTTTTTGGTTATTTATTTTGCCTTTTATACAAGTCATTGCCCTGGAAAGGTTGTTCCTTAACATTTTTCCCAGGAAAATCCATTTTGGTTTAATTTTTGTATGTTTTATTGTGAGCCCGTAAAAGTAGTGTAATACCTCTGACAATGTTGTTGAAAGCAGTGACCTGGGAGTCAGAGATGCTTCCAGGAGTCTTTCCCATGCTGTTCCCATGTCATTTCAACACTGTTCCCATCGATTTGGGCAATTTTTGTGCCCTCTGCAGACCGCCAGGGGGGCCACCGGAAAAATGCTAGAGTTTCCCATAGTACTCGAGCATTCCAATGTGCTCGACCCGAGCAACGAGTACCCGAGCATTTTATCTCTCACATCACTATTTATGATGCCTTATTGTGCTATCAATAATTGGCCATTGACTTGTTATTCTTGAGATATATACACGTAGCACACATCCACCCCTCTCCTCAATTTTATCTTTTTCCACCTCTTTTTCCCTTCCCTTCATTTTTTATTTTCGAAGTGCAAAATTTGGCTGGGTTAGATTGCAAATGCTATATCACATTTGAATAGCCAGACCATCAGAAATCCACAAAAAGTAAACATATTTTGGAGACATCTCTCAAAGAATTTTACTACTTGTGCTTCACTGAATTTTTGTAACTTTGGCCATGAATATAAAAAATTCATTTTTTTCCACCAAAATGTTGATTCATCCTGAAATATTTCAGTTTCAAAAGGGGCAACAGGTAGAAAATTAACTCCACAATTTGCTACACAACTTCACCCAAATGCAGTAATATCTCACATGTCCATGTGGTAAAAAATAATGCTTCGGCACATGAAGGAGCGCTATTTGGCAGAGAGTGCAAGTTTCACTGGTAAAGATTGTCAACACCATGTAGCATTTGCAGAGCCTCTAAGATGCCCAGCAGGATCCCTCCCAAATGGCCCTATTTTGAAAGCAGCACTCTTAACAGAATTCATGAAGTGTTGTAAAGATATTTTTGATCCATAATAAGATTTAGAGAATTTTTTAATATTAGTCCAAAAAAACAAAAAAGCATTTTTTTTCCAAAACAATGTTGCTTTAGCTTCAGGTGTTTAATTCTCACAGGTGGTAACAGGAAAAATGTGCCCCACAGTTTGTTAAAGCAATTTCTTCAGATAACGCCAATATCCAATTTGTGGTCTGATGCTGTTTAGTCATACTGTAGTTCTTGGAACTGAGAGAGCTCTGATTGACTTTTGAAGTGATTTTTTGACAACAATAGATTGTGTATGCCATATCACATTTTCAGAGCCCTTGAAATGCCAAAACAGCAGAAAACCCTCAAAATAACTGCATTTTGGAACTTATAATCATTAAGTAAATCCTAATGTGGTACCATGAGCATTTTTACCCACAGTTGCATTACAGAATTTTATATCATTAGGATGTGAAATTTAAAAATTGCCATTTTTGCACTAAAATGTTGCTTTAGCACCAAATTTTTCATTTTCACAATAGGTATTAAAAATTTTCTCTCTCCAATTAGTAATTTCTCCTGAATGCAGAAATACCCTATGTGTGGTAAAAAAAAAAATTGTCATTGTTCTGAAGGGAAGTAACGCTATTTAGCTTTTGGAATGCTTTTTTGGCAGGAACAGTTTGCGGGCACCACTTGCACAAAACCACAAAGTGCCATAACAGCAGAAACTCCCCAAAGTGATATATTGGAAATTTCACTTCTAAAGGAAATCATCTAAGGTTGTACTGAATATTTACCCGACAGGTATTTCAACAATTTCTTTACAATTGGTCTGTCTGAAAATGAATTACATTAGTAACAATAATATATAGTTTTAGCTCAAATTTCTTATCTTCTCCATGGTGTAGGGTTTAGTACTCAGCTGCGGTTGAGGTAGGCACAGTGAGCATTTTCATTAGAAATTCAGGTTGGTTTATTTAGCTTGCATAAACCACTCAGGAGACAAACAAAACAGCCTTTTTCCGGCGCAAAAAGGTATAACAGAACAAAACTCAAAATAACCAGTCCATATGCAGCATGGCCTCAGCCGTTTAAATGAAGTCCTTTTCTCTGCCTTCAGCAGAGTCTGAGCACCACATGAAAGGCCTGCTCACCTTGCAAAACACATAGACAGACAGACAGTCACAGCTGTCTTACATCAGACCTTCCAAGACCTGGACTGGAGGTAAGTGAGCAGCTGATCCCATCCAGCTCTTTCAGCTGTTCGTAAAACCCGGCCCCATAATCCGGGCCCATTAAACACCTCTCAGCACTATGCATGCTGGAGCCTGATTTTCCGAGTCCTACATTACCTAGGCTTGGCACCCTGGGGACACATACCACCCATCCACTCCACGACCTGTCTGGCTGCAACTTTACATGGTTAATAAGAAAAATGTACTCACTAAATTGTTAAGCAATTTTTCCTGAGTGCAGCAATACCCTATGTATTATTATACATTAATATTAGGGCACATGGCAGGGCTAAGATGTTATTCTTGGAACAGATTTTGAGATGCATATATCTATGGAGTAGTTTACAAGTGCCAATTACAGAGCACCTAAGTTGCCAGAGCAGCAGAAATCTAAAAAAATTACCCCAATTTGCTAATTAAATTCAGGGAATTTATCTACAGGTATAGTAACTAGTGTAAACCCGGCCCCACAATCTGGGCCCATTAAACAGCTCTCAGCACTATGTGTGCTGGAGCCTGTTTTCCCGAGGCCTACATCACCGAGGCTTGGCACCTTGGGGACATAATCCTCCCGTTCATGACCTGTCTGGCTGCAACCTTACACACCCCCCCTCTGCCCAAAATCAGGGGGGCTTGGCACCTTCTGCCAACATACAATAGACCCTTCATAGGGCATCAGCATTCCCATGTTGTTTCCCAGGCTTATGCTCCACCTGAAAACTAAAATCCTGTAGGGCTAGGACCACCTACTTACTTGGGCATTGTTGCCCTTCTTCTCTTGCATCCACCTTAGTGAAGCATGTTCCGACACTAACCTGAACCTTCTACCCAACAGGTAATATCTCAGAGTGTCCAACGCCCACTTGATAGCCAAACATTCTTTTTACACTATGGAGTAGTTCTTCTCACATGTGGACAGTTTACGACTGAGGTACATTATAGGGTGTTCCTCTCCATTAATCTCCTGGGACCAGACTGCTCCCGGCCCGACATCCGATGCGTCCATCTGGACCACAAACTCTTTGGAGAAGTTGGGAGCCACCAAGACTGGCTGTTTACAGAGGGCCAGTTTTAGTTCCTGGAAGGCCGCCTCAGCTTCTGGGGACCACTTAGCCATAGCTGACTTCGTCCCTTTCAGAAGATCAGTGGAGCTGCTATCAGGGCAAAGTTAGGGACAAATCTTCGATAGTAGCCCATAATGCCTAGAAATGCCCTGACCTGCTTCAGGATCGCCTCGTCCTTATTTATTTGTGGTTTTATTTCCCCTCTACCAACCATGTAGCCCAGATACTTAGTTTCCTCCATCCCCTTAGCACAATTCTTTGGGTTAATGGTAAAGCCTGTCTTCCATAGGGCATCAAGTATGGCTTTAACTTTGCCAAGATGACTTCCCCAGTCCTGGCCGAATAAGACAATGTCATCTAGGTATGCCTCTGCATACTATTTGTGGGGTTCTAAGATCCGGTCCATGGCTCTCTGTAAAGTGGCCGGAACTCCCTGCAACCCAAATGGCATCCTGACATACTGATAACATCCATCTGGCATTAAGAAGGCTGTCTTCTCCTTGGCCTCTTTACACAGGGGAATTTGCCAGTATCCTTTTTTGAGATCCAGGGTGGTGATGTACCGAGCCTTTTAATAAGCTCAACTACCCTAGGCATTGGGTAGGCATCAAACTTCGAGACCTCGTTCAGCTTCCTATAGTCATTGCAAAACCGCCATTCTCCATCTGGTTTCAGCACTAAGACTATGGGACTGGACCAGCCACTATTGGACTCTTCAATGACTCCCAGGCTAAGCATTCGCTTCACCTCCTTCGAGATCACCTCTCGGCAGGCTTTGGAAATCTGATACAGCTTCAAGTTTACCCGGACATGAGGCTCCGTAAGAACCTCATGCTCTATGACTTGAGTACAACTGGGTAGTTCTGAGAATAGGTCTCTATTCCGATGTAGCAACTCTGAACTGTTGCTTTTGGTCATGTGAAAGCGACTCTGCCACCTTGACCTCTTTCATGTCAGCAGCCTCAGACTCAGCCACCAAACATGGAGCTTCCACGGGCTCCCTATCTCGCCATGGCTTAATCAAGTTGATGTGGTACACCTGGTAAAGCTTCCTTCTCCCTAGCTGGTGGACTTTATAGTTGACTTCGCCAACCTTTTCAAGAATTTCATATGGGCCCTGCCACTCGGCCAGAAACTTGCTCTCTACTGTAGGACTAGCACCAGTATCTGATCCCCAGGGTTGAAGTGTCTCACTCTCACCGATCTATCGTACACCCTAGATTGTGCCTCTTGTGTTTTGAGGAGGTGTTCTTTCATGATGGGCATCACCTTGGCAATTCTCTCTTGCATCTGGGCCATGTGTTCGATTATGCTCCTGTAGGGTGTAGACTCACCTCACAGGTCTCCTTTGCTACATCCAGGAGTCCACGGGGGTGCCGGCCATACAACCGTTCAAAAGGGGAGAATCCAGTAGAGAACTGTGGTACTTCTCTGCTGGATAAAATAAGGTAAGCAGTAGGCAGTTCTAGTCTCGGCAGTCCTTCTCTACGACCTGCTTTAACATGGCCTCCAAGGTTTTGTTGAACCTTTCCACCAAGCCGTCCATTTGTGGATGGTAGACTGAGGTCCGTAGTTGTGTGATCTGCAAAGTTTTGCACAACTCCCTCATCACCTTTGATGTAAATGGGGTTCCTTAATCCATTAGGATCTCCTTAGGCAACCCCGTTCTAGAAAAGATATGGACCAACTCCTGGGCTATACATTTGGAGGAGGAGTTTCGTAGGGTAAAGCCTCCGGATACTGTGTCACAGTCTAGTACCACCAGGATATACTGATGCCCTCTGGTGGACTTAACCAGGGGCCCCACTAGATCCATGGCTATGCAATCAAGCGGCACCTCACTGATATGCAACGGCACCAAGGGGCTAGGAAAGTGTGCCACAGTGTGCCACCGGGGAGGTCAACTGGTAGGTGGGACAGGACCTACAATAATTCACAATTTCTCTTTGACAACTGGGCCAATAGAACCTCTGGAAGATTCGTTACCGTGTTTTTTCTACCCCCAGATGACCACCTAACACATGTGCATGGGCCATGTCTAACACTTAACGCCTGTATGTCCTTGGCACTAGCAACTTCTCGACAAGCTTCCCTCTCACCTTGGTGACTCGGTATAGCAACTCCCCATTGATGGCAAAATACGGGTATCTGGTGTCACCCCCCGGCTCTTGAGCAACACCATTAAGTACAGACACATTATCAAATGCACCTTTAAGAATTAACTCCCTGAGTTGGGTAGTTCCAAAGTTTCCCTTGGACACCTCAAGCTCAGGGATGTTGGCCTCAGGGGATGCTGCCTCATCCTCATTGCCCACAAACACACACATGGGAAACTTGTCTGTTACGGCCTTCGGTGAGGTTTCTTCAGGGGTGATCTGGCTGTTGTCCGAGCAACCAGGTGTCCCCGCTTTCCCCCACATGTCCCAGAACAATGCAAAGTCCCATCCGATTATCAAGTGTAACAAGTCTTTAACGACCCCCACTTCCTGAACTGTGGTGCCACAGTCCGTGTTTACATCCACCCGGGTCACAGGATAGTTTTTAGCTTCCCCATGGATACATTGGACAACCACCGACTTCCCAGGAACCAGCCGATGAGGGAGTGTTGCCCTTATCAGGGTCACCAAACTTCCCGAGTCCAACCGTCCAGACACTTTCACCCCATTTGCGGACTCTGAGCATGCCTGAGGGCCTTTGCCAGGTTGAGGAACCATGCTGCAGGTGGGGTAGGCCAAATAGGAGCAACGCCAGCCTATGTTGCAGTCGATTGGCTCAGAGTTCATGGGACACCGGTCGGCTATATGGCCAGGGGTATGACACCTCCAACACAGGATGAAATGGGACTGATTACCCCGCTGTGATTCAGTGGCCTCCTAGGACTTTGGACACCTACCCAGTGAGGATTTAGTCCCCTTTTTTTGGGAGCCATCCCCCCTTTGGAAGTCCCAGAAAGGTGACCTAACCCCTGCTTGACCACTTAGGGAACCATCTACTGCCTGGAACCTCTATCCTAAGCCCACCAGGTCATCTGCATTTTGGGGATATCCCTGGGCAACCCAGGACTGAATCGGCTTTGACAGAGAGTGGATAAACCGATCCATGACCACTCTCTCTGACTAGGTGCAGAAGGTCAAACATTTGTGACTGGGGAGGTTTGTCCCTGTGGAAGCCCCAGAGGTGGACTCTTTGTACCCTGACTGCCTGAGTTGAGCCCAGCAGCGCCAGGATCTCAGCCTTAAGTTTGCTATACTCCTTAACATCTTGCAAGGCCAAAACAAAGTACGCCTTCTGTGGTTCCCCGGTCAGATATGGTGCTAGAACCTCCGCCCACTGCTCCAGTAGTAGTTTCTCAAGGTTTGCCACCCTCTCAAACATGGCCAGGAATGCCTCAACGCCATCCCCTGGAGTCATCTTTTGCAACGCCCATCATGGTTTTCCTCACCAGGGTCTCGTCACTTTGGCTTGGAGGTGGGGTGGTTGCCTTGCCATGGACTACCTTAGCTAGGAGCTCCATCTGCTGCTTGTGCTGCTGTTGCTGTATCGGCTGCTGCTGTTGCCACTGCGGCTGCTGTTGCCACTTCTGGAGATTAGCCTGCACCGATTGTTTTATCAGCTCCTCCATGCTGCCAGACTACCCTTGCTGGCTGGCGGTCTTCACCCAGGATATATACGGTTTCCTGTAGCAGTCACACTGCCCCTGGGGATTTGTGCCTGTGCTTTTAGCACCAATTTTAGGGTTTAGTACTCAATTGGCTGCGGTTGAGGTAGGCACAGGGAGCATTTTCATTAGAAATTCAGGTTGGTTTATTTTGCTTGCATAAACCACTCAGGAGACAAACACAAAACAGCCTTTTTTCCGGAACAAAAAGGTATAACAGAACAAAACTCAAAATAACCAGTTCATATGCAGCACCGCCTTAGCCATTTAAATGAAGTCCTTTTCTCTGCCTTCAGCAGAGTCTGAGCACCACATGAAAGGCCTGCTCACCTTGCAAAACACATCGACAGACAGACAGTCACAGCTGTCTTGCATCAGACCTCCAAGACCTGGACTGGAGGTAAGTGAGCAGCTGATCCCATCCAGCTCTTTCAGCTGTTCGTAAAACCCGGCCCCATAATCCGGGCCCATTAAACACCTCTCAGCACTATGCGTACGGGAGCCTGATTTTCCGAGTCCTACATTACCGAGGCTTGGCACCCTGGGGACACATACCTCCCATCCACTCCACGACCTGTCTGGCTGCAACCTTACAATGGTTAATAAGAAAAATGTACCCACTAAATTGTTGAGCAATTTTTCCTCAGTGCAGCAATACCATATGTATGATTATACATTAATATTAGGGCACATGGCAGGGCTAAGATGTTATTCCTGGAACAGTTTTTGTGATTCATATATCTATGGAGTAGTTTACAAGTGCCAATTACAGAGCACCTAAGTTGCCAGAGCAGCAGAAATCTAAAAAAATGACCCTAATTTGCAAATTAAATCCAGGGAATTTATCTACAGGTATAGTAACTAGTGTTGAGCCACCCCCGTAGTGTTCGAGTTCGGTTCGGTTCGTCGAACACCCGTGTGTTCGCCGAACTGTTCGTCGAACTGTTCGTCGAACACCTTCGAACACCGTTAAAACCAATGGCAGGCAAACAAAAACACATAGAAACACATAGAAAACACCTTCAAAGGTGTCCAAAAGCTGACAAACTGCTCAGAAGACATAACTAACACATGGAAAAGTGACAAGTACATATAGTCATGCGAAAATAAAAGAGGTGGAGGAGTAAAAGGAGGGGGGAGACACAGATATAGGCATGTCATGCCCTTCTAAAATCCAAAAAGTGAGAAGCCGACACGGCCAGTCCGCTCCTGCCCGTGCCACCTCCGTGTCGCCGGGTTTGTGCCAGAGCCGCGGTGAACCCTGACGGCCTGCCCCCCTCTCCCAATACTGGTGCCTGTCCGCTGGTGGGTCGAGCGAGCCCCCCTGTGGTGGAGGCAGCTCTAAGCTTTTTAATTTAAATTGTCTCTCTAATTTGAATGAATACACTTTAAATCCATTTACAAGGATCTATTGGAGGGCAAGTCTCATGCCAGCAGCCGCGGTAATTCCAGCTCCAGTAGCGTCCACTAAAGCTGCTGCAGTTAAAAAGCTTTTATAAGGATCGAGCTCGGCTGTCCACCGCAAGGCATCCTACTGCCAGTCCCAGCCCCTATGCCTTGGGGTGCCTCCTGATGCTCTTCACTAAGTATGCCATGGTCCCGAAGCATTTCCTTTGAAAAAATTAAGTGTCTAAACTACAGGTGGTGCAGCTTGCTTAACAGCCGGGATAATCCGCTGACTAGCAGACACTGCTACTAGGCACAAAGTATTTCCTGGGCTAGATGCAGTTAAAAATTTGTAATTAGATACTCTCGTTGGATGCTGAGAAAGCATTCCATAGAGTCTCCTGGCACGCCATATATGATTCTCTTAAAAAGCTTGGAGTAGGGGTCTAGGGGACCCTTTTATAGCCAAAATCACGGCCCTGTATCGCAATACGTCACCTAGGCTGAAGATAAATGGAACTGTAGCACCCTGAGGGCTCGGTTGCTACAGACGTATTGCACCTCACCCAGAGGTGTGATATCTCACTCTCAGGTAAGGATGGAGTGTGGATCAGGACCCGACACCTGCATGCATTACACCACATTGCCGTGGGGCAGGGCGACCAATATGCCCCTGAGATGGGCACGACAGTCCCTGTCCCTGGCTGGAGTGGGGGGAGGGAACACTGAGGAAGGGGAACCCTGTAGTGCAGGAGCAGTGAGGAAGCAGTTCCTGGGTGCATTGAGAAGGGAGTATAAAAGGTGGGCACCATCTTAGTTCAGTGCAGAGAAGTCTGAGCAGAAGTGGCAGGGAGCAGGGGCTCTGCATGAGCTCTGCTCCGGAGGCGGGCCTAGTAACAGAGGCCCAGGCCTGGAAGAGGGAGAAGGAAGGAAGAGGAGCGGAGAAGGCTCCAGGAACGAGGAATGAAGGGATCCCAGGGGTGCGGACGGGCGAGTCGCCACCGCACGCCCGAATCCACCTGCGTGGAGGGGTCAGGCCAAAGGGGGAGACCGGTCCCCGAACTAGTGGAGGCAGGAAACGACCCTCAGCTAGAAACCGGAGGCTCTGACATTTTATGTGGCGCAGCCCCTCGCTACACCCGCTAGGAAGGCACCACATAGGGTCAGGGAAACTGGCGCCAAGTTTACCAAGAGGAGGCCCGAGGCAGCCGGACAGAAGTGTTGGTAAGAAAGGCCAGACAAAGGACACACAAAGGGGGTCCTGTGAAGCGCTCCAAAGTTATCTGGGAGTTGTCTGAGCCCCTCACCTGGTGAGCACAGTACGACGTGGGCAGCCGTTACCTGCAGACGTGGTCTGGATAATAAGAACTGTGAGTAAAGGCCCTGAACTGCATCACTGACTTCGTGTCATTACTGCTGCTGCCCTGCACCATCACCCCCATCCTCCGCATACACTGCCCTGAGGCTATACTCCTCCCGTGGGGAGTTATGCTACGCTCTGCTGCACCCACAACACCAGCCTTAGCGGTCTGCCCTGTAACGGCGTTTCACTCTGACCGCAATCCACGGGTGGCGTAGTCGGACATTTAAACATCAAAACTACATAAATAGTTCCGCCACTGGTTTGACCGCCCTGAGCCACGGAACCGGGTCGCCGCCACGAAGACTACAACCACCAGCATCCACCAAAAAGGGTCCGGCTCCGGGTGTCCCAAGGCCCAGGGGGTGCGTCAGAACATTTTCATCACCTTTCACAATCACCAATGGGACAAGGCAGTGATGTCCTCTGTCCCCTCTCTTATACATCCTAGTGACGGAGCACCTGCTCTCATCAATTCGCCATAACCCCAATATTAGGTGGATTGAGGTGGGAGGCACCGAGTACAAGTGCTCTCTATTTGCTGATGATGTCCTAGTATATATCACTCAATCACATATATCCATCCATGCTGTTATGGCTGAAATAGATCACTTTGTTACATGGTAAAATTTTAAAATCAATGCAGCGAAGTCTGAGGCCCTCGATGTCTCCCTCCCCAAATCCATATAGGATTCCATCCAGTCCAACTTTCCCTTTGCCTGGCCCTCACAGGGTATCAAATACTTAGGAATTCCTATTCATAGAGACCTCTCCCATCTATGTTATCTTAATTTTGGGCCCTTTATTGAACAACTCCATACAGACCACGGTTGGCAAGTTAGAACTGTAAGATTCACTACGTGAACCACTGGTGTTTTGTGGAAAAGCACATGTACACTGCGTTCCAAATTATTATGCAAAAAGTGTTTAGGAGTGATAAGGGAAGAATTTGTTTGTTTGTCAGTTAAACTCATTGATGGTGATGTGTGTCAGGGCTCTTTATATCACTGTAAGCAATTGCAGACACCTGTGCTAATTAGTTTGGCAGGTGTGTCCAATGAAATGCAAGACTACTTAAGAAGGCTCTCTCACATTATTAAGCAGCCTACATTTTCTGCCAAAATGGGAAAGAAAAAGGATGTGTCGGCTGCTGAGAAGCAACAAATTGTGGAGTGTTTAGGTCAAGGCATGACTACAATCAACATTGTGCGATGATCAGGATGAAGTGTCTTGGCAATCAAGAAGTATGTAGCTGATTCACAGTACACACGTGTGCGTGCTGATAAGGGCAAATTGAGGACTCTTTCCTACAGGCAATTACGTCAGGTTGAAAGAGCAGCGGCAAAAAAGCCTCGTCATAGCAGCAGACAAGTTTTTGAAGCTGCTTGTGCCTCCAACGTCCCCCGAACAACAAGATGCAGGGTCCTTCAGAGGTTTGCAGCTGTGCATGCGCCATCCTGTCGACCTCCTCTATCCACTTCACACAAGCAGAAACGGCTCCAGTGGGCCAAACATTACATGAAGACTGATTTCAAAACTGTTTTGTTCACGGATGAGTGCCGTGCAGCGCTCGATGGTCCAGATGGATGGAGTGGAGGATGGCTGGTTGATGGACACCCCACGCAAACACGGCTACAGCGCCAACAAGGAGGAGGTGGAGTAATGTTTTGGGCTGGAATCATGGGGAGAGAGATTGTCGGCCCCTTTAGGATCCCTGAAGGCGCTAAAGATGAACTCCATAATGTATGTGGATTTTCTCAAACAGCACTTCCTGCCATGGTTCAAGAAGAAGAACCGTGTATTTCACAGCAAGATCATTTTTCTGCATGATAATGCACCATCTCATGCTGCACATAAAACATCTGCATCTCTGGCTGATATGGGCATAAAAGGGGACAAACTTATGGTGTGACCCCCATGCTCCACTGACCTCTACCCCATTCAGAACCTTTGGAGCATCATTAAAAGGAGTGTCTATGATGGCGGGAGGCAGTTCACATCTAAGCAACAGCTCTGGGAGGGTATTCTGTCCTCATGCAAAACAATTGAAGCAGAAACCATCCAAAACCTGACAAATTCAATGGACGAGAGAGTTCAGAAGCTCCTTTCGAACAAGGGGTCCTATGTGAAAATGTAACATCACCTAGAATAAAGTTTTGAGTTGAAAACTGTTTGATTTCAGTTTCTAACAACCTGCTAATGCTTAGAATTTCAAAAATGACCATTTTTTTGGTCTTTATTAAAATGAAAAGGTTGATCGAAAAGTTTGGGGGATCTAAGAGTGTGGCAACCCAGTAGTCATGATTACTTCGAATTCTGACAATATGAGGGTCATGCTGCAGGTAGTGCAGCAAGAAGGCACTTATGTGCCTTGCGCATCTTGGAGCCCCAAAATTATTTTCCGGGCTAGATGCAGCTAAAAATTATTTTTAATTTTAAATCTGGTGAAGCTTTAGTATAGATGGCCTAATAGGATCAGTGCTGCACACTGCTACAAAGCCCAAATTATTTTCCAGTCAAGATACAGATAAACATGATTAGTAATTTGAAAGCTTAAAACGTTTGGTAGGGTGATTTTAACCAATCATCAAGCTTTTACTCTCCCCAGGATGACACAGGGGTAGAAAAGTCGTTTCGGATCAATGATTTGTTCATCTTTATGAACGTGAGTCTGTCTACATTATCAGTGGAGAGCCGCGTGCGCTTATCTGTCAGCACACCACCAGCAGCGCTGAACACACGATCAGACAGAACGCTGGCTGCTGGGCATGACAAGATCTCCAAGGCGTAAGTGGCTAGCTCCGGCCATTTATCCAGATTGGAAGCCCAAAAAGAGCAAGGGTCCAGTGACACAGTCGTGGCTTCAATGTTTACTTGGAGATACTCCTGTACCATCATCTCTAGGCGTTGACTATGTGTCAGACTTCTTGTCTCCTGTGGCCTTGCAAAGGATGGGCTAAAAAAGTGGTGAAATGATTCCGCAAAATTGATGTTACCAGCAGATACTGTGGTTCTGTTACGGTTTGAGTGCTGAACACTTGACGGTCCCACGGTTGGCAAGTTGGAACTGTGAGATTCACTACGTGCACCACTGGTATTTTGTGGAAAAGCACATGTAAGATTCTGCAACAGTCTCTGCTGATACTCCTGCATGCGTGCATCCCTTTCTATGGCAGGAATAATTTCTGCAAATTTACTTTTGTACCGGGGATCTAACAGTGTGGCAACCCAGTAGTCAGGATTATTTCTAATTCTCACAATTCGAGGGTCATGTTGCAGGTAGTGCAGCAAGAAGGCACTCATGTGTGTTGCGCATCCAGGAGCACCAAGTCCCTGTTGTGTTGGTGGCGAGGTAACAATCATGCTTCCTTCCTCTGTCCTCTCCCCCCAACCTCGCACAACAGAAATGTGATCAAGGTCTCCCTCATCTGATGAGTCTTCCATCAGTTCGTCCCCCACTTCTTCCTGGGCTCCTGCACCTTCCTCACTAGTTTGGCTGCTACCATGCGCCCTGGTAAAACCATCTCCCCCACCCTCACATGCCTGCGGCCTTGGTGCTGCCGACCGTCTGGACCTTGCAGATGTTAGCCCTTCCGCATACAACTCCTCCTCCTCTACTTCCTCCACCTCCTCTTGTGCCACCACCTGACTCCGAATTCTGTTTAACATGTGCTCCAGCATGTAAATCACCGGAATAGTCATGCTGATAATGGCATCGTCAGCACTAAACATCTTCGTCGCCATTTCAAAACTGTGCAGAAGGGTGCATTGGTCCCTGATCTGAGACCACTCCTCCAGCGTGATTTGCCCCACCTCTGAATCTCGTTGTCCCAGGCTATATGTCAGAACGTATTGCACCAGGGCTTGTCGGTGCTGCCACAGTCGCTGCAACATGTGCAGAGTTGAATTCCACCGGGTAGGCACATCGCATTTTAGCCGGTGAAGTGGCAGGCCCAACGACTTCTGTAGAGTTGTAAGTCGCTGAGCTGCGGGATGCGAACGGCGGAAGTGAGCACACAGCGACCGTGCCCTCTGCAGAAGGCCATCTAGTCTGGGATAGTGGGCTAAAAATTGCTGGACAACCAGGTTCAACACGTGAGCCCTACAAGGCACGTGTGTGACATTGCCCCGGCGAAGGGCCGCACCCAGGTTTGCAGCATTGTCGCACACGGCCTTCCCTGGTTTCAGGTCCAGTGGAGACAACCATTCATGAAATTGGTTCTCCATAGCTGACCACAACTCCTCAGCTGTGTGACTCACATTTCCCAGACATTTCAATGTAAAAACCGCCTGATGACGTTGAGCCCTACTGCCAGCATAGTAAGGAGGTGTGCAGGATCCCTTCTGCGCAGTTAGAAAGCTTGTGGCATGACCAGACAGGCTTTGGGTGCAGGTGGAAGACCGAGAGGAGGTTGAGGAGGCAGAAGCAGTGGAGGAACTTTGACATAAAGAGGATTGACGCACAACTCGTGGGGACGGCAAGACTTGGACAGCAGCCCCTTGTCCTGCTGTCACCATAGTTACCCAGTGCCCAGTCAGCGACATGTAACGCCCCTGTCCATGCCTACTCGTCCAAGTGTCTGTGGTGAAATGCACCCTGTCACACACAGAGTTTCTCAAAGAAGCGGTGATGTTATGTGCGACATGCTGGTGGAGCGCAGGCACACCTTTCTTTGAGAAGTAGTGCCGACTGGGCATCTGGTACTGGGGCACTGCGACGGACATAAGGTCTCGAAAATCCTCTGTGTCCACCAGGCGGAAAGGCAGCATTTCTGTAGCCAAGAGCTTGCAGATGGTGAAATTCAACCTCTTAGCTTTCTCATGGCTAGGAGGAAATGGTCTTTTACTTGTCCACATCTGAGGGACCGAGGGCTGGCTATTGTGCTTAGACGGGGTTGATAAGGGTGTCCCCGGCAAACTGCCGGTCTGTGAGGAAGATGCAGGCGGACATGTTAGGTTGCCTTGATCCAAAGGTGGTGCTATCTATGTCGGACAGCGCTCAACACCAGCTGGTGTTACCACCTCCATAGAAAATGATGACCTGCCAATCACACTGGCTGTTGCGGGTAAAGAGGTGGCAGGTCTGCGCCCCAAAACAGGTGTGACTGCTGTCCCCCCAGTCACAGAGGATGAAGAGACCGCGGATGCACAAGATATGGCAGACGGTGGTTGGCCCGGCCGGCTAGGCCGCATTGTAGCACACTGAGCTTCCCACTGCAACTTATGCTTCATGTCCATGTGCCGGTTCATGCATGAAGTACTCAAACTATGTATTTTTTGGCCTCTACTTAGCTTTTGCTGACAAATGTTACAGATAACACGAGTTGGGTCATCTTTATCGATCTGAAAAAATGCCCAGGCTATGCAAGGCTTAGCACCCATGCGACCTGAAGAGCCACCACGACTTGTGGTGAGAGGCAGAGTTGTGTTTGAGGATGCAGTTGTTGACGTGCTTCCAGTACTACGTCTCTGTCCAGGAAGGCGCAACCTGACCTCGTCGTCACTAGCATCTTCCTCCACCTCCTCTGCTGACCTCATCTCTTGGCTGACTGTGGGTTGACAGTAAGTGGGATCTCCGACCTCATCATCATCACCCTGTGCATTATCACACCCGTCGTCCTCAGAGCCAACCTCTTCCTGCCCTGACAAAAAACTAAAGTTGTCGCTCCAATCAGGTATTTGAGTCTTATCATCGTCTTCCTCATTGTCTCCACCAACAGGAGTTACAGTTTGGGAATGAGGGTCTACATTATGGTCAGAACCTTCTGCGTCTGGTCCTGGATCCGACTCATAAAGATTCTGGGCATCAGTGCAGATCATTTCCTCGTCTGGATTCACAGAAGCGCTGGAGTCGACCTCTGATTCCCAGGCTATAGTATGAGTAAACAGCTCTGCAGACTCAACCATCTGTTCTACCTCATACTCAGACGGGCAGCTGGAGATTTGGGAGCTGTGAGGAAGCAAGTGCGATTTGGGTGACACCTTTGAGGACTGGAGTATTTGTGATGTTGAAGTTGATGTGGAGGAGAGCCCACTTAAAGGAGCACTTGATATCCGTTGAAGCACCTGCTGTTTTTGTGCCTCATCTGGAATTTGTAGCGATTGGCGTGGCCGTAAGAAAGGGATCTTATCACATTGTCCGCTAAAAGAAGAAGACATTTTAGTTTGGCTGGAAGATGGTCTTTCTTCTGCAGATGTTACTGTTGCTTTAACACCTACCCCACGGACACAACCTTTTTTCCCCTTCCCAACATGCCTATTCCCCTTTCCACCAGCAGCAGGCCTTTTTCCACTCATTCTGGTGGTTAACTAATTCACAACTCTGGAGTTGTTTGCACAAAAAAACAATGGATGGTAACCGAGCAGAGCTGAGTGGCCAAACTGTGGTATTAGGCCAAAACTATTGGCTGGGTTAGATGCAGAAAAAAATTATTTTGAATTTGCAACCTGATGGAGGTCAGTATAGATGGATTAATAGAACAAGACCCACACACAGCTAGAAGCCCAATATTTTTTCAGAGGTAGATGCAGGAAAAAAATATATTCAGTTTGCAACCTGATGGAGGTCAGTATAGATGGACTAATACAACAAGTCCCACACACAGCTAGAAGCCCAAATATTTTTTCAGAGGTACTGTAGATGCAGATAAAAATTAGTTTTAATTTGCAACCTGATGGAGGTCAGTATAGATGGACTAATAGAGAAAGTCCGACACACTACTAGAAGGCCAAATATTTTTTCAGAGGTAGATGCAGAAAAAAATATATTCAGTTTGCAACCTGATGGAGGTCAGTATAGATGGACTAATAGAGAAAGTCCGACACACTACTAGAAGGCCAAATATTTTTTCAGAGCTAGATGCAGAAAAAAATTATATTCAGTTTGCAATCTGATGGAGGTCAGTATAGATGGATTAATAGAACAAGACCCACACACAGCTAGAAGCCCAATATTTTTTCAGAGGTAGATGCAGAAAAAAATATATTCAGTTTGCAACCTGATGGAGGTCAGTATAGATGGACTAATAGACCAAGTCCCACACACAGCTAGAAGCCCAAATATTTTTTCAGAGGTACTGTAGATGCAGATAAAAATTAGTTTTAATTTGCAACCTGATGGAGGTCAGTATAGATGGACTAATAGAGAAAGTCCGACACACTACTAGAAGGCCAAATATTTTTTCAGAGCTAGATGCAGAAAAAAATTATATTCAGTTTGCAACCTGATGGAGGTCAGTATAGATGGACTAATAGAGAAAGTCCGACACACTACTAGAAGGCCAAATATTTTTTCAGAGCTAGATGCAGAAAAAAATTATATTCAGTTTGCAACCTGATGGAGGTCAGTATAGATGGATTAATAGAACAAGACCCACACACAGCTAGAAGCCCAATATTTTTTCAGAGGTAGATGCAGGAAAAAAATATATTCAGTTTGCAACCTGATGGAGGTCAGTATAGATGGACTAATACAACAAGTCCCACACACAGGTAGAAGCCCAAATATTTTTTCAGAGGTACTGTAGATGCAGATAAAAATTAGTTTTAATTTGCAACCTGATGGAGGTCAGTATAGATGGACTAATAGAATGATGCTATGCCCAAAAGATTTTACTTCACTAGGTGCAGTAAAAAAATTGGTATTCTATACACAGGTGGTATATCTTGCAACACAGATAGGCTACTCCACTGACTAACACACTCTGCAATAGGCCAAAAAGGATTAGCTTTGCTAGATTCAGCCAAATGCTGTGAAAAAAACTTGCACAGCACTGGCACAGACCTGCCTGGCAAAAACTGATAGGAACTGATGTAACCTAGTCCTGAAAAGGACTCCAATTACAATTAGTCTTTACTCCCACAACCTATCTATTTAAGAGCACAGACCTCCCTGATAAAAGTCGTAGGAAATGCTGTAACCTAGTCCTTAAAAGGACTGCAATCAAAACTATTCCCTACTCCCAAGCTATCTGTAGATTTGTGCGAAAATTGGCTTGAAATTAACAAGGTATAGCGCACACAGCAACAGCGGTGCCGTCTAACACGCAGCTGCAGCAGTGAGAAAATGGTGGCGATGGGGAAAATGGCTTGGTCTTATAGGGCAAGGACATGTGACATACACTGCCAATGACACATGCCCTTGCTTGTGTGAAAAAAAGCACTTCGCTCCGTGTGTGCGCTGCTGATAGGCTGACAGATTGCACCTCCCCACTGTAAATGCGGGAAAGAGAAAAAAAAAATGGAGATCTTCATTGTTCCTGCAGAGATCCATCCCCTGCCCCTCCCCCCACCCCGCTGTACACTCAAACTGCGTATTAACATTAATTTTCATCATTACTGAGAAAAAATCCAGTTATGATTTTGGTGCACGAACAGTTATCGAACATAACCTCGAACAGCCGAATTTTTCTCAAATTGTTCGTGTTCGCCGAACGGCTCGAACACCGCCCAAAACAGCTCGAATTTGAGATTGGCGAACAGTTCGAGTAGAACAACGCTCATCTCTAATAGTAACTAGTGTTGAGCGAGTATGTTCTATTAACCCTTTCGCCAAGTATGCTCGGGCCGAGCTCCGAGTATTTACAGCTGCTCGGTGATCTGTTTAAATTGCTCCCGTGTGCATGATTTGCGACTGTTTGACAGTTTTACTACATGTGAGGATTGTCTATTTCTTACACATTCCTCACATCTAATAAAGCTGTCAAACAGTTGCAAATCATGCACACGGGAGCTATTTAAACATATCACTGAGCAGCTGTAAGTACTCGGAGCTCGGCCCGAGCATACTCGGAACAGAACATACTCGCTCAACACAACTAGTATCCAATTTGCCCCTTTGACATTTTATATATAAAGCACAGCAGATATTGTACAGTTAGAATTGCAAATGTGTCATTTTGGTGCCCAAAACATACAGGTGCATCTCACTAAATTAGAATAACATCAAAAAGTTAATTTATTTCAGTTCTTCAATACAAAAAGTGAAACTCATATTATATAGAGTCATTAAAAACAGAGTGATCTATTTCAAGTGTTTCTTTCTGTTAATGTTGATGATTATGGCTTAAAGCCAATGAAAACACAAATGTCATTATCTCAGTAAATTAAAATAATTAGTAAAAAACACCTGCAAAGGCTTCCTAAGAGTTTAAAAAGGTCCCTTTGTCTGTTTCAGTAGGCTCCACACTCATGGGGGAAGACTACTGACTTGACAGATGTCCAGAAAGCAGTCATTGACACACTCCACAAGGTCCCAGAGTTTCAATTTTCATTTGGAAATCAAGGTCCCAGAGTCTGGAGGAAGAGGGGAGAGGCACACAATCCAAGCTGCTTGAGGTCTAGTGTGAAGTTTCCACAATCAGTGATGGTTTTGGGAGCCTTGTCATCTGCTGGTGTAGGTCTACTGTGTTTTATCAAGACCAAAGTCAGCGCATGCGTCTACCAGGAAATTTGAGAGCACTTCATGCTTCCCTCTGCCGACAAGCTTTATGGAGAAGGAAATTTCATTCTCCAGCAGGACTTGGCACCTGTCCACACTGCCAAAAGTACCAATACCTGGTTTAAAAACAACAATATCACTGTGCTTGATTGGCCAGCAAACTCGCCTGACCTTAACCCCATAGAGAATCTATGGGGTATTGTCAAGCGGAAGATGAGAGACACCAGACCCAATAATGCAGATGAGTTGAAGGCTGCCATCAAAGCAACCTGGGCTTCTATAACACCTCATCAGTGCCACAGGCGGATCACCTCCATGTCATGCCACATTGATGCAGTCATTTTCATTGGCTGTAAGCCATAATCATCAACATTAATAGAAATAAAGACTTGAAATATATCACTGTTTGTAATGACTCTATATAATATATGAGTTTCACTTTTTGTATTGAAGAACTAAAATAAATTAACTTTTTGATGATATTCTAATTTAGTGAGATGCATATGTAGTGCCTAATTTGTGCTTCGGCTGCAACGCACCCCTTAAATTGTTAAATAGGTTACCAGAACTTCACAATTTATGACCTATATTAATTTAAGATTGGTGGGGGTTGACAGCCCCACCGATTATCTGAATACTTTGCAGCAGTCAGAATTAAGAGATGTATGGATAATACAGCATCACCATGCATTAGTGACCGCTCCCATGTATTGCAGTACATTCACTTCAATGGAACATAAAGCACTAAGCAATGTACAGGGCTGTTGTGCTTTATCTGTACATTGCTTTGTTCCAACTGCTGTTGTAGCGGTTTTGAGCTGATCAGTGGGTGTGCTGAGCATTGGACCCCTACTGATCTCATATAGATGACCAACCCATATGGATTCTTCCCTCTGTAAGAATGCTACACATTTTGAAAGAATAGTGAGGAGGGCATATTGCTTTAAATTTGGTAATTACTGGATTGGATCCATGTCACTTTTTCAGGGGCCCTGAGTTACCAGTAATGTGGAAACTTACAAATGTTTGCTGACAGATGATGGGCCATAGTTGGGGCTTGTTTTTTTGTGGGATTAGTTGTAGTTTTTATTGGAAATATTTGGGGTGCATATTATTTGGTTATTACTTCATGTTCCGATTTGTGGGAGACAAGATGCACAAATAAACAGCAACTCAGGAATCATCTTTACCTTTTTTAATGATGTTTTACGCAGTTCATTATGTGATAAAAGTTATAAGGCACCTCCAGTTTTGGGACAGTCACTGCATAGCCAGTTATATAGTCTTTTTACAATTTGCAATTTTTTGCACATTAAAACTCTCCTTTTGCAAAAATGTATTTATTTTTTACATAAGCATATTCTGAAAACTATTAGTTCTTTATTTTTCCACCAAAAAGAGGTATATGAATGCCTCTTTTTTATTGCAGGATAAGTTGAAGTTTTTATTGGTACTATTTTGGACTATATAACATTTTTTGATTACAAATTATCCCCTTAATAACATTTGACGTACTAATACGCGTCTGTGCCCTGGGACTTAAGAGCCAGACCCGTATTAGTACGTCATGGCGATCGCGCGCGCACACAGGCTGTGCGGGCGCGATCGCCGCCGGGTGTCAGCTGATTGTCACAGCTGACACCCGGTACTATGTGCAGGGAGAGGTCCTGCACCGCTCCCAGCACATTAACCCCCGCTATGCTGCGATCGAAGTCGATCGAAATCGATCGCGGCATTGCGGGGGCAAGGGGAGGTGATCGGCGATACTCACCTCCTCTTCCGGCTTCCAGCGCAGACTGCAGCGGCTTCCCGGGTGTTGCCATGACGACCCGATGTCGTCATGACAACATCCGGGTCACCAGAGAGCAGGAAGATTGCTTGGACATGCGCAGTGCATCTCCAAGCAATCTTCACACTGTGCACTTCTGACAGCCTTCATGGCATAGGGATGGTGCTCCATTCCTATGCCATGCAGGCGATCAGAAAAAAAAAAGTGAAAGTCCCAGAGTGGGACAAAGTAATAAGGTGTACAAACTGTCTGAAAGTGGAAAAAAAAAAAAAAAAAAAAAAAAATGTGCAAAAATATTATAAAAAAATAAAAAAAATAATACACCAAAAATAAAAATATAATGTACCCATCAATAAATATTATTATAAAAAAAATAAAAAAAAAACAATAAAAGTACACATATTTGGTATCGCCGCGTCCGGAACAGCCTGACCTATAAAACTGTCCCACTAGTTAACCCCTTCAGTGAACACGGTAAAAAAAAAAAAAAAAAAAAAGCAGCAAAAAACAATGCTTTATCACCATACCGCCAAACAAAAAGTGGAATAACACGCGATCAAAAAGATGCATATAAATAAAAATGATACCGCTGAAAACGTCATCTCGTTCCACAAAAAACAAGCCGCCATACAGCTCCATCAGCCGAAAAATAAAAAAGTTTCAGCTCTCAGAATAAAGCGATGCTGAAAAATATTTTTTTCTATAAAATAGCTTTTATTGTGTATAAGCGCCAAAGCATAGAAAAATTATACAAATGTGGTACCGCTGTAAACGTACTGACCCGAAGAATAAAGCTACCTCATCAATTTTACCACACGCGGAACAGAATAAAAAAAAAACAATTCCTGAATTGTTGGTTTTTGTTTATTCTGCCTCCCAAAAATCGGAATAGAAAGCGATCAAAAAATGTCACGTGCCTGAAAATGGCACCAATAACAACGTCAAGTCATCCCGCAAAAAACGAGCCGTCACATGACTGTCTGCCAAAATCTGGAAAAATTATAGCTCTCAAAATATGGCGATGCAAAAACTAGATTTTACAAAAAATGCGTCTTTTAGTGTGTGACAGCTGTCCGTCATAAAAACCCCATATGATTCTGGCATTGCTGTAATCACACCGACCCGAAGAATAAAGTCGTCTAATCACTTATACCGCACAAGGAACGGCGTCAAAAATAAACTCTTGGGTTAGGATTGGGCTAGGGTTAGGGCTGGGTTTGGGGCTAGGGTTGTGCTGGGGCTAGGGTTGTGCTAGGGCTAGGGCTGGGGTTGGGATTTTTTTCAAAAGTAAGAAAAAAAGATGACGATATGGTGACTAGTGTTGAGAGCAAGTGCTCGCTACTTGAGCTTGCATCGGGTGCTCTGGTATGCATTGAGTATCGTGGGTATTTGAGTGACATGCTCGAGTCTCTGCCCCATATGCTTCGCGGCCAAAAAACTTTACGGGGATTGCCTGCCATGCACGAGCGATCCCCGCATGTTTTTTTTTGGGTGCCTAATATCCGTGAAACATGCGGAGCAGGGACTCGAGCATGTCACTCAAGCACACGCTGTACATGGTGCATACCGGAGTACCCGATGCAAACTCAAGTAGCGAGCACTTGCGCTCAAGAATAATGACAACTTATTCAATATGATGACCTAATGTAAACAAATTCTGTGCCGTACCTCTGGGTTCAAAATGTTCACTATACACCTTAATAAAATCCTTGAGGGGTATAGTTTCCAAAATGGGGACACTTGTGGGGGAGCTCCACTGTTTAGGCACATCACGGGCTCTCCAAACGCGACATGGTGTCCGCTAACAAATTGAATGGAAAATCGGCTCAAATTGTTAGCGGACGCCATGTTGCGTTTGGAGAGCCCCTGTGTGCCCAAACATTGGAGCTCCCCCACAAGTGACCCCATTTTGGAAACTAGACCCCCCAAGGCACCTATCTAGATGCATAGTAAGCACTTGGAACCCCCAGGTGCTTCACAAATTGATTCGTAAAAATGAAAAAGTGAAAAAAAAAACACTTTTTCATTTTTATGAATCAATTTGTGAAGCACCTGGGGTTCCAAGTGCTCACTATGCATCTAGAAAGGTGCCTTGGGGGGTCTAGTTTCCAAAATGGGGTCACTTGTGGGGGAGCTCCAATGTTTGGGCACACAGGGACTCTCCAAATGCAACATGATATCCGCTAACAAATTGTCGGCTCAAATTGTTAGCGGATAACATGTTGCATTTGGAGAGTCACTGTGTGCCCAAACATTGGTGCTCCCCCACAAGTGACCCTATTTTGGAAACTAGACCCCCCAAGGCACCTATCTAGATGCATAGTGAGTACTTGGAACCCCAGGTGCTTCACAAATTGATTCATAAAAATGAAAAAGTGTTTTTTTTTTCACTTTTTCATTTTTACGAATCAATTTGTGAAGCACCTGGGGGTTCCAAGTGCTCACTATGCATCTAGAAAGGTGCCTTGGGGGGTCTAGTTTCCAAAATGGGGTCACTTGTGGGGGAGCTCCAAAGTTTGGGCACAGAGGGGCTCTCCAAACGCAATGTGGTGTCCGCTAACAATTTGAGCCGATTTTCCATTCAATTTGTTAGCGGATACCATGTTGCATTTAGAGAGTCCCTGTGTGCCCAAACATTGGAGCTCCCACACAAGTGACCCCATTTTGGAAACTAGACCCCCCAAGGCACCTATCTAGATGCATAGTGAGCACTTGGAACCCCTAGGTGCTTCACAAATTGATTCGTAAAAATGAAAAAGTGTTTTTTTTTTCACTTTTTCATTTTTACTAATCAATTTGTGAAGCACCTGGGGGTTCCAAGTGCTCACTATGCATCTAGAAAGGTGCCTTGGGGGGTCTAGTTTCCAAAATGGGGTCACTTGTGGGGGAGCTCCAAACTTTGGGCACACAGGGGCTCTCCAAACAGAACATGGTGTCCGCTAATTATTCAAGCAAATTTTACAATCAAAAAGTCAAATGGCGCTCCTTCCCTTCCGAGCCCTGCCGTGCGCCCAAACAGTGTTTCTTCCCCAAATATTGGGTATCTGCGTGCCCAGGGGAAATTTCACAACAAATTTTGGGGTCCATTTTTTCTAGTTACCCCTGTGAAAATAAAAAAAATTGGGTCTAAAGTAACATTTTTGTGAAAAAAGTTAAATGTTCATTTTTTTCTTCCACATTCAAAAAATTCCTGTGAAGCACCTGAAGGGTTAATAAAGTTCTTGAATGTGGTTTTGAGCACCTTGAGGGGTGCAGTTTTTAGAATGGTGTCACTTTTGGGTATTTTCTGTCATAAAGACCTCTCAAAGTGACTTCAAATGTGATGTGGTCCCTAAAAAAATGGTTTTATAAATTTTGTTGGAAAAATGAGAAATCGCTGGTCAACTTTCAACCCTTATAGCTCCCTAACAAAAAAAAATTTTGGTTCCAAAATTGTGCTGATGTAAAGTAGACATGTGGGAAATGTTATTTATTAACTCTTTTGTGTGACATATCACTCTGATTTCAGGGCTTAAAAATTCAAATTTTGAAAATCGCAAAATTTTCAAAATTTTCGCCAAATTTCCGTTTTTTTCACAAATAAACGCAAGTGATATCGAAGAAATTTTTCCACAATCATGAAGTACAATATGTCACGAAAAAACAGTCTCAGAATCAGGGGGATCTGTTGAAGCGTTCCAGAGTAATTACCTCATAAAGTGACAGTGGTCAGAATTATAAAAATTGGCCCGGTCATTAACGTGCAAACCACCCGCGGGGCTTAAGGGGTTAATTAGATTTTTGAAGACCGTGTGAAAAAAATCAGCAATTCAAGAATTATCTTTAAAAAAAAAAAAAGTAATGCAACATTTATACTTTGGAACAGGACAGTACGGTTACAGTGATACCAGATTTGTTTTGATATATATATATATATATATATATATATATATATATGACTCACCCCCTGGGCCAGTGCTGTAGTGCGGTGCGCGTGCACGCGGGGGATGCCCGGAGCCGGATCCGATGGGGGTAGTAGTCTTCGTGTGGCGGTGACCCGGTCCGCGCCCAGGGTGGTCAAACTAGGTGGCAGTTATTGGTATGATGGTATTAGTGTCCGACTACGCCACCCGTTGAATGCGGTTATGAAACCGCCGCTGCAGGGCAGACCGCTGAGGCCGGTGGTATAGGTGTGCAGCAATGTTGATATAACCCCCAACGGGAGAGGTATGGCCTCAGGGCAGCGGATGTGAGTGATGTTGGGAGTGATGGTGTGGATGTCCCAGCACTAACGGTGCGACAAGGAAGCACGGAGACGCGAGGGTACAGTTCAGGGCCTTTACTGATGGTACAAGGCAAATTCTCCCGGGAGTACTGGCTAGTAGTTGGGGCCTGGTTAGTCTGCGAGTAAGCCGGAGTTCCCCTGGCCAGGTGGAGTTGTAGGCCTTCCCGTTAGTCTGTACCCTTCCTGGCTACCCTGCTTTCGGCGGTTACAAGTAGCCCACGTCCCTGGGTATACCGTGTGGTGCTCACCCGTATGGCTGGTGACCTGGGGCCTCCTGTTAGCCTCCGCTCCGGGATGGCGGTGCTGGTCCCTTCGTTGTGACTGAGCCTCCGGGCTTTTATGGCCAGAGGACCTGGAATCCCTTGCCGGATGGATTCTGCTGCTGGGTATATCTTAGTCCCCACAGCCTCGGACTCCTGTGTCCGGTTTTAGTACCTTCTCCCAGGGCGAGCTCTGCACAGCTCCAGCCCCTGGCGCTTCTCCTTGGCTCCTACAGAGCTCCTGATGTCTATCTGTCCCTGTTTCTGCGTGTCCAGACCAGACTCCGTCTCTGTCTGGAACTCCTCTCTCTAACCCTGCCTCAGCCCCAGTTTATGTAGGGGAAGTTCTTCCCCTCCCAGGACTGGGCAGGAGGTGTGGCATGCTTAGGATTCCTGCCCAGGAGACCTCCCACCTGCTCACAGACGTAATACTGCTATTACTGTGGAAACCAGACCCCTGGGGTGCCACATATATATATTATATACACAGTACAGACCAAAAGTTTGGACACACCTCATTTAAAGATTTTTCTGTATTTTCATGACTATGAAAATTGTACATTCACACTGAAGGCATCAAAACTATGAATTAACACATGTGGAATTATATACTTACCAAAAAAGCGTGAAACAACTGAAAATATGTCTTATATTCTAGGTTCTTCAAAGTAGCCACCTTTTGCTTTGATGACTGCTTTGCACGCTCTTGGCATTCTCTTGATGACCTTCAAGACGTAGTCACTGGAAATGGTCTTCCAACAATCTTGAAGGAGTTCCCAGAGATGCTTAGCACTTGTTGGCCCTTTTGCCTTCACTCTGCGGTCCAGCTCACCCCAAAACATCTCGATTGGGTTCAGGTCTGGTGACTGTGGAGGCCAGGTCATCTGGCGTAGCACCCCATCACTCTCCTTCTTGGTCAAATAGTCCTTACACAGCCTCTAGGTGTGTTTGGGGTCATTGTCCTGTTGAAAAATAAATGATGGTACAACTAAACGCAAACTGGATGGAATAGCATGCCACTGCAAGATGCTGTGGTAGCCATGCTGGTTCAGTATGCCTTCAATTTTGAATAAATCCCCAACAGTGTCACCAGCAAAGCACCCCCACACCATCACACCTCCGCTTCCATGCTTCACGGTGGGAACCAGGCATGTATAGTCCATCCATTCACCTTTTCTGCGTCACAAAAAGACACGGTGGTTGGAACCAAAGATCTCAAATTTGGACTCATCAGACCAAAGCATAGATTTCCACAGGCCTAATGTCCATTGCTTGTGTTCTTTAGCCCAAACAAGTCTCTTCTGCTTGTTGCCTGTCCTTAGCAGTGGTTTCCTAGCAGCTATTATACCATGAAGGTCTGCTGCACAAAGTCTCCTCTTAACAGTTGTTGTAGAGATGTGTCTGCTGCTAGAACTCTGTGTGGCATTGACCTTATCTCTAATCTGTGCTGCTGTTAACCTGCGATTTCTGAGGCTGGTGACACGGATAAACTTATCCTCAGAAGCAGAGGTGACTCTTGGTCTTCCTTTCCTGGAGCGGTCCTCATGTGAGCCAGTTTCTTTGTAGCGCTTGATATAGGCTGAGGAGGCACAAGGGGTGTGCCTGCAGCAGGTACAAGAAGCAGGAAGTGATCGGGCGCCGCCCTTAAGCAGCAGAAACAGAGGCAAGCAGACAGCATGGAGGGAAGCCAGACTAGCAGACTGGACTGGAGATCAAGTGCGCGCTCTTGCACAGTGGGAGATGGACCACTATGCAAGGACGCCACCAGGTATGTTACAGTACCCCCCCTTACGCCCCCTCTTCTTCAGGCCTGCCAGAATGTTCCGCAGGGAATTCGAGGGCCAATCCTTCACTTCAAGGAGATCACTTCCACTGTCCACAGGAAAAACTGGTCTCATCTGAGTAGCTAGGATGCTACCTCCTATCCAGCCATCCTCAGCAACAGACGAAACGGGTGGAGTACCAGGAACAGCACACAAGGAAGTCTCTCTCCACTTATTATCAGGTAGCACCCCAGAGGGTTCAGGAGACAACTGGAAGTCCTCCGCCCGGTTGGAGGGGTGCAGAGACTCTGGGGTAACCTCTGCTTCGGGGTACATCTTGTCAAGCTCACAGGATGAAATGGGCGAGGTATCAGGTACAAGGTGTAGAAAAGTCACTGCCTCTTTGTTATCTGGTGGTACCCCGGAGGATTCAGGAAACAACTGGGGGTCCTCCGCCGGGTCGGAAGAGTGCAGCGATTCGGGGGTAACCTCTGCTTTGGAGTACACTAGGTCGGACTCGCTGGAAGAAGCGGGCGAGGTATCAGGTACCGAGTATAGAAGAGTCCCTGTCCATTCGCTATCAGGTAGCACCCCGAAGGGTTCTGGAGACAACTGGAGGTCCTCCGCCTGGTCGGAGGAGTGTAGAGACTCAGGGTTAACTACCGCTTTGAGGTACCCATTGTTAGGCTCACAGGACGGAGAGGACGAAGTATCGGGTACCGGGTGTAGGGAAGTCTCTCTCCATTTGTATCCCAGAGGATTCAGGAGGCAACAGGGGGTCCTCCGCCAGGTAGTAGAGATGCACAGACTCGGAGGTAATCATTGCTTCGGAGTACCCTTGGACAGGCTCACCGGTTAAAATGAGTGAAGCATCAGATACCTTGTGCAAGAAGTCCTCCTGTGTAGATTCTAGGTGGGCAGAAGTCTCTTCGGGCAGGAGAACTGGTGCGCTACTCACGCACATTACCCGTCGGGGCTGCTCCGGGATACAGGGAAGTGAAGCTTCAGCAGGGACTTCATGGTTGGGGTCAGGAGGTCTTTGGGAGGACAGACCCTGGCGTGACGGCTTGCCTCTACGCCTAGCACGTCTGGACTGCCTCTTGAGGTTGGAAGAAGTATTCCGGAGAGCGAGAGTCATCCTGTGTGGATTCTGGGTGGGCAGTAGTCTCTTCGGGCAGGAGGACTAGTGCGCTACCCACACACATTACCCAACGGGGCTGCTCCGGGTTATTGGGAAGTGAAGCTTCAGCAGGAGCCTCCGGATTAGGGTCATCGAAGACCATTAGAAAGGCCACCAGGAAGGCCATTATGTCCAGGACGATAGGATCCTGTGCGTCCCATAGGGGGGTGATCCATTTCAAGGCATCACCCGCTAGGTAAAACATCATGATTCCCACCTTATCCCGATCGGTGGGAAAACAAAGAGGGTAGAACTTGAAGTGTAGCATGCATTGCTCCACAAATGACTCTGTCTTGGATCCCCATAGTACCGTGGCGGATCCGCAGGAACGGGTGCAGAAAGCTCCACCTTGACGGGTTCGTAATTCGCCTGGAACTCAGCTAGAAGCAAAAAAAAAATAAATTTCTTCTAGATGCACGTATTCGCTGGAAAACGTCAGAGAGAGCGAAGGCTGTGGGGCTCAACGGGAACCATGGCCTGAGCATGCTGTAATGCACACGCCCGGGCTGAGTGGCGTGTGCGTGTATATGTAGTGATTCCACTGGACCGTGCCGGAGAGTGAATGCCTGGAAGGGCGTAACTAAGTAACCACCCGATCCGACCAGGGTCGCACGACGGCATACGACGCCAGTGAACCAAGGAGGAACCGAGCAGAGGGACCAGGTGCTACTCCAGGACAGACCCCGGACATGGCTGTTGACCCACACAGGGGAATACAGGAACAGGCAGGTTAGGCTGGCACACAGACTGCTGGGTATAGGCAGACACGGCTGGTATGCAGACTGGCGGATGCTGGTAAGCACGACTGGTATGCAGGCAGAGAGGTACTGGCAGGTACGACAGGTTGGAGCACCGAGTGGATAGGACCCAGTACAGACTGGGACTCAGGAACAGAACCGCAGATGCGGTGGACAAACAGCAGAGTGAGGCCGCCCAGAGCGGCGAGCAAGAGCAGAACAAGACAAGACCGCCAGGAGCGGTGAGCGAGAGAGGAGCAGGACGAGACTGCCGAAGCAGCGAGCAAAGGGTAAAAGCAGAGAGAGACTGCCGGAGCAGCGAGCAAAGGGTAAGAGCAGAGAGAGACTGCCGGAGCAGCGAGCAAAGGGTCAGAGCAGAGAGAGACTGCCGGAGCAGCGAGCAAAGGATCAGAGCAGAGAGACACTGCCGGATCAGCGAGCAAAGGGTCAGAGCAGAGCGAGACTGCCGGAGCAGCGCGCAAAGGGTCAGAGCAGAGCGAGACTGCCGGAGCAGCGAGCAAAGGGTCAGAGCAGAGCGAGACTGCCGGAGCAGCGAGCAAAGGGTCAGAGCAGAGCGAGACTGCCGGAGCAGCGAGCAAGGCAGAGCAGGCAAGAACCGCCGGAGCGGTGAGCAAGGCAGAGCAGAGGGGACAGGGCTCTGTTCATACGGAACAGACTGGAAGGGAAAGGCAGAACCAGGTGCACACAGGATACTTGCAATGAAGTAGCGAGTGGACTCTAAACTCACAAACCAGAGTACAGGGACAACGAGTAGGAGTTAGGTACGGGATCAGATTCTGCAGGAAAAGGGAAGGTACGGACATAGAGAAAAACAGGTAACAGGCTAGGAGAGTATTCCAACAAGAACAGACACAGCAGCAAGATACAGGAGAGGGACTAGGTATGTGGCCCCTAGAAGGCGGAAAGAAAAGGCTAGGAGCGTGTTCTGACAGGAACAGGCAAGATACAGGAACGGGTCTAGGTATGCGGCCCCTAGAAGGCGGAAAGAACAGGCTAGGAGCGTGTTCACACTGGCCTGGAAATACAGCCTCCAGGATAGGCAGAAGACAACATGCTAGAAGATAGTTCAGACAGGACACAGTTCAGACACGGGAACTGATACCGCAAAGCAGGAAGCATAGACAGGACCTGGCACATCAGTGACCGGAAGCCAACTGACAAAACAATGCTCAGGCATGGATTCCAGGGAGGAGCTGGGTTAAATACCAGGTAACAGACAGCAATAGGCTGAGGACGCACAAGGGGTGTGCCTGCAGCAGCTACAAGAAGCAGGAAGTGATCGGGCGCCGCCCTTAAGCAGCAGAAACAGAGGCAAGCAGACAGCATGGAGGGAAGCCAGGCTAGCAGACTGGACTGGAGATCAAGTGCGCGCTCTTGCACAGTGGGAGATGGACCACTAAGCAAGGAAGCCGCCAGGTATGTTACATCTATGATGGCGGGAGGCAGTTCACATCTAAGCAACAGCTCTGGGAGGGTATTCTGTCCTCATGCAAAACAATTGAAGCAGAAACCATCCAAAACCTGACAAATTCAATGGACGAGAGAGTTCAGAAGCTCTTCTCGAACAAGGGGTCCTATGTGCAAATGTAACATCACCTAGAATAAAGTTTTGAGTTGAAAACTGTTTGATTTCAGTTTCTAATAACCTGCTAATGCTTATAATTTCAAAAATGACCATTTTTTTGGTCTTTATTAAAATGAAAAGGTTGATCGTAGAGTGTGGGGGATCTAAGAGTGTGGCAACCCAGTAGTCAGGATTACTTCGAATTCTGACAATCTGAGGGTCATGTTGCAGGTAGTGCAGCAAGAAGGCACTCATGTGTCTTGCGCATCTCGGAGCCCCAAAATTATTTTCCGGGCTAGATGCAGCTAAAAATTATTATTAATTTTAAATCTGGTGGAGTTTAGTATAGATGGCCTAATAGAATCAGTACTGCACACTGCTACAAGGCCCAAATTATTTTCCAGCCAAGATACAGATAAACATGATTAGTAATTTTAAATATGTTGGAGTTTAGTATAGATGGCCTAATAGAATCAGTCCTGCACACTGCTACAAGGCCCAAATTATTTTCCAGCCAAGATACAGATAAACATGATTAGTAATTTGAAAGCTTAAAACGGTTGGTGAGGTGATTTTAACAAATCATCAAGCTTTTACTCTCCCCAGGATGACACAGGGGTAGAAAAGTCCTTGCGGATCCATGATTTGTTCATCTTTATGAACGTGAGTCAGTCTACATTATCAGTGGAGAGCCGCGTGCGCTTATCTGTCAGCACACCACCAGCAGCGCTGAACACACGTTCAGACAGAACGCTGGCTGTGGGGCATGACAAGATCTCCAAGGCGTAAGTGGCTAGCTCCAGCCATTTATCCAGATTGGAAGCCCAAAAAGAGCAAGGGTCCAGTGACACAGTCATGGCTTCCATGTTTTCTTGGAGATACTACTGTACCATCGTCTCTAGGCGTTGACTATTTGTCAGACTACTTGTCTCCTGTGGCCTTGCAAAGGATGGGCTAAAAAAGTGGTGAAATGATTCCGCAAATGATTCCGTCGTCACTAGCATCCTCCTCCACCTCCTCTGCTAACCTCATCGACTAGCTGACTGTGGGTTGACAGTAAGTGGGATCTCCAACCTCATCATCATTACCCTGTGTGTTATCACATCCGTCGTCCTCAGAGCCAACCTCTTACTGCCCTGACAAAAAATTCAAGTTGTCGCTCCAATCAGGTATTTGAGTCTCATCATCATCTTCCTCATTGTCTCCACCAACAGGAGTTACAGTTTGGGAACGAGGGTCTACATTATGGTCAGAACCTTCTGCGTCTGGTCCTGGATCCGACTCAAAGATTCTGGGCATCAGTGCAGATCATTTCCTCGTCTGGATTCACAGAAGCTCTGGAGCCGACCTCTGATTCCCAGGCTATAGTATGAGTAAACAGCTCTGCAGACTCAACCATCTGTTCTACCCCATACTCAGACAGGCAGCTGGAGACTTGGGAGCTGTGAGGAAGCAAGTGCAATTGGGGTGACACCTGAGGACTGGAGTATTTGTGATGTTGAAGTTGAGGTGGAGGAGAGCCCACTTTAAGGAGCACTTGATATCCGTTGAAGCACCTGCTGTTTTTGTGCCTCATATGGAATTTGTAGCGATTGACGTGGCCGTAAGAAAGGGATCTTATCACATTGTCCGCTAAAAGAAGTAGACATCTTAGTTTGGCTGGAAGATGGTCTTTCTTCTGCAGATGTTACTGTTACTTTAACACCTACCCCATGGACACAACCTTTTTTTCCCTTCCCAACACGCCTATTCCCCTTTCCACCAGCAGCAGGCCTTTTTCCACTCATTTTGGTGGTTAACTAATTCACAACTCTGGAGTTGTTTGCACAAAAAACAATGGATGGGAACCGAGCAGAGCTTAGTGGCCAAACTGTGGCATTAGCCCAAAAGTATTGGCAGGGTTAGATGCAGTAAAACAATTTTATTACATACACAGGTGGTGGAGGTTAGTAAAGATGGACTACTAGAACAAGACCCACACGCTGCTACAAACCCAAATATTTTTTCAGAGCTAGAGGCAGATAAAAATTATTTTGAATTTGCAACCTGGTGGAGGTTAGTATAGATGGACTAATACAACAAGTCCCACACACTGCTACAAGCCAAAATATTTTTTCAGAGCTAGATGCAGATAAAAATTATTTTGAATTTGCAACCTGGTGGAGGTTAGTATAGATGGACTAATAGAATGATGCTATGCCCAGAAGGTTTTACTTCACTAGGTGCAGTAAAAAAAATTGTAATCTATACACAGGTGGTGTATCTTGCAACACAGATAGGCTACTCCACTGACTAACACACACTGCAAGAGGCCAAAAAGGATTTGCTTTGCTAGATTTAGCCAAATGCTGTGAAAAAAACTTGCACAGCACTGGCACACACCTGCCTGGCAAAATGTGATAGGAACTGATGTAACCTAGTCCTGAAAAGGACTGCAATTACAATTAGTCTTTACTCCCACAATCTATCTATTTAAGAGCACAGACCTGCCTGATAAAAGTCGTAGGAAATGATGTAACCTAGTCCTCAAAAGGACTGCAATCACAACTATTCCCTACTCCCAAGCTCTCTGTAGATTTGTGCGAAAATTGGCTTGAAATTAACAAGGTATAGCGCACACAGCAACAGCGGTGCCTTCTAACACACAGCTGCAGCAGTGAGAAAATGGTGGCGACGGGGAAAATGGCTGGGTCTTATAGGGCAAGGACATGTGACATACACTGCCAATGACACATGCCCTTGCTTGTGTGAAAAAAAGCAGTTCCCTCCGTGTGTGCACTGCTGATAGGCTGACAGATTGCACCTCCCCACTGTAAATGCGGGAAAGAGAAAAAAAAATGGAGATCTTCATTATTTATGCAGAGATCCATCCCCTGCCCCGCTGTACACTCAAACTGCGTATTAACATAAATTTTCAGCATTACTGAGAAAAAATCCAGTTATGATTTTGGTGCATGAACAGTTATCGAACATAACATCGAACAGCCGAATTTTTTTCAAATTGTTCGTGTTCGCCGAACGGCTCGAACACCGCCCAAAACAGCTCGAATTTGAGATTGGCTCACAGTTCGAGTCGAACACCGCTCATCTCTAGTGGCTACTTTGAAGAACCTAGAATATAAGACATATTTTCAGTTGTTTCACACTTTTTTGTTAAGTATATAATTCCACATGTGTTAATTCATAGTTTTGATGCCTTCAGTGTGAATGTATAATTTTCAAAGTCGTGAAAATACAGAAAAATCTTTAAATGAGAAGGTGTGTCCAAACTTTTGGTCTGATATATTATATCAGTATATATACACACACACACACACACACACACACACTTCTAATCGCTAAAATTTCCATCGCCATATTCTGATAATTGTTCCTTTTTTCTTGTTAACAAAGCTGTATCATGGCTTGCTATTGCTGGTCAAGATAACTTTTTCCATGATATCCTTAATTTTTTATATGACTTCAAATACATATCACTTATTCTATTTTTTATTTGAAAATAAGATGGAAAAGCTACATTTTTGCTATGCTTTATATTTACCATGTTTACAACATCTACTCTATGGGGTAAAAAAATCCAACAGTTTAATAGCTCTCAACCCCTAGAAGAAGCCAACGTGAAACGCGCATTGGAGTTTGTGAGACATAAAGCTGTTTGATGCCGGTATAATGGGTAAGGAATGTGTTGCAATTTTATATTTTCAAATATTTTCAAATCTGACACAGATTTCCTTTCATGAGTATTATCTCTGTACAGTTTGCATACCCCTCCCCCCCTCCTGAGCTACTTTTTATATTAATTTCTGTATTTTAATATGTCCCTGTTTTGTTTTGGTTTTATATGATCTTAATTAATAAAGTGTATTTACAAGATTGGTTTGTCCTCTTTAATATAAATTTTTTGGTTGTATCGTAAAGTGAATGAGAAACCTGAAGTGTCATGCACATGTTGAGTATTTTAGACTTTCAGATTTGATGCAGAAAATAATCTGCAGCATGTCAATTCTCTGAGTTTTTTGCCTGGGTTTTTCCCCCATTGAATGCACTGAAAAAACGCATGCAAAAATGCACCAAAAATGCGTGTATTTTCCGTTGCGTTTTTGCTGACAACAAATTCCTACAGAGTAGTAATACGGATTTTGCTTATGCAACACACACTTTCACCATTCACACACACACGTAGCAATGCGGATTTTTGCTAATGCACCACACACCTTCACCATTCACACACACACGTAGTAATACAGATTTCTTATTGACAAGTTATTACATGGACGTCTGATCACTTCACATTTCTTACGTGTTGCAATAGTTATTGCATTTTCACACACAGTTTGTTGATGTGTCATCTTTTTCATCCATTCACCTTATTCTCGCATATGCACCACATACTTTCACCATTCACACATACACGCAGTAATATTTACTTGTCATCACGTTTTGGTTTTCCTAGCTCTCCTGGCATGTATAAAACACACATTTCACACAATTTTATAATTAATTTGGACATAAAACCGTCAATTATCTGACACATTCAGTACATTTTTCAAAATGCACGTAAATATAATACTAAGAGGAATATATACAGGAAGGGCGCTTCCAAGCTATAAGCATAATGTATAATTTGGACATAAAACCGTCAATCATCTGACACACTTCCCATTAAAACAAATTTTTAAAATTCACGTAAATATAATACTAAGAGGAATATATACAGGAAGGGCGCTTCCAAGCTGTAAGCATAATGTATAATCTATATGCTTTATATTTCTCATAACCACTTGGAATGCACGCAATTATTATACTAATAGGATTATATGCAGGAGGGGCGCGTCCAAGCTTTAAGCATAATGTATAATCTATATGCCTTATATTTCAGATAATCACCTAATCCTTCTAATACTATAACAACATATACTTTTTATACCTGTCACGTCCTGGACCTGCACGCATGCGTAGGACTGCGGCTCCCTGGATACTTCCTGACTCGGCCACTGTGCCCGCGAGCGTACCGGTGCCGCTTGGCAACCTGTGGCTTGTGTTCCACCGGCCGAGAACGGAAGTTCCGCTTTAAAGGGGGTGACAGTTTGCGCATGCGTCATCTAAGGTCTATGGTAACCGGAAACGGCAACACGCTCATCTATGAGGGACACCCGCCCATATATATACCACCACGCGACATATAAACTCTAGCTCCCTGAGGAAAGATATTTGAAACGTACGTCGGGGCGACAGATGGGCTTTAGCGTCAATATACAGATTCAGGTAACTTCATTCAGTATTACCCTGTTGGCGCGACCCAATTAGGTTTTTTCCACTGTTGTCTATGCTTTGATGCTTATGGGCTTTTTTTGCATTTTCTTGCATAGTATTCTATAACATTCTTTCTGCCAGCGACAATTACTTTACAAAGATAGATAACTTTACTGGCACTACTATATTTAATTTCACTTATATTTTTGAACAAGCAATATAGTCGCATTCGTGAGCAGCATATTGCAAATTTGCAACTCCATAGCTGCAGCAACAGTGATTGTATATTCATAAGCCCGTTCTTATATGTGAAGCACTGTGATTTGTTTTATCATGTTTTTAATATTGTCTTAATAAAACATTGATTTTTTAAGGTTTAAATACTCGTTTTCTTTTCTCGAGGGACTCGTGTCCCATTTGAGAAGAGTAGGTGTGTTTATGCGAATTGAGTCAAATAACCAATAACAATTTTCAGGATTCCAAGTGTGGAACTTTGTTGTTAAAATTCCTACAGATGCATAAATTTCTGCAACCAAATACTCAACATGCGTACATATCCTTAGAGAAAAGCTAAATGTTTTATGTAAAAAAAAACAAAAAACAGTTAATTGGTTCCAAATTTGTTTTAAATATTGACTAAACAGAAAAGTTACAAGAAGAAATCCAATCCTGTTGTGACAAAATTTGAAATAAAAATGATTACAGGTCTAGATAGATTCAATTCCTTTGAATTCATAATTGATTCTAGTTGGTTAAATAAGTAATTACATGATTTTGAAGGTAAAAAATACCATATTTAGTCATCAAAAGGTTAAAATAAATATGAAACTATGTAAAGTACTGCTAAATATAAGGAGGATGTAAATAAAACATTGTCCTTTAACTATTTTGACAACAGGAACAATTTGAAGAATGGCTCTAATTACTGCTTAATGTAATTTTCAGACTCAGTCTGAAATGGTATGAACATAACAAATATAAGCAAATTACAAAATAAAACTCATTCTCTTATCAAACCTGACCAGTTGTGCTTTGTTCATGAAACGCAAAAAAACAAATAATGCAGGTAATTTGTTATTTAGGTAATCTATTGTATTTCTGCTTAATTTTGAGTGAATACAGTTGTTATATTTTACTTTTATTACATAAAAAAGCACAAAGCTGAAAAAGAATTTATTTATTTAATGATATAAGATGTATTTAAGAGTACAATTACTTAGAGATTACATAGAAGCTTTCAACACAATGCATATACAGTTGGTAAGTAAAACACACAAGATATATGCTGTGAAAAGGAAGGACAAATATCATCTTAGTACTAGCTTGCAGGCATCTAGATAAATATCTTTGTTATTCATGTTGGTGCCACATTCTTGTTAGAACATGCTGCTTCTACCTCTGCTTTGATCATTAGGCGATGCTGCACTTATACAGCAGATGCCACTGCGTGATGGTAGTGTATGGCTGTTAAACTTTTGGTTTGCTGGGATTAGTTAGTTAACCTTTTTCAGATCACCTGTGTCTTGCTGCAGAATACTGGTATTCTGATGTAATTAGTTGTCTACTGGGAGCCATGCATGGGGCTCCTCCTTACTTAACCCCTTTACCCCCGAATGTGGTTTGCACGTTAATGCCCAGGCCTATTTTTACAATTCTGACCACTGTCATTTTATGAGGTAATTATTCTGGAACGAATCAACGAATCCCACTGAGACAGTTTTTTCATGACATATTGTACTTCATAATAGTGGTAAAATTTCTTCTACATCACTATTATTTGTGAAAAAAATGGAAATTTGGCGAAAATTTTTAAAATTTCGCAATTTTCAAACTTTGAATTTCCATGCCCTTAAGTCAGAGAGATATGTCACATAAAATAGTTAATAAATAACATTTCCCACATGTCTACTTTACATCAGAATAATTTTGGAACCAACATATTTTTTTGTTAGGGAGCTATAAGGGTTAAAAGTTGATCAGCAATTTCACATTTTTACAACAAAATTTACAAAAGCCGGATTTTGGTAAGAACTTACCTGTAAAATCCTTTTCAGCGAAGGAAGGAAGGGAGACACAGATTCTCTACTTCGTGGGTAGGCGGAGCCCCATAGGATAGTCACCTCAGATTGGAAAAAGACGACCGGCCCCTCCAGTACATAGGCTCCTCCTACTCCCATGTTCATCAGTCCGTACACAAGCTAAGGAAGAGCAGACCAACCAGCAGAACAACATATCCCCTTCTGAAATTTCAGAAATGAGAGAAAACAGGTTATGTAATAGAAACACACAGTCTTAGGCATACCCCATTGGACCTGACAACTGTGTAGAGCTGGCAAAACTGGAAGGAGAGCCGTAGAGCGCTAAACCCAGTCCAGAAGATCGACATCAGGAAGGAGACGCGCTGTATCTAGAAACACAAAAAACACTTCTGCCCTGGGAGGGTGCTGTGTCTCCCTTCCTTCCTTCGCTGAAAAGGATTTTACAGGTAAGTTCTTACCAAAATCCGGCTTTCAGCAGCAGAAGGGAAGGAAGGGAGACACAGATTCTCTACTTCGTGGGACGTCCTAAAGCAGTACCTAGTTAAGGGTGGGAAATAGAGGCAGAAGCTTCCATACCCCAAAACTTAGGCAAGAGCGCAAACCGCGCTAAAATAACGGAAAACTAAGTAAAGGGATAACTTAAATTACCACCACCTGCAGGACCCTGCGTCCCAGGGCCGCATCGGCTGAAGCACTTACGTCCACCTTATAAAACTTAGTAAAGGTGTGAACGGAGCGCCAGGTGGCCGCCCGGCAGAGCTGCGCTGCCGAGGCCCCCTGACAAAAAGCCCACGATGAGCCAATGGCTCTCGTGGAATGAGCTTTAACTTTAACCGGACAAGGCTCGCCCTTGAGCCGGTACGCTTCCAGGATAGCTGAACGGATCCACCGAGCTATCGTGTCTTTGGAAGCACGTTGACCACGCCGACGACCTGCCGGAATTATAAAAAGAGAGTCCGACTTCCGAAAACCTTGGGTGATCGTAAGATAGAACTTCAATGCCCGCACTAAGTCCAACGAGTGCAAGGCCCGCTCCCTTGGATTCTTAGGTCCTGGACAAAGAGAAGGCAACACAATGTCCTGATTAATGTGGAATTGTGACACTACCTTAGGCAAAAAATCTTCCCGAGTACGAAGCACCACGCGATCCGGAAAAAATTCCAGAAAAGGAGGTGGGCAAGAAAGTGCTGCCAATTCCGATACCCTTCTCAAAGAGGTGACTGCCACCAAGAAGGCCACCTTCCAAGAAAGTAGTGAAAGTTAAGCAGAATCCATAGGCTCAAAAGGCCTATGCTGAAGGGCTTCCAGGACTAGATTAAGCCGCCATGGAGCCACAACTGCCCTCCGTGGCGGAAACTGACGTGCGACTCCGCAAAAAAAAAGAGCGCACATCCCTACAAGAGGCAATAGCCTTCCTAAAAAGTGCGGAAAGAGCAGATACCTGTCCCCGCACCGTACTAACTGCCAAACCCCTGGCCAGACTAGATTGCAGAAAGGCCAAGAAGTTGGGGATGGAAAAAACTCTCGGGTTTCTTGAGGATCCAGAACACCATGAATAGAAAGACTCCCAAGTTCTGTGATAAATCCTGGACGTAGCTGGACTCCGGGCCGCCCGCAAGGTAGCAATGACCTCGGGCGAAAAACCGCGACGGGTCAAGATCTCGGTCTCAAGAGCCACGCCGTCAAACGAAGGGACCTCAGGTCCGGATGACGAATGGGCCCCTGAGTGAGCAAGTCCGGGTGAAGGGGCAGCGGAAACGGAGGTGCCGCCTGAAGAGACACCAGCTTCGAATACCATGTCCTCCGCGGCCAGTCTGGTGCTATCAGAATTATTGATACCCTTTCGAGTTTGATCCGTAGGATCACCAGAGGTAGTAAGGATATCGGCGGAAACGCATAGATCAGCTTGGAACTGACCCCACGGGGCCACTAGAGCATCCACCGCCACCGGGTCCCTGTACCTGGACATGAACGTCGGAACCCTGGCGTTCAGCCTGGATGCCATCAAGTCCACCTGAGGAGTCCCCCAACGGGAACACAGCAGAGAAAGCACTTCTGGATGGAGACTCCATTCCCCAGGGTCCACTTGCTCGCGACTGAGGAAGTCCGCCGAGATATTCAACACCCCTGGAATGTGAATTGCAGAGATTGCTGGAAATTTGGACTCGGCCCAGACCAGGATCTGAGAGACCTCCGACATGAGACTGGAACTCCTCGTCCCGCCTTGGTGGTTGATGTACGCAACAGCCGTAGCATTGTCCGACTGGATCCGGACCGGTAGACCGCTCAATAAGACCGCCCAATGTTGGAGGCAGAGAAATATTGCTCTCAACTCCAAAATGTTGATCGGGAGAGACGACTCCTTTGGCGACCAGACTCCCTGAATCCAGAGGTTGTTCCAAACTCCCCCCCAGCCTGTCCGGCTGGCATCGGTTGTCACCACCGACCATCTCGGAGGAAGGAAGGATTTCCCCATGGATAGAGTCTCCGGACGTAACCACCATCCAAGAGATTCTCGCACCCTGCGGGAGATAATGACCGAGCGATCCAGAGAAGTTAGCGATTGATCCCAATGGGTCAGAATAAGGCTCTGGAGATCCCGGGAATGAAATTGTGCAAATGGTACTGCTTCCATAGTTGCCACCATTTGACCCAGAAGGCGCATGCATTCCCGAAGGGACATTGACAGCGCCGACCTCATAGCCTGGACCAGAAGACGAAGGTTCGTCTGTTTGACAGGAGGCAGGGACACAACTGCCCGAACAGTATCGAACTGCATCCCCAGGAAAAGAATGGACTGTGCTGGCTCCAATGACGATTTCTTCCAATTGATCAGCCACCCGAAGTCCATCAGGTACTGAAGGGAGAGATCGCGAGCCGCTATTGCCTCCTCCGCTGTGGGTGACACTATGAACAGGTCGTCCAGGTAGGGGAGGATCGTAACCCCCCATCTTCGAAGAAGCGCCATGAGAGGAGCCAGAATTTTTGTAAAAACCCTGGGAGCTGAGGCCAACCCGAAAGGCAGGGCCACAAACTGGTAATGGGTTTGACCTATAGAGAAACGCAAGAAACGCTGGTGAGCCCTGCCGATAGGGATATGCAAATAGGCGTCGCGAATGTCTATGGACACCAAGAAATCGTACTGCAACCGGGTCGCTATCACCGATCGGAGAGACTCCATGCGGAACTTCCGTGTCCGGACGTAAATATTCAAATCCCTGAGATCCAGCACCGGACGAAACTTGTCCTCCTTTATGGGGACCACAAAAAGGTTGGAATAAAAACCCTTTCCCTGGTCTTTCGGAGGAACCTGAACCACCACACCCTGCTGTAGGAGAGAGTCGACCTCCTGAAACAGTGCGGCAGCCAGTCTTGGCACAGACGGAATGCTGGTCAGACGAAACCTGTCTGGAGGCAGCGAATGAAACTCTATGAAATAGCCTGCCGACATAACCCGTGTCACCCAGGCGTCTGCTATGTGGGATGCCCAGATCGACCCGAATTGTAGCAGACGACCTCCCACCCGAGAGCCCTCGGGGGGATCCCTGGCGTCAGTCAGCCTTAGCGGACTTTTTATCAACCTCCCGTCTGTCCTGACGGGACCGTTGCTTCCAAGGAGTACAAGATTTCTGGGCGGATCTGCCGGAGGATGAGGGACGACCCAATCTCCAAGAAGGCTGACTGAATCGTCCCCTGGCCCGAAAGGACCGAAGACCTCTGCTGGGCCCTGTCCTGCCGGCTGTGGATGCCACTGCCTTTTTCCCAGGCAGAGTAACATCCTTAGCTTTAGCAATTAGTTCCGAAAGATCTGAACCAAAGAGCTGACCGCCCTTATATGCCAGACTAAGCAATCCCTGTTTGGATACTGCATCCCCGGTCCACTGTTTAAGCCACAGAGCTCTTCTAATCGTGACTGCCGAAGCCTGAGCCCTGGACAGAATTGAAGCAGTGTCCAGTACTGCATCTCTGCCATAACACATAGCTTCTTCCATTCGCTGAAAAAGCTTTTCCACTTCTGAACGCGAAGTCCCATCCTGCCACCCCGCTGATCCAACCACCGCAGAGAAGCCTCACCGGCCCACATGGCCCCCAAGGCCGCTCGGAAACCATGACCCGCGGCCTTCAAAGATGGATTTCGCCACTGACTCCTTTCTTCTGTCCAAAGGATCCTGAAGATTGGCTCTCCCTTTAACAGAAAGCAGGGAAGACTTGGTCAGCTGAGACAGAGATATATCCACCTCAGGAGAGGGAACCCAACTAGTAACCATCTCCTTGGCACAGGGATATAGGGCATCAAAAAAACGCGTTCCTCGGAAGCGTTTATCCGGACACTGACGCTCCTTCTCCACCGCTTCGTTAAGTTCCTCATGCGCAGGTAATGTAGAACGAACACGGCGCGTCTTCTGATAAAGACAGCCCGACCAAGACGGTCTTGTCGGCTCTTCAGACAGCTCTAATACTTCCCGCATGTCCTTAATAAGCCCATCTACGCGACCAGAAAGAGAAACAGAGCGATCCTGTTGATCCTCCTCTTCGGACTCAGAAATTTCATCAACCGAATCTGTTGGTGAATCCGAAGCCTCTGATGCGCTCTGCGAGGGAGACAACGCCACCATAGTCTTGCGGCGCTTTTTACCTCGTGGCATCGGGTGTGATCTAGCTGACACCCACTGTCCCAGGAGACTAGAGAGACTATCAATGGAGCGAGTGAGCGCCTCCACCTTAACATCACTGAGCGTTGAACTTGATGTAGTAGAAGGCCTGAGTGTATCAGAGGCGTGCGACTGAACCGGAAACGGATCAGGAGACCGATCCACACTCCCAGGCCCCTGATCCGACATGCCACCCACACCAGATGCCAGGATGTACAACAAGGATGGCAAAAAAGTGTGAAAGCTGCACAGCCTGTTTTCAAAACTCACTTTTTTTTTTTTATATTTTTATTTATTTATTTATTTATTTTTTTTATATACGCGACAGGCTCTGAACGGTTAAAGCTCACCCTTAGAAAAGAGCTACCCCAGAAATGCCGAGCAAAAAATCAATAGGGGGAAACTCACTTAAAGACCATGTGTTTCCCCTAAAGTTCCACTTTTTCAGAAGGGGTTAACATCACAGCAGCTATAATACTACACAGCCTAAAAGGTCAGTGAAGTAAATAGCTTTAGGAGAGAAAGCGGCAGTGCTCCTGAGGACTCCTAATAGGTAGCCTGGAGAGACAGCACTGACAAAGAACCCCTGCCAGAGGCAGAGGGGACTCACCGGTACTGCGGCGACCGCTCCTCCTAAGTGTGTGGACGGACGGGGAGCAGAGAGCAGGAGGCGCCGCTGGACGCCGGAGGGAGAAGCAGGGACCGCCAGCGCACGCTCAACCAAGCGCTTCCTGCCTAAGTAATGACGGCAGGAAGCCAGGAGACGCTAAGAAACGCCCCCGCCTTATTCAAACAAAAAATGAGGGCAGAAAACTTCCTACCTCTATGAAGGCAGGAAGCAAGTCAATAAAAGCAAGAAAACGCGCACCAATACAGGGAGCTTCCTGCCTCAATGAAGGCAGGAAGCAAAAATGAAAAAGCATGCGCAAATAAAAAATAAAAATAAAAATTACTGGCCTCCGTCTCTGCTCCCCAGTCAAGGCAGCGTCTGAAATAGACAAGAAACACACAGGCAGTACACTTGCCATAGCCGTCAAAGATACTCTTTAGACCAAAGAGCACTTACCCGGCTGAACGCCACAGGGATCCTCAGGGATGTGTGGCGCCATGGCCCTTTGCTCCCCCCTATGGCGGAGCACGCAGGGACCCTCTCATTTGTGTGGTGTGCGCCTCCGCCAGGGAGCGCCCTGTATCCCCCGGGGCCGGCAGGCATAAGTGGGAACCTCCTCAAGGGGTACACAGAGCTGCCAGGGGAGGGTCAGGGGTCTCAGCAGCGCCGAGACCCCCAGAGACCTCTAGACCACGGGGGGTCCAGGACTCGCTGGATATAAAATAACAACTCTTCTGAGGAGCTGCCGAAGCAGCGACTATCCTTTGAGACCTCAGATAAAAAGACTGATGAACATGGGAGTAGCAGGAGCCTATATACTGGAGGGGCCGGTCGTCTTTTTCCAATCTGAGGTGACTATCCTATGGGGCTCCGCCTACCCACGAAGTAGAGAATCTGTGTCTCCCTTCCTTCCCTTCTGCTGCTGAAACCAGTTTTTTAGGGACCACATCACATTTGAAGGGACTTTGAGGGGCCTTTATGACAGAAAATACCCAAATATGACACCATTCTAAAAACTGCACCCCTCAAGGTGCTCAAAACCACATTCAAGAAGTTTTTTAACTCTTCAGGTGCTTCACAGGAATTTTTGGAATGTGTCAGAAAAAGATGAACATTTATTTTTTTTCACAAAAATGTTACTTTAGTCCCCAATTTTTTTATTTTTGCAAGGGTATCATTAAAAAATGAACCCTAAAATTTGTTGTGCAATTCCTACAGAGGGCTCTGATGCCCCATATATGGGGGAAAACCACTGTCTGGGCGCACAGCAGGGTTCGGAAGGGAAGGAGCGCCATTTGAATTTTTTTATGTAAAATTTGCTTGAATAATTAGCGGACACCATGCTGCGTTTGGGGAGCCCCTGATGTGCCTAAACAGTGGAAACCCTCCACAAGTGACCCAATTTTGTTAACTATATCCCACAGGGAACTTCTTTAGATGTGTGGTGAGCACCCTGAACCCTCAGGTGCTTCACATAAGTTTATAACATTGAGCCATAAAAATAAAATTGTCACAATTTTCCAACAAAAATGTTTTTCAGCCCCCAATTTTGCATTTTCATAAGGGTAACAGGAGAAATTGCACCATGCAGTTTGTTGTGTGATTTCTCCTGGGTAAGCCGATACCCCATATGTGGGGGAAAACCACTGTTTGGGTGCATGGCAGGGTTCGGAAGGGAAGGAGGGCCATTTGACTTTTTGAATGTAAAATTTGCTTGAATAATTAGCGGACACTATGTTGCGTTTGGGGAGCCTCTGATGTGCCTAAACAGTGGAACTCCCCGCCCACAAGTGACTCCATTTTGGAAACTAGACCCCTCAAGGATTTTATCAAGGGGTGTAGTGAACATTTTGAACCCAGAGGTACGACACAGAATTTGATAACATTAGGTCATCATATTGAATAAGTTGTCATTAGTCTTGAGCGCAAGTGCTCTCTACTTGAGTTTGCATCGGGTACTCGGGGTATGCACCAAGTATCGCGGGTGCTCAAGTGACATTCTTGAGTCCACGCCCACATGTTTCACGGTTATTAGACACAAGAAAAAAAACTTGTGGGGATCACTCGTGCATGGCAGGCAATCCCCGCAAGTTTTTTTTGGCTGTATAACAGCTGCAAAACATTTGGAGCGGAGACTCGAGCATGACACTTGAGCACCCAATGCAATCTCAAGTAGCGAGCACTTGTGCTCAACATTAGTCGCCATATCGTTGTCATTTTTTTTTCTTTACTTCTGAAAAAATCCCAACCCCAACACAAGCCTAACCCCAACCCTAACTCTAACCTTAGCCAAAACTTAACCCTAGCCCAACCCTAACCCTAGCCCAACCTTAACCCTAGCCCAACCCTAACCCTAGCCCAACCCTAACCCTAGCCCAACCCTAACCCTAGCACAACCCTAACCCTAGCACCACCCTTACCCTAGCACAACCCTAACCCTAGCACAACCATAGCCCAACCCTACCCCTAGCTCAACCCTAACCCTAGCCCAACCCTAACCCAACCCTAACCCTAACCCTAGCACAACCCTAACCCTAGAGTTATATTTTTTACGCCATTTCTCGTGCGGTATAAGTGATTAGACGACTTTATTCTTCGGGTCGGTGCAATTACAGAGATACTAGATTCATATTAAGTTTTTATGATTGACAGCTGTCACACACTAAAACACCCTTTTTTTTGCAAAGACTAGTTTTTGCATCACCATATTTTGAGAGCTATAATTTTTACATATTTCGGCCGGCAGAGTCATGTCATGGCTTGTTTTTTGCGGGACAAGTTTACGTTTTTATTGGTTCCATTTTCGGGCATGTGACATTTTTTGATCGCTTTCTATTCCAATTTTTGGGAGGCAGAATAAACAAAAACCAACAATTCAGGAATTGTTTGTTTGGGGGGGGGTTTATGCCGTTCTGCGTGTGATAAGGCTGCTTTATTCTTCAGGTCAGTACTTTTACAGAGGTACCACATTTATATTTTTTTTGTGTTTTAGTGCTTTTACACAATAAATACTATTTTATAGAAAAAAATAATTGTTTTTGCATTGTTTTATTCTGAGAGATGTAATGTTTTTATTTTTCGGCCGTTGGAGCTGTATGGCGGCTTTCTTTGGCGGGACAAGATGACGTTTTCTGCGTTACCATTTTTATTTACATTCGTCTTTTTGATTGCGTTTTATTCCATTTTTTGTTTGGCAGTATGATGATAAAGCATCATTTTATGTTTCATTTTTTATTTTATTTTTTTACCGTGTTCACTAAAGGGGTTAACCAGTGGGACAGTTTTATAGGTCTGGTCGTTCCGGACGCGGCCATACCAAATATGTGTACTTTTATTGTTTTTTTTTTTTTTTTTCATGATTATTTATTTATGGGTACAATATATTCTTTATTTTTTAATATTTTTCCTATTTTTTTCTCTTTTTTTACTTTCTGCCTTTTTTATTACTTTTACACATTGTCCCACTAAGGGACTTTCACTTTTTGCAGCCTGTCAGCACCATCCCTGTGCTATGCAGCCTGTCAGCACTGCATAGGGAGAAGTTACTTTGGCCACGCACTGCGCATGACCAAAGTAGCTTCCTGCCTCCTAGTGACCCGGATGTTGTCATGATGGACATTGAGTCATCATGACAACATCGGGAGCGGACTCAGATGCCACAGGATGCCGGCAGAGTAAGTAAGTATAGCACTTACCTCCTCTTGCCATCGGAATGCTGCGATCGCAGCATTTCGGGGGTTAATGTGCAGGGAGCGGTGCAGGACCACTCCCTGCACATAGCAGCGGGTGTCAGCTGTGACAATCAGCTGACACCCGGCGGCGATCTTTCCCGCACAGCTTGGTTGCGGGCGAAATCGCCAAGGTGTACTAATATGTATCTGGCCCATAAGGCCCATGGCACAGATACGTATTAGTACGCCCTGGGCCAGAAAGGGGTTAAACCACAGCAGGCAGTCTCTGACTGCCTTTTATAAGTACTTTGTAATCTGGTTCATACCTTTGTGCTCAGCTCTATTAGTGTTTTTTTTTCCAGTTTCAGACGTCAGTCCTGTTGCAGCAGAATTTAAGTGACTCCAGAATTATATTTATGGAAACCTCTATAGCCTATTATCTGGATTTCAAATGAACCCCTTCACCCCCAAGCCTGTTTTCACCTTCTTGACCAAGCCAAATTTTACAATTCTGACCAGTGTCACTTTATGGGGTAATAACTCTGGAATGCTTCAACGAATGCATTTTATCAGCAGGACATCATATCAGTGCTTATCATGCTGAAGCAAACACTTTTCTCCTGATGAACCTTTGACTGAACGGGGAAACGCGTTGAGAAAATATAGAGATAATTGAACATCCCTGATCTGATTAAACACTTGGAAGCCTTTACCTGATGGAGAAACAGAGATCCACGTCATTAAGATAAGTTGTTTCCTCATCTATTGTTTTTGGATTTAAATTAAGTCATGAACTAATGAATAGTGATTTAAATACGGGGGAGGTCTATATATGTCTTATTTTTTAATAAGGCTTGGCTCATTGTGAAGGCTACATAGGTATTCCTGTGGGGAATATTACTGCAGGGGGTTAGTTATCCCTGATAAAATGCTGCTTTAAGGGAATCTGCAATGCACTTTATACTGTCAGGCCCCCAAATTGGGGAGGCCTGTGAGGCCTTATATGCTGTGTCCTGGAGATATATCCTTTAAAATACCAATTAGGATTATTAATTCCTCGTAGTGAGGTGGATGCATCAACTTAATTAGGGGATCTATGGTGCCCCATTGTTATTATAGAGTGTCCTTTTCTATGCTCTGTGGATAAAAGTGTACTATTCCCTTTATGTATTGTGATATGGTGATGCTGTCTGGTTACGTCCAATCTTCTGTTATTAGGTGTTCCTGGGTTATACTAATGGATTTTTAAGACACCCTCAGAGTGAATATTAAGGTTGGGGTGATTTATATGAACAGGTTCGGATCACATGCCTATATTTTAGGTCTTTTTCTTGTTACTTAGTATTTGTTGTGAGACTCAATAGTTTTAAACGCCAATATTAAAGGTTATTTTTTAATGGTTATTTATTGTAAAAAGGTTTCTAGGCTACCCACGTTATTTATCGATTTTTGTAAATTGATGCTTCTACATATCCTAATGATTCTGAGACTGTTTATTTGTGACATATTGTACTTTATGGTTGTAGCAAACTTAGGTTGATATTTTTTCTTTATTTGTGAAAATATCAGAATTTTAGCAAAAATTTTGAAAATTTTGCAATCTTAAAACTTTTAATTTTTATGCCCTTAAACCAGATTGTTATATCACATAAAATAATTAATAAATAACATTTACCACAAGTCTACTATACATCAGTGTAATTTTTGAAATATAATTTTTTTGTAAGTTAAAAGGGTTAAAAGTTTATCAGCATTTTCCCAACAAAATTTAAATTTTTTTAAGAACCACATCACATTTGAAGTGACTTTGAGGGGCCTATATGGCAGAAAATATCCAGATGTGACACCATTCTAAAAATTGCACCCGTCACATTGCTTAAAACCACATTCAAGAAGTTTATGAACCCTTCAGGTGCTTCACAGGAATTAAAGCAATGTGGAAGAGCAAAATTTAAATTTGACTTTTTCCACAAAAATGTTGCTTATGCCCCAAATTTTAAAGATGGTAAAAAGAGAAAATGAACTATACAGTTTGTTGTGCAATTTCTCCTGAGTATGCCTATACCCCATATGTGGTGGAAAACTACTGTTTGGGTGCTGGGCAGAGCTGGGAAGGGAAAGCGCACCATTTAACTTTTGGAGGGCAAAATTGCCTAGAATCGATAGAGGACACCATGTTGTGTTTGCAGAGCCCCTGATGTGCCTAACCAGTGGAAAGCCCCAACAAGTGACCCCATTTTGTTAACTAGACCCCTTAAGGAACTTATTTAAAGCTGTGGTGAGCCCCTTGAACCCACAGTGGCTTCACAGAATGTGATAAAACTGAGCCATGAAAATGCCAAAAATACATTTTCCCTCAAAAATGTTGCTTCAGCTCCAAATTTTTCATTTTCACAAGGGTTACAAAAGAAAATGGAACATAAAATTTGTTGTTCGATTTCTCCTGAGTATGCAAATATACCATATGTGGCGTAAAACTACAGTTTGGGTACACGGTAGGCCTCAAATGGAAGTAGCGCCAATTGAATTCTGGAGTGCAATTTTGGCTAGAACTGTTTGCACAGTTTGCAGATGCCATGTCACATTTAAAGAGCGCCTGACATGCCAACACAGAAGAAACCCCCACAAGTGACATTTTGGAAATTAAACCTCTTAAGGAATTCATCTAGGGGTATAAGGCACATTTTTAACCTTCTGGTGATTCACATAATTGAATAACATTGGGCTGAGTCAATGAAAAATTACCATTTTTTCTACTAAAATGTTGCATGGCCTCAAGTTTTTAATTTTCAAAAGGGATAATAGGAGATATTGAACAGTATACTTTATTATGCAAATTCTCCTGAGTGCACCAATACATCATGTGTGGTCAAAAACTACTTTTAAGGCAAACTGTAAAACTCAGAAGTGGAGGAGCACCTTATTGGAGTTCAGATGTTGCTGGAATGGTTTAAGGGTGCCATGTCACATTGGCAGAGCTCCTGTGGTGCCAGAACAGCAGAACCCCTCATAAGTGACCTCATTTTACAAACTACACCCCCCCAAAGAATTTATCTAAGGGTGCAGTGAACATGTTGACACCACATGTGCCTTACAAAATGTAATACTATTATTCTGTGAAGAAAGAATAATTACATTTTTACAACAAAATTTTGTTTTAACCCCAGATTTTACATTTTCACAAGGTGAAATGGGTAAATATGGCACCAAAATTTGTCACACAATTTCTGCTGAATGTGGAAATACCCCGTACGTGACTATACAGTAGTACTTCTTAGCTATATGGCAAGACTCAGGAGGGACGGAGAGCTATTTGACTCCTGGAGCACAGATTTTACTAGAATAGATTGCGGACTTCATATATAGAGCCTCTAAGTGGTAGAAGAGCAGAATCTCTCCCCTAGAGTGACCACATTTTGGAATCTAAACTCATTTGGGAATTTATCTACAGGAGTAGTGATGATTTAACTACATAGGTGTTTTGCAGAAACAATCAGCCGTGGATGTTGCTGATCGAAAAGTGCAAATCTGCCATTGTAGGGACTGTGCGTTCTAGTTCCCACTACGTTGTAGTGCCCAGTGCATTGTAGAGCCCAGTAAAATTATGCCCAGTTTGTGCTTCTGGAGACATGCACCCATAAATTAAGCGGGCTGTCATCACTTCAGAAATGCAAAACATGTGGATGCTAAATGTGGTTTAGGCACACTGCGGCTCAGAATGGAGGAGGGCATTAAGATTTGAGAGCGCAGAATTCGCTGAATTTCTTTTGGATTGAGACATTTCACTTTTCCAGAGCCTTTGTGCTACCAGTAACGTGGAAGCCCCTTACATTTTCATTAACAGATGATGGACTGAGTGAGGACTTGTTTTTTTTATGGAATAAGTTGAAGCTTTTATTGGCAAAATTTTACATAACATTTTGGATCATATTTATCCTGTGCTCTATGCTGATAACTTGCATCGAGGTTTACTTCTTAATCTCCAAGTGACGTGATTCAGATGAAAGTCAAGATGGATCCAATCGCTATAATGAGGCAGCAGAGTTACTCTGAACTCCGTTTGGCCTCTGTTCAGTGGTGTCCTTTTCAGAAGTGCTCAAAACTGTGGCCCAATCGTGCTTTTATGCATGCTTAGAAATAAGGACACTGATGTATCATATGCCAGACAGCATCCACAGTGCCTCCATATGCCTCATTAGAAGGAATCTTACACCAGGAGCTCTGTCTGAATCACGTATTTCAAAGATTTACACAGAAACCCTGATTTAAGCGCTCAGCGTGTAGCGCAGGATAAATGTGAGCCTAGCCTTGCTGTGATTTTTGGAAGGCAGAATTAACAAATCAACAGCAGATCAAGAATGTGTTTTATTTATTTTTTACACCATTCTTAGTGCAGTATAAGTGATTAGACAACTTTATTCTTTGAGTTGGTGCGATTACAGTGAAACTAGATTTATATTTTTTTTATGTTTGGCTATCATGACACACTAAAATAACTTTTGTTTTTGCAAACACATGTTTTTGAATTACCATAATTTGAGAGCTGTAATTTTTCCTTATTTCTGCCAACAGAGTCATGTGAGGGCTTGGTTTCAGTGGGACGAGTTGATGTTTGTATTGGTACCAATTTTGAACAAATAAAAATTTTTGTTCGCTTTTTATTACGCTTTTTAGTAGAATGAACAAAAAATAGCAATTCGGAAATTGTTTTTTCTTGTTATACCATTCCGCATGTGCTAAAATTAGACAGCTAATAAACTGATAAGACAGCTTTATTCTTTGGATCACTATGGCAGCAGTACCATTTTTATAGCATTTTTTTTATATTTTGGCACTTTTACACAATCAAAAGTACTTTATAGAAAAATAATTGGTTTTGCATTGCTGTATTCTGAGAGCTATAGCTTTTTTATTTTTCCACTGGTGGAGCTGTTCGGTGGCTTATTTTTTGCTGGACAAGATGTCATTTTCAGCTATATAATTTTTATTTACATTTATCTTTTTTAGCACAATTTATTCCACTTTTTGTTGGAGATATAATTAAAATGCCTGTTTTTTTTACTAATTTTTTATTTTTATTTTTTACAGTGCTGACTGAAAGGGTTAAATAGTGTGACAATTTTATATGTCAAGTCGTTCTGGACACAGTGATACTAAATATGTGTACATTTTTTGTTTTTACATAAAATATGTATTTATGGGTATAATATTTTTCTTTTTTTTATTATTTTATAAAATAAAATTGTTACAATTTTTTTTCACTTTGCTTTTACTTATTTACTTAGTCCCTCTATGGGATTTTACCATTTATTAGTCTAACAGGTATAAAGCATTGCAATGCATTATACCAGAGAGCAGAGTTACACTGCCATAAACTTCTTAGACCATGCTCTCAGCATGGTCAAACATTCTTTCCATAGCTGGCAGACCAGAAGGTCGTCATGATAACCTCGGGTTGCATGACGACGATCGGGCACCCATCAGACGGGAGAGCCCCTTTCCTCCATATTAACGCCAGTCCCTGTTTGCCAGATATAGCAATTGCTCTGCTTTTTGCTTGCGTTTTCCTCTGTGCTTATACAGTAAGGGCTTCTCCATTAGTGTTGAGCCACCCCCGTAGTGTTCGAGTTCGGTTCGGTTCATCGAACACCCGTGTGTTCGCCGAACTGCTCGTCGAACTGTTCGTCGAACACCTTCGAACACCGTTAAAACCAATGGCAGGCAAACAAAAACACATAGAAACACATAGAAAACACCTTCAAAGGTGTCCAAAAGCTGACAAACTGCTCAGAAGACACAACTAACACATGGAAAAGTGACAAGTACATATAGTCATGCGAAAAGAAAAGAGGTGGAGGAGTAAAAGGAGGGGGAGACACAAATATAGGCATGTCATGCCCTTCTAAAATCCAAAAAGTGAGAAGCCGACACGTTCAGTCGGCTCCTGCCCGTGCCACCTCCGTGTCGCCGGGTTTGTGCCAGAGCCGCGGTGAACCCTGACGGCCAGCCCCCCTCTCCCAATACTGGTGCCTGTCCGCTGGTGGGTCGAGCGAGCCCCCCTGTGGTGGAGGCAGCTCTAAGCTTTTTAATTTAAGTTGTCTCTCTAATTTGAATGAATACACTTTAAATCCATTTACAAGGATCTATTGGAGGGCAAGTCTCATGCCAGCAGCCGCGTAATTCCAGCTCCAGTAGCGTCCACTAAAGCTGCTGCAGTTAAAAAGCTTTTATAAGGATCGAGCTCGGCTGTCCACCGCAAGGCATCCTACTGCCAGTCCCAGCCCCTATGCCTTGGGGTGCCTCCTGATGCTCTTCACTGAGTATCCCGCGGTTCCGAAGCATTTCCTTTGAAAAAATTAAGTGTCCAAACTACAGGTGGTGTAGCTTGCTTAACAGCCGGGATAATCCGCTGACTAGCAGACACTGCTACTAGGCACAAAGTATTTCCTGGGCTAGATGCAGTTAAAAATTTGTAATTAGATACTCTCGTTGGATGCTGAGAAAGCATTCCATAGAGTCTCCTGGCACGCCATATATGATTCTCTTAAAAAGCTTAGGGTAGGTGTCTAGGGGACCCTTTTATAGCCAAAATCACGGCCCTGTATCACAATACGTCACCTAGGCTGAAGATAAATGGAACTGTAGCACCCTGAGGGCTCGGTTGCTACAGAGGTATTGCACCTCACCCAGAGGTGTGATATCTCACTCTCAGCTAAGGATGGAGTGTGGATCAGGACCCGACACCTGCATGCATTACACCACATTGCCGTGGGGCAGGGCGACCAATATGCCTCTGAGATGGGCACGACAGTCCCTGTCCCTGGCTGGAGTGGGGGGAGGGAACACTGAGGAAGGGGAACCCTGTAGTGCAGGAGCAGGGAGGAAGCAGTTCCTGGGTGCATTGAGAAGGGAGTATAAAAGGTGGGCACCATCTTAGTTCAGTGCAGAGAAGTCTGAGCAGAAGTGGCAGGGAGCAGGGGCTCTGCATGAGCTCTGCTCCGGAGGCGGGCCTAGTAACAGAGGCCCAGGCCTGGAAGAGGGAGAAGGAAGGAAGAGGAGCGGAGAAGGCTCCAGGAACGAGGAATGAAGGAATCCCAGGGGTGCGGACAAGCGAGTCGCCACCGCACGCCCGAATCCACCTGCGTGGAGGGGTCAGGCCAAAGGGGGAGAACGGTCCCCGAAACTAGTGGAGGCAGGAAATGACCCTCAGCTAGAAACCGGAGGCTCTGACATTTTATGTGGCGCAGCCCCTCGCTACACCCGCTAGGAAGGCACCACATAGGGTCAGGGAAACTGGTGCCAAGTTTACCAAGAGGAGGCCCGAGGCAGCCGGACAGAAGGGTTGGTAAGAAAGGCCAGACAAAGGACACACAAAGGGGGTCCTGTGAAGCGCTCCAAAGTTATCTGGGAGTTGTCTGAGCCCCTCACCTGGTGAGCACAGTACGACATGGGCAGCCGTTACCTGCAGACGTGGTCTGGATAATAAGAACTGTGAGTAAAGGCCCTGGACTGCATCACTGACTCCGTGTCGTTACTGCTGCTGCCCTGCACCATCACCCCCATCCTCCGCATACACTGCCCTGAGGCTATACTCCTCCCGTGGGGAGTTATGCTACGCTCTGCTGCACCCACAACACCAGCCTCTGCGGTCTGCCCTGCAGCGGCGGTTCACTCTGACCGCAATCCACGGGTGGCGTAGTCGGACATTTAAACATCAAAACCACATAAATAGTTCCTCCACTGGTTTGACCACCCTGAGCCACGGAACCGGGTCGCCGCCACGAAGACTACAACCACCAGCATCCACCAAAAAGGGTCTGGCTCCGGGTGTCCCAAGGCCCAGGGGGTGCATCAGAACATTTTCATCACCTTTCACAATCTCCAATGGGACAAGGCAGGGATGTCCTCTGTCCCCTCTCTTATACATCCTAGTGACGGAGCACCTGCTCTCATCAATTCGCCATAACCCCAATATTAGGTGGTTTGAGGTGGGAGGCACCGAGTACAAGTGCTCTCTGTTTGCTGATGATGTCCTAGTATATATCACTCAATCACATATATCCATCCATGCTGTTATGGCTGAAATAGATCACTTTGTTACATGGTCAAATTTTAAAATCAATGCAGCGAAGTCTGAGGCCCTCGATGTCTCCCTCCCCAAATCCATATAGGATTCCATCCAGTCCAACTTTCCCTTTGCCTGGCCCTCACAGGGTATCAAATACTTAGGAATTCCTATTAATAGAGACCTCTCCCATCTATGTTATCTTAATTTTGGGCCCTTTATTGAACAGCTCCATACATACCACGGTTGGCAAGTTAGAACTGTAAGATTCACTACGTGAACCACTGGTGTTTTGTGGAAAAGCACATGTACACTGTGTTCCAAATTATTATGCAAAAAGTGTTTAGGAGTGATAAGGGAAGAATTTGTTTGTTTGTCAGTTAAACTCATTGATGGTGATGTGTGTCAGGGCTCTTTATATCACTGTAAGCAATTGCAGACACCTGTGCTAATTAGTTTGGCAGATGTGTCCAATGAAAGGCAAGACTACTTAAGAAGGCTGTCTCACATTATTAAGTAGCCTACATTTTCTGCCAAAATGGGAAAGAAAAAGGATGTGTCGGCTGCTGAGAAGCAACAAATTGTGGAGTGTTTAGGTCAAGGCATGACTACAATCAACATTGTGCGATGATCAGGATGAAGTGTCTTGGCAATCAAGAAGTATGTAGCTTATTCACAGTACACACGTGTGCGTGCTGATAAGTGCAAATTGAGGACTCTTTCCTACAGGCAATTACGTCAGGTTAAAAGAGCAGCGGCAAAAAAGCCTTGTCATAGCAGCAGACAAGTTTTTGAAGCTGCTGGTGCCTCCAACGTCCCCCGAACAACAAGATGCAGGGTCCTTCAGAGGTTTGCAGCTGTGCATACGCCATCCTGTCGACCTCCTCTATCCACTTCACACAAGCAGAAACGGCTCCAGTGGGCTAAACATTACATGAAGACTGATTTCAAAACTGTTTTGTTCACGGATGAGTGCCGTGCAGCGCTCGATGGTCCAGATGGATGGAGTGGAGGATGGCTGGTTGATGGACACCCCACGCAAACACGGCTACAGCGCCAACAAGGAGGAGGTGGAGTAATGTTTTGGGCTGGAATCATGGGGAGAGAGATTGTCGGCCCCTTTAGGATCCCTGAAGGCGCTAAAGATGAACTCCAAAATGTATGTGGATTTTCTCAAACAGCACTTCCTGCCATGGTTCAAGAAGAAGAACCGTGTATTTCACAGCAAGATCATTTTTTTGCATGATAATGCACCATCTCATGCTGCACATAAAACATCTGCATCTCTGGCTGATATGGGCATAAAAGGGGACAAACTTATGGTGTGACCCCCATGCTCCCCTGACCTCTACCCCATTCAGAACCTCTGGAGCATCATCAAAAGGAGTGTCTATAATGGCGGGAGGCAGTTCACATCTAAGCAACACCTCTGGGAGGGTATTCTGTCCTCATGCAAAACAATTGAAGCAGAAACCATCCAAAGCCTGACAAATTCAATGGACGAGAGAGTTCAGAAGCTCCTTTCGAACAAGGGGTCCTATGTGAAAATGTAACTTCACCTAGAATAAAGTTTTGAGTTGAAAACTGTTTGATTTCAGTTTCTAATAACCTGCTAATGCTTATAATTTCAAAAATGACCATTTTTTTGGTCTTTATTAAAATGAAAAGGTTGATCGAAAAGTTTGGAGGATCTAAGAGTGTGGCAACCCAGTAGTCATGATTACTTCGAATTCTGACAATATGAGGGTCATGTTGCAGGTAGTGCAGCAAGAAGGCACTTATGTGTCTTGCGCATCTCGGAGCCCCAAAATTATTTTCCGGGCTAGATGCAGCTAAAATTTATTATTGATTTTAAATCTGGTGGAGCTTAGTATAGATGGCCTAATAGGATCAGTGCTGCACACTGCTACAAAGCCCAAATTATTTTCCAGCCAAGATACAGATAAACATGATTAGTAATTTGAAAGCTTAAAACGGTTGGTAGGGTGATTTTAACCAATCATCAAGCTTTTACTCTCCCCAGGATGACACAGGGGTAGAAAAGTCGTTTCGGATCCATGATTTGTTCATCTTTATGAACGTGAGTCTGTCTACATTATCAGTGGAGAGCCGCGTGCGCTTATCTGTCAACACACCACCAGCAGCGCTGAACACACGTTCAGACAGAACGCTGGCTGCGGGGCATGACAAGATCTCCAAGGCGTAAGTGGCTAGCTCCGGCCATTTATCCAGATTGGAAGCCCAAAAAGAGCAAGGGTCCAGTGAGAGACATGGCTTCAATGTTTACTTGGAGATACTCCTGTACCATCGTCTCTAGGCGTTGACTATGTGTCAGACTTCTTGTCTCCTGTGGCCTTGCAAAGGATGGGCTAAAAAAGTGGTGAAATGATTCCGCAAAATTGATGTTACCAGCAGATACTGTGGTTCTGTTACGGTTTGAGTGCTGAACACATGACGGTCCCACGGTTGGCAAGTTGGAACTGTGAGATTCACTACATGCACCACTGGTGTTTTGTGGAAAAGCACATGTAAGATTCTGCAACAGTCTCTTTTGATACTCCTGCATGCGTGCATCCCTTTCTATGGCAGGAATAATTTCGGCAAATTTACTTTTGTACCGGGGATCTAACAGTGTGGCAACCCAGTAGTCAGGATTATTTCTAATTCTCACAATTCGAGGGTCATGTTGCAGGTAGTGCAGCAAGAAGGCACTCATGTGTGTTGCGCATCCAGGAGCACCAAGTCCCTGTTGTGTTGGTGGCGAGTAGTGTTGAGCCACCCCCGTAGTGTTCGGGTTCGGTTCGGTTCGTCGAACACCGGGATGTTCGAGGAACTGTTCGTCGAACTGTTCGTCGAACACCGTCGAACACCGTTAAAACCAATGGCAGGCAAACAAAAACACATAGAAACACATAGAAAACACCTGCAAAGGTGTCCAAAAGCTGACAAACTGCTCAGAAGACACTCTCTTTAAAAAAGCCGGCCGGCAAATTCAGCAGCGGCATACACCGGTACCCGACAATTTAGACAAGAAGGAATAGAGCATCACACATAGATTAGATAGATAGAAACATGTCAGTCACACATATAAGAAGCACAGTGACAGTGTTGGTTACTGCACTTGTCATTTAGTGTAAAGGATTTATTAAAAAAAATATTAGTGTTTTCATGCACCGTCTCTTTAAAAAAGCCGGCCGGCAATTCAGCATCTGTACCCGACAATTTAGAACAGAAAGAATAGAGCTTCACACATAGATTAGATAGATAGAAACATGTCAGTCACATATATAATAAGTACAGTGACAGTGTTGCTTACTGTACTTGTCATTTAGTGTAAAGGATTTATTTAAAAAAATAATAGTGTTTTCATGCACTGTCTCTTTAAAAAAGCCGGCCGGCAATTCAGCAGCGGTACCCGACAATTTAGAACAGAAAGATTGAGCATCACACATGGATTAGATAGATAGAAACATGTCAGTCACATTTATAATAAGTACAGTGACAGTGTTGGTTACTGTACTTGTCATTTAGTGTTAAAATAAAGGATTTATTAAAATAAAAATTGGCGTGGGATCCCCCATAATTTTAGGCTCTAGCGGAGGTTAAGCAGACGGCTGGGGCAGATGTTTGAAGCCTCGGAAGGGGGTAATACCCACGGAGCTTACCAGGCTACTAATATCAGCCCCCAGCTGAATACCTAGCCTTTACTAGCTCTTAAAATGGGGGACCCCCCCAAAAAAATGACGTGGGGTCCCCCCTATTTTAATAGCTAGCAAAGGCTAGGCAGACAGCTGGGGGTTGATATTAATAGCTCAGGAAGGGTGCCATGAATATTGGCCCCCTCCCAGGCTAGAAACACCAGCCGTCAGCCGCCCCAGAAATGGCGCATCCATAGGATGCACCAATTCTGGCACTTAGCCTCGCTCTTCCCACTGCCCTGTAGCGGTGGCAGTGGGGTAATAGGGCTGGGGTTGATGTCAGCTTATAATGCCAGCTGACATCAAGCCCAGGTTAGTAATGTTGAGGCGTCTATAAGACACCCCCATTACTAACCCCATAGTCAAAGTTAAAAACTACACAAACACCCAGAATAAAGTCCTTTAATTGAAATAAACACACAATTCTTTATTGTTCTAAATTAAACCATACTTACCGTCACGCCCATTCCAGCTGAAGCCAACGATCTCCTGTAATAAAAATAAAATAATAAACCAACATCATCCTTACCTTTCCATGGTTCCCAGGACAGCTCCAGCTCTGCTACTTCGAGATGACTGGCTGGACCGCAGCAGAACGCTGCCATCCAGCCTGTCATCCCGCGGACACTGAGAAGTGCAGGCATGCTTGCGCTCCTCACTGTCTCGCTGTGACGGCATCCAGATGAGCCGAGGTCATGTCCAATGAACTCGGCTCACCTCATGCACGTCACTGACAGCGTGGGAAAATTCTCACGCTGAAGCGATGAGTGCAGGAGAATTTTCCCACGCTGTCAGTGACGTGCATGAGGTGAGCTGAGTTCATTGGACATGAGCTCACCTCATGCACGTCACTGACAGCGTGGGAGAATTCTCCTGCACTCAGCACTTCAGCGTGAGAATTTTCCCACGCTGTCAGTGATGTGCATGAGGTGAGCCGAGTTCATTGGACATGACCTCGGCTCATCTGGATGCCGTCACAGCGAGACAGTGAGGAGCGCAAGCATGCCTGCGCTTCTCAGTGTCCGCGGGATGACAGGCTGGATGGCAGCGTTCTGCTGCGGTCCAGCCAGTCATCTCGATGTAGCAGAGCTGAAGCTGTCGTGGGAACCATGGAAAGGTAAGGATGAGGTTGGTTTATTATTTTTTTTTTATTGCAGGAGATCGTTGGCTTCAGCTGGAATGGGCGTGATGGTAAGTATGGTTTAATTTAGAACAATAAAGAATTGTGTGTTTATTTCAATTAAAGGACTTTATTCTGGGTGTTGTGTTTTTTTTAAATACTTTACTAGAAATTCATGGCGGTCATGTCTAATACTGGCGTGACCCCATGAATTTTGGGCTTGGGGCCAGCTGATAATACCAAGCTGGCCCTAACCCCTTTATTACCCAGTGAGCCACCGCACCAGGGCCCTGGATGAGTTGGGTACAGCGCCAGAAGATGGCGCTTCTATGAACGCGCCATTTTCCGGGGTGGCTGCGGACTGCAATTTGCAGCGGGGGGGGGGCCCAGAAAGCTTGGGCCTCCCTGCGCTGCAGATTCCAGCCCCCAGCTGCCTAGTTGTACCTGGCTGGACACAAATATAGTGCGAAGCCCCACTTCAATTTTTTTTAATTATTTCATGAAATTCATGAAATAATTAAGAAAAAAAGGCCTTCCCTATATTGTTGTGTCCGGCCAGGTACAAATAGTCAGCTGGTGGTTGGGGGCAGCCCGTTCCTGCCTGCTGTACCTGGCTGGACACAAATATAGTGCGAAGCCCCACTTCAATTTTTTTAAATTATTTCAGGAAATTCATGAAATAATTAGAAAAAAATTGACGTGGGGCTTCGCACTATATTTGTGTCCAGTCAGGTGCAGCAGGCAGGAACGGGCTGCCCCCAACCACCAGCTGCCTATTTGTACCTGGCCGGACACAACAATATAGGGAAGCCCTTTTTTTCTTAATTATTTCATGAAATAATTTAAAGAAAATTGACGTGGGGCTTCGCCCTGTTTTTGTGTCCAGCCAGGTACAACTAGGCAGCTGGGGGCTGGAATCCGCAGCGCAGGGAGGCCCAAGCTTTCTGGGCCACCCCCGCTGCAAATTGCAGTCCGCAGCCACCCCGGAAAATGGCGTGTTCATAGAAGCGCCATCTTCTGGCGCTGTACCCAAATCATCCAGGGCCCTGATGCGGTGGCTCACTGGGTAATAAAGAGGTTAGGGCCAGCTTGGCATTATCAGCTGGCCCTAAGCCCCAAATTCATGGGGTCACGCCAATATTAGACATGACCACCATGAATTTCTAGTAAAGTATTTAAAAAAAAACACAAAACCCAGAAAAAAGTCCTTTAATTGAAATAAACACACAATTCTTTATTGTTCTAAATTAAACCATACTTACCATCACGCCCATTCCAGCTGAAGCCAACGATCTCCTGAAATAAAAGAAAAATAATAAAGCAACATCATACTTACCTTTCCATGGTTCCCATGACAGCTACAGCTCTGCTACATCGAGATGACAGGTTGGACCGCAGCAGAATGCTGCCATCCAGCCTGTCATCCCGCAGACACTGAGAAGCGCAGGCTTGCTTGCGCTCCACAGTGTCTCTCTGTGAGGGCATCCAGATGAGCCGAGTTAATGTCCAATGAACTCGGCTCACCTCATGCACGTCACTGACAGCGTGGGAAAATTCTACTGCACTCAGTGCTTCAGCGTGGGAGAATTCTCACACTGAAGTGCTGAGTGCAGGAGAATTCTCCCACGCTGTCAGTGACGTGCAGGAGGTGAGCTGAGTTCATTGGACATGAGCTCACATTATGCACGTCACTGACAGCGTGGGAAAATTCTCCTGCACTCAGCGCTTCAGCGTGGGAGAATTCTCACGCTGAAGCGCTGAGTGCAGGAGAATTCTCCCACGCTGTCAGTGACGTGCAGGAGGTGAGCTGAGTTCATTGGACATGAGCTCACCTTATGCACGTCACTGACAGCGTGGGAGAATTCTCCTGCACTCACCGCTTCAGCGTGAGAATTTTCCCACGCTGTCAGTGACGTGCATGAGGTGAGCCGAGTTCATTGGACATGAACTCGGCTCATCTGGATGCCGTCACAGAGAGACGCTGAGCAGCGCAAGCAAGACTGCGCTTCTCAGTGTCTGCGGGATGACAGGCTGGATGGCAGCTTTCTGCTGCGGTCCAGCCTGTCATCTCGATGTAGCAGAGCTGAAGCTGTCGTGGGAAGCTGTAAGGATTATGTTGCTTTATTATTTTTCTTTTATTGCAGGGGATCGTTGGCTTCAGCTGGAATGGGCGTGATTGTAAGTATGGTTTAATTTAGAACAATAAAGAATTGTGTCTTTATTTCAATTAAAGGACTTTATTCTGGGTGTTTGTGTTTTTTTTTTAACTTTGACTATGGGGTTAGTAATGGGGGTGTCTTATAGACGCCTCTCCATTACTAACCTGGGCTTGATGTCAGCTGGCATTTTAAGCTGACATCAACCCCAGCCCTATTACCCCACTGCCACCGCTACAGGGCAGTGGGAAGAGCGAGGCTAAGTGCCAGAATTGGCGCATCCTATGGATGTGCCATTTCTGGGGCGGCTGACGGCTGGTGTTTCTAGCCTGGGAGGGGGCCAATATTCATGGCACCCTTCCTGGGCTATTAATATCAGCCCCCAGCTGTCTGCCTAGCCTTTGCTAGCTATTAAAATAGGGGGGACCCCACGTCAATTTTTTGGGGGGTCCCCCATTTTAATAGCTAGTAAAGGCTAGGCATTCAGCTGGGGGCTGATATTAGTAGCCTGGGAAGCTCAGTGGGTATTACCCCTTCCCAGGCTTCAAACATCTGCCCCAGCCGTCTGCTTAACCTCCGCTAGAGACTAAAATTATGGGGGATCCCACGCCAATTTTTTTTAAAATAAATCCTTTATTTTAACACTAAATGACAAGTACAGTAATCAACACTGTCACTGTACTTCATATATATGTGACTGACATGTTTCTATCTATCTAATCTATGTGTGATGCTCTATTGCTTCTATTCTAAGTTGTCGAGTACAGATGCTGAAATGCCGGCCGGCTTTTTTAAAGAGACGGTGCATGAAAACACTTATTTTTTTTTATAAATCCTTTACACTAAATGACAAGTACAGTAATCAACACTGTCACTGTACTTCTTATATATGTGACTGACATGTTTCTATCTATCTAATCTATGTGTGATGCTCTATTCTTTCGGTTCTAAATTGTCGGGTACCGGTGTACCGCTGCTGAATTGCCGGCTTTTCATGTTTCACTGTGAGCACAGTTCCCATCGATTTGGGCAATCACTCTAATGCCACAACCACCATGGCTGTGGCATTACAGTGAGTGGCAGACAATCCCTGCATGATTGGTGCTCTAAATAGCGCCAGACATGCAGGACACGCTTTTGGTGCACGAACAGTTATCGAACATAACCTCGAACAGCCGAATTTTTGGCAAATCGTTCGGGTTCGTCGAACAACTCGAACACCGCCCAAAACAGCTCGAATTTGAGATTGGCTAACAGTTCTAGTCGAACACCACTCATCTCTAGTGGCGAGGTAACAATCATGCTTCCTTCCTATGTCCTCTCCCCCCAACCTCGCACAACAGAAATGTGATCAAGGTCTCCCTCATCTGATGAGTCTTCCATCAGTTCGTCCTCCACTTCTTCCTGGGCTCCTGCACCTTCCTCACTAGTTTGGCTGCTACCATGCGCCCTGGTAAAACCATCTCCCCCACCCTCACATGCCTGCCGCCTTGGTGCTGCCGACCGTCTGGACCTTGCAGATGTTAGCCCTTCCGCATACAACTCCTCCTCCTCTACTTCCTCCACCTCCTCTTGTGCCACCACCTGACTCCGAATTCTGTTTAACATGTGCTCCAGCATGTAAATCACCGGAATAGTCATGCTGATAATGGCATCGTCAGCACTAAACATCTTCGTCGCCATTTCAAAACTGTGCAGAAGGGTGCATAGGTCCCTGATCTGAGACCACTCCTCCAGCGTGATTTGCCCCACCTCTGAATCTCGTTGGCCCAGGCTATACGTCAGAACGTATTGCACCAGGGCTTGTCGGTGCTGCCACAGTCGCTGCAACATGTGCAGAGTTGAATTCCACCGGGTAGGCACATCGCATTTTAGCCGGTGAAGTGGCAGACCCAACGACTTCTGTAGAGATGTAAGTCGCTGAGCTGCGGGATGCGAACGGCGGAAGTGAGCACACAGCGACCGTGCCCTCTGCAGAAGGCCATCTAGTCTGGGATAGTGGGCTAAAAATTGCTGGACAACCAGGTTCAACATGTGAGCCATACAAGGCACGTGTGTGACATTGCCCCTGCGAAGGGCCGCACCCATTTTTGCAGCATTGTCGCACACGGCCTTCCCTGGTTTCATGTCCACTGGAGACAACCATTCATGAAATTGGTTCTCCAGAGCTGACCACAACTCCTCAGCTGTGTGACTCACATTTCCCAGACATTTCAATGTAAAAACCGCCTGATGACGTTGAGCCCTACTGCCAGCATAGTAAGGAGGTGTGCAGGATCCCTTCTGCGCAGTTAGAAAGCTTGTGGCATGACCAGACAGGCTTTGGGTGCAGGTGGAAGACCGAGAGGAGGTTGAGGAGGCAGAAGCAGTGGAGGAACTTTGACATAAAGAGGATTGACGCACAACTCGTGGGGACGGCAAGACTTGGACAGCAGCCCCTTGTCCTGCTGTCACCATAGTTACCCAGTGCCCAGTCAGCGACATCTAACGCCCCTGTCCATGCCTACTCGTCCAAGTGTCTGTGGTGAAATGCACCCTGTCACACACAGAGTTTCTCAAAGAAGCGGTGATGTTGTGTGCGACATGCTGGTGGAGCGCAGGCACACCTTTCTTTGAGAAGTAGTGCCGACTGGGCATCTGGTACTGGGGCACTGCGACGGACATAAGGTCTCGAAAATCCTCTGTGTCCACCAGGCGGAAAGGCAGCATTTCTGTAGCCAAGAGCTTGCAGATGGTGAAATTCAACCTCTTAGCTTTCTCATGGCTAGGAGGAAATGGTCTTTTACTTGTCCACATCTGAGGGACCGAGGGCTGGCTATTGTGCTTAGACGGGGTTGATAAGGGTGTCCCCGGCAAACTGCCGGTCTGTGGGGAAGATGCAGGCAGACATGTTAGGTTGCCTTGATCCAAAGGTGGTGCTATCGATGTCGGACAGCGCTCAACACCAGCTGGTGTTACCACCTCCAAAGAAAATGATGACCTGCCAATCACGCTGGCTGTTGCGGGTAAAGAAGTGGCAGGTCTGCGCCCCAAAACAGGTGTGACTGCTGTCCCCCCAGTCACAGAGGATGAAGAGGCCGTGGATGCACAAGATATGGCAGACGGTGGTTGGCCCGGCCGGCTAGGCCGCATTGTAGCACACTGAGCTTCCCACTGCAACTTATGCTTCATGTCCATGTGCCGGTTCATGCATGAAGTACTCAAACTATGTATTTTTTGGCCTCTACTTAGCTTTTGCTGACAAATGTTACAGATAACACGAGTTGGGTCATCTTTATCGATCTGAAAAAATGCCCAGGCTATGCAAGGCTTAGCACCCATGCGACCTGAAGAGCCACCACGACTTGTGGTGAGAGGCAGAGTTGTGTTTGAGGATGCAGTTGTTGACGTGCTTCCAGTACTACGTCTCTGTCCAGGAAGGCGCAACCTGACCTCGTCGTCACTAGCATCTTCCTCCACCTCCTCTGCTGACGTCATCTCTTGGCTGACTGTGGGTTGACAGTAAGTGGGATCTCCAACCTCATCATCATCACCCTGTGCGTTATCACACCCGTCGTCCTCAGAGCCAACCTGTTCCTGCCCTGACAAAAAACTAAGTTGTCGCTCCAATCAGGTATTTGAGTCTCATCGTCGTCTTCCTCATTGTCTCCACCAACAGGAGTTACAGTTTGGGAATGAGGGTCTACATTATGGTCAGAACCTTCTGCGTCTGGTCCTGGATCCGACTCAAAGATTCTGGGCATCAGTGCAGATCATTTCCTCGTCTGGATTCACAGAAGCGCTGGAGTCTACCTCTGATTCCCAGGCTATAGTATGAGTAAACAGCTCTGCAGACTCAACCATCTGTTCTACCTCATACTCAGACGGGCAGCTGGAGATTTGGGAGCTGTGAGGAAGCAAGTGCGATTGGGGTGACACCTTTGAGGACTGGAGTATTTGTGATGTTGAAGTTGATGTGGAGGAGAGCCCACTTAAAGGAGCACTTGATATCCGTTGAAGCACCTGCTGTTTTTGTGCCTCATCTGGAATTTGTAGCGATTGGCGTGGCCGTAAGAAAGGGATCTTATCACATTGTCCGCTAAAAGAAGTAGACATTTTAGTTTGGCTGGAAGATGGTCTTTCTTCTGCAGATGTTACTGTTGCTTTAAAACCTACCCCACGGACACAACCTTTTTTCCCCTTCCCAACACGCCTATTCCCCTTTCCACCAGCAGCAGGCCTTTTTCCACTCATTTTGGTGGTTAACTAATTCACAACTCTGGAGTTGTTTGCACAAAAAAACAATGGATGGGAACCGAGCAGAGCTGAGTGGCCAAACTGTGGTATTAGGCCAAAACTATTGGCTGGGTTAGATGCAGAAAAAAATTATATTCAATTTGCAACCTGATGGAGGTCAGTATAGATGGACTAATAGAACAAGTCCCACACACAGCTAGAAGCCCAAATATTTTTTCAGAGGTAGATGCAGAAAAAAAAATATTCAGTTTGCAACCTGATGGAGGTCAGTATAGATGGACTAATAGAACAAGTCCCACACACAGCTAGAAGCCCAAACATTTTTTCAGAGGTAGATGCAGATAAAAATTATTTTTAATTTGCAACCTGATGGAGGTCAGTATAGATGGACTAATAGAGAAAGTCCCACACACTGCTAGAAGGCCAAATATTTTTTCAGAGCTAGATGCAGATAAAAATTATTTTTCATTTGCAACCTGATGGAGGTCAGTATAGATGGACTAATAGAGAAAGTCCCACACACTGCTAGAAGGCCAACTATTTTTTCAGAGCTAGATGCAGAAAAAAATTATATTCAGTTTGCAACCTGATGGAGGTCAGTATAGATGGACTAATAGAACAAGTCCCGCACACAGCTAGAAGCCCAAATATTTTTTCAGAGGTAGATGCAGATAAAAATTATTTTTAATTTGCAACCTGATGGAGGTCAGTATAGATGGACTAATAGAGAAAGTCCCACACACTGCTAGAAGGCCAAATATTTTTTCAGAGCTAGATGCAGATAAAAATTATTTTTCATTTGCAACCTGATGGAGGTCAGTATAGATGGACTAATAGAGAAAGTCCCACACACTGCTAGAAGGCCAACTATTTTTTCAGAGCTAGATGCAGAAAAAAATTATATTCAGTTTGCAACCTGATGGAGGTCAGTATAGATGGACTAATAGAACAAGTCCCACACACAGCTAGAAGCCCAAATATTTTTTCAGAGGTAGATGCAGATAAAAATTATTTTTAATTTGCAACCTGATGGAGGTCAGTATAGATGGACTAATAGAATGATGCAATGCCCAAAAGAATTTACTTCACTAGGTGCAGTAAAAAAATTGGTATTCTATACACAGGTGGTATATCTTGCAACACAGATAGGCTACTCCACTGACTAACACACTCTGCAATAGGCCAAAAAGGATTAGCTTTGCTAGATTCAGCCAAATGCTGTGAAAAAAACTTGCACAGCACTGGCACAGACCTGCCTGGCAAAAACTGATAGGAACTGATGTAACCTAGTCCTGAAAAGGACTGCAATTACAATTAGTCTTTACTCCCACAATCTATCTATTTAAGAGCACAGACCTGCCTGATAAAAGTCGTAGGAAATGCTGTAACCTAGTCCTTAAAAGGACTGCAATCACAACTATTCCCTACTCCCAAGCTATCTGTAGATTTGTGCGAAAATTGGCTTGAAATTAACAAGGTATAGCGCACACAGCAACAGCGGTGCCGTCTAACACGCAGCTGCAGCAGTGAGAAAATGGTGGCGACGGGGAAAATGGCTTGGTCTTATAGGGCAAGGACATGTGACATACACTGCCAATGACACATGCCCTTGCTTGTGTGAAAAACAGCAGTTCGCTCCGTGTGTGCGCTGCTGATAGGCTGACAGACTGCACCTCCCCACTGCAAATGCGGGAAAGAGAAAAAAAAATGGAGATCTTCATTATTCCTGCAGAGATCCATCCCCTGCCCCTCCCCCCACCCCGCTGTACACTCAAACTGCGTATTAACATTAATTTTCATCATTACTGAGAAAAAATCCAGTTATGATTTTGGTGCACGAACAGTTATCGAACATAACCTCGAACAGCCGAATTTTTCTCAAATCGTTCGTGTTCGCCGAACGGCTCGAACACCGCCCAAAACAGCTCGAATTTGAGATTGGCTCACAGTTCGAGTAGAACAACGCTCATTTCTATTCTCCATGTTCTAAACTTGACCTGTTTTCTTTACTATCCACCTGACAACTCTGCTTTTAATTTTAGGTATCCTGTTTGATGGGGACTACTCTTTGCCTGCTAGTTCTCCTGTCTCCTTATCTCATACAGCTATCTGGCTATACACATGGATCAACTGCAAGTGGACATTGATCAGTGACGTCCCTCACAGGAAATGGCATATCTTCATTATGTTTAGACTATACTCTCGGCTTTTAAAACATCTATATATTATTCATAATAAAAAAGAATAGCAATAATAATAATACTAATATTTATTATTATTTTTGAAAATGAATAACATACAGATGTTTTAAAAGACTAAAGCTTAGTCTTACTGTAGGGACAGCTTTCCCCTATCTTTCCTTAGTATATTTTGCAGATCATAACAGTAAGTCCAGCCAAAAAAACTAAAAGGAAAGAAATTCGGGGATCAGTATGATTTACGTCCAGGATTTTGCTCAACGCTTGCAGGGACTGTCTCTGGAGGTGGCCGAGCTCCAGCAAAACGTGAGTAGCTGTTCTGGAGCGCATTTTGTCAAACCCAAGGTAGGACTGCCTGATGTTTTTTATGGTAAACAGCAAGATTTTTTTTTTTCCGTTAAAAATGCTTGTTTGTTATATTTTCGTTTGAGACCAAGGTCCTCTGGGAATGAATCACAGCGCATTGGTTTTATTATGTCACTTTTGAACAAAAAAACACAGGGGTGGGCCTTTTCTCTCCAACCTAATGATCCATGCTTAAGGTCTGTAGAAGAATTTTTTTCGGCTATGGGTCTATTGTATGACGATCCTGATCGAATCTCATCTGCTGAGGCAGAACTCAGGCATTTGAATCAGGGGTCAGGTGATGTCGAAAATTATTGCACACACTTTAGAAGATGGGCTTCAGAAGTCAAATGGAATGATCCTGCTGTGAAATGTCTATTTCTTGCTGGTCTGAGTGAAAGGGTTAAGGATTTGCTAATTGCATTCCCCGCACCTGAGACTCTGTAGGATGCCATGCAATTAGCTGTTCGTGTGGACAGGAGGCTGAGATTTAGGCTGAATGAGGTAAAGACTCCTGTATTGCCAGGTCCTAGTCCCCAGAAAATCTGCTCTGATGGCGGAGAACCGATGGAGTTTGGGGCGAAGTCGCTCTCCTCTCAGTAAAGAGACCGGAAGTTCGCCGAGGGATTGTGTCTTTATTGTGGTAAAGCTGACCATTTGATTAAAAATTGTGAGCTTCGTTTAAGTAAAGAAAAAAAGAGATCAGGTACGCCCAGATATCTTGTTTACGCTCTGCAGGAGTATTTCTTTCAGGGAGTACTACTTTGCAGGAAAATTTGATTGAATTTCAGGTATTTGTGGATTGTGGTTCAACAATTAATGTGATTGATAAAGGGTTTTAGGAAAAACTTAAATTGAGATCCAAACCTTTGTCATCACCTATTTCTGTGATTGCAATTGATAACACTCCCTTGAAATGTATTACTCACAAGGTTGCTGCATTTCCCCTCACTATCAATGGAGTTCACCAAGAAATTTTGGACTTGGTTGTATTAGATAATTTACCCTCTCCGGTCGTTCTAGGTTTGCCTTGGTTAAAACTGCACTATCCTTTACTGGACTGGTCTACTAATGTGATTAAGTCTTGGAGTCCGAAGTGCTATGATAAATGTTGTAATGGTTGCATTGCAGCTGTGTAAAAAAGGGAATTACCAGTACTTATTAAAGATTTTTGGAGGGCTTTTTCAGAGGAGGAGTCGCAAGTTTTACCTCCTCATTATGATTGTGCCATTGAGTCTGTTCCCGGAGCTACTCTTCCCAAGAGTCCCTTGTTTAATCTGACTATCCCTGAAAGAAAGGCCTTGGAGGAGTACATACAGACTAGCCTGGCTGCTGGTCATATTAGACCTTCTAAGTCGCCTGTGGCAGTTGGATTTTTCTTTATTAAAAAAAAGGACTAGTGTTTATGTCCATGTCTGGATTTTCGTGAAATTAATAAGATTACCGTACGCAATTCCTACCCATTGCAGTTAAGTCCTGACTTGTTTAACCAGTTAGTGGGGGCCAACTGGTTCTCTAAAATTGATCTCCAGGGGGCATACAATTTGTTACGAGTGAAGGAGGGTGATGAATGGAAACTGCTTTTAACACTCCGGTAGGTCACTTTGAGAATCAGGTGATGCCTTTTGGTCTTACCAATGCACCTGCATTTTTTCAGAACCTTATTATTGACATCCTGAGACCTTTGATTGGTAAGAATGTGGTTGTGCATTTGGATAACATTTTGATTTATTCACCAGATCTAGAGTCCCATTGGCAGAGTGTATGTGAAGTTTTGCAGTTATTCAGTGATAATTCACGCTTTGCTAAGCTGGAGAATTGTGAGTTCGCTGTGCAGAAGATTAGTTTTTTAGGCTACATTGTCTCCAGCGAGGGCTTTGAGATGGACCCTGTGAAGGTTAAGGCTGTGCAGGAATGGCCTAGGCCTATTGGTTTGAAATCTATACAGAGATTTTTGGGTTTTGCAATTATTACAGGAAATTCATTAAGAATTTTTCTGTAATTATAGAGCCTCTAACCGATCTCACCAGGAAAGGTGCGAATACGACCCAGTGGACTACTGAGGCCATTGAAGCGTTTGAGTATCTCAAAGAGAGGTTCAGTTCTGCCCCTATCCTTATGCAGCCTGATGAGATCAAGCCTTTTTTGGTCGAGGTCAATGCTTCATAGGTGGGGGTCGGAGCAGTTTTGTCTCAGGAGAACAAGGATGGAGTATATCCTTGTGCCTTCTTTTCGACAAAATTTTCGGAAACCGAACTGAACTATGATGTTGGAAATAGGAAGTTGCTGGCTATTAAACTTGCATTTGAACATTGCCGTAATTTTTTGGAAGGTGCTAGATTTCCTATTCACGTTTTCACAGATCATAAGAATTTGATCTATCTGGATGCTGCCAAGCGCTTGAATGCCCGTCAAGCTAGGTGGGTACTTTTTTTTTTCTCGGTTTCATTTCTCTGTTACATATATCCCTGGTACTAAGAATGTTAAAGCCGATGCTTTATCTCGCAGCTTCTTTCCTACGGTCGGTACTGAGGAGGAGGAGAGCATTTTACAGAATGGAGTTGTGGTGGCGGCATTAGACTCCGTTTTGAAGAATGGGATTCTGAAAGCTCAAGATGATGCTCCATCTAACACTCCCCATGGGAGGTTGTTCGTGCCTAGAACCTTTAGGAGAGATCTCGGTTGGCAGGTCATCCAGGAATTTGGGAGACTAAGAGACTTATCAGTAGCAGTTTTTGGTGGCCTGGATGGCAGAAGGAAGTCATCAAGTGGGTGCATCAATGTACAGTGCGTGCTAGGTCAAAGGCTTCACATACTCCTGCTGCAGGGTTGCTTTGCCCTCTGGAGGTTCCTAGTGCGCCTTGGACGCATCTCACAATGGATTTTATTACTGATCTTCCTGTGTCCGAGGGTTTTACTGTCATCTGGGTGGTCGTGGACCATTTTAGTAAGATGTGTCATTTGGTCTCATTTACTAAGTTGCCCTGCGCCAAGACACTCGCAAGACATTTGGTTTTTTCACTTGAAAAAGACGCCAGTACGGCGTTGAAACGCGTTGTTAATAAAAAGCCTTTTCATCATCATCATCATCATCATCTCTGAAGAATTGATTCACTTCAGCAGCGCAGCCCAGCTACGTGTTTATCCAACTGGATCCAATATCTCCTGGAGGATTCATCTTCCAGCCACGGGGCAGCAGCAGCTGGTTTTCTTCATGCCTACATAGGAGTTGTGCCTGTCACAACTCCATCAGGTGAGTGGAACCAACACTCTCTTACTCTCCCTCCATAGGGTATCACCCTATTGTGCGCTCGGTTTCCCACATTTAGATCTACATAAGACACTCGCTAAAGCGTTTGTTAAGGAGATTGTCAAGCTTCATGGCGTTCCTACGGATATTGTTTCTGATAGAGGACCTCAGTTTGTGGCTCGCTTTTGGCATGCTTTATGTGACAGGTTGGGAGCCCATTTGTCATTTTCATCTGGGTATCATCCTGAGTCTAATGGACAGACTGAAAGAAAGAACCAGGATATTGAACGTTTTTTGTGTTGTTTTGTGGCGAACAATCAAGAGGTGTGGTCTGAGTTTCTGCCTCTTGCAGAATTTGCTCTTAACAATCATACATCCTCCTCTGCTGGGTGTTCTCCTTTTTTTTGTTGTACTGGGAGACATCTGTCTTTTGGTTCGTTCTCCAAATTGGGGTCGGCGGTGCCGGAGGAGGAGAATTTTTCCGGTGATTTGGAGAGAGTTTGGACTAATGAACGTTGCAACCTTCAAGAGGCTAACAAGAAGTCCAAGAAGTATTTTGACAGGAAACGTAAGGAGGTTTTGTTTACTGTGGGTGACATGGTTTGGTTGTCCTCGAAGAACCTGCGGTTGAGGATTCCCTCTAAAAAACTGGGTCCCAAGTTTGTGGGTCCATTTAAAGTGCCTCAGGTTGTTAACCTGTCAGCGGTTAGGTTGGATGTCCCTACTTCCTGGAAGATTAATCCTGTGTTTCATGTTTCCTTGTTGAAAAAGGCTGATGTATCAGATAGTGATGACACGGTCACAGTTCCTCCTGTGGTGGAAGACGGCGAATATGAAATTTCTCGTATCTTGAATTCTTGATGGCAGAGAGGGAGATTACAGTATCTTGTTTCCTGGAAGGGTTTTGGTCCCGAAGACAACTCCTGGGTAAGGACGGATGATGTCTCTGCTCCTATGCTCCTAGGCTTGTTAGAGCTTTCCACAGGAGGTTTCTAGATAGGCCTGGGCCTGGAGGATCCGGAGGATCCTCATAAAAGAGGGGGTACTGTTAGAACCCTCCTGTTTGTTTTTTCCTTCTTGTGTTTTGCGGTCACGTGACCACCTGCCTTTATATTTCAGCTCCGCCATTCTGGCTGTGCTGGACTTCAGTGTTTGACTGTTTTTCTAGCCAGGTGCTTCGGTGCCTATATCTGTCAGTTCGCTTGGTCCTTCTGGGACCTCTAGTACCTTTTTGTCTGTTTGTCTTTTTGTGTTCTGCAACAACTTCTCTGTTTAGGTGGTGTCCCTTTTTTGTTCCAGTCCTTAGTTCTTTTAGGGACCCCTCCCCTTATGCTTTAGGTCTTCGTTCAGACTAGCCGAGGACTAAGGCGGGTCTGTTCGCTAGGAACAGGCAGCCCGATACATCATAGGGATTCAGCTTAGTTTTACTGTAGGGACAGCTTTCCCCTATCTTTCCTTAGTACATGTTGCAGATCATAACACTAACTTCAAATATAAAAAAATAGTCCAAAAAACACCAGCATTAAAAACGCATAAAAGACAAATAAAGGAAAAAACAAGTAAACCAACAAAACAATCAAATTATTGACATTACCACAGTAATATACAAATTTACCAAAATTAAAAAATATATATTACCAAATGTAGTGCCGGCGTCCCTGCCCTCTGTCAGGCAGGGACGCTGCTCCCCTCACCGCTCTGCCCCGTGCCCGGCGTCCCTCTCCCGCTCTGCTGTCAGCGCGCGCTCCTTCCCGGCGTCCTCCTCCCACTCTGCTCTCAGCGCGCGCTCCTTCCCGGCCCCGGTGCTTAGGGCGCGCGCGCGCTCCCCTCCTCTTAAAGGGGCCGCGTGCGCCGTCCTAAGGAGTCCCCGGCCAATGGCCGGAGGACTTCATCATATATAAGGCACCTCCTCCAAAATGGAGGTGCCCGAGCAATGTTGTTTGCACCTGTGTCTCACCTGTGCTTCAGCCCTCAGGTCCCGTTGCCAGTTACCTGCCAGTTACCTGTCAGATTCCTGCCTGATTACTTGCTACCTGTCTGCTAGCCTGAGGTCCGACGGTCTGCCTTACTACTCCTGTCAGTCTGTCTAAGGACCAGCCTGCCCGCTCACCTGGGAGCGCACCTCAGCTACCTGCCTGCTTGCCTGAGGTCCGACGGTCTGCCTTACAACTCCGGTCAGTCTGTCTAAGGACCAGCTTGCCCGCTCACCTGGGAGCGCTTCTCCGCTACCTGCCTGCTTGCCTGGAGGCTCCGCTGTCACGTGCTGTGACCACCAGCTACTCCAGACTCTTGCCCGCTCACCTGGGAGCGCTTCTCCGCTACCTGCCTGCTTGCCTGCCCGAAGGCTCCGCTGTCACGTGCTGTGACCACCAGCCATTCCTGAGACTCTTGCCCGCTCACCTGGGAGCGCTTCTCCGTTACCTGCCTGCTTGCCTACCTGGAGGTTCAGCCATCACAGGTCGTACCTACCCTTTATCCAGAGACTGCCCCGATCACTTGCCCTGTCCTCCTGCCCGTACACCCAAAGACTGTCCTGGTCACCTCCTGTGACTACCTGCCTGGTCGCCACCCGCTCCTTTACAAGGACCGCCCCCTTGTATTGTAGCCCAGAGGTTCCGCCTCCCAGACCCGTTACACCAAACATCCTCTCTTATTATCAGATGTCCAGAGTATCATCACCCACAAGACAGAATTTTCATATAACAGAAGAATAGACATATTTTGCTATCTATTGCACAATGCATATGTAGAAAACAACAATCCCTAAAATGTAAAAGTATATAACTGCAATTCCTGTTGACAAGGCAAGGCAGTAATGGGACAAACTGTAAAAACACCTTGACTTGTGTTTTGCTTCCTTGTCAGGGGGTAACATTACAGAAGAACTGGAACTCCGGAAAAGCTCATTCATAACTAGGTGTGCCAATAACAGTATGCAGCGTGGGTAAGCCTACTGCCCTACTCAATCTGCATCACTAGCTAAATTATAGAAGGGAAGGTAGAATCCTCTCATCCAAACATTTTCTCTTGCTGTGACAGAATCTGGTCTGGTTGGGAACAATATTTCCATCACGCAAGCAAAATATACACCACATAAAAAAACCTGGATACAAAGGTAACATAAAATGTCACAATTTTGCTGATCAAAAGGGCTGAATAATAAACTAAAGTATTTAGTCACAAATCTAAAAAATAAGTCTAAAATAGCATAACGCAGGCATAAAAGAAGCATAAATATAAAGGAAAAAACAGGTAAAGCAAAACATTAACATTACTACAGGAACATTCAAAATAACCACAATAAATAAATTATACTATTTATTAATAGATATCCCATACAATGTGTATATTAAGTATATCTTATATAAACATACAGAGTAAAGTATCTAAAATGTCTAAAGTATAAAAAGTAGCCAATATACAGTATAAAGCTAAACAAAAAATACAGACTATATGTCTTTTATAGATTTAAAAGGGTATTACTACAATAATAATGAGGGTGGTTTTCTGCCCTCTTGAGTTGGAAGTTGAAGCCCTGTCTGTTCCTGAGCTCTTACTCAAGGAAAGAGATGATACCAACATTGACATTTGGATTCCTGTGGGTATTTGTACAACATTGACAACATTCCCATTTTCTTTCTTTGTCCATAGATCAATAATTATTACAGAGGAACTTAGAAATATTCAACCTTATTATGGAGAAAATGTATCCCAGGCAAAAAGAACTGTCCTTAGTGAACTTAAAAAAATTGAAGAGCAAGGAAATTATCATGTAGGTGTGGCACAAATAAAGTGGTCTGTAAATATGTGTATAAAATTACATATTAAGTGATGCTCCAGACCGTAATGGCCCTGTATCTATAGAATTCTTGTCATTCTTATGGTTGCCTTCCTGATCCTTAATAAAATGTATTTATATTCTAATTAGTGATGAGCGAGCATGCTTGCTACTCGCCCAAGCATATCACTGATCGAGATGCTCGGCGCTCATCGAGTATTTCCAGGGTTGCTCGGCTCCCCTCCCTTCATTTTGGCGCCAATGAAAATGCAAGGATTGTCTGCCACACACTAATGCCGCAGCCATGTAGGTTGTGGCATTACAGTGATTGGCTGGTTGCACAGCATCATCAGGTCTATATCAGACCTGGCGATGCCGTGTTTGTCACAGTCTACTCCGCAATCAGGCAGTTTAGGGAGAGGTGCTGCTGAGCTAGGAAGAGATTCAGTTGTTTATTAGTTAGTGTAGGTATTCCACAAGATTCTCTACATATCCATCTCAACTAACAGTCCTTCTGAGGACTAATCCAGCTGCAGAGATATCAGTGCTAGGCAGGGTATATAGTAGACTGCAGTGCACATAACAACAGGGTCCATTCCAGTTCTGTCTGCTGCAGCTTCAGACAGGAAGAGGAGGCGGAGCCTGCTGTGAGCTGTGAGGGCTGTGTTTGGGTGTGGAGAGAGCTCATGGGAAGGGAGGGGTTTTTTTTTTTGTTTTTTTGTTTTTTATCTAGGACTTTGTTTGCCCCCTTCCCAGGAAAGCAGGCTTTTTCTGGGACTGGCCTCCGGGGCTGGGCCACCGGCTCCTACCCCCCGGTCCAAGCCGGTGGGGGGTGGGAGGAATACCATCCTGGCTAGGATGAGCAGGTCCGGACAAGGCAAGGGATCCGGCATGAAGACCAGAAGGACCCCAGAGGCCAAGGCACCGGCGGCTTCTCCCCGTGGAGGTAGGTTGAGTACAATCAGGGGTGCTGCAGTGTTGCCCCTTGAGTCGGGCACCAAGGTGGAGAAGGAGTTCACTGTCAACTATGGCTCCCGCATCCATGCGTACCTCAAAGAAGCTAAAATCCCTCTGGGGGGAGTTGAGGGTGGCTCAGGAGAGGTCCGATAGGGCCTCTAACAGCAAAAAGCCTGAGCTATCCACCGCGGTCAGAAGGATCAAGAAGGCCATTCAGGAGGTGAAGAGCCGGCGGTGTGCCATCCTGGCCGGCAGCGGGCCATTCAGGGAAAAGCTCGAGAGCGATGACCGGTTCAGAGCCATGGCCGGTGGATTTATGGAGGGGTCATGGAGCTCCTGCCAGGTGGTGGTGGTGGTGGAGGATGAGGAGGAGTTAGAGGACTGCGAGGAGGAGGTCACGCCCTAACCGCCATCTGGTGGCCTGGTAAGTGATCTCCAGGCATCGCATAGCGGGATAGCCCCTGAACAGATGCCTCTCCTGTCTGATTCTAGCCCTTCAGAGGGCAGCGGGAGCGAAGGGGAGGATGAGGAAGGCAGTAGTAACAGCAGTGAGGGGGGCTGCCTCATCATGAAGCAGATGAGGCAGATCGAGTCCCCGGTACATTTTAACCAGTTGATGTTTGGGGACGAGATCTGCGAGGACGAGGCAACCGGGAGTGGGATGAAGAGGAAGAAAGCAAAAAAGGCATAGAAGAAAAAAACATCTGTAGACCATAAATTTGTGTTTGTCCCCCTCTCTGGGGCCCCCCCCATTCCCATTATGCGGCACCCGCTACCCACCCCGGCTCGGGCTCTGTTGTGGGTCCACAGCAAGGGAGACTGTAGGCCATGGCACGCAGAGCGCCGCCTCTGTTTGTAGTAATGAAGGTGGTGTGTCGGATGTGTCTGACATGGAGCATGGCACGGAGGGCGGCCCGGTGGCAGGCAAAACCTATGGAAGTGCTCAGGCTGTGTCCCCTGTGAGAGAGGGGGCTGGCCTGGCACCTGGTGTGCCTGCTGGAGTGCGGGGGGCGGCGAGTATAACTGCCACTGCCACCCGCACTGCTGGCGGCAGACCGGAAGCTGGGGCCGCATCTCCGGAGGCGTGTGCTCGGGTGTCTGGGACCCAGGCACCTGGTAAGACACCTGGCAAGGCAAAGAGTGTGGGGCCTGCAGCTCCAGCAGAGCTGGCTAGTAAAAAGAAGGTGGTGGGGGCTGCTCCCCTGGCAGGGTCCGCAGCGAGGTCGGGGCCCAAGACGCAGGGGCCCAGTAATGGGTCAGATGCGGGGGCTCCGCCCCTGGTGGACGCTGAGGGGGAGTGGCCTAGCCTGGGGCCAGCCGCCGGTGTTGCTGTGACCAAACTCTTTGTGGCTAAGGGTGTGATGCTAGGGAGTGCTGTGCCCCTGGGAACTGGTGCCGCTGGACCGGGGACCCCTGAGAGTAGACCCGGCTCTGGGTCGGCTTTGGTGGTCCCAGCGTGGCCAGTTTTGGGGGGCGTGGCCTCCCTGGCGTCCCCTGCCCCTGTGGGAGTGGCCTCAGAGGGCCGCACCGACTGCTGCTTCTGGAGCTGTAGAGACCGCAAATGCAATCAGGGGGGCTGCGGCTGTGGCTGAAGGGGGTGCCTGCCTGTCGGAGTCCCCTGTGTCTGGGGGCTTACTTGGGGCAGGGGCTCCGGCAGTGCTGGTGTCCAAGAGTGCTGCAGTAGGGCTGGATGGTGCTGGGGGTGGAGCTGCACCTGTCTCTCTTCATGCCAGTAAGGCAGGAAGCTCCAGGAGTGCTGGGAGCTGTGCTGGAAGCAGTGGTGCTGCACTCCTTAGGGCATGCAGCGTGTTCCTTAAGGGGCCAGCAGTGCTCAGTGCGCAGAATCCCCCGGCAGGGAAGGCGCCACCAACAGGTGGCAATGCCAATAGCACCGGTGGAGATAGTGAAATGGTGCATAAAAAGTGTGCCCAAAAAACAAAAAACATCGACCCCAGTGCACATGGAAGAGGGAGCAGGGCGAGTCGGGTGACTGTGGACACAAATGAGGATGGTTTGGGTATGGATGTGTCTGTGTTGAGGATGGAAATGGCGGTGTGTCTGCGGTAGGGTGCATGAATGGAGTGTCTTTTGGTAGAGGGGAACACGGGGAGGGGGCTGGTCCATCTGCCCCCCCAGCCGCGAGCCCCCAGAGTTTTGCGGGGGTGGTGGCTGGGGCCTCGGGGTCTTCTCGGGGGGGTTCCTCGCCTCTGGACCTCAAGGATGGTGATTTGCAACTCCGTTTCCTGGAGGCCCTAAAAAAGGGAGAATGGACGATCATGGCAGAGGGAAGAGAGGTGGACCTGCCCTTTTGGCTGGATAGACACGGCCAGGCTGCCTTCCAAGATAAAAGGGAGGGTGAGACAGTATTGTCCCTCCAGACAACCGGGCAGGGAGTGGCCAGGGGGAATGTGGTCTGTCTTCGGTGGAGGGGCAGTGAAGCGTTCCCGCCTAGAGCGAAGGTCGTGGAGCTCCTCCTGAAGATGGACTTCAGGGCGAATGACATCTTTGCCCTGATCCATCCTTTTGGTACCTCCATCGTTGACATCAGTTTTGTTCGGCCAGAGGGCTTAGAGCTTTTCTGGTTGAATTTTGAGCTGGTGAAGGGGGAGCCCGGCTGGCGAGAATCGCTGTGCAGGCGGTGTCTCACCAAAATGGAGTAAAGAAGGTGACCGTTCTGACAAGTAATGAGTCACTCTCTGGGATCGATATCATGACGTGGCTTTCTCACTATGGGGAAGTCATTTGGTCAGGGGGCTGGACCTTAATGATGAAATTGAAGGTTTCAGGTGGTACTGTCATCCACATCCCCTCCTCGGCATTCCTGGGGAGGGACAGGATCCTGATCTTCTACCAGGGGCAACCGAAGGTCTGCCGCAGGTGCGGTGAACCCCGCCACTTCAGCGCGGGTTGCAAGGTTCAGAAATGTGCCTTGTGTGGCGGGGTACGTCATCTGGCCGTGGCCTGTGATGACATTTGGTGTCACCTGTGTGGTGATCTAGGTCACCCGTATAGCCGCTGCCCGTGTTCCTTTTCGAACACCATCTCTGGTCAGGCAGGGGAGAGCAGTGGGGGGGTCCCTTGTGGTGCATCTTCTGCTGGAACTGGAGGTGGGGGCGGGAGGGGAGCTGAGAGGTCAGTGAGGAAAGGCGAGGCGAGAACATCTGCCCACCAATGGCAACAGGTTTGGCGCCGAAGGGACAGGGGGCAGGATAAGCCTCAGGCGACTGGGGTGATGATTGTCTCCTCTCCGTAGGCTGCAGCCGAAGCCTCTCAGGCCCTAGGGGAGAAAGTGGTGAGCAAGGAGATCAGGAGGATGGAGAGGGAGGAGGCGACTGCTTCCAATAACTCCTCCCAGTATGAAAGTCTGGATGAGGAGGTGGTGGAGCAGCCAAAAAAAATGGGTGACAAGAGTACCAGTAGTCAGAGGAAAAAGAACAGGAAGAGGGTAAAAAAAAATCAAAAGCCCCCCCCCCCCCCGACTGCTATAGTGCCTATGGAAGGGCTTACTGGCTCCCCTCTGATCCCCCTCTCTAACTGTTTCCAAGCCCTCGAGATGACTCTGCTATGTCGGAGGTCGGGGGTGAGGAACCGGTGGCAACATCTGGGGTGCCTTCGGGGAGCGGCGGGGTCCGTCCTCCAGGGGACTCACATTCTCCTGGGGGGGGGTGGACTGCCCCAGGGTCCAGAGGTGAGGAATCTTGTCCTGGGAAGGAGGTGTCCGATACAGGAGGGGGGGGCATGGACACCTCAGTGTCGCTGAAGAGGAGGGGTGACTCGGGCTCCTCCTCAGACAGTGAGAGGAAGAAGGGGGGTACGGTGAAAAAGAAGGCCATCTAACTCAATCACCCATGATGGCGGAACCTACCCCGTTGACTCTGGAGTCTATTAATGTTGCCAGCATAAAGTCAGATGCGGCCAGATTTACGGCCTTTGATTTTTTCACCCGAGTTGAGGCTGACATTTTATTTTTGCAGGAGACCAGACTAACGGACATGTAGGCCATTTATAAAACAAAAAGGGAGTGGAGGAGTGGGCCTTCATACTGGTCTCTTGCAGCTGAGCCGTATAGCGGGGTAGCGGTCCTTTTTAAGGCCGCTTCGGTGGAATGCAGACGGGTGATTGAGGTAGAAATTCGGAGGTGCTTGGTTCTTGACGTCTTCATGAGGGGATAAGAGCTCCGGCTCATTAATATCTATGGCCCGCAGTCTAAGTGGGACCGTATATGTCTCTTCCTGAAGGTCAAGCCCTATCTTTTTACAAGCCGGCAGGTGGTCTTCGGTGGGGATTTTAATACTATAACTAGATCCCGTGATAGGGGAGGCCTCGCAGACCGGCTGGCGTATGATAGTAATACTCTTAATAGCATAGCAAGCTAAACTTGCCTGGTGGATGTCCACATCCAGCACACCCCAGGTCACGGGCGTTTCACCTTTCATAGGGGTAGCAGTAGGTCTAGGATAAATTTTTTTTTTTTAAAGGAGGAAGCCGTCTCTTCTGCAGTGTCCGCTGTTGAGGTGGAATTCTCCGACTACTGTTTTATTTTATTTTCCTTGAATGTTACAGAGACCCCCCTGGATGGGGAGGGGCCTATGGAAGCTGAATTCGTCCCTGTTGGAAGAAGCGGATGTAAGACAATCCTTTTAGAAATTTCTTCAGAGACAGGTACCTCTCTTGGGTCTTTGTAGCACTAAGTCTGAGTGGTGAGAGATCTTCAAAAGAAGGGTTGCAAGGTTCTTCCGTCAGTTCTCGAGCCTCAGGGGCCAGAACAGGTACCGCCTGTATCGGGCTCTGGGGAGGAAACTTGAGCAGCTCGTCTCGACTGGAGGGGACCGTGAGGAAATCTCCAGGGTGAAGACCTTGCTCAAGGGGTGTCAGTATGATAAGCACACATCCTTGGTTTTTGAGAGGGACTTCAGGAGGTACCCCTCGCCCGACCCTTACAGGAACTACAGGATGTCAGTGAGTTGTATGGTGGTAACAGGACTGATCGATAGTACGGGGTCCCTGAACATATCCAAATCAGGGATCCTGGAGGTGGTCAAATCCTTCTACTCACACCTCGTGGGGAGGAGGAAACCTGATCGGGATGAGATGTCGGCTTTCCTGGCTGAAACCATCCCTGAGCCAAGGGATGACCCCTCTCTTCATGTTTTGGCAGAAGCAATCAGGGAAGAAGAAGTGAGATGGGCGATTGATTGGCTTCAGCCAAAATAAAAAAAAAAAAATTGCCTGGTCCGGAGGGCTTAACATCTGAGTTTTATAAGACTTTTAGGGACTCCTTGGTCCCCTCTTGACCGAGTTGTTTAATGAGTCTCTCTCCTCGGACGCTCTGCCCAGCTCAATGAGGAAGTCAGCCTTGATTATTCTGTCAAAGGGTAAAGACTTGTCCCGTATTGAGAATTGGCATGCCATAGCGCTTCTCAATATGGACCGAAAGGTTCTGACAAAGGTGCTTTTTAATCGGTTGGTGAAATTTGCACCCCGGCTCCTTTCGGAGGCCCAGCACTGCTCTGTTCCAGGCCGCAGTACATTTAGTGCTGGTCTCGGTGTCCGGGAGGCAGTGGAGCAGGGAAGGGCAGGTCACTGGAAGGGGTACTTGCTGTCCTTAGACCAGGCGAAAACCTTTTACCGGGTTAACCATGAGTACCTCTGGTCCGTCCTTCTGAGGTAGGGTCTGCCCGGGAGGTTTGTTGTTTGGTTGAGAGTGTTATACAATGGGGCAGAGACTTTTCCGCTCGTGAAAGGTTGGGTCAGACACCCTTTTGAGGTGAAGTCTGGCGTCCGCCAGGGCTGTCCTTTGAGCCCACTGTTATACGTGTTCGCGATTGACCCGCTTCTAAGGAGGGTGGAGCGTGGACCGTTGGTGGGAGTCAGGATGGACCGGGTGGAGCCAGAGGCCACCATGAGGGTAGTGGCGTACGCCGATGACGTTTCCCTTTTTGTATCCTCGAGAGGGGAGGCAGATTGGGTCATGTCTGAGGTGGAGCGCTCCTCGGTTGCATCCGGGTCCATGATCAACCGGGAAAAGTGTGAGAGTCTCTGGCTGGGAGGGGGAGATCCAAGTTTTGATCTCCCGGACACCCTTCCAGGGCCTCAGGCCACAGCAAAAATTTTATGCATTAGTTTCGGCCCGGGGGACTATCCCCAGCAAAATTGGGAGGGCAGACTTAAGATCGCCGCCCAGAAGGTGGACCAGTGGAAGGGTTGGTCCTTGACCCTGAGGGAAAGGTTTAGCCTGGCCAAAGGTAATCTGCTCCCTTTATTAATATACCTGGGCAGTGTCTGCATCTTGACAGAGCCTCTTTGGACACGGGTCTAGAACCTGTTCTTCCAACTATTATGAGGGAATAGGCTGAACCTAATCAAGAGGGAGGTCACGTACCGCACGAGGAGACTAGGAGGGTTGGGTATGGTCAACCCAGTGGTGTTCCTAGTAAGCACCTTTCTTAAGGCAAACATCGCCAACCTCTGATTAGAGAGGGCTCCTCCATGGGTATTCTCCTTTAGGGGGTAGTTTTGGCCTTTCTTCCAGGAATGGGAGACAGGAGGGAAGGTGAAGGACCTTCGAAGGCCTCATGGGCATCTTCAGGCTTATGCTACCCCAGTTCTGAAGGTGATCCGCCAGTGGGGTCTTGTCAAGTAACCTCCTTGTCAAGGAGGTTACTTCACAATAGGGTCCTGTTGACCCACTTTCAGAAACCCCTGGCGCTCAAGGATTGCCCAAGCCGGGATCTGGAGGTAGGGCTTGGGTTATTGAACTCTAAGTGGATCCCCTTGAAGTTTTGGGACTTGGCTTGGTGCTGCTTCCATGGGAGACTGTATGTGAGGGACAACCTGAAGTACAGGAACTCTGATGACTGGGATTGTCCCCACGAGCAGTGTGGAGGCATGCTTGAAAGCATGGAGCAATTCCTGCTTCGGTGTCTCTTTAATACAGTGGTCTACAGTAGGGTGGGTGCTTCCATTGGCTGGCCCAGGCTGGCAGGCCTTTCCTATGTGGAGTGGGCCTAAGGGGCATTCAGGTCCCTTGGAGGCCGAGATCGGGGCACTGTTTTCTTAGTTAGCTTAGTAACTAGGTTCTACACGTGGAACACACATTGTTTAGTGTCCACCCAGCAGAAAGCCCTCCCCCGGGAAGATGTGATTAGGAACATCCTGGGTGATCTGGCAAAAGTGCGCTCGCTGGAGTATGCGAGGCTGGGTGCAGGGAGGGCTTCCCTTCTATGGAGGGGATTCTCATTTAATGTGCCCTAGGGAGAGTTAGGTTAGGTGTGTCTGTGATAGGGTGAGTTTAGTCTCTTTCTATATTTTATATTTATTTGTAGGGTCAGATAGTTGTGTAGGGTGAGGGAGGGACAGGCAGGGACAGTCTTCAGGGATAAGTAGTTAGTATTAGGTTGGTAGTGAGGGTCAGTGAGGGACAGGTAGGGAAAGATTGGTAGGGCGGTAGGGACAGATTTTTCTTTTTCTTTAATAGGGAGGGACAGCATGTTTGTTAGATTAGGGTGAGAGCATCTGTAGTCTCCAGTTTCCTGGAGGTGGGCTGCTCCCCTCACATTGTAGTTTTTTGTTTTACGGTTTCGGAAACCTGAATATAGGGCTTGCAAGCACTGAACTTGGGTCTGATTTTCGGTTCATGGTTGATTCTTTATGGTTAGTTGTTATGTTGTTGTTATATTGCCTTAATATTGTTACATTGTTATGTTGTGTATTGTATGTATATGTGTATTGCGCGTGGGGGGTTTAGTTTTAGGTTGGGTGGGGTGTTTCAGTGGGGAGGGGTGTTTGGTAAAATGGAAGTCCTGCGGGATTCGGGAAAAAAGACCCTTTTTGCGTGAAATATATGGCCACAGACTTTCGTGGGACCTTGTTGTGTTAAGGCCACAGACTCTCGTGGGACCTTGGGCGTTTAAAAATGGTTGTGGGGAAAAAATAAAAATAAAATTAAAAAAAAAAAAGTTTTAGTGTGAATAAGTATCAAGTTTCCGACCAGGTGGCCTATCTCTTATTTTGGGCGATGGGCCAGGTTTTTAGTTTTCCTTTTATTGGGGGGTTAGGTGTGAATGTGCAGGTATGGATGTGGCGGAAGGTTGGGGTCTTTGTGGAGTAAGAGGCATGTTAAGGTCTTCCCTTGCTGGGGGGGTCTCCTGGAGAGTGAGGACTTTTCTGTGCCATGTGTTATTTTAATTGGACTCTGGAAATTTCAGATTTGGGCTATGTCTTGCTGGGGTTTGTTTTCTGGTATAATGTTTGTATTTGTGGTTGTATTTGTGTTTTGTATGCGTTTTGTACCTTTTCTAATAAAAAAAAAGAGTTCCAGTTCAGTCTGATGGTGCTTTTACAGATATTTGTAGAAATAGCCCCAGGTATCAGAAGCCAGGAATAATTTTGTTTTTTTATCTTAATCCTGATTATTTGCTTAAAAAGCTATCCTGAGAATACCACTTTTCTGTGCCATTTGCTAGTTGGCACTGCAGAATACAGCCAGGTCCTTTCCATACTACAGCACTAAAAATCCAGCTATTTAAAACTGTGGCTTGTCCGTCACATGGATCACATATAATTGCGCTGAAAATATTGCCATTTCTGGCCTCCATTGAAATTTTGTTGCTGTGCGTCAAAGAACTTATTGACATGAGGTTGGCCCTGTTAAAAATAGTTACCTACAGGTCAACTTTTTAAAACTATGGTTTGTCCGTCACACGGATCACATATAAGTTCGCTCCAAATTCAGCCATTTGTAGTGAGACTGGAAGATATTGTCCTCCATTTAAAATGGGTAAGGCACGTGGCAAGGGACGGGGATAGGGACTTGGATGTGACTGTGAAGGTGATGGTGATGGTGCATACCATCACCACCACCCTCTCTTCCACACTGTCAAGTCTCAGTAGCTCTGAGACTGGACCGCATCTTCCTCACCCTGATCCTCCTTCCTCCCACCATGCCGAGTGCCCTAAGACAACTGATGCCACACTTGGACAATCCAAAGAGCTGTGCACTTTTCCATTTATAGATTCGGGCCTCTCGCCTGGTCCACTTGCTGCGGGGGATGAGGAGATCGCACGTAGCGATGCCCAAATATTGAGAAGCCACGGTCATACAAAGGTGACAGTGGGAAAGTGTCCCAATAGGTGGACGATGATGAGACACAATTGCCAGAAAGTCAGGAGGAGGACCAGGGAGCGGAAGTGGACGACGAGGTGGTGGATGATATAGTAACTGACCCATCCTGGCAGGAGGACATGCAGAGCAATGAAAGAGCACACAGGTGGAGGGCGGCAGAACACCCCAACAGGCAGGAAGAAGCAGTGTGGTGGCAGCAGACAGAAGGCGGGCAAACGTTCCCCATAACACCAACACGTCGGAAGTTGCCAGTACAACTGTTAGGTCTCCCCGAGTCTGGTTGTTTTTTTAAAGACTCTGCCAATAACCCAAAAAAGGCCATTTGCACCACCTGCCAGGCCAGCATCAGTAGGAGTAGAAAAAGTACCAGCCTGACCACCACCAGCATGACCAGGCACATGGCAGCAAAGCATCCGACTTTGTGGGCCGAACCCCAGGATCCAGGAACAGTGTCTGCAGGTGACACCACTGCTTCTTCTACTTTTGTGCATGCAAGCCAATCCCCTGTCCATAGTGCATGCGAAGATGTCTACTGACCTGTCGTTGCACACTCTCAACTAGCACCATCAATAAGCACATCTTTGTCCCAGCGCAGTGTTCAATTGTCCATACCCCAGTCTTTGGAACTCAAGCGCAAATAGGCAGTCAACGCCCCACAGGCCACACTACTAATTTCCGACATTTCGCGACTGCTTGCGCTCGAAATTTTACCTTTTAGGCTCGTGGAGATGGAAGCTTTCCGGAGCTGCCGGATCTGCTTGTGAAAGTACGCCGCCTGTGTGCCCATTTTAGAAAATCAGCTACAGCTTCTTGCTCATCGACTGGTGCGTGATGTCCCTACGGGTTCGAACTCTACACTGCAGATGTTGGTAAGGATTTGTGAGCAGAAGAGGGCAGTTGTTGACTACCAGCATCAACAAGCCCATCAGTATTCAGTTCAGACTCCACACATAAGATCTCAGGAGTGGACATGGATGTCAGACATATGTATAGTCAAAGTATTGTCTGATATCATCAGACAGTACTCACAAAGGTGAACACCACCAAATTACAAGTAAGCAATTAGGAAAGGGAAAAGAAGGGAAAAGGGTGTCATACCGTCTGTTTAGCGTGGATGGCCTGAGGACAGAGAGGAGGAGGAGAGCATATTCAGTCGTTCTCTTGGTGAGGACACGGAAGTCTTGCCTGTTAGCAGTCTGGCACGCATAGCTGAGTTTATGTTACGCTACCTTTTCCATGACCCTCGCGTCCTCAAAATTTTGTGTAACAGTCATTACTGGTTGGTGACACTTCTAGACCCATGCTACAAGGAGAACTTTATATATCTCTTATTCCTGAGGTGGACAGGTCTACAAAAATTTGGCAGTAACAGAAGGCCCTTGTTGCGGGACTATTAAAAAAATTCCCATCTGAAAACGCTGGTGGCAGAGGTCATAGTTCATTGGACAACCAAGGACTACAGGAGAGAGAGACACAACTCCAATCCAGCAAAGGCAGGGGAACATTGTCCAAGTTGTGGGAGAATTTTCTCAGCCCCTCCCATCGCACAGGCCCTGAGGCACGGGGTACTCTCAGAAGGAGTGCACAGTTTGGGAAGATGCTGAGGGAGTACCTTGCTGACCGTACCAGCGTCCTCTGTGATTCCTCTGTGCCTTTTAATTATTGGGTATCCAAGCTGGACACATGGAATGAACTGGCTCTCTATGCCTTGGAGGTCCTGGCCTGCCCTGCTGCTAGCGTTTTATCTGAGCCAGTTTTTAGTGCCGCTGGTGGAATTATAACTGATAAGCGCATCCAGCTGTCAACTGAAAATGCTGACAAGCTGACTCTTATAAAAATGAACAAGGGCTGGATTGGGCCAGACTTCTCAACACCACTGCATGATAGCAGCGTAACAAACTCAAATCCAGTGTCTTTTTTTCAGAGGTGTATTCCCATTCACCTTTTCACACCCACACATGGGTATACACTTCCTGATTTTGCCTATTTGCTCTTGTCCTCCTCCTTATCCTCATCCTCATACTCTACCACCATATCACCAGGGTGACCATGGTCCGTGATGCAACACCCACATAATTTTTTTAAAGGGTGTATATGATGCCCGTAAAAAAATGTTTCATACAGTATGTTCATGTATTCCCCCAGGGGTAAATGTTTGTCAGCTCATACACTTAGTGCATGGGCATTACAAGTATAGGAGACCCGCTCCTTTCTAATGGAAACATTTTTTTATGAGGTCCTCCTCCACGTCTTTTCCAAGGTGCATTGGAGTGCCTCCCAATTTTTGACAGCCCTTGCATTCACGGCATAGGCCAACACTATGGGAGACCCACTTCCTGATAATGGGAACATTTTTTCAGGAGGCCCCCTGACCTCCACGTCTCTTCCAAGGGGCCTTGGAGTGGCTCAAAATTTTTGGCAACCCTTGCATTCATTGCATAGGCCAACACTATGGGAGACCCACTTCCTAATAATGGGAACTTTTTTTTTCAGGAGGCCCTCCTCTACGTCTCTTCCAAGGGGCATTGGAGAAGGTCCCAATTTTTGGCAACCCTTGCATTCACTGCATAGGCAAACACTATGGAAGACCCACTTCCTAATAATGGGAACATTGAATATACTTAGAGGAGGGCCTCCTGAAAACAAAGGGGTATTGGGGTGCATCCAAATTTTGGGCAGACTTGCTACACACTGCATATGCAATAACAGTATTGGAGACCCACTCTTTAGTAATGGGAACAACAATGCACAGCCGGCTGATGGATCTCCAAGAATAGCGAGGGCCAACTGCTGGCCCTTTAAGAATAGTAAAGGCCGCCTCATGGCCCTATAAAAGTAGGCTTTGTGACTTTCAGAGTCCCTCCTTCATAAATGAAACATTGTGTGTCTGATCATGTTTCACACACCACATGGCCAGATAAGGTTGTAAAATTACATTTCTCGGTGAATGCATTTGTCACGGTTGAAAGCAATGCAAAAGTGCAAAAATGCATCAAAAACGCTAAGTGTGAACATAGCCCAAGGTGTTGAGGAGTATTTTTGTTTTTTGGTTATTTATTTTGCCTTATATACAAGTCATTACTCTGGAAAGGATGTTCCTTAACATATTTCCCAGGAAAATCCGTTTTGGTTTCGTTTTTGTATGTTTTATTGCGAGTCCGTAAAAGTAGCGTAATACTCTGACAAGATTGTTCACAGCAGTGACCTAGGAGTCTGAAATGCTTCCAGGGGTGCTGTTCCCATGTCATTTGAGCACTGTTCCCATCTTTTTGGGCAATTTTTAGGCCCTCTGCAGACCGCCGGGGGGAGCTGCCTGATAAATAATTGAGTTTCCCTTAGACTTGCATTGGGCTCGTTGCTCAGGTCGAGCACCCAAGCATTCCAATTTGCTTGACCCGAGCATCGAGCACCCGAGCATTTTAGTGCTCGCCCATCACTGTTTTTAATACATTTTTGTCTACACTGGGCTTCTGTAGTCGGTTTGTTTTTTTGTCCTCCTTAATGAACTTAGCCATATCAAAGATGTTGTATTCAAACCTGCAGACAAAAAAGGCAATATTGGACTGATGCAATACACTATGCATGAAACTGCAAATGTTGGCTACTAAGATCAATAGGCTAAAACCTCATAATACCTTACCAGGCATACCTACTATATTTTGGGGAACATTAGGACATCTGAAGGATGGGCAATGACAAAGGGGATTATCACTTCTGAAAATTTTGGGGGACTTCAGATAAAGTACTAACAGGTCCCACCGTATATTTACTTCCTAAATGACATAAGAATGTCAGCTGTCCTAAAGGTCATCATATTATTTCTGGGGTTGGGTGTCTGATGGGGGGCCATGTATGTCCCCTTATATGCATAATTATTTATGGTGTACTGTAAGCATTTTATGATACATTATGAGTCCAAAAACTATGAAGTATCAGTTTATAGATGACACATTAAATATTTGGCTGAGTCCCATAATTCGTTTGTCCATTTATTTTGGTTTATCTTAGTGAACATAATGTGATGCCCATATGTAAATTTAGTTGGTTGGATATTGACTTTTTGAATTTGCGGATCTCTGTTGATGAGGTGGAAGTGATCACTACTGATATTTTTCAAATAGCAATTTCCGTCAATTCATATATATTAGCAGACTCATCATACCCTTCATATGTCATTAAAGGTGTCACTCAAGGCCATATTTTGAGGACCCAAAGAAACATATCCTCAAATAACAATATTTTGGAGAAGAAATCTGAAAAACTTTGCTTTAGGTTTAAATAATGGTGGTATGATAAGTCTGTTATCACAATTGAGTATATTGATGATAAAAGAAAGTAGAAGACTAAGGCTCCATAGACTAAATCAGGTGTGGGGGGAAAGTTAGGTAAATCTGACTTATTCTGTCAGATATCTTTAGGAAACATTGGCCCTTAATGAGGGCTGACAAACATTTGCAAAAATTCTCACTGTTTACCTGTGACAACCTCTTCAACCACATGGAGAAGTCTCAATTTACAAGATATGATTGTAGGAAGCTTTGATATAGAAACATGCTCTTTGGTATTGCTTGGTAACATATATTATAGTACATATTATAAGCTGTTAATGACGAGCGAGCACCAAAATGCTCGGGTCGAGCAATCGTAATGCTCGGGAGCTCGACCCGAGCAATGAGCCCAGTGCAAGTAAATGGGAAACTCAAGCATTCTTTGGCGAATGGTGGCTTAAAAATTGGCCAAATTGATGGGAACAGTGCTCAAATGATATGGGAACAGCATGGGGAACATCCCTGGAAGCATCGCTGAGTCCTAGGTCACTGCTATGAACAATCTCATCAGAGTATTACACCACTTTTACGGACTCACAATAAAACATACAAAAAAGGAAGCCAAAATGGTTTTTCCTGGAAAAAATGTTAAGGAACATTCTTTCCAGGGTAATGACTTGTATATAAAGCAAAATAAATAACCAAAAGCAAAAATGCTCCTCCACACCTTGGCCTAAGTTCACACAAACAGTTTTTGATGTGTTTTTGCACTTTTGCATTGCTTTCAAAAGTGAAAAATTCATTCACCGGTAAATGTAATTTTAACATTTTACTACATTTTCTGGCCATGTAGTGTGTGAGACATGATCAGACACATCCTGTTTCATTTATGAAGGAGGGACTGTGAAAGTCACAAAGCCTATTTTTACAAGGCTATCAAGCTGCCCTTATTATTGTTAGAGGGCCAGCAGTCATCCCTAACTATTGTTAGAGGGCCAGCAGGCTATTCTTTGTTGTTCACATTATTAACGAATGGGTCTCCAATACTGTTATTGCATATGTAATGACTGCAAGGGCTGCCAAAAATCAGGACACATTCCAATACTGCTTTGAAGAGACGTAGAGGAGGGTCTCATTAAAAAATTGTTCCTATTATTACGCAGTGGGTCTCTTATAGTGGTAATGCCCATGCAGTGACTGCAAGGGCTGCCAAAAAATTGGACACACTCCAACACCCCTTTGAAGAGACTTAGAGGAGGGGCTCAGTATAACATTTTTTTCCCATTGTTAAGGAGTGGGTCTCCTATAGTGGTAATGTCTATGTAGTGACTGCAAGTGCTGCCAAAAAATTGGACGCACTCTAATACCGCTTTGAAGAGACACAGATGAGGGCCTCATGAGCTGAAAAACATTTGCCCTTGGGGGGTATACATGAACATACTGTAAAACATACAGAATGTTACAGGAAGGTGTGACATGCAGAAGTAGTGCTGTTGCAGAGTGTGACATGCAGAAGTAGTGCTGTTGCTTTAAAAGCATTCAGCAACTATTAGAAGTAATGCAAGCACAGGAGACAGGAAGTGTTGTGATCCAGAAGCATCCAGCAACTAGAGGGGTTAATACAGTCACAGGAGAAGGGGAGTGTTTTAGCAGAGCCCCAGGGGGATTGTGCGGGAGTTGTTTTCTGTCTGGCCAGAGCTGAAGAGAAAGGTGGCTTATGATCTGTATCTCACAGAAGTCAAGGGAACAGAATTCAGGTCAGGAGGGAAGCTAAACAAAGGTCAGTTAGACTCCCTGAGTTAACAATGTGGAGTTTTATCGGCCAGGAAGATAAGGACTAGAAGGAAGCCTGTCATAGAGATAATCTCCCTCATCACACCCTTCCCCTCCTCCATCTCTATACAGGAAAAAGAATGCTGTGTACTAATAAGTCCTTGTGAAGGAAAAGCCTTTGGTTGTGTATGCATTAAAACTGTACTGTACTACCGGATAACAGACTGTATACTGCTGTGCTGCAAAGGAAACTGTATTGTTATTACTGGAGCCTGTTGCTCAGAGACATTTGCATTGCACTGACTGTGCCTCATTAAATGTTACTGTTCTACCATTTATGAAGACTCTTGTCAGATGTGTCTGGTCAGCAACTGAATCTGTCGTGTGCCTGATAGAAGCTGCAGCCTATGGTCACCCTGAGTAACGGTTCCCCCAGGATTCCAACGAATACATGTAACCGGTCTCTCCCCTATCTGAACTTAGGCGGCGTGCGTGTAACATAGGCCTCTAAAAAAATTTCCTACTGGCGTCATAAACACCCTTACAAAAAATTATGTGGGTGTTGCATCATGGTCACCCTGGGGATATGGTGGTGGAAGATGAGGAGAAGGAGGAGGACAACAGAAAATAGACAAAATCAGGAAGCGTATACCCATGTCTGGGTGTGAAGAGGTGCATGGGAATAGACACCTCAAAAAAATGGATTTGACTTTGTTACGCTGCTGTCATCTGGTGGTGTTGAGAAGTCAAGCCCAATCCAGCCCTTGTTCTTTTTGATAAGATTCAGCCTGTCAGCAATTTCAGTTAACAGGCGGATGAGCCTATCAGTTATAATACCTGCAGCCATACTAAAAACCTGCTCTGACAACATGCTAAAGGCAGGGCAGGCCAGGACCTCCAAGGCATAGAGAGCCAGTTCATGCCACGTGTCCAGCTTGAATACCTAATAGTCATATGGCACAGAGGAATCACGGATGACATTGGTACAGTCGGCAAGGTACTCCTTCAGCATCTTCCAAACCTTTTCCCTCCTTGTCAGAGTACCCTGCGCATCAGGGCCTGGGCGCTGGAAGTGTGTGAGAAAAGTGTCCCACACCTTTGACAGTGTTCCCCTGCTTCTGCTGCATCATATTTGTGCCTCCCTCGCCTGTACTCCTTGGTTGTCCAACGAACTGTGACCTCTGGTGCCAGCGTTTTCAGATGGGAATTTTTTTAATAATTCCTCAACAAGGGCCTTCCGGTACTGCAACATTTTCTTAGTCCTCACCGCCACGGGAAGGAGAGATTGAAAGTTCTCCTTGTAACGTGGGTCTAGAAGTGTGACCAACCAATAATTACTGTTGGCCAAAATATGTGCGACGTGAGGGTCACGGGAAAGGCAGCTGAACATAAAGTCAGCCATGTGTGCCAGACTGCCAACAGCCTAGTCTTCCCTGTTCTGACCAAGAGGATGACTGTCCATGCTCTTCTCCAGGTCCTCCTCCTCATTCTCCCTCTCCTCAGGCCATTCATGCTGAACAGACAATATAACTGTTGTGTGGGTAGTACCATCTGTAGTGCAGGAAAACAGCTCCTGTTATTCCTCCTACTCCTCCTCATTATCACCCAATCCGCCTTGAGATGAGATGAGGCTGGGCTGTGTGAGCAGCTAGCGTTTCAGTAGACAGAAAAGTGTGATGGTGAGGCTAATCATGGCATCATCGCCACTCACCATTTTGGTGGAGTCCTCAAAGTTTTGCAGGATGGCACAGATGTCAGACATCTATGCCCACTCATCATCTCTTATGTGCGGAGGCTGACCTTAATACTGATGGGCTTGTTGAAGCTGGTACTCAACAACTCCCCTCTGCTGCTCACAAATCCTTCCCAACATATGAAACGTTGAGTTCCAAGGCGTGGTGATATCGCACACCAGTCGGTGAGCTTGAAGCTGTAAACGCTGCTGAAGCACGGCGAGGGCGGCAGAAGTTGTAGTTGACTTTTAGAATTGGGCACACATGCGGCGTACTTTCACAAGCAGATCAGGCAGATCTGGGTATGTTTTGAGAAACTGCTGAAGCATTAGGTTGAGCACATGGCCCAGCATGGAATGTGTGTGAGCTGGCCTAGATTCAGAGCCGCCACCAGGTTCTGGCCATTGTCACACATGACCATTTCTGGCTGTAGGTTCAGCGGTGACAGCCACAGATCTAATCTACTCTATGCTCTATTACAGCTGTCAACAACTCTGCAGTGGTGTGCAGTTTGTCCCCTAAGTATATTAGCTTCAACTAAGCCGGTTGCCTCTTGGACGAGGCAGTGCTTCCCGCTTCTGACTGATGTGGTTATTTCGGAGCTGGAAGCTGAAGAGGAGGAGGAGGTGCAGGAGCTGTAGAATGTGGAGGCAACCGTGATTGACCCAGGGCCGACAGTCCTCGGCGTCGGGAGGACATGTTCCGTCCCAGGGTCTGACTGGGTCCCAGCTTCCACTATATTAACCCAGTGTGAGGTCAGCGAGATGTATCGTCCCTGGGCACAAGCACTTGTCCATGTGTCTGTGGTTAAGTGGACCTTCCCAGTAATTGCATTGTTGAGGCCACAGGTAAGGTTCTGGGATACATACTTGTGTAAGACCGGGAGAAATAGTGGTGGCTAGGGACCGAGTACCGAGGGATGGCCGGAGCCATTAGGTTGCGGAAACATTCCATCTCCACAAGCCTAAAAGGCAACATTTCAAGTGCAAGCTGTCTATAAATGAGGCGGTTTAGCACTGTGGACTGTGGGTGGTTGGCTGCGTATTTCTGTTTGCGTTCAAAAGAATGATGTCCACGTCCTTGTCCCAGCACAACTGAACGCTGTGTCGGGACAAGAATGTGGTTGCTGATGGTGGTGGTTGCGAGTGTGCAACAATAGGTGCAGAGAGGGAGGCATCTTCATCTGTGCCATGGACAGGGGAATGATGTGCAAGCACAACAGTGGAACAGGCATTGGTGGCTCCCGCAGACACTTATTGTGAACCCAGGCGTTTAGCTCACCTAGTCTGGTGCTTTGCTGTCATGTGCTGGTGCTAGTCAGACTGGTAGTTTTGCTGCCCCTGCTGATTCTGGCATGGGCGATGTTACAAATGGCCTTTTTGGGGTTATCTGGACAGTCTTTAAAAAAGAGACAGACTCTGGAAGACCAAACAGTTGGACTGGCAAATTTCCTCATGTTGGTGCCTTGTGTCTGTGGCCACCCCACTGCTTGCTCCTGCCTTTTGTGGTGCTACACCTCCCTCACCCTCTGTTCTCCTGACCTTGCTTTGCATGTCACCTTGCCAGGTGCGGTCAGTGACTTCATCGTTCACCACCTCGTCTTCCATGTACGCACCCTGGGCCTCCCCCTGACTTGCTCGCAATTGTGTCTCATCATCATCCACCTCTTGAGGGAGTACTTGAACTTTCCCACCATCGCCTTCATGTGACCGTGGCTGCTCAAATATTTAAGAATCGCTACATGCGATCTCCTCTTGCCCCGCTTGAAGCGGGCCAGGCGAGATGCCCAAGTCTATAAATGGAAAAGTGAACAGCTCTTTGGAATGTCAAAGTGTGGGATCACTTGTCCCTGGGTTACTCAGCATGGTGGGAGGAAGGAGGATCAGGGTGAGGAGTTTTGTGCTCCTGACGTACGGATACTGAGACTGTGGAAGACAGGGTGGCGGTGGTGGAAAACTGACTGGAAGCATTATCTGCTATCCGACCAACAACTTTTTCTCACTGCTCTGGCTTCAATAGTTGTATTCTGCGGCTCCCTAGAAATTGGAACAGGAAGGTAGTTAGACATGATGTGGATGTTTGTTGTGCTCCCTCAGCAGGCATAGTTTCATCTTGCCCATGACCTTGGCCTCTGCGTGCACCATCAGCATCATGCCCACTTCCCCGTCCCTTGCCATGCGCTTTGCCCATTTTAAATGGAGTGTAAGATTTGGCACGCTCCAAAAAATGTCACGATTGTTACTGAAGTAATATTGGATCACGTCTGATGACCATGGTTTTAGGCAATGGCATTAGCGATATGGTATTGGTCAGCGACTAAGTGTGAATAGGTTGAACAACACACGACTAGCAGACTTTAACTGGAGTGTAATATTTGGCACACTCCAAAAAATGTCACAATTATTACTGCAGTAATATCAGATCATGTCTAATGGACAAGTTTCTCTGCTTCCACAATAAAGCAATGCAAATAAAATAAATCTGGCTGTATTCTGCTAACAAGCAAATTGAGCAGTAAAATTGTGTACTGTATTGCTTTTTAACCAAAAAAATCTGGATTAAGAGCAAAAAAAATTTAGCCCCGATATTTAGGGCTATGGATATCAGTAACAGCAGCAGGCGGAACATGCAATGGACCCTATTCTGCTATATACAGTGTCCACAATCTCTGCCTGCCTAACTCCTGCTAACACTAGTAATAAATATGTACATCTGAATTAGTCCTTAGAAGGAATGTTAGTTTAGATGTATATTGCTGTGGAATACCTGACTAAATCAACCGCTAATTCTCTCCCTCACTCAGCTGCAGCTCTCCCTACTCTGTCTGTCTGAAGGGTAGACTGTGATGAGCATAGGGTCACCGGGTCTGATATAGACCCGATGACGCTATGCGGCCAGTCAATCACTGTAGTGCCACAACCAACAAGGCTGCAGCATTACAGCGAGTGGCAGGCAATCCCTGCATGTTTATTCGCTGTTAAAACAGCGCCAAAATGCGGGGCGGGCACTCGAGCTCCTGAAGCCTTGTTCTGATGCCCTATAAGATTACATTATAAAAGCAGCTTCCACTTCACGTAGAAAGCAGTGAGAGTCTGAAGAGCGCTGATCTCACTGAGAAATGGAGCAGAACGGTGCTGGATACCGGAGAAGGTGGCGGTAGGTGAGAATATTAATAAAATGACACTACACATACACTGATTTAGTATAAAAAAGCTTCGTGGGAGGGCTTTTTTAAAGTAATATTAGCCAAGTATACCTAAACACTATATTTTGATAATTCAATAAATCACTTCATGTTTGATCACTTCACACATTTTCATACATCTAGCAACCAATAATCCAGCCTGTCATGTCCCTGAATTGTGAAGTCAACAAAGGAAATAATAAGAGATAGCTACTGGCATGGTAATAGCTGTTCCATTTTGACTCTGATTAAAGTTTCTTTTGTGAAGACTACATTAGAAATCAACAAAAGGTCAGGAAGATATTGTTGCACTGTTCTCCTAGTGCTCTGCAAAACCAGATGATAATGAATGTTAGTTTGATCTTTCTCTACAGTTTAACATCTGTCATACAGTATTTACAAAATAATGGCAAGGCTATTTACTCAATGTTCTACCAAAGCGCAGAACCGATGAAAGGCTATAATAAATTCCGCCCTTTTTCTCCTACTAGCTTTCTGCTTTTTCCGTTAGTTTAATTGAACTATGAAATGTCAAACATTAGCATGAAGTAAGATATCTCTAGAGTAAAATGAAGGTGAACTGAGCACATTAGTCACAGAAGAAAAGGCAGGCTGTGGGTTGTTTGACTAAAATATAGAAGATCTTGGATGCAAAAATAGACAACCTTCATTGCAATCAAATAAAAGAATATGTTCAACATGTATACCCCTAAGCCTATGTATTAGTAATATATCATAGTTAAAAGTATGCCCACATGTACAGATACCTGCACATTTTTTTCTTTTACACAGAAAAACTTGAGCTAGTAAATATAAAATTCCCACAAAATCCCATTTATTTAATCAGTTAGCTGCTTGATGTGTCTGGCATTACACATTTTACTGTACCATTTACCTGCATTCTTCATTACTTTCAATGGAGCGAAAACTGCTTAAAAATGTATACTGGTTATAGTAATATAAAGCTCAGCAGTGACAAAACAGCAGGAATTAATGTGGGGTTTTGTTAATTTTAAAAAGAGATACTAAGTAGTTCTATGAAAAATTGTACCATTATATTCCATAATCCAAGCCTTAGACGTTAAACCTATAAAAAGCTCCAGCTAGATGTAAAAATCATGCATCTGTTAGCCTTAGGTGTAGGAAAAAAGAAGGATTCAATAATGTAGATCCCAGTTTATGAGCGATTTTGACACCGGAATTTGATGAGCATAGGTCATCATGCCCCAGTACTGACCCAGCTGTGGCCACTTTGACATAGCTGAGTGAAAATTGTATGAAAATGACAAAAGCTGCAAAAATTTTACATAGCCTTGCACAGCAGAAAAATTTTGCCACTCTTTAAAGCTTTTTCTAGCTTAAAAGCTTTGCTGTATCGAGGCCTTAATGTCTCAAAAAGGTTAAATTGGCTACATATTTAACTGCTTCCCATTGTAGCCAATATTCATTTCTGAAGTTTCATTTTTCATCCGCTTATTTCAAGAGATAACTTTTTTTTTTCTATTCAAATAGACATAAGAGGGCTTTTGACAAATTTGTAATTTTGAATGATACCATTCACGTAATCTTATAGTGACCTGAAAGACAGAAAATTCTAATTGCATTTACATTGAGAAAAATAAAAGCAATCTCACCATTGTTGTATGGGTGTTGTTTTATGACATTCACTCTAGGGTTAAAATGATCATGTGACTTGATTCTGTAGATCAGTGCGATTATAGTGATACCAAATTTAAAATTGTGTTTTTTCATATTTCGCTGCTTTTAAAAGAGTTGCCATTTTCTTAGACTATTTTTAGTTCATGCAGCTGTTTCAGGGCTTGTTTTTTGCAGGATAAATATTTTTGCTGTTATTTTATTGATACAATGGAGGAGTTCATTTGATGTTTTGATTATTTACATAAAATTTTTGGGGGTAGCAAGGTTAAAAAAACTGCTATTGTATTATTTTTTAATGGTGGTAACTGTAAGGTTTTAAAATGCCTAAATATCGAAAAAGCAGACCTTTACAGATGCAGTGATACAATTTTTTTTTCAGACAAAGAAAAGAGTGTGTTTTAAGTTCTCACATTTTCATACATTTTTAGCCTTCTTCCCACTTAAAAGGACTTGAAGCTGTGATGAGCAAAAATAAAATGTCTTTATTAATCTATCTTTTGAAAGTGTTTTCTCATGAAGACATTTCTTTAACAATATTCTGTAATACTTTAGTATTGCAGTATAGAGTCAAATTAACAAACTCCTTTAAAGCCCAGCCACTGGCTAAACTTCACAGGAGTGCAAACGTGACTTTCATGTCAACAACACTGGCACACCACAATTGCATGCAGCAGGGAGGCAAGGGGCCCAGAAATAACTTTCACACTGCACCTTAAATGCCACTGTAACTGGCTTAGGGTCTGATGTTACAAAAAGTAGGGATAAAGGTAGGAGTCAGTTGAAAAATACAGGTTCTGAGCTCCTAGGCAAATCAGGAAATAAGGAAAGTAAAGGGTTTAAGTTTCTTTCTGCTTTTTTTTTCTAATATAATATCTTGTACCAAAAATGGAAAAAAGAAAACTTGAAGGAAAAAATATATTACATAGTTACATTATTAATTTACCCTCTTGAAATGATAGCCTCTTCTTAAACAGTAATAAAATAACTTCTCTACATTGTAATTTCTGGAACCATTAATTATTCAGATTTTTTAAGTGCCCAGTGAAACTTACATTTAAATAAATTAATCATTGTCTATGCTTGAAATAATATTTAATCATTTTGGAACAAAATTATTTCTTTTGATTTGTTACATAAAAATCATTGCCTTTTGTTGGGTTTATTTTTTATAAACATATTTAATATATTCCTTATTTTTAACACATTCAGCAGCATATGACCCTTCAAATTTGTTAAGCTACCATTTTTACTCTTTATCTCATTTTATATTATTTACATTGTTTTCACCTTTATATAGAAATGTAATTATTTGATTGTTTTATTGTTTTTTTTTTCTTTTTGAAGTTAGTTAAAAATATTAACTTGTGGTCATGCATTGAGCACGTACAAAGAAATATTAGAGAAGGGCAAATTTATTAGAGTGAAACTGAATTCTACTTGAATTTTACAAAAATCAACATTTTTTTTATATTTTTCTCCATGCAAATTTAGCAGCCGCCATCTTTCTGAACAGTAGAGGGCCATCAAAAGGTTAAAATGAAGAACATTTTTTTGGCTGCTCACTGCCCTATGTCCAGTCCTCCACACCTTACTCATGTTGCATCTCCAACCCAGTGTTCAAACCAGGATGGAGCTTCAGGTCCAGAATTCCACAGCACATGCCCGCATCCTGAAACTCCAGCTTATGGTGAACACTGGGTTGAAGATGTGATGTGTTAGATCACAAGACAGTGGGCATGCAGCAGAGGTCAGAGATAAGCGGTGAGTGGAGTTTAAGGTTTTGGCTTTTTTTTTTACATTTTACATATACACACATGGTCAAAATTGTTGATTCCCCTCTTTTAATTAAAGAAAAACCCACAATGGTCACAGAAATAACTTGAATCTGACGAAAGTAATAATAAATTAAAAATATATGAAAATGAACAAATGAAAGTTAGACATTGATTTTCAACCTTGCTTCCACAGAATTTTTAAAAAAATTAAACTTATGAAATAGGCCTGGACAGAAATGATCGTACCCCTGAAAATAATGTGAGAAAAGTGACATGTTAAATCAAATTGTGTCCACTAATTAGCATCACAGGTGTCTACAATCTTGTAATCAGTCAGTGGGCCTGTATATAGGGCTACAGATACTCACTGTGCTGTTTGGTGACATGGTGTGTACCACACTCAACATGGACCACAGGAAGCAAAGGAAAGCGTTGTCTCAGGAGATTAGAAAATTACTGACAAGCATGTTAAAGGTAAAGGTTATAAGACCATCTCCAAGCAGCTTGATGTTCCTGTGAATACAGTTGCACATATTATTCAAAAATTTAAGATCCATGGGACTGTAGCCAACCTCCCTGGACGTGGCCGCAGGAGAAAAATTTATGACAAATCAAAGAGACGGATAATACGAATGGTAACAAAAGAGCCCAGGATAACTTCTAAAGAGATTAAAGGTGAACTTCAAGCTCAAGGAACATCAGTGTCTGATCGCACCATCCGTCGTTGTTTGATCCAAAGTGGACTTCATGGGAGACTACCAATGAGAACACCATTGTTGAAAAAAATCATATAAAAGCCAGACTGGAATTTGCCAAACTACATGTTGACAAGCCACAAAGTTTCAGGGAGATTGTCCTATGGACAGATGAAACAATAATGGAAGTTTTTGGCAAGGCACATCAGCTCTATGTTCACAGACGGAAAAATGAAAGTGAAAATGAAAAGATTTTTAATTTATTATTACTTTTGTCAGATTCAAGTTATTTCTGTGACCATTGTGGGTTTTTCTTTCATTAAACGAGGGGTACCAACAATTTTGACCACGTGTGTATTGTGTTCTGGTGTCTAGAGTGAACCTAGAGCAAGATAAGGTACATTAAATTAGCAGAGAATACCCTCTCTACACATTGAATTTCCATGGAATATCTGTGCAAATAAGCAAATTCAGATTTTGCCTAACCGGTTCTTCTTTAATAAATATAATTGTATCTAAATGATTGATGTCTGAGCAGATGAGTTTTCTCATTAGGAAGGTATGTTGTTCCAAATACAAAACATGCTATTGCAAAAATTCTCAAACTCAAAACAGACTGAAATAAAAAACTGATTTTCTTAAGAAGATTTTTTTTTATTATTGTATTATGTTTACTAGATAGCAATATACTATCTATTTTTGAAAAAATCTGAATTTTGGCAAAGATGATTGCAGTTACAGAAGTCAAAAACATTTGATGTTATAATTATTTATTTATTTTACTCACTTATATAGCGCCATTAATTCCACAGCACTTTACAGACATTATTGGCAGTGTCCCATTGGGGCTCAATATCTAAATTCCCTATCAGTATGTCTTTGGAGTGTGGGAGGAAACCAATGGAAACCCACGCAAACACGGGGAGAACATACAAACTCCTTGCAGATGTTGTCCTTGGTGGGATTTGAACCCAGGACCCCAGTGCTGCAGGGCTACAGAACTAACCACTGAGCCAACGTCCTTATAAACAATTTAGCTCTTTCTGAATTTTGCTATCACAATGGTCTCACACCAGAGTATTTACAATTATTGAAGCAGCAACATAGTTTTTATTCTTAAATTATATTTTTACTTATTTTATTTCAAAATACCCAACAAGGGGAAAATATTGGGGTCCTTTTAAAGGATAGTATTCATTTTTTTCTTATTACTTATATTGTAAGCACTAGTCACCTACAAAAAAAGTTATTTTTCTGCAGGCATAGTGCTAATCTGCAGGCAAATAGCATTTAAATCATGTTAGGATGGTTTAATAGCATTTTTGTAGGTGACAGGTTCCTTTTAAAGTCCTCACATGTGTTTACAGCTGGTTGAGGAAATAGACTACGGTAGTTAAATTCATGCTATACTTTTTTGCAAAACAAGGTCAAAAACTAAATCTAACGTACAAATTCCAACCTGCACAAGGTCATGGATTTTGTCTCGCCTGAGGAAACTACTCTGATCACTTTAGAAATTAAGAACGAGCAGTTTACTGGGATATTTTTCTTGCCTTAAAGATGTGTAGTAGCCTTAATTTGAAATGAACATACACTACAATTTAAGTTTTATGTCCTTCAGTAAATTCTTTTTATATTAGGTCATTGCCATTTACTTAAAACCCGCAAAGGTTGAATTGGGCTTTTAAAGTTATTATGTGGTCTAGAAAAGTTTATTGAACATCTATATTGCAGCTATAAAAATAATGCATGCTTTTAATGTTATCTTCCTTTTAATTGTCACTTTTTAGTATATGTGTCTACAATATCTAAAATCACTGTCTGAATTCTTCAATTATAACAATAAAAAAGGTCTTTACTAACTGAAAATGAAATATATAGGACAAAGTATAAATCAGTCTTACTTCTCATTTATTTTTATTTAATATTTATTTCTATGTAATGAAAAAACAACTTGTTAAATAGATGTCCAATGGGTAAATGAAAGTCTATAGGATTAGAAAGTAAGGTTTGCGATAAGATTAAAAACTGACTCAAAGGCTGTACCGAGAGAGTTGTAGTGAATGACTGTTATTCTGAATGGTCTCGGGTTATAAGTGTTCCACCTAAAGGTTCAATTGTGGGCAGTAGCATAGCGACCAGGGAGCAGAGGGGTGGTCGCCCCAGGCACCGTGCTCTGAGGGGGCCCACCTGGAGCTAAGCTATTGTAACTGTAGCTGCAAGCCGCTATAGTTACACTCCGGGCAGAGCAGGGAGACCCAATGTCCCTGCACTGCCCGGCGGCTGCTATGGGGCCCTTGAGCAGGCCGCATCGCCCCCCCTGCACGTCCCCACAACCGCAAGCTCAATGATGGGAGAGGGAGCGACGCTCACTCTCCCATCAGTCCCCATAGCGTCCTCTGTGTCTGACGTCACTGACGTCATCACTTGGTGCCTGGCCTGCTGTGCTGAAGATTTGTGCAGGCCGGGCGATTGGATCAGTGGGGAAACGAGGAAGAGAGAGAGGTGAGTATTGTGATTATTTATTTATTTTTTCTTGGGGGGTATGCTACAGACTGCATATGGGGGGTAGGGGGGATTATGCTACAGACTGCCTATGGGGGGTAGGGGGGATTATGCTACAGACTGCCTATGGGGGGTGGGGGATTATGCTACAGGCTGCCTATAGGGGGGGATTATGCTACAGACTCTGCCTATGGGGAGTGCATTATACAATATTGAGGACTATCTGGTGCATTATTCTATATGGAGGCTATTTATACAGTGTGGGGATTACAGTTAGGGTCATACAGTGTGGGAGATTATGTGGGGTCTTTGTATAGTGTGAGGGCCTTCATACAGTGTTGGAGACATCAGTTTAGGGGCTACTAAGGGGTCAGTATACTGTGTGTGGGTACTATACGTTGAGGGAGCATTATACTGTGTATAGGAGAGCATCATACTGTGTAGAGGGGAGCTGTACATGAGGGGAGACTTAGGACATTAATAAATGTTAAGTGGGCACTTATTGTTATAGGGGAACTCAGGTTATTGTGACTGTCAAAGGGGCACACAGAGGGCACTATTACTTTATAGGGGGCACAATGTGGTCACTGTTTTCTTGGGCACTTGCACAGTCCATTACTATACTCTAGAGTTTTGTTTTACCATCTAGAGAGCACACAGCAGGTGCAGTAATAGGGACATGACAGCAGCGGCCGAGTATTGAATTATCAGCAGGATGAGGCGTTTGAGCAGGTTAGGAAAAGATGGGGACGGTGCATGAAATGTAAGGAGTCAAATGTATCTTGTTGTGATCTCTACAGAGCTGAGACTCTGAGTCTTGGATGTAGACGTTGTCGTGTCGGTCTGCGCCAGATGGAAAAGACGGGAAAAGTGAACAATTTAATCAGAAAGAACCTCAGCTGTAAGTTACTATATATAACTGTGCTGTGATCTCTTATATGTTCTCCAGTACTGGCATCTATCAATATATGTCACCACATGGCGGTAATGTCAGTGCTGGTCTTTGTATAGAGAATATTTTCAGTAACAGTGCGGTCATCTGCTGAGGTTCTCCTACATTCACTATCTGGGTGCGCCACTATTTTTGTAATCAGGGTTACCTGGTTAGGGGACCACTCAGAAGTTTTGCCCCCCCCTGAACCAAATCCCTAGCTACGCCTAGCTATTTAATAATCTTTTTTATATTATTAACAAATAAGTTGGTGTTGTTTCTATTTTTGCAGATGACAGAAAACTGTGTAAAATAGTGCACTCTATAGAAAATAGTCATAAGTTAGAAGCTAACTTGTCCAAGATGAATAACCTTAGAGCACTATGGCCTTGATTCATAAAAGTATTTTCCCTAATTATCTGGCATAAAAACTTTGATAAGTGTCAATATTTTTGCATCTGTAGCATATTCAAGTGGTGGAGTTGGGGAAGGACAAGGGTGGGACGGAGTGGAAGGGGGTTGTGATGCCACAGCTCATCTAATTCATGACGAACCATGGTGTGCCCCAGAGAGGAATCTTACTCCAGTCCCTGAGTAAGATTTGTGGCAAGGGCACATGTTTCTTGTCAGATGCCCTGGATTCATTAAGAGGTTTGAGCCCGTTAATGAATCAATACTCCAACATGCCCCCTCATGCCAGTCTAACTCCAACTTGCCCTGTTCACGCCAGTCTTGATGAATCAGGGCCATTATGTTTTAGTGGGAATAAAACTAGGAGAATTACTTGTAAAGAAAGATTTGGGTGTACTTGTAGATTGGCTTTACATACTGTTATTTAGCCTATCAGCTTCTAAGTACAGCTTTATATTATTATTAGTGTTGAGCATTCCGATACTGTAATATCGGGTATCGGCCGATATTCGCGGTATCGGAATTCCGATACTTAATTCCGATACTTTTACAATATCGGATACCGGAATCGGAAGTTCCCATAATGCCTGCGCTCTGTAGTGTCTGTGAAGGATGACAAGTTGGATGGCAGCGCGATCCAGCCTGTCATCAGAATGCCATCCCAGCGGGGGAGAATTCTCCTGATTGTTTAAAAGCCGGCGGGCGGTATAAAGCCGCCGGCTTTTAAACAATCACACAGCCCCATACTGCTTCCCCGCAGCCTCCCACCCCGATCCTCCGCTCCCCTCGCCACCTCCCATCCCGATCGTAAGTTAGGACCGGGCGGGGAGCGCAGCTCCAAGGAGCGGGGAGTGAAGGACCCGGGCGGGGAAGCCGGCAGTGAAAAGACTTCACCGCCGGCTTTCCCGTTCTGTGCTTTCCCGCCGGTTATTTCAAATGAACAGCTGAGGTATCAGGTGATGCCGATCAGCTGTTCATTTGAAGTCGCCGCGGTGCCCTCAGAGGGTTCATGTGAGTTCATGCTTGACTGCATGAACTCACATGAACTTTCCCACGGCCGCACAGGTCAGCCTCACCTCCCAGACCCGTCATGATTAGTGTGTGTGCGGGGTGTGTGCGCGATGTTTGTGCGGGTGTGCGCGGTGTCTGTGCGATGTGTGCGGGGTGTGTGTGCGGGGTGTCTGTGCGATGTGTGCGGGTGTGTGCGTGCAGGCAGACATAGGCCGATGTGACACTACTACTCCCATCGGCCTATGTCTGTCCCCCGTCCACTCCTGCCAGCAGGATCAGCTCAATGGGAGCAGTAGTTCCCATCAGACTGATCCTGCTATTTAAATTGCCCTACTGTGTCCCCAATAAATGTTAAATACACGTCATTGGTGGCCAGTGGTTACCTAAAAGAAATTAGTTCATACATTACCTGTCCCCGCCGATCGCCACCTAAAATAAAGTAAAAAATAAAAAACTACACCTATACTCACCAAGACACCTAATTCCCCGAAGCCATCGATCTCCTGTAATAAAATATAAAATAATAAACCACAACCTTATCCTTACCCCTCCGTAGTAGTCCACGAGTGTCCCACGAAGATCTCCAGTTCAGAGCAGCCACATAGAATGTGACCGCTCTGAACCGCTGCCGCCGCTAGAATGACAGCATAAGCGGGTTCACCGGAGTTCAGGCAGCGCTGCTCCGGTTAGCTGCTTTACGGCCCTGCTGTATAGTGAGAAATTCCCACGGTACAGCAGTGCCGTAAAGGAGGTCTCCGGAGCTGCGCTGACTGAATGCACTCCGGTGACCTCAGTCAGTGGCTCCCGCTGCCGGGAGCGGACGTGTTCCCGGCAGCGTGAGCTTACAGCAGCCATGCACAGCTGTCACCATCTCCAGATGTGACAGCTGTGCATGGGAGATCAGCGCAGGAACGTGGACAGGTAACTATTATTTTTAGTAAACTAAGAATTAAATAAAATTGTGTGTTTTATTTCAAATAAATTATTTTTTTCTGGGTGTAGTGTGTGTTTTTTCTTTTTAACACTTTGTAGGTTAGTAATGGGGGTGTCTTATAGACGCCCATCATTACTAACCTGGGCTTCATGGCAGCTGGCGCTGACATGAACCCCACCACTATTACCCCCTGCCACCGCACCAGGGCAGCGTGGAAGAGCGAGGCTAAGTGCCAGAGTTGGCGCATCCTATGGATGCGCCATTTCTGGGGCGGCTGACGACTGGTGTTTCTAGCCTGGGAGGGGGCCAATATTCATGGCACCCTTCCTGGGCTATTAATATCAGCCCCCAGCTGTCTGCCTAGCCTTTGCTAGCTATTAAAATAGGGGGGACCCCACGTCATTTTTTTTGGGGGGGTCCCCCATTTTAATAGCTAGTAAAGGCTAGGTATTCAGCTGGGGGCTGATATTAGTAGCCTGGGAAGCTCCGTGGGTTTTACCCCCTTCCCAGGCTTCAAACATCTGCCCCAGCCGTCTGCTTAACCTCCGCTAGAGACTAAAATTATGGGGGATCCCACGCCATTTTTTTTTTAAATAAATCCATTATTTTAACACTAAATGACATTTGAGGAGTTAATAAAGATGCAGTCCCTAAATTATTATTTATTTTTTAATTAATTTTTCCCAAAACTTTTGACGTGGGCTTCGCCATATTTTTGTATGCCAGCCAGGTACAGCATCCAGCTTCTATGAACGCGCCATTTTCCGGGGCGGCTGCGGACTGCAATTTTCAGCGGGGGGCAGAAAGCTTGGGCCTCCCTGCGCTGCAGATTCCATCCCCCAGCTGCCTAGTTGTACCTGGCTGGACACAAAAATAGGGAGAAGCTCCACGTTTTTTTTTTTTTAATTATTTCATGAAATTCATGGAATAATTAAGAAAAAAAGGGCTTCCCTATATTGTTGTGTCCAACCAGGTATAAATAGGCAGCTGGTGGTTGGGGGCAGCCCGTTCCTGCCTGCTGTACCTGGCTGGACCCAAATATAGTGCAAAGCCCCACGTCAATTTTTTTTAAATTATTTCAGGAAATTCATGAAATAATTAAAAAAAAATTATGTGGGGCTTCGCCCTATATTTGTGTCCAGTCAGGTACAGCAGGCAGGAACGGGCTGCCCCCAACCACCAGCTGCCTATTTGTACCTAGCCGGACACAACAATATAGGGAAGCCCTTTTTTTCTTAATTATTCCATGAATTTCATGAAATAATTAAAAAAAAAAAATACGTGGGGCTTCTCCCTATTTTTGTGTCCAGCCAGGTACAACTAGGCAGCTGGGGGATGGAATCTGCAGCGCAGGGAGGCCCAAGCTTTCTGCCCCCCCCCCCCCCACGCTGAAAATTGCAGTCCGCAGCCACCCCGGAAAATGGCGCGTTCATAGAAGCTGGATGCTGTACCTGGCTGGCATACAAAAATATGGCGAAGCCCACGTCAAAAGTTTTGGGAAAAATTAATTAAAAAATAAATAATAATTTAGGGACTGCATCTTTATTAACTCCTCAAATGTCATTTAGTGTTAAAATAAAGGATTTATTTTAAAAAAAATTGACGTGGGGCTTCGCCCTATATTTGTGTCCAGCCAGGTACAGCAGGCAGGAACAGGCTGCCCCCAACCACCAGCTGCCTATTTGTACCTGGCCGGACACAACAATATAGGGAAGCCCTTTTTTAAAAAAATTATTTCATGAAATAATTAAAAAAAAATTGACGTGGGGCTTCGCACTATATTTGTGTCCAGCCAGGTACAGCAGGCAGGAATGGGCTGCCCCCAACCACCAGCTGCCTATTTGTACCTGGTTGGACACAACAATATAGGGAAGCCCTTTTTTTTCTTAATTATTCCATGAATTTCATGAAATAATTTAAAAAAAAAATGCGTGGGGCTTCGCCCTATTTTTGTGCCCAGCCAGATACAACTAGGCAGCTGGGGGCTGGAATCCGCAGCGCAGGGAGACCCAAGCTTTCTGGGCCACCCCCGCTGCAAATTACAGTCCGCAGCCGCCCCAGAAAATGGCGCGTTCATAGAAGCGCCATCTTCTGGCGCTGTACCCAACTCATCCAGGGCCCTGGTGCGGTGGCTCACTGGGTAATAAAGGGGTTAAGGCCAGCTTGGCATTATCAGCTGGCCCTAAGCCCGAAATTCATGGGGTCACGCCAATATTAGACATGACCACCATGAATTTCTAGTAAAGTATTTAAAAAAACACAACACCCAGAAAAAAGTCCTTTAATTGAAATAAAGACACAATTCTTTATTGTTCTAAATTAAACCATACTTACCATCACGCCCATTCCAGCTGAAGCCAACGATCTCCTGCAATAAAAGTAAAATAATAAAGCAACATCATCCTTACCTTTCCATGGCTCCCACGACAGCTTCAGCTCTGCTACATTGAGATGACAGGCTGGACCGCAGCAGAACGCTGCCATCCATCCTGTCATCCCGCAGACACTGAGAAGCGCAGGCATACTTCCACTCCTCAGTATCTGGCTGTGACGGCATCCAGATGAGCCGAGGTCATGTCCAATGAACTCAGCTCACCTCATGTACGTCACTGACAGCGTGGGAAAATTCTCCTGCACTCAGCACTTCAGCATGAGAATTTTCCCACGCTGTCAGTGACGTGCATGAGGTGAGCTGAGTTCATTGGATATGAACTCGTCTCATCTTTATGCCGTCACAGCCAGACACTGCAGAGCGCAAGCATGCCTGCGCTTCTCAGTGTCTTCGGGATGACAGGCTGGATGGCAGCGTTCTGCTGCGGTCCAGCCTGTCATCTCGATGTAGCAGAGCTGAAGCTGTCGTGGGAACCATGGAAAGGTAAGGATGAGGTTGCTTTATTATTTTACTTTTATTGCAGGAGATCGTTGGCTTCAGCTGGAATGGGCGTGATGGTAAGTATGGTTTAATTTAGAACAATAAAGGATTGTGTCTTTATTTCAATTAAAGGACTTTATTCTGGGTGTTGTGTTTTCTTTTAACTTTGACTATGGGGTTAGTAATGGGGGTGTCTTATAGACGCCTCTCCATTAGTAACCTGGGCTTGATGTCAGCTGGCATTATAAGCTGACATCAACCCCAGCCCTATTACCCCCTGCCACCGCACCAGGGCAGCGTGGAAGAGCGAGGCTAAGTGCCAGAATTGGCGCATCCTATGGATGCGCCATTTCTGGGGCGGCTGACGGCTGGTGTTTCTAGCCTGGGAGGGGGCCAATATTCATGGCACCCTTCCTGGGCTATTAATATCAGCCCCCAGCTGTCTGCCTAGCCTGTGCTAGCTATTAAATTAGGGGGGACCCCACGTTATTTTTTTTGGGGGGTTCCCCCATTTTAATAGCTAGTAAAGGCTAGGTATTCAGCTGGGGGCTGATATTAGTAGCCTGGGAAGCTCCGTGGGTATTACCCCCTTCCCAGGCTTCAAACATTTGCCCCAGCTGTCTGCTTAACCTCCGCTAGAGCCTAAAATTAAGGGGAACCCCACGCCAATTTTTTTTTAAATAAATCCTTTATTTTAACACTAAATGACAAGTACAGTAATCAACACTATCACTGTACTTCATATATATGTGACTGACATGTTTCTATCTATCTAATCTATGTGTGATTCTCTATTCTTTCTATTCTAAATTGTCGGGTACAGATGCTGAATTGCCGGCCGGCTTTCTTAAAGAGACGGTGCATGAAAACACTATTATTTTTTTAAATAAATCCTTTACACTAAATGACAAGTACAGTAAGCAACACTGTCACTGTACTTCTTATATATGTGGCTGACATGTTTCTATCTATCTAATCTATGTGTGAAGCTATATTCTGTCTGTTATAAATTGTCGGGTACCGCTGCTGAATTGCCGGCCGGCTTTTTTAAAGAGACGGTGCACGAAAACACTAATATTTTTTTTAATAAATCCTTTACACTAAATGACAAGTACAGTAAGCAACACTGTCACTGTACTTCATATATATGTGACTGACATGTTTCTGTCTATCTAATCTATGTGTGAAGCTCTATTCTTTCTGTTGTAAATTGTCGGGTACCGGTGTATGCCGCTGATGAATTGCCGGCTTTTCATGTCATTCTACATTATTCTTAGTTGTTTTACTTCATGTAGAATTAACCTACAAGGAAAGAAAGGGTTTATTTTCATTCCGATATTTGTGTCCCATTGACTTGCATTGGTTTCCGGTATCGGAATCGGCGATATCCGATACTTTTTGGGTATCGGCCCGATCCAATCCGATACGATATTTCCTGATATCGGAAGGTATCGCTCAACACTAATTATTATGTATTAAAAGAGGCATAGACTTACAAGAGAGACATAATACTACCCCTTTACAAAATATTAGTGAGACCCTATCTTGAATATGCAGTTCTGTTCTTTGCTACACAGATTTCCCATCTATGATGAGCTGGTTCCCTTCCCCTATGGCCTCAGAGTTCTGCTGTACTCTGGGCTTTACAAGCTACCCAGCAAGTTTCAGTAATATCCCTTTATCAGTATCAGTTAGAGACACACGCATGTCATAGTATTGAGACTCTAGAGTTCAGGTGTTGTTCAGACTACTCCACCATCCATTCAGACATCTTGAAATACTCCTGTGGATCCTGCATATATTCAGTCCTGCTGCATAACCCTCTTCATTACCCCATTGGTTGGAATAAGCATAGCAGACTGTTATTGGACTCTATTTATATTGTGAATTTATGAGCTTTGCATATTATTACAGCTTAAAACTACTCTCAAGTGGATGCTCCACTTTCGGCCCTTAATTCGAACGGTGGTAATTCACAACACTGGATGGATTCTACAATTCAATGATTTCAAGAACTAAGATCTCGTTTTTTATATTGCTCTTGTTCGATACCATCCTGATGTTGATTGACAATGTTTCCTTGAAATGGAAGCTTCTGCTATTGGTGTATTGGCTGTTCTCTCACAAAATTTCTCTGGAGAAAGACATCATTACTGTGGATTCTTTACAAAGAGATGTTTCGCAGCAGAATGGAATTATTCCATCAGTGATCATGACCTCTTAGCCATAAAATTAGCTCTTATGGAATGGCAATGTCTACTCGAAGGAGCTAAGTTCTTGTTCACCATCTATGCTGACCACAAAAATCTGGCTGAATCCCCGCCAAGCTTGATGGTCTCTTTTGTTCTCATTCTCACAGATTCCCTTCATCCTTAACCTACTATCTTGTCATGAAAAACTGCTGGGCTGATCCCTATCTAGATCCTTTGACCCTTGTGATGCCTCTGAAGATGCACTCTCATATAATTGAATCTAAACTTATCTTTGGTCACAAAAGCACTCCCCCAGAAAGTATTATCTTGGGCCCATTCTTATCTCATCTCCAGTCACCCAAGAGTTAAATTACCTCCTTTAGGCTATGTGCCCACAATGCAGAAATGCTGCGATTTTTTCCTGAGCATTTCTGCATCTCCCTGGCAGAAAAAATGCATGGGGATTGTACATGCGGTTTTCCTGCCAGGGACAAGTGGATGTGAAGCGTTCTTCATATGCATTTCCGCATGCGGGTTGACAAGCGCTTTCCAAGCGATTTTAGCATCACTTGGAAAGTGCTTGACAGCTTGGTCACACTAGATAAATCCATGCAACCGGCATGGATTTATATAGTGTGACCTTAAAGAATGGTAAAAAATAAAAAAATAAATCTATACTTGACTTCTGATGGCCCCCGGAGTCTTTATCCAATGCATCTTGGCTTGCCGGCAGCTCGCGGTACACTGAAGGACCTGCCGTCACATGACTAAATGACGTCAGCGCAGGTCCTTCAGTTCAACACGATCTGCTAGCAAGAGAAGACAAGCACACCGCGGGCCATCAGAAAGTAATTATCATGTTTATTTTTTATTTTATTCTTTTTTTTACAGGTTCTATGGTACCCGGGTCCGGAGGAGAGTCTCCTCTCCTCCAGACCCGGGTACCATCCGCATATTGAAACATTTGGATTCACAGATGCAGTGATGCGGATTCCATGCGTTCCAATGCAAGTCAATGGCGGCGAAAACGCAGCGCTTCCGCAAAATAATTGGTAGTGCTGTGTTTTTTTCCGCAATGATAATCTGCAGCGGAAATTTCCGCAGCATGTGTACAGCACATGCCGATTATCATTGGGGAGCATGGCAGGCCTTCTACCAAGAGTTTAAGCGTTTCTGCAGCGGAATTGCAGCTGCGGCAACGCTTAAAAAACGCATCGTGGGCACACAGCCTTACTCATTTCTCATTTCTAATGATGGTCCAAAACCATGGGCCAATAACCCTGTCTATGCATATCAATTGCTCCTAAAAATCAGTTTCCTGCTGTGAACAGCACATTAATACCATCTGGTCCTTCGTGCAATCCTATTTGACTGCCACTGCAACAAAAGCAAAGAAGAGTGCAGTTATATACCATCGCCCTTGTTCAAAAACATCTAGTTAAAGGACTCAATTCTAAAAAGTTGGCACCTAAGTTAATTGACACATTCCAAATGATTTATCAAATTAATCTGGTCACTTTTTAACTAAAATTGCCACCTACTCTAAAACTCCTTAATGTTTTCATATCTCTCTTCATTCCCTGGTGCTCAGTACATTCTCTCCTACTACAGTTACATCTCACTGAATTAGAATACCATCAAAAAGTTAATTTATTTCAGTTCTTCAATACAAAATGTGAAACTCAAATTATGTAGAGTCATTACAAACAAAGTGATCCATTTCAAGTGTTTATTTCTGTTAATGTTGATGATTATGGATTACAGCCAATGAAAACACAAAAGTCATTATCTCAGTAAATTAGAATACTTTATAACAGCTTGAAAAATTATTTTAAAATCTGAAATGTTTGCCTACTGAAATGTATGTTCAGTAAATGCACTCAGTACTTGGTCAGGGCTTCTTTCGCATCAGTTGCTGCATCAATGCGGCGTGGCTTGGAGGCGATCAGCCTGTGGCACTGCTAAGGTGTTATGGAAGCCCAGGTTGCTTTAATAGCAGCCTTCAACTCATCTGCATTATTGGGTCTGGTGTCTCATCTTCCTCTTGACAGTATCCCATAGATTCTCTATGGGGTTAAGGTCAGGCGAGTTTGCTGGCCAATTACTCACAGTGATACTGTTGTTTTTAACCCCTTAATAACATCTGACGTACTAATACACGTCTGTGCCCTGGGACTTAAGAGCCAGACCCGTATTAGTACGTCATCGCGATCGCGCGCGCACACAGGCTGTGCGGGCGCGATCGCCGCCGGGTGTCAGCTGATTGTCACAGCTGACACCCGGTACTATGTGCAGGGAGCGGTCACGCACCGCTCCCAGCACATTAACCCCCGCGATGCTGCGATCGAAGTCGATCGCGGCATTGCGGGGGCAAGGGGAGGTGATCGGCGATACTCACCTCCTCTTCCGGCTTCCAGCGCAGTCTGCAAAGGCTTCCCGGGTGTTGCCATGACGACCCGATATCGTCATGACAACATCCGGGTCACCAGAGAGCAGGAAGATTGCTTGGACATGCGCAGTGCATCTCCAAGCAATCTTCACACTGTGCACTTCTGACAGCCTTCATGGCATAGGGATGGTGCTCCATTCCTGTGCCATGCAGGCGATCAGAAAAAAAAAGTGAAAGTCCCAGAGTGGGACAAAGTAATAAAGTGGATAAACTGTGTGAAAGTGGAAAAAAAAAAAAAAAAAATGTGCAAAAATATTATAAAAAAATAAAAAAAATAATACACCAAAAATAAAAATATAATGTACCCATCAATAAATATTATTATAAAAAAAATAAAAAAAAAACAATAAAAGTACACATATTTGGTATCGCCGCGTCCGGAACAACCTGACCTATAAAACTGTCCCACTAGTTAACCCCTTCAGTGAACACGGTAAAAAAAAAAAAAAAAAAACCAAGCAAAAAACAATGCTTTATCACCATACCGCCAAACAAAAAGTGGAATAACACGCGATCAAAAAGACGCATATAAATAAAAATGATACCGCTGAAAACGTCATCTCGTCCCGCAAAAAACATGCCACCATATAGCTCCATCAGCCGAAAAATAAAAAAGTTATAGCTCTCAGAATAAAGCGATACTAAAAAATATTTTTTTCTATAAAATAGCTTTTATTGTGTATAAGCGCCAAAACATAGAAAAATGATACAAATGTGGTACCGCTGTAAACATACTGACCCGAAGAGTAAAGCTGCCTCATCAATTTTACCACACGCGGAACAGAAAAAAAAAAAAAACAATTCCTGAATTGTTGGTTTTTGTTTATTCTGCCTCCCAAAAAATCGGAATAGAAAGCGATCAAAAAATGTCACGTGCCTGAAAATGGCACCAATAACAACGTCAAGTCATCCCGCAAAAAACGAGCCGTCACATGACTGTCTGCCAAAATCTGGAAAAATTATAGCTCTCAAAATATGGCGATGCAAAAACTAGATTTTACAAAAAATGCGTCTTTTAGTGTGTGACAGCTGTCAGTCATAAAAACCCCATATGATTCTGGCATTGCTGTAATCACACCGACCCGAAGAATAAAGTCGTCTAATCACTTATACCGCACAAGGAACGGCGTCAAAAATAAACTCTTGGGTTAGGATTGGGCTAGGGTTAGGGCTGGGTTTGGGGCTAGGGTTGTGCTAGGGCTAGGGTTGTGCTAGGGCTAGGGTTGTGCTGGGGCTAGGGTTGTGCTGGGGCTAGGGTTGGGATTTTTTTCAAAAGTAAGAAAAAAAGATAACGATATGGCGACTAGTGTTGAGAGCAAGTGCTCGCTACTTGAGTTTGCATCGGGTGCTCTGGTATGCATTGAGTATCGTGGGTATTTGAGTGACATGCTCGAGTCTCTGCCCCATATGCTTCGCGGCCAAAAAACTTTACGGGGATTGCCTGCCATGCACGAGCGATCCCCGCATGTTTTTTTTTGGGTGTCTAATAACCGTGAAACATGCGGAGCAGGGGCTCGAGCATGTCACTCGAGCACACGCTGTACATGGTGCATACCTGAGTACCCGATGCAAACTCAAGTAGCGAGCACTTGCGCTCAATAATAATGACAACTTATTCAATATGATGACCTAATGTAAACAAATAATGTGCCGTACCTCTGGGTTCAAAATGTTCACTATACACCTTAATAAAATCCTTGAGGGGTATAGTTTCCAAAATGGGGACACTTGTGGGGGAGCTCCACTGTTTAGGCACATCACGGGCTCTCCAAACGCGACATGGTGTCCGCTAACAAATTGAATGGAAAATCGGCTCAAATTGTTAGCGGACGCCATGTTGCGTTTGGAGAGCCCCTGTGTGCCCAAACATTGGAGCTCCCCCACAAGTGACCCCATTTTGGAAACTAGACCCCCCAAGTCACCTATCTAGATGCATAGTGAGCACTTAGAACCCCCAGGTGCTTCACAAATTGATTCGTAAAAATGAAAAAGTGAAAATAAAACACTTTTTCATTTTTATGAATCAATTTGTGAAGCACCTGGGGTTCCAAGTGCTCACTATTAATCTAGATAGGTGCCTTGGGGGGTCTAGTTTCCAAAATGGGGTCACTTGTGGGGGAGCTCCAATGTTTGGGCACACAGGGACTCTCTAAATGCAACATGGTATCCGCTAACAAATTGAATGGAAAATCGGCTCAAATTGTTAGCGGACACCACATTGCGTTTGGAGAGCCCCTCTGTGCCCAAACTTTGGAGCTCCCCCACAAGTGACCCCATTTTGGAAACTAGACCCCCCAAGGCACCTTTCTAGATGCATAGTGAGCACTTGGAACCCCCAGGTGCTTCACAAATTGATTCGTAAAAATGAAAAAGTGAAAAAAAAAACACTTTTTAATTTTTATGAATCAATTTGTGAAGCACCTGGGGTTCCAAGTGCTCACTATGAATCTAGATAGGTGCCTTGGGGGGTCTAGTTTCCAAAATGGGGTCACTTGTGGGGGAGCTCCAATGTTTGGGCACACAGGGACTCTCCAAATGCAACATGATATCCGCTAACAAATTGTCGGCTCAAATTGTTAGCGGATATCATGTTGCATTTGGAGAGTCCCTGTGTGCCCAAACTTTGGAGCTCCCCCACAAGTGACCCCATTTTGGAAGCTAGACCCCCCAAGGCACCTATCTAGATGCATTGTGAGCACTTGGAACCCTCAGGTGCTTCACAAATTGATTCATAAAAATGAAAAAGTGTTGTTTTTTTTTCACTTTTTCATTGTTACGAATCAATTTGTGAAGCACCTGGGGGTTCCAAGTGCTCACTATGCATCTAGAAAGGTGCCTTGGGGGGTCTAGTTTCCAAAATGGGGTCACTTGTGGGGGAGCTCCAAAGTTTGGGCACACATGGGCTCTCCAAACACAACATGGCGTCCGCTAATTATTCAAGCAAATTTTACAATCAAAAAGTCAAATGGCGCTCCTTCCCTTCCGAGCCCTGCCGTGCGCCCAAACAGTATTTTTTCCCCAAATATTGGGTATCTGCGTGCCCAGGGGAAATTGCACAACAAATTTTGGGGTACATTTTTTCTTGTTACCCCTGTGAAAATAAAAAAAATTGGGTCTAAAGTAACATTTTTGTGAAAAAAGTTAAATGTTCATTTTTTTCTTCCACATTCAAAAAATTCCTGTGAAGCACCTGAAGGGTTAATAAAGTTCTTGAATGTGGTTTTGAGCACCATGAGGGGTGCAGTTTTTAGAATGATGTCACTTTTGGGTATTTTCTGTCATAAAGACCTCTCAAAGTGACTTCAAATGTGATGTGGTCCCTAAAAAAATGGTTTTGTAAATTTTGTTGGAAAAATGAGAAATCGCTGGTCAACTTTTAACCCTTATAGCTCCCTAACAAAAAAAAATTTTGGTTCCAAAATTGTGCTGATGTAAAGTAGACATGTGGGAAATGTTATTTATTAACTCTTTTGTGTGACATATCACTCTGATTTCAGGGCTTAAAAATTCAAATTTTGAAAATTGCAAAATTTTCTAAATTTTCGCCAAATTTCCATTTTTTTCACAAATAAACGCAAGTGATATCGAAGAAATTTTTCCACAATCATGAAGTACAATATGTCACGAAAAAACAATCTCAGAATCAGGGGGATCCCTTAAAGCGTTCCAGAGTAATTACCTCATAAAGTGACAGTGGTCAGAATTGTAAAAATTGGCCCGGTCATTAACGTGCAAACCACCCGCGGGGCTTAAGGGGTTAAACCAGGTATTGGTACTTTTGGCAGTGTGGACAGATGCCAAGTCCTGCTAGAGAATGAAATTTCCACCTCCAAAAAGCTTGTCGGCAGAGGGAAGCATAAAGTGCTCTAAAATTTCCTGGTAGACGGCTGCACTGACTTTGGTCTTGATAAAACACAGTGGACCTACATCAGCAGATGACATGGCTCCCCAAACCATCACTGATTGTGGAAACTTCACACTAGACCTTAAGCAGATTGTATTGTATGCCTCTCCACTTTTCCTCCAGACTCTGGGACCTTAATTTCCAAATGAAAATGGTAACTCTGGGACCTTGTGGAGTGTGTCAATGACTGCCTTCTGGACATCTGTCAAGTCAGCAGTCTTTCCCATGATTGTGGAGCCTACTGAAACAAACTAAAGGACCTTTTTAAACCCTTAGTAAGCCTTTGCAGGTGTTTTTTGTTTATTATTTTAATTTACTGAGATAATGACTTTTGAGCTTTCATTGGCTGTAAGCCATAATCATGAACATTAACAGAAATACACACTTGAAATAGATCACTCTCTTTGTAATGACTGTATATAATATATGAGTTTCACTTTTTGTATTGAACTGAAATAAATTAACTTTTTGATGATATTCTAATTTAGTGAGATGCACCTGTATCATGGCAGTTCATACTTCTGACTCTGATCAAAACACAGGGTTGACGCTAACCAAAGTCTGATCTATAAGGTTCATAGGAATCTCTTTCACTTGATTGACTCCAAAGTATATGATCCTCTGGAGAGAAGCTACCCAAAAAGGACAGTAATGCTCCAATCTTGCTCAAGAGATTTTATTCTAAGTATCCTCTTTCCACTATTACTGAATGTCCTGGAAGGGGCCCTTACAGTGGGAGTGCTGTTAGGCACCTGTCCCAGATAGGATGTAATCCTTGCCTTTTATTTATGGCATTTGCTGTGCTCCACATCATTGGGTTTTACAAGTTGCCCGATGTATTTCAGTGATCTCATCTTTCAAAGTTTAGAATTAATTAAAAAGCATGCTTATATGTACAGGGATCCATTTAAATGATTTAAGAGTTTTTTGTTTGTTATTCAAAACAAGAGAGCAATGAATTATTCCTGCAACTAGTTCTATGGAAAATAAAAAGTAAAAGGAATTCACTTTGCACTACCATCTTCCTCCTTCGGGTGCACAATTCTATACACAGGTGTAGTTCACACAGGGAGGCCTGCAATAGTGTCAGTAGACATGAAATGGCAATGTATGCTATGCTGTTAATTCACACTTTTCCTACCTTCATTTTGCTTGTAATGGATGGATAAAGAAGATTTTATTATGAGGTGAGTGCCACCATTTCACTTCAGATTTTTTGGACTAATTTTATGAATTTCACCATCAAGTATGATGTAATTGTGGCACCCCAGGAGTCAGGTTGCCACAGTGGCATTGCCTCCTTCACAGGGGGTGATGCCATGCCTGGAAGCAAGGAGGGGTCCCCTAATCATGTTTACCAGCATAACAATTTCCTGGCTCCAGACCAGAAAGGGGAGCTCCTCCCCTTCAAACTGGAATCTGGAAGCGGGGTTAGTAAGAGTGAGTTGAGAGGAGTTGGAGACAGGAGGATGATGAGGAAGGACCTAGGGAAAGGAGCTGTGGACAAGCTCACCCCAGAGAGAAGCGCAAGTAAACCAGACACCGAAGTCCGTGGTTGTGTAGCACTGAAGGCCCAGCAGCTAAATCCGGAGGGCAGGAGACTGCAGGTCTCCTGGCCCCACCAGATGCCCGGCAGCTCAGCAATATCATAGGGCCCAGCACTGCCACGAGGCAGCGACACTTGAGGAAGGCCCGAGCGGCCAGCCATACGGGTGAGGAAGAGACGTTTTACTCTGGAACGAGGGCCGCAGCATAGCTTCAAGCAGCAGGGCCAAAGAGAATAGCGCAGAGGGAAGGCCTACAACTCTACCTGGTGAGGTGGATCCCCAACTTGCTTTCAGGCCGCCCGGACCTCCATTACCAGCTAGCACCCGTGCCCTGGTCTGCTCTAACAAACCGCAAGTAAAGATAGAGGAAACCGCCATTAATCTGTTGACTGGTCATTATCTGCGCCATCACCTGCATTACACCGCACCAACAACATCTACCTCCACAATTCTTCATATACTGCCCTGGAGCTTAACTCTGCCTGTCGAGAGCTGAACCAACTCTGCTGCGTCACCATCAGCTCCAGTGGATATGCACTGCAACGGCGGCCCCATATAGCCGCATACCACAGGTGGCGTCATGAACATTATCTCTAAAAACGTTATTCCCCTTTTACTTTTCCTTTAATTGACCACCCTGGATCACGGACCGGGTCACTGCCACTGTGACATCCCCAGCACCGACCGGCCCGGCTGCCGAGTACCTCACGGTTCCAGGGGGCGCGTCAACTTGTAGTCACAAACAGGACGAACCGACCCATTATCACGGGTCCTGTGCGCCTATAGACTGTGTTTAATACTGAATGCGGCACTCGCCCCAGAAGAACGGGCGCCATTATGTGTGTGATGAAGGACAAAAAGAAACCTCTCATCGTGGGCCGGGTCCCAGAATGGCACCAAAAGCGGAGCCCGCCCCATGCACCTGTGGCCATATACCTAGACTTGTCTATCAGTATGGGGGCGCAGCCCCCTGGTGTGGCAGACCGCAAGCTGCAGTGGAACCGCACCAGAAAAGGGAGAGGAGAAGAAAAACCTTACAGACAGGGCGGCGGCCACAAGCAGTGGAGACAGAGTGCACCCGGCAGGCGCCATGGAAGGAGGTAAAGATGAGACTCCAGCCCCTGGCCTACAGCCATCAGATTCTCCCCTCAACCTGGAGGGGGTCCTGGGCAAGCTACACCTGGAGGACATGGCGTTCCTCCGTGCCAAGGTACAAGCTGGGCTGGTGGATGGAGGAAGCCCAGAAGGCCGCCGTCACGCAATGGAAGGACGAGCTGCTGGAGAGAATGATGATTCGGCAGAAGAGTACACCACTAGCACCCCAGTCCTGGTGGGGCCTGTCCTGAACCTGGAGGAGCCGGAGAGGCCGGAAGAGCATGTAATAACATCCCGACAGCGCTGACACCCTCCTAGGCCCCCTGGTGGAGCCACCTGCCCCCACACCTGAATGGGTGTACGGACGCACTGACTGGGACTGGTCCGCAAAAATTTTAGATCAACAGAGTCCCCCTTTACTGCCCGCGCCTGCACCCCCAGTTGCCTGCAAAGAAGAAGGAGAGGAATTTAGGTGGGACAACCTGGCAGGTGACCTGATGGGATTCCCCAGGGAGACCCAAACAGAGGCCCTATGGCAGAGAGAGGAGTACTGCCAGCGGGAACTCCTCAAGTTAGAGGCGGAGTGGCGGGAACGGCAAGTGCTCTGGGAGGCAATGGAGGCCCGCAATATGCAGGCTAAGACCCGGGCCCGCAAAATCAAGCCTGCCACTTCCAGTCCTCGTGCCGAGGGAACTGTGGTCAAGTTTGACCTGGAAGCAGGATGGGGCTTCATTCGGGAGCCTCAAATGGCCACAGAACTCTTTGTCAACCGGCGTGACGTGGAGTCCCACCTACAACCGGGACATCCCGGACGGCATCTTTACCCCGGTGACAGAGTCACATATACCCGTCACCGCGGAGAACGTAGGTGGTACGCCCTGCATGTCCATAGAGTGTTGGAGGAGGAAAACGTACACCTTCAGTCCGAAGCAGATGACCCGGCTGGGCCATCTAGTGGTGAACCATTGTTCCCATGGAGGGAGCACCACTACTGGACTATTCAGTTAAAAGTTAAAAACTGTATATAGTTACCCGGAAGGGTATTGAAATAATCTTGTATGCTTAAAAAAATAATAATTTAGTTTTGTAGTTAACCAGTTAAAAAGACTATAGGTTGTGAACGTTGAACAGCCAAAAAACTTTTATTGTAAAAAGTTAGCACTTCTTAAGGTGCTTCTTGTTGGTTTTATAAAGACCGCTGAACAAAAAACCCGTTTCGCCTGGCCGAAGACGTGGTCCAACAACTGGATCAGTTATGCCCTGCAGCCACGCCCAGGGCCTACATTGGGTTTTTTTTGTGAATGGGTCCTCCTACTTTGCACTTACATCAGTGAGATGGACACCCTGGAAGGGATCTCAATACAGCCTGTTGACATTTACTTGAAGAAGCAAAAAGAAGGTTTAATGTTTGATAAAAAGTTATTTAAAGAGATTTTATATTGATTAATGCATTAAGTAATTTTATGAAATGTTCAAGAAATTTGCCTCCCATAAAGGGAAGAAAAAGTTATGGTTGTTCTTCTATGTGAATGCATTCTAAAAATTTTGCATATCTTAAAATTTGTTTTACTCTGTTCCAGCTCGCAGACCGGACGTGTTGTGTTTAATGGGGGGGGGGGGGAGAAATGGGGCGCCCCTGCGGATCCAGTTGCCACAGAGGTACTGCATCTCACCCAGAGGTGTGGTCCCCAACTCTCAGGTAAGGACGGAGTACTACCCGGGACCCACACACCCGCATCCAATACACTCCACTTCAGGAGGGAAGGGCGAGATTGCTACTAAGGTAGAGCACAGTCCCTGGTCACTACCTGGAGGGTGGAACTAGGTAGAGGAGGTGGGTGGAGGAAGTAGATCAGGGGAGCACAGACAGAAAGAGTATAAAAGACAGAGAGAAACATCTAGAAAGGGTTCAATCTCAGGTTCAGAGGAGAGACATTTGGGAGTGGGAGCTCAGGAGGAGCTCCGCTCAGGAGAGCAAGGAAGCAGAGAGGAGTTGGACCTAGTGAGAGGCCCAGGAGGAGAGAGAGAGAAGACGGGAGCAGCGGGAAAGACTCCAGAGACAGAAGGGATCCCAGGGGCACGGCAAGTGTAGGATGCTACACGTGCGCCCGAATTCACACTGACGTGGAGGGATCAGGCCGCAGAAGGGGACCGGCCCCAAACTAGTGGAGAACAACAAGGCTCAGCTAGCCAACCAGAGGCTGCAGCATTTTCAAGGTTTTGCAGCCAAAACCCACAATTACATCGCTTAAAAGGTGGCCACATAGGGTCCAGGGGACTGCAAGTCGTCCGACAAGGCCCGAGGCCACTGGCTTGGGACACTGATTGTGAGGAGCAGGGCAGGAGGGTGAGAGCCAGCGCAATGAGAAGACCTGGAAAGGTACATAGAACGAGGACCCATCCAAGTGCTTCGGAGGACACAGGACGACATAGGCAGTTGTACACCGGTGGCTGTAACCTGAGGAACTTAACAACTGTGAGTAAAACCTGAAGATTGCACCCCACTGTTGTCCTTGGATAATTGCTGCGCCATCACCTGCACTACACTGCACCAACAACATCTACCTCATAAAATCACCATCTACTGCCCTGGAGCTAAGTTCTGCCTGTGGAGAGCTGGACCAACTCTGCTGCGTCACTATGAGCTCCAGAGGATCTGCACCGCAGCGGTGGACCCATATAGCCGCATATCACAGGTGGCGTCACGAACATTATCTCTAAAAATTTTATTTCCCTTTTACTCTCCCTTTAATTGACCGCCCGGTGCCACAGACCGGGTCACTGCCACCGTGACATCCCCAGCACCGACCGGCCCGGCTGCCCAGTACCCCACAGCCCCAAGGGGCGCATCATAATTATAAACTCCAATCATGACTTTTTATTTGTTTTTCTTTTTAATGATGATAGGGCCTCATATGGAAAGTGAAACACAAACAAAATGATTTATTGCAAATTGGCATGCTGTCATGTTATAGTACAATAGTACAATTCACTTACCATGTAAAAAGACCAATATGCACCACCATAAACCGCACCTAAAATAGAAAATAGTGGAGGAAAAAATGCAAGCATACATTAAATAATTACGAGATATATATACATATATATATATATATATATATATATAGTTTGACTTCTTTGCCTGTGTGGGTTGAATGGATTCTTACTGACATCTGTCAATCTTTCTTGTCAATAACTCAATTTTATATTAACAATTGCCTTTATTCGCCTCACTTACACATTAATTAATTTGTTTTATATTTTTTCCATTATTACTGTGTTAATAATATCTTATTTGCACTGATATTATTGCACATTCCCACTTTATATGGATATTCCTTTCATTTGATGTTAGACATTTGTAGTACTATTTGCCCTTGGTGTAATCGCCTATTTTATTAATGTTCATATGCACTTTTGCACTTTGTTACATATTGAACTAATGAATTCAGGGTATTTGTATATTTATATTTTTATGCTTATATGATTGAGCTTTCTCCATTAACCATATTTGTTTTTATATACACAGTGTCTTGCTCACCTGGGTTCTTATGTCCTATTTTTTTCACTTTTTGTTTCATTAACCTATCCCACTAAATAAATGTACTTTCTTATACCATTTGGTATTTTCTGATTCATAATTTAATCTTTTTTTACATTGTTCATCTGTTATTATGCACTTTTCGTTCTATATATTTTCTTCTTGTATGCGCAGGTGAATAATTCTTGCTACTCAGTCCTAGTTGGCTGTTATGGTTATGATGCGCAGTCACTGAGATTTATTCCGATCACATGACCATTCTCCTTCTATGCAATGATAGTCTCCCTTTCGGCATTTATGAACTCAAGTGGTCTGTTCCGAAAATGTTACCATGTGTCACGCGCTGGATCTTATCATATCCTAGAAGTTGATGGCGTTCTCCACATGCTTACCATATTCCGGTATTGGAGGTACAGTACAGACCAAAAGTTTGGACACACCTTCTTATTTAAAGATTTTTCTGTATTTTCATGACTATGAAAATTGTACATTCACACTGAAGGCATCAAAACTATGAATTAACACATGTGGAATTATATACTTAACAAAAAAGTGTGAAACAACTGAAAATATGTCTTATATTCTAGGTTCTTCAAAGTAGCCACCTTTTGCTTTGATGACTGCTTTGCACACTCTTGGCATTCTCTTGATGAGCTTCAAGAGGTAGTCACCGCAAATGGTTTTCACTTCACAGGTGTGCCCTGTCAGGTTTAATAAGTGGGATTTCTTGCCTTATAAATGGGGTTTGGACCATCAGTTGTGTTGTGCAGAAGTCTGGTGGATACACAGCTGATAGTACTACTGAATAGACTGTTAGAATTTGTATTATGGCAAGAAAAAAGCCGCTAAGTAAAGAAAAACGAGTGGCCATCATTGCTTTAAGAAATGAAGGTGGGTCAGTGCGAAAAATTGGGAAAACTTTTAAAGTGTCCTCAAGTGCAGTTGCAAAAACCAAAAAGCGCTACAAAGAAACTGGCTCACATGATGACCACCCCAGGAAAGGAAGACCAAGAGTCACCTCTGCTTCCGAGGATAAGTTTATCCGAGTCACCAGCCTCAGAAATCGCAGGTTAACAGTAGAGATTAGCGTTGTTCGACTCGAACTGTTTGCCAATCTCAAATTCGAGCTGTTTTGGGCGGTGTTCGAGCCGTTCGGCGAACACGAACGATTTGAGAAAAATTCGGCTGTTCGAAGTTAAGTTCGATAACTGTTCGTGCACCAAAATCATAACTGGATTTTTTCTCAGTAATGATGAAAATTAATGTTAATACGCAGTTTGAGTGTACAGCGGGGCGGGGGGAGGGGCAGGGGATGGATCTCTGCAGGAATAATGAAGATCTCCATTTTTTTTTCTCTTTCCCGCATTTACAGTGGGGAGGTGCAATCTGTCAGCCTCTCAGCAGCGCACACACGGAGCGAAGTGCTTTTTTCACACAAGCAAGGGTATGTGTCATTGGCAGTGTATGTCACATGTCCTTGCCCTGTAAGACCCAGCCATTTTCCCCGTCGCCACCATTTTCTCACTGCTGCAGCTGCGTGTTAGACGGCACCGCTGTTGCTGTGTGTGCTATACCTTGTTAATTTCAAGCCAATTTTCGCACAAATCTACAGAAAGCTTGGGAGTAGGGAATAGTTGTGATTGCAGTCCTTATAAGGACTAGGTTACAGCATTTCCAACGACTTTTATAAGGCTGGTCTGTGCTCTTAAATAGATAGGTTGTGAGAGTAAAGACTAATAATAATTGCAGTCCTTTTCAGGACTAAGTTACAACAGTTCTATCAGTTTTTGCCAGGCAGGTCTGTGCCAGTGCTGTGCAAGTTTTTTTCACAGCATTTGGCTGAATCTAGCAAAGCTAATCCTTTTTGGCCTATTGCAGAGTGTGTTAGTCAGTGGAGTAGCCTATCTGTGTTGCAAGATACACCACCTATGTATAGAATACCAAATTTTTACTGCACCTAGTGAAGTAAAACCTTTTGGGCATAGCATCATTCCATTAGTCTATCTATACTGACCTCCATAAGGTTGCAAATTGAATATAATTTTTTTCTGCATCTAGCTCTGAAAAAATATTTGTCCTTCTAGCAGTGTGTGGGACTTGTTTTATTAGTCCATCTATACTGACCTCCATCAGGTTGCAAATTAAAAATAATTTTTATCTGCATCTAGCTCTGAAAAATATTTGGCCTCCTAGCAGTGTGTGGGACTTGTTCTATTAGTCCATCTATACTGACCTCCATCAGGTTGCAAATTGAATATAATTTTTTTCTGCATCTAACCCAGCCAATAGTTTTGGCCTAATACCACAGTTTGGCCACTCAGCTCTGCTCGATTCCCATCCATTGTTTTTTGTGCAAACAACTCCAGAGTTGTGAATTAGTTAACCACCAAAATGAGTGGAAAAAGGCCTGCTGCTGGTGGAAAGGGGAATAGGCATGTTGGGAAGAGGAAAAAAGGTTGTGTCCGTGGGGTAGGTGTTAAAGCAACAGTAACATCTGCAGAAGAAAGACCATCTTCCAGCAAAACTAAAATGTCAACTTCTTTTAGCGGACAATGTGATAAGATCCCTTTCTTACGACCACGCCAATCGCTACAAATTCCAGATGAGGCACAAAAACAGCAGGTGCTTCAACGGATATCAAGTGCTCCTTTAAGTGGGCTCTCCTCCACATCAACTTCAACATCACAAATACTCCAGTCCTCAAAGGTGTCACCCCAATCGCACTTGCTTCCTCACAGCTCCCAAATCTCCAGCTGCCCGTCTGAGTATGAGGTAGAACAGAAGGTTGAGTCTGCAGAGCTGTTTACTCATACTATAGCCTGGGAATCAGAGGTCGGCTCCAGCGCTTCTGTGAATCCAGACGAGGAAATGATCTGCACTGATGCCCAGAATCTTTATGAGTCGGATAAAGGACCAGACGCTGAAGGTTCTGACCAAAATGTAGACCCTCATTCCCAAACTGTAACTCCTGTTGGTGGAGACAATGAGGAAGACGATGATGAGACTCAAATACCTGATTGGAGCGACAACTTTAGTTTTTTGTCAGGGCAGGAACTGGTTGACTCTGAGGACGACGGGTGTGATAACACACAGGGTGATGATGATGAGGTTGGAGATCCCACTTACTGTCAACCCACAGTCAGCCAAGAGATGAGGTCAGCAGAGGAGGTGGAGGAGAATGCTAGTGACGATGAGGTCAGGTTGCGCCTTCCTGGACAGAGACGTAGTACTGGAAGCACGTCAACAACTGCATCCTCAAACACAACTCTGCCTCTCACCACAAGTCGTGGTGGCTCTTCAGGTTGCATGGGTGCTAAGCCTTGCATAGCCTGGGCATTTTTTCAGATCGATAAAGATGACCCAACTCGTGTTATCTGTAACATTTGTCAGCAAAAGCTAAGTAGAGGCCAAAAAATACATAGTTTGAGTACTTCATGCATGAACCGGCACATGGACATGAAGCATAAGTTGCAGTGGGAAGCTCACTGTGCTACAATGCGGCCTAGCCGGCCAGGCCAACCACCGTCTGCCATATCTTGTGCATCCGCGGCCTCTTCATCCTCTGTGACTGGGGGGACAGCAGTCACACCTGTTTTGGGACGCAGACCTGCCACTTCTTTACCTGCAACAGCCAGCGTGATTGGCTGGTCATCATTTTCTTTGGAGGTGGTAACACCAGCTGGTGTTGAGCGCTGTCCGACATCGATAGCACCACCTTTGGATCAAGGCAACCTAACATGTCCGCCTGCATCTTCCTCACAGACCGGCAGTTTGCCGGGGACACCCTTATCAACCCCGTCTATGCACAATAGCCAGCCCTCGGTCCCTCAGATGTGGACAAGTAAAAGACCATTTGCTCCTAGCGATGAGAAAACTAAGAGGTTGAATTTCACCATCTGCTAGCTCTTGGCTACAGAAATGCTGCCTTTACGCCTGGTGGACAAAGAGGACTTTCGAGACCTTATGTCCGTCGCAGTGCCCCAGTACCAGATGCCCAGTCGGCACTACTTCTCAAAGAAAGGTGTGCCTGCGCTCCACCAGCATGTCGCACACAACATCACCGCTTCTTTGAGAAACTGTGTGTGTGACAGTTTGCATTTCACCACAGACACTTGGATGAGTAGGCATGGACAGGGGCGTTACATGTCGCTGACTGGGCACTGGGTAACTATGGTGTCTGCAGGACAAGGGGCTGCTGTCCAAGTTATGCTGTCCCCACGAGTTGTGCATCAATCCTCTTTATCTCAAAGTTCCTCCACTGCTTCTGCCTCCTCAACCTCCTCTCGGTCCTCCACCTGCACCCAAAGCCTGTCTGGTCATGCCACAAGCTTTCTAACTGCGCAGAAGGGATCCTGCACACCTCCTTACTATGCTGGCAGTAGGGCTCAATGTCATCAGGCGGTTTTTACATTGAAATGTCTGGGAAATGTGAGTCACACAGCTGAGGAGTTGTGGTCAGCTCTGGAGAACCAATTTTATGAATGCTTGTCTCCACTGGACCTGAAACCAGGGAAGGCCGTGTGCGACAATGCTGCAAACCTGGGTGCGGCCCTTTGCCGGGGCAATGTCACAAACGTGCCTTGTATGGCTCACGTGTTGAACCTGTTTGTCCAGCAATTTTTAGCCCACTATCCCGGAGTAGATAGCCTTCTGCAGAGGGCACGGTCGCTTTGTGCTCACTTCCGCCATTCGCATCCCGCAGCTCAGCGACTTACATCTCTACAAAAGTCGTTGGGCCTGCCACTTCACCGGCTAAAATGCGATGTGCTTACCCGGTGGAATTCAACTCTGCACATGTTGCAGCGACTGTGGCAGCACCGACAAGCCCTGGTGCAATACATTCCGAAGTATAGCCTGGGCCAACGAGATCCATAGGTGGGGCAAATCACGCTGGAGGAGTGGTCTCAGATCAGGGACCTATGCACCCTTCTGCACAGTTTTGAAATGGCGACGAAGATGTTTAGTGCTGACGATGCCATTATCAGCATGACTATTCCGGTGATTTACATGCTGGAGCACATGTTAAACAGAATTCGGAGTCAGGTGGTGGCACAAGAGGAGGTGGAGGAAGTAGAGGAGGAGGAGTTGTATGCGGAAGGGCTAACATCTGCAAGGTCCAGACGGTCGGCAGCACCAAGGCGGCAGGCATGTGAGGGTGGGGGAGATGGTTTTACCAGGGTGCATGGTAGCAGCCAAACTAGTGAGGAAGGTGCAAGAGCCCAGGAAGAAGTGGAGGACGAACTGATGGAAGACTCATCAGATGAGGGAGACCTTGATCACATTTCTGTTGTGCAAGGTTGGGGGGAGAGGACAGAGGAAGGAAGCATGATTGTTACCTCGCCACCAACACAACAGGGACTTGGTGCTCCTGGATGCGCAACACACATGAGTGCCTTCTTGCTGCACTACCTGCAACATGACCCTCGAATTGTGAGAATTAGAAATAATCCTGACTACTGGGTTGCCACACTGTTAGATCCCCAGTACAAAAGTAAATTTGCAGAAATTATTCCTGCCATAAAAAGGTATTGACGAATGCAGGAGTATCTATTGCAGAATCTTACATGTGCTTTTCCACAAAACACCAGTGGTACACGTAGTGAATCTCACAGTTCTAACTTGCCAACGGTGGGACTGTCGAGTCTTCATCACTCAAACAGTAACAGTAACACAGTATCTGCTGGTAACAGCAATTTTGTGGAATCGTTTCGCCACTTTTTTAGACCATCCTTTGCAAGGCCACAGGAGACAAGAAGTCTGACACATAGTCAATGCCTAGAGAGGATGGTACAGGAGAATCTCCAAGTGAACATCGAAGCCATGACTGTGTCACTGGACCCTTGCTCATTTTGGTATTCCAATCTTGAAAAATCGCCGGAGCTCGCCACTCACGCCTTGGAGATCTTGTCATGCCATGCAGCCAGCGTTCTCTCTGAACGTGTGTTCAGCGCTGCTGGTGGTGTGCTGACAGATAAGCGCACGCGGCTGTCCACTGAGAATGTAGACAGACTCACGTTCATAAAGATGATCAAATCATGGATTCGCAAGGACATTTCTACCCCTGTGTCATCCTTGGGAGACAAAGCTTGGGGATTTGGTAAAATCACCTCACCAACCGTTTTAAGCAACAGTGGGGCAATTGATGCCACTTAACCCTAGAACGCATGACCATAAAAATCTACACTTTCACATACCTGGGGCCCTTTAGGCCCGTGTGCAAATAACATGGAATAACTCAAACTCAAATGACAAACAACTATATACATGAAGAATACCTAGAGTTTCAAAATTCTAACTAAAGCAATCTTGCAGAAAATAGAAAACAATTAACTGGGTGGGCCTGCAAGGCCACAGGTATGCGTTCTAGGGTTAAGTGGTGTCTGTGCCACAATTTTGGGAGTCCCCTTGCTGTGTCTTACGTGACGTTGGCATCGTCAATTCCAGGTGGGTTGGGTCGCACCCCCCCCTTTTAACTGTAAGAAACTACATACACTATGGCTTGGGGTAACACAGATGGTTGAGTCTGAAGAGCTGTTTACTCAGAGGTCTGCTCCAAATCTTCAGTGTCTGCTAGTCAGCGTAGAATTTTTAACTGCATCTAGCCTAGGCAATACTTTGGGCGTAGTAGCCCAGCTGCGAAGCAAGCTGCACCGCCTGTGTTTCTAATAAGAATTTTTAAATTAATCTAGCCTAGGCAGACTGTGGGGACCCCCAACCAAACCCAGATGCTCAGCCCCCCTACCGCCCCCCTTTCATGGACAACCCAATAATTAACTCTTACAACTGGATGGGTGAGGATCGGTCACAGCTTTATTAGCTCTTTATACTCATTCCATTAGAAAGGCATTTTATTTCTAAAATAATTCAGCTTGTTGCAGCATGCCCTGGGTCCCCACTCCGGCAAGTTGGCCAACAAGTGTAACTCTCCAACATGTCCTTTCTATTTCCAGGCCACGGAGGATCCAGCGTACTCGTATGCAGGACTCTGACCCCCACCCATCACTCTTAACGCTTGTTCCACTCCGTCCTGGAGTCCTGACAGGAATATGTCCAGTCCAATATCTATTAAGTGAACACCATCGGGCCGTATGAGGCCTGCTTTATCTCCTTCCAGTTGTCGGTGTCGTATCACTACACCACCTCTGTCTCTTCTAAATTTTGCCATCCGAATATTTATTACCCGCCTTGTCCATTCGATGGCCGTGATGTCTCGCGCACCTTGCCATACCGCTATCGGCACAATCTCTGACCATACTATAGCTAATTTTGTGAAAAATTCTCTGAAGCGCTCAGTGTCTAGTTTCATTATTAACATTAGTTATGCGCTCTTGTGATGACCTAGGTTGTTTCCCCCGGTCTGTATAACCAAGATGACCGGACCTCTTGCCTCTCTCCCTACCTTGATTACCTCCATTAGTACCTGTGGCCATAGCAGGCCTCTAATACCTCTCCAGTTGAAATATGTGTTATGAAACTCTAATTTCCTCCCGCCTGGGCGGACTTTCGCCCTTTTTTGTGCCCAATATATATACGAGTGGCCTATCACTCACACTGTTGGCTTAGCGTCACCTGTAAAAGAAACAAACCACGTTAGGATAACAAGTCCGGTCTTATGTATCTCGCCAAACACGTGGATCGCAATCTCCCTATCCTCTGAACTTCCGTTTCTGACAGTCCTGCTCTTGCTGCTTCCGTGGCCGCACCTATGCGGAATGAGTGTGTCCCGTAATCTTTGGGGTGGTTTCCTGCCGATGTTATGCATTTATTAAATATAGCTTGGAACAGGTATCTTGATAATGGCGTTCCATCAATGTGTGATACGAAGAAATTACTTTGTGATCTGATGGTTAGATATGTTTTTACTATTGTTACCCGACTCAGTGTACCGTTTGTGGGTTGTAGAAGTACCCAAGTACCCCTGCCCGCTGGAACCGTTTTCGATTGGTGTATGCGTACACGTATTGCATTATTGGCTATGACTACTTCCTGGTGTAATAAGCGTCCACTGGTGGTAATTTTGGATTGAGGGACTAATTCGCTTATACATAGCGCCCCGAAGAAGGCGATCACAAATGCAGTAGACATTAGTGTTGCTTCAAATTGTGAGTGTCATGTTAATGGTGTTAGGGATAAGATGTGAGAAATCAGTTTTAGTGACACGGGACGGGACGTCTACATTCCTGACCCCTTTTCCACCCTTTTATGGATTGTCTGATGATGAATCTTTGTCACATCTCCCCAATTCAGTAGTTGGAAGTGAAATGCTACTCCGGTCAGACACCGCTGCGCTGACGCCCCTGATATGCCCCTCATCATTAGCTGGTGGAGAAATTCTATGGTGACTTGTGATCTGGCTTGTTCACATTGGTCAACCCGTCTGCCTGCTACTAGTCGTGTCCACTCTTCCCATGCCTTACCGTATGCTTGCCACGTTAACGGGGCAACTGACGCTCTGATTAATGGCATCAACTATTCGCCACTAGATCCCATAGGGAGGGAGGGCAACTGTTGCCCGATGGGTGGGCGTTGTGGAAGAGCTCTGTGAAAATCTGCCAATTGAATTGTTATAAAGCGTTAGCAGCAGCTTTATACCCCTCAGCATAGTGGCTAGCGCGGACCCATACATTGTGTTTTAGGCACAGGAATACTAGCCTGCGTAGTAGGCCTAGCACTGGGAGAGACGATGATGCCATCCTATTAATGCAGTGCGCTAGGCTGGTGTTTTGTGTTATGAAGCGTATATTTTTGTTAGCCAGGCGCGCGCCCCATATTTCTATTGCTACCACTATTGGGAAAAATTATTTTCAGGGCTAGATGCAGCTAAAAATTATTATTAATTTCAAAGCTGGTGGAGCTTGGTATAGATGGCCTAATACAATGAGTCCCACACACTGCTAGAAGCCCAAATATTTTTTCAGAGGTAGATGCAGATAAAAATTATTTTTAATTTGCAACCTGATGGAGGTCAGTATAGATTGACTAATAGAGAAAGTCCCACACACTGCTAGAAGGCCAAATATTTTTTCAGAGCTAGATGCAGATAAAAATTATATTCAATTTGCAACCTGATGGAGGTCAGTATAGATGGACTAATAGAACAAGTCCCACACACAGCTAGAAGTCCAAATATTTTTTCAGAGGTACTGTAGATGCAGATAAAAATTATTTTTAATTTGCAACCTGATGGAGGTCAGTATAGATGGACTAATACAACAAGTCCCACACACAGCTAGAAGCCCAATATTTTTTCAGAGCTAGATGCAGACAAAAAATTATTTTGAATTTGCAACCTGATGGAGGTCAGTATAGATTGACTAATAGAGAAAGTCCCACACACTGCTAGAAGGCCCAATATTTTTTCAGAGGTAGATGCAGAAAAAAATATATTCAGTTTGCAACCTGATGGAGGTCAGTATAGATGGACTAATACAACAAGTCCCACACACAGCTAGAAGCCCAATATTTTTTCAGAGGTAGATGCAGAAAAAATATATTCAGTTTGCAACCTGATGGAGGTCTGTATAGATGGATTAATAGAACAAGTCCCACACACAGCTAGAAGCCCAATATTTTTTCAGAGGTAGATGCAGAAAAAAATATATTCAGTTTGCAACCTGATGGAGGTCAGTATAGATGGACTAATAGAGAAAGTCCCACACACAGCTAGAAGCCCAATATTTTTTCAGAGGTAGATGCAGAAAAATATATATTCAGTTTGCAACCTGATGGAGGTCTGTATAGATGGATTAATAGAACAAGTCCCACACACAGCTAGAAGCCCAATATTTTTTCAGAGGTAGATGCAGAAAAAAATATATTCAGTTTGCAACCTGATGGAGGTCAGTATAGATGGACTAATACAACAAGTCCCACACACAGCTAGAAGCCCAATATTTTTTCAGAGGTAGATGCAGAAAAAATATATTCAGTTTGCAACCTGATGGAGGTCTGTATAGATGGATTAATAGAACAAGTCCCACACACAGCTAGAAGCCCAATATTTTTTCAGAGGTAGATGCAGAAAAAAATATATTCAGTTTGCAACCTGATGGAGGTCAGTATAGATGGACTAATAGAGAAAGTCCCACACACAGCTAGAAGCCCAATATTTTTTCAGAGGTAGATGCAGAAAAAAATATATTCAGTTTGCAACCTGATGGAGGTCTGTATAGATGGATTAATAGAACAAGTCCCACACACAGCTAGAAGCCCAATATTTTTTCAGAGGTAGATGCAGAAAAAAATATATTCAGTTTGCAACCTGATGGAGGTCAGTATAGATGGACTAATAGAGAAAGTCCCACACACAGCTAGAAGCCCAATATTTTTTCAGAGGTAGATGCAGAAAAAAATATATTCAGTTTGCAACCTGATGGAGGTCTGTATAGATGGATTAATAGAACAAGTCCCACACACAGCTAGAAGCCCAATATTTTTTCAGAGGTAGATGCAGAAAAAATATATTCAGTTTGCAACCTGATGGAGGTCTGTATAGATGGATTAATAGAACAAGTCCCACACACAGCTAGAAGCCCAATATTTTTTCAGAGGTAGATGCAGAAAAAAATATATTGAGTTTGCAACCTGATGGAGGTCAGTATAGATGGACTAATAGAGAAAGTCCCACACACAGCTAGAAGCCCAATATTTTTTCAGAGGTAGATGCAGAAAAAAATATATTCAGTTTGCAACCTGATGGAGGTCTGTATAGATGGATTAATAGAACAAGTCCCACACACAGCTAGAAGCCCAATATTTTTTCAGAGGTAGATGCAGAAAAAAATATATTCAGTTTGCAACCTGATGGAGGTCTGTATAGATGGATTAATAGAACAAGTCCCACACACAGCTAGAAGCCCAATATTTTTTCAGAGGTAGATGCAGAAAAAAATATATTCAGTTTGCAACCTGATGGAGGTCAGTATAGATGGACTAATAGAGAAAGTCCCACACACAGCTAGAAGCCCAATATTTTTTCAGAGGTAGATGCAGAAAAAAATATATTCAGTTTGCAACCTGATGGAGGTCTGTATAGATGGATTAATAGAACAAGTCCCACACACAGCTAGAAGCCCAAATATTTTTTCAGAGGTAGATGCAGATAAAAATTATTTTTAATTTGCAACCTGATGGAGGTCAGTATAGATGGACTAATTAAGAAAGTCCCACACACTGCTAGAAGACCAAATATTTTTTCAGAGCTAGATGCAGATAAAAATTATATTCAATTTGCAACCTGATGGAGGTCAGTATAGATGGACTAATAGAACAAGTCCCACACACAGCTAGAAGCCCAAATATTTTTTCAGAGGTACTGAAGATGCAGATAAAAAATATTTTTAATTTGCAACCTGATGGAGGTCAGTATAGATGGACTAATACAACAAGTCCCACACACAGCTAGAAGCCCAATATTTTTTCAGAGCTAGATGCAGACAAAAAATTATTTTGAATTTGCAACCTGATGGAGGTCAGTATAGATGGACTAATAGAGAAAGTCCCACACACTGCTAGAAGGCCAAATATTTTTTCAGAGCTAGATGCAGAAAAAAATTATATTCAGTTTGCAACCTGATGGAGGTCAGTATAGATGGACTAATAGAGAAAGTCCCACACACTGCTAGAAGGCCACATATTTTTTCAGAGGTAGATGCAGAAAAAAATATATTCAGTTTGCAACCTGATGGAGGTCTGTATAGATGGATTAATAGAACAAGTCCCACACACAGCTAGAAGCCCAATATTTTTTCAGAGGTAGATGCAGAAAAAAATATATTCAGTTTGCAACCTGATGGAGGTCAGTATAGATGGACTAATACAACAAGTCCCACACACAGCTAGAAGCCCAATATTTTTTCAGAGGTAGATGCAGAAAAAAATATATTCAGTTTGCAACCTGATGGAGGTCTGTATAGATGGATTAATAGAACAAGTCCCACACACAGCTAGAAGCCCAAATATTTTTACAGAGGTAGATGCAGATAAAAATTATTTTTAATTTGCAACCTGATGGAGGTCAGTATAGATGGACTAATAGAGAAAGTCCCACACACTGCTAGAAGGCCAAATATTTTTTCAGAGCTAGATGCAGATAAAAATTATATTCAATTTGCAACCTGATGGAGGTCAGTATAGATGGACTAATAGAACAAGTCCCACACACAGCAAGAAGCCCAAATATTTTTTCAGAGGTACTGTAGATGCAGATAAAAATTATATTCAATTTGCAACCTGATGGAGGTCAGCATAGATGGACTAATAGAATGATGCTATGCCCAAAAGATTTTACTTCACTAGGTGCAGTAAAAAAATTGGTTTTCAATACACAGGTGGTGTAGCTTGCAACACAGATAGGCTACTCCACTGACTAACACACTCTGCAATAGGCCAAAAAGGATTAGCTTTGCTAGATTCAGCCAAATGCTGTGAAAAAAACTTGCACAGCACTGGCACAGACCTGCTTGGCAAAAACTGATAGGAACTGATGTAACCTAGTCCTGAAAAGGACTCCAATTACAATTAGTCTTTACTCCCACAACCTATCTATTTAAGAGCACAGACCTGCCTGATAAAAGTCATAGGAAATGCTGTAACCTAGTCCTTAAAAGGACTGCAATCAGAACTATTCCCTACTCCCAAGCTATCTGTAGATTTGTGCGAAAATTGGCTTGAAATTAACAAGGTATAGCACACACAGCAACAGCGGTGCCGTCTAACACGCAGGTGCAGCAGTGAGAAAATGGTGGCGACGGGGAAAATGGCTTGGTCTTATAGGGCAAGGACATGTGACATACACTGCCAATGACACATGCCCTTGCTTGTGTGAAAAAAAGCACTTCGCTCCGTGTGTGCGCTGCTGATAGGCTGACAGATTGCACCTCCCCACTGTAAATGCGGGAAAGAGAAAAAAAAAATGGAGATCTTCATTGTTCCTGCAGAGATCCATCCCCTGCCCCTCCCCCCACCCCGCTGTACACTCAAACTGCGTATTAAGATTAATTTTCATCATTACTGAGAAAAAATCCAGTTATGATTTTGGTGCACGAACAGTTATCAAACATAACCTCGAACAGCCAAATTTTTCTCAAATTGTTCGTGTTCGCCGAACGGCTCTAACACCGCCCAAAACAGCTCGAATTTGAGATTGGCGAACAGTTCGAGTAGAACAACGCTCATCTCTACTCTACATGCCTGGTTCCCACCGTGAAGCATGGAGAAGGAGGTGTGATGGTGTGGGGGTGCTTTGCTGGTAACACTGTTGGGGATTTATTCAAAATTGAAGGCATAGTGAACCAGCATGGCTACCACAGCATCTTGCAGCGGCATGCTATTCCATCCGGTTTGCGTTTAGTTGGACCATCATTTATTTTTCAATAGGACAATGACCCCAAACACACCTCCAGGCTGTGTAAGGGCTATTTGACCAAGAAGGAGAGTGATGGGGTGCCACGCCAGATGACCTGGCCTCCACAGTCACCAGACCTGAGCCCAATTGAGATGGTTTGGGGTGAGCTGGACCGCAGAGTGAAGGCAAAAGGGCCAACAAGTGCTAAGCATCTCTGGGAACTCCTTGAAGATTGTTGGAAGACCATTTCCGGTGACTACCTCTTGAAGCTCATCAAGAGAATGCAAAGAGTGTGCAAAGCAGTCATCAAAGCACAAGGTGGCTACTATGAAGAACCTAGAATATAAGACATATTTTCAGTTGTTTTACACTTTTTTGTTAAGTATATGATTCCACATGTGTTAATTCATAGTTTTGATGCCTTCAGTGTGAATTTACAATTTTCATAGTCATGAAAATACAGAAAAATCTTTAAATGAGAAGGTGTGTCCAAACTTTTGGTCTGTACTGTATTTGGTAATTAAGTCTGTTGTTATTGGTTGTGGCTGACTTTAAATAGTCTGCTAACCAACACCTCACTATCCCTGCACAATGCATTTTTTTGCAAATTGTGCGTCAGGAGTGGTGTGTCTCATTTGTTCCCTGCAGGCTATAAACTTGCCGTTATTTTCATTGAATTCCTGAATGCTGTTTATTATTTTACTTTTTGCTACTTGAGTAATATTATTCAAGTTTCTTTCTTGCGCAGTCTATACATGTTCCATTTAGTGACGTACTTGTTTTCAGGGACTGATCTGTTTTATGCCATATCTCCTACGAACACCTGATATTTGTTTTATTTTTTACTATTTTTATTGTGCATCACTGTTATATACTTAGGGTATTTATCATTTACATCTTGATAATGCAGGTTATTTTTCTTACCTTTTCTAGGTTTTGTCCCCCTTGTTCTTATAGTCACGTAGGTTGTCTCATTATTAATTTGTGTTATATTCACTTCATCACTGACTTCTCCAGCCCCTCCGCTACTCACCATCACCTGCCCATTTGCAGATCCCCCATTGCTTGCCATGAAATCTTCGTGTCTCCCGTACTGTGCCTTGACTTCAAAGACATGGCACCCAGGAGGGTTCTATGCACGTGCATGGAAAGTCACGGCACAGAACTCTCCCAGGCACTATGATACCCAGAAGTCCGGGCACAAAGCAGTAAATACAAAGATTCCACCCGAGCGGTATGGGATATGAACATGTGTCGAGAACTGGACTACTGGCGGTGAGTATCAGAAGGATAGGTCAGCAATGAGGTTGTTAAAGATAAGATTCTAAAATCTGCTAAAAAACATTATATGAAACTCTAATGTATACTAAATATCTATACTTATATTTTGTTATATGTTATGAATCTTGTTTTGCATATATCTGTTATATTGGATATCATTTAGTCATATATAACCACACTTTAATATATATTATGAAAACCTTGATATATCAGATATCTGTACTCGTGTGTCACTATATAAATATCCTGAAAGGACTAGTTGGAATTGGTTATAAAAGTGAACTTTCAAATTCTTTACAAGAAGGAGACGAGACAAAGGATTCAACATTACACCTCCCAAGAGAATATCCTGACGAATGAGGAGAATATCTGGGGAGGAAACATTTAACCCCATAAGACAACATAATGAGATTTATCTATACCATGGGCCAGAGACTACTGTGATTGCTCAATTGCCTCAGGGCGACACCCTATTGGGACTTTCCTCCATACTGAACATATATATGTTATGCTGGAATAATAAACACATCTTTCCTGCGCCATTTCTCTTCAAGAGAAGTTCAGTATCTGACTGTCTGTCCGATATCAAAGCTTCACGTATACACTTGAATAAGTTAATTTGGCAAGGGATAAGCAAAGGGTTGGGGTCCTTTGAACCTCACTTCCACAATTGGCGCAACCAACGTGGAGCACCACACCAGGGCAGACAGAATGAAGGTGTCCAGCTGTGGATCATGGATGACTGGATGGGCCTGATCACCCTCATAACACGATAAGTCTAGTTAATTACTCTGTAATTACTGACTTGCTTGTGTTTCCAGTCATTCATAGATTAGCAGAGGGCACGAGTCGATCTGTTGTGGTAATCCTTAAGTGGGGGTAGGTGTGACCCTGCTGGTGTTATCGAAACCCACTCACATTCCAATCCACTGTAACCTTTGCTTATTCTAATTTGTTCGTGTTTTAGACTGACTTAGTGGATGTGCTGTTGTGTGTGACTTGTGAACGGAGAACTCTCCTGGGTGTAATCTCACATTGCATCTCCATATACCTCCTGTTCTTGAGAGAACGTAGGGGGGGGATGATGTGAGGAAGGTAAAAAAATAAAAAGTTTTGCAGTTCTGTATCGCTCCCTAGAAAACGTCCTGTTCTTGGAAGATAGAACGCACGAGGGTAGGAAACAGAAGCTAGGCTGGCCAGCTAGTATCTGCGGTTATTATAAGGAGATTATTCTGTTTCATTGAGTCATGCTGACACAAGAATTCACTTCGTCTGGTCTGTCTTTCTGTTTGTACTGTGTCAACATTCCTCAGCAATGCAGAAATTCTTGAGACTGTTCACAAAGAAAGTTGGTGTCGAATAACAGCTATACGGCTCAGATACTGGTGGCTGACGGAAGGAGTTAAGTATGTTGCTAGAGTTAAACAGTTAATGGACATTGTAGGAATGAATAAGAGGGGAAGACTTCAGCAGGGGCTGTGGAAAATAGCTTTTAAAAAAAAAAAAAAAAAAAAAGGTAAACTAGAGGATACAGGTTTATTATCTGCGGCTATGGCAAATGACATAGCAAAGAGGGATGGGAAGAGGAAGAGAGAACAGATGATAATGATAATGTATATTACATGTATGTTAAGCGCCATGTTTTTAATGTTGCTTTGAAAACTGTTGAGCCACCACCTTATAATGGCCTCAGGGGGTGGACATGTTCTAGGAGTGATGTGCAAACTTTAGACTCGGGACAATGGTTTACATTGTGGAGTTCATAGACCATCCCCCCTCCCCACTGACTTTGTAGCCACAGCACCTTCTCTTGACTGCTCTCGGACAGACACACCACCCAGGTGCCCTCCCACCTTTGGAATGCATGACTCAAAGGAAGTTCCACCCACAGGTACTTCCTGTGGCGGCCATCTTACTCCACCCGGAAGGCCTGATAACAATAAGACGACAGACATTCCAAAGCCTAATGCCCAATTAGTTCCTCCACCAGTTTCTATATATCTGGTTGTGACTATGCAAGGACAATATTACACCCCACCTCACCAATCTACCTCAGCATCTCCCCCACCTCCGACACCAATGTTCCCAGCTCTTACATCACCTGTCCCTCAGTCAGGTGAAGGGGCTCCATTTGTTGCCCCATCATATCAACATGTTGATAATGGTAGCTTTGTGTCAGGCCCCGTAAAGGACTGGGATCCTATTTTTGAGAAAATGATTACCCAGGGACAGACAGGGGTTGGGGTACTAATCTCTGTGGGTGTAGGGAACATAGTCACTCAGCGGGTGGATGCTATAGTGAATGCTATCAATAGCCACCTGCAGCACGGGGGTGGCTTGACTAGACATATTGTTATGGCAGGGGGAGACCGTATTCAAAGGGAAAGTGATAATATTGTACGACGACATGGTCCTTTCCAGCCAGGAATGGTCACAGTTACAGAATCAGGCGATTTACCATGTAACACTATTATTCATGCAGTGGGGCCCATCTATGACCCTTCCTATCCAGATAATAGTGCACGGATCTTGTGCCAGACTGTACACGCAGCATTAGACATTGCAAACAAGACTGCTGGCATTAAGACTATAGCACTTCCTTTAATTAGCTCCGGTATCTTTGGATACCCAGTCAGAGCATGTGCAAGGGAGCTAGTACAGACAGTGATAGAAGAGGCCTCTAAGCCTTCTTGCCATTTAACAGAGATACGCCTAGTCAGTAAACAGACTGACACTGCAAGGGCAATGAAAGATGCTTGTCAAACACATGTGACTCCCATCACACCAGTACCAATTAAAAATGATGGGGATGAAGAAGAGTTGCTGCCAGGCCTACCTAGACCACCATCTAATTTAACCCTTAAGCCTATCACACCACCACTTGCTCTTGGCAAACCAGAACCGATCATGTATGTAAAATTCACACTGACTCAGGCCATGACACTCTGCAACCAATTGCCAGACCCAGAGAAATAACCCATGCCTTTCTGCCATGCAGTTTTGGCTATTCAGAAGACATACTCAGCTACGTGTCAAGATTTGTCCTCTCTTGTGTCTGTTAAAGCAGGAGATGCATATTTGCCTGTAATAGAAAGATCTCTGGATGATGTCCGGTTAGTCTCTGATACTACATGGGAATCGGGACAGGATTTCTGCCAGCAACTTAAAACATGGGCCCAGGAGAAATTAAGAGACCAGTCGACCAATTTATCAGATATTACACAGGAGAAGAAAGAATCAGTGGAAAGGTATGCAGCCAGAATGACTCAAATGTTCTAAGACATGGGCTTCAGTGAACAAATTTAAGTTAGCTAAAGGAAGCCATCTTATCTGCCCCAGCCTCGGGCATACCTATTTATACCAAGCCCTTCTACCTGTTTGTACACGAAGTCAAGGGACATGCCTCTGGAGTTTTCACCCAGAAACATGGAGGCAGCATGAGACCCGTTGCCTACTACTCAGCAAGGCTTGATCCTGTTGCCAGAGCTGCCCCTCATGTCTCAGAGCTGTTCAGTCTGCACACTTGCTTCTTGACAAGACGGCTGATGTGATCCTTGTACATGAAACCCGTGTTATGGCTCCTCACGACCTCAAGGTTATCCTTGCTCAGACACAGCCAAGATTCCTATCTGCGCAAAGACATGTCCGTCATGAGTGTTCCCTTTTGCTTCCTGAGAACATCCCTCTCCACAGATGTACAGTACTCAACCCTGCCACTCTGCTGCCTCTTTCCAGGGGGGATGATGTCGACAATTCTCCTCCCATTAATCTCAGGCCACATGATTTTGACCCAGACGGCCCGAACATAGAAGATCTTCTTGAGCATGATTGCATTGAACAGATGATGTCAGAAGCACAACATAATTTGAAGATCCAAGAGCAGCCCCTCCCCAATCCAGACCTCCAGATGTGGACGGATGGCTCTAGGTTTGCTGATAAAGCAGGAAGATTCCACATGGGCTACGCAGTAGTCACAATGGACCAGCCTGTCTCAGTAGGCCCATTGCCCCCGACCATGTCAGCTCAGGAGGCGGAGCTAGTTGCACTGAAAGAGGCTTGCAAGGCAGGGGAGGGCAAGAAGATAAATATTTATAAAGATTCGAACTATGCTTTTGGTGTGGCATATGATTTCTGTTATCTGTGGAACAGAGGATTTTTTACAGCCACCGGGACACCCATCAAACACACAGGTCTCGTAAAAGACCTTTTGGAGGCATTAAAGTTGCCAGAAGAAGTAGCTGTAATCAAAGTCAGAGCACACAGACGCTTGGATACAGAAGAAGCCCTGGGTAATCATTATGAGGATGAAGCAGCCAAGGACGCGGCCCTTCAGTGGTGCCCAGGGAAAGAGAAAGCAGAAGTGGCACGGCAGGAACAACAAATCCCAGCCCAAACAATGGTTATGACAAGAAGTCACAGACAAATCCAAGATCAGAATGAGAATGAACATATAACACCACCATGGACCTTACTATACAAACATCAGGCAGAAGCTGGAGTAGAAGAAAAAGAAGAGTGGAAGAAGTCGGGAGCCAAGCAGGACAAGTATGGCCTATAGATGTTAGGTCCAAGAGTATGCCTTCTACGAACACTATATCCAGCGGCAATCTCATGGGCTCATGGAGCCACACACTTGGGAAAAGATCAGATGTTCCAAAAGATAAACAAATTATACTTGGCACCTGGAATATCAACACCCATTCTGCAATACACAAAGGCCTGCTTGATCTGTGCAACTTGCAATCCAGGAAAAACAGAGAAGACTCCACCAAAACATCTGGCAAAACCACTACACCCATTTCAGAGAATCCAAGTTGACCATATTCAGATGCCCAAAGTAGGGAAATATGAATATGTTCTGGTGATAGTGGATATGTTTTCAGGTTGGCCTGAGGCCTACCCAGTCACTAACATGGCAGCCTGCACAACAGCTAAGAAACTGATGACAGAGGTTGTGTGTAGGTTTGGGGTACCAGAAGTAGTAGAAAGTGACCAGGGACCAGCATTCACGGCCCAACTCTAAAGGGATCTGTGGAGTATGGTAGGAACTAGTTTAAGTCTTCATATGCCTTACAATCCCAAAAGTAGTGGGAAGGTTGAGAGACTGAATGGTACTTTAAAGTCCAAATTGTTGAAGATTAATCAGGAGACACAAATTCCCTGGACAGACGGTCTTCCCATTGCCCTGTACTCCATCAGAAACACCCCGACAGGCCAACAACAAACTGACTCCCTATGAGATTTTGTTTGGAGGAGCCCCAAGGTTGGGAGGGTATTTCCCCCAAGAGATGGTTGCAGGTAGTGATACCATTGTTAACTATGTAATACAATTGTCCAAAGAACTTGCAATAACATGCTGCAGTCTTGTCTTCTATCCCAGATCCTGACAGTGACGCGCATACTCACTCAATCAAACCTGGAGACTGGGTGGTCATTAAGAAGCACGTCTGGAAGTCCTCCCAGATATGAGGGCCCATTCCAAGTGATCTTGGTGACACCTACATCAGTCAAAGTCGAAGGGAAGGCCACTTGGATCCACACTTCACATTGCAAGAAGACCCCAGCACCAGCACAGCCATAAGACTGTATATCCTTTACTGCATTGTTTTTGTGAGTGCTCAGAATCCCGATTCCCAGGTAGCAATTACTCAGAAAAGAAGGGGGCGTATGTAAGATGTTCGGGGACTCTTGTTGTACCTATATTCCAGATAATGTTGGCCCTACAGGCAAAGTAACAATTGCTCTAAAGATACTTACTAGTTTATCAGAAGAATTTAAAGAAAATGCAGGGATCAAGGATCCATGTGACCAGTATTTCTCATGGATGAGTGGCTGGCAGAAATGGTTAGTTCAGGTGGGGATGGCAATTCTTGTAATAATGATTATACTAGCGATGATGGCATGTTGTGTTGTTCCTTGTAAATGGAAATTAGTATAAAAACTGTGGATCCTATAATGGTAATGACTGATGAGGAAACTAATAACTGGACAGAAGAATCTTTGACAACAATCCAGATTAAACAGTCTTAAGTAATAAGTCTAAAGGCCCCGTTGCGCAGTAGCGATTTCGCTGGCGATCTTGTTATGTGTGAAGAGGCCTTAACCAGGGATGGATTAAGAGTAGCAAGGGCCCCGGGCTGTTTAGAAGGCGCGGGGCCCCCCCCCACACCTGATTTATCACCTGACATGTCACATGATCCCCTGTGATAGATCATCTGATAGTTCACGGGAAATTAATTTGGCACAATATTAATTGTGCTGCCCCATCTGAGAGCAGCACAATATAGGGGCAGATACCCTGATTCCAGCGATGTGTCACTTTTTCAGCTGCTTGTTGTCATTTTGAGAAAATCACCGTTTTATCTGCTGCAGATCTAGCAGCTCTCTGAATGCTGCGCTCTGTATAGCCCCGCCCACACCACTGATTGGCAGCTTTCTGCCCATGCTCAGTGTACACAGAAATCTACTGATCAGTGATGGGGGTGGGGTCCTACAGATCTTACTAGTCAATTACCTTCTGACAAATCAATGTCAGCCCAGTAAGTGACACATTACTGGAATCAGTGCCTCTAACCCTACATTATGCTGCTCTCAGATTAGGTGGCAAAAACCTGATGACAGATTCCCTTTAAAGGAGCTGTAAAGACAAAAAAGTTTGTATTAAAAAAAATACAAGCCATTTGTGAAATTAACTTTTTTTCATTGTTAATTCACATTAGACTGTATCTTCAACACTTTAGTCAGCAGGTCTTATTACAGACTCTGAATAGGGCAGCTCTCTCCCTCTCCCTCAGCAGAAAGTCACAGCATGGTTAAAAAACGGGATCTTTTATGATTTTCTCATAATAAATAAAAAAGGACATGCAAGTCCTCCAAACTATTTTCCGTTTCTGTATAGGGGAGGTCCTAAATCTGTCTTGTTCTTTAGTTGATCACATGTCAAAAAGGCAAAGCATTTACTATGAACTCGCCTAAAAAAATATACACTTGGAGAGTAATATCATCATCTGCACGTAAATATTCCTTGACTCTAAGGACTCGCTCACACTGTCGTATAACACGGCCTAATGCTATGTGATGTTTTATCGGATAGGACTCGGCCCTATGTTATACTATGGGACAGTGCAGATCTGCGATTATTGGCATGAGAAAATAATCTCATTCGATATTCGGACCATGTGCACCCATACAAGTCTACGGGTGCACGTAAAACATTGGACTGCACTCGGATGTCATCCAAGTGCAGTCCGATGAACACTCACAGAGACTATGGAGAAGATGGAGAAATTAAGTCCTCCATCTTCTCCATATCTGTGCTGCGAGAGAATCGGATCACAGTCAGTTGAAGCTCTGAGTTTGAGCCGAGTGTCATTAGCATAATTGGCCCTATTCTCTTGCATGAGAGAATATATGGCTTAGTGAGTGGACCCTAAAACTGAATAGTAGTGACGGACAGGCAACTCACAAGCGGGATCCATGTAGCTCTCAGATGTCATGTAGGTAGGGCTTCATTCCATGGGGTAGGGCTTAATTTCAAGGTATATAAAAAAAATTAAATGAACACAAAAAGCACTAATTGAATTATTTTTTTCGTATTTATGTTTGCAGCCCCTTTAAAAACCCTTTGAGGACCAAGGCACATATATGTCCCATAGTTTTAAACTGGAAAAAAATTTGATTGAATAAAATTTAAGGTCCTCCAAGGTTTAAGTAGGTCATAAATTCATATGAATACTTGCTCATACAATTGCACATGCCAAAAGATGAAGAAGAACAGAAACAAAAATATGACATTAAGTGGAGCACTTACAGGTATTCAAGGTGAAAGAGACCAGCAAAGGCATCGTCTCGAATGACAGTAAATGAGATAGAATTCAGCAAGCTGAAAATGAAGACAGCAGGTTAGAAGCGAACCAGACTTTATGGTGCTCAGAATTAGTCAAGCAGAATTTATTGACTGCTGTTGCAAAGCACTGAGACTCCCGCAGTGTATAGATGGCGCCATGCGGCCTCCCGCTGTGATTAGATGGCGCCGTGCGGCCTCCCGCTGTGTACAGATGGCACCGTATAGATGGCTACGTGCGACCTCCTGCTGAGTATACGTGTATAGATGGCTACGTGCGGCCTCCTGCTGAGTATAGATGCCGCACGGCGCTCCCCCCAGAAACAGCAGGAGGCCGCACAGTGCCATTTATACTCAGCGGGAGACCGCACGTAGCCATCTATACACAGCAGGAGGCCACACGGCGACATCTATGCTCATTGGGGGGCCGCACGTAGCCATCTATACACAGCGGGGGGCGCACGTAGCCATCTATACACAGTGGGGGGCCGCACGGCGCCGTCTATACACAGCGGGGGGCCGCACGTAGCCATCTATACCCAGCGGGGGGGCCGCACGTAGCCATCTATACACAGCGGGGGGCCGCACGGCGCCAACTATACTCAGCAGGAGGCCACATGCAGTCATACACACACACAAACATATACAGACACGCATAAACACATTTGAAACACAAAAATACATACAAACAGACATCACACAATGACATCTGCCCACACACACACACAAACAGACAGACATCACACACACACACCTGCCCACACACACGTGTGTGTATGTATAGTGTGTGTGTGTGTGTGTATAATGTGTGTGTATGTATAGTGTGTGTGTATGTATAGTGTGTATATAATGTGTGTGTATGTATAGCGTGTGTATGTATAGTGTGTGTGTATGTATAGTGTGTGTATGTATAGTGTGTGTGTATGTATAGTGTGTGTGTATAATTTGTGTGTGTGTATTTTTTTTTAAGTTAGAAACAAGTAAAATGCATGTGGCATGAATATCAAGACTCCAGATATAAGGGCCTATTCACACTGAATTTTGCAATGCATTCATCTCCTCTTTCCAGGCTTCTATCTAAATCCCTGAAAAATGGCATTCAGATGGGCCTTGACATAGCCATTGATTTGAACAAAGGCAAACCGAGGCTAAAGTCTGAATCTTTAGGCTCCATTTGCTCTGCTTTCAGATGTCTCATTTCAGACAGCACAATCCTGAATTTCAGGGATTCAGTTGTAAGCCATGTGTAAAGACCTGAATGCAGCGCTGAATGTAGTGTGAATAGGTCCTTACATCCTACACCACCTCAGGGGATTGTTGTTATGGAGTATTGCCCCTGGGTGGCCGCAGTTATGACCACCACCAGGGCTCGCGGTCACCCACCCTAGCTTTGGTATTCTGGGGAGCTGGTATAATGAATATCTGAGAAGAGCCCTAGAGAAGCAAGAACATTGGACAACCAAGAGGTGGTGGCCTCAAGTCAGGTGTAGTGTTCAACAGGGCAAGACTTTCTAACCTGCCCACACACACACACACACACACACCTGCCCACACACATACACACACACACACACATAGACACACACATATACACAGACACACACATATACACAGACACACACATATACACAGACACACATCTGCCCACACACACACATATACACAGACACACATCTGCCCACACACACATCTGCCCACACACACATCTGCCCACACACACATCTGCCCACACACACATCTGCCCACACACACATCTGCCCCCACACACACATCTGCCCCCACACACACACACTCACCATCCCCCGGCTCCATTCCTCCTGCCTGCTCTGTCTCTTTTCCGGTGCAGCACTGCAGGCCAGGGCGCATTGCGTGACGTCACAGCTAGGAGACACAGCCGCGCACAGGGCCGTGTCTCCTAGCAGTGACGCGGCCGGGCCAGCACAGGGAAGTTAACTGCTGCAGTGCTGGCCCAGCCGATGAAGAAGTAGCAGCGGCCGCTGCTGGGGAGTGGTCCGGGCACCCCCCTCTCCCGCCACTGCTACCGCTATGTGCCGCGGCGGCCCGCACATATAATGAGGGCAATCCGGCATTAGACACTCCGCCTGGAGCCCCGGGCGGTCGCACGGATTGCCCTCATTATAATCCTCCTATGGCCTTAACACTTGATTGTGGCAGCTGTATAGTTCCCTTGTTTGTCGTGGTTTGTGTGTTCGTGTACATCCGGCAGTGTGGCGGACAGGCTTGTCTGGGGAGTCCGGCCTCGGCTGGCTCCTCCTACTAGGGGAGGAGAAGTACGTGGGTAGGTCTGTGTGTTTGCACTTCGGCTGGAGAGTTCACCCACTGCCAAAGGAGAAGGGAGCTGTGAAAGCAGTATTCATTTAGTTATATCTAGAATTTATATTATTAAATGTAACCTCTATATTCTTTTGTGTGAATTTTTTGCTATGTATTTCTATAAGTTGTAGTGCCGGCGTCCCTGCCCTCTGCTAGGCAGGGACGCTGCTCCTCTCACCGCTCTGCTCCGTGCCCGGCTTCCTTCCCCCGCTCTGCTGTCAGCGCGCGCTCCGTCCCGGCGTCCTCCTCCTGCTCTGCTCTCAGCGCGCGCTCCTTCCCGGCCCCTGTGCTTAGGGCGCGCGCGCGCGCGCTCCCCTCCTCTTAAAGGGGCCGCGCGCGCCGCCCTAAAGAGTCCCCGGCCAATGGCCGGAGGACTTCATCATATATAAGGCACCTCCTCCAAAATGGAGGTGCCCGAGCAATGTTGTTTGCACCTGTGTCTCACCTGTGCTTCAGCCCTCAGGTCCCGTTGCCAGTTACCTGCCAGTTTCCTGCTAGTTACCTGCCAGTACCTGCCAGTTACCTGCCTGATTCCTGCCTGAATACTTGTTACCTGTCTGCCAGTCTGAGGTCCGACGGTCTGCCTTACTTCTCCTGTCAGTCTGTCTAAGGACCAGCCTGCCCGCTCACCTGGGAGCGCATGTCAGCTACCTGCCTGCTTGCCTGAGGTCCGACGGTCTGCCTTACTACTCCGGTCAGTCTGTCTATGGACCAGCTTGCCCGCTCACCTGGGAGCGCTTCTCCGTTATCTGCCTGCTTGCCAGCCCGGAGGCTCCGTTGTCTCGTGCTGTGACCACCAGCTATCTCAGAGACTCTTGCCCGCTCACCTGGGAGCGCATCTCCGTTACCTGCCTGCTTGCCAGCCCGGAGGTCCCGTTGTCACGTGCGGTGACCATCAGCTATTCCAGAGACTCTTGCCCGCTCACCTGGGAGCGCATCTCCGTTACCTGCCTGCTTGCCAGCCCGGAGGTCCCGTTGTCACGTGCGGTGACCATCAGCTATTCCAGAGACTCTCGCTTGCTCACCTGGGAGCACACATCTACCACCTGCCTGCTAGCCTACCCGGAGGCTCTGCCATCACAGGTCGTACCTACCCCTTACCCAGAGACTGCCCTGATCACTTGCCGTAACTCCCTGTCCGTTCACCCAGAGACTGCCACCCGCTCCCTTACAAGGGCCGCCCCCTTGTATAGTAGCTCAGAGGTTCCGCCTCCCGGACCCGTTACAGTTTGCTCGGGCCATGGAACCCGGTGGCACCCAAGCTCCCTCGCTCTCGGACCTCGCTCTTGAACTGTCCCGTCAGAGGTCCCAACAGGAGGCCATCCTGGGTCACCTGCGGAATGTTAATACTCGCCTGAACACTCTGTCTGATCCACCAACAACCTCCGCTAGTGCCATATCTTGCAATCCGGCGGCTCCGCTGCTCACTAATACTATGGTATCCTACCCCGGACCCCGGCTTTCTGCACCTCCTCGCTTCGGAGGCGACCCCGTCCAGGCTCGGGGCTTCTTGAATCAGTGCACCCTGCATTTTGAACTTTTGTCCTACCAGTTTAACTCCGACCGGGCCAAAATTGCCTTCATCATGTCCCATCTCACCGGGGAGGCCCTGGCCTGGCTGAATCCTCTATGGGAGAGAGGAGACCCCCTGGTGTCCAACTTGCCTGCTTTTCTCACGGCTTTCCGGAAAGTCTTCGACGAACCCGGACGGAAGACCTCATCTGCATCATCGTTGCTACGCCTCCGTCAGGGGAGTCTCACCGTGGGCCAATATGCCATACGGTTCCGTACCCTTGCCTCGGAGCTGGCCTGGGATAACGACGCTCTGGTTTCCGTCTTCTGGGAGGGTCTGTCCGGCCGTATTAAAGATGAACTTGCCGGTCGGGACATTCCTACCACTCTCGATGACTTAATAACTCTTGCCACCCGAATTGACCTACGGTTTCAGGAGCGTGCCAAAGAGGTCACCCGTGAGAGAAGGATTCCACGTTTAGCTCCTACTTTCCAGAAACCCGTCATTCCCTCCATCTCTCCCCAGGTACACTCTCCTGAGCCTATGCAGGTCGACCAGACCAAGATGGTCAAAACCCGTCAGGACTCACGCCGTGCCGAGGGGAGCTGCTTCTACTGTGGCAGTAAGGAGCACCGGATCCGTGCCTGCCCGGAGAGGTCGGGAAACGCCTGTGTCTAGGTTCGCTCAGAGAGGTCCACCTAGACAAGAATAAATCCTCTCCATCCCTGCTGTTGTCAGTTTCGATCATCTACGGGGAGAACCGTTATTTCGAACTAGCCCAACTTGACTCTGGAGCAGCCGGGAACCTTATTTCACAGTCCCTGGTTGAGAAATACCGCATCCCCACCAAACCTCTGGCTGTACCCTTGTCTGTCGCTGCCGTGGATGGGGGCCTCTTACCTCGCCCCATTCAACTCATCACCGAATCCATTACCCTGCAGGTGGGAATGCTGCATTCTGAAAGTATCTCCTTTCATGTTCTGCCTGGACTCTCTCACGCCCTCTTGCTAGGTCTGCCCTGGCTCCAGAGACATGCACCCGTGCTAGACTGGCAAACCGGAGAGGTCCTTCGCTGGGGACAAGACTGTCATAAGACCTGCCTGGTTCCCGTCCATCCCGTTCGTCCCTCTCCTACCCCAGCTAATCTACCTGGACTTCCGATTCCTTATTGGTCTTATGCAGATGTCTTTAATAAAAAGGAGGCAGAGACATTACCACCACATAGACCATACGACTGTCCCATCGATCTGCTACCCGGTACTACTCCTCCCCGTGGGCGTATCTATCCTTTATCCGCTGCTGAGACCCGGTCAATGTCCGAATATATTGAGGAGAATTTGGCCAGAGGATTCATCCGGAAATCTACCTCCCCGGCGGGAGCAGGCTTCTTTTTCGTCAAAAAGAAGGACGGCTCTCTCCGTCCCTGTATAGACTATAGAGGCCTAAACCTGATCACGGTGAAGAATAAGTACCCCCTTCCGCTCATTCCAGAATTATTTGATCGTCTGAGGGGGGCTAGGATCTTCACCAAACTGGACCTTCGTGGGGCGTACAACCTGGTTCGTATTCGTCAGGGGGATGAATGGAAGACGGCATTCAACACCCGGGACGGCCACTATGAATACCTGGTAATGCCCTTTGGTCTCTGTAACGCTCCTGCCGTCTTTCAAGAGTTGGTCAATGACATCTTCCGGGACCTTCTCTACTCCTGCGTAGTGGTGTACCTGGACGACATCTTGGTCTTCTCTCCGGATCTCCAGACTCACCGGAGGGACGTTCGTCAGGTCCTGCTCAGGCTAAGGCAGAACCATCTCTACGCTAAATTTGAGAAGTGCCTCTTTGAGCAGACCTCGCTTCCGTTTCTGGGCTACATTATCTCTCAGACCGGCCTTCAAATGGATCCTGAGAAACTGTCTGCCATCGAGAAATGGCCCCGACCGGAGGGGTTGAAGGCCATTCAGCGTTTCCTGGGCTTCGCCAACTACTACCGCCTCTTCATACCACACTTCTCTTCCCGGACGGCCCCAATTTCTGCGCTCACCCGTAAAGGTACTAATCCCAAAGAGTGGCCACCCGAAGCAGAGGAGGCCTTTCTTTCCCTTAAACAGGCCTTCTCTTCCGCCCCGGTGCTGCATCGCCCAGATGGCAACAAGCAGTTCTTCCTGGAAGTTGACGCCTCCTCCTCTGGAGCCGGAGCGGTACTTACTCAAAAATCATCTTCCGGGAGGATGGTAACTTGTGGCTTCTTCTCTAAACTCTTCTCCTCCTCTGAGCGCAACTATTCCATAGGAGACCGAGAGTTATTGGCCATCAAACTGGCATTGGAGGAGTGGCGTTACCTGCTCGAGGGGGCTCTTCACCCGGTAATAATTTACACTGACCACAAGAACTTGGCTTACCTCCAGCATGCCCAGAGACTTAACCCGCGCCAAGCCCGGTGGTCCTTGTTTTTTGCTCGTTTTGATTTTGTCCTTCATTTTCGCCCGGCTGACAAAAACGTCAAGGCGGATGCCTTGTCTCGATCCTTTCTGGTGTCTGATCTCGAGGAGGATCCGAAACATATCATCGATCCCGCCAGAGTAATGCAGGTGGCTCCCGTGAGTCTAAATCGTCTTCCTCCTGGTAAGACGTTCGTACCAGTACCTGATCGGGAGAAGATTCTACACTGGGGTCATTCGTCTAAATTAGCTGGCCACGCCGGTCAGAAAAAGACCCTCCAGCTTATTACCCGGCACTACTGGTGGCCTAACCTGCACAAGGATGTAATAGACTTTGTTTCTGCCTGTGTGTCCTGCGCCCGCAACAAAGTTCCGAGACACCTGCCGGCCGGCCGCCTCCTACCTCTGCCAGTACCTGCTGCCCCCTGGCAGCATATAGCGATGGACTTCATTACTGATCTGCCTGTCTCTGCCGGTTGTACGGTCATTTGGGTGGTCGCTGACCGCTTCTCCAAGATGGCTCACTTCATTCCACTGCCAGGTCTTCCGTCTGCACCCGAGTTGGCTAAAGACTTTATCCGCCACATCTTCCGTCTTCATGGCCTGCCCCGTCACATCGTGTCGGATCGTGGGGTACAGTTCACTTCCCGTTTCTGGAGAGCCACTTGTAAATTGCTGGACGTCACCCTGGACTTCTCCTCCGCTTACCACCCACAGTCTAATGGTCAAGTGGAGCGGATCAATCAGAACCTGACCAGTTACCTTCGGCACTTCGTTAATGCCCACCATTCTGACTGGGTGGATCTCCTGCCATGGGCCGAATTCTCGTACAACAATCACGAGAGCGAGTCTTCCTCCAAATCCCCGTTTTTTGTAGTCTACGGTCAGCATCCTCGGATCCCGTTTCCCGTCTCCACCTCGGCGGACAATCCGGCTGCGGAATCTCTTGTTAACAAATTTTCCTCCATATGGGAGAGTACCCGGTCCGCACTTCTTCTGTCATCCGAGCGTATGAAAAGACACGCTGACAAAAAACGTCTGGACCCTCCTCAATTCCGCCCTGGGGATAAAGTCTGGCTCTCGTCCAAATATGTCCGGCTCAAGATCCCTTCCTATAAGTTAGGGCCTCGGTTCATCGGCCCACTGGAGGTCATCAGTCAGATCAACCCGGTGGCCTATAAATTGAAACTCCCGGCCAACTTACGGATCCCTAACTCCTTCCATGTGTCTCTCCTCAAACCTGTGGTACTTAACTCTTTTTCCAAGTCTACAGGTACGCCTCCTGCTCCGGTTTCTGCTGTGGACGAGTTTGAGGTAGAGAACATTCTTGCCACCAAAAGGGTAAGAGGAAAGACCTTTTTCCTGGTAGATTGGAAGGGGTTTGGTCCTGAGGAGAGAACGTGGGAGCCCCGGGAGAACATCCATGCCCCTCTCATCCTAGCTAAATTTCTGTCTGGCCTAAAAAAGGGGGGGCCTAAAGGGGGGGGTACTGTAGTGCCGGCGTCCCTGCCCTCTGCTAGGCAGGGACGCTGCTCCTCTCACCGCTCTGCTCCGTGCCCGGCTTCCTTCCCCCGCTCTGCTGTCAGCGCGCGCTCCGTCCCGGCGTCCTCCTCCTGCTCTGCTCTCAGCGCGCGCTCCTTCCCGGCCCCTGTGCTTAGGGCGCGCGCGCGCGCGCTCCCCTCCTCTTAAAGGGGCCGCGCGCGCCGCCCTAAAGAGTCCCCGGCCAATGGCCGGAGGACTTCATCATATATAAGGCACCTCCTCCAAAATGGAGGTGCCCGAGCAATGTTGTTTGCACCTGTGTCTCACCTGTGCTTCAGCCCTCAGGTCCCGTTGCCAGTTACCTGCCAGTACCTGCCAGTTACCTGCCTGATTCCTGCCTGAATACTTGTTACCTGTCTGCCAGTCTGAGGTCCGACGGTCTGCCTTACTTCTCCTGTCAGTCTGTCTAAGGACCAGCCTGCCCGCTCACCTGGGAGCGCATGTCAGCTACCTGCCTGCTTGCCTGAGGTCCGACGGTCTGCCTTACTACTCCGGTCAGTCTGTCTATGGACCAGCTTGCCCGCTCACCTGGGAGCGCTTCTCCGTTATCTGCCTGCTTGCCAGCCCGGAGGCTCCGTTGTCTCGTGCTGTGACCACCAGCTATCTCAGAGACTCTTGCCCGCTCACCTGGGAGCGCATCTCCGTTACCTGCCTGCTTGCCAGCCCGGAGGTCCCGTTGTCACGTGCGGTGACCATCAGCTATTCCAGAGACTCTTGCCCGCTCACCTGGGAGCGCATCTCCGTTACCTGCCTGCTTGCCAGCCCGGAGGTCCCGTTGTCACGTGCGGTGACCATCAGCTATTCCAGAGACTCTCGCTTGCTCACCTGGGAGCACACATCTACCACCTGCCTGCTAGCCTACCCGGAGGCTCTGCCATCACAGGTCGTACCTACCCCTTACCCAGAGACTGCCCTGATCACTTGCCGTAACTCCCTGTCCGTTCACCCAGAGACTGCCACCCGCTCCCTTACAAGGGCCGCCCCCTTGTATAGTAGCTCAGAGGTTCCGCCTCCCGGACCCGTTACATAAGTGCTAAGCAGAGAGGGGATCTAATGAAGGGTTTCAAAAATGTTTTTAGGGGGGGACTGTTAAAGATAAGATTCTAAAATCTACTAAAAAACATTATATGAAACTCTAATGTATACTAAATATCTATACTTATATTTTGTTATATGTTATGAATCTTGTTTTGCATATATCTGTTATATTGGATATCATTTAGTCATATATACCCACACTTTAATATATATTATGAAAACCTTGATATATATATCAGATATCTGTACTCGTGTGTCACTATATAAATATCCTGAAAGGACTAGTTGGAATTGGTTATAAAAGTGAACTTTCAAATTCTTTACAAGAAGGAGACGAGACAAAGGATTCAACATTACACCTCCCAAGAGAATATCCTGACGAATGAGGAGAATATCTGGGGAGGAAACATTTAACCCCATAGGACAACATAATGAGACTTATCTATACCATGGGCCAGAGACTACTGTGATTGCTCAATTGCCTCAGGGCGACACCCTATTGGGACTTTCCTCCATACTCCACACTGCACCATTTCTCTTCAAGAGAAGTTCAGTATCTGACTGTCTGTCCGATATCAAAGCTTCAAGTATACACTTGAATAAGTTAATTTGGCAAGGGATAAGCAAAGGGTTGGGGTCCTTTGAACCTCACTTCCACAAGGTCAATAATTTTATTTTTTTTTTTTACATACAGTATTATGTTTATTATGCTCTGGAGACTGAAGACACAACATAGCATTAAAGGGGACATTAAATTTGCAGAGAATAACTTCTCTGTGAATCAAATTTCCCATGAAAAATGGAGCAATAGGCAAATTTGTGAATTTTGTCTGACGTGCTCATCTCTAGCACATACACTAAGTGAGCACATCTACATAATGTGTGGATAGCCTGAGTCTGCCAGAGTGATAGTAGTCACTGATTGTAATATTCTGTTTACAGCTATGTTATAGCCTCTATTAGGAGTGATAGCTGCAGGATGCGACAAAGACTGGCCTCTTTTAGACCAGTACAAGCATATATCACGTCTCACAGGACAGTTGATACACAAACATTATGCAAGCATCACATAAGTTCATGGTCCACATTGCACAGATATAGGACACATATCGCAAAAGTACAAAGTACATATCATATAAGCACAAATGAAATCTCAAATAAGATCATGGCATACAGTACTGTCCAAAAGTTTGAACACACCTTCTCATTTAAAGATTTTCTGTACTTTCTTGACTATGTAAATTGTACATTCACACTGAAGGCATCAAAACTATGAATTAACACATGTGGAATTATATACTTAACAAAAAAGTGTGAAAAAACTGAAAATATGTCTTATATTCTAGGTTCTTCAAAGTAGCCACCTTTTGCTTTGATGACTGCTTTGCACACTCTTGGCATTCTCTTGATGAGCTTCAAGTGGTAGTCACCGCCGGAAATGGTTTTCACTTCACAGGTGTGCCCTGTTAGGTTTAATAAGTGGGATTGCTTACCTTATAAATGGGGTTGGGACCATCAGTTGTGTTGTACAGAAGTCTGGCGGATACACAGCTGATAGTCCTACTGAATAGACTGTTAGAATTTGTATTATGGCAAGAAAAAAGCAGCTAAGCAAAGAAAAATGAGTGGCCATCATTACTTTAAGAAATGAAGGTCAGTCAGTGTGAAAAATTGGGAAAACTTTTTAAGTGACCCCAAGTGCAGATGCAAAAACCATCAAGCGCTACAAAGAAACTGGCTCACATGAGGACCGCCCCAGGAAAGGAAGACCAAGAGTCACCTCTCCTTCTGAGGATAAGTTTATCCGAGTCACAAGCCTCAGAAATCGCAGGTTAACAGCAGCCCAGATTAGAGACCAGGTCAATGCCACACAAAGTTCTAGCAGCAGACATATCTATTCAACAACTGTTAAGAGGAGACTTTGTGCAGCAGGCCTTCATGGTAAAATAGCTGCTAGGAAACCACTGCTAAGGACAGGCAACAAGCAGAAGAGACTTGTTTGGGCTAAAGAACACAAGGAATGGACATCACACCAGTGGACATCGGAGCTTTGGTCTGATATGTCCAAATTTGAGATCTTTGGTTCCAACTACCGTGTCTTTGTGCGACGCAGAAGAGGTGAACGGATGGACTCTACATGCCTGGTTCCCACCGTGAAGCAAGGAGGAGGAGGTGTGATGGTGTGGGGGTTGCTTTGTTGGTGACACTGTTGGGGATTTATTCAAAATTGAAGGCATACTGAACCAGCATGACTACCACAGCATCTTGCAGCGGCATGCTATTCCTTCCGGTTTGCGTTTAGTTGGACCATCATTTATTTTTCAACAGGATAATGACCCCAAACACACCTCCAGGCTATGTAAGGGCTATTTGACCAAGAAGGAGAGTGATGGGGTGCTATGCCAGATGACCTGGCTTCCACAGTCACCAGACCTGAACCCAATCGAGATGGTTTGGGGTGAGCTGGACCGCAGAGTGAAGGCAAAAGGGCCAACAAGTGCTAAGCATCTCTGGGAACTCCTTCAAGATTATTGGAAGACCACTTCCGGTGACTACCTCTTGAAGCTCATCAAGAGAATGCCAAGAGTGTATAAAGCAGTCATCAATGCAAAAGGTGGCTACTTTGTAGAACCTAGAATATAAGACATATTTTCAGTTGTTTCACACTTTTTTGATAAATATATAATTCCACATGTGTTAATTCATAGTTTTGATGCCGTCAGTGTGAAAGTACAATTTTCATAGTCAAGAAAATATAGAAAAATCTTTAAATGAGAAGGTGTGTCCAAACTTTGGGTCTGTACTGTATGTCACATAACCAAATAGCACATGTCACACATGCACAGGTCACATCATATGGCACACATCACTCATGTCTCACAGCATGCATGACTGAAATATGAGCACTGAGATATGTGCTGTGACATGTGAGGGATGTAAACTGTGTACTGTAAGACGTGTGTGCCATGAGACATTTTGTAACTAGATAAACCACATTTATAGATGTCAGCAAAGCATCAGTCGCGTATTATAATTTCTTACCTAAACTAATGCTCATCGGAAATCCTGAAAATGGAAAGCTTTGTCTCAATTGTTATATTCTACCAATTTCACTAAAGCTCTACCTCTCTTTCTTGATTTTTTTATGGTATCTTTGAAAGTGCCTCCTGGACCTCTTCCCCTCTGTGCCCTCATTGACTGCAGAGACTGGGATCAATATGGAAAAAGAGGCAACATGAGGTGGGCTCAGAATGGAAAAAGTTTAGGAAGTGGTGGGATCAGAATGGAAAAGTGGCAGCATGGGGTGAGCTATGTATGGAAAAGGAGGGGAGCATGGAGTTAGATTTGTATGGAAAAGGGGGCAGGGTCAGGTGGGCTCAGTATGAAAAAGGAGACAGCATGGGGGGCTCAGTATGGAAAAAGGGCAAAACGGGCTCAGTATGGATAAGGGTAACGTGAGGAAGACAGTTTGAGGAGGGGGCAGCATTGAGTGTGTACAGTGTGGAGATTGTAGTTCATAAGTGAGGAGGGTGCGGTAAAGTATAATTCATAAGGGGTTACAATGTGATGGTCATAGTATGTAAGGGGGGACAGTGTGGTGGTCATGGTATATATGGGAGAATGGTGAGGGGGTCATAGTATTTAAGTGGTACAGTGTAAATGTCATAATATATAAGGGGGAACGATGTGGAAGTCATAGTATATGGAGGTGGTGAAGGTGTGGAGACCATTTACGATAAGAGGGACAGTATGGGGCAACTTTTTGTGCAGGGATCACACTGAGTGGCAGTTATTTATATGGGGTACAGCATAGGGCTTATTTAAAGGAAATCTGACACTTGATTTTTTCATAGAATACTAATAGTATCCTGAAATAGGCCTTGGGCAGCCCTTTCAGAATATGACACATTTAATGCTGTACCTTGCCCTGTTGTCTTGCTATAAACTCTGAACAATTCTGAGTAGCGCCGGCTAGTCAAGGGTATGTAAATCAAGAGTATATATTCACCCCTACCCCTGCCCATAATCCCACCCACCCCTATGCACCGATGTCAGTGATAGTGTGCAGTCAGACTGCTGTATTATTCGTGTATTGAATAAATTAATGAGCAGCTTCCAAGCTGAAGTTGCTTGAGGGTCACTTCATTTAATCACTTTGCATCTTTGGAAACCTGAAGCTGTTAAAAGAAGCTCAAATGACTGAACATATATTCAGCAAGTCATTTTTACATACTTTTGATTTACATACCCTTTTACATAGATTCAGTCTTTTTAGAGTTTATTTAGCGTTTTTATTAGGTGGGTTAAGGAGCAGAACCACCTGAAAAAGATGTGCGCATGTACCCTTAGTCTAACTTACTAGTAGGGGGCATGACAACTTAAAGTGCCTTGGACAGCATGAACACCAAATACGGCCATGCCCATGGGTAATAAATAGAAGGGGGCTCTGACTGTAGTAATGACAGCAGAGGGCCAAGGTGGTGAGACAGGAAGCCTGGAGAAACAATAAGATGCTATATTTACCCTCAATGAATGTCATTGCGTGCACTGTTGGTGCTATCTGATAGCTGGAAAAGGTGGGTGAGAGAATGTGAGACTTGGCCACTCTGCGGTCAAGAAGTGTGGCCCTTCAGGAATCTGCCCACCTGGACAGATGGCAAGTCAGGGACTGGTCTCTCCTGTCAATCAAGAAGCCCACCAATGCACTAGCAATTCTAATTTGCAGCCTTAATCCTGAGAATGAAAGGTAGCTGATTTTAATATTCATGGGTTTGACTTCTATTAAAAGAGTATTGGGCTCCTCAAGACACATTCATGACTAATGCATAGAGTAAGGCAAATTGAAAAATTAGCCTGTCAATAGTAACCTCAATTTTAATATTCAATGTTCAGGTTTTACAATATACAATGGATTAGGGAGTACTGTATTAAAAAAAAAACTCTCCTTGATATGAATCACTAAAGTATTCAAAATATGACATGGGGAAAAAAAAGTGAAAGATTTTATTGCAGCAATAGCAAAATGTTATAAGGACACTAACTAACCAAAGGATAGAATTTGCACTGCATAAACTGAACTTCAGTGTATTTTTTGGAGATTCACAAGTGCATGGAGCAGCCACTTGTTTTTAATCATTGGTTGTGCTAAGCAGTTTAACATAACTGTTAGTTCATCCAGTTATCCATGAAGAAAGATAGAGGTATTCACCGTTACTGATCAAATGTGCTTTTATCCTTCCATACCAGACTGAGAATACAGAGAAAAAAACAAAGAAGTTACAGGAGTTTCACACCTCCCAATGGTTTTTTCAGCCCTTTCTGGCCTGAAATAATATGAGGTCTGCCACTTTCACTGATGGTATATTCCAATAAAAAGCAAAATGAGCTGTCGAAAATTCCAAATTAGGAACATTTCACAGCAGTAGTATGGTGATAAAGCCATACAAGTTTACTTTCATTAATATTCCCATTTCCTTTGTAACCAGGATAAAAATACACAAGGAACATTACATACTTAAAATGCCTCTCATGGCAGCAAAACAAATGTCTATTTGTGTCCTCTTTTCTCGATTTGTCTTACATTCTGTTTGTCTGTCCTCACTTTTCTATTAAATGACACATCAAGTATAGGAGTACATCACTCTTCAATTTTCAATCAGCATATGGGACTTATTTATATTTTTCTAATCTTCCTGATCTGTAAAGTCTCTGGAACAGCCATTTAGGGTCAGCTACTTTTTTTTACTTCTTGCTTTTGATGTGTCTGATAGGTTTCAGATCATTTATTATAAATTCTCCAGAGAACGCTTGTTTTAGTCTGGTCAGATGTTTTGATTCAGTTTCAATTTATCCTATCTAATGAGACAACTTATAGTCCCAGTCATGTTGACAGTAAAAGTAATAGCTTTACAAAACTGGTAACCTGTTGCTGCATATTGCATTGGTGAAAAATGGAAGCCCCGTTCCGAGAATATATTTTTATTGAGCTCCTACATTCAGTGATAGAAGATACAACTGAAAGAAGTACATTCTTAATCGCAGAACGCTCTGATAAAGAGGGACAATTAATCTTTGTCTCTCAATGGGCAGAGCATGGAAATTAACTTTTGTGAACTATCAAAAAGGCAAAGTTCAAGAAAAACTTTGATTATTAAAGCTATCTACGGAATTCTTTTTGCAGTATTTGCAAACTGTCTCATACTGATGTCAGCACAGGCAACAATACAGTTACTGTGGCTCAGAGCTGAAAATAAACTGTCCATATAAATAGTAGGCTTAGGAAGAAATTACATTTTGAAGTATTTGTTTCATTTTCATACTAACAATAATATGAAGCTTTCAATGTTTCCATTATTGTACACTTCATATTTCAAGTGCAATAAGTATATGCCCTGTAGAGTTTGCACAATAGGTTACGCTGGACCTGGAAAAAGTAACTAAGTAACTTGGCTAAACCAGCAAAATAACAAATATGTTATCATGCTGAGTTTAATTTATACCTACTATGCCTCATTCTCATATAGGGCATACTTAAAACACTTACTCAGCACTCAGTTTACAGCCACTTTGACATTTCAGTATTTTGGTATTGCATGATTATTTGTAAACCAAAACTAGGAGTGGGTCCAAAACACAGAAGGGTCCTTTACAATGCTTCTATATGTACAGAAATAGCAAGCTTCCGCTGAATGATTGTTCTAAATAACACTTGTTTTTTTCTTTCACTATTTGCATAGTTTGACTATCTATTGACTTTGTAATTGCCAAGATGCACAAATTAAATAGCTTGCACTGGCTAGTAATAACATTTGTTTGGTGATTGTTAGTGATGAGCGAGTATGTTTTGTTAACCCTTTCGCCGAGTATACTCGGGCGAGCACCGAGTATTTACAGCTGCTCGGTGATATGTTTGAATCACTCCCGTGTGCATGATTTGCGACTGTTTGACAGCTTTATTACATGTGAGGAATGTCGGCTTCTTACACATTCCTCACAAGCATTAAAGCTGTCAATAAGTCGCAAATCATGCACACGGGAGTGACTCAAACATATCACCGAGCATGCTATAAATACTAGGTGCTCGTCAGAGTATACTCGGCGAAAGGGTTAACAAAACATACTCGCTCATCACTAGTCATTGTAACAAGTGATGAGCGATCATGCTCGCTACTGCTCGGTGCTCGCCCGAGCATCTCACGACTCGAGATGCTCGCCGAGTATTTCCGGGGTTGCTTGGCGGGAGCTCGGGTCCCCTCCCTGCATGTTTGGCGCTCTTTAGAACGCCAATCAACATGCAGGGATTGCCTGCCACTCACTGTAATGTCGTAGCCATGTTGGTTGTGGCATTACAGTGATTGGCTGGCTGCATAGTGTCATCGGGTCTATATCAGACTTGGTGCCCCATGTTCGTCACAGTCACTCCAGAATTAGACAGCGTAGGGAGAGGTGCTGCTGCGTCAGGGAGAGATTTGCTTGTGTATTAGGTAGTATAGGGAGAAAAAAAAATGTACATTACACATATCCATCTTAAACAGTCCTTTTGAGGACTAACTAATCCATCTGCAGAGATATCAGGCAGGCAGTGTATATAGCAGACTGCAGTGCATATAGCACAAGAGGCTCCATTCCAATTCTGCCTTCTGCTGCTCTTAGATATTTCTATACAAAGGCCCAGGTCTCAGGGGCCAGGAATACCTTTCTTTGGATCTAAATCCTCATTATTTGCTTAAAAAGCAATCCAGAGAAAACCGTTTTTCTGCGCCATTTGCTTGTTGGCACTGCAGAATACAGCCAGGTCCTTTATATATTACAGCTCTAAAAATCCAACTATTTAAAACTGTGTTTTCTCCGTCAAATGGATCACATATACGTTGTCAGAAAATACTGCCGTTTCGGGCCTCCATTAAAAATTTCAGTGTGTCAGTGAAGCAATTCACAGCAGTTTGCTGATCAAACTACTTACCTACAGGCCAGGTATTTAAAACTCTGTTTTCTCCATCACACGGATCACATATACGTTCGCTCCAAACTCAGTCATTTGTAGTAAGCGTGGAAGATACTGTCCTCCAGTTAAAAAGGTACGTGGCAAGGGACGGGGAACTGGACGTGATGGTAATGGTGCATGCAGATGCCGAAGACAAGGCCGTGGGCAAGCTGAAATTGTGCCACAACAAACACCCACATCTTCTCGCCTGACCTTCCTGACCGCAGCACACCAATATTGAACCCAGAGCAGTGTCAAAAGGTTGTTGGTTGGATAGCGGATAATGCTTCCAGTCACTTAGCCACCACCACCACCACCCAATCTTCCACATGGTCAAGTCTGGACCGCATATTCCTCACCCTGATCCTCCTTCCTCCCATCATGCCGAGTGCCCGGAGACAACTGGTCCCACACTTGGACACTCTGAAGGGCTGTTCACATTTCCATTTATATATTCATGCCTCTCGCCCGGTCCACTTGAAGCGGGGCAAGAGGAGATTGCGTGTAGCGATGCCCAAATATTTGAGCAGCCACAGTCATACTTAGGCAACGGTGGCAAAGTGTCACAAGAGGTGGAAGAAGTTGAGACAATTGCCAGAAATTCATGAGGAGGACCAGGATGCGGAAGTGGAAGACGAGGTGGTGGATGATATGGTAACTAACCCAACCTGGCAGGAGGACATGCAGAGCGAGGACAGCAGCACACAAGGGGAGGGAGGCAGAGCATCTCAACAGGCAGGAAGAAGCAGTGTGGTGGCTGCAGACAGAAGGCAGGCGACTGTTCCCTGTAACACCAACATGAAGGAAGTTGCCAGTACAACTGTTAGGTCTTCCTGAGTCTGGTTGTTTTTAAAGACTCTGCCGATAACCCAAAAAAGGCCATTTGCACCACCTGCCAGGCCAGCATCAGCAGGGGTGGAAAAACGACCAGCCTGACCACCACCAGCATGATCAGGCACATAGCAGCAAAGCACCCGACTTTGTGGTCCGAACCCCAGGGTCCAGGAACAGTGTCTGCAGGTGGCACCATTGCTACTTCTGCTGTTGTGCATGCAAGCCAATGCCCTGTCCATGGTGCATGCAAAGATGCCTCCTGCCCTGCACCAGTCGTTGCGCACTCTCAAGTAGCAGCATCAGGAAGCGCGTCCATGTCCTTCTCCCAGCGCAGCGTTCAGTTGTCCATACCCCAGTCCTTGGAAAGCAAGAGCAAATATGCAGCCAACGCCCCACTGGCCACACTATTAAATTCTCACATTTCGCGACTGCTTGCGCTCAAAATGTGGCCTTTTAGGCTCATGGAGACGGAAGCATTCCGCAACCTGATGGCAGTGGCCGTCCCTCGGTACTCAGTCCCCAGCCACCACTATTTTTTCTGGTGTGCCGTACCGCATTACGCAAGCACATGTCCCAAAACATTAGCCATGCCCTCAGCAACGCAGTTACCGGGAAAGTCCACCTAACCACGGACACGTGGACAAATGCTTGTGGGTAGGGATGGTACATCTCGCTAATGGCACACGTGGTTAACATAGTGGAAGCCGGGACCCAATTGGACCTTGGGATGGAACACGTCCTCCCGACGTCAAGGATTGCAGGCCTTAGGTCAATCAGGGTTTCCCCCATGCTCCACATCTCCTGAACCTCATCCTCCTCTAAAGCCTCCATCTCCGAAATGACTACATCAGTCACAAGCTGGAAGCACTGCAGCACTGCCTCGGCCAAGCGGCAACAGGCTGTGCTGAAGCTAATATTCTTAGGTGACAAACCGCAGAATGCTGAACAGTTGTGGACAGCTCTGAAAGAGCAGGCAAATCTGTGGCTCACACGGCTTAACCTACAGCCAGGCATGGTCGTGTGTGACAATGGCTGGAACCTGGTTGCGGCTCTGAGATGAGGCGTACCATGCCCGTGTGCTTAACCTCGTGGTTCAGCAGTTTCTCAAATCCTAACTAGAGCTGCCGGATCTGCTTGTACGCCGCCTGTGTGACCATTTTAGAAAGTCAGCTACAGCTTCCGCCGCCCTTGCAGTGTTTCAGCAGTGTTTGCAGCTTCCGGCTCACAGACTGGAGTGTGATGTCCCCACATGTTGGAATTCTACAATGCAGATGTTGGAAAGGATTTGTGAGCAGAAGAGGGCAGTTGTTGAGTACCAGCATCAACAAGGCCATCGTTATTCAGTTCAGACTCCACACATAAGACCTAGGAGTGGACATGGATGTCAGACATATGTACCATCCTCCAAAACTTTGAGGACTCCACCAAGATGGTGAGCGGCGGTGACGCCATATTAACTGTCACCATCCCGCTTCTCTGTCTTCTGAAACTCTCTCTGCTCACAGTCAAAAAGGATGCATTGCAGGCGGAGCACAATGAGATGGAGCAAGGAACCATACAGGGTGATTATACACAGCCAAGCCTCATCTCATTCCAACGTGGATTGGGTGACAATGAGGAAGAGGAGGAAGGACAGGAGCTAGTTTCATGCACTATAGATGGTACTAACTGCACAGCTGTCATACCGTCTGTTCAGCGTGGATGGCCAGAGGACAGAGAGGAGGAGGAGTGCATGGTCAGTCATCCTCTTGGTGAGGACACGGAAGTCTTGCCTGTTAGCCATGCGTGCCAGACCACTAAGTTTGTTACGCTGCCTTCCCATGATCCTTGCGTTCTCAAAATTTTGGGTGACAGTCATTACTGGTTGGTGACACTTCTAGACCCACGCTACAAAGAGAACTTTATATCTCTTATTCCTGAGGCGGACAGGTCTACAACAATGGGGCTGAACCAGAAGGCCCTTCTTGCGGAACTATTAAAAAAAATTCCCAACTGAAATCGGTGGCGGCAGAGGGCACACTTCGTTGGACAACCAAGTAGTACAGGCGAGAGAGACAACTCCAATTCAGAAGATGCAGGGGAACACAAACAAAGTTCTGGGAGCTTTTTCTCATTTCCTCCCATTGCACAGGCCTTGAGGCGTGGGGTACTCTCACAAGGAGTGCTAAGTTTTGGAAGATGCTGAGGGAGTATCTTGCCGACCATACCAACGTCCTCCGTGATTCCTCTGTCCCTTATAATTATTGGGTGTCCAAGCTGGATACGAGGAATGAACTGGCTGTCTATGCCTTGGAGGTCCTGGCCTGCCCTGCCGCCAGCGTTTTATCAGAGCGGATTTTTAGTGCCACTGGTGGAATTATAACTGATAAGCATATCCACCTGTCAACTAAAATGCTGACAGGCTGACTCTTATAAAAATGAACAAGGGCTGGATTGGGCCATACTTCTCAACACTAGAGATGAGCAGTGTTCGACTAGAACTGTTCGCCAATCTCAAATTCGAGCTGTTTTGGGCGGTGTTCGAGTTGTTCGACGAACCCGAACGATTTGCAAAAAATTCGGCTGTTCGAGGTTATGTTCGATAACTGTTCGTGCACCAAAAGCGTGTCCTGCATGTCTGGCGCTATTTAGAGCACCAATCATGCAGGGATTGCCTGCCACTCACTGTAATGCCACAGCCATGGTGGTTGTGGCATTACAGTGATTGCCCAAATCGATGGGAACAGTGCCAACAGTGAAACATGAAAAGCCGGCAATTCATCAGCGGCATACACCGGTACCCGACAATTTAGAACCGAAAGAATAGAGCTTCACACATAGATTAGATAGAAACATGTCAGTCACACATATAAGAAGCACAGTGACAGTGTTGCTTACTGTACTTGTCATTTAGTGTAAAGGATTTATTAAAAAAAATAATAGTGTTTTCGCGCACCGTCTCTTTAAAAAAGCCGGCCGGCAATTCAGCATCTGTACCCGACAATTTAGAATAGAAGGAATAGAGAATCACACATAGATTAGATAGAAACATGTCAGTCACATATATATGAAGTACAGTGACAGTGTTGCTTACTGTACTTGTCATTTAGTATAAAGGATTTATTAAAAAAAATAATAGTGTTTTCATGCACTGTCTCTTTAAAAAAGCCGGCCGGCAATTCAACATCTGTACCCGACAATTTAGAATAGAAGGAATAGAGAATCACACATAGATTAGATAGATAGAAACATGTCAGTCACATATATATGAAGTACAGTGACAGTGTTGGTTACTGTACTTGTCATTTAGTGTAAAGGATTTATTAAAAAATAATAATAGTGTTTTCATGCACCGTCTCTTTAAAAAAGCCGGCCGGCAATTCAGCATCTGTACCCGACAATTTAGAATAGAAGGAATAGAGCATCACACATAGATTAGATAGATAGAAACATGTCAGCCACATATATATGAAGTACAGTGACAGTGTTGATTACTGTACTTGTCATTTAGTGTTAAAATAAAGGATTTATTTAAAAAAAAATTAGCGTGGGGATCCCCATAATTTTAGGCTCTAGCGGAGGTTAACCAGACGGCTGGGGCAGATGTTTGAAGCCTGGGAAGGGGGTAATGCCCACGGAACTTCCCAGGCTACTAATATCAGCCCCCAGCGGAATACCTAGCCTTTACTAGCTATTAAAATGGGGGACCCCCCCAAAAAATGACGTGGGGTCCCCCCTATTTTAATAGCTAGCAAAGGCTAGGCAGACAGCTGGGGGCTGATATTAATAGCCCAGGAAGGGTTCCATGAATATTGGCCCCCTCCCAGGCTAGAAACACCAGCCGTCAGCCGCCCCAGAAATGGCGCATCCTTAGGATGCGCCAATTCTGGCACTTAGCCTCGCTCTTCCACGCTGCCCTGGTGCGGTGGCAGGGGGTAATAGGGTTGGGGTTGATGTCAGCTTATAATGCCAGCTGACATCAAGCCCAGGTTAGTAATGGAGAGGCGTCTATAAGACACCCCCATTACTAACCCCATAGTCAAAGTTAAAAGAAAACACAAACACCCAGAATAAAGTCCTTTAATTGAAATAAAGACACATTCCTTTATTGTTCTAAATTAAACCATACTTACCATCACGCCCATTCCAGCTGAAGCCAACGATCTCCTGAAATAAAAGAAAAATAATAAAGCAACCTCATCCTTACCTTTCCATGGTTCCCAGGACAGCTTCAGCTCTGCTACATCGAGATGACAGGCTGGACCGCAGGAGAAAGCTGCCATCCAGCCTGTCATCCCGCAGACACTGAGAAGCGCAGGCATGCTTGCGCTCCTCAGTGTCTCTCTGTGACGGCATCCAGATGAGCCGACAATGAACTCGGCTCACTTCATGCACGTCACTGACAGCGTGGGAGAATTCTCCTGCACTCAGCGCTTCAGCGTGAGAATTTTCCCACGCTGTCAGTGACGTGCATGAGGTGAGGTCATGTCCAATGAACTCGGCTCACCTCTTGCACGTCACTGACAGCGTGGGAGAATTCTCACGCTGAAGCGCTGAGTGCAGGAGAATTTTCCCACGCCGTCAGTGACGTGCATGAGGTGAGCTGAGATCATTGGACATGAATGAGCTCACCTCATGCACGTCACTGACAGCGTGGGAAAATTCTCCTGCACTCAGCGCTTCAGCGTGAGAATTTTCCCACGCTGTCAGTGACGTGCATGAGGTGAGCTCATTCATGTCCAATGAACTCAGCTGACCTCATGTACGTCACTGACAGCGTGGGAGAATTTTCACGCTGAAGTGCTGAGTGCAGCAGAATTCTCCCACGCTGTCAGTGACGTGCATGAGGTGCGCCGAGTTCATTGGACATGAACTTGTCTCATCTTTATGCCGTCACAGCGAGACACTGAGGAGCGCAAGCATGCCTGCGCTTCTCAGTGTCCGCGGGATGACAGGCTGGATGGCAGCTTTCTGCTGCGGTCCAGCCTGTCATCTCGATGTAGCAGAGCTGAAGCTGTCGTGGGAACCATGGAAAGGTAAGGATGAGGTTGCTTAATTATTTTACTTTTATTGCAGAAGACATTGGCTTCAGCTGGAATGGGCGTGACGGTAAGTATGGTTTAATTTAGAACAATAAAGAATTGTGTGTTTATTTCAATTAAAGGACTTTATTCTGGGTGTTGTGTTTTTTTAAATACTTTACTAGAAATTCATGGTGGTCATGTCTAATATTGGCGTGACCCCATGAATTTCGGGCTTAGGGCCAGCTGATAATGCCAAGCTGGCCTTAACCCCTTTATTACCCAGTGAGCCACCGCACCAGGGCCCTGGATGAGTTGGGTACAGCGCCAGAAGATGGCGCTTCTATGAACGCGCCATTTTCTGGGGCGGCTGCGGACTGCAATTTGCAGCGGGTGGGGCCCAGAAAGCTTGGGCCTCCCTGCGCTGCGGATTCCAGCTCCCAGCTGCCTAGTTGTACCTGGCTGGGCACAAAAATAGGGCGAAGCCCCACGCATTTTTTTTTTTAATTATTTCATGAAATTCATGGAATAATTAAGAAAAAAAGGGCTTCCCTATATTGTTGTGTCCAACCAGGTACAAATAGGCAGCTGGTGGTTGGGGGCAGCCCGTCCCTGCCTGCTGTACCTGGCTGGACACAAATATAGTGCGAAGCCCCACGTCAATTTTTTTTTAATTATTTCATGAAATAATTTTTTTAAAAAAGGGCTTCCCTATATTGTGGTGTCTGGCCAGGTACAAATAGGCAGCTGGTGGTTGGGGGCAGCCCGTTCCTGCCTGCTGTACCTGACTGGACACAAATATAGGGTGAAGCCCCACGTCAATTCTTTTTTAATTATTTCAGGAAATTCATGAAATAATGAAAAAAAAATTGACGTGGGGCTTCGCACTATATTTGTGTCCAGTCAGGTACAGCAGGCAGGAACGGGCTGCTCCCAACCACCAGCTGCCTATTTGTACCTAGCCGGACACAACAATATAGGGAAGCCCTTTTTTTCTTAATTATTCCATGAATTTCATGAATTTAAAAAAAAAATACGTGGAGCTTCGCCCTATTCTTGAGTCCAGCCAGGTACAACTAGGCAGCTGGGGGCTGGAATCTGCAGCGCAGGGAGGCCCAAGCTTTCTGGGCCCCACCCGCTGCAAATTGCAGTCCGCAGCCGCCCCGGAAAATGACGCGTTCATAGAAGCGCCATCTTCTGGCGCTGTACCCAACTCATCCAGGGCCCTGGTGCGGTGGCTCACTGGGTAATAAAGGGGTTAAGGCCAGCTTGGCATTATCAGCTGGCCCTAAGCCCGAAATTCATGGGGTCACGCCAATATTAGACATGACCACCATGAATTTCTAGTAAAGTATTTAAAAAAAACACAACACCCAGAAAAAAGTCCTTTAATTGAAATAAACACACAATTCTTTATTGTTCTAAATTAAACCATACTTACCATCACGCCCATTCCAGCTGAAGCCAATGATCTCCTGCAATAAAAGTAAAATAATAAAGCAACATCATCCTTACCTTTCCATGGCTCCCACGACAGCTTCAGCTCTGCTACATCGAGATGACAGGCTGGACCGCAGCAGAACGCTGCCATCCAGCCTGTCATCCCGCAGACACTGAGAAGCGCAGGCTTGCTTGCGCTACTCAGTGTCTGGCTGTGACGGCATCCAGATGAGCCGAGGTCATGTCCAATGAACTCGGCGCACCTCATGCACGTCACTGACAGCGTGGGAAAATTCTCAGGCTGAAGCGCTGAGTGCAGGAGAATTTTCCCACGCTGTCAGTGACGTACATGAGGTGAGCAGAGTTCATTGTCGGCTCATCTGGATGCCGTCACAGTCAGACACTGAGGAGCGCAAGCATGCCTGCGCTTCTCAGTGTCTGCGGGATGACAGGCTGGATGGCAGCGTTCTGCTGCGGTCCAGTCTGTCATCTCGATGTAGCAGAGCTGAAGCTGTCCTGGGAACCATGGAAAGGTAAGGATGAGGTTGCTTTATTATTTTACTTTTATTGCAGGAGATCATTGGCTTCAGCTGGAATGGGCGTGATGGTAAGTATGGTTTAATTTAGAACAATAAAGAATTGTGTCTTTATTTCAATTAAAGGACTTTATTCTGGGTGTTTGTGTTTTTTTTTAACTTTGACTATGGGGTTAGTAATGGGGGTGTCTTATAGACGCCTCTCCATTACTAACCTGGGCTTGATGTCAGCTGGCATTATAAGCTGACATCAACCCCAACCCTATTACCCCCTGCCACCGCACCAGGGCAGCGTGGAAGAGCGAGGCTAAGTGCCAGAATTGGCGCATCCTATGGATGCGCCATTTCTGGGGCGGCTGACGGCTGGTGTTTCTAGCCTGGGAGGGGGCCAATATTCATGGCTCCCTTCCTGGGCTATTAATATCAGCCCCCAGCTGTCTGCCTAGCCTTTGCTAGCTATTAAATTAGGGGGGACCCCACGTCATTTTTTTTGGGGGGGGTCCTCCATTTTAATAGCTAGTAAAGGCTATGTATTCAGCTGGGGGCTGATATTAGTAGCCTGGGAAGCTCCGTGGGTATTACCCCCTTCCCAGGCTTCAAACATCTGCCCCAGCCGTCTGCTTAACCTCCGCTAGAGACTAAAATTACGGGGAACCCCACGCCAATTTTTTTTAATAATAAATCCTTTATTTTAATACTAAATGACAAGTACAGTAAGCAACACTATCACTGTACTTATTATATATGTGACTGACATGTTTCTATCTATCTAATCTATGTGTGAAGCTCTATTCTGTCTGTTATAAATTGTCGGGTACCGCTGCTGAATTGCCGGCCGGCTTTTTTAAAGAGACGGTGCACGAAAACACTATTATATTTTTTAATAAATCCTTTACACTAAATGACAAGTACAGTAAGCAACACTGTCACTGTACTTCATATATATGTGACTGACACGTTTCTATCTATCTAATCTATGTGTGATGCTCTATTCCTTCTTGTCTAAATTGTCGGGTACCGGTGTATGCCGCTGCTGAATTGCCGGCCGGCTTTTTTAAAGAAAGCGTCTTCTGAGCAGTTTGTGAGCTTTTGGACACCTTTGAAGGTGTTTTCTATGTGTTCCTATGTGTTTTTGTTTGCCTGCCATTGGTTTTAACGGTGTTCGACGGTGTTCTAAGGTGTTCGACGAACAGTTCCTCGAACATCCCGGTGTTCCACGAACCGAACCGAACCCGAACACTACGGGGTGGCTCAACACTACTCAACACCACCAAATGATAGCAGCGTAGCAAAATCAAATCCAGTATCTTTTCTTTGGAGTTGTATTCCCATGCAGCTTTTCACACCCAGACATGGGTATACGCTTCCTGGTTTTGGCTCTTTGCTCTTGTCCTCCTCCATCTCCTCATCCTCCACCACCATATCACCAGGGTGACCGTGGTCCATGATGCAACACCCACATAATATTTTTAAAGGGCGCTTATGATGCCCGTAAAAAAAAAATGTATACATTATGTTCATGTATACCCCTCAGGGGTAAATGTTTGTCAGCCCATACACTTAGTGCATGGGCATTACAAGTATAGGAGGCCCGCTCCTTTCTATTGGGAACATTTTTTTTTTTTAGGCCCTCCTCCACGTCTCTTCCAAGGGGCATTGAAGTGCCACCAAATTTTTGGCAGCCCTTGCATTCACTGCATAGGCCAACACTATGGGAGACTCTCTACTTTCTAATGGGAATTTGTTGTTACTGTGGCACTGCTCTATGTGTCTTTAAATTCTTAGTGGGGGTTTTCCTAAAATTGGTCAGCCGTTGGACTCACTGCACACCCTATAACTGTATAGCAGACCCTCTCCTTTCTAATGGGAACATGTCACACTTTCTACTGTGGCCCTGCTCTGTGTGTCATTAAATTCTTAGTGGGGTTTTTCCTAAAATTGGTCAGCCGTTGGACTCACTGCACACCCTATAATTGTATAGCAGACCCTCTCCTTTCTAATGGGAAGTTGTCATTACTGTGGCCCTGCTCTATGTGTCTTTGAATTCTTAGTGGGGTTTTTCCCAAATTTTGGCAGCCCTTGCAGTCAAAGCATGGGCATTACCACTATAGGAGACCCTCTCCTTTATAATGGGAATTTTTTTTTTTACTGAGACCCTCCTCTATGTCTCTTCAAAGGGGTATTGGGTTGCGTCCAAATTTTTGGCAGCCCTTGCAGTCACTGGATACGCAACAACAGTATAGGAGACCCACTTGTTAATAAGGGGAACAGCAAAGCATAGCCTGCTGATGGCTCTCTAGCAATAGCAAGGGCCGTCTGATGGCCCTATAAAAATAGGCTTTGTGACTTTCAGAGTCCCTCCATCATAAATGAAACAGGATGTGTCTGATGATGTGTCACACACCACATGGCCAGATAAGGTTGTAAAATGTTAAAATGACATTTCCTGGTGAATGCATTTGTCTTAAAAAATAACGTAAAAAAAAAAAAAAAGGATCTTTCTTTAGTATAAAAAACAGCATCACCAATTTAACCTCAATGTAATCACATTGTTCAGCTACTGCACCTCCTCCTCCTTCTCAGAAATGACCACATCAGTCGCAAGCTGAAAGCACTGCAGCACTGCCTTGGCCAAGCGGCAACAGGCTGTGCTGAAGAGAACATGCTTAATGCTTAATTGACAAACCGCCCAGCGCTGCAGAGTTGTTGAAAGCTGTAACACAGCAGCCGAATCTGTGGCTCTCACCGCTGAACGTACAGCCAGGCATGGTCGTGTGTGACAATGGGCGGAAACTGGTGGCAGAGAAATGACACCCAGAGTAGAAACGGTTTCCCTCTATGCCAGTCCTTTCACCGAGCTAAATACAATTCTCAGCAAAAAAATCTGTGGACTGGCTCCGTACCGTCACTGGCCACATACACCTGTCCACGTATTTGTGGGTAGGCTGTCCTTTCCAGTAAGTGCACTGGGGAGGGCACGGGTAATGTTGTGGGATAGTGTTGAGCGAGCATGCTCGACACTGCTCGGTACGCGCCCGAACATCTCACTACTCGGGATGTTCGGCGAGCACCGAGCATTTTCGGGTTACACGGGCGGGAGCTCGGGTCTCCGCCCTGCACGTTTGGCGCTCTTTACAGAGCCAATGAACATGCAGGGATTGCCAGCCAGTCACTGTAATTCCGCAGTCATGTTGTTTGTGGGCATTACAGTGATTGGCTGGCCGCACAGTGTCACCTCGAGTATTTAAAACCGGGCGCCACCATCTTGGACACAGTTGCTCTGGATCAGACAGTGTAGGGAGAGTGCTGCTGAGCTAGGGAGAGATTTATACTGCAAAATAGGTAGTGAAGGGTCTCTAAAGCCTGCAAAATCAAACAAACAGTCCTTCTCAGGACTAATATCCTTCCCAGATATCAGGCAGGCAGGCTGTATAGGAGACGCAGTGGTTATATCAACAAACACTGCATTACAGTCCTGGGTGCTACTTTTCAAATTGCTAGACTTAGCCCCAGGTCTCAGGGGCCAGGAAAAATCCTTTTGTTTTCATCTAAATCCACTTTTTTTTTTCCTCAGTCAGACTGTACAAATACCTGTATTATTAACCTTTTGGTATTTTTTCCCCCAAATAAAAAAAATTGAATGTGCCTGTGAGTGTTCATACACAAATATATCTGTTTAAAAGATTCTGGTATAGGCCAGAGAACTAGAACTGTGGTTTTCCTCTTCCATGGTTCAAATTATTATTATTATTTATTATAATAGCGCCATTTGTTCCATGGCGCTTTACATGTGATAGGGATATACAGTACAGACCCAAAGTTTGGACACACCTTCTCATTTAAAGATTTTTCTGAATTTTCATTACTATGAAAATTGTACATTCACACTGAAGGCATCAAAACTATGAATTAACACATGTGGAATTATATACTTAACAAAAAATTGTGAAACAACTGAAAATATGTCTTATATTCTAGGTTCTTCAAAGTAGCTACCTTTTGCTTTGATGACTGCTTTGCACACTCTTGGCATTCTCTTCATGAGCTTCAAGAGGTAGTCACCAGAAATGGTCTTCCAACAATCTTGAAGGAGTTCCCAGAGATGCTTAGCACTTGTTGGCCCTTTTGCCTTCACTCTGCGGTCCAGCTCACCCCAAACCATCTCGATTGGGTTCAGGTCTGGTGACTGTGGAGGCCAGTTCATCTGGCGTAGCACCCCATTACTCTCCTTCTTGGTCAAATAGCCCTTACACAGCCTCGAGGTGTGTTTGGGGTCATTGTCCTGTTGAAAAATAAATGATGGTCCAACTAAACGCAAACCGGATGGAATAGCATGCCTTTGCAAGATGCTGTGGTAGCCATGCTGGTTCAGTATGCCTTCAATTTTGAATAAATCCCCAACAGTGTCACCAGCAAAGCACCCCCACACCTCCTCCTTCATGCTTCACGGTGGGAACCAGGCATGTAGAGTCCATCCGTTCACCTTTTCTGCGTCGCACAAAGAGACGGTGGTTGGAACCAAAGACCTCAAATTTGGACTGATCAGACCAAAGCACAGATTTCCACTGGTCTAATGTCCAGTCCTCGTGTTCTTTAGCCCAAACAAGTTTCTTCTGCTTGTTGCCTGTCCTTATCAGTGGTTTCCTAGCAGCTATTTTACCTTGAAGGCCTGCTGCACAAAGTCTTCTCTTAACACTTGTTGAAGAGATGAGTCTGCTGCTAGAACTCTGTGTGGCATTGACTTGGTCTCTAATCTGAGCTTCCTTTAACCTGCGATTTCTGAGGCTGGTGACTCAGATAAACTTATCCTCAGAAGCAGAGGTGACTCTTGGTCTTCCTTTCCTGGGGCGGTCCTCATGTGAGCCAGTTTCTTTGTAGCGCTTGATGTTTTTTGCAACTGCACTTGGGGACACTTTCAAAGTTTGCCCAATTTTTCGCACTGACTGACCTTCATTTTTTAAAGTAGTGATGGCCATTCGTTTTTCTTTACTTAGAATTTGTATTATGGCAAGAAAAAATCAGCTAACAGTCTATTCAGTAGGACTATCAGCTGTGTATCCACCAGACTTCTGCACAACACAACTGATGGTCCCAATCCCAAGGCAAGAAATCCCACTTATTAAACCTGACAGGGCACACCTGTTAAGTGAAAACCATTTCCGGTGACTACTTCTTGAAGCTCATCAAGAGAATGCCAAGAGTGTGCAAAGCAGTCATCAAAGGAAAAGGTGGCTACTTTGAAGAACCTAGAATATAAGACATATTTTCAGTTGTTTCACACTTTTTTGTTAAGTATATAATTACACATGTGTTAATTCATAGTTTTGATGCCTTCAGTGTGAATGTACAATTTTCATAGTCATGAAAATACAGAGAAATCTTTAAATGAGAAGGTGTATCCAAACTTTTGGTCTGTACTGTGTGTGTATATATATATATATATATATATATATATATACACACACAGATGATGACCTCTGTTTTATCCATGTTGAGTTTTAGAAATCTGGCAGAGAAGGATGAGATGGTGGACAGACATTGTGGGATTTTGGTTAGTAGGGAGGAGATATCGGGTTCAGAGAGGTACATCTGTGTGTCATCAGCATAGAGGTGAATCTGAAAGCCATGAGACTATGAGCTGTCTCAGGCCAAAGGTGTAGATGGAGAAGAGCAGAGGTCCTAGAACTGAACCTTGGGGGACACCGACAGATAGGGGGCGAGATGAGGAGTTGGTGCGTGAGTGAGAGACGCTGAATGTCCTGTCTGTTAAGTATGAGGAGATCCAAGATAGGGCCAAGTCTGTGATGCCAAGAGATGAAAGAATCTGTAGTAAGAGGGAATGGTAGACTGTGTCGAGGGCAGATGACAGGTCCATAAGGAGGAGGATGGAGTAGTGTCACTTGGATTTGGCATTTAGTAGGTCATTGGTGACTTTGGTCAGGGCAGTTTCAGTCGAGTGATGCGGTCGGAAGCCAGAATGCAGGCGGTCGAAGAGGGAACAGGAGGAGAGGTGGGAGGACAGTTCAAGGTGGACATGTTGTTCTAGTATTTTTGAGGCAAAGGGGAGAAGTGATATGGGGCAGTAGCTAGTCAGAGAGGATGGGTCAAGGGAGGGCTTTTTGAGGATGGGTGTGATTGCAGCATATTTGAAACATGAGGGGAAGACACCGGTTGTTAGTGACAGGTTGAAGAGGTGGGTTAGGGTTGGGATGAAGACTGTGGTAAGATGAGGGATGAGGTGGGATGGGATTGGGTCAACTTCGCAGGTGGTGAGGTGTGATTTGGAGAGTAAAGAGGAGACTTGACCTTCTGTAATGGTGGAAAAGTGGGGTTTGGAGGAGGAAGGTTGAGTAGATATAAGGAGGGGTTGTGTGGACTTTAAGCAAAAGCTTTGTCTGATGGTGTCAATCTTCTGCTTGAAGAATGAGGCATAAGTCTTCGGCTGAGATGAGAGAAGAGGGAGGAGGAGCTGGGGGACTAAGGAGAGAATTGAAAGTGTTAAATAGCTGTTTAGGGTTGTGAGACATGGAGGATATGAGAGATGAAAAGTAGGTTTGTTTTGCTGTAGTGAGTGCGGACTTGAAAATAGTGAGGGATTGTTTGAATGCGATGAAGTGCTCGATGGAGTGAGACCTTTTCCATCTCCGCTCCGCAACCCTGGAGGCCCGTCGCAATTCTTTAGTAAGTTTGGTGTGCCAGGGCTGCCTGTTGATTGTGCGAGATTTGGTATGTGTGAGAGGGGCGATCGAGTCGAGAGCTGCAGCTATTGTGGTGTTATATGAAGCGGCAGCAACATCTGCATTGTGTAAGGAATTTATGTATGTAAGAGGGAAGAGGGATTCAGAGAGTGAGTGTAGGTCCAGGTGTTTGAGGTTTCTGCGAGCATGTGTAAGTTTGTGGATTGGGGATTGTGCACCTGGAGAGGAGAGGGTAGAGAATGTGAGGAGGTTATGGTCAGAGAGAGGGAGGGGTGAGTTAGAGAGGTTAGATAGGGAACAGAGGCGGGTGAAGATGAGGTCCAGTGTGTGGCCATCTTTATGAGTAGCTGCCGAAGACCATTGAGCAAGGCCAAAGGAGGAAGTGAGGGATAGGAGCTTAGAGACAGAAGAGTGGGGAGTGTCAATGGGGATGTTGAAGTCACCCATTATGATAGTGGGGATGTCAGTGGAAAGGAAGTGAAGCAGCCAGGTGGTGAAGTGGTCTAAGAAAGTGGTGGCTAGCCCTGGGGGTCGGTAAATGATGGTCAGTTGGAGGTCAGAGGGGGAATAGCGGCCCACACAGTGCACCTCAAAAGAGGGGAGTGTAACAGAGGGTGGCAGTGATATTTGGGTGAAAGCGCAGGTATCTGCCAGGGGAAAACCTACGCCTCCGCCATGTTTACCGTTGGGGCGGAGTGTGTGGGAAAGGTGGAATACACCATATGAAAGTGCAGCTGGGGAGGCTGTTTCAGAGGGGGTAAGCCATGTTTTGGTGATGGCGAGGATGGAAAGTTTGTTAGTAATGAAAAGGTCATGGATGTAGGAAAGTTTGTTGCAGAAGGAGCGAGCGTTAGAGCAACTAAGGAAGTGCGGATTAGTTGGATGGGTATGAGGTTAGAAGGGTTGCGACAGTTTGTGGAAGGTCGTGGATAGGAGGTAGAAGTAACTGTGGGGATATGGCGAGGAGGACCAGGATTTGGAGAGATATCTCCAGCAGTGAGGAGGAGCAGAGAAAGTGTTAGCAGGTGGGAGCAAGAGAGAGCATGAGGTGGCTGTCTGGGTTTGGAGATCCAGGATTGAATGTTGAGGAATAATTCGGAGGAGGTGGTGAGATGAATGGGGAGGATGGAGGGAGAGATGAAGAGTTTCTTACTAGGTGTAGGGATTTGAGGGGTTACTAGAAAGTGGAGGACTATAGAGGAAAAAGTGAGAGCTAACAGAAACACAGTTAAAAGAGAGTAAGTGGTCAAAGTGTTGGTTACCTGACTGCTGCCCTTACTAACTGCCTCTGAAATAACTGCCACTAATCTCCGAAGACACTTTGCACAAGAAGACGCATGCACAACCCAGCATGCGTGCACCCCTTAAGGAGCTTCTAAATATATAGGACACACTAAACCATCAGGTGAGGGGCATTGTGGGAGCTGCTTGTGGCTAAATTAGCAGCTGTTCATCTCACCAGGAGATGGCTGGGTGATCAAAGACAAAGCTAAGACTCTGTAGGCTCTGGGTGTAATCCACCTTTTTGCATAAAAAAACAGTTTCAGTGTCTTGCTGAATGTTCAGACACAAATATATCTGTTTGAAAGATTCTGGTGTAGGCCAGAGAAATAGAACTGTGGTTTTCCTCTTCCAAAGTTCAAATCTCATTTTTATTACCCTTTTTCCATTGATAGTGTGAGTGTAAGCTATTTTACTTCATTTACAATGGGCAAGGCGCGTGGCAAGGGACGTGGAACTGGACGTTCTGGTGATGGTGCATGCAGAGGACGGGGCTGTTGCCAAGGTGAAAATGTGCCACAACCAACAGCCACATCTTCTCGCTCCCTGTTCTTGACCGAATTACTAGGGAAGCACACAACAACACCACTATTGCGAACTGATCAGTGTGAACAGGTTATTAATTGGATAGCAGATAATATTTCCTGTCACCTGGGCACCACCATCTCTGGTCCGTCTTCCACACGGTCAAGTGTTAGTAGCCGTGAGTCTCGACCGCATAATCCTCCTCTCCCTGATGCTTCTTCCTCCCACCATGCCGAGTGTCAGACAGCAACTGATCCCAGAGTTGGACACTCTGAAGAGCTGTTCACTGGTCCATTTCCATATTTGGGCCCCTCGCCTGCTCCGCTTGAAGTGGTGGAAGAGGAGATCCCATGTAGCGATGGCCAAATATTTGAACACCACGGAAGGCGACGCTGGCAATTTGTCACAAGAGGTGGAAGATGACGAGACAATTGCCACGAAGTGAGGAGGAGGACCGTGGTGCGCAAGTGGAAGAGGAGGTGGTGGATGATCTAGTAACTGACCCAACATGGCAGGAGGACACGCAGAGCGTGGCCAGCAGCACACAGGGGGAGGGAAGAGTACCCCAACAGGCAGGAAGAAGCAGTGTGGTGGCCGCACACAGAAGGTCTTCCAGAGTCTGGAATTTTTTTAAAGACTCTGCTGATAACCCCAAAAAAGCCATTTGTACCACCTTCCAGGCCAGCATCAGCAGGGGTGACAAAACTACCAGCCTGACCACCACCAGCATGATCAGGCACATGGCAGCAAAGCACCCGACTTTGTGGGGTGAACCCCAGGGTCCACGACCAGTGTCAGCGGGTGTCACCACTGCTTCTTCCACTGTTGTGCATGTAAGAGAACCCCCTGTTGTGCGTGCAAGGCAATCCCCAGTCCATACTGCATGCAAAGATGCCCCCTCCTCTCAGTCTACACTTGTTATGGCAGTTTCTCAAGAAACAGCATCAACGTCCACGTCCCACCGCAGCATTCAATTGACCATATCCTAGACCTTTGAACGAAAGCGCAAATTTGCAGCCAACGCCCCACAGGCCACAGTCCTAAATTCACACATTTCACGACTGCTTGCATTGGAAATGCTGACTTTTAGGATGGTAGAGACTGAATCCTTCCGCAACCTTATGGCGGTGGCCATCCCTCGGTACCCAGTCCCCAGCCGAAACTATTTTGCCCGGTGTGCCATCTTCGCACTACACAAGCACGTGTCCCAAAACATCAGCCGTGCCCTCAACAACGCAGTTACTAAGAGAGTCCACCTGACAACGGACACGTGGACAAGTGCTTGTGGCCAGGGACGGTACATCTCCCTGACGGCACACTGGGTAAACCTAGTGGAAGCCGGGACCCAGTTGGACCTTGGGACGGAACACATCCTCCCCACACCGAGGATTGCGGGCCCTATGTCAGTCAGAGTTGCCCCCACAGTGTACAGCTCCTGTGCATCATCCTCCTCCTCCTCATGTTCAGCCTTCAGCGAAGGTATCACCACATCAGTTACAAGCTGGAAGCACTGCATTACTGCCTCAGCCAAGCGGCAGCAGGCTGTGCTGAAACTCATAAGCTTAGGTGATAAACCTCACACTGCTTGTGAGTTGTGGACAGCTGTGAAAGAGGAGGCAGATCTGTGGCTGAGACCGCTGAACCTACATCCAGGCATGGTCGTGTGTGACAATGGCCATAACCTGGAGGCGGCTCTGAGGCGAGGCGAGATCACACACGTACCATGCCTGGCTCATGTGCTAAAACCTCGTGGTTCAGCGGCTTCTTAAATCGTACCCCGAGTTGCCAGATCTGCTCGTCAAAGTACGCCGCCTGTCAGCTCATTTTCAGAAGTCGGCTACAGCTTCCGCCGCCCTTGCTGTGTTGCAGCAGTGTTTGCAGCTTCCGGCACACTGACTGGTGTGTGATGTCTCAAAACGTTGGAACTCTACCCTCCACATGTTACAAAGGATTTGTGAGCATAAGAGAGCAGTTGTGGAGTACCATCTGCAACAAGGCCGTCGATATTCAGGTCAGACTCCACACACAAGACCTCAGGAGTGGACCTGGATGTCTGACATATGTACCATCCTGACAAACTTTGAGGAGTCTACCAAGATTGTGAGTGGCGATGACGCCATCATTAGTGTCAGCATCCCACTTGTCTGTCTTTTGCAACGCTCTCTGCAGAGAATTAAAGAGGAGGCATTGCAGCCAGAGTATGATGAGATGGATCAAGAAGCCGTAGCGGGCGATTACACACAGCCCAGCCTCATCCCAACGTTCATTGGGGGATAATGAGGGAGGAGGAGGAACAGGAGCTGGTATCATGCGCTGTAGACGGTAGTACCTGTACAACTGTCATACCGTCGGTTCAGCGTGGGTGGCTTGAGGACAGGGGGGAGGAGGAAGAGGAAAGCATGGTCAGTCGTCATCTTGGTGAGGACACGGAAGTCTTTCCCATTACCAGTCTGGCACGCATTGCTGACTTTATGTTACGCTGCCTTAACTGTGACCCTCGCATTGTCAAAATGTTGAGTGACAGTCATTACTGGTTGGTGACACTTTTAGACCCCCGCTACAAGGAGAACTTTCACTCTCTTATTCCTGAGGTGGAGAGGTCTACAAAAAGGAAGCAGTACCCGAAGGCCCTTGCTGCAGAACTGTTAAAAAAAAATTCCCATCTGAACACGCTAGCGGCAGAGGTCACAGTTCGTTGCCCAACCAAGGCGTACAGGCGAGAGAGATGCAACTCCAATCCAGCAGAGGCAGGGGAGCACTGTCAAAATTTCTGGGACTGTTTTCTGAGACCCGCCCACCTTACAGGCCCTGAGGCTCGGGGTACTCTCACAAGGAGTGGAATGTTTCAAAAGATGGTGAGGGAGTACCTTGCCGACCGTACCAGCGTCCTCCGTGATTCCTTTGTGCCTTTTAATTATTGGCTATCCAAGCTGGACACTTGGAATGAACTTGCTCTGTACGCCTTGGAGGTCCTGGCCTGTCCTGCCGCTAGCGTGTTATCGGAGCGTGTTTAGTGCCGCTGGGGGAATTATAACTGATCAGCACACTCGCCTGTCAACTGACAATGCTGACAAGCTGACCCTTATCAAAATGAACAAGGGCTGGATTGGGCCAGACTTCTCAATACCACCAAATGACAGCAGAGTAACAAAGTCAAATCCACGGTGTTATTTCGGGAGGTGTATTCACATGCACCGCTTCACACCCACACATGGGTATACGCTTCCTCATTTCGGCCGTTTTATGTTCTTCTCCTTATCCTCAGCCTCCACCACCACTATACCACCAGGGAGACACTGGTCCGTGTTGCCAGCATTGCAAGTTCCTCCGTCCTAATTTTTGGCAGCTTTTGTTTGGAAGGCATAGGCAAAGACTATGGTAGACACACACCCCAATAATGGGAATAATGTTTTTAATATGCTGTACCGCATGGCTCTTGTAAGGGGCATTAAAATCATCTTAAGCTACTGTGACCCCCACGTCTCTACCAAGGGTCATTGATATTGTCTTTTTATTCCACTGTAACCTCCACCACTCTTCCAAGGGGCATTGATATTGTATTTTTATTCCACTGGGACCTCCACCACTCTTCAAAGGGGTTTGATATTGTCTTTTCATTCCACTGGGACCTCCACGTCTCTTCCAAGGGGCATTAAAATAGTCTTGTTAAGCTACTGTGACCTCCACGTCTCTTCCAAGGGTCATTGACATTGTCTTTTTTTTCTACTGCGACCTCCACCACTCTTCCAAGGGGCATTGATATTGTCTTTTTATTCTACTGGGACCTACACCTCTTTTCCAAGGGGCATTAAAACCGTCTTGTTAAACCACTCTGAACTCCACGTCTCTTCCAAGGGGCATTAAAGTCGTCTTGTTAAGCTACTGTGACCTCCACGTCTCTTCCAAGGGTCATTGATATTGTCTTTTTATTCCAATGGGATCTCCACCACTCTTCCAAGGGGCATTGATATTGTATTTTTATTCCACTGCGACCTCCACCACTCTTCCAATGGGCATTGATATGGTCTTTTTATTCCACTGGGACCTCCACGTCTCTTCCAAGGGGCATTAAAACCGTCTTGTTAAACCACTCTGAACTCCACAGCTCTTCCAAGTGGCATTGAAATGTTGTTTTTAATAACCTCTAACCTCCATGACTCTTCCAACGGGCATTGCATTTCCTCCTAATTTTAGTCAGCTTTTGCTTTTCAATGCATAGGCGAACACTAAGGGAGACCCACTCCCCAATAATGGGTAGAGGCTTTTTAGTACGCTGTAATCCATGTCTGTTTCAAGGGGCATTGCAGTTCCTCATAATTTTTGGAAAGCCTTCCATTCACTGCTTAGGCCAACAGTGCACAGGAGACCCAGTTACTATAAATGGAAAAAACTGTTTAGTTAAGGCCCTCTGACATCCATGTCACTTCCAAGGGGCATTGGAGTGCCTCAACATTTTTGGTAGGCATTGCACTCACTGTATGCCCTATAACTGTGTAGCCGAACCGCTCTTTTTGGTACAGAAACATATCCTACAAGACATGTGTGGTTGACTGGCCTGATATTGATGTGATCCCAGTTCCTCCTGCTCTTTCTCCTTTGCCACCACCTCATCCATCATTCATCACCTGAAGCTTTGTTTTAACGGGAGTCATAGAACTGGGATAATAGCAGGAAAACATCCAGCAATCCTCAGAGGAGGTAGGATATGCGCCAAAACGCTGACCACCTCAGGCCTAGCCACTACTACATACATGCGCTTGCATTTCAAGGAACAGAAAGCTAAGAAGATGGATGGCCTCATGATCATGAATAATTTACTCATTGTGTAGGGGGCCGACCACTGCTGCTGTCTACCTTCTGAACTTTGTGTTGAAGCCTGATTGACCCAGGACTCGCAATCCTCTATGTCTGGAGGACATGTTACATCCCAGTGTCCAACTGTGTCCCGGCTTCCACAATATTAACCCAGTGGGAAGGTGTCAGTGAGATGGACCATCCCTGGCCACATTCACATGTCCATGTGTTTGTGGTTAGGCTGTCCTTCCCACTAAATGCACTTGGGAGGGCACAGGTAATGTTTTGGTATGCGCACTTGTGTATAAGGCGCACCGGGACAAGTAGGGGCGGCTGGGGACCGTGTGTGGGCACCCGGCCGCGGGGTGGCTGGGGACTGAGTATGGACACCCGGCCACCCCCTGGCAGCTGGGGACCAAGCGTGGACACCCGGCCGCCGGGTGGCTGGGGACTGAGCATGGATACCAGGCCCCCGACGCAGCCATGACGAGGTGGCCAGATTCCGCCTCCACATGCCTAAAAGGCCCAAGTGCAAGCAAGCAAGCAGCATGGTATTGAAGCCTGGTGGGGGTGGGTGGGTGGCAGGCTGCATACTTGCGCTTGCATTGCAAGGAATGGAGAAGGTACAATTGAACACTGCCCTGGAGCAAGGACTTGCACGGGGATAGTTGCAAGTCTGCATCTTCTGATGTGGCAAGGATCACTTCTGATGGGTACACTTTTAGACAGTGATCTGGGTGTCAGAGATGCTTCCAGGGGTCTTCCCCTTGCTGTTCCCATGTCTTTTCAGCACTGTATGCATGTGTCACACAGCACATGGCCAGAGAAGGCTGTAAAATGTTAAAATGACATTTCCCGGTGAATGCATTTGTCACGGTTGAAAGCAATACAAAAGTGCAAAAACGCATAAAAAATGCTACTTGTGAACATAGCCCAAGGTGTGGAGGAGTATTTTTGTTTTTGGTTATTTATTTTACCTTGTACACAAGTCTTTACCCTGGAAAGGAAGTTCCTTAACATATTTCACAGGAAAGCAGTTTCAGTTTCATTTTTGAACGTTTTATCGTGAGCCCGTAAAAGTGGCTTAATACCTCTGACCACGTTGTTGACAGCAGTGACGTGGGGGTCAGAAATGCTTCCTGGGGTGATCGCCATGCTGTTCCCATGTCATTTGAGCACTGTCACTATCGTTTTGGGCACTTTTTAGGCTTTCTACAGACTGCCGAGGGTGCCGCCGCAAAAATGCACGGGTCTCCCATAGACTAACATTGGGCTCGTTGCTCGGGTCGAGCACCCGAGTATCACTGTGAGCTCGACCCGAGCTTCGAGCACCTGAGCATTTTAGTGCTCGCTAAACACTAATCCTATCTATTCTCTCTGGTGCTCTGCTTACATATTCATTTGTATGCTTATATGACAGCTCACTGTGCCTTCACTGTCCTGCCTATAATGCATCTAGTAGTATGGGGCTAGGTAAAATAGGAAGCAGATCAGTGAACAACCAGTGAGCTGTCATAAGAGCATACAGATGAATATGTAATTAGAGCACCAGATACAGCGCCCCCCACAGTCCATCCCAGAGCACGAGCATATTATTATCTCCAAATTGAAAGTAAAGGTGACACAGGAACCACAGGACGGATTTCATAAACCCAGGTATCATTTTACATAATGCATCTAGTAGTGCAGAGCTAGGTAAAATAGGAGGCAGGTCAGTGAAGGCACAGTGAGCTGTCATAAGAGCATACAGATGATTAAGCAAGCAGAGCACCAGATAGAGGGCCCCCCCACAGGCTGCCCCGAAGCATGAGCATATCATTATCTCCAAACTGAAAGTAAAGATTACACAGGAACGACAGGACGGATTTCATAAGCCAAGGTATCATTTTAATCAGTGTAATGTCGCCCACCTGACAGTATGTTTTTTACTGAGCACAATCCTGCGCTTTAAGTATTGGGTAATTTTGCATTTCATTTTTTGCATTTCCCGATACAGACATAGTTATTTGTTATCTGTCTTGTCCTATCTACCATTAATATTTTCTACTGATACATTATTCTTTATTAACATTGTTTTCTATATAGTAAATGAGGGTGTTGTAGTTGAGGGTCCTATCAAGTATTTTAAAGTAAAGAAACACAAGTAATTTCCTTTGAAAGGGGCTACAGCATTGTGTGTTTTTAACGTCTTTTTATTCTTTAATCTGTGTGTCTCACAATGTATTATTTAAATAAATAAGATTGATATATTATTTTTAGCTATATATGCGAGCATGCATAATTTTTTATGCATTTAAAGTTTTTTCGTAGAAGATTTTTACTGGATAGAGGAGCACAGAGGTTAGATGCTATCTTGATGTAAAATATGAATATATTCTTGTTTTTATTTCTCTTTTGTCAGATTGCTTGCTTTTCATCCCTGATGACTGGCATTCTGAGCAGAAAAGGAGTCTTGACAACTCTATTCTGATGCAACTTGTCCTCTGGCATGTTCAAGACTGACTTTGAGTTTACTCTTGAGTTGAGAGCCACTTAATTTCCGTCTCTACTGCTCGATGGTTGAACGAGATGTGATGACGGGTCCCAAACTCAACGACCACCCACTGGGATGCCAACTCTTGGTACTTTGTGGCTAGCAGGCCCGATAGCATTTCTCCAGACCAGGTCCTGGCTCGCCACCTTGTCTCTTCCAACCAGTCTAGGCCCCACAGTCTGCTCACCAGTTCCTGGATCCTGGCTCTTCCATCAGCAGTCCGCAAGAACCCCAATGGTAAAGAATGCGGCCCGGGTTCGGGCCTTGGTGGTTCCAGGAAATTGACTGGATCCAGACTACAGGCTCCTGCCACCTCTGCTGTTGTGCTAGCTTCCTCTGCCTCCAATATACCTCTGGATACAACCTCTGGAGTCTAGCTAGTTTCTTCCACCTCTGTCGCCCACTTAAGCACGTTACTCTGTATGGATGACTAATTGAATACAGAGAAAATTTTAAACACTTTTTTGGAGTGTTGTACATCATATAAATGTGACCCATAGCACGGAAAACTATGGGTGAGTAATTTCACCCAGAAAAACTTTTTAAAGCTTTTTTGGAGTTTTATATACCACAGAAATGTATTCCAGACCACGGACTACTGTATGGGTGAGTAATTTCACCCAGCAAAATTTTTTAACGCTTTTTTGGAGTGTTATATATCAAAGAAATTCACCCCAGACCATGGACTACTGTATGGGTGAATAATTTCACTCAGCAAGATTTTTTAATGCTTTGTTTGGAGTGTTATATATCACAGATATATACCCCAGACCATGGAGTACTGTAGGGGTGAGTAATTTAATCCAGAAAAAAAATTTCAATGCATTTGTGGAGTGTTATATGGCACAGAAATGTACCCCAGAGCATGGAATACTCTATGGGTGAGTATTTTTACCCAGAAAAAAAAAATCAACACTTTCTTGGAGTGTTATATAACATTAAAATGTACCACAAAGCACGTACTACTCGATAGATAACGATATAATTAATTCTTTCACACAAAAAAAAGGCGTCAGCTATATATTTTGCAAGGGACTACCAAGACCTACTCCCTGCTTACAGACTGCATTCTGCCACTCTCCCTGCTACAGCAACTCTCTCTCCCTCCCTAGACTAAATGCAGAATGTATGCGATACAAGCAGCAAAGCAAAGGATTAGCCCTGACAAGGGCCCTTTGTAAGATGGTTCAGCTTCAGCACCAGTATCAACATTACAGGACTCTGATTTGATGCCCCATATGAAGGCTTTGCTTTGATATAGCACCATAAACCTTGGGGTATATGTATTAATCATTTAGGCCAGAGGGCAGTGTGCAATATATGATATTAAATAATTTATATTTGCAATTGTTCGAGCACTCCTCTATTTTTTGCATTTAGCCACCTTGCTTTAGGCTACTAATTATAAGGATATTGTGCTGTAATGAGTTAGACTAAGGAGCAATGTGCTAAATAAAAAAATAAATTATATATGTATTTTTGAGCTTGACTTAGAACTATAATCAGTGTTGAATTTATATAAGATTGCTTTCATTTATTGGGTATAATAGCTACTGTACCTTTTTTCCTGCACCTTTTCTGTTTCTAATCATTTTTAATTTGAATTATCTAATAAAAAATCTTTTTATTGAACTAATATGTGTCACTTCTAGTTGTCGCCAGGGGCAAACAGAACATCTGGTGGGGTCTTTGGTTATATTTATGCATTTTGAGAAGTGCCAATCCAGTGTCTACAGGTATTTGGTAAAATTTAAGGACATTCTAAGATTAAAGGACTCTGATTAGTTATACTGTGCACACACGTCTGGACCAGCACTCTCTCCCTCCAATACGAACTGTCACATAGCTGTGCAATGGCGCCAGTGCGTGAATCCTGGCGGCACCTGTCCTTTTATAATCCCTTATGATGTCATACATCCAGCCAATCACAGTAATGCTACTACTAAGATGGCTACGGCATTACAGTGACTCGCAGGCAATCCCCGCATGCATATTGGCTGTGTAACAGGCGCCAAACATACGGAGCCGGGATTAGAGTTTGAAATCATGCATCGCCCAATGCATGCCAAGTAACAAGCACATCCAAGCACCCAGATAGTCAAGTGATATCAGAGTATCACCGAGCACATTTGCTTATCCCTAGTCCTGGATCCTTGGTGATGGACGAAACAAAACATCACAGTAAATAACAGAAAAAAATAGGGCTTAGCTAGGAAGAAGTATAAAGTATTGTGTAATAAAGCAAATTACAAAAGTGATTAGGGAGTTAGGATAGATATTTAAATAATACATTTTAGGTGCCGGACTACTCCTTTAAGTCCATTTACATTAAATGGTAAATAATATATACTCTGTGTTCCAAATTATTATGCAAATAATATTTTCTCAGATTTTCCCAAATTACCTATATGAATTGCAGTCATTGTAATTTTCCAGTCAAATAACTATTAGAGTACAATTGAAAGGTTTTTGTACAAACTGCCTATGATAACAGTATATTTTTTAAAAAATAAAAAACTCAAACTGCACTCAAAATGCATGTTCCAAATTATTATGCACAGCAGAGTTTTCAACCTTTTCATTTTAATAAAGAACAAAAAAATGGTCATTTTTGAAATTATAAGCTATAGCAGGTTATTATAAACTGAAATCAAACAGTTTTCAACTCAAAACTTTATTCTAGGTGATGTTACATTTGCACATAGGACCGCTTGTTCGAAAGGAGCTTCTGAACTCTCTTGTCCATTGAATTTGTCAGGTTTTGGATGGTTTCTGCTTCAATTGTTTTGCATGAGGACAGAATACCCTCCCAGAGCTGTTGCTTAGATGTGAACTGCCTCCCGCCATCATAGACACTCCTTTTGATGATGCTCCAGAGGTTCTCAATGGGGTTGAGGTCAGGGGAGCATGAGTGCCACACCATAAGTTTGTTCCCTTTTATGCCCATTGCAGCCAGAGATGCAGATGTGTTATGTGCAGCATGAGACGGGGCATTATCATGCATGAGATGATCTCGATGGTCCAGATGGATGGAGTGGAGGATGGCTGGTTGATGGACACCCCATGCATGAAATCACTCGCTCGTTCATGTCATCTACACCTCAAAAACATCTCAAGAATCAGGACTTTAATCACCTTTGACTTGGCAAAAACTCTTACTGTAGCTCTTATTCTTTTCTCGATTATTGCAACTCTCTACTAATCGGTCTCCCACTTAGTAATCTCTCCCCTCTCCAATCCATCCTTAGCGCAGCAGCCAGGATCATATTCCTCGCCAACCGCTACACCGAGGCCCTGTGCCAGTCATTGCATTGGTTGCCCATTCAATACAGAGCTCAATATAAACTTAACATGCTTACCCACAAAGCACTCCATCCTTCAGCACCCCCCTACATCTCCTCCCTTGTCTCAGTCTACCGCCCTAAAAGTGCCCTCTGTTCTGCCAAAGACTTAAAACTAAAATCCTCCATAATCCGAACTCCCTCTCCCGTCTCCAAGATTTCTCGCATGCTGCGCCTTTTCTTTGGAATGCACTACCCAGGACAGTTTGATTAATTCCCAAACCCACAGTTTCAAGCGGACCCTAAAAATCCATTTCTTTAGACTGGCGTATCGCCTCAACACACTTATCTATCGGTCCCAGTTTTGGCCCATATTAAAATCTTCTTCAATTTCAGATTCATACCAATCATGCACTTAATAGCCTGTCAGGACTGTACACATACTGGCATGCTACCAGTCCATGTGTTTTTATTTATCCTATTTAGTATATCAAGGCTGCATTATACAATATATGTACAGTCTACCTTTTGTGTCTCCCCCATTTCCTCATAGACTGTAAGCTTGCGAGCTGGTCCCTCACTCCTTTTGACATGAGTTATGCTTATTCTGTATTGTCTGTATATGTCCTCCCTAAAATTGTAAAGTGCTGCGGAATATGTTGGCGCTATAAAAATAAAAATTATTATTATTAAGAGGGCAGCGTTCGGCACCTGCGCTAGGGAACAGCGCTAACTGTACCTCTATTCCTAGGCGCCGGTCCTGATGTGGCAAATGGTTGCCACACGGGACATGGATATTTCCAGTACCGGAAATAGCCGGACATGTGAAACCAACCTAATGCTATGTAATCTCACCCGGGTGAGGTGAGTTTACAAGGGTTTACAAGAAGCAGCATGGCTGCATGTGAATTTCTGTGGCAAAGACCAGGGTCTTCAGTGTATGACCATTAGATGCGGTAAATCTGCATGTAACTAAACACAAGTGCTGTAATTACAATGCAGCGTTTTGGATGCAGCGGAAATACGCTGCATTCAAAACGCTACCATTCCTGATTGTGGGCATGTACAAGCAGAATTTGCAGTGGCGCTCTGTATCTAAGGGCAAGGAGCCTTTTATTGTGTAAAAAATGTGTTGATGGCAGTGGACTGAAACTACATGGGACCAATGCCCCGGCACACTATGCGCTGTCCACCTTGGAGATTTTGCTTGCATTGCATCATACATTTATACAAATAATGAAATACATGATGCAAGCAAAAATTCTAAGAGGATGGGGGGGAGGGAGTAGACAGTGTGAAGGGGCATTTGTCTTTATGTAGTTTCAGTCCACTCCTCTCCCATCCCCAACATTATGTAGAAATTTGAAAAATGACAATGGTCCCCTGCCCTTTTATACAAAGTGCTGCTGGATGCCCACCAGTTCCACTGCCACAGACACTGTCTGAGACACACGATGATTTAAGTTAATGTTTGTCTGCGGCAAGTGGCATTGGAACACTAGAAGGCAGCCAGCAGGCACTCTGTATAAAACGGCAGGGGACCATTATTGATAAATATACACAAAACACATTCTTTTTAAACACACTTTGACACTGGAGCAGCAGGGCTCAGCAGGAGACGAGGCAGCAGGCAAGCTCTGGGTCATGGTGCATGGGGTAGGAGCAGGCGGCTCCTCTTCATGTCAGCCATTTCTTCTTTTTAATAGACCAGCACCCACGCTGTGTATGCTGGGCCCTCCCTTACGTCATGTGGCAGGGCGGTCCCAGCATCATGTAAACTGCCCGCCCGGATGGATCTGCAGCCGGCCGGATGGGAGTGGCTGCATGATGCAGCGTGTCTGTGAGTGGCTGCTTTGAAATTTGGGTCCTGCCCTGCCTGACGTCATGTCACATGACGTCAGGCAGGGCAGGACCCAACTTTCAAAGCAGCCACTCACAGACACGCTGGCTGCATTACGCGGCCACCCCATCCGGCCACCGTAGCTGTATATTTACTAGCGCGGGCAGTTTAAATGATGTTGGGGCCGCCCTGCCACATGACATCAGGCAAGGCAGTCCCAACATCATTTAAACTGGCAGCAATAATGAATATACAGCTACGGTGGCTTTATGGAAGCGGCCACGTGATGCAGCCATAGTGTCTGTGAGTGGCTGCCCTGCCTGACGTCATGTGGCACTGGCAGGGCGGCAAAGCATGATTCAAGCCGCCTGCGGCTGCGGGCCCGCAGCGGTGGTGATCTGAACCTTCGGCCAGCGCGTCGGTGACAAAAAAAAAAAAAAAAAAAAAGATTGCGCATTATAATGGGAGCAATTCATGAGCCCCCCGGAGCCCCAGGCACAGGGCAGTAGCCCGAATTGCCCTCATTATAATCCGCCTATGCCTCCCATCAGCATAGAAATCTAGATTTGTCTGACAAGGCTATGTTTTTTTCAACTTGACTGATCAGTGATGAAATTTTAATGCTCTTTTGTGCACTGATGTTTTACTCTAGCATCTATGACTCATTCAAAGGCACTCAGATTGCTTGATTTTCTGATTCTAATATGGATTCATACTTAATCTGATCCATGGAAAACTTGCTTCCATGGTTTTGTGCACTCCACGGTTACTTGTTCAATTTTCATACTCAGAAGCTCCAATTGTGAAAGGACAAATGTCTCTAATTAAAAGGAAAATGTCAACAGGTTTTTGCTATGTAATCTGACAGCAGCATGAGTTATGATTCCCAGAGAGCCTGATTCCAGAGATGTATAGCTTAGTTTACTGGGTGCAGCCATTATTGTAATAGGCACAGTTTTTCTCTGCTGCGGTCCTAGAAGAGTTCAGAGTGTTGAGCTGTGTGCAACCCCACCATACCACTGCTTCTGCGTACATTGTATAGTGACAGAAGGCTGCTAATCAGTATTGGGGACATGGTTGGACTAGGAAGCTTGTCCTGTAGTGATAATCTTCTGCTGATAAAACACTGATTGTATTAAAAAAGCAAAATATAGCTAAGTAAGTGACACATCGTTGGAACCAGGGGCTGTCCAGATTACATAGTGAAAACCTTCTGACAGATTCCCTTTAAGTGGCTGTTGAGTCATGTGGCCCGTACACCTTGTCATGTAAGTTAACTATTTCTGGACTGCTCATAGACTATAAACATCCGGACAGTCCACACTTATCCCTGCACTGACATTGTAAAATGTCAATGCATTGCAATCAGCTTGCACAACATCATGTAGCTGTGGTGGAAGGAAGCTGACTGTTGGACAAAGTCAGATTTCCCAGAGAAATAATAAACATGGTTTATTACTATGTTTAAACTCTGAAACTAGGACTGTGCATGCAAATTAGGAAGCACTTACTCTGCTTTCTCCTATGGACACAGTGAACATGTGATTACTGGGTATAAGAAGAAAACAGGAGCTGCTGCATCCTAGGAAATCCAGACAGCTCTGCTGTGCAGCCAGAAGGCTGAAATTGTCCTGTAGCTGAGGTTATTATAGGTGCCCCAACTAAAAGGGGAAATGAACCAAAAAAATGTATTCATGCATTAAAATGCTTCTCCCCCTCCCGCAAGGTCAGAGATCATAAATAAATAATAAAAATAAAAAGACACTGACAGTCTAAATTGCTGCTTCTAGCCCCGAAACTATCGAGAAAATATGTAAAAATATAGAAAAATAATTTAGGGAAAAATGGAATTTCAATTTAATATTTTTTAGTGGTCCTTTGTGAAAAATGAATAAGTGAAAAATAGAAACATATGTCCTATTTTTCATTGCATTTCTCCCGATATCAGCAGAAAATAGAAAAAAAAATGACAGAAAAATTAAGCCCCCTGTGTTGCCAAGAAAAAAGGCTAAAATGATCTGCATATTTGACAGAGAAAAAAACTCTACAACTGTTAAAAGAGCTTGTACAATAAGACCCGAAATGTACCTGGTCACAAAAGAAGGGTAAATGGCTTCGGGATGAACTGGTTAACGTAGACTAGCACTTCTAGATGCAATTAGTAAATGTAATGTTGATTGATTCATGATTCTACATCTCCATTTTTAGGTAACATTTAATGTGCATGGCCACATTAAACAATATTTATCACATACAGGTGATTCTCACAAAATTAGAATATCATTATAAAGTTAATTTATTTCAGTTCTTCAATACAAAACGTGAAACTCATTTATTATATGGAGTCATTACAAACAGAGTGATCTATTTCAAGTGTTTATTTCTGTTAATGTTGATGATTATTGCTTACAGCCAATGAAAACACAAAAGTCATTATCTCAGTAAGTTAGAATACTTTATAACAGCTTGAAAAAGGTTTTCAAAATCTGAAATGTTGGCCTACTGAAATGTATGTTCAGTAAGTGCACTCAATACTTGGTCAGGCTCCTTTTGCATCAATTACTGCATCAATGCGGCGTGGCATGGAGGCGATCAGCCTGTGGCACTGCCGAGGTGTTATGGAAGCCCAGGTTGCTTTGATATCAACCTTCAGCTTGTCTGTATCTCCGCTGCTGCATACTGTTTACCTGCATTATACCAGCTTCCCTGAACGCTTGTCTCATCCCCGGCAGGGATGCCAACTCCCTCACCACCACGACCCCCGTCCCGCACTTATTCCTCGTACTGCTGCTGTCTAGGGTCTGTGCACACTGCTTGAAGGCACTGTGCTTAGGGCGTACACGTGCTCTCGGTTTCTTAAAGGGACAGAGCATGCCGTTTTTAAAGTGTCCCCAGCTAATCCGCTCTCCTCATTGAAAATTCCTGTATTTTGGAGAGTAGTTGGAGGCGTAACTAAAGATAACAGCATTCATCTGACCACTATTTAAGCAATATAGGTACCTTAACTTTGAGTAATATTTTTAGATTTCATAACTTGAATGCTATAAAAGTAGTGTTTGTTAACTTGACATAACCTTCTCTTTGTTGATGATTTTCTTATGAAAAGTTTTCATAAATAGTACTATTGAAACAAACGGGCCTGTTAGATTTCATCAAGTGTGTTTTAGTAAATAATAATTTTTATTTATATAGCGCCAACATATTCCGCAGCACTTAACTAACTTAATTGTAAAGATAATTACTTATTCCATAAAATACAAATAACGGAGAATCTTTTCTTAGAATGCTGCATTGTGCTGGTCTTTCTAATTACACTGACAATTATGTGACATCGTTCAACTCAATGGTATATTTCTGAGCAAAGTCTGACACTCTTCTACCCTCATGTCACGTCGTAGTAAACAAGCAAAAAGAAATGATACTATGTTTACACTGGAGAACTGCTTTAGCTGTATTTACCGTGCAAAGTATTGATCCTCTCTTATGGGAAGCCTGGTTTCATTATACTGTCTTAGATACATGATTTGGAGCAGTCAATTATGCATAAAGAGAAGAAGGAAAGTATCAGTAGTCCATAGTCTTTTGTTGTCAAGTCACCACCTGTACATCTTGATTAACACGTCCTTTATCAGAGAGGATATGGACTTTCTTATTGTAATATTTAAAGGGGAGTTCTTCTAAAGCAGTTTTGAAGAATTTTTGGTCCCTGCACCTAATCTTGTTTACTGTCAATAATATTGCAGAGATTTTGGATCTATTTAATGCTAGTGAATATCTGAAAATACCATATGTGGACAATGACATTTTTTAACATGTATGAATTCTAGAAACCTTGAATTTTTATTCAGTAGATCATTTGTATCTCAGGCTTTGGTTGGGTCTGAGTTTGGGACTGCCAAATATGAATTTTTATCATTTCTTGTGAAACAAAATGCTCAACTTTCTTGCAAAATTGTGTAAGGTTGCCCATTAGTGTAAAGTGCTGTGTAGCATATTACTTAAGATATTATATGTGTATATGGTAGAGATGAGCGGATTAATCCACTGCAAAACGACTTCAAGTTGAATTTCCTGAAATTTGCAGTTCCCAGCAAAGTCAAACACTACTCAGCTTTCCACAGCAGGTGTTAAACACAGTCAAAATCTTTTTTGAGGCCTGTTAGAAAATAGCAAAGTACATTGCTAGAGATAGGACCATTCTGATTGGGTACACCTTGTCACGGTGGGATGGCTTCTATATTTTCTACATGGGTTACTATTAATTTACTTAAGTGTTTCTATGTATTATGTTTTTATTATAGGCTATATTTATTTAATTGTCACAGTGTGTATTTGCACCTACATGTTTCACTTTTACTTACAGGTATACTAGGCTTTGTTTGTGTTTTTGCTTCAGTTATTTCTTCTAAGTACACTTTGCAGTGTTGTTGTCCCCTTGGGATGTGAACCTTATCTACTCAATTTCCACAGACCGATGTTAAACACAGTCAGGCAGAGGTCCAACTCTGTCCCCATCTATTTTGGGCTCTGTTAGCAGATAGCAAGGTGATTTGAGATTGGGACCTTTCTGATTGGGTGAGTTAATAAAAGGTTAACGTCGCTAGACCTGCGGCCTCATTCTCCATGTTTGTAAAATGTAACAGTGGATAGAAGATCAACTTGTACATGTTTATCTCTACCCTGTATCTGTTGTGGATGGACAGGGAGAGGAGCAGCAGATGACTATACAGGGGAAGCAGGTAATTTGGCATAGGCAGGGTATGGGACTGACAGAGTGAAAATGATAATAATGATGTTGGGACAAGACCATATACCAAAAGGCAGAATAAAGAGGGTGGGGTATACTCAAACCAGTAACCAAAATTAAACAAAGAAAACCTCTTAAAATTTAACTTTTATTAGATAAGGCTAAAAGTATTCGAATCAATATAGCTAAAGACACGACCCATTAAAAATAGGTATATATGTATTGAGGTAAGGGTACCGGGGCAAATACAAAGTGATAAGCATGCAGGCCAGCCCTAGAATTCCCTAATATGCTGATGGCCTACCTGACAGCAGAGGTTTAACACCCTAGCGGATCCGTTTGGTGCCCCCACTCCATGTTGGCTTTCTCTCAATGACCCTATTAACCCTTAAACAGACATACATATACATAAAAAGTCATCAGAAAAATGATAGATACAGTCAGTAGTATAAGTTCAACCACGCTGAGTCTTTGAAAAAAGCGGTATATTCACAATCTCTCAGTTTGGTAATGTTATAGGGATAGAACTGGTTGTAGAGATAGATAATACAGAACACAATATATCACCAATGCAAGTATAAAGAGTTAACAGATGTTAACATTAATCAGGCCATCCTGTGCCCATATTTCAAATACATACAATGCAGCAGTGCTAGTATTTATAGACAAAAAATATATCTCATACCCTACCATCATTATATATAAAAGTAAAGCAAAGTTGCATATTAAATATAGGGTACTTAGTGAACTATTTTTGATCAAAAAAAGAATACAAGCCATCCCACCAGCGACAAGGTGACCCTAAAATGGGACGGTACCTACACTGTCTATATTAAAAACCTTACTGTATATCAAAGTTGAAGTAATGCATATAAAAGGGTAGACAGGACCGGGTCCCAACTTCAGACCACCTAGGCCCGTGGTAAGCTACATATATACTAACCAGCTCAACAAAGGGGATGCCACACCCTTAATTTGCACAGAATGCAAACAAGACAAAAAAACCAAGCAATGTGAACTGCGGGTCGTGGTCTGAAGTTGAGACCCGGTCCGGTCTACCCTTTTATATGCATTACTTCAACTTTGATATACAGTAAGGTTTTAATATAGACAGTGTAGGTACCGTCCCAATTTAGGGTCACCTTGTCGCTGGTGGGACGGCTTGTATACTTTTTTTTTTATCAAAAATAGTTCACTAAGTACTCTATATTTAATATGCAACTTTGCTTTACATTTATATATAATGATGGTAGGGTATGAGATCTATTTTTTGTCTTTTGTAGGTTTTGCTTCTTTTTGCTAGTGTGAACATGCTCCTATTTCTTGCATGTGTACCATCTTAGACCTCAGTTCACATTGCTGGTTTTTTTGTCTTGTTTGCATTCTGTACAAATTAAGGGTGTGGCATCCCCTTTGTTGAGCTGGTTAGTATATATGTAGCTTACCAATGGCCTAGGTGGTCTGAAGTTGGGACCCGGTCCTGTCTACCCTTTTATATGCTTTACTTAAACTTTGATATACAGTAAGGTTTTTATTATAGACAGTGTAGGTACCGTCCCAATTTAGGGTCACCTTGTCGCTGGTGGGACGGCTTGTATACTTTTTTTGATCAAAAATAGTTCAAGTACCCTATATTTAATATGCAACTTTGTTTTACATTTAGATATAATGATGGTAAGGTATGAGATATATTTTTTGTCTTCTGTAGGTTTTGCTTCTTTTTGCTAGTGTGAACATGCTCCCTTTTCTTGCATGTGTACCATCTTAGACCTCAGTTCACATTGCTTGGTTTCTAGTATTTATAGAGTATAAGGGGGATAGCACAAATATTAATATGAGTCAAGCTGCCCTGTCCCTAGAATATGTTGGAGCAATGAAGTGCAGCAGTGCTAATAATTGTAGGATATGAAAAGGACACCACTCTGCCCCCTTAGCCGTAAATGGGCTCATATAGTCAGATAGTAATAGGTCGTGCAAAAATCCTATCCTTATAGAATGTTAGACAAATAAAGTGAAGCAGTGCTGATAAATATAGGACATGAAGAGGACAACAATGTGCCCCTACCACCATAGACAGGCTCATATAATCAGATAATGATAAAAAGGAACATCAATATCCCAATAAGTGACACACCAACAAAAAGGTATTATCACAAGTGACATTTAAAATAAAATCAATATATAGAGATCAAAAATAGGACTACAAGCATGATTCATGGTTCCTCTATGAATATAAACAATTGAGGTATTAGCCGCATAACTTTTTTCAATAAAATACAGAACGTTTTGGTTCAATGCCAAACAAGAGACTTCTCTGTAACTGATGACACAACATTTTCCAATTGTCCCAGATGAAGACATAAGCAGTGGCAACTGTCTCAACACATTTCTCCCACTTCCTAGTTTGGGGTTCATCAGGGGACCATGTTAGGAGAAATCCACAGTGGGTGAGTTGGCAGATGCGAGAAAGAAATGTAACCCGACTGAAATATGTCCGTGCCAATCAACATTGAAAACATTGCATTTAAATACCTCCAACCTGTGCATCAAAGAAACCAGGAATGCAAGGCCTGACACGCCCCCTGTGTGTCAGACTAAGGAGATGTCTCAGGGGGAAGCGTCACCTTCGTGGTGCCAGTTTAGTATAGTGACGTCACTTCCGCTGCGCCGGATGGAGTGGAACACAGAATGAGCTCCACCGGCGTGCCCATAATTTCCGCCACGTCAGATGAGATAGAACGCTCAGTGTGCTCCAATGGCGTAATGGTCACTTTCACCTCATGGCTCAAAAAACAGGGAGGTTATTCCAAATGCGTCCAGGCAATGGAACGCAAACTGCATACTCAAAAGAAAATGCAAAAATACATATGTATTCAAGAACTGGCAATTCATATGTTCCAAAGTATAACATGGTAACTAACAGTAAGTAAAATATTGTTACATTATGGAAATAAAGAAAACACTCTACCCAGGGGTGCATATGTATGACCCAATCCTTATATGGGAAGTATATAACTATTTTTAATGGGTTGTGTCTTCAGTTATATTAATTAGAATACTTTTAGCCTTATTTAATAAAATTAAATTTTAAGGGGTTTTCTTTGCTTGTTTTGGTTACTGAATAATGGTGTTGGCCCTGACAATCATCCACCATAGTGGGCTGATGAACATGAACTACCGGGGCCCTCAGTCATGCTGACGAGTATGGTAAGCTGTATGCAAGAATATCTGTGGAATGACTGGTGTATTGTTGCCATCAAGAGAAGGGATAACTGTTGGATAGCCATGCTTTTGAGATCTTAGATGTAAAAGCAAAATAAGGGAATTTTTCATAGTTTTTTAATGAGAGTCCAAATTAGTCTACCACCATGTTAAGCTGTGTTACCACCTCAGCAATGATTTCACTGAGCAAACGCCAGATGGCCACATGGCAGACCTAGAGATCCCTCTACTTTTTCCACAGATCCAACTCTCCCATGCTTGTGTGAGCATTAAAGCTACAGCAAGTAACCAACGCAGCTACAGCTACCTGATGGATCAGATGTATTATCTATCATTGTGCAAACCTGACATTCTTCAGCCAACAGTAGCACTGGCTGAACCAGGTTAAGTCATATCTTCACTTTTTCATGCCACTGTACAGCGTCACTAGCCATACTGCCCCTGGCTGTGTATTATAATGCTATACTGTGCTAATGCTGGCGAAGCTGCCTTTGCTGGCTAAAACTGGCATACATACAGTATACTTGCCTGCCTTGCCTACATTTTCTACAGTGCAGCTTCTGTATTTCTCCAATGTGTTACATATCTATACTGCACTTCTGCTGGGAAGTGTACCCTCTCCAGGGTACAGAAAGAAGAAATGATTCCCAAAATAGGGATCATTTTTGTGTTTGTGTGAAAGAGCTCAAAATAGATTGAATACATTACTAAGCAACCGCAGAGTGTTTTAAACATCTTTTCCAGGCATTTTAAGACTGCAATATTGAGATAAGTGAACTATAATTTTTGGCAATATTCAATCTCAAAAGATTTGCTTATTGCCTGCATAAGTATAAATATAAAATCTAAAGCAATAAATCCTGAATAATGAAATATAATTATATATATATATATATATATATATATATATATATATATATATATATTTAAATAAACACACACACACACTGTGTGCAGAATTATTAGGCAAGTTGTATTTTAGAGGATTATTTTTATTATTGATCAACAGCTATGTTCTCAATCAACCCAAAAGACTTATAAATATCCAAGCTTAATATTTTTGGAAGTTGAGTGTTTTTTTTACAATTGACTATCTTAGGAGGATATCTGTTTGTGCAGGTAACCATTACTGTGCAGAATTATTAGGCAACTTAATAAAAACTAAAAATATAATCCCATCTAACTTGTTTATTTCTAAATTTTGTGCACTGATATTGGTTTACCTGGTGAAAATAAACATTTCTGACATGCAAAACAAAAGCCAAAAACAATAGTGATCAGTATAGCCACCTTTCTTTATACTGACACTCAACAGCCTTCCATCCATAGATTCTGTCAGTTGCTTGATCTGTTTTCTATCAACATTGCATGCAGCAGCCACCACAGCCTCCCAGACACTGTTCTGAGAGGTGTACTGTTTTGCCTCCCTGTAGAGCTCACATTTTATGATGGACCACAGGTTCTCTATGGGGTTCAGATCAGGTGAACAAGGGGGCCATGTCATTATTTTTTCTTCTTTTAGATCTTTACTGGCCAGCCACGCTGTGGAGTAGTTGGATGCATGTGATGGAGCATTGTCCTGCATGAAAATCATGTTTTTCTTAAACGATACCGACTTCTTCCTGTACCACTGCTTGAAGAAGTTGTCTTCCAGAAACTGGCAGTAGGTCTGGGAGTTGAGCTTCACTCCATCCTCAACCGGAAAAGGTCCCACAAGTTCATCTTTGATGATACCAGCCCATACCAGTACCCCACCTCCACTTTGCTGGCATCTTAGTCAGAGTGGAGCTCTCTGCCGTTTACTGATCCAGCCTCTGGCCCGTCCATCTGGCCCATCAAGAGTCACTCTCATTTCATCAGTCCATAAAACCTTTGAAAAATCAGTCTTAAGATATTTCTTGGCCCATTCTTGACATTTTATCTTATGTTTCTTGTTCAAAGGTGGTCGTTTTTCAGCTTTCCTTACCTTGGCCATCTCCCCGAGTATTGCACACCTTGTGCTTTTTGATACTCCAGTAACGTTGCAGCTCTGAAATATGGCAAAACTGGTGGCGAATGGCATCTTGGCAGCTTCACGCTTGATTTTCCTCAATTCATGGGCAGTTATTTTGCGCCTTTTTTTGGCCAACACGCTTTTTGAGACACTTTTGGCTATTTGCCATGAAACACTTGATTGTTCGGTGATCACGCGTCAAATCTCTCTTCTGACCCATTTTGCCAAAGGAAAGGAAGTTGCCTAATAATTAAGCACACCTTATATAGGATGTTGATGTCATTAGTCAACACACTTCCTCATTACAGAGATGCACATCACCAGATTTACTTAATTGGTAGTTGGCTCTCAAGCCTATGTAGCTTGGAGTAAGACAACATGTATAAAAAGTATGTGATCAAAATACTCATTTGCCTAATAATTCTGCACACAATACTTTTATTTATTTATATATATATATATATATATATATATATATATATATATATATACACACACATATATATACACATATATACACACACACTGCTCAAAAAAATAAAGGGAACACTTAAACAACAGAATATAACTCCAACTAAATCAACCTTCTGTGAAATCAAACTGTCCACTTAGGAAGCAACACTGATTGACAGTCAATTTCACATGCTGTTGTGCAAATGGAATAGACAATAGATGGAAATTATTGTCGATTATCAAGACACCCTCAATAAAGGAGTGGTTCTGCAGGTGGGGACCACAGACCACATCTCAGTACCAATCCTTTCTGGCTGATGTTTTGGTCACTTTTGAATGCTGGTTGTGCTTTCACACATGGTAGCATGAGACGGACTCTACAACCCACAGAAGTTGCTCAGGCAGTGCAGCTCATCCAGGATGGCACATCAATGCGAGCTGTGGCAAAAAGGTTTGCTGTGTCTGTCAGCGTAGTGTCCAGAGGCTGGAGGTGCTATCAGGAGACAGGCCAGTACACCAGGAGATGTGGAGGGGGCCGTAGGAGGGCAACAACCCAGCAGAAGGACCGCTACCTCCGACTTTGTGCAAGGAGGAACAGGAGGAGCACTGCCAGAGCCCTGAAAAATGACCTCCAGCAGGCCACAAATGTGCATGTGTCTGCACAAATGGTTAGAAACCGACTCCATGAGGGCGGTATGAGGGCCCAACGTCCACAGATGGGGGTTGTGCTCACTGACCAATACCGTGCAGGACGCTTGGCATTTGCCACAGAACACCAGGATTGGCAAAGTCGCCACTGGTGCCCTGTGCTCTTCACAGATGAAAGCAGGTTCACACTGAGCACATGTGACAGAGTCTGGAGACACCATGGAGAGCGATCTGCTGCCTGCAACATCCTTCAGCATGACCGGTTTGGCAGTGGGTCAGTAATGGTGTGGGGTGGCATTTCTTTGGAGGGCTGCACAGCCCTCCATGTGCTCGCCAGAGGTAGCCTGACTGCCATTTGGTACCGAGATGAGATCCTCAGACCCCTTGTGAGACCATATGCTGGTGCGGTTGGCCCTGGGTTCCTCCTAATGCAGGACAATGCCAGACATCATGTGGCTGGAGTGTGTCAGCAGTTCCTGCAAGATGAATGCATTGAAGCTATGGACTGGCCCGCCCGTTCCCCAGACCTGAATCTGATTGAGCACATCTGGGACATCATGTCTTGCTCCATCCACCAACATCACGTTGCACCACAGACTGTCCAGGAGTTTGCGGATGATTTAATCCAGGTCTGGGAGGAGATCCCACAGAAGACCATCCGCAACCTCATCAGGAGCATGCCCAGGCATTGTAGGGAGGTCATACAGGCACGTGGAGGCCACACACAATACTCAGCCTCATTTTGACTTGTTTTAAGGACACTACATCAAAGTTGGATCAGCCTGTAGTGTGTTTTTCCACTTTAATTTTGGGGGTGACTCCAAATCCAGGCCTCCATTGGTTAATAAATTTGATTTCCATTGATGATTTTTGTGTGATTTTCTTGTCAGCACTTTCAACTTTGTACAGAAGTAAACACACACACACACGTTTGTTTTATTATTCAAGATTTGTTTCTGTCAAAATGGTGGATTTTGTCCTACCGGCGAGCATGTTATGTATGCTACATCAGCAAGTGGTCTTTTAATTATGCCTGATCTCTAGTTCTTTCAGAAGTGCTTGCTCCTGCATTTCAAGGAAAAGTGGACCCCTGGTTCCAAAGAAGGGGATTTCTAAATAAGTATAATATTTTTTAGAGCGCTAGAGGGTGTAGGAAAACTGTATTTTAGTTGTATATTTAAAAATTATACATAGATTATAATTAGAATATATAGTCATGCAGATATATTAAGGATACAAAGAGAGAAAATAAAGATATAAAGTCAAACCAATGTCATTTATTGTGAGTGTCAGCTTACTTAAGAAGGCTTAACATCTGTCAATTGTATAACATTTGGCTAGAATAACAATGAATGTCTCATCCTTTGTATTGATTTCAGATTTTTGCTATGTGTTAGGAAGTGTGCTTACATTCAGAATCTTCATTGACATACATATACTTAACTAGAAAATGGCATTTGCAGAGCAGAATAAGTTATCTGAGTACAATTATTTAACTGACTCTCAAACTTTGTGATTTTATCCAAAACTGTTTTTGAAACGTTTACATTTCACTGATCATAAATCAAATTACAATATACCACACCAAATACAAGTAAACAAACCATACAAAATAGTTATATTTAGCCTCTCTGATAAGGGTCTTTGCGTCAGCACCCACTTACATGTAATGTCAGCATACTTTTCTGTCAGTTCTGAATCTATTGTTTGCTTCAAATTCTTAAAAATAATATAATGATTTTAAGCCCTTCCCAATGGAGGATGTACATCCTTGTACATCAGGTACAAGTATATGAAGTTCTCTCTGAAACTAGCCCATACTTTTGGCAAGTGCCTCCTTACCTACGTGACCAGTCTTCAACAGCTGCGACTGGAGCTAGCCCAATCACTCTGATTTAACGATTTAGGTAGTACTGTCTTTCTCTGACATTGACAATGAAATGGATTTGATGTGTGGTCACCCATTGACCTTCCTGTTGCAGCCATCTCTGTACTCCTATGAAGCCCAGCTGCATAGGAGACATTTTTACTATATACTGAAAGTCTAAAGTATTTCAATATATAGTACAAGCGATCCAATGATGACAGGTTAAAGTTCCTTAATGGTGTTAAAATAAATTATAGTAAATAAAAGTTTCTAAAAATACTAAAGAATGTAAAAAATATATATATAAAAGTTTTTATCGGCCCCATTTTTCCTCCCCAAAATAAAGAAATTAAAAAACAAAAATAAACTAATCACCACATCAGTAAAATACTAAATAATGAAAATATAAAATCTATAAACCAGTGCAGTAAATGGCATTAAAGGGAATCTGTCAGCAGGTTTTTGCTATTTAATCTGAGAGTAGCATAATATAGGGCAAGTGAGCCAGATTCCAACGATGTATCACTTAGTTTACAGGGTGCAGCAGTTTTGACACAATAAGCCTTTTTAGATGTAGCAATATAGCAGAGCTGAGAAAGCAAACCCCACCCACACCGGGCTCTCTGTGTACATATTCTATTGACAGTGAGCTGCTTATCAGAGGAGAATCGTGGTTGGACCAGCGCTCACGCACTGTTGTAGTCCAGCAGTGATTAAAACATCACAAACAGTGCAGCAAACTGACTAAATTTTACTTTATCCTATACAGACTTATGCCGAAATGCAGTCATTCCTCTCCACTGCTAAAAGTCAAAGCTATATAATAAATGGTTGTAATAGTTTACTTTATGATTACATTTCAATCTTTTACATTAACCTCAGAATATATTCATAAAGTCAATATTCAGCTTCAGGGAATCAATATTCATCATTATCACCTTAGTGAGTAAAGGACACAGACTTCGGTGCAATCAATCCAACTGCTCCAGACAACAGCAGGCATGTGGGAGCAGAGAGGCAGAGATGCTGTCTGACGACTCGAGGTCTGCACCTGTGGCGACGTTTCAGGCCTCTCAAGGCCTCAAGCATCTGAAACATACCTGCAGGTGCAGACCTCAGATTGAAATATAATCATAAAGTAAACAGACTGGCTTTGGTTTATGCCGTTTATTGTATAAAATAAGACAAGATTATAATAAATGTAGGTCCCAGCTTCCAGGAAGGAACCTTCAACTTGATATTCCTGGTAGACAACCACACAAAGTCTTTCATACTTAGGTACAAACGTATGGCTGACAGGAAATGCTCGCCAGGTTCGGACCTGTCTCCCATGATCTTCAAATTACTCAGAACCCACGCCACACAGAGGAGAGCGACAAAGCAAACCGTTCATCCTCAGGAACTCCAGAAGCCCCTCCCCCACTCAAAGTACCAAACTGTGAATGGAAACCGTATGCACCAAAGAACGGTGATCTGCCGGTAGATTCTTGACGATGATTATTAATAGCAAATTCTGCCAACAGTAAGTAAGATGCCCAATCCTCCTGGTTTTTAGAGACAAACCACCTAAGGTAAGTCTCCAATTTCTGGTTAATGCGCTCGGTCGGCCCATTCGACTGAGGATGGAAGGCAGTGGAAAAGGACAGCTGCACTCCCAGTCGAGTACAGAAAGCTTTCCAGAACTTAGAAACCAACTGGGTCCCCTGATCTGACACCACTTCGGAGGGAACCCCGTGAAGCTTCACAATCTCATTTATAAATACCTGAGCAACAGTCTTGGCATTCGGAAGTGCCAGTAATGTGAAGAAGTGAACCATTTTACTGAACCTATCTACAACCACCAAAACCACAGTTTTGCCTGCAGATATCGGTAGGTCAGTAATAAAATCTATGGACAACTGTGTCCCAGACCAGCTAGGAATAGGTAGTGGAAGAAGAGTACCAGACGGACAGGCATGCAATGCTTTAGAACACGTGCAAATGCTACAAGCAGACACATGTTAAACCACATCCCGAGGCAACCCCGGCCACCAAAAATGACAATTAAGGATGTCCACAGTTGCCTTACCACCTGCATGACCAGCAAGCACAGAGTTGTGATGTTCCCTAATTACTTTATGGTGCAGATTAGATGGTACAAATAACCTCCCCGAAGGGCAGGAGGCAGGGGCGTCCCCCTGAGCTTCCATCACCTAACCCTCCAGTTTAGGGTACAATGCCGAAATGACTACTCCCTTATGCAAAATCAGAGCAGGGTTCTCATGGTCACCACCAGGGAAGCTCCGGGGCAAAGCATCAGCCTTGACGTTTTTGACCCCTGGACGGAAAGTGACAGCAAAATTGAAACTGGTAAAAACAGGGACCATCTGGCTTGCCTAGAGTTGAGATGTTTAGCCGATTGAAGATATGACAGGTTCTTATGGTCCGTGATAACAATAAGATGGACAGCCCCCTTCAACCAATGTCGCCATTCTTCGAACACCAATTTAATCGCCAAAAGCTCCCTATTACCCACATTATAATTTCTCTCAGCCAAAGATAATTTCTTGGAAAAGAAAGAGCATAGACGCCATTTACCAGGGGACGAACCCTAAGACAACACAGCCCCAACCCACACCTCGACGCGCATTATACTTTATGGATGACTATGAGTTATGCAGTATATTATATGGAGGACTATGGGGAGTGTATTTTACTTCTATGCACGCCCCTGGTGAGTATAATAAAATTTATTCAGGATGGTGAGGCGGGATGGACAAATGTCTGCCTGTATCAATACAGAAGCCTCCTCTGCATGTGGCATCACTGTGCGCATGCAACCCCTGTAAAGTGGCATCACTGTGAGCATGCAACCCCTGTACAGTGACATCACTGTGCGCATGCAACCCCTGTACAGTGACATCACTGTGCATGCAACCCCGGTACTGTAACATCACTGTGCATGCTACCCCTGTACTGTGACATCACTACGTTTACGACTAGTGTTGAGCCACCCCAATAGTGTTCGGGTTCGGTTCGTCGAACACCGGGATGTTCATGGAACTGTTCGTCGAACACCTTAGAACACCGTCGAACACCATTAAAACCAATGGCAGGCAAACAAAAACACAAAGAAACACATAGAAAACACCTTCAAAAGGTGTCTAAAAGCTGATAAACTGCTCAGGAGACACTCTCTTTAAAAAAGCCGGCCGGCAATTCAGCAGCGGCATACACCGGTACCCGACAATTTAGACAAGAAGGAAGAGAGCATCACACATAGATTAGATAGATAGAAACATGTCAGTCACATATATAAGTACAGTGACAGTGTTGGTTACTGTACTTGTCATTTAGTGCTAAAGGATTTATTTAAAAAAATATTAGCGTTTTCATGCACCGTCTCTTTAAAAAAGCCGGCCGGCAATTCAGCATCGGTACCCGACAATTTATAACAGAAAGAATAGAGCATCACACATAGATTAGATAGAAACATGTCAGTCACATATATAAGAAGTACAGTGATAGTGTTGATTACTGTACTTGTCATTTAGTGTTAAAATAAAGGATTTATAAAAAAAAAAATTGGCGTGGGGTTACCCGTAATTTTAGTCTCTAGCGGAGGTTAAGCAGACGGCTGGGGCAGATGTTTGAAGCCTGGGAAGGGGGTAATACCCACGGACCTTCCCAGGCTACTAATATCAGCCCCCAGCTGAATACCTAGCCTTTACTAGCTATTAAAATGGGGGACCCCCAAAAAAATGACATAGGGTCCCCCCTATTTTAATAGCTAGCAAAGGCTAGGCAGACAGCTGGGGGCTGATATTAATAGCCCAGGAAGGGTGCCATGAATATTGGCCCCCTCCCAGGCTAGAAACACCAGCCGTCAGCCGCCCCAGAAATGGCGCATCCATATGATGCGCCAATTCTGGCACTTGGCCTCGCTATTCCCACTGCCCTGTAGCGGTGGCAGTGGGGTAATAGGGTTAGGGTTGATGTCAGCTTATAATGCCAGTTGACATCAAGTCCAGGTTAGTAATGGAGAGGCGTCTATAAGACACCCCCATTACTAACCCCATAGTCAAAGTTACAAAAAAAAACACATACACCCAGAATAAAGTCCTTTAATTGAAATAAACACACAATTCTTTATTGTTCTAAATTAAACCATACTTACCGTCACGCCCATTCCAGCTGAAGCCAATGTCTCCTGCAATAAAAGTAAAATAATAAAGCAACATCATCCTTACCTTTCCATGGTTCCCACGACAGCTTCAGCTCTGCCTCATTCATATGACAGGCTGGACCGCAGCAGAATGCTGCCATCCAGCTTGCCATGCCGCAGACACTGAGAAGCGCAGGCATGCTTGCGCTCTGTAGTGTCTGGCTGTGATGGCATAAAGATGAGCCGAGTTCATGTCCAATGAACTCAGCTCACCTCATGCAAGTCACTGACAGCATGGGAAAATTCTCCTGCGCATGCGATGAGAGCAGGAGAATTTTCCCACGCTGTCAGTGACGTGCATGAGGTGAGCTCATGTCCAATGAACTCAGCTCACCTCATGCACGTCACTGACAGCGTGGGAAAGTTCTCCTGCGCATGCGATGAGTGCAGGAGAATTTTCCCACGCTGTCAGTGACGTGCATGAGGTGAGCTCATGTCCAAAGAACTCGGCTCACCTCATGCACGTCACTGACAGCATGGGAAAATGCTCAACGCTTGAGCAGGAGAATTCTCCCACGCTGGGATGGCATTGAGATGACAGGCTGGATGGCAGCTGAGCGCTGCCATCCAGCATGCCATCCTTTATAGACACTGCAGAGCGCAGGCATGCTTGCGCTCTGCAGTGTCTCTGAAGGATGACAAGCTGGATGGCAGCGCTCAGCTGCGATCCAGCCTGTCATCTTCTGCTCAAGCGCTGAGAATTTTCCCACGCTGTCAGTGACGTGCATGAGGTGAGCTGAGTTCATTGGATATGAACTCGGCTCATCTGGATGCCGTCACAGCCAGACACTGAGGAGCGCAAGCATGCCTGCGCTTCTCAGTGTCTGCGGCATGGCAAGCTGAATGGCAGCGTTCTGCTGCGGTCCAGCCTGTCATATGAATGAGGCAGAGCTGAAGCTGTCGTGGGAACCATGGAAAGGTAAGGATGATGTTGCTTTATTATTTTACTTTTATTGCAGGAGACATTGGCTTCAGGTGGAATGGGCGTGACGGTAAGTATGGTTTAATTTAGAACAATAAAGAATTGTGTGTTTATTTAAATTAAAGGACTTTATTCTGGGTGTTTGTGTTTTTTTTAACTTTGACTCTGGGGTTAGTAATGGGGGTGTCTTATAGACGCCTCTCCATTACTAACCTGGACTTGATGTCAGCTGGCATTATAAGCTGACATCAACCCAAACCCTATAACCCCACGGCCACCGCTACAGGGCAGTGGGAAGAGCGAGGCTAAGTGCCAGAATTGGCGCATCCTATGGATGCGCCATTTCTGGGGCAGCTGATGGCTGGTGTTTCTAGCCTGGGAGGGGGCCAATATTCATGGCACCCTTCCTGTGCTATTAATATCAGCCCCCAGCTGTCTGCCTAGCCTTTGCTAGCTATTAAAATAGGGGGGACCCCATGTCATTTTTTTGGGGGTCCCCCATTTTAATAGCTAGTAAAGGCTAGGTATTCAGCTGGGGGCTGATATTAGTAGCCTGGGAAGCTCCGTGGGTATTACCCCCTTCCCAGGCTACAAACATCTGCCCCAGCCGTCTGCTTAACCTCCGCTAGAGATTAAAATTACGGGGAACCACACGCCAATTTTTTTTTTTATAAATCCTTTATTTTAACACTAAATGACAAGTACAGTAATCAACACTATCACTGTACTTCTTATATATGTGACTGACATGTTTCTATCTATCTAATCTATGTGTGATGCTCTCTTCTTTCTGTTATAAATAGAGATGAGCGGTGTTCGACTTGAACTGTTCGTCAATCTCAAATTCGAGCTGTTTTGGGCGGTGTTCGAGCCGTTCGGCGAACACGAACGATTTGAAAAAAATTCAGCTGTTCGAGATTATGTTCGATAACTGTTCGTGCACCAAAATCTTAACTGGATTTTTCTCAGTAATGATGAAAATTAATGTTAATACGCAGTTTGAGTGTACAGCGGTGCGGGGGGAGGGGCAGGGCATGGATCTCTGCGGGAATAATGAAGATCTCCATTTTTTTTCTCTTTCCCGCATTTACAGTGGGGAGGTGCAATCTGTCAGCCTATCAGCAGCGCACACACGGAGCGAAGTGCTTTTTTTCACACAAGCAAGGGCATGTGTCATTGGCAGTGTATGTCACATGTCCTTGCCCTATAAGACCCAGCCATTTTCCCCGTCGCCACCGTTTTCTCACTGCTGCAGCTGCGTGTTAGACGGCACCGCTGTTGCTGTGTGTGCTACACCTTGTTAATTTCAAGCCAATTTTCGCACAAATCTACAGATAGCTTGGGAGTAAAGACTAATTGTAATTGCAGTCCTTTTCAGGACTAAGTTAGATCAGTTCCTATCAGTTTTTGCCAGGCAGGTCTGTGCCAGTGCTGTGCAAGTTTTTTTCACAGCATTTGGCTAAATCTAGCAAAGCTAATCCTTTTTGGCCTGTTGCAGAGTGTGTTAGTCAGTGGAGTAGCCTATCTGTGTTGCAAGCTACACCACCTGTGTATAGAATACCAATTTTTTTACTGCACCTAGTGAAGTAAAACCTTTTGGGCATAGCATCCTTATATTAGTCCATCTATACTGACCTTCATCAGGTTGCAAATTGAATATAATTTGTTTCTGCATCTACCTCTGAAAAAATATTTGGCCTTCTAGCAGCGTGTGGGACTTGTTCTATTAGTCCATCTATACTGACCTCCATCAGGTTGCAAATTAAATATAATTTTTTTCTGCATCTACCTCTGAAAAAATATTTGGGCTTCTAGCTGTGTGTGGGACGTGTTCTATTAGTCCATCTATACTGACCTCCATCAGGTTGCAAATTGAATATAATTTTTTTCTGCATCTAGCTCTGAAAAAATATTTGGCCTTCTAGCAGTGTGTGGGACTTGTTCTATTAGTCCATCTATACTGACCTCCATCAGGTTGCAAACTGAATATAATTTTTTTCTGCATCTAACCCAGACGATAGTTTTGGCCTAATACCACAGTTTGGCCACTCAGCTCTGCTCGGTTCCCATCCATTGTTTTTTTGTGCCAACAACTCCAGAGTTGTGAATTAGTTAACCACCAAAATGAGTGGAAAAAGGCCTGCTGCTGATTGAAAGGGGAATAGGCGTGTTGGGAAGGGGAAAAAAGGTTGTGTCCGTGGGGTAGGTGTTAAAGCAACAGTAACATCTGCAGAAGAAAGACCATCTTCCAGCCAAACTAAAATGTCTACTTCTTTTAGCGGACAATGTGATAAGATCCCTTTCTTACGGCCACGCCAATCGCTACAAATTCCAGATGAGGCACAAAAACAGCAGGTGCTTCAACGGATATGAAGTGCTCCTTTAAGTGGGCTCTCCTCCACATCAACTTCAACATCACAAATACTCCAGTCCTCAGAGGTGTCACCCCAATCGCACTTGCTTCCTCACAGCTCCCAAATCTCCAGCTGCCCGTCAGAGTATGAGGTAGAACAGATGGTTGAATCTGCAGAGCTGTTTACTCATACTATAGCCTGGGAATCAGAGGTCGACTCCAGCGCTTCTGTGAATCCAGATGAGGAAATGATCTGCACTGATGCCCAGAATCTTTATGAGTCGGATCCAGGACCAGACGCAGAAGGTTCTGACCATAATGTAGACCCTCATTCCCAAACTGTAACTCCTGTTGGTGGAGACAATGAGGAAGACGATGATGAGACTCAAATACCTGATTGGAGCGACAACTTTAGTTTTTTGTCAGGGCAGGAACAGGTTGGCTCTGAGGACGACGGGTGTGATAACGCACAGGGTGATGATGATGAGGTTGGAGATCCCACTTACTGTCAGCCCACAGTCAGCCAAGAGATGAGGTCAGCAGAGGAGGTGGAGGAGGATGCTAGTGACGACGAGGTCAGGTTGTGCCTTCCTGGACAGAGACGTAGTACTGGAAGCACGTCAACAACTGCATCCTCAAACACAACTCTGCCTCTGACCACAAGTTGTGGTGGCTCTTCAGGTCGCATGGATGCTAAGCCTTGCAAAGCCTGGGCATTTTTTCAGATCGATAAAGATGACCCAACTCGTGTTATCTGTAACATTTGTCAACAAAAGCTAAGTAGAGGCCAAAAAATACATAGTTTGAGTACTTCATGCATGAACCGGCACATGGACATTAAGCATAAGTTGCAGTGGGAAGCTCACTGCGCTACAATGCGGCCTAGCCGGCCGGGCCAGCCACCGTCTGCCCCATCTTGTGCATCTGCGGCCTCTTCATCCTCTGTGACTGGGGGGACAGCAGTCACACCTGTTTTGGGACGCAGACCTGCCACCTCTTTACCTGCAACAGCCAGCGTAATTGGCAGGTCATCATTTTCTTTGGAGGTGGTAACACCAGCTGGTGTTGAGCGCTGTCCAACATCGATAGCACCACCTTTGGATCAAGGCAACCTAACATGTCCGCCTGCATCTTCCTCACAGACCAGCAGTTTGCCGGGGACACCCTTTTCAACCCCGTTTAAGCACAACATCCAGCCCTCAGTCCCTCATATGTGGACAAGTAAAAGACCATTTCCTCCTAGCCATGAGAAAGCTAAGAGGTTGAATTTCACCATCTGCAAGCTCTTGGCTACAGAAATGCTGCCTTTCCGCCTGGTGGACACAGAGGATTTTTGAGACCTTATGTCCGTCTCAGTGCCCCAGTACCAGATGCCCAGTCGGCACTACTTCTCAAAGAAAGGTGTGCCTGCGCTCCACCAGCATGTCGCACACAACATCACCGCTTCTTTGAGAAACTCTGTGTGTGACAGGGTGCATTTCACCACAGACACTTGGACGAGTAGGCATGGACAGGGGCGTTACATGTCGCTGACTGGGCACTGGGTAACTATGGTGACAGCAGGACAAGGGGCTGCTGTCCAAGTCTTGCCGTCCCCAAGAGTTGTGCGTCAATCCTCTTTATGTCAAAGTTCCTCCACTGCTTCTGCCTCCTCAACCTCCTCTCGGTCTTCCACCTGCACCCAAAGCCTGTCTGGTCATGCCACAAGCTTTCTAACTGCGCAGAAGGGATCCTGCACACCTCCTTACTATGCTGGCAGTAGGGCTCAACGTCATCAGGCGGTTTTTACTTTGAAATGTCTGGGAAATGTGAGTCACACAGCTGAGGAGTTGTGGTCAGCTCTGGAGAACCAATTTCATGAATGGTTGTCTCCACTGGACCTGAAACCAGGGAAGGCCGTGTGCGACAATGCTGCAAACCTGGGTGCGGCCCTTCGCCGGGGCAATGTCACACACGTGCCTTGTATGGCTCACGTGTTGAACCTGGTTGTCCAGCAATTTTTAGCCCACTAACCCGGACTAGATGGCCTTCTGCAGAGGGCACGGTCGCTGTGTGCTCACTTCCGCCGTTCGCATCCCGCAGCTCAGCGACTTACATCTCTACAGAAGTCGTTGGGCCTGCCACTTCACCGGCTAAAATGCGATGTGCCTACCCGGTGGAATTCACCTCTGCACATGTGGCAGCGACTGTGCCAGCACCAACAAGCCCTGGTGCAATACGTTCTGACTAATGTTGAGCCACCCCCGTAGTGTTCGAGTTCGGTTCGGTTCGTCGAACACCCGTGTGTTCGCCGAACTGTTCGTCTAACTGTTCGTTGAACACCTTCGAACACCGTTAAAACCAATGGCAGGCAAACAAAAACACATAGAAACACATAGAAAACACCTTCAAAGGTGTCCAAAAGCTGACAAACTGCTCTGAAGACACAACTAACACATGGAAAAGTGACAAGTACATATAGTCATGCGAAAAGAAAAGAGGTGGAGGAGTAAAAGGAGGGGGAGACACAGATATAGGCATGTCATGCCCTTCTAAAATCCAAAAAGTGAGAAGCCGACACGTTGAGTCCGCTCCTGCCCGTGCCACCTCCACGTCGCCGGGATTGTGCCAGAGCCGCGGTGAACCCTGACGGCCAGCCCCCCTCTCCCAATACTGGTGCCTGTCCGCTGGTGGGTCGAGCGAGCCCCCCTGTGGTGGAGGCAGCTCTAAGCTTTTTAATTTAAATTGTCTCTCTAATTTGAATGAATACACTTTAAATCCATTTACAAGCATCTATTGGAGGGCAAGTCTCATGCCAGCAGCCGCGTAATTCCAGCTCCAGTAGCGTCCACTAAAGCTGCTGCAGTTAAAAAGCTTTTATAAGGATTGAGCTCGGCTGTACACCGCAAGGCATCCTACTGCCAGTCCCAGCCCCTATGCCTTGGGGTGCCTCCTGATGCTCTTCACTGAGTATCCCGTGGTCCCGAAGCATTTCCTTTGAAAAAATTAAGTGTCCAAACTACAGGTGGTGTAGCTTGCTTAACAGCCGGGATAATCCGCTGACTAGCAGACTCTGCTACTAGGCACAAAGTATTTCCTGGGCTAGATGCAGTTAAAAATTTGTAATTAGATACTCTCGTTGGATGCTGAGAAAGCATTCCATAGAGTCTCCTGGCATGCCATATATGATTCTCTTAAAAAGCTTGGGGTAGGGGTCTAGGGGACCCTTTTATAGCCAAAATCACGGCCCTGTATCGCAATGCGTCACCTAGGCTGAAGATAAATGGAACTGTAGCACCCTGAGGGCTCGGTTGCTACAGAGGTATTGCACCTCACCCAGAGGTGTGATATCTCACTCTCAGGTAAGGATGTAGTGTGGATCAGGACCCGACACCTGCATGCATTACACCACATTGCCGTGGGGCAGGGCGACTAATATGCCCCTGAGATGGGCACGACAGTCCCTGTCCCTGGCTGGAGTGGGGGGAGGGAACACTGAGGAAGGGGAACCCTGTAGTGCAGGAGCAGAGAGGAAGCAGTTCCTGGGTGCATTGAGAAGGGAATATAAAAGGTGGGCACCATCTTAGTTCAGTGCAGAGAAGTCTGAGCAGAAGTGGCAGGGAGCAGGGGCTCTGCATGAGCTCTGCTCCAGAGGCAGGCCTAGTAACAGAGGCCCAGGCCTGGAAGAGGGAGAAGGAAGGAAGAGGAGCGGAGAAGGCTCCAGGAACGAGGAACGAAGGGATCCCAGGGGAGCGGACGGACGAGTCGCCACCGCATGCCCGAATCCACCTGCGTGGAGGGGTCAGGCCAAAGGGGGAGACCGGTCCCCGAAACTAGTGGAGGCAGCAAACGACCCTCAGCTAGAAACAGGAGGCTGTGACATTTTATGTGGCGCAGCCCCTCGCTACACCCGCTAGGAAGGCACCACATAGGGTCAGGGAAAATTGCGCCAAGTTTACCAAGAGGAGGCCCGAGGCAGCCGGACAGAAGGGTTGGTAAGGAAGGCCAGACAAAGGACACAAAAAGGGGGTCCTGTGAAGCGCTCCAAAGTTATCTGGGAGTTGTCTGAGCCCCTCACCTGGTGAGCACAGTACGACGTGGGCAGCCGTTACCTGCAGACGTGGTCTGGATAATAAGAACTGTGAGTAAAGGCCCTGGACTGCATCACTGACTCCGTGTCGTTACTGCTGCTGCCCTGCACCATCACCCCCATCCTCCGCATACACTGCCCTGAGGCTATACTCCTCCCGTGGGGAGTTATGCTACGCTCTGCTGCACCCACAACACCAGCCTCAGCGGTCTGCCCTGCAGCGGCGGTTCACTCTGACCGCAATCCACGGGTGGCGTAGTCGGACATTTAAACATCAAAACCACATAAATAGTTCCGCCACTGGTTTGACCGCCCTGAGCCACGGAACCGGGCCGCCGCCACGGAGACTACAACCACCAGCATCCACCAAAAAGGGTCCGGCTCCGGGTGTCCCAAGGCCCAGGGGGCGCGTCAAAACATTTTCATCACCTTTCACAATCACCAATGGGACAAGGCAGGGATGTTCTCTGCCCCCTCTCTTATACATCCTAGTGACGGAGCACCTGCTCTCATCAATTCGGCATAACCCCAATATTAGGTGGATTGAGGTGGGAGGCACCGAGTACAAGTGCTCTCTATTTGCTGATGATGTCCTAGTATATATCACTCAATCACATATATCCATGTTGTTATGGCTGAAATAGATCACTCTGTTACATGGTCAAATTTTAAAATCAGTGCAGCGAAGTCTGAGGCCCTCGATGTCTCCCTCCCCAAATCCATATAGGATTCCATCCAGTCCAACTTTCCCTTTGCCTGGCCCTCACAGGGTATCAAATACTTAGGAATTCCTATTCATAGAGACCTCTCCCATCTATGTTATCTTAATTTTGGGCCCTTTATTGAACAACTCCATACAGACCACGGTTGGCAAGTTAGAAATGTAAGATTCACTACGTGAACCACTGGTGTTTTGTGGAAAAGCACATGTACACTGTGTTCCAAATTATTATGCAAAAAGTGTTTAGGAGTGATAAGGGAAGAATTTGTTTGTTTGTCAGTTAAACTCATTGATGGTGATGTGTGTCAGGGCTCTTTATATCACTGTAAGCAATTGCAGACACCTGTGCTAATTAGTTTGGCAGGTGTGTCCAATTAAAGGCAAGTGTACTTAAGAAGGCTGTCTCACATTATTAAGCAGCCTACATTTTCTGCCAAAATGGGAATGAAAAAGGATGTGTCGGCTGCTGAGAAGCAACAAATTGTGGAGTGTTTAGGTCAAGGCATGACTACAATCAACATTGTGCGATGATCAGGATGAAGTGTCTTGGCAATCAAGAAGTATGTAGCCGATTCACAGTACACACGTGTGCGTGCTGATAAGGGCATATTGAGGACTCTTTCCTACAGGCAATTACATCAGGTTAAAAGAGCAGCGGCAAAAAAGCCTTGTCATAGCAGCAGACAAGTTTTTGAAGCTGCTGGTGCCTCCAACGTCCCTCGAACAACAAGATGCAGGGTCCTTCAGAGGTTTGCAGCTGTGCATACGCCATCCTGTCGACCTCCTCTATCCACTTCACACAAGCAGAAACGGCTCCAGTGGGCCAAACATTACATGAAGACTGATTTCAAAACTGTTTTGTTCACGGATGAGTGCCGTGCAGCGCTCAATGGTCCAGATGGATGGAGTGGAGGATGGCTGGTTGATGGACACCCCACGCAAACACGGCTACAGCGCCAACAAGGAGGAGGTGGAGTAATGTTTTGGGCTGGAATCATGGGGAGAGAGATTGTCGGCCCCTTTAGGATCCCTGAAGGCGCTAAAGATGAACTCCATAATGTATGTGGATTTTCTCAAACAGCACTTCCTGCCATGGTTCAAGAAGAAGAACCGTGTATTTCACAGCAAGATCATTTTTTTGCATGATAATGCACCATCTCATGCTGCACATAAAACATCTGCATCTCTGGCTGATATGGGCATAAAAGGGGACAAACTTATGGTGTGACCCCCATGCTCCCCTGACCTCTACCCCATTCAGAACCTCTGGAGCATCATCAAAAGGAGTGTCTATGATGGCGGGAGGCAGTTCACATCTAAGCAACAGCTCTGGGAGGGTATTCTGTCCTCATGCAAAACAATTGAAGCAGAAACCATCCAAAACCTGACAAATTCAATGGACGAGAGAGTTCAGAAGCTCCTTTCGAACAAGGGGTCCTATGTGCAAATGTAACATCACCTAGAATAAAGTTTTGAGTTGAAAACTGTTTGATTTCAGTTTCTAATAACCTGCTAATGCTTATAATTTCAAAAATGACCTTTTTTTTGGTCTTTATTAAAATGAAAAGGTTGATCGAAAAGTTTGGCGGATCTAAGAGTGTGGCAACCCAGTAGTCATGATTACTTCGAATTCTGACAATATGAGGGTCATGTTGCAGGTAGTGCAGCAAGAAGGCACTTATGTGTCTTGCGCATCTCGGAGCTCCAAAATTATTTTCCGGGCTAGATGCAGCTAAAAATTATTAATTTTAAATCTGGTGGAGCATAGTATAGATGGCCTAATAGGATCAGTGCTGCACACTGCTAGAAAGCCCAAATTATTTTCCAGCCAAGATACAGATAAACATGATTAGTAATTTGAAAGCTTAAAACGGTTGGCAGGGTGATTTTAACCAATCATCCATCTTTTACTCTCCCCAGGATGACACAGGGGTAGAAAAGTCGTTTTGGATCCATGATTTGTTCATCTTTATGAACGTGAGTCTGTCTACATTATCAGTGGAGAGCCGCGTGCGCTTATCTGTCAGCACACCACCAGCAGCGCTGAACACACGTTCAGACAGAACGCTGGCTGCGGGGCATGACAAGATCTCCAAGGCGTAAGTGGCTAGCTCCGGCCATTTATCCAGATTGGAAGCCCAAAAAGAGCAAGGGTCCAGTGACACAGTCATGGCTTCAATGTTTACTTGGAGATACTCCTGTACCATCGTCTCTAGGCGTTGAATATGGGTCAGACTTCTTGTCTCCTGTGGCCTTGCAAAGGATGGGTTAAAAAAGTGGTGAAATGATTGCGCAAAATTTATGTTACCAGCAGATACTGTGGTTCTGTTATGGTTTGAGTGCTGAACACTTGACGGTCCCACGGTTGGCAAGTTGGAACTGTGAGATTCACTACGTGCACCACTGGTGTTTTGTGGAAAAGCACATGTAGGATTCTGCAACAGTCTCTGCTGATACTCCTGCATGCGTGCATCCCTTTCTATGGCAGGAATAATTTCTGCAAATTTACTTTTGTACCGGGGATCTAACAGTGTGGCAACCCAGTAGTCAGGATTATTTCTAATGCTCCCAATTCGAGGGTCATGTTGCAGGTAGTGCAGCAAGGCGGCACTCATGTGTGTTGCGCATCCAGGAGCACCAAGTCCCTGTTGTGTTGGTGGCGAGGTAACAATCATGCTTCCTTCCTCTGTCCTCTCCCCCCAACCTCGCACAACAGAATTGTGATCAAGGTCTCCCTCATCTGATGAGTCTTCCATCAGTTCGTCCTCCACTTCGTCCTGGGCTCCTGCACCTTCCTCACTAGTTTGGCTGCTACCATGCGCCCTGGCAAAACCATCTCCCCCACCCTCACATGCCTGCCGCCTTGGTGCTGCCGACCGTCTGGACCTTGCAGATGTTAGCCCTTCCGCATACAACTCCTCCTCCTCTACTTCCTCCACCTCCTCTTGTGCCACCACCTGACTCCGAATTCTGTTTAACATGTGCTCCAGCATGTAAATCACCGGAATAGTCATGCTGATAATGGCATCATCAGCACTAAACATCTTCGTCAGGTGGTGGCACAAGACGAGGTGGAGGAAGTAGAGGAGGAGGAGTTGTATGCGGAAGGGCTAACATATGCAAGGTCCAGACGGTCGGCAGCACCAAGGCGGCAGGCAAGTGAGGGTGGGGGAGATGGTTTTACCAGGTCGCATGGTAGCAGCCAAACTAGTGAGGAAGGTGCAGGAGCCCAGGAAGAAGTGGAGGACGAACTGATGGAAGACTCATCAGATGAGGGAGACATTGATCACATATCTGTTGTGCGAGGTTGGGGGGAGAGGACAGAGGAAGGAAGCATGATTGTTACCTCGCCACCAACACAACAGGGACTTGGTGCTCCTGGATGCGCAAGACACATGAGTGCCTTCTTGCTGCACTACCTGCAACATGACCCTCGAATTGTGAGTATTAGAAATAATCCTGACTACTGGGTTGCAACACTGTTAGATCCCCGGTACAAAAGTAAATTTGCAGAAATTATTCCTGCCATAGAAAGGGATGCACGCATGCAGGAGTATCAGCAGAGACTGTTGCAGAATCTTACATGTGCTTTTCCACAAAACACCAGTGGTGCACGTAGTGAATCTCAGTTCCAACTTGCCAACCGTGGGACCGTCGAGTGTTCAGCACTCAAACCGTAACAGAAACACAGTATCTGCTGGTAACATCAATTTTGCGTTATCATTTCACCACTTTTTTAGCTCATCCTTTGCAAGGCCACAGGAGACAAGAAGTCTGACACATAGTCAACGCCTAGAGACGATGGTACAGGAGTATCTCCAAGTAAACATTGAAGCCATGACTGTGTCACTGGACCCTTGCTCTTTTTGGGCTTCCAATCTGGATAAATGGCCGGAGCTCGCCACTTACGCCTTGGAGATCTGGTCATGCCCCACAGCCAGCGTTCTGTCTGAACGTGTGTTCAGCACTGCTGATGGTGTGCTGACAGATAAGCGCACGCGGCTCTCCACTGATAATGTAGACAGACTCACGTTCATAAAGATGAACAAATCATGGATCCGAAACGACTTTTCTACCCCTGTGTCATCCTGGGGAGAGAAAAGCTTGATGATTGGTTAAAATCACCTCACCAACCGTTTTAAGCTTTCAAATTACTAATCATGTTTATCTGTATCTTGACTGGAAAATAATTTGGGCTTTGGAGCAGTGTGCAGCACTGATCCTATTAGGCCATCTATACTAAGCTCCACCAGATTTAAAATTAATAATTTTTAGCTGCATCTAGCCCGGAAAATAATTTTGGGGCTCCGAGATGCGCAAGACACATAAGTGCCTTCTTGCTGCACTACCTGCAACATGACCCTCAGATTGTCAGAATTCGAAGTAATCCTGACTACTGGGTTGCCACACTCTTAGATTCCCCACACTCTTCGATCAACCTTTTCATTTTAATAAAGACCAAAAAAATGGTCATTTTTGAAATTATAAGCATTAGCAGGTTATTAGAAACTGAAATCAAACAGTTTTCAACTCAAAACTTTATTCTAGGTGATGTTACATTTGCACATAGGACCCCTTGTTCGAAAGGAGCTTCTGAACTCTCTAGTCCATTGAATTTGTCAGGTTTTGGATGGTTTCTGCTTCAATTCTTTTGCATGAGGACAGAATATCCTCCCAGAGCTGTTGCTTAGATGTGAGCTGCCTCCCGCCATCATAGACACTCCTTTTGATGATGCTCCAGAGGTTCTGAAAGGGGTAGAGGTCAGGGGAGCATGGGGGTCACACAATAAGTTTGTCCTCTTTTAGGCCCATATCAGCCAGAGATGCAGATGTGTTATGTGCAGCATGAGACGGTGCATTATCATGCATGAAAATGATCTTGCTGTGGAATACACGGTTCTTCTTCTTGAACCATGGCAGGAAGTGCTGTTTTAGAAACTCCACATAGATTATGGAGTTCATCTTTACCCCTTCAGGGATCCTAAAGGGGCCGACAATCTCTCTCCCCATGATTCCAGCCCAAAACATTACTCCACCTCCTCCTTGTTGGCGCTGTAGCCGTGTTTGCGTGGGGTGTCCATTAACCAGCCATCCTCCACTCCATCCATCTGGACCATCGAGCGTTGCACGGCACTCATCCGTGAACAAAACAGTTTTGAAATCAGTCTTCATGTAATGTTTGGCCCACTGGAGCCGTTTCTGCTTGTGTGCAGTGGATAGAGGAGGTCGACAGGATGGCGTACGCACAGCTGCAAACCTCTGAAGGACCCTGCATCTTGTTGTTTGAGGGACGTTGGAGGCACCAGCAGCTTCAAAAACTTGTCTGCTGCTATGACCAGGCTTTTTTGCCGCTGCTCTTTTAACCTGACGTAATTGCCTGTAGGAAAGAGTCCTCAATTTGCCCATATCAGCACGCACACGTGTGTACTGTGAATCAGCTACATACTTCTTGATTGCCAAGACACTTCATCCTGATCATCACACAATGTTGATTGTAGTCATGCCTTGACCTAAACACTCCACAATTTGTTGCTTCTCAGCAGCCGACACATCCTTTTTCTTTCCCATTTTGGCAGAAAATGTAGGCTGCTTAATAATGTGGGACAGCCTTCTTAAGTAGTCTTGTCGTTCATTGGCCACACCTGCCAAACTAATTAGCACAGGTGTCTGCAATTGCTTACAGTGATATAAAGAGCCCTGACACACATCACCATCAATGAGTTTAACTGACAAACAAACAAATTCTTCCCTTATCACTCCTAAACACTTTTTGCATAATAATTTGGAACACAGTGTACATGTGCTTTTACACAAAACACCAGTGGTTCACGTAGTGAATCTTACAGTTCTAACTTGCCAACCGTGGTCTGTATGAAGTTGTTCAATAAAGGGCCCAAAATTAAGATAACATTGACGGGAGAGGTCTCTATGAAAAGGAATTCCTAAGAATTTGATACCCTGTGAGGGCCAGGCAAAGGGAAAGTTGGACTGGATGGAATCCTGTATGGATGTGGGGAGGGAGACATCAAGGGCCTCAGACTTCGGTGTATTGATTTTAAAATTTGACCATGTAACAAAGTGATCTATTTCAGCCATAACAGCAGGGATGGATATATGTGATTGAGTGATATATACTAGGACATCATCAGCAAATAGAGAGCACTTGTACTCGGTGCCTCCCACCTCAATCCACCTAATATTGGGGTTATGGCAAATTGATGAGAGCAGGTGCTAAGTCTCTAGGATGTATAAGAGAGGGGACAGAGGACATCCCTGCCTTGTCCCATTGGTGATTATGAAAGGTGATGAAAATGTTCTGACGTGCCCCCTGGGCCTTGGGACATCCGGAGCCGGACCCTTTTTGGTGGATGCTGGTGGTTGTAGTCTCCATGGCGGCAACCCGGTTCCATGGCTCAGGGCGGTCAAACCAGTGGCATTACTATTTATGTGGTTTTGATGTTTAAATGTCCGACTACGCCACCCGTGGATTGCGGTCAGAGTGAACCGCCGCTGCAGGGCAGACCGCTGAGGCTGGTGTTGTGGGTGCAGCAGAGCGTAGCATAACTCCCCACGAGAGGAGTATAGCCTCTGGGAAGTGCATGCAGAGGATGGGGGTGATGGCGCAGGGCAGCAGCAGTAACGACACGGAGTCAGTGATGCAGTCCAGGGCCTTTACTCACAGTTCTTATTATCCAGACCACTTATGCAGGTAACGGCTGCCCACGTCGTACTGTGCTCACCAGGTGAGGGGCTCAGACAACTCCCAGATAACTTTGGAGCGCTTCACAGGACCCCCTTTGTGTGTCCTTTGTCTGGCCTTTCTTACCAACCCTTCTGTCCGGCTGCCTCGGGCCTCCTCTTGGTAAACTTGGCGCCAGTTTCCCTGACCCTATGTGCTGCCCTCCTAGCGGGTGTAGCGAGGGGCTGCGCCACATAAAATGTCACAGCCTCTAGTTTCTAGCTGAGGGTCGTTTCCCGCCTCCACTAATTTCGGGGACCGGTCTACCCCTTTGGCCTGACCCCTCCACGCAGGTGTATTCGGGCGTGCGGTGGCGACTCGCCCGTCCACACCCCTGGGATCCCTTCGTTCCACGTTCCTGGAGCCTTCTCCGCTCCTCTTCCTTCCTTCTCCCTCTTCCAGGCCAGGGCCTCTGTTACTAGGCCCGCCTCTGGAGCAGAGCTCATGCAGAGCCCCTGCTCCCTGTCACTTCTGCTCAGACTTCTCTGCACTGAACTAAGATGGTGCCCACCTTTTATACTCCCTTCTCAATGCACCCAGGAACTGCTTCCTCCCTGCTCCTGCACTACAGGGTTCCCCTTCCTCAGTGTTCCCTCCCCCCACTCCAGCTAGGTACAGGGACTGTCGTGCCCATCTCAGGGGCATATTGGTCGCCCTGCCCCACGGCAATGTGGTGTAATGCATGCAGGTGTCGGGGTCCTGATCCACACTCCATCCTTACCTGAGAGTGAGATATCACACCTCTGGGTGAGGTGCAATACCTCTGCAGCAACCGAGCCCTCGGGGTGCTATAGTTCCATTTATCTTCAGCCTAGGTGACGCATTGCGATACAGGGCCGTGATTTTGGCTATAAAAGGGTCCCCTAGACCCCTACCCCAAGCTTTTTAAGAGAATAATATATGGCGTGCCAGGAGACTATGGAATGTTTTCTCCGCATCCAACGAGAGTATCTAATTACAAATTTTTAACTGCATCTAGCCCAGGAAATACTTTGTGCCTAGTAGCAGCGTCTGCTAGTCAGCGGATTATCCCGGCTGTTAAGCAAGCTACACCACCTGTAGTTTGGACACTTAATTTTTTCAAAGGAAATGCTTCGGGACCACGGGATACTCAGTGAAGAGCATCAGGAGGCACCCCAAGGCATAGGGGCTGGGACTGGCAGTAGGATGCCTTGCGGTGGACAGCCGAGCTAGATCCTTTTAAAAGCTTTTTAACTGCAGCAGCTTTAGTGGACGCTACTGGAGCTGGAATTACGCGGCAGCTGGCATGAGACTTGCCCTCCAATAGATCCTTGTAAATGGATTTAAAGTGTATTCATTCAAATTAGAGAGACAATTTAAATTAAAAAGCTTAGAGCTGCCTCCACCACAGGGGGACTCGCTCGACCCACCAGCGGACAAGCACCAGTATTGGGAGAGGGGGGCTGGCCGTCAGGGTTCACCGCGGCTCTGGCACAAACCCGGCGACACGGAGGTGGCACGGGCAGGAGCGGACTGGCCGTGTCGGCTTCTCACTTTTTGGATTTTAGAAGGGCATGACATGCCTATATCTGTGTCTCCCCCTCCTTTTATCTTCCACCTCTTTTCTTTTCGCATGACTATATGTACTTGTCACTTTTCCATGTGTTAGTTGTGTCTTCTGAGCAGTTTGTCAGCTTTTGGACACCTGTTTTCTATGTGTTTTTGTTTGCCTGCCATTGGTTTTAATGGTGTTCGAAGGTGTTCGACGAACAGTTCGACTTACAGCTCAGCGAACACAAGGGTGTTCGAAGAAACGAACCGAACTCGAACACTACGGGGGTGGCTCAACACTAGTTATAAATTGTCGGGTACCGATGCTGAATTGCCGGCCGGCTTTTTGAAAGAGACGGTGCATGAAAACATTAATATGTTTTAAATAAATCCTTTAACACTAAATGACAAGTACAGTAACCAACACTGTCACTGCACTTCTTATATATGTGACTGACATGTTTCTATGTATCTAATCTATGTATGATACTCTATTCTTTCGGTTCTAAATTGTCGGGTACCGGTGTATGCCGCTGCTGAATTGCCGGCTTTTCATGTTTCACTGTGAGTACTGTTCCCATCGATTTGGGCAACCACCGTAATGCCACAACCACCATGGCTGTGTTATTACAGTGAGTGGCAGACAATCCCTGCATGATTGGTGCTCTAAATAGCGCCAGACATGCAGGAAACGCTTTTGGTGCACGAACAGTTATCGAACATAACCTCGAACAGCCGAATTTTTTGCAAATCATTCGAGTTCGTCGAACGACTCGAACACCGCCCAAAACAGCTCGAATTTTAGATTGGCTTACAGTTCTAGTCGAACACCGCTCATCTCTATTTATGACCCCTGTACTATGACATCACTGTAAAATCCCACTGTACTGTGACATCATTGTGTATGCTACCCCTTTACAAGTGATATCACTGTGTATACTACCCTGTACTGTGACATTACTGTGCATACTACCCATGTACTGTGACATCACTATGTATAATCACTCTGTACTGTGACATCACTGTATACTACCCCTGTACTGTGACAACCCTATCTGTTCTACCACTGTACTGTGACAACCCTAAATATATACTACCCCTTTACAGTGACATCACTGTGTATATTATCCCTGTGCTGTGACATAACTATGTATACTATCCCTGTACTGTGACATCACTATGTATACTACCCCTGTACTGTGACATCACGGTGGATACTACCACTGTACTGTGACATCACGGTGGATACTACCCCTTTACAGTGATCTCTGTGTATACTACCTTTGAACTGTGACATCCCTATGTATGCTACACCTGTACTGTGACATCACGGTGGATACTACCCCTGTACTGTGACATCACGGTGGATACTACCCCTGTACTGTGACATCACGGTGGATACTACCCCTGTACTGTGACATCACGGTGGATACTACCCCTGTGCTGTGACATCACGGTGGATAATACCCCTGTGCTGTGACATCACGGTGGATACTACCCCTGTACTGTGACATCACGGTGGATATTCAGCCTCAAATACATCTATTTAAAAATGTCTGGTGTACGCCGCATAACTAACTGTGGTTTTGCAGTTCCACGGTTCAAATCGCTGTAAAAAAAACAGTAATAGTGACTCCCTCTCTGTTCAGTCACAAATATATCTGTTTAAAAGATTCTGGTGTAGGCCAGAGAAATAGAACTGTGGTTTTCCTCTTCCACGGTTCTAATCTCCTTTCTATTACCCTTTTTCCATTGATAGTGCGAGTGTAGGCTATTTTACTTCCTTTACAATGGGCAAGGCGCGTGGCAAGGGACGTGGAACTGGACGTTCTGGTGATGGTGCGTGTAGAGGACGGGGCCGTGGCCAAGGTGAAAATGTGCCACAACCAACAGCCACATCTTCTCACTCCCACTTCTTGACCGAATTACTAGGGAAGCACACTACAACACCAGTATTGCAAACTGATCAGTGTGAACAGGTTATTAATTGGATAGCAGATAATACTTCCAGTTGCCTGGGCACCACCACCTCCGGTCTGTCTTCCACATGGTCAAGTTTTAGTAGCCGTGAGTCTCGACCACATACGCCTTCTCACCCTGATGCTCCTTCCTCCCACCATGCTGAGTGTCGTCAGACAGCAACTGATCCCACAGTTCGACACTCTGAAGAGCTGTTCACTGGTCCATTTCTATATTTGGGCCCCTCGCCTGCTCCGCTTGAAGTGGTGGAAGAGGAGATCCCATGTAGTGATGCCCAAATATTTGAACAGCCACGGCCAAAGGAAGTAGACACTGGCAATTTGTCACAAGAGGTGGACGATGACGTGACAATTGCCAGGAAGTGAGGAGGAGGATCGTGGTGCGCAAGAGGAAGAGGAGGTGGTGGTGGATGATCTAGTAACTGACCCAACGTGGCAGTAGGACACGCAGAGAGAAGCCAGCAGCACACAGGGGGAGGGAGGCAGAGTACCCCAACAGGCAGGAAGAAGCAGTGTGGTGGCCGCACACGGAAGGCGGGCAACAGTTCCCCGTAACACCAACACGAGGGACGTTGCCAGTACAAGCTGTAGGTCTTCCAGAGTCTGGAATTTTTTTAAAGACTCTGCTGATAACCCCAAAAAGGCCATTTGTACCAACTGCCATGCCAGCATCAGCAGGGGTGACAAAACTACCAGCCTGACCACCACCAGCATGATCAGGCACATGGCAGCAAAGCACCAGACTTTGTAGGGCGAACCCCAGGGTCCACGACTAGTGTCAGCGGGTGTCACCACTGCATCTTCCACTGTTGTGCATGTAATTGAACCCCCTGTTGTGCGTGCAAGGCAATCCCCTATTCATACTGCATGCAAAGATGCCCCCTCCTCTCAGTCTTCACTTGTTAAGGCAGTTTCTCAAGAAACAGCATCAACGTCCACGTCCCACTGCAGCGTTCAATTGTCCATATCCCAGACCTTTGAACGAAAGTGCAAATTCGCAGCCAACGCCCCACATGCCACAGTACTAAATTCGCACATTTCACGACTGCTTGCGTTGGAAAGGCTGCCTTTTAGGCTGGTGGAGACGGAATCTTTCCGCAACCTCATGGCGGTGACCGCCCGACGGCACTCGGTCCCCAGCCGACACTATTTTGCCCGGTGTGCCATCCCCGCACTGCACAAGCACGTGTCCCAAAACATCTGCCGTGCCCTCAACAACACAGTTACTGGGAGAGTCCACCTGACAACGGACACGTGGACAAGTGCTTGTGACCAGGGACGGTACATCTCCCTGACGGCACACTGATTAAACATAGTGGAAGCCGGGACCCAGTCGGACCTTGGGACGGAACACATCCTCCCCACACCGAGGATTGGGGGCCCTATGTCAGTCAGAGTTGCCACCACAGTGTACAGCTCCTGCGCATCATCCTCCTTCTCCTTCTCATGTTCAGCCTCCATCTCAGATATCACCACATCAGTTACAAGCTGGAAGCACTGCAGTACTGCCTCAGCCAAGCGGCAACAGGCTGTGCTGAAACTCATAAGCTTAGGTGATAAACTTCACACTGCTTGTGAGTTGTGGACAGCTGTGAAAATCAGGCAGATCTGTGGCTGAGACGACTGAACCTACATCCAGGCATGGTCGTGCATGACAATAGCCGTAACCTGGTGGCGGCTCTGAGGCGAGGCGAGATCACACACGTACCATGCCTGGCTCATGTGCTTAACCTCGTGGTTCAGCGGTTTCTTAAATCGTACCCCGAGTTGCCAGATCTGCTCGTGAAAGTACGCCGCCTGTCAACTCATTTTTGCAAGTCGGCTACAGCTTTCGCCGCCCTTGCTGTGTTGCAGCAGCTTTTTTTGTGACAGTCGTTACTGGTTGGTGACACTTTTAGACCCCCGCTACAAGGAGAACTTTCACTCTCTTATTCCTGAGGTGGAGAGGTCTACAAAATGGGGCAGTACCAGAAGGCCCTTGCTGCAGAACTGTTAAAAAAAAATCCCATCTGAACACGCTAGCGGCAGAAGTCACAGTTCGTTGACCAACCAAGGCATACAGGTGAGAGAGATGCAACTCCAATCCAGCAGAGGCAGGGGAACACTGTCAACATTCTGGGACAGTTTTCTGAGACCCGCCCAGCTTACAGGCCCTGAGGCGCGGGGTACTCTCACAAGGAGTGGAAAGTTTCTAAAGATGGTGAGGGAGTACCTTGCTGACCGTACCAGCATTCTCCGTGATTCCTCTGTGCCTTTTAATTTTTGGGTATCCAAGCTGGACACTTGGAATGAACTTGCTCTGTACGCCTTGGAGGTCCTGGCCTGCCCTGCCGCTAGCGTGTTATCGGAGCGTGTTTTAGTGCAGCTGGGGGAATTATAATTGATAAGAGCACTCGCCTGTCAACTGACAATGCTGACAAGCTGACCCTTATCAAAATGAACAAGGGATGGATTGTGCCAGACTTCTCATCACCACCAAATGACAGCAGAGTAACAAAGTCAAATCCACTGTGTTATTTCAGGAGGTGTATTCCCATGCACCGCTTCACAGCCACACATGGGTAAACGCTTCCTCAATTCGGCTTTTTTTTGCTGTTCTCCTTATCCTCAGCCTCCACCACCGCAATACCACCAGGGTGACCATGGTCCGTGTTGCCAGCATTGCAAGTTCCTCCATCCTAATTTTTGGCAGCTTTTGCTTGGAAGGCATAGGCAAAGAATATGGGAGACCCACTCCCCAATAATGGGAATAATGTTTTGAATATGCTGTGTTGCATGGCTCTTGTAAGGGGCATGAAAACCATCTTGTTAAGCTACTGCGACCTCTACGTCTCTTCCAAGGGGCATTAAGACCGTCTTGTTAAGCTAATGCGACCTCCACCACTTTTCCCAAGGGCATTGATAATGTCTTTTTTTTCCACTGTGACCTCCACATTTCTTCCAAGGGGCATTAAAACCATTTTGTTAAGCTACTGCGACCACCACGTCTCTTCCAAGGGGCATTAAAACCGTCTTGTTAAGCTAATGCGACCTCCACCACTTTTCCAAGGGGCATTAAAACCATCTTGTTAAGCTACTGCGACCACCACGTCTCTTCCAAGGGGCATTAAAACCATCTTGTTAAGCTAATGCGACCTCCACCATTCTTCCAACAGGCATTGAATTTCCTCCTAATTTTAGTCAGCTTTTGCTTTTCAATGCATAGGCGAACACTAAGGAAGACCCACTCCCAAATAATGGGTAGAAGGTTTTTAGTATGCTGTAATCCACGCCTGTTTCAAGGGGCATTGCAGTTCCTCAATTTTTGGAAAGCCTTCCATTCACTGCTTAGGCCAACAGTGTACAGGAGACCCAGTTGCTATAAATGGAAAAAACGGTTTAGTTAAGGCCCTCTGACCTCCATGTCACTTCCAAGGGGCATTGGAGTGCCTCGAAATTTTTGGTAGGCATTGCACTCACTGCATGCCCTATAACTGTGTAGCCGAACCTCTCCTTTTGGTACAGAAACATATCCTACTAGACATGTGTGGTTGACTGGCCTGATATGGATGTGAATGGTCCCTGTTCCTCCTGCTATTTCTCCTTTGCCACCACCTCATCCATCATTCATCACCTGAAGCTTTGTTTTAACGGGAGTCATAGAACTGGGATAGTAGCAGGAAAACATCCAGCAATCCTCGGAGGAGGTAGGATATGTGCCAAAACGCTGACCACCTCAGGCCTAGCCACTACTACATACATGCGCTAGCATTCTAAGAAAACAAAGCAGATGCTAACTTCTATCATCATCATCATGCTCCTCACCTTGGCACTCTCCACTACCCCGATGGAGAAGCCAGGGCCCACCAGAGGAGTCTGGTTTTCTGGTGGGCTCTTCCAAAGCTGCCGTAAAGCAGGCCGGGCTAAGAAAAGTGTGTGGGGGGATGTTCCAAGGAGAAATAGGGGTGGCTGGGGAGCGTTTATGGACACCCGGCCGCCCCCTGGCGACTGGGGACCGAGCGTGGACTCCTGGCCGCCGGGCGGCTGGGGACTGAGTATGGATACCAGGCCGCCGACGCAGCCATGACATGGTGGCCGGCGTCTGCCTCCACATGCCTAAAAGGCCCAATTTCAAGTGCAAGCAAGCTAGAAGTATGGTATTGCAGCCTGGGGGTGGGTGGGTGGCAGGCTGCATACTTGCATTGCAAGCAATGGGAGAGGTACAATTGAACACTGCCCTGGGACAAGGACTTGCACGGGGATAGTTGCAAGTCTGCATCTTCTGATGCGGCAAGGATCACTTCTGATGGGCACACTTTTAGACAGTGACCTGGGTGTCAGATGCTTCCAGGGGTCTTCCCCATGAAGTTCCCATGTCTTTTCAGCACTGTATGCATGTGTCACACAGCACATGGCCAGATAAAATTGTAAAATGTTAAAATGACATTTCCCGGTGAATGCATTTGTCACGGTTGAAAGCAATACAAAAGTGCAAAAACGCATAAAAAATGGTACTTGTGAACATAGCCCAAGGTGTGAAGGAGTATTTTTGTTTTTGGTTATTTATTTTACCTTATACATAAGTCTTTACCCTGGAAAGGAAGTTCCTTAACATATTTCACAGGGAAACAGTTTCAGTTTCATTTTTGAACGCTTTATTGTGAGCCCGTTAAAGTGGCTTAATACCTCTGACCACGTTGTTGACAGCAGTGACCTGGGAGTCAGAAATGCTTCCTGGGGCGATGCCCATGCTGTCCCCATGTCATTTGAGCACTGTCACTATCATTTTTGGCACTTTTTAGGCTTTCTACAGACTGCCGGGGGTGCCGCCGCAAAAATGCTCGGGTTTCCCATATACTAACATTGGGCTCGTTGCTCGGGTCGAGCACCCGAGTATCACAGCGAGCTCGGACCGAGCTTCGAGCCCCCGAGCATTTTAGTGCTCGCTCAACACTAGTGCTAATCCCTGCTGTTGAGAGCAAGTTCCTTGCCAAATGGCAAGGTCCATATCAGGTGGTGGAGAAAGTCAGTGAGGTTAATTATAAAGTCCACCAGCTTGGCCGAAGAAAGCCGCATCAAATATATCATGTGAGTTTGCTCAAGCCATGGCAGGACCAGGAACCTGTGGAAACTCCTTGCCTGGGAGCCGCACCAGAAGGCAAGGTGGAGGAAGTCACTCTTTCAGAGACTATCACCGGCCCTGAAGCAACAATGTCGAGTATTAGTACAGCAGAATCGAGAGCTGTTCTCAGAGTTGCCAGGGCATACTCATGTTGTAGAGCAAGATGTGCTAACAGAGCTGCAGGTACGAGTGAATCTGAAGCCGTACCAGATTCCGGAAGCATGCCGGGAGGTGATCTCAGCAGAGGTGAAGAGGACGTTTGACCTCGGCGTAATAGATGAGTCAAAGAGTGGGTGGTCAAGCTCAATCCTCCTCATGTCGAAACCCAATGGAGAATGGAGGTTTTGTAATGACTACCACCAACTGAATGAGGTATCCAAGTGTGACGCGTATCCGATGCCTCGCGAATACGAACTCATCGAGTTCGGCTTGGACCGGAGAGGTACATCACCACCCTTGACCTGATGAAGGGCTATGGCAGTTCCCAATGTCCCAGACGGCGAAGAAGACGACTGCTTTCTCAACACCTGATGGGTGTTTTTAATACACGCAGATGTTGTTCGGACTACATGGGGCCCCAGCCACCTTCCAGAGGGCTATGGATCGCATCCTAGCCTCACACAAGAAGTATGCCACAGCCTACCTTGACAACATTGTGGTCTTTAGCCCACACTGGGATAGTCACCTACCTAAACTACAGGCTGTTCTGGAGGCAGGATGTACCATAACTCTGAGAAAGTGTGCCTTCGGTAGAGAGGAGGTCAAATACTTGGGCTATGTCATTGGGAGAGGAGAAATAAAGCAGCAAATCAAGAAAGTGGAGGCAATTCAAACCTGGCCGCAACCGCTCTCCAAGAAGCAGGTGAGAGCGTTCCTGGGAATGGTGGGATATTACCGGTGTTTTATCCCGAATTTATCCATGATGGCCGCACCACTAATGGATCTTCTAAAAGGCACCAAATTAACCATGGAGAAATGGACGGAAGAAACGGAGACCACCTTTCAACAGTTGAAGCTAACAGTGTGCAAGCTGCTGGTCCTGGTCGCACCAGATTTTAAGAGAATTTGTGGTCCAGATGGACGCTTCAGAGGTTGGTCTAGGGGCTGTACTCTCTCAAGAGATAAATGGGGAAGAACATCCCATTCTCTACCTGAGCTGAAAGCTGTCCTCCTGCGAGAAGAACTACGCCATAGTAGAGAAGGTGTGTTTAGCCATAAAATGGGGCGTGGATACACTGAAATATTACCTACTAGGCCGGAAGTTTAAATTAGTATCAGACCATGCCCCATTGAGATGATTGAGGGAGAAGAGGGGTAAACATGCAAGGGTAACTAGATGGTTCCTAGGGCTCCAAGATTTTAACTTTCATGTGGTGCATAGGCCCGGGAAGTTACATGGGAAGGCAGATTCCCTCTCTAGGATTCCCTGCCTGGTATCATTAGGTGGCAAAACCCCCAGCTTTGGGCAAAGGGGGGCAATATGTGACAGTGTCACTGGTTTTGTATTTGAGGGGAGGTATGTGTCACTCAGGATGCTCTCCTGTGTGAACTACGACCTATTTTATTTCTGCCAGCATGTTATATGCTGGTGGGTTTACTCTGTTAAAGGGTGTGCGGTTTTATGGGAATGGCAAAGAGGGCGGGATGCCATTCCCCCTAACTCTCCTCAGGGTGTGGCTGAGCAATGGGTAAAAGCTCAGTCCCTTTTTTTTTCTCTGGGGTGTGTTCTGGAGAGTGAAGTCTCCAGACAGTATTGTGGAAGCTGCACAGCTTTTTACATGGACTTTGCCTGTGCAGTTTGTGCTACAGAGAGCGAGAGGAAGCCGCCCACCTATGGACTAAGCTATATTTTGTTTTGTTTTCCTGTTTAACCCAGAGGGGTCTTGTTTATTTTTTCTGTGGAACCCTGCATGAGTTTATGCCATATAATAAACCAACGAGAAGGTAACCTGAGAAAATGTGTCCTGAGTCTGCCTCTGGGAGAGCCGAGCGAGTCGTCTTGCCACACAATGTAAACAAAAATTCTTGAATTTAGTAAATACAAGCAGAAATTCTGAATACTGAGCAACTGAACACACAAAATAAGCTAGAGATAGGATGATACTGCCAGTTAGAGTGGTCCATAAAGCTGGATGTAATAATGTGGTGTGAGTGCTTAATGTAAGAATACCGAAAGGGGGTAAAGTGGGAATCCATGGATGTATGCCAATCTCTGTGTGTTTTCTTTGGAAAAGCTTTGGCTGTTATTATACCAGGCTCTGAGTTCCACTATTGTTGGAGTTGGAGGAATGGTCACTGAATGTGGCTTGCAACCATCTCCCAGAGCTAAATGTGGCTCTTAAGGTAAGAACAGTTGGGGTCCAATGCTTTATAAAATAATTCTAGCTTATTTCTCAGAAAATCACTAATAATAATTTTATAGCCAACCAAGTGATTTCACTCATGTGCATTAATATTAGAGTTTTTATCTGGTTATAATGTAGATAAATCTACTGCTAATGTTAATGACTGATATAGTGTGGAGCGAGCATGCTCGACACTGCTCGGTACTCACCCGAGCATCTCACTACTCGGGATGTTCGGCAAGCACCGAGCATTTTCGGGTTACTCGGGTGGGAACTCGGGTCTCCGCCCTGCATGTTTGGCGCTCTTTACAGAGCCAATGAACATGCAGGGATTGCCAGCCAGTCACTGTAAGGCCGCAGCCATGTTGTTTGTGGGCATTACAGTGATTGGCTGGCCGCACAGCGTCACCTCGAGTATTTAAAACCGGGCGCCGCCATCTTGGACACAGTCGCTCCGGATCAGACAGTGTAGGGAGAGTGCTGCTGAGCTGGGGAGAGATTTATACTGCGAAATAGGTAGTGTAGGGTCACTAAAGCCTGCAAAATCAAACAAAGAGTCCTTCTGAGGACTAATATCCATCCTAGATAGACAAGGACTTGCACGGGGATAGTTTCAAGTCTGCAACTTCTGATGCGGCAAGGATCCCTTCTGATGGGCACACTTTTAGGCAGTGACCTGGGTGTCAGAGATGCTTCCAGGGGTCTTCCTCAAGCTGTTCCCAAGTCTTTTCAGCACTGTATGCAAGTGTCACACAGCACATGGCCAGATAAGGTTGTAAAATGTTAAAATGACATTTCACGGTGAATGCATTTGTCACGGTTGAAAGCAATACAAAAGTGCAAAAACGCATAAAAAATGCTACTTGTGAACATAGCCCAAGGTGTGGAGGAGTATTTTTGTTTTTGGATATTTATTTTACCCGATACACAAGTCTTTACCCTGGAAAGGATGTTCCTTAACATATTTCACAGGAAAACAGTTTCAGTTTCGTTTTTGAACGTTTTATTATGAGCCTGTAAAAGTGGCTTAATACCTCTTAACACGTTGTTGACAACAGTGACCTGGGGGTCAGAAATGCTTCCTGGGGTGATCCCCATGCTGCCCCATGTCATTTGAGCACTGTCACTATCGTTTTGGGCACTTTTTAGGCTTTCTACAGACTGCTGCGGGTGCCGCCGCAAAAATGCTCGGGTCTCCCATAGACTAACTTTGGGCTCGTTGCTCAGGTCGAGCACCCGAGTATCACGGCGAGCTCAGCCCGAGCTTCAGGCACCCGAGCATCTTAGTGTTCGCTCAACACTACTGATAATGATTTTGTGCACAAACTGTAAAAGGTACGTACTGTATTTTACTTGTATGACACTTACACTCCTTTGCCAGGCTGAAATGACAGCCATAAAATGTTTGTACAGATGTAAAAAAAAGTCAGTTTTTCATATAAAATGGGTCTGTATGAAGTCACTGCAAAGTACTTTGTTGAAAATATAAGTCAAATTGAACAGAAAATGAAGTTCTCTGTCAATTAGCCAAATGTTACAATGTGATGAAGAAAAAGCTGTTTTCTCTATAACTTTAAATGTTCTTTAGGACATTTGAGAAAGGACAGATATTGAAGTAGTAGTTTAAGAGAAGTGGCAACCTGGCAGGCAAGATCAGAGATTCGATTTCTATGGATTTGGGCAATTACTCAGACTGAAGAACCTTTTACTTATTCAATCAACTTTACAAAAGCAATAGCAGCAGGTTTGCATTTTCTTTTGAAATACAGACTTAAAGCATAATTCAGATTTTAACATTTTCCAGCTTTAAGCCACTTTCACATATCAGTATTTTAGTTAGTAGTTGAGAGCCTACAGAAAGAAAAACTGTAATAAAAGATACAAACTCTAATCTGTTTTGGATCCCCAGAACCACATAGATATTGCAGCTGTACAAGTTAATTATCAAAAGGTCATCCTTAGGCCGGTTTCATATATATTGAAGTACAAATAGATTTAGATTGAAAAACCCGGCCCAATCACCCGGTCTCCTGACCTGAGCTAACTGGGATTTCAATTTCTGCAGGATTGTGCACAATTTAAGCGGTGCCAAAGTAAGTGTCTGCTCATATTTTGTGCTACTATGATGAGGCTATTAGACTCCCAACTAGAGATGAGCGTTGTTCTACTCGAACTGTTCGCCAATCTCAAATTCGAGCTGTTTTGGGCGGTGTTCGGCGAACACGAACAATTTGAGAAAAATTCGGCTGTTCGAGGTTATGTTCGAAAACTGTTCGTGCACCAAAGTCATAACTGGATTTTTTCTCAGTAATGATGAAAATTAATGTTAATACGCAGTTTGAGTGTACAGCGGGGTGGGGGGAGGGGCAGGGGATGGATCTCTGCAGGAACAATGAAGATCTCCATTTTTTTTTCTCTTTCCCGCATTTACAGTGGGGAGGTGCAATCTGTCAGCCTATCAGCAGCGCACACACGGAGCGAAGTGCTTTTTTTCACACAAGCAAGGGCATGTGTCATTGGCAGTGTATGTCACATGTCCTTGCCCTATAAGACCAAGCCATTTTCCCCGTCGCCACCATTTTCTCACTGCTGCAGCTGCGTGTTAGACGGCACCGCTGTTGCTGTGTGCGCTTTACCTTGTTAATTTCAAGCCAATTTTCGCACAAATCTACAGATAGCTTGGGAGTAGGGAATAGTTGTGATTGCAGTCCTTTTAAGGACTAGGTTACAGCATTTCCTACGATTTTATCAGGCATGTCTGTGCTCTTAAATAGATAGATTGTGGGAGTAAAGATTAATTGTAATTGGAGTTCTTTTCAGGACTAGGTTAAATCAGTTCCTATCAGTTTTTGCCAGGCAGGTCTGTGCCAGTGCTGTGCAAGTTTTTTTCACAGCATTTGGCTGAATCTAGCAAAGCTAATCCTTTTTGGCCTATTGCAGAGTGTGTTAGTCAGTGGAGTAGCCTATCTGTGTTGCAAGATATACCACCTGTGTACAGAATACCAATTTTTTTACTGCACCTAGTGAAGTAAAATCTTTTGGGCATAGCATCATTCTATTAGTCCATCTATACTGACCTCCATCAGGTTGCAAACTGAATATATTTTTTTCTGCATCTACCTCTGAAAAAATATTGGGCTTCTAGCTGTGTGTGGGACTTGTTCTATTAATCCATCTATACAGACCTCCATCAGGTTGCAAACTGAATATATTTTTTTCTGCATCTACCTCTGAAAAAATATTGGGCTTCTAGCTGTGTGTGGGACTTGTTGTATTAGTCCATCTATACTGACCTCCATCAGGTTGCAAACTGAATATATTTTTTTCTGCATCTACCTCTGAAAAAATATTGGGCTTCTAGCTGTGTGTGGGACTTGTTGTATTAGTCCATCTATACTGACCTCCATCAGGTTGCAAACTGAATATATTTTTTTCTGCATCTACCTCTGAAAAAATATTGGGCTTCTAGCTGTGTGTGGGACTTGTTCTATTAATCCATCTATACAGACCTCCATCAGGTTGCAAACTGAATATATTTTTTTCTGCATCTACCTCTGAAAAAATATTGGGCTTCTAGCTGTGTGTGGGACTTGTTGTATTAGTCCATCTATACTGACCTCCATCAGGTTGCAAACTGAATATATTTTTATCTGCATCTAGCTCTGAAAAAATATTTGGCCTTCTAGCAGTGTGTGGGACTTTCTCTATTAGTCCATTTATACTGACCTCCATCAGGTTGCAAATGGAATATAATTTTTTTCTGCATCTAACCCAGCCAATAGTTTTGGCCTAATACCACAGTTTGGCCACTCAGCTCTGCTCGGTTCCCATCCATTGTTTTTTTGAGCAAACAACTCCAGAGTTGTGAATTAGTTAACCACCAAAATGAGTGGAAAAAGGCCTGCTGCTGGTGGAAAGGGGAATAGGCGTGTTGGGAAGGGGAAAAAAGGTTGTGTCCGTGGGGTAGGTGTTAAAGCAGCAGTAACATCTGCAGAAGAAAGACCATCTTCCAGCCAAACTAAAATGTCTACTTCTTTTAGCGGACAATGTGATAAGATCCCTTTCTTACGGCCACGCCAATCGCTACAAATTCCAGATGAGGCACAAAAACAGCAGGTGCTTCAACGGATATGAAGTGCTCCTTTAAGTGGGCTCTCCTCCACATCAACTTCAACATCACAAATACTCCAGTCCTCAAAGGTGTCACCCCAATCGCACTTGCTTCCTCACAGCTCCCAAATCTCCAGCTGCCCGTCTGAGTATGAGGTAGAACAGATGGTTGAGTCTGCAGAGCTGTTTACTCATACTATAGCCGGGGAATCAGAGGTCGACTCCAGCGCTTCTGTGAATCCAGACGAGGAAATGATCTGCACTGATGCCCAGAATCTTTATGAGTCGGATCCAGGACCAGACGCAGAAGGTTCTGACCATAATGTAGACCCTCATTCCCAAACTGTAACTCCTGTTGGTGGAGACAATGAGGAAGACGATGATAAGACTCAAATACCTGATTGGAGCGACAACTTTAGTTTTTTGTCAGGGCAGGAACAGGTTGGCTCTGAGGACGACGGGTGTGATAACGCACAGGGTGATGATGATGAGGTTGGAGATCCCACTTACTGCCAACCCACAGTCAGCCAAGAGATGAGGTCAGCAGAGGAGGTGGAGGAAGATGCTAGTGACGACGAGGTCAGGTTGCACCTTCCTGGACAGAGACGTAGTACTGGAAGCACGTCAACAACTGCATCCTCAAACACAACTCTGCCTCTCACCACAAGTCGTGGTGGCTCATCAGGTCGCATGGGTGCTAAGCCTTGCATAGCCTGGGCATTTTTTCAGATCGATAAAGATGACCCAACTCGTGTTATCTGTAACATTTGTCAGCAAAAGCTAAGTAGAGGCCAAAAAATACATAGTTTGAGTACTTCATGCATGAACCGGCACATGGACATGAAGCATAAGTTGCAGTGGGAAACTCAGTGTGCTACAATGCGGCCTAGCCGGCCGGGCCAACCTCCGTCTGCCATATCTTGTGCATCTGTGGCCTCTTCATCCTCTGTGACTGGGGGGACAGCAGTCACACCTGTTTTGGGGCGCAGACCTGCCACCTCTTTACCCGCAACAGCCAGCGTGATTGGCAGGTCATCATTTTCTTTGGAGGTGGTAACACCAGCTGGTGTTGAGCGCTGTCCGACATCGATATCACCACATTTGGATCAAGGCAACCTAACATGTCCGCCTGCATCTTCCTCACAGACCGGCAGTTTGCCGGGGACACCCTTATCAACCCCGTCTAAGCACAATAGCACGCCCTCGGTCCCTCAGATGTGGACAAGTAAAAGATCATTTCCTCCTAGCCATGAGAAAGCTAAGAGGTTGAATTTCACCATCTGCAAGCTCTTGGCTACAGAAATGCTTCCTTTCATCCTGGTGGACACAGAGGATTTTCGAGACCTTATGTCCGTCGCAGTGCCCCAGTACCAGATGCTCAGTCGGCACTACTTCTCAAAGAAAGGTGTGCCTGCGCTCCACCAGCATGTCGCACACAACATCACCGCTTCTTTGAGAAACTCTGTGTGTGACAGGGTGCATTTCACCACAGACACTTGGACGAGTAGGCATGGACAGGGGCGTTACATGTCGCTGACTGGGCACTGGGTAACTATGGTGACAGCAGGACAAGGGGCTGCTGTCCAAGTCTTGCCGTCCCCACGAGTTGTGCGTCAATCCTCTTTATGTCAAAGTTCCTCCACTGCTTCTGCCTCCTCAACCTCCTCTCGGTCTTCCACCTGCACCCAAAGCCTGTCTGGTCATGCCACAAGCTTTCTAACTGCGCAGAAGGGATCCTGCACACCTCCTTACTATGCTGGCAGTAGGGCTCAACGTCATCAGGCGGTTTTTACATTGAAATGTCTGGGAAATGTGAGTCACACAGCTGAGGAGTTGTGGTCAGCTCTGGAGAACCAATTTCATGAATGGTTGTCTCCACTGGACCTGAAACCAGGGAAGGCCGTGTGCGACAATGCTGCAAACCTGGGTGCGGCCATTCGCCGGGGCAATGTCACACACGTGCCTTGTATGGCTCACGTGTTGAACCTGGTTGTCCAGCAATTTTTAGCCCACTATCCCAGACTAGATGGCCTTCTGCAGAGGGCACGGTCGCTGTGTGCTCACTTTCGCCATTCGCATCCCGCAGCTCAGCGACTTACATCTCTACAGAAGTCGTTGGGCCTGCCACTTCACCGGCTAAAATGCGATGTGCCTACCCGGTGGAATTCAACTCTGCACATGTTGCAGCGACTGTGGCAGCACCGACAAGCCCTGGTGCAATACGTTCTGACGTATAGCCTGGGCCAACGAGATCCAGAGGTGGGGCAAATCACGCTGGAGGAGTGGTCTCAGATCAGGGACCTATGCACCCTTCTGCACAGTTTTGAAATGGCGACGAAGATGTTTAGTGCTGACGATGCCATTATCAGCATGACTATTCCGGTGATTTACATGCTGGAGCACATGTTAAACAGAATTCGGAGTCAGGTGGTGGCACAAGAGGAGGTGGAGGAAGTAGAGGAGGAGGAGTTGTATGCGGAAGGGCTAACATCTGCAAGGTCCAGACGGTCGGCAGCACCAAGGCGGCAGGCATGTGAGGGTGGGGGAGATGGTTTTACCAGGGCGCATGGTAGCAGCCAAACTAGTGAGGAAGGTGCAGGAGCCCAGGAAGAAGTGGAGGACGAACTGATAGAAGACTCATCAGATGAGGGAGACCTTGATCACATTTCTGTTGTGCGAGGTTGGGGGGAGAGGACAGAGGAAGGAAGCATGATTGTTACCTCGCCACCAACACAACAGGGACTTGGTGCTCCTGGATGCGCAACACACATGAGTGCCTTCTTGCTGCACTACCTGCAACATGACCCTCGAATTGTGAGAATTAGAAATAATCCTGACTACTGGGTTGCCACACTGTTAGATCCCCGGTACAAAAGTAAATTTGCAGAAATTATTCCTGCCATAGAAAGGGATGCACGCATGCAGGAGTATCAGCAGAGACTGTTGCAGAATCTTACATGTGCTTTTCCACAAAATACCAGTGGTGCACGTAGTGAATCTCACAGTTCCAACTTGCCAACCGTGGGACCGTCAAGTGTTCAGCACTCAAACCTTAACAGAACCACAGTATCTGCTGGTAACATCAATTTTGCGGAATCATTTCACCACTTTTTTAGCCCATCCTTTGCAAGGCCACAGGAGACAAGAAGTCTGACACATAGTCAACGCCTAGAGACGATGGTACAGGAGTATCTCCAAGTAAACATTGAAGCCACGACTGTGTCACTGGACCCTTGCTCTTTTTGGGCTTCCAATCTGGATAAATGGCCGGAGCTAGCCACTTACGCCTTGGAGATCTTGTCATGCCCCGCAGCCAGCGTTCTGTCTGAACGTGTGTTCAGCGCTGCTGGTGGTGTGCTGACAGATAAGCGCACGCGGCTCTCCACTGATAATGTAGACAGACTCACGTTCATAAAGATGAACAAATCATGGATCCGAAACGACTTTTCTACCCCTGTGTCATCCTGGGGAGAGTAAAAGCTTGATGATTGGTTAAAATCACCCTACCAACCGTTTTAAGCTTTCAAATTACTAATCATGTTTATCTGTATCTTGGCTGGAAAATAATTTGGGCTTTGTAGCAGCGTGCAGCACTGATTCTATTAGGCCATCTATAATAAGCTCCACCAGATTTAAAATTACTAATCATGTTTATCTGTATCTTGACTGGAAAATAATTTGGGCTTTGTAGCAGTGTGCAGCACTGATCCTATTAGGCCATCTATACTAAAGCTTCACCAGATTTAAAATTAATAATAATTTTTAGCTGCATCTAGCCCGGAAAATAATTTTGGGGCTCCGAGATGCGCAAGACACATAAGTGCCTTCTTGCTGCACTACCTGCAGCATGACCCTCATATTGTCAGAATTAGAAGTAATCATGACTACTGGGTTGCCACACTCTTACATCCCCCAAACTTTTCGATCAACCTTTTCATTTTAATAAAGACCAAAAAAATGGTCATTTTTGAAATTATAAGCATTAGCAGTTTGTTAGAAACTGAAATCAAACAGTTTTCAACTCAAAACTTTATTCTAGGTGATGTTACATTTTCACATAGGACCCCTTGTTCGAAAGGAGCTTCTGAACTCTCTCGTCCATTGAATTTGTCAGGTTTTGGATGGTTTCTGCTTCAATTGTTTTGCATGAGGACAGAATACCCTCCCAGAGGTGTTGCTTAGATGTGAACTGCCTCCCGCCATCATAGACACTCCTTTTAATGATGCTCCAAAGGTTCTGAATGGGGTAGAGGTCAGGGGAGCATGGGGGTCACACCATAAGTTTGTCCCCTTTTATGCCCATATCAGCCAGAGATGCAGATGTTTTATGTGCAGCATGAGATGGTGCATTATCATGCAAAAAAATGATCTTGCTGTGAAATACACGGTTCTTCTTCTTGAACCATGGCAGGAAGTGCTGTTTGAGAAAATCCACATACATTATGGAGTTCATCTTTAGCGCCTTCAGGGATCCTAAAGGGGCCGACAATCTCTCTCCCCATGATTCCAGCCCAAAACATTACTCCACCTCCTCCTTGTTGGCGCTGTAGCCGTGTTTGCGTGGGGTGTCCATCAACCAGCCATCCTCCACTCCATCCATCTGGACCATCGAGCGCTGCACGGCACTCATCCGTGAACAAAACAGTTTTGAAATCAGTCTTCATGTAATGTTTGGCCCACTGGAGCCGTTTCTGCTTGTGTGAAGTGGATAGAGGAGGTCGACAGGATGGCGTATGCACAGCTGCAAACCTCTTAAGGACCCTGCATCTTGTTGTTCGGGGGAGGTTGGAGGCACCAGCAGCTTCAAAAACTTGTCTGCTGCTATGACAAGGCTTTTTTGCCGCTGCTCTTTCAACCTGACGTAATTGCCTGTAGGAAAGAGTCCTCAATTTGCCCTTATCAGCACGCACACGTGTGTACTGTGAATCAACTACATACTTCTTGATTGCCAAGACACTTCATCCTGATCATCGCACAATGTTGATTGTAGTCATGCCTTGACCTAAACACTCCACAATTTGTTGCTTCTCAGCAGCCGACACTTCCTTTTTCTTTCCCATTTTGGCAGAAAATGTAGGCTGCTTAATAATGTGAGACAGCCTTCTTAAGTACACTTGCCTTTCATTGGACACACCTGCCAAACTAATTAGCACAGGTGTCTGCAACTGCTTACAGTGATATAAAGAGCCCTGACACACATCACCATCAATGAGTTTAACTGACAAACAAACAAATTCTTCCCTTATCACTCCTAAACACTTTTTGCATTATAATTTGGAACACAGTGTACATGTGCTTTTCCACAAAACACCAGTGGTTCACGTAGTGAATCTTACAGTTCTAACTTGCCAACCGTGGTCTGTATGGAGTTGTTCAATAAAGGGCCCAAAATTAAGATAACATAGATGGGAGAGGTCTCTATGAATAGGAATTCCTAAGTTTTTGATACCCTGTGAGGGCCAGGCAAAGGGAAAGTTGGACTGCATGGAATCCTATATGGATTTGGGGAGGGAGACATCGAGGGCCTCAGACTTCGCTGCATTGATTTTAAAATTTGACCATGTAACAAAGTGATCTATTTCAGCCATAACAGCATGGATGGATATATGTGATTGAGTGATATATATACTAGGACATCATCAGCAAATAGAGAGCACTTGTACTCGGTGCCTCCCACCTCAATCCACCTAATATTGGGGTTATGGCGAATTGATGAGAGCAGGTGCTCCGTCACTAGGATGTATAAGAGAGGGGACAGAGAACATCCCTGCCTTGTCCCATTGGTGATTGTGAAAGGTGATGAAAATGTTCTGACGCGCCCCCTGGGCCTTGGGACACCCGGAGCCGGACCCTTTTTGGTGGATGCTGGTGGTTGTAGTCTCCGTGGTGGCGACCCGGTTCCGTGGCTCAGGGCGGTCAAACCAGTGGCGGAACTATTTATGTGGTTTTGATGTTTAAATGTCCGACTACGCCACCCGTGGATTGCGGTCAGAGTGAACCACCGCTCCAGGGCAGACCGCTGAGGCTGGTGTTGTGGGTGCAGCAGAGCGTAGCATAACTCCCCATGGGAGGAGTATAGCCTCAGGGCAGTGTATGCGGAGGATGGGGGTGATGGTGCAGGGCAGCAGCAGTAACGACACGGAGTCAGTGATGCAGTCCAGGGCCTTTACTCACAGTTCTTATTATCCAGACCACGTCTGCAGGTAACAGCTGCCCACGTCGTACTGTGCTCACCAGGTGAGGGGCTCAAACAACTCCCAGATAACTTTGGAGCGCTTCACAGGACCCCCTTTGTGTGTCCTTTGTCTGGCCTTTCTTACCAACCCTTCTGTCCGGCTGCCTCGGGCCTCCTCTTGGTAAACTTGGCGCCAGTTTCCCTGACCCTATGTGGTGCCTTCCTAGCGGGTGTAGCGAGGGGCTGCGCCACATAAAATGTCACAGCCTCCTGTTTCTAGCTGAGGGTCCTTTCCTGCCTCCACTAGTTTCGGGGACCGGTCTTCCCCTTTGGCCTGACCCCTCCACGCAGGTGGATTCGGGCGTGCGGTGGCGACTCGCCCGTCCGCACCCCTGGGATCCCTTCGTTCCTGGAGCCTTCTCCGCTCCTCTTCCTTCCTTCTCACTCTTCCAGGCCTGGGCCTCTGTTACTAGGCCTGCCTCTGGAGCAGAGCTCATGCAGAGCCCCTGCTCCCTGCCACTTCTGCTCAGACTTCTCTGCACTGAACTAAGATGGTGCCCACCTTTTATACTCCCTTCTCAATGCACCCAGGAACTGCTTCCTCCCTGCTCCTGCACTATAGGGTTCCCCTTCCTCAGTGTTCCCTCCCCCCACTCCAGCCAGGGACAGGGACTGTCGTGCCCATCTCAGGGGCATATTGGTCGCCCTGCCCCACGGCAATGTGGTGTAATTAATGCAGGTGTCGGGTCCTGATCCACACTACATCCTTACCTGAGAGTGAGATATCACACCTCTGGGTGAGGTGCAATACCTCTGTAGCAACCGAGCCCTCAGGGTGCTACAGTTCCATTTATCTTCAGCCTAGGTGACGTATTGCGATACGGGGCCGTGATTTTGGCTATAAAAGGGTCCCCTAGACCCCTACCCCAAGCTTTTTAAGAGAATCATATATGGCGTGCCAGGAGACTCTATGGAATGCTTTCTCAGCATCCAACGAGAGTATCTAATTACAAATTTTTAACTGCATCTAGCCCAGGAAATACTTTGTGCCTAGTAGCAGTGTCTGCTAGTCAGCGGATTATCCCGGCTGTTAAGCAAGCTACACCACCTGTAGTTTGGACACTTAATTTTTTCAAAGGAAATGCTTCGGGACCACGGGATACTCAGTGAAGAGCATCAGGAGGCACCCCAAGGCATAGGGGCTGGGACTGGCAGTAGGATGCCTTGCGGTGTACAGCCGAGCTCGATCCTTATAAAAGCTTTTTAACTGCAGCAGCTTTAGTGGACGCTACTGGAGCTGGAATTACGCGGCTGCTGGCATGAGACTTGCCCTCCAATAGATCCTTGTAAATGGATTTAAAGTGTATTCATTCAAATTAGAGAGACAATTTAAATTAAAAAGCTTAGAGCTGCCTCCACCACAGGGGGGCTCGCTCGACCCACCAGCGGACAGGCACCAGTATTGGGAGAGGGGGGCTGGCCGTCAGGGTTCACCGCGGCTCTGGCACAAACCCGGCGACGCGGAGGTGGCACGGGCAGGAGCGGACTGAACGTGTCGGCTTCTCACTTTTTGGATTTTAGAAGGGCATGACATGCCTATATCTGTGTCTCCCCCTCCTTTTACTCCTCCACCTCTTTTCTTTTCGCATGACTATATGTACTTGTCACTTTTCCATGTGTTAGTTGTGTCTTCAGAGCAGTTTGTCAGCTTTTGGACACCTTTGAAGGTGTTTTCTATGTGTTTCTATGTGTTTTTGTTTGCCTGCCATTGGTTTTAATGGTGTTCGAAGGTGTTCGACGAACAGTTAGACGAACACACGGGTGTTCGACGAACCGAACCGAACTCGAACACTACGGGGGTGGCTCAAAACTACTCCCAACATGATTTTCTCTACCATAGTATGCCTCGCAGTTGAGCCAGGTAAACATTTGTGCTGGTCATTTAGTGGGGGGATAACTCTACACCTATATAAATCCTCATTAACAGTATGGCATTATTATTCACAGATCCGTACTAGTGATGAACGAGCTTGTTCTGTTAACCCTTTTGCTGAGCATGCTTGGGTGCTCGCTGAGTATTGACGGCGAGCTCGAATGTTATGTTTTTGTCACTACGTGTGCATGATTTGCGACTGTTTGACAGCTTTAATAAATGTGAGGAATGTCTAACAAACAGGCATTCCTCACATGTATTAAAGCTGTCAAACAGTCGTAAATCATGCACACGGAGTAACTCAAAAATAACATTCGAGCACCATGAAGATACTCGGAAAACACCCGAGCATGCTCGTAAATCTTGAGTAACGAGCATGTTCGCTCATCACTAATCCATACCTCCTTTCACTGCAGGCCTAAAAATCAAAATTGCATTTTACCTTGTGCCTTCCCAATAGAATGACCCATAAGTCAAATGATGGCAAATACAGTTACAAAACTAGTCATTTGTGATGGGATACTGTCTCTTTTGAATAATTGTTTGAATGGCCTAATAAAAATTATGACTTTAAACCTATAGAAATGTTATGGATGGACCTGAAGCGAGTGGTTCATGGAAGAAAACCCACCAAGATAATAGACTCTTTTGTAGGGAGAAATTGGCTAAAATTTCTCCAAGCCAATGTGCAAGACTCATCAACAATTATGTCTAGATGAAGTTATTGTTCACCAAAGATGTCCTTCTGGGATACTGAAAGCAAAGGTTAAATAAAATGCAAAAGCCCAATAGGGTCTTATCCAAGTAACACATGCAAAAGCTCTCATCTTATAGGGTTGTGTGAGGCAAAAAGCCTGTATTCCAGATACTTCAGCTTCCATATGGTAGTATCAGGAATATATGCCAGGGCAATGGAAGTACTTCTGAATTTACTGGAAATATGACAATCCACGATCAGGTATAGAATGCTGGTTTATTGTCAACACGTTTCAGAGTCACGCCAACTCCTCCTGGGCAACCATAATTTGGCATATTTTCCTGAAAGCAAAGTTCACATACTTTTTACTCTCACAGACATGTGATATTAAATCCTTTTTCTCATTTAAAAAATAACAGAGTCTAATATTTTTTACTTGTTTGATTTTGTTCTTTTGATCTACTTTTAGGACGTTTGTGAAAATATTTTGTAGTTTTAAGTTTAATTTATAAAGAAATATGAAAAATACTGAAGGTTCACAAACTTTCAAGAATCAATGTGTGTATTGTGACAGCATTCAATCCTGCACCTTCGTGTCCATCACATGATCAGGATAGATTGCAAACAAAGTTCCTTGTGAATAATAAGATATTGATGAACAAAAGAATTAATCCAGAAATATGGAAAATTGTATAATGTTTAATTTTACAAAAATTAAGATTTATTTTCAGTGCTGAATTTATATCATACTAAGCAGATGATGGCTGTGTTATTCAGCCATCATCTGCCTCTAACAGCCACTGTCATTCTCTGTTAATGGCATTTACAGCATGCGGCCAGGTGGACATCCTGTTCTAACTGCTCATCAGTGTCTCTGTAACCAGATTTCTTGGAACTGATAGGTTGCAATGACAGCCAGGGGTCTACTAAAGACCCCTCTACCTGTAGATGATGGTGCTCTTATGAAAGCCAGCCCATTGCGTTCATGGGAGAATGTGATTTTTGCTATGTACAGCAAGATTTTGTCATTACTGTGTAAAGAACAAGAGATATGACGTTCACAGGTTCAAGTCGTCTAAAGGGACGAAGAAATAAAAACAATAAAAATGTATATTTGATATCTCTACATCCGTAAAAGTCTTATCTAACAAAATGTGTAATTAATCCGTTTGGCAAAGACTGTAATGAGAAAAAAATCAAATGCCAAGTACCAATATTCAAAAAAGCGGTCTAAAAGTGACCCTGGGAACTATAGACCAGTAAGCTTAACGTCTGTTGTGGGTAAATTGTTTGAAGGATTTCTTAGAGATGCTATTGTAGAATATCTTAATGATCATAACTGTCTAACTCCATATCAACATGGATTCATGAGGGATCGCTCCTGCCAAACAAACCTGATGGCCTTCTACGAGGAGGTGAGCTCACAGCTGGACCGGGGAGAGTCAGTGGATGTTGTATACCTTGACTTCTCCAAAGCGTTTGATACCGTGCCACACAAAAGGTTGGCATATAAAATGAGAATGCTTGGTCTGGGGGATAATGAGTGCAAGTGGGTAAATAGCTGGCTGAGTGATAGAAAGCAGAGGGTGGTTATCAATGGAGTAAGCTCAGGGTGTGTCAGGGTTACTAGCGGGGTGCCTCAAGGGTCTGTCTTGGGCCCTATATTATTTAATATATTTATTAATGATCTAGTGGAAGGGTTGCATAGTAAAATAGCAATATTTGCAGATGATACTAAACTTTGTAAAGTAGTTAATACAGATGAGGATAGGGCACAGCTACAGGAGGATTTAGATAAATTGGGGAGTTGGGCCAAAAAATGGCAAATGGGGTTCAATGCCGATAAATGTAAGGTCATGCACATGGGAAAGAAAAACAGCAGTCACCCATACATATTAAATGGGAAACCGTTGGGGAAATCTGACATGGAGAAGGACCTGGGCGTCTTGGTTAATAGCAAATGAAATTGGAGTGCCCAACGTCAGGCAGCAGCTGCAAAGGCAAATAGAGTCATGGCATGCATCAGAAGAGGAATAGGAGCATATGATGAGAACATTGTTCTTCCTCTGTATAAAGCGCTGGTAAGGCCGCATTTAGAATATTGTGCACAGTTCTGGGCTCCGGTGCTCAGGAAAGACATATTGGAGCTAGAGACGGTACAAAGGAGGGCGACTAAGGTAATAAAGGGAATGGAGGGACTAGAATACCCAGAGAGGTTGTCAAAATTAGGCCTATTTACGTTGGAAAAGAGAAGGCTTAGGGGAGACCTCATAAACATGTATAAATACATCAGGGGGCAGTACAGAGATCGCTCCCATAACCTGTTTATACCAAGGATGGTGACAAAGACTAAGGGGCACACTATGCGTCTGGAGGAAAGGAGGTTCCTGCACCAGCATAGAAGGGGATTCTTTACGGTCAGAGCCGTGAGACTCTGGAACTCTCTGGGAGAGGAAGTGGTGATGTCCAACTCACTTAATGAGTTCAAGAGAGTCCTGGACGCCTTTCTTGAGAACAATAAAATTACATCTTATGCTTAGTGATAGTTAATTAATCCAGGGATTTAATCTGACTGCCAGATTGGAGTCGGGAAGTGAATTTTTCCTCAATGATGTAAATTGGCCTATACGGCATGGGGTTTTTTGCCTTCCCCTGGATCAACGCTGTAGAATAGCTGCAGTGCACAAGAAATAGGCTGAACTGGATGGACGCTTGTCTTTTTTCGGCCTTATAAACTATGTAACTATGTAATTGAGTTTTTTCATCTGCCACAACACCATATCTAAGTTGAAAAGAAGTGATCAAAAGATCATATTAGCCTTAAAATATTATCAATAAAAACGTCTGCTTAGGGTACAAAAAGCAAGCTCTCCCACAGTATCCCATGTCTTTTCTGGTCGGATCTGATTTGGACTGATTTTATTGGGAAATAATTGAATCTCCCTGCCAATTCAAGCCAATCTGCCCAAATAAAATTTCGGAAGATTCACTCATCTTTCTTATTTATGATATGAGTTCAACAACTTTGGTGAATCATAAATATATACAATATACATTTTACAATACAAGATGTTTTTGTATATCGCTGTTTAATGGACCAGTGCTAACAAGAAATTCCATTTCCATTTAATAATGCCAGTGATCTATTACATCATACTGTCATTTATATTCATTTTTTTGAAGAAAGTGTTTGCAATTTTTCTGTAATGCGATGTTGTCATTATTAAGCCGGAGGACTGTGATTGGCTTATTACTGCATGAAAGCCAGCACTTTTCTTTGTGCTAATACAAGATCAGTAGGAGATGTATGAACATAATTTCACATTAATTTACTGTGGTACAGCAAAATTGTCCTACAGGATCACTGAATATTACAAAATCAGAAAAGGAAAATGTTCATTCTTTTATAAGAGACATGCTATTTGTTTTTGTTAGCAAAAGGATAGGATGGTTGAAAATGGCAGGAGAGTTCATTACTTTGACATTCTACATGCTTGTTTTGTTTATTATTATTGGCTAAATAAGGAAGTCAAGAGGGCAATGAAAAACAAAAAAGGGCTTTCGGTAAACTTAAACAAGAAGGCAGCGAGGAAGCGCTAATATCTTATAGGGAAAAAAACAAAATCTGTAAGAAACAAATAAGAATAGCAAAAGAGGAGACAGAGAGACTAATTGCGAAGGAAAGTAAAACGAATCCCAAACTGTTCTTTAACCCCTTAATAACATCTGACGTACTAATACGCGTCTGTGCCCTGGGACTTAAGAGCCAGACCCGTATTAGTACGTCATCGCGATCGCGCGCGCACACAGGCTGTGCGGGCGCGATCGCCGCCGGGTGTCAGCTGATTGTCACAGCTGACACCCGGTACTATGTGCAGGGAGCGGTCACGCACCGCTCCCAGCACATTAACCCCCGTGATGCTGCGATCGAAGTCGATCGCGGCATTGCGGGGGCAAGGGGAGGTGATCGGCGATACTCACCTCCTCTTCCGGCTTCCAGCGCAGTCTGCAAAGGCTTCCCGGGTGTTGCCATGACGACCCGATGTCGTCATGACAACATCCGGGTCACCAGAGAGCAGGAAGATTGCTTGGACATGCGCAGTGCATCTCCAAGCAATCTTCACACTGTGCACTTCTGACAGCCTTCATGGCATAGGGATGGTGCTCCATTCCTGTGCCATGCAGGCGATCAGAAAAAAAAAAGTGAAAGTCCCAGAGTGGGACAAAGTAATAAAGTGTATAAACTGTGTGAAAGTGGAAAAAAAAAAAAATAAAAAATGTGCAAAAATATTATAAAAAAATAAAAAAAATAATACACCAAAAATAAAAATATAATGTACCCATCAATAAATATTATTATAAAAAAAATAAAAAAAAAACAATAAAAGTACACATATTTGGTATCGCCGCGTCCGGAACAACCTGACCTATAAAACTGTCCCACTAGTTAACCCCTTCAGTGAACACGGTAAAAAAAAAAAAAAAAAAAACAAGCAAAAAACAATGCTTTATCACCATACCGCCAAACAAAAAGTGGAATAACACGCGATCAAAAAGACGTATATAAATAAAAATGATACCGCTGAAAACGTCATCTCGTCCCGCAAAAAACAAGCTGCCATATAGCTCCATCAGCCGAAAAATAAAAAAGTTATAGCTCTCAGAATAAAGCGATACTAAAAAATATTTTTTTTCTATAAAATAGCTTTTATTGTGTATAAGCGCCAAAACATAGAAAAATGATACAAATGTGGTACCGCTGTAAACGTACTGACCCGAAGAGTAAAGCTGCCTCATCAATTTTACCACACGCGGAACAGAATAAAAAAAAAAAAAAAAAAACAATTCCTGAATTGTTGGTTTTTGTTTATTCTGCCTCCCAAAAATCGGAATAGAAAGCGATCAAAAAATGTCACGTGCCTGAAAATGGCACCAATAACAACGTCAAGTCATCCCGCAAAAAACGAGCCGTCACATGACTGTCTGCCAAAATCTGGAAAAATTATAGCTCTCAAAATATGGCGATGCAAAAACTAAATTTTACAAAAAATGCGTCTTTTAGTGTGTGACAGCTGTCAGTCATAAAAACCCCATATGATTCTGGCATTGCTGTAATCACACCGACCCGAAGAATAAAGTCGTCTAATCACTTATACCGCACACGGAACGGCGTCAAAAATAAACTCTTGAGTTAGGATTGGGCTAGGGTTAGGGCTGGGTTTGGGGCTAGGGTTGTGCTGGGGCTAGGGTTGTGCTGGGGCTAGGGTTGTGCTGGGGCTAGGGTTGTGCTGGGGCTAGGGTTGGGATTTTTTTCAAAAGTAAGAAAAAAAGATGACGATATGGCGACTAGTGTTGAGAGCAAGTGCTCGCTACTTGAGTTTGCATCGGGTGCTCTGGTATGCATTTAGTATCGTGGGTATTTGAGTGACATGCTCGAGTCTCTGCCCCATATGCTTCGCGGCCAAAAAACTTTACGGGGATTGCCTGCCATGCACGAGCGATCCCCGCATGTTTTTTTTTGGGTGTCTAATAACCGTGAAACATGCAGAGCAGGGACTCGAGCATGTCACTCGAGCACACGCTGTACATGGTGCATACCTGAGTACCCGATGCAAACTCAAGTAGCGAGCACTTGCGCTCAAGAATAATGAAAACTTATTCAATATGATGACCTAATGTAAACAAATAATGTGCCGTACCTCTGGGTTCAAAATGTTCACTATACACCTTAATAAAATCTTTGAGGGGTATAGTTTCCAAAATGGGGACACTTGTGGGGGAGCTCCACTGTTTAGGCACATCACGGGCTCTCCAAACGCGACATGGTGTCCGCTAACAAATTGAATGGAAAATCGGCTCAAATTGTTAGCGGACGCCATGTTGCGTTTGGAGAGCCCCTGTGTGCCCAAACATTGGAGCTCCCCCACAAGTGACCCCATTTTGGAAACTAGACCCCCCAAGGCACCTATCTAGATGCATAGTGAGCACTTAGAACCCCCAGGTGCTTCACAAATTGATTCGTAAAAATGAAAAAGTGAAAATAAAACACTTTTTCATTTTTATGAATCAATTTGTGAAGCACCTGGGGTTCCAACTGCTCACTATGAATCTAGATAGGTGCCTTGGGGGGTCTAGTTTCCAAAATGGGGTCACTTGTGGGGGAGCTCCAATGTTTGGGCACACAGGGACTCTCTAAATGCAACATGGTATCCGCTAACAAATTGAATGGAAAATCGGCTCAAATTGTTAGCGGACACCACATTGCGTTTGGAGAGCCCCTCTGTGCCCAAACTTTGGAGCTCCCCCACAAGTGACCCCATTTTGGAAACTAGACCCCCCAAGGCACCTTTCTAGATGCATAGTGAGCACTTGGAACCCCCAGGTGCTTCACAAATTGATTCGTAAAAATGAAAAAGTGAAAAAAAAAACACTTTTTCATTTTTATGAATCAGTTTGTGAAGCACCTGGGGTTCCAAGTGCTCACTATGAATCTAGATAGGTGCCTTGGGGGGTCTAGTTTCCAAAATGGGGTCACTTGTGGGGGAGCTCCAATGTTTGGGCACACAGGGACTCTCCAAATGCAACATGATATCCGCTAACAAATTGTCAGCTCAAATTGTTAGCGGATATCATGTTGCATTTGGAGAGTCCCTGTGTGCCCAAACATTGGAGGTCCTCCACAAGTGACCCCATTTTGGAAACTAGACCCCCCAAGGCACCTATCTAGATGCATAGTGAGCACTTGGAACCCCTAGGTGCTTCACAAATTAATTCGTAAAAATGAAAAAGTGTTTTTTTTTTCACTTTTTCATTATTACGAATCAATTTGTGAAGCACCTGGGGGTTCCAAGTGCTCACTATGCATCTAGAAAGGTGCCTTGGGGGGTCTAGTTTCCAAAATGGGGTCACTTGTGGGGGAGCTCCAAAGTTTGGGCACAGAGGGGCTCTCCAAACGCAATGTGGCGTCCGCTAACAATTTGAGCCGATTTTCCATTCAATTTGTTAGCGGATACCATGTTGCATTTGGAGAGTCCCTGTGTGCCCAAACATTGGAGGTCCTCCACAAGTGACCCCATTTTGGAAACTAGACCCCCCAAGGCACCTATCTAGATGCATAGTGAGCACTTGGAACCCCTAGGTGCTTCACAAATTAATTCGTAAAAATGAAAAAGTGTTTTTTTTTTCACTTTTTCATTATTACGAATCAATTTGTGAAGCACCTGGGGGTTCCAAGTGCTCACTATGCATCTAGAAAGGTGCCTTGGGGGGTCTAGTTTCCAAAATGGGGTCACTTGTGGGGGAGCTCCAAAGTTTGGGCACAGAGGGGCTCTCCAAACGCAATGTGGCGTCCGCTAACAATTTGAGCCGATTTTCCATTCAATTTGTTAGCGGATACCATGTTGCATTTAGAGAGTCCCTGTGTGCCCAAACATTGGAGCTCCCCCACAAGTGACCCCATTTTGGAAACTAGACCCCCCAAGGCACCTATCTAGATGCATAGTGAGCACTTGGAACCCCTAGGTGCTTCACAAATTGATTCGTAAAAATGAAAAAGTGTTTTTTTTTTCACTTTTTCATTATTACGAATCAATTTGTGAAGCACCTGGGGGTTCCAAGTGCTCACTATGCATCTAGAAAGGTGCCTTGGGGGGTCTAGTTTCCAAAATGGGGTCACTTGTGGGGGAGCTCCAAAGTTTGGGCACAGAGAAGCTCTCCAAACGCAATGTGGTGTCCGCTAACAATTTGAGCCGATTTTCCATTCAATTTGTTAGCGGATACCATGTTGCATTTAGAGAGTCCCTGTGTGCCCAAACATTGGAGCTCTCCCACAAGTGACCCCATTTTGGAAACTAGACCCCCCAGGGCACCTATCTAGATGCATAGTGAGCAGTTGGAACCCCCAGGTGCTTCACAAATTGATTCATAAAAATGAAAAAGTGTTTTTTTTTTCACTTTTTCATTGTTACGAATCAATTTGTGAAGCACCTGGGGGTTCCAAGTGCTCACTATGCATCTAGATAGGTGCCTTGGGGGGTCTAGTTTCCAAAATGGGGTCACTTGTGGGGGAGCTCCAATGTTTGGGCACACAGCAGCTCTCCAAACGCAACATGGTGTCGCTAACAATTTGAGCCAATTTTGCGTTAAATTTGTTAGCGGACACCATGTTGCATTTAGAGAGCCGCTGTGTGCCCAAATATTGGAGCTCCCCCACAAGTGACCCCATTTTGGAAACTAGACCACCCAAGGCACCTATCTAGATGCATAGTGAGCACTTGGAACCCTCAGGTGCTTCACAAATTGATTCATACAAATGAAAAATTGTTTTTTTTTTCACTTTTTCATTGTTACGAATCAATTTGTGAAGCACCTGGGGGTTCCAAGTGCTCACTATGCATCTAGATAGGTGCCTTGGGGGGTCTAGTTTCCAAAATGGGGTCACTTGTGGGGGAGCTCCAATGTTTGGGCACACAGGGACTCTCTAAATGCAACATGGTGTCCTCTAACAAATTTAACGGAAAATCGGCTCAAATTGTTAGCGACACCATGTTGCGTTTGGAGAGCCGCTGTGTGCCCAAACATTGGAGCTCCCCCACAAGTGACCCCATTTTGGAAACTAGACCCCCCAAGGCACCTATCTAGATGCATTGTGAGCACTTGGAACCCTCAGGTGCTTCACAAATTGATTCATAAAAATGAAAAAGTGTTTTTTTTTTTCACTTTTTCATTGTTACGAATCAATTTGTGAAGCACCTGGGGGTTCCAAGTGCTCACTATGCATCTAGAAAGGTGCCTTGGGGGGTCTAGTTTCCAAAATGGGGTCACTTGTGGGGGAGCTCCAAAGTTTGGGCACACATGGGCTCTCCAAACACAACATGGCGTCCGCTAATTATTCAAGCAAATTTTACAATCAAAAAGTCAAATAGCGCTCCTTCCCTTCCGAGCCCTGCCGTGCGCCCAAACAGTATTTTTTCCCCAAATATTGGGTATCTGCGTGCCCAGGGGAAATTGCACAACAAATTTTGGGGTCCATTTTTTCTTGTTACCCCTGTGAAAATAAAAAAAATTGGGTCTAAATTAACATTTTTGTGAAAAAAGTTAAATGTTCATTTTTTTCTTCCACATTCAAAAAATTCCTGTGAAGCACCTGAAGGGTTAATAAAGTTCTTGAATGTGGTTTTGAGCACCTTGAGGGGTGCAGTTTTTAGAATGGTGTCACTTTTGGGTATTTTCTGTCATAAAGACCTCTCAAAGTGACTTCAAATGTGATGTGGTCCCTAAAAAAATGGTTTTGTAAATTTTGTTGGAAAAATGAGAAATCGCTGGTCAACTTTTAACCCTTATAGCTCCCTAACAAAAAAAAATTTTGGTTCCAAAATTGTGCTGATGTAAAGTAGACATGTGGGAAATGTTATTTATTAACTCTTTTGTGTGACATATCGCTCTGATTTCAGGGCTTAAAAATTCAAATTTTGAAAATTGCAAAATTTTCAAAATTTTCGCCAAATTTCCGTTTTTTTCACAAATAAACGCAAGTGATATCGAAGAAATTTTTCCACAATCATGAAGTACAATATGTCACGAAAAAACAATCTCAGAATCAGGGGGATCCGTTGAAGCGTTCGAGAGTAATTACCTCATAAAGTGACAGTGGTCAGAATTGTAAAAATTGGCCCGGTCATTAACGTGCAAACCACCCGCGGGGCTTAAGGGGTTAACTATATAAACAGTAAAAGGATTAAAACTGATGGAGTTGGCCCATTGAAAAATAACCTGGGTAAAATCATAGAGGGCGATGAGGGTAAAGCAAACCTACTCAATAGCTTCTTCTCCACTGTTTTCACAAAAGAAAACAATTTATCGGAGGAAATGCAGAGTGATAAAGTAAACCCTCCGCTAAATATCACCCACCTAACCCAGGAGGAAGTTCAGAAACGCCTAAATAATATCAAAATAGACAAGTCACCAGGCCCAGATGGCATACACCCCAGGGTACTAAAAGAATTAAGTAATGTGATAGACAGACCGCTGTATCTTATATTCAAGCACTCTTTATGGACAGGGACTGTGCCACTAGACTGGCGCCAAGCAAATGTGGTACCAATATTCAAAAAGGGGTCTAAAAGTGACCCTGGGAACTATAGACCAGTAAGCTTAACGTCTGTTGTGGGTAAATTGTTTGAAGGATTTCTTAGAGATGCTATTGTAGAATATCTTAATGATAATAACTGTCTAACTCCATATCAACATGGATTCATGAGGGATCGCTCCTGCCAAACAAACCTGATGGCCTTCTACGAGGAGGTGAGCTCACAGCTGGACCGGGGAGAGTCAGTGGATGTTGTATACCTTGACTTCTCCAAAGCGTTTGATACCGTGCCACACAAAAGGTTGGCATATAAAATGAGAATGCTTGGTCTGGGGGATAATGTGTGCAAGTGGGTAAATAGCTGGCTGAGTGATAGAAAGCAGAGGGTGGTTATCAATGGAGTAAGCTCAGGGTGTGTCAGGGTTACTAGCGGGGTGCCTCAAGGGTCTGTCTTGGGCCCTATATTATTTAATATATTTATTAATGATCTAGTGGAAGGGTTGCATAGTAAAATAGCAATATTTGCAGATGATACTAAACTTTGTAAAGTAGTTAATACAGATGAGGATAGGGCACAGCTACAGGAGGATTTAGATAAATTGGGGAGTTGGGCCAAAAAATGGCAAATGGGGTTCAATGCCGATAAATGTAAGGTCATGCACATGGGAAAGAAAAACAGCAGTCACCCATACATATTAAATGGGAAACCGTTGGGGAAATCTGACATGGAGAAGGACCTGGGCGTCTTGGTTAATAGCAAATTAAATTGGAGTGCCCAGTGTCAGGCAGCAGCTGCGAAGGCAAATAGAGTCATGGCATGCATCAGAAGAGGAATAGGGGCATATGATGAGAACATTGTTCTTCCTCTGTATAAAGCGCTGGTAAGGCCGCACTTAGAATATTGTGCACAGTTCTGGGCTCCTGTGCTCAGGAAAGACATATTGGAGCTAGAGAGGGTACAAAGGAGGGCGACTAAGGTAATAAAGGGAATGGAGGGACTAGAATACCCAGAGAGGTTGTCAAAATTAGGCCTATTTACATTGGAAAAGAGAAGGCTTAGGGGAGACCTCATAAACATGTATAAATACATCAAGGGGCAGTACAGAGATCTCTCCCATGACCTGTTTATACCAAGGATGGTGACAAAGACGAGGGGGCACACTATGCGTCTGGAGGAAAGGAGGTTCCTGCACCATCATAGAAGGGGATTCTTTACGGTCAGAGCCGTGAGACTCTGGAACTCTCTGGGAGAGGAATTGGTGATGTCCAACTCACTTAAAGAGTTCAAGAGACGCCTGGACGCCTTTCTTGAGAACAATAAAATTACATCTTATGCTTAGTTAATTAATCCAGGGATTTAATCTGACTGCCAGATTGGTGTCGGGAAGTGAATTTTTCCTCAATGATGTAAATTGGCCTATGCCGCATGATTTTTTGTTGCCTTTCCCTGGATCAATGCTGCGGAATAGCTACAGTGCACAAGAAATAGGCTGAACTGGATGGACGCTTGTCTTTTTTCGGCCTTATAAACTAAGTAACTATTATTTTTTAGATTTGATCATTTTATTGATTGGATGAACTTTACATATTACCTAGTGAATTAATCATTAAAGTTAAATCATTAGTGAGTTTTTTTTTAAACACAAGATTATGAACTTGAGTAAATGGCAAAGTAATTACACATTTTAACAACAGATAATTATAACAGATGATCATTTATTGTTTATATGTCCTTAAAATTTAACAGTGATCTGCAATCATGAGCTCTTAAAAAGTAGTAAAACTACAACTCCCAGAAGCCTGCTGATTTCACAAAAACTGGAGAATCACAGTTCTCAAACCATTTCGATATAACATTGCAAAAACATTTATTTATTTATTTATTTTACTCACTTATACAGTGCCAATAATTCCACAGCGCTTTGCAGATATCATCATCACTCTCCCCATTGGGGCTCACAATCTACATTCCCTATCAGTATGTCTTTGGAGTGTGGAAGGAAACTGGAGTACTAGTAGGAAATCCACACAAACATTGGAAGAACATACAAACTCCTTGCAGATGTTGTCCTTGGTGGGATTTGAACCCCAAACTGCAGCGCTGCAAGGCTACAGTGCTAACCACTGAGATACCATGCTACCCTAAAATATGATTAGTCAAGTTATATTTTGCAAGTTTAGTCATTTGCTAATATAACTATTTTATATAGTAGCTGCATTTTATACCAAAATGTATGTTTAGAGCGGACTTCTACATACTGAATAGAAAACTGGGTAGTGGCACTTTTTTAGAGAAAAACATTAAAAGGATAGCAGTGGGCCGAGATAGCACTTCAGCTCCATTGTTTTAAGGACACATAGGGGTTTTATAGGTGAAATCAATATCATTAGACAAAGGTATATTTTAACCACTTTACGACCTATGACGTATTGGTACGTCATAGGTCTCCTCCCCCTTTTTGGTGCAGACTCCGGCAATGAGCCCACACTTTTTTAGGCACACGACAGCTGATTTCTTCAGCTGACATGTGCCCCTAACGCTGCGGGTGTCTCTGACAGCGGCATTTAACATGATCTCGCCAAAAGCGCATCATTAACTCTGCTCATTGGCACGCCTCTCATGTTCGCGGGCCACCGATGAGTTACATTACAACCCAGTGTCTGCAGGAGACCCCTGTGGTTGCCATTGCTGAACTGCTGATAGCGCCACCCAGTGGCCAGCACTCATAGCAGATGAGCAGTTTTGCTGAAGCCCTGCTGTGTGTACCATGAGCAATCGGATGATCGCAGCTTCTAGCCTCCCATAGCGACTATTGAAGCATGTAAAAAAAAGTTTTAAAAAATATTAAAAAATTTAAAACATTTAAAAGTTCAAATCACCCCCTTTCGCCCCATTCAAAATAAAACAATAAAAATAAAAAATACACATATTTGGTATCGCCACGTTCAGAATTGCTCTATCAATATATAAAAAAGCAAAATGCCAGAATTATGTTTTTTTGATTGCCACAACATTGCAATAAAATGTAATAATGAGCAATCAAAACATCATATCTATCCCAAAATGGAACAAATAAAAACATCAGCTCGGCAGGCAAAAAAAGAAGCCCTACCCGGCCCCAGATTCTGAAAAATGGAGACGCTATGAGTCTCGGAAAATGACCCATTTTTTTTTTTATGGCTAACTTTGGATTTTTTTTCACCACATAAACAGAAAAGAACCTATACATGTTTGGTATCTACAGACTCAATGGCCTGGAGAATTATAATGGTAGGTCAGTTTTAGCATTTAGAGAACATGGTAAAAAAGAAAAAAAAATTTTTGGAATTGCACTTTTTTTTTGCAATTTCACCGCACTTGGAATTTTTTTCCTATTTTCCAGTACACGATATGGTTAAACTAATGATGTTGTTCAAAAGTACAACTCATCCCACAAAAAAAAAGCCCTCGCATGGTCATATTGACGGAAACATAGAAAGGTTATGGCTCTAGGAAGAATGGAAGCAAAAAATGAAAATGCAAAAACGGAAAGATTCAATGTGGTGAAGGGGTTAATGATGTGCGATCACTTTATCATATAGGAAAACCCTTTCAAAAAATCATACAATATTCAACTGAGTGTGTAAATTCAATCTACAATTAAAAAATTATTGTTCTACTGTATGTGGTTTGGTAGCTTTAGTTATTTAACCTTTTTCATTTTCATGAATTTGAACATATTCTGTAAGGATATTGAGGTATTTCCTGGGGAAAAAAATCTTTCTCATGGTGCGATTTAGGTCATTGTTTAAATTTTAACAATACAGTAGGTGTATGTTGTGTTTCTGGTGAGGAATATTGTATAAGTCGCAAGACGATGAGTTGAGGAACAATGCTGGGAGATTCACTATTTTGGTCACTGTATATCAAGTTGGAAATGGAAAATATTCAATCATCCCAAACGAGTCAAATCTCTTTTCAAAATCTGTTGAAAGCTAATACATCCAGTATGATGACGGCATCAATAACAAAAAAGAATAATAAATGGTTATGTAAGCAAGATAAATTTGATTCCTGGTCTATTTTATCTGCATAAAAAAAACAGACTAACTGGAAAATGGAAGTAATAACATCAACTGTGTAAGCAATTTAGTGTAACCTAATTATAACATTAGAAGGTTTTTGACATATTTTAAATGAGTGCAAAGTCTTGAATTTGCATTAATTTAAAGATTACACCTATGTATACAAAAATAATCAGCTTACTGATGCTAATTATATTGTTGTTTAAACCTTAATGCTAATTATACAGCTTTATTAGCCAGTACTGTAATAAGACAGTAATATAAGTATTAGGAATAATACCAATTAAGAATATTGGTAATTTACAAATCCTTGACTTTGTGCTGAGTGAGAGACAAAAGTCACTGCATACTGTATGAAGTCAACAGTACTTTAGTTTTTCTGTGCCAAAATACCCATGACACCTTCTCCCTATTTCACCACTGGGCATATTAGTTGATCAGTAGACCAAATTAGCATACTGTGCGCTACATGATTGACAATCTTTTTTATTTTTCTGAATGACTTATCCAAAAAGCACAGTTAACATTTTAACAAATTAATCAGAAGATCATAAGGAATGATAACAATAAAAATTAATATATTTTTCCAGCTCTGAATAGTAATATAAACACATTAAAAGAAGTGAGCTTTTAAATGAAAATTTTCAGAAATATTTTTTTAGGAAACCCTGATATATTTGAAACATTTTAAGGGAAAGTCTAGGAATTATCTTTAAGTGCAGAAAAGCTATATAAACAATAGGGTCTTATCCAGTGTACAAGGATGATCATGGTGCTGGGAATTGCTTACCTGATGGTGTTGTGTGAAGCACAACTCAAACAACTTGGAAATGCTGCAAATACTGTAGACCTGAAAGGTAATTTGAGGAGAAAACACAATGGAGAGATGGGGTTCATTGCGCTGCCAAAATACCAGTAGATGAAACCAGGAAATACCAGTAGATGAAACTAGGAGACCAAGCATATTTCTGCATGGTTTGTCAACGCGTTTCAAAGTTAACAAAATTCCTCATCAGTTTGTTAACTTTCAAACACATTGATAATAAACCGCATACAAATATTCTTGGTCTCCTGGTTTCATCTACTCGTATCTTCGGCAGCACAGTGAACCTCATCTGTAAATTGTTTCTTCTCCTAGGAATCAACTTTAATGGTCAGAAAACCAGTTGACAATATAATCCAGTATTGATAACGATATAACCCAGTAACACAGTCAAAAGAAAAGTTGCAAATGTGTATGTAGTTGTAGCACCCTGAGGATTCGGCTGCTACAGGGGTATTACACCTCAAGCCAGAGGTGTGATATTCCACTCCCGGGTAAGGATGGAGTGTGGAACTGAGCTCAGTAGGCTGCATGCACTACATACATCCCATTTCCGGGGGACAGACCAATGGTACTCCCACTAGAGAAATGTGCAGGTACGACAGCGTCTGTCCCTGGCTGGAGTGGGAGGGGGGTGGAACATCCCAGTAGTGTAGGGGCAGATAGGGGGAGCAGTCTGGGTAATGCTAGGAGCTCATTGGGTGCTGGTCACCTGAGCTCACACATAGAGGGAGTATATAAGGTGGGAACCATCTTAGAACAGGGTCTTTTGTAGAGGTTTGGTCAGACAAGCAGAGCAGCTCAGCCAGCTCCAAGGCCAAGAGAGTGAGAGAGAGGAGAAAAGAAGGACCCAGATGGGGAGAAGAGGGAACTCCAAGAACCCAAAATTAGACCAGAGGGTGAAGAGTTGGCACAAGGGTACCGGATCCCAAGCTGGTGGAGGGCACTAATCCTTAGCCAGAGACCGGAGGTCGTGGGCAGGATCTGCCACGACCACCCACTAAATCCACCCGGAAGGCAAACCAAGAATAGGGTCAGGGAACCCAGAGACAAGGGTTTTACCAACAAGAGGCCCGAGGGAGCCGGACTTAGGTGGATCCCTGGTGGGGAAGGCCAGAGAGTCAGAAAGGGAGCTCAGGAACACGCTCCAGAATCACCTGGGGGTTGGCCGAGTCCAGGACCTGGTGGACGCAGCAGGGCTCGGGTGGTCACTCAAGGCCGGAGTGACCAACACAAAAGCAGTAAGTAAAAGCCCTGAACTGCACAGCCCGACTCTGAGTTTCATTACCATCCTCACTGCACCTCCACAACCACCATCCTCTGCAACTGACCCCCTGAGGCTATACCCCTCCCGTTGGGGGTTATACCACCAGAAGCTGCACACACACCACCAGCCTCAGCGGACCCTGCTGCAGCGGTGGCCGTATTGACCGCAAATCAACGGGTGGCGTAGTCGACACTAAAGAACATCCAGCAACATCTGTAGGACTGCCACACACTGAGCTTGACACCCTGGGCACGGACCGGGTCACCGCCACTCGGAGACTACAACCCCCATCTGATCCGGCTCCGGGTATCCCCCAAACAACACTGGCCCAGGGGGCGCGTCATAGTCACCAGGAGTAGACCTATAGTCATAATTAAGAAAATATTAAACATACACAGCAAAATCTCTGCTTAACAGTTTTCTTGGGTTAGTGTTGGGTATTTGACTACTTTTTATCTCTGCCTATGTGTACTTCTGTCAGTACAGACTGGGAGAGGTCAGCTCACTCGACTGCAAACAGAAAAAGACACAGGTATGCTGTCTCTTTAAATTTCATGTTGGCTTATTAGAATGCGGCATAAATCATCAAAGTAAACATGGCCCTTTGGGCAAAACAGGAAAAAACAAAGCAAAGTGGTAACACAAAGCACAGTCCTTGTCATAACAAGGATAAGCCCACTCAGTTTAGCAACTAAACATGGTTCCGGTTTAGGTCAACACAAACCTATCTGGAGTTCGCCTCTCCAGACTTAATGAATACTGAATACCTCAGCAGGCCATCTACTTAAACCTCAAACCACACCCTGGGCTGAAGATGTGGAGAACAACCACCCACCTGCTCTATGATTGTTCTAAAAAACCCAGCCCTTTTAAAATGGCTGCTTAACCTCTTGCACCACTTAGTGTGCTGGAGCAAAACTTCTGGTTTTCAAATCACTGAAGCTTATAGCCTCAGTGAAACATTCCTTACCTCCAGCACTTTGCCAGTGATTTTGTCACAAGACCTATAATCAATTAATGTAATGTGTATAGCTTCATTGCTTAATTGAAGTCTGAAGTCATCTGAACCCAAATGACTCCTAAACACACAGCACAGGCTGCTCCTTAATCCCTTCATTATGCTTTGCACTAGAGCTTTTCCTGTTCCCCTCCCCCACATATTAATTGGCAGACAGACTATCGCTTACTCCAGTAATATAAATGACAGAAGTAAGAGCCACATATATAATGGGGCAAATCAATCTAATAAAGTACATCTGGTCACAAGTGGATCTAGGTTTTCCGGCATCCAGGGCAACAATTCAATTTGTTGCCACCTCCTTTACACAGCTTAAGCAGCTTGAGTAGTCATCATGTGACTGTTCATATTTGCATACTTACAGTTTTGTACCTGCTAGTTGCTCTTCATAATTCTCTCAATGTTCAGTTTAATATTACAACCCCTACTTAATTGAGAGATGCAGGAAGAGAAGCTAGTTAGCACGGGACCATAAGTATGAAAATCACGTGATGACTGCTAAAACTGGCAAGAAGACTGAACCCTCACAGTGAGCATATTTTACGCTCTTAAGATTGGGAATGCTACGGTGCTTAATTTTATAATTAAAGGGGTTGCTATTGATGATGAGCGAGCATGCTCGCTACTGCTCGGTGCTCGCCCGAGCATGTCACTTCTCGAGATGCTCGGCACTCACCGAGTATTTCCGGGGTTGCTCGGCAGGAGCTCGGGTCCCCTCCCTACATGTTTGACGCTCTTTAGAGCGCCAATGAACATGCAGGGATTATCTGCCACAGACTGTAATGGTGCAGCCATGTTGGTTATGACATTACAGTTATTGGCTGGCCGCACAGCATCATCATGTCTATATCAGACCTGGCGCCGCCATGCTCGTCACCGTCACTCCGGAATCAGTGTAGAGAAAGCTGCTGCTGAGCTAGGGAGAGATTTGCTTGTTTCTAGTTAGTTTAGGTATACCAGACTATATTAGAGACACATATCCATCTCAACTAGCAGTCCTTCTGAGGACTAATCCAGCTGCAGAGATATCAGTGCTAGGGTAGGGTATATTGCAGACTGCAGTGCACATTGCAAGAGGGTCCATTCCAGTTCTGTCTGCTGGATTTTTTTTTATCTTAATCCTGATTATTTGCTTATAAAGCAATCCAAAGAACACCGTTTTTCTGCGCCATTTGCTTGTTGGCACTGTCGAATACAGCCAGGTCCTTTAAATATTACAGCGCTCAAAATCCAGCTATTTAAAACTGTGGTTTGTCCGTCACATGGATCACATATAATTGCGTTGAAAATATTGTCATTTCTGACCTACATTGAAATTTTGCTGCAGTTTGTCAGTGAACTTATTGGCACGAGGTTGGCGCTGTTAAAAATAGTTACCTACAGGCTGGGAGACCAGCCCCGGAAAGACAACCAAATGTCAGGGAATCGTCAGGCGAAATTACTAGAACAAACAGAGAAGATAAGTGAATAGTTCTAGTTCTTTTGCCTGACGATTCCCTGACATTTGGTTGTCTTTCCGGGGCCGGTCTCCCATTGCATCTCCTTCATTCTCCTTCAATCAATTATCATATTCATATCTCTAAATATTGGCTTATATGTCATTAGAATTATATTAGCATGATATTATATCAATATATATCTATGTGTTTGAATATATATCAATTCATAGTGACAACATGTCCTTTTGACACATTAATATTTCAAATGTTAACTTGACTTATGTATTTTCTATTATTAACATTTATATTTATTAATGTTTGTCCTATTGCTAGTCCTTTTTTAATATATCTGTATGCATCTATTATATATGGTACTTTCTCTTGCTGACACATCTTTTGTTCAATCTCCTACACACCTTTATTGCCATTTTTATATATGGCTGTGTTCTTTTCTCTTTTATATCCATTTTCACATCACATGATCATTACATTGTCTTTTATTCACCATTCATTGCTATCCTACCATCATTATACTCCTTATCAGTTTAATATTTCCACTTACACATACATGCACTTACACATATCACTGTTCAGCACACTTCATATTTTTCATACATTTTTTATATCACTGTCCATTTATCATACTAGTTCACCTTTCACATCATCTTTTACATTCATATATCCACACCTCTTCACACTTATCAATTTTATTGCTCTTTATCCCGACGATTCTCATCCCTATCGTCACACTGGCACTCTTAATCACGTATGCGTTCCACTGTGGAACGCACTTCCTGTTTCACTCCCTTCACATGACGTTTATCACATCACTTCCGGTTTGCGTTCCACGCTGACACGCACGCCGGCACCTCGTTCCCCTGCCTGCTCTGTGCTCCCAGGAGTCGCAGCTCAGTGCGGGGCAGTGGTGCATCGGCTTAATAAACATGGCGCCATGTCTCAAACTTACATTAAGAATTCAACTAATATACACATCGCTCATTGGTCCGGCCCCCTATAAATATCCTCTACTCCTTCTTTGACATCACATCCTCGTCAAAGCCCCCTGGAGAAACGCGCGTTGGATTTGGCTATCTGGGTTAGTACATACTTTATTATTATTGCACTTTCTGTCTCTGCATACAATATTTACTTATTTATGATGTAGCACTTTTCATTTTTACTCTGAGTCCATCATTAGCACTATGCACTTTATTGTGGACTTCATCTAAATACAGGTATCATATGTTTTGTTCTATTTGGTATATAGAGATTGAGTATGTATTTATTATATACTGAGTATTGTCCTACCCAGTAATCTCTTCACTGTTATCCCTTCCCTATTTTATCGTTCTATGTATATTTTATCTTATCTATTCAATAAATATTGTCTATTTTAATAATGTAGTTTATGTGTCACATATGTAGGTTCTCTCTGATATAGACACATTTACGCCTGATTACATTACATTATATTTGAATACAGTCCTTATTTTGTTGTGCATGCAAGCCAATCCCCTGTTCATAGTGCATGCGAAGATGCCTCCTGCCATGCATCTGTTGTTGCACACTCTCAACTAGCACCAAAAGCAAGCACATCCTTGTCCCAGCGCAGCGTTCAGTTGTCCTTGGAACCAAGCACAAATACACAGCCAAAGCTCCACAGGTCACACTACTAAATTCCCACATTTTGAGACTGCTTGGCTCGAAATGTTGCCTTTTAGGCTCGTGGAGACGGAAGCTTTCCGCAACCTAATGGCAGCGGCTGTCCCTCGGTACTTGGTCTCCAGCCGCCACTATTTCTCCCAGTATGCCATCCCAGCTTACACAAGCACGTGTCCCACAACATTAGCCGTGCCCTCAACAATGCACGTACTGGGAAAGTCCACCTAACCATGGACACGTGGACAAGTGCTTGTGGGTAGGGACGGTACATCTCACTGACGGCACACTGGGTTAGCATAGTGTAAGCCGTGGCCCAGTCGGACCTTGGGACGGAACACATCCTCCATACGCCGAGGATTGCGGGCCCTAGGTCAATCAGGATTGCCTCCACAGTCTACAGCTCCTGCACCTCATCCTCCTCAGCCTCCTCCTCCCCTTCAGTCTCCATCTCTGAAATGACAACATCAGTCACAAGCTGGAAGCACTGCAGCACTGACTCGGCCAAGCGGCAGCAGGCTGTGCTGAAGCTAATATGCTTAGGTGACAAACCACACAATGCTGAAGAGTTGTGGACAGCTCTGAAAGAGCAGACAGATCTGTGGCTGACACTGCTGAACCTACAACCAGGCAAGGTTGTGTGTGACAATGGCCGGAACCTGGTGGCGGTTCTGAGGCGAGGCGAGCTCACACAGGTACCATGCCTGGCCCATGTGCTTAACCTCGTGGTTCAGTGGTTTCTCAAAACCTGCCCGGAGCTGCCGGATCTGCTTGTCAAAGTACGCCGCATGTGTGCCCTTTTTAGAAAGTCAGCTACAGCTTCCGCCGCCCTTGCCTTGCTTCAGCAGTGTTTGCAGCTTCTGGCTCACAGACTGGTGTGTGATGTCCCCACGGGTTGCAACTCTACACTGCAGATGTTGGTCATAATTACCATCACCATCCCGCTTCTCTATCTTCTGAAACTCTCTCTGCTCACAATCAAAGAGGATGCATTGCAGGCGGAGCACAATGAGATGGAGCAAGGAACCATACAGGGTGATTATACACAGCCAAGCCTCATCTCATCCCAATGCGGATTGAGTGACAATGAGGAAGAGGAGGAGGAAGAACAGGAGCTAGTTTCATGCGCTGTAGATGCTACTGCCTGCACAACTGTCATACCGTCTGTTCAGCGGGGATGGACTGAGGACAGGAAGGAGAAGGAGAGCATGGTCAGTTGTCCTCTTGGTGATGACACAAAAAAGTCTTGCCTGCTAGCAGTCTGGCACTCATGGCTGAGTTAATGTTACGCTGCCTTTCCCGTGACCCTCGCGTTGTCAAAATGTTGGGTGACAGTCATTATTGGTTGGTGACACTTTTAGACCCACACTACAAGGAGAACTTTCACTCTCTTATTCCTGAGGTGGACAGGTCTACAAACATGGGGCAGTACCAGAAGGCCCTTGTTGCAGAACTATTAAAATAATTCCCATCTGAAAACTCTGGCTGCAGAGGTCACAGTTTGTTGGACAACCAAGGAGTACAGGTGAGAGAGACAACTCCAATTTAGCAGAGGCAGGGAACATTGTCAAAGTTCTGGGAGAGTTTTCTCAGCCCCTCCCATCGCAGAGGCCATGAGGCGCGGATTACTCTCACAAATAATGCAAAGTTTGGGAAGATGCTGAGGGAGTACCTTGCCGACCGTACCAACATCCTCTGTGATTCCCCTGTGCCTTATAATTATTGGGTATCCAAGCTGGACACGTGGAATGAACTGGCTCTCTATGCCTTGGAGGTCCTGGCCTCCCCTGCTGCTAGCATTTCAACAGAGTGGGTTTTCAGTGCCGCTGGTGGAATTATAACTGATAAGCGCAATGGACAAGGGCTGGATTGGGCCCAACTTCTCAACACCACCAAATGATAGCAGTGTAAAACTCAAATCCAGTGTCTTTTTTTGGGAGGTGTATTCCCATGCACCTTTTCACACCCACACATGGGTATACGATTCCTGATTTTGGCTATTTGCTCTTGTCCTCCTCCTTCTCCTCATCCTCATCCTCCACCACCATATCACTAGGGTGACCGTGATCCGTGATGCAACACCCACAAATTTTTTAAAGGGAGTTTATGATGCCCGTAAAAATAAATTTTTATACAGTATGTTCATGTATACCCCCCAGGGGTAAATGTTTGTCAGCTCATACACTTAGTGCATGGGCATTACAAGTATAGGAGACCCGCTCCTTTCTAATGGGTACATTTTTTTATGAGGCCCTCCTCCACATCTTTTCCAAGGTGCATTGGAGTGCCTCCCAATTTTGGGCAGCCCTTGCATTCACTGCATAGGCCAACACTATGGGAGACCCACTTCCTAATAATGGGAACATTTTTTCATGAGACCCTCTACGTCTCTCCCAAGGGGCAATGGAGTGCATCCCAATTTTTGGCAGCCCTTGCATTCACTGCATAGGCCAACACTATGGGAGACCCACTTCCTAATAATGGGAACATTTTTTCATGAGACCCTCTACGTCTCTCCCAAGGGGCAATGGAGTGCATCCCAATTTTAGGCAGCCCTTGCATTCATTGCATAGGCCAACACGATGGGAGACTCACTTCCTAATAATGGGAGCATTTTTTCATGAGGCCCTCTAAATCTCTTCCAAGGGGCATTGAGGTGCCTCCAAACTTTTGGCAGCCTTTGCATTCTCTTCATAGGCAAACACTATGGGAGACCCACTTCCTAATAATGGGAACATTGTTTTCAGGAGGCCCTCCTCTAAGTCTCTTCAAATGGGTATTGGGGTGCGTCCAAATTTTCAAAGGGGTATTGGGGTGTGCCCAAATTTTGGGTACCCCCGCCACTCACTGCATGCGCAATAACTGTATAGGAGACCCACTCTTTAGTAATGGGAACAACAAAGCATAGCTGGGTGATGGCTCTCTAACAATAGTGAGGGCCGACTGCTAGTGCAGATAGAAATGGCCAGCAACCAGGAACACGTGTATGCCATATTAAGAAAAGAAAAAGATTGTAAGTAGGTAGTCGGGGCAGGGGGGGGGGGGTCTGAGGGTCATTAGCCTGTCGGTAAGTGGTCTTGAATTTCCAGCTACTTACAATCTTTTTCTTTTCTTAATATGGCATACACGTGTTCCTGGTTGCTGGCCATTTCTATCTGCACTATTGCAGCACTTGCTATGTGCATATTATGACCACAGGGCCTTTGTTACTATTTTGAGGACAGGGACCTCTTACTAGGACAGTGATCCATGATATTCCACTATACCATACAGATCACCCCAATTGTTATCTTCGGCTGGTTATTTCATAGGGGGCGTTTTTGCACTGGTCCTTTGCACACTGGTTTTTATACAATTGTATGTCTTGTCTATGTATTTATATGTATTTCATAAAGAATTTTGTTATATTTATGGAAAAAAGCTCCTAGTTTCTCCAGTTTGTCAAGTATTTGATGGAGTTGTTCGGGCACACTCTCACTCATGTGTGCTGATGTGTCCTAGCCGACATGTTTTTTGGGAATGTTTCTAATAGTGAGAGAGTGAGATAGTTAGCTAGGCAGTTGCTTGTAAGTCAGATAGTTTAGATAGATAGGATACTGTGTGGCTGGGAAATTGACCTTGCAGCCTATCAATCGTTTTTGCTAATAGTGTGGTCCAAACAGAGACACCAGGCCACATTTCAGCTTATAACTCTGTTGTGCTGATATTGTGCTCCATGCAGGAGTACACTTTTGAATCTCTACATTTTTTCTGGTACTATCGTGCTACAGAAATCAGGCCACATATGAGCTTGTAATTGTTTTGTGCTGAGATTCTGCTCCATCCAGGAATTCACATTAACCATCTAAATTTGTGTTACTAAAAGCATGCACCAGGCACACTATCTGAGCAAACAAATACTGTTTGGTAATTTAGTGACTGATACGTCTGGGCCTAGGATTCTGAAACAACCGATTAAAAGAGGGGTAGGGTACATCCAACATGAGTGGGAAAAGCAAGGTCTGGTGGAAGGTGGAATAGGCTTGGTGTTCAAGGTTTACATGGGGGTAGGTGGTAATGTTAGTGAAAGCTCTACTGAACAAACACCGTCACATCCAATCCAAAGACAACTGACAACTTCTGTTACTGGACAGGCTACTCTACTCCCTTTCCTTGGGAGCCGCACAGCAGTACGCCTTGTAGATGAGAGCATGTGCTCCAGTGGATTGCAAACGCTGCATGAAATGGCCTCTCCTCCTCTTTCTCCACCTCAGCATCACACACAGTACAGTCCTTAAAGGTGGCACCCCAGTTACCCTTGTTTCCCCCCGCGTCACAACTCTCCAACCACCCAACTGACTGTAGGGAACTACAGATGGGCGAGCCTGCAGAGCTGTTCACACATTCTATGCCATGGGCATCAGAGGTATGCTCAAAAGATTCACAGACTTAAGAGGAGGAAAGATTCTGCTCTGATGCCCAAAATTGTTTACTGTTTGATTTGGGGCTGGATGAAATAGGGTTCGAGCAGAATCCTGACCATTGTCACCAGATGTTAACCCACAGGGGAGAGGTTTTCCTGATGAGACTCAGATACCTGAGGTGCACGCGGACTGTACTGTGCTGTTAGAGCAGGAAGTGACAAAAGTGACTCTCAGGGTGAGGATTGGGAGAACAGAGAGGATGACAAGGAGATTGCAGATCCCATTTGGTGTGAACCCAAAGTCATGCAGCTGAATAGCTCAGCAGTGGAGGTGGAGACGGAGGAAGATGAGGAAGTTACGTTGCATCCTCCCCGCACAGACACGGAGTGATGCAGCCACAACCAGCACTGCATCACGCAAACAACTCTGGCTGTGGCCAGCAGCAGTTGCAGGTCTGCAGTTTGCAGGGGCGGCAAGGGTTGCCTAGATCTCCGACCGCAGAACCTACGGTTGTTTACCCACTCTAGTCGGGGTGAATGAGAGCCCATCAGCTGTTACGGAAGTAGGCATTCCTGCTGTTTTTGTTTCACAGAGCACACCACTTCTTTCTCAATCCACCTTAACATCTCCGGCTGCACCTCACTCACAGTCCAGCAGTTTGTTGTGTTCACCCTACTCCACCCTCTCTCTTCACAGCAGCCAACCCTCGGTCCCGCATTTGTGGTCACGTAAAAAATTGTTTCCATCTATACATGCCAAAGCTAAGAGCTTGAACGCCACAATTCCAATCTGTTGGCCACAGAAATGCTGCCTTTCCTCCTGTTGGATACAGGCGGTTTCCGGAAGCTGATGGCCATCGCAGTCCCCTAGTACCAGTTGTCCATTCCATTACTTCTCTAAGAAAGTTGTGCCTGTGCTACACCAGCACATCACAGACAAAATCACCCGTTCATTGAAAATAACCATGTCTGACATTGTGTATTTCACAACTGACATCGGGACAAGCAAGCATGGCAAGGGGCATTACATCTCTGACTGGGCACTGGGTGATTCTGGTGGCTGTGGGGGCAGGCGGGGAAAGGGCTGCTCCCAAGTCTTGAAATCCCCAAGGCTTGTGGGCCAAACATCTGTGTATAATACTTCCTACACTGCTTCTGCCTCCTGCACCCTCAACCTGTGCCTTAGATGAGACATGTATTCCAACAGTGCAGAGAGAATCTCCCCCACATACATACAGCACAGCTAGAGCTCACTGCAATCAGGCAGTGTTAAAATGAAGAAACCTGGAGGTCTGAACTGAAAAGTAAATTGATGTGCATGCAAAATGTAAATGCATGTTCACACAAGGCCATTAGACAAAGAAAAACCAAAGACAAGAAAAATACCCAAATAACTGGAAGTAAATGGGTAGATCGCACAGTTAAAAAATAATAAAGGGTATTTAGTAGTGTTGAGCGAGCAATAAAATGCTCGGGTGCTCGAAGCTCGGGCCAAGCTTGCCATGATACTCGGGTGCTCAATCCGAGCAATGAGCCCTATGTTACTCTATGGGAGACCAGAGCATTTTTGCGGTGGCACCCCCGGCAGTCTTTTAAAAGCCTAACAAGTGTCCAAAACGATAGTGACAGTGCTCAAATGACATGGGAACAGCATGGGGATTGCCCCAGGAAGCATTTCTGACCCCCAGGTCACAGCTGTCAACAACGTGGTCAGAGGTATTAAGCCACTTTTAAGGGCTCACAATAAAATGTTCAAAAATGAAATTGAAACTGCTTTCCTGTGAAATATGTTAAGGAAGTTCCTTCCCAGGGTAAAGACTTGAGTATAAGGTAAAATAAAGAACCCCCCAAAAAAATACTACTCCACATCTTGGGCTATGTTCACAAGTAGCATTTTTTATGCGTTTTTTGCACTTTTGTATTGCTTTCAACCGTGACAAATGCATTCACCGGGAAATGTCATTTTAACATTTTACAACCTTATCTGGCCATGTGCTGTGTGACCCAGGTCACTGCCAAAAAGTGTGCCCATCAGAAGTCATCCTTGCCGCATCAGAAGATGCAGATTTGCAACTATCCCCGTGCAAGTTCTTGTCCCAGGGCAGTGTTCAATTGTACCTCCCCCATTCCTTGCAATGCAAGCACAAGTATGCAGCCTGCCACTCACCCACCCCCAGGCTGCAATACCATACTGCTTTCTTGCTTGCACTTGAAATTGGGCCTTTTAGGCATGTGGAGGCGGAATCTGGCCACCACGTCATGACTGCGTTGGCGGCCTGGTATCCATACTCTGTACCCAGCCGCCCCGCGGCCGGGTGTCCACACACGGTCCCCAGCCACCTGAGGGCAGCCGGGTGTCCATAAACTGTCTCCAGCCACCCCTATTTCTCCTTGGAACATCCCCCCACACACTTTTCTTAGCCTGGCCTGCTTTAGGGCAGCATTGGACGAGCCCACCAGAGAACCAGACTCCTCCGGTGGGCCTGGCTTCTCCATCAGGGGAGTTGAGAGTGCCAAGGTGAGGAGCATGACTCCCGTTAAAACAAAGCTTCAGGTGATGAATGATGGATGAGGTAGTGACAAAGGAGAAAGAGCAGGAGGAACAGGGACCATTCACATCCATATCAGGCCAGTCAACTACATATGTCTTGTAGGATATGTTTCTGTAACAAAATGAGCGGTTCGGCTACACAGTTATAGGGCATACAGTGAGTGCAATGCCTACCAATAATTTTGAGGCACTCCAATGCCCCTTGGAAATGACATGGAGGTCCGAGGACCTTAACTAAACCGTTTTTTCCATTTATAGCAACTGGGTCTCCTGTACACTGTTAGCCTAAGCAGTTAATGGAAGGCTTTCCAAAAATTATGAGGAACTGCAATGCCCCTTGAAACAGACATGGATTACAGCATACTAAAAACCTTCTACCCATTATTGGGGAGTGGGTCTCCCTTAGTTTTCGCCTTTTCATTGAAATTAGGAGGAAATACAAAGCCCGTTGGAAGAGTCGTGGAGGTTAGAGGTAATTAAAAACATTTCAATGCCCCTTGGAAGAGCTGTGGAGTTCAGAGTGGTTTAACAAGACGCTTTTAATGCCCCTTTGAAGAGACGTGGAGGTCCCAGTAGCTTAACAAGACGCTTTTAATGCCCCTCGGAAAAGTGGTGGAGGTTGCAGTAGCTTAAGACCGTTTTAATGCCCCTTACAAGAGCCATACAGTACAGCATATTACAAACATTCCCATTATTGGAGAGTGTGTCTCCCATAGTCTTTGCTTTTGCCTTCCAAGCAAAAGCTGGCAAAAATTAGGATGGAGGAACTTGCAATACCCCTTATAAGAGCCATGTAGTACAGCATATTACAAACATTATTCCCATGATTGGGGAGTAGGTCTCCCATAGTATTTGCTTATGCCTTCCAAGCAAAAGCTGCCAAAAATTAGGACGGAGAAACTTGCAATGCCCTTTACAAGAGCCATGCAGTACAGCGTATTACAAACATTATTCTCATTATTGGGGAGGGGGTCTCCCATAGTATTTGCTTATGCCTTCCAAGCAAAAGCTGCCAAAAATTAGGAGGAAATGCAATGCCCGTTCGAAGAGTCGTGGAGGTTAGAGTTAATTAAAAACATTTCAATGCCCCTTGGAAGAGCTGTGGAGTTCAGAGTGGTTTAACAAGACGCTTTTAATGCCCCTTAGAAGAGACATGGAGGTCCCAGTAGCTTAACAAGACTGTTTTAATGCCCCTCGGAAAAGTGGTGGCAGTCCCAGTAGCTTAACAAGATGCTTTTAATGCCCCTCAGAAGAGACGTGGAGGTCCCAGTAGCTTAACAAGACGCTTTTCTTATGCCTTCTAAGCAAAAGCTGCCAAAAATTAGGACGGAGGAACTTGCAATGCCCCTTACAAGAGCCATACAGTACAGCATCTTAAAAATATTATTCCCATTATTGGGGAGTGGGTCTCCCACAGTCTTTGCTTATGCCTTCCAAGCAAAAGCTGACAAAAATAAGGACGGAGGAACTTTCAATAATGGCAACATGGACAACGGTCACCTTGGTGGTATAGTGGTGGTGGAAGCTGACGATAAGGACAAGAACATAAAACAGCCAAAATGAGGAAGAGTATACCAATGTGTGGGTGTGAAGCGGTGCATGGGAATACACCTCCCGAAATAACACAGTGGATTTGACTATGTTACTCTGCTGTCATTTGGTGTTGATGAGAAGTCTGGCCCAATCCAGCCCTTGTTCATTTTGATAAGGGTCAGCTTGTCAGCATTGTCAGTTGACAGGCGAGTGCGCTTATCAGTTATAATTTACCCAGCGGCACTAAAACCATGCTCCGATAACACGCTAGCGGCAGGGCAGGCCAGGACGTCCAAGGCGTACAGAGCAAGTTCATTCCAAGTGTCCAGCTTGGATACCCAATAATTAAAAGGCACAGAGGAATCACGGAGGACGCTGGTACAGTCGGCAAGGTACTCCCTCACCATCTTTTGAAACTTTCCACTCCTTGTGAGTGTACCCCGCGCCTCAGGGCCTGTAAGCTGGGCAGGTCTCAGAAAACTGTCCCAGAACGTTGACAGTGTTCCCCTGCCTCTGCTGGATTGGAGTTGCCTCTCTCTCGCTTCTACGCCTTGGTTGGTCAACGAACTGTGACCTCTGCCGCTAGCGTGTTCAGATGGGAATTTTTTTTTAACAGTTCTGCAGCAAGGGCCTTCTGGTACTGCCCCATTTTTGTAGACCTCTCCACCTCAGGAATAAGAGAGTGAAAGCTCTCCTTGTAGCGTGGGTCTAAAAGTGTCACCAACCAATAATGACTGTCACCCAACATTTTGACAACGCAAGGGTCACGGTTAAGGCAGCGTAACAGTCAGCCATGCATGCCAGACTGGTAACGGGTAAGACTTCCGTGTCCTCACCAAAATGATGACTGACCATGCTCTACTCCTCCTCCTTCCCCCTGTCCTCAGGCCACCCACGCTGAACCGATGGTATGACAGTTGTACAGTTACTACCGTCTACAGCGCATGATACAAGCTCCTGTTCTTCCTCCTCTCCCTCATTGTCCCCCAATGCACGTTGGGATGAGATGAGGCTGGGCTGTGTGTAATCGACCGCTGCGGCTTCTTGATCCATCTCCTCATACTCTGGCTGCAATGCCTCCTCTTTAATTCTCTGCAGAGAGCATTGCAAAAGACAGACAAGTGGAATGCTGATGCTAGTGATGGCGGCGTCGCCACTCACCATCTGGGTGGACTCCTCAAAGTTTGTCAAGATGGTACAGATCTCAGACATCCAGGTCCACTCCTGAGGTCTTATGTGTGGAGTCTGACCTGAATATCGACGGCCTTGTTGCAGCTAATACTCCACAACTGCTCTCTTCTGCTCACAAATCCTTTGCAACATGTGGAGGATAGAGTTCCAACGTGTGGGGACATCACACACCAGTCGGTGTGCCGGAAGCTGCAAACGCTGCTGCAACACAGCAAGGGCAGCGGAAGCTGTAGCCGACTTGCGAAAATGAGCTCACAGGCGGCGTACTTTCACAAGCAGATCTGGCAACTCGGGGTACGATTTAAGAAACCGCTGAACCACAAGGTTAAGCACACGAGCCAGGCATGGTACGCGTGTGATCTCGCCTCACCTCAGAGCAGCCACCAGGTTATGGCCATTGTCACACATGACCATGCCTGGATGTAGGTTAAGCGGTTTTAGCCACAGATCTGCCTGCTCTTTCACAGCTGTCCACAACTCACAAGCAGTGTGAGGTTTCTCACCTAAGCTTATGAGTTTCAGCACAGCCTGTTGCTGCGGAGGCAGTACTGCAGTGCTTCCAGCTTGTAACTGATGTGGTGACATCTGAGATGGAGGCTGAACATGAGGAGGAGGAGGATGATGCGCAGGAGCTGTACACTGTGGGGGCTACTCTGACTGACATAGGGCCCGCAATCCTCGGTGTGGGGAGGATGTGTTCCATCCCAAGGTCCGACAGGGTCGCGGCTTCCACTATGTTTACCCAGTAAGCCGTGAGGGAGATGTACCGTCCCTGTCCACGTGTCCGTTGTCAGGTGGACTCTTCCAGTAACTGCGTTGTTGAGGGCACGGCAGATGTTTTGGGACACGTGCTTGTGTAGTGTGGGGATGGCACACAGAGCAAAATAGTGTCGGCTGGAGACCGAGAACCGAGGGCCGGCCACCGCCATAAGGTTTCGGAAGGATTCCGTCTCCACCAGCCTAAAAGGCAGCATTTCCAAAGCAAGCAGTCGAGAAATGTGGGAATTTAGGACTGTGGCCTGTGGGGCGTTAGCTGCGAATTTCCGCTTTCGTTCAAAGGTCTGGGATATGGACAATTGAACGCTGCGGTGGGACGTGGACGCTGTTTCTTGAGAAACTGCCATAACAAGTGAAGACAGAGGAGGGGGCATCTTTGCATGCAGTATGGACAGGGGATTGCCTTGCACACACAAAACGGGGGGGTTCTATTGCACGCACAACAGCGGAAGAAGCAGTGGTGACACCCGCTGACACTGGTCTTGGACCCTGGGGTTCGCCCCACAAAGTCAGGTGCTTTGCTGCCAAGTGCCTGATCATACTGGTGGTGGTCAGACTTGTAGTTTTGTCACCCCTGCTGATGCTGGCATGGCAGGTGGTACAAATGGCCTTTTTAGGGTTATCAGCAGAGTCTTTAAAAAAATTCCAGACTCTGGAAAACCTACTGGCAACGTCCCTCGTGTTGGTGTTACGGGAAACTGTTGCCCACTTTCTGTCTGCGGCCACCACACTGCTTCTTCCTGCCTGTTGGGGTACTCAGCCTCCCTCCCCCTGTGTGCTGCTGGCCTCACTCTGCATGTCCTCCTGCCACGTTGGGTCAGTCACTAGATCATCCACCACCTCCTCCTCTTCCACTTGCGCACCACGATCCTCCTCCTCACTTCCTGGCAATTGTGTCTCGTCATCTTCCTCCTCTTGTGACATATTGCCAGCGTCCACTTCCTGTGGCCGTGGCTGTTCAAATATTTGGGCATCTCTACATGGGATCTCCTCTTCCACCACTTCAAGCGGAGCAGGCGAGGGGCACAAATATGGAAATGTACCAGTGAACAGGTCTTCAGTGTGTCCAAGTGTGGGATCAGTTGCTGTCTGACGACACTCGGCATGGTGGGAGGAAGCAGCATCAGGGTGAGGAGGAGTATGCGGTCGAGATTCATGGCTATTAAGAGTCTACCGTGTGGAAGACAGGCCGGAGGTGGTGGTGCCCAGGTAACTGGAAGTATTATCTGCTATCCAATTAATAACCTGTTTACACTTATCAGTTCGCAATACTGGTGTTCTGTGCTTCCCTAGAAATTCGGTCAAGAAGTGGGAGCGAGAAGATGTGGCTGTTGGTTGTGGCACATTTTCACCTTGGCCACGGCCCCATCCTCTGCACGCACCATCACCAGAACGTCCACTTCCACGTCCCTTGCCACTCACCTTGCCCATTGTAAAGGAACTAAAATAGCTTACACTCGCACTATCAATGGAAAAAGGGTAATAAAAAGTAGATTAGAACCGTGGAAGAGGAAAACCACAGTTCTATTTCTCTGGCCTACACCCGACTCTTTTAAACAACCTGAAGAATCAGGGAGCAAATATTTCTGTTTTTCTTTACGGAAAAAATACCAAAAGCTGAATAATAGAGATTTCTTACCGTGGAACAGCAAAACCACAGTTATAATTTACTGGTGTATACCAGACTTTTTAAAATATATATATTTGCGGCTGAACAGTGAGCGACACACTCAGTTTTTTTTTAGATACAAATGGCCCGAAAGTGGATAATATAGAGGTTTGAAACGTGGAACTGCAAAACCACACTTGTATTTCTCTGGCCTACACCAGACTATTTTCAACAGATATATTTGTGTCTGAAAAATCAGGGAGACACTTTTTTTTACGGCAAAAAATTGCCAAAAGCAGGATAATAGAGATTTTTTTACCATGGAACAGCAAAAGCACAGTTATAATTTAGTGGTGTATACCAGACTTTTTTAAATATATATATTTGCGGCTGAACAGTGAGCGACACACTCAAACTGTTTTTTTTTTTTAGATACAAATGGCCCATGGAACTGCAAAACCACACTTCTATTTCTCTGACCTCAAACCTGTCTCCCTAATAGGCCTTCAATGGGTTTCTTGTATCTCCTGAGAAATCAGAGGGGTGGCCACACACAAATCCTACAAAAGGAATAAAGAGGACCCAGGGTAAGAAACAAAGCACATTCACGTAGGATGGACAGGGGAAAATGCAGAGAAGAAAAAAAGAAATAGACTAAGTGAAAACCTCCCAGACCTCAAACGTGGTAGAAAGGAAAGGGTGTGGGGAGGATAACTCACGAACAAACCAAAGGAAAGCAACTGAGATTAGTAAAACAAGACCATCTCTAGCTAAGGAGCTGGAGCGCCAAACACCCTCAAGCTTAAAATATAGCCAGCAAAGAAGGCAGGTGCAAGGTGAGTATAAATAACCCCTCCCAAGTTGTGATAGGACAGAACAAAATGGGGAAGCGAGAGACGTGAAAAGAAGCAAACCAAGGAAAGGAAAGCAAAGACAAGAGACCTATCAGCAATTGGACAAAGACCAAGCAGGTTGTGGCTCAGAAGTGAGGGAAACCGATCATGCAGCAAGAAGCCACTGGATTGAGTCCCGAAACCGAGCCATGACAGTATTCAACCCCATTCAAGTTCTTTAACCCTTCATTCTGCTGATGTACGTAGGCGAGATTTGTCTGAAGATACATGAATCTCAGTACAAGCAAACGAAGATAGGTTACTCACTATTCTCTGTTGTCTAGCCTGACCAGCTATATAGAGAAAATATAGGTGACAAGGATGAAGGATAGATGTAACAGGAAATACTCTTTCCAGCTTGCCCAGGAGACACACTTCTTTGAGATGATCTCTCCCACTTTAGCACCTTGCCATCTGTGCTAAAAATGTTTGCGAGATAAGATCCACAGGCCATGCATTGTTTTCCACATTCTTGTCTTTCATGAGAATAAGATCTCCTACCTCTACGTTTTGCTTCATATATTGCTATTTTCTTTGACTTTCTAGCAAAGTTTGGTACTCAGTTTTTCCACATACTTTAAAAACAATTAGGCAGATATTGCACGTTTCACCATTTCAGATATCTGTTTCTGGACATAGAGTCTTAAGGTGGGTTATAATCTATTTCTAAGCAAGGAATGCTGCCAGAGTAAAAAAACAGAGAATTTTGGATCCGTAGGTACAATTAGTCATGAGTTGACAATAGCAGACACTTAAGCTGGGAAAGCAGTCAAGGTTTCATGAGAGAGTCTTGAAAGGTTCTAATTTATCAACATAGACTCTATTATCCTATGAAGGATGCCTATCATTCTTTCCCATGATACGCTTTTTTGGGAAGCGTGAGGAAGGTTGAAGACCCATGAATAACCATTGTGTGGTGTTGAATTCATTTGTAATTCTCAACAGGCACCTACTAAGTTGAATCCATAATTAGATCTCAAATGTTTTACAAGTCCTGTGATGTTGAGGAATCATCTTAAGGCGTTGATGGAATTGGAGGTAACCATAGATTCTATGCTTCTATGTGTATCACACATATGCTCATGCATGTAAACAACACTGCACACTCAATTCTCTGCTCTCATAGTGACCTCTTTTGGTTCTACCTACAGTGACTACATGTGACAAACAGAAGTAGTGCTGTTGCTTCAAAAAGCATCCAGCAACTGTTACAAATAACACAGGCACAGGAGACAGGAAGTGTTGTGCTTCAGAAGCAACTAGAGGTGTTAACACAGTCACAGGAGACAGGGAGTGTTTTAGCAGAGCCCCAGGGGGATTGTGGGGAACTTGCTATTGTAGTCTGACTGAAGCCGAAGAGAAAAATCGTGTTATCTGGGTCTGACAGAAGGCAACTGAACAGGATTCAGATAAGGAGAGCGACTAAACACAGCTCAGATAAACTCCCAGAACTAACAGCGCAGAGTATTATTGGGCAGAAAGATAAGGACTGGAAGGAATTGTGTCACAGGGATCATCTCCCTCATCAAACCCCCCCCCACATCTCCATGCTTATGAAGGAAAAGCCTGTGGTTGTGTATGTATAGAAGTGTGCTGCTAAGAAATCTAATCTATGCTGAATTATGCTACTGAAGAGACTATCATACTGTGCCTTGTGAAGAAATTACTGTATTGTTACTGGAGCCGGTTGCTCAAGAAACTCAGACTGTACTGTTATGAAGATTGTTGCTGTAATATCCCTTAATTGCACTGGCCATGCTTCAGATTAAATTCCACTGTTAAACGGTTGAAAAAGACTCTTGTTTGATGTGTATGGTCAGCAATTGAATCTATCGTGTGCCTGAGAGAAGCTGCAGCCTATGGTCGCCCTGAGTAACGGTTTCCCCAGGATTCCAAAGAATTCATGAAACCCATCTCGCCCTATCTGAACCTAGCGGCGTGCGTATAACATACACATGGCCGTAAGATGTCTAAACTAACATGGGTAAATGGTCACTTTGTGCTAATCTAATCAGCTGGCAAGTCAGAAATTTGTTGTTGCAATTTTCCATCTAAGGGCTGAGTCATTCCATTTAGAATCCGTTGCCCATACGGATTCCCCTGCTGAAGGCGACGTAGCCTAGACTCAGCCAAGGTGACTCAGTCAGGACTACCTGCAGAGACCCCCACATTAAAACCTGTAGCCGCTGATGCTGTAGCTGAACCTCACAGCAGAGGTCATTCACCTCCACAGACAGATTGTGCAGCTGCTCTGTGAGCTTTGCAACTGGACCAAGGGAGAACGGAAAAAGAAAATCCACGCCCGAAAAAAAAACACACAGACCCAATAGTCAGTTTTTTTTGTTTTTTCTAAATGTGCAACACAAAGGAAAGAGGAGAGGAAAGGCCAGACACTAGGGAAAGGGGGAGTGGAGACCTCCTAGGCCAAGCTGATATCACCCTGTCTCCCCTATTGTCCCTATATTGGCTCCTCACCAATCGCCGCACTGGAACCTAAACCCTGTATTTCCCTAGAGTTTGCCCCTGGATAGGGAAGGGGGGATGAGCACTAGTCAGTCCCCACTAACAACTAAAGACAACAAGGGAGACAAACACAGGGGAAAGTAGCTTGATTGAGCCGACTTCAGAGAGATTACACCACACGTTCTCTTACCACCAGAGAGGAAGTAAGTAGACTGCAATAGCTCCAAGCCTTCACAAGGGAACATGTGAATATAACCGGCACCTCCCTGTAGCAAACAGAAAATATTTAAACACCTAGGCCTGGGTGTCAATTAGCAGGAGGGAGGTAGCCGCTGGCTCCTAGAGAGAGACAGATCTAAGAAGGTGTCTGTAATGCCAAATGAAGAGATCTTCTGCAACCAACTGCAGGGCGACTGTCTGTCACATCTGACACACCAGTGACATTTACTGATGGATTGTAAGCTTATAAGCAGGGCACTTAATCCTCTTGTTATTGTTAAATTATACGTTTCTCTGCAATGTCTGATATTGTCTGTACATGTCCCATCTGAATTGTAAAGTGCTGCAGACAATGTTGGTCCTATTTAAATAAAGATTATTATTATTATTATTATTAATACTATTATACCTTTCTACATCCCCTAACCAAGATTAATTTAAACAACCATGAAGCCGAGCATGCTTTGACAGTCTATCACTATTTTTAAGTGAGCAATGGGTCTGTTTTTAGGAACATCTTGCTTTTCACAAATATAATTCAGTTCCTTGTCAAAAATATTCTGTTGCACATTTTATATCACAGTGAACTTACTCAGACCAATGTCTTCCACAGAGAGGCTGATAAATAGAGATGAGCAAATAAATTCAAGTGGAATTAAATTCTACTCAAATTTTACAAAATTCTGCATTTGCCAAAATGCAGATTTCTTGCAATTTGCTTCTATGCAGATCCAGAAAAAGCCATTTTTCTGAACAGTAGAAGGCCATCAAAATGTTAAAAAACATTCCTTATACTCATGTCTGGCCTTTCTGTGTTACCCATCTTGTTCTTGCCACATATTCAGATTGCCTCCACTTGCGCTAAAATGCCCAGACCTCTCACACTAGGCCCGGACTTCTGGATTTGATGAAAATTTAGGAGGGTTCTGTGTAAGCGTGCGAAGATTGTGGGTGCATGCGCAGAATCCTCCCAGTTTTCATCAAAGCTGGAAGTCTCGGCCTAAGATGAGAAGCCTGGGCATTTTAGCACGAGTGGAGGAAATCTTTAGATTTCGCGAGGACCAGATGGGTGACGTGGAGAGATGAGTATAAGGATTTTTTTCACATTTTTATGGCCTTTTATGGTTCTAAATAATTTTCTGGATCTGTGGGGATCTTAGTGAAAGTTTCGGCGATCCAAACGAGTGACGGCAGTCGGCGATAAGGACTGGACGAGTGAGAGCGAGGATTGGGGGGCTAAAGAGATGAGCTGTAAGGGGAATATAAGAACTTTTTTTTAGATATTATGTTCTGTCATTTATATAGAGCTCAGTGCAAAATAAGGGACTTAATGTTTGCGAAGAATAACTTCTTGGCAAACCAAATTTCCGGGGAAAAAAACACGTTAACAGACTAATTTGAATTTTGCCTGATCTACTTATTTCTACTTATGACACTTGACAACAACTATCAACATAAGGGCTCGCTCACACTGGTGAGTAGCATCCAATGATTCTCTCATGGGAGAGAATAGGATGCTATATGCAATTAAGCCGCGGCTAAAACTCTGCTGCGATCGTGAGCCGAGTGTCATTTTATTGTGATCCAATTCTCTCACATGCGAGAATTGGATCACAGATGCAGAGAAGATGGAGAACTTAATTTCTTGATGAGTTTGGAGAACCTTGCTTTCACCAAGTAGCGCCAAGAGAATGGCTTAAATTGAGATGTGCTACCATAGGTTTTTACAGAGTTGACTTCAGATGGTTTTTGACTCATGACTCTTCCAGGTCCTTGACTCTTATGAAAGACACATCACCCACGATTGCTCAGCATAGATTACATTAAGTCTTTGAGCATATGGGCATCCTCTGGGCTGATCCATTGTGGACACACCTCGTGGACCCTTGGGATGTACCAATCGAGCAGGATTAAAATAGAATCATTCATGTCTATAGAAGGAATTGCATTAGCTAGGTTCCTCAAGAGGGAATGATGAAGTTTGATTTTCAGTTTGCCCCTTTATATTGAAGATATCAAAGAATATAGGTTTGCTTTGTCAGGTTGCCCTTCTTGCTATACTTTGACAAGACATATCTTGGTGCAGCATTTGGGACCGGACTCTCATCCACATACATTACTTCATAAAGAGGAAACAGTGATTGCAGTTGGATCAGGAGCTTGTAGCTCCCTGCCATAATTTGAGGAAGGGTTATATGCTAGTGCAGCTTATAAGTTTTAAGGAGCCAGTTTAGGATACATAGCACCTTGTTTAATAGTGGAGGGGCAGGAAATGGAACATCAGTCTTCATACTGTACCCCTTAACTCTCTGCATTTGTTGGCTGTGTTATCATACCTAGTGGTTGATGATGAAGCTTGCGATGTAGGTTCAGTGAAGCAGAAGCTGGGATCATTCTTCTTCCCAGCTTGATCGCTGATTAATCTGGAAAAAATATGAAAAGAGAGCAAAGGATGTATTATGCTCTTTTGTACCTTTAGCCGTGATCCATCCATTTTTCCTGCATTGTGTACTGCAATTTAGACACCACTGGTATCATATTATGAGCAATGCCAGGGTAACTTAGTCCTGACAGACATGGATCTAGTTGATTTAGCAGATCTCTCACATGCCGGAGTTTGCTGCTGTCTGTTAGTTATCCTTAAGACTGTTTGAATTTCTTTATTAAGGTACTTTCTGTGGCTTCAAAGCAAAGATAACCAGTTAACAAGCAAGTCCAGTGAAGTTAAGATCTTGGATTAGAGCTTGGGAGGTCAAACTTCCAGGTTCTATAGTTCTCAGTCGTTAAACTTTGAGGTTAATGTTCACTGCGAATTTTGTATTTGGCAAAGTCAGACATGTCCAATATCCCTTTCATTGTTGCTGGATTACCTGTGGTGCGCCTGGGACATGTAAGTTCATTAGTTTATATGACTAAAATGTATCAGGGAAAAACTAAGCTGCATAAAGGTTAAGATATGGTTTAGTCTTTGTAGGGTCTGCAAGCTGTAGTTTAAATTGAGGGCTTGCCTTGGAAATTATCTTGTCAGTAGTAGTTGGTGACATCCTTTGCTGTGTCGGTACTTGTACTTCCATATGGTAGATTGAAAGTGATGCTGGAATAGCAATAATTGCCTTAGCATTTAGTCCATAGTGCGATCAGCTGGGTCTTTTTCTTCTCCTGGAATGAGGCAGTCCAGATAAGCATCTTGACCTAATACTTGCTCAATGACCATTAGTTTACAAGGGTTGCTGCATCTTCCTCTTCCATTTGGTGAATTTTTAGTTGAGACACCTGCTTTTTTTGTGGAACTTCATCTCATTTCTTTGCACTTCCACTTCTGCTTTCTTCCCTACAAAGGAACTTCTAAATGTAGCTTCTTTTGCATTCATGCAAATTTTCAGTAGGTTATCACGCAATGTTGACTTTCTGGAATAATATGATCTTGAAGATCGAGATTGTGGTTAACACTGATCGATGTGGCCTAACCTCTTGCAAGTGTGTAATGTGAAGCTCTGCCTTATCCTTGACATTTTGCACTAATGCATTCTTTCCTTGGAGTAGAGATTATTTTTCAGTTAGCTCTGTTGTGGCATCATCCATGTTAGAGTTACTTATTAATGTGATGTAACTTATCACCAGTCTGTGGCTTGCTACTGTTTTCTAATGCATTAAGAATGAAGTAAACAATAGTGTAATGGCAATACAAATACAGCAGGACAGAGCCAGCTATAACCTATTACTGATCAATCACACTGAGTCTGGGCACTACTGCTGCTGGTAACTCTCCTATCTCTCTCACCCCCTATCAATTGAATCTTTGTATTATTCATAGACTAATACACTCATCATCCTCACTGCTGCAGTTTTTCAACACATTAGTGTCTGGAGGACTTGTCCGATGTCTCAGTTGATTAGCTGTGAGCTCTGACATCATCTCACTATCATAAATCATCACTTTTATAAATTTACTTTTATACACGCTATGACAGTCCCTCTTGATTGGCTGTGCTTTACCCTGTGATATAATAGTTGCAAAGGATTATGGTGAAGTCATGAAAATCTAGCGTGACTGATGCAATCTTCTGCATTGTGTAAAATGTCAGTGGACATTTTATTGGTGATTTGCGCAAATCAAATCGCAAACTGTTACAATTCACCGGGACCTTTAAATTTCACACACTTCAATATTAATTAGATTGTCTGTAATAAATACAAGCAACACAAAAAAGTAAATTCAAAATATAGAGATCTTGTTTATATTGTATTATGATTTGCTATAGTAAATAATATCATACACTTTGTAGATTTTTTTTACATTCTGAAAAAATGAATTATCGTTGTTAACAGTACAGTGCTTTTATCATTTCATGACATTCAGAAAGGCAAAAGTACAATACAATATATCCCATTATCTATTATTCTTTAGCTCTTAAGGTAAAACCATAGATTTAATTAATTAAATTCTTAACAACATTTTATTGACTACACAAACAATGAAGCAACAGAATATAAAATTATGTGTGCGGTCATAACATTCTGATCAAGAACACATTTTTGAATACTAGATATCTATGCATTAGCTATAAAAAGTAACAAACAATAAAACTAATTATCCTTGGAAGCTACAGAGACTAGATATGAAGGCCAAGGCCAAGGATGTCACTAGCATCAGGGAAAGTTAAGCAAGCAGTGAATTGAGATTTGCAATTAGTATCTGTTGCTATGTTGGTCAACAGTGAACATTTCCATCTGTGCAAGTGTAGTTTATTGCCAAGTCTATTGGCAACAGTGACATCTACTGGTGTACAATGTGTAATATATCTACACGCAACAAATAAATTCACAATGTTTGTTTTATTTATGCCGCAAATTACCTGTAAGGTTGATGGTTTAAATTATTGTTGTTTTATACTTTGTAAATTATAATAATTACTATTTATGTGAATCTATATCAATATACAGCTATTGGCTTAAACATTAACCCCTAATGATGCAGCCAATATTTGTTTTTGCTATTTCAGTTTTTCCTCCCCTTTTTTCAAGAAAAAAGCTACACTTTTTTATTTTTACACTGACATTGCTGTATGTAGGCTTGTTTTTTTGCGGAATGAGCAGTAGTTTTAAAAGACGACCTTCATTTTACTACAAAAAGTATTCTCTATTGCTTATTACCTCTTTCAGCGGGATAATGCCCTGTACTTCACTACAAATTATGTATAGAAAAGGTTTTAAGAACAATATTGCTTACTGAATTTTCTGGATTATTAGACGCACTTTTTTCCCCCAAATTTGGGAGAAAAAATGGGGGCGTCTTACAATTCGGAGGTATGTTGGAGGGTGGCGACTTTAAAGAAGAGTCACAGGAGCCAGGCTCACTGATTCAGAAGGCCATTGGAGGTGACGGTGGCAGGAGGAGTGGGGCGATGCTACGGACCATGTCTTCTTAGAAGACGTCGGCGCAGGTGAGCAGAAGTCCTCTCTCCTGTACACATCCCTGTGTTGGGCTGTGGGAAAATGGCCTTTGGAGACAGCGCATCTGCAGATTGAGATCTCAGGAGAGGGGACCTCTGCTCACAGGCGCCTTCTGAGAGGATGGAGCCCGTAACATCGCCCCACTCCTGCAGCCGCCAACAACTTCCTGAAGTTGCGACCCTGGCTCCTGTTACTCTACTCCCCTTAGCCTTATTTGCATATCAATTCAAATACTGATTTCTCAGTAATGATGGAATGGACTTGTCTTGTAATTGCTAGATTTGTCTTTGAAGGAGCTACATGCATATATGAATAGTTTGGGGTGTGAAATCCTGCTGACCGATTCCCTTAAAAAATTGTTTATGAGAATTATTTTTTCCCTTTTTTGGGGGGGCTTTGCTGTTTGTAGACGGCAAAAAAATCAGTTTTGCTATATCGTGAATATAAAAACATGCAGACTCAAAAGAATAATAGTGTGAATCCACCTGTAGTTATAATTTGTCATTGTATGTTTAATCTCTCCCTCTGCAAACAAGTCTTCCTCTTAAAAGCATATATTAGGAAAGTGCTAATCAAGCAGTTATATATCTAAATCTTTCCATACAATGTGCCCCCAGGTTTTACCATCTTTTAATTTTGAGGCTCAAATTCTGTGCTGATTGATTTCTAATTATTCCTTTATATATATGAGAGATACAGGACTCTAAATTCCCTTCTTTTCCTAAAGCCATACTATTAGATTATAGGCTGCCCACAGCCTCAACTGGAGGGAGGGCTTAGTGCATATCAATTCACACAGCTGTCCTTAAGCTCAATATAACATCTTTATGCAAAAAGCCTCTAAGCTATGTGAAGAGAATTTGGACTAGGAGAAAAACTATATTCTGAACGCTAGTGTTGTGTACATGTATATATAAACACAAACACACTTCTCAACATTGAAATTCCAACACCAACAAAAAAGTATTGGAGTTATGAAAATCACTATATCGAAAGGCAAGTTAATGATGTGTAAATGATGTGCAAATTATGAAAACAATGTAAGCAAAAGCCGGATTTTGGTAAGAACTTACCTGTAAAATCCTTTTCAGCGAAGGAAGGAAGGGAGACACAGATTCTCTACTTCGTGGGTAGGCGGAGCCCCATAGGATAGTCACCTCAGATTGGAAAAAGACGACCGGCCCCTCCAGTATATAGGCTCCTCCTACTCCCATGTTCATCAGTCCATACACAAGCTAAGGAAGAGCAGACCAACCAGCAGAACAACATATCCCCTTCTGAAATTTCAGAAATGAGAGAAAACAGGTTATGTAATAGAAACACACAGTCTTAGGCATACCCCATTGGACCTGACAACTGTGTAGAGCTGGCGAAACTGGAAGGAGAGCCGTAGAGCGCTAAACCCAGTCCAGAAGATCGACATCAGGAAGGAGACGCGCTGCATCTAGAAACACAAAAAAACACTTCTGCCCTGGGAGGGTGCTGTGTCTCCCTTCCTTCCTTCGCTGAAAAGGATTTTACAGGTAAGTTCTTACCAAAATCCGGCTTTCAGCAGCAGAAGGGAAGGAAGGGAGACACAGATTCTCTACTTCGTGGGACGTCCTAAAGCAGTACCTACTTAAGGGTGGGAAATAGAGGCAGAAGCTTCCATACCCCAAAACTTAGGCAAGAGCGCAAACCGCGCTAAAATAATGGAAAACTAAGTAAAGGGATAACTTAAATTACCGCCGCCTGCAGGACCCTACGTACCAGGGCCGCATCGGCTGAAGCACTTACGTCCACCTTATAAAACTTAGTAAAGGTGTGAACGGAGCGCCAGGTGGCCGCCCGGCAGAGCTGCGCTGCCGAGGCCCCCTGACGAAAAGCCCACGATGAGCCAATGGCTCTCGTGGAATGAGTTTTAACTTTAACTGGACAAGGCTCGCCCTTGAGCCGGTACGCTTCCAGGATAGCTGAACGGATCCACCGAGCTATCGTGTCTTTGGAAGCACGTTGACCACGCCGACGACCTGCCGGAATTATAAAAAGAGAGTCCGACTTCCGAAAACCTTGGGTGATCGTAAGATAGAACTTCAATGCCCGCACTAAGTCCAACGAGTGCAAGGCAAGCTCCCTTGGATTCTTAGGTCCTGGACAAAGAGAAGGCAACACAATGTCCTGATTAATGTGGAATTGTGACACTACCTTAGGCAAAAAATCTTCCCGAGTACGAAGCACCACGCGATCCGGAAAAAATTCCAGAAAAGGAGGTGAGCAAGAAAGTGCTGCCAATTCCGATACCCTTCTCAAAGAGGTGACTGCCACCAAGAAGGCCACCTTCCAAGAAAGTAGTGAAAGTTTAGCAGAATCCATAGGCTCAAAAGTCCTATGCTGAAGGGCTTCCAGGACTAGATTAAGCCACCATGGAGCCACAATTGCCCTCCGTGGCAGAAACTGACGTGCGACTCCGCGAATAAAAGAGCGCACATCCCTGCGAGAGGCAATAGCCTTCCTAAAAAGTGCGGAAAGAGCAGATACCTGTCCCAGCACCATACTAACTGCCAAACCCCTGGTCAGACTAGATTGCAGAAAGGCCAAGAAGTTGGGGATGGAAAAAACCCTCGGGTTTCTTGAGGATCCAGAACACCATGAATAGAAAGACTCCCAAGTTCTGTGATAAATCCTGGACATAGCTGGACTCCGGGCCGCCCGCAAGGTAGCAATGACCTCGGGCGAAAAACCGCGACGGGTCAAGATCTCGGTCTCAAGAGCCACGCCGTCAAACGAAGGGACCTCTGGTCCAGATGACGAACGGGCCCCTGAGTGAGCAAGTTCGGGCGAAGGGGCAGCGGAAACGGAGGTGCCGCCTGAAGAGACACCAGCGTCGAATACCATGTCCTCCGCGGCCAGTCTGGTGCTATCAGAATTATTGATACCCTTTCGAGTTTGATCCGTCGGATCACCAGAGGTAGTAAGGATATCGGCGGAAACGCATAAATAAGCTTGAACTGACCCCACGGGGCCACTAGAGCATCCACCGCCACCGGGTCCCTGTACCTGGACATGAACGTCGGAACCCTGGCGTTCAGCCTGGATGCCATCAAGTCCACCTGAGGAGTCCCCCAACGGGAACACAGCAGAGAAAACACTTCTGGATGGAGACTCCATTCCCCAGGTTCCACTTGCTCGCGACTGAGGAAGTCCGCCGAGATATTCAACACCCCTGGAATGTGAATTGCAGAGATTGCTGGAACTTTGGACTCGGCCCAGACCAGGATCCGAGAGACCTCCGACATGAGACTGGAACTCCTCGTCCCACCTTGGTGATTGATGTAAGCGACAGCCGTAGCGTTGTCCGACTGGATCCGGACAGGTAGACCGCTCAATAAGAACGTCCAATGTTGGAGGCAGAGAAATATTGCTCTCAACTCCAAAATGTTGATCGGGAGAGACGACTCCTTTGGCCACCAGACCCCCTGAATCCAGAGGTCGTTCCAATCTCCCCCCCAGCCTGTCCGGCTGGCATCGGTTGTCACCACCGACCATCTCGGAGGAAGGAAGGATTTCCCCATGGATAGAGTCTCCGGACGTAACCACCATCCAAGAGATTCTCGCACCCTGCGGGAGATAATGACCGAGCGATCCAGAGAAGTTAGCGATTGATCCCAATGGGTCAGAATAAGGCTCTGGAGATCCCGGGAATGAAATTGTGCAAATGGTACTGCCTCCATAGTTGCCACCATTTGACCCAGAAGGCGCATGCATTCCCGAAGGGACATTGACAGCGCCGACCTCATAGCCTGGACCAGAAGACGAAGGTTCGTCTGTATGACAGGAGGCAGGGACACAACTGCCCGAACAGTATCGAACTGCATCCCCAGGAAAAGAATGGACTGTGCTGGCTCCAATGACGATTTCTTCCAATTGATCAGCCACCCGAAGTCCATCAGGTACTGAAGGGAGAGATCGCGAGCCGCTGTGGGTGACACTATGAACAGGTCGTCCAGGTAGGGGAGGATTGTAACCCCCTGACTTCGAAGAAGCGCCATGAGAGGAGCCAGAATTTTTGTAAAAACCCTGGGAGCTGAGGCCAACCCGAAAGGCAGGGCCACAAACTGGTAATGGGCTTGACCTATAGCGAAACGCAAGAAATGCTGGTGAGCCCTGCCGATAGGGATATGCAAATAGGCGTCGCGGATGTCTATGGACACCAAGAAATTGTACTGCGACAGGGTCGCTATCACCGATCGGAGAGACTCCATGCGGAACTTCCGTGTCCGGACGTAAATATCCAAATCCCTGAGATCCAGCACCGGACGAAACTTGTCCTCCTTTTTGGGGACCACAAAACTGTTGGAATAAAAACCCTTTCCCTGGTCTTCCGGAGGAACCTGAACCACCACACCCTGCTGTAGGAGAGAGTCGACCTCCTGAAACAGTGCGGCAGCCAGTCTTGGCATGGACGGAATGCCCGTCAGACGAAACCTGTCTGGAGGCAGCGAATGGAACTCTATGAAATAGCCTGCCGACATAACCCATGTCACCCAGGCGTCTGCTATGTGGGATGCCCAGATCGACCCGAATTGTAGCAGACGACCTCCCACCCGAGAGCCCTCGGGGGGATCCCTGGCGTCAGTCAGCCTTAGCGGACTTTTTATCAACCTCCCGTCAGTCCTGACGGGACCGTTGCTTCCAAGGAGTACAAGATTTCTGGGCGGATCTGCCGGAGGATGAGGGACGACCCAATCTCCAAGAAGGCTGACTGAATCGTCCCCTGGCCCGAAAGGACCGAAGACCTCTGCCGGGCTCTGTCCTGCTGGCTGTGGATGCCACTGCCTTTTTCCCAGGCAGAGTAACATCCTTAGCTTTAGCTTTGGCAATTAGTTCCGAAAGATCTGAACCAAAGAGCTGACCGCCCTTATATGCCAGACTAAGCAATCCCTGTTTGGATACTGCATCCCCGGTCCACTGTTTAAGCCACAGAGCTCTTCTAATCGTGACTGCCAAAGCCTGAGCCCTGGACAGAATTGAAGCAGTGTCCAGTACTGTATCTCTGCCATAACACATAGCTTCTTCCATTCGCTGAAAAAGCTTTTCCACTTCTGAACGCGAAGTCCCATCCTGCCACGCCACACGCAGCTGATCCAACCACCGCAGAGAAGCCTCACCGGCCCACAAGGCCCCCAAGGCCGCTCGGAAACCATGATCCGCGGCTTCATAGATGGATTTTGCCGCTGACTCCGATCTTCTGTCCAAAGGATCCTGAAGATTGGCTCTCCCTTTAACAGGAAGCAGGGAAGACTTGGTCAGCTGAGACAGATATATCCACCTCAGGAGAGGGAACCCAATTAGTAACCATCTCCTTGGCACAGGGATATAGGGCATCAAAAAAACGCGTTCCTCGGAAGCGTTTATCCGGACACTGACGCTCCTTCTCCACCATTTCGTTAAGTTCCTCATGCACAGGTAATGTAGAACGAACACGGCGCGTCTTCTGATACAGACGGCCCGACCTAGACGGTCTTGTCGGCTCTTCAGACAGCTCTAATACTTCCCGCATGTCCTTAATAAGCCCATCTACGCGACCAGAAAGAGAAACAGAGCGATCCTGTTGATCCTCCTCTTCGGACTCAGAAATTTCATCAACCGAATCTGTTGGTGAATCCGAAGCCTCTGATGAGCTCTGCGAGGGAGACAACGCCACCATAGTCTTGCGGCGCTTTTTACCTCGTGGCATCGGGTGTGATCTAGCTGACACCCACTGTCCCAGGAGACTAGAGAGACTATCAATGGAGCGAGTGAGCGCCTCCACCTCAACATCACTGAGCGTTGAACTTGATGTAGTAGAAGGCCTGAGTGTATCAGAGGCGTGCGACTGAACCTGAAATGGATCAGGAGACCGATCCGCACTCCCAGGCCCCTGATCCGACATGCCACCCACACCAGATGCCAAGATGTACAACAAGGATGGCAAAAGAGTGTGAAAGCTGTACAGCCTGTTTTCAAAACTCACTTCTTTTTTTTTTAATTTTTTTATATATATGCAACAGGCTCTGAAGGGTTAAAACTCACCCTTAGAAAACAGCTACCCCAGAAATGCCGAGCAAAAAATCAATAGGGGGAAACTCCCTTAAACACCATGTGTTTCCCCTAAAGCTCCACTTTTTCAGAAGGGGTTAACATCACAGCAACTATAATACTGCGCAGCCTAAAAGGTCAGTGAAGTAAATAGCTTTAGGAGAGAAAGCGGCAGTGCTCACGAGGACTCCTAATAGGTAGCCTGGAGAGACAGCACTGACAAAGAACCCCTGCCAGAGGCAGAGGGGACTCACCGGTACTGCGGCGACCGCTCCTCCTAAGTGTGTGGACGGACGGGGAGCAGAGAGCAGGAGGCGCCGCTGGACGCCGGAGGGAGAAGCAGGGACCGCCAGCGCACGCTCAACCAAGCGCTTCCTGCCTAAGTAATGAAGGCAGGAAGCCAGGAGACGCTAAGCCACGCCCCCGCTAGGCTACGCCCCCCACCAAAGCCCGTGCTTATTCAAACAACAAAAACGAGGGCAGAAAACTTCCTACCTCTATGTAGGCAGGAAGCAAGTCAATAAAAGCAAGAAAACGCGCGCCAATACAGGGAGCTTCCTGCCTCAATAAAGGAAGGAAGTAAAAACGAAAAAGCATGCGCAAATAAAAAATAAAAATAAAAATTACTGGCCTCCGACTCTGCTCCCCAGTCAAGGCAGCATCTGAAATAGACAAGAAACACACAGGCAGTACACTTGCCGTAGCCGTCAAAGATACTCTTTAGACCAAAGAGCACTTACCCGGCTGAACGCCACAGGGATCCTCAGGGATGTGTGGCGCCATGGCCCTTTGCTCCCCCCTATGGCGGAACATGCAGGGACCCTCTCAGATGTGTGGTGTGCGCCTCCGCCAGGGAGCGCCCTGTATCCCCCGGGGCCGGAAGGCATAAGTGGGAACCTCCTCAAGGGGTACACAGAGCTGCCAGGGGAGGGTCAGGGGTCTCAGCAGCGCCGAGACCCCCAGATACCTCTAGACCACGGGGGGTTCAGGACTCGCTGGATATAAAATAACAACTCTTCTGAGGAGCTGCCGAAGCAGCGACTATCCTCTGAGACCTCAGATAAAAAGACTGATGAACATGGGAGTAGGAGGAGCCGGTCGTCATTTTCCAATCTGAGGTGACTATCCTATGGGGCTCCGCCTACCCACAAAGTAGAGAATCTGTGTCTCCCTTCCTTCCCTTCTGCTGCTGAAATTTTCAAAATGTTTAGTACTGAGTATGAGATGGTATCAATGTGGTTATTAATGGTTGTTGAGGAATGTTCTGCCACACTTAATGCACTTAAGCATGCAAGTCATGAAAATCCATTGCTGACAGCTCTATTTGCAATTGCCGGCCAATGACTTCCCAGATGTGCTTGATGAGAGAAGTCCAGAGTTGTTGCAGGCTATGTTAGAATGTTTAGGTCACGCAGGTTGCTCACAAATATATGAACAACATGCAGCTCAGCAATGATGTGGTGAAAAACAGCTCCTGGGACATTTTGGAAAAAGAGCCGTATCACTGGTTCCACAAGTGATCCATTCTGTCCTGAAAGTAAAATTGGATGTCATCAAAGGCTATTGTAGTGCAGAGCAAGACAACAGTGGAGGATGGAATGGAGGTTTATCCTCATTAGTGATGAGTCCCAATTTTTTCTTACATGCATTAATAGCCAGATTTGGTCTAGAGATGCCATGAAGAGGCATCCATGATGGAATGTTGCACTTGTCCTACACCCAGTATTATGGTGTGGGGTGGTATAAAGTACAGTAGTTGGACCACTCTATTTTTTTTTCCAGTTACATAAACGGCTCACAATTACATTGATTAGTTAGTGATACGGCCATTTCTCAAAAGTGCATCACAAGCTGTTTTTCAATACGACAACATCAGGTAGCATGCTGTTCGTGCTACTGTGATCAGTCAGCAAAGCCTAAATGTAAAGTATGAAGTAGAGGTGTCAGCGCACATAGGGCATCACAAATATAAGGAAATGGAGGTGAAACGATGCTCTTTTCGCATTCGCTTTCTCACAGGGCTATCTTGACACCCGTGTGAGAAAGCAAAAGCGAAACGAGCATCAGAGCTGTCCCCTGGGAGAATGCACTAGAACTTTACTATGGTTAAGTTTTACTAATTATGACCCTTATGTATACATGCACTTTGTTGGTATGTAATTCATGATCGCTAGTTAGCAAACATCATGAGATACAAATGACATGAGTTATGTTAAATGCACATGCAACATATTTCCTTTTGCTTTCATATATCTATACGGGTTGTATAAGAGTACTAGGCATATTGAACTACCTTTTCCCTCCTCTTGTCATGAGTTTTGAATTGTGCTTTTGAATTGGGAATCTTTTGCCCATACATTTTCTCCTAGGGTGACACTATTCCTTCTTTATGTGCACCACTGTTCTATTTATGTTTATATACAAAATAACTTGCTGCAAGTCTATTTTTGTGATAAATAAATGATGATTAATTGATTATACATATGAAGTCAACACTCCATCTTTTCATTTTTTGAGTATCATTGTGCAGGAGTTTCTTCTAAACTTGATTCATGAATATAATATAGATAGGGTGCTGACATTTACATAATAAAATTATCTAATTAATTCCTCTCTGATTTTTTTAATAGCACAAATCCACTCTGGTCAGCTTACCCCAGCTGACTAACTAAGGTGAACACCTAAAACAAAAACCTCAAGAGATGAGCTGGAATATAAGTTGGCATGCATGCAGCGTGAACAGAAAAAAAACCTAAGATAAAAACAAAATAGTTAAATACCTGCAAAAAATAAATAGCAAAGGTGAACACCTAGCCTGATTATATGCAATGCCAGCCGGGTGCAAATAATCAGAGCCTCTAGAACTAAGATTTAGCCCTAGCATAACTGACTCTGCTACAAACACCCTCCAATGCCCAAAGACAGGGGCTGGGCACCATCTGCTAACATATAGAGCCTACAGAGCTTTAAATTGACCCAAACTTGAGGCTTATGCTTGATGACACTAAGGTGACCTAGTACCTCCAAGAACCTGCCCGTATTTTTGGGTACCAATTTTCATGCTGATTTATGGAAGGTTCCTACCACTTTGAGACCCGCAATGTTAGCTTCAGACTGGGTCAACAAGCAAAGGGTTATGAGCGTTTTCCTACCCCTCCAGGGTTTTAGTAGGTTGCCATAACATATGGGAAAGGCCTTCCTTTTCCCTGGTCAGTGTACTTTATAGCTGACCTCGCCAACCTTTTCCATCACCCTATACAGTCCCTCGCACTGAGTAAGCAAGTTGCTCTCCCCCGTGGGCACTAACTCAAGTACCAGATCTCCAGGCTTAAATTTTCTTACTCGACCCAACAGATAATAACCCATAGATTTTTCCTCTGGAGCTATGATGAGGCGCTCTTTTACCCGCCTCTTCACTTTTCACCTTAATAGAACCAATTATTATGCCTGGCCCCTTGTAGAAACCAATCTCCTGGTTCCGGTCTCCTGGGGAACGACATTTAATACCCTTACATTTTTCAAAGTAGATTTTACTATTAAGTTCCTGACCTGGGCAGTCCCAGAGTTTTCCTGGGACTCTTGCAGGTCTGGGGTATTGGCTTCAGGGGATGCTTCCTCATCCTCATATCTATCCAGCACAGTAACAATAGCATGCAACAAGACAAAGAAAGGAATGAGAATAACTTCAATCAAAGAAAATGTTACCTATAAGTTACCTAGATCTAAGGATGAATTTACACGGGACAATCACAACAAGGCTATTCTATGTGCACCTAATGATAATATTACGATCGTTCTGTGCACGTGAAAGTGCAGTCAACCTGCGAAAGCACTTATATAGATGATCTACTTCTGAGAACTATATTTGAGCTAGCTTAAAAATTATTTCACTCAATGAACAAAGGTTTATCTTGTACATTGGATGTTTAACAAGCCATATAGTTAGACCAAGATTTGTTTTTTGATTTTCAGGCAGTGAAATTGCACCTAACAGTGTCTTGTGTCTATTTATTGTAAACAGATCGATGGGTGACTCATTTCTGAGAACTTCAATAATCAATCAAAAGTCCTCTGAAAAGTGCATAGCACAGGCCACAGAAGAGCATACACACAGTGCAGAGAAGATGCAGTAGAAAGTTGTAGAAAAGTTATAGGCTTTCTTTCTATTCCTGTCTCCTGAACTGCACACTTTTAGGGCTTTTTACTGATCGGTGGAGGTCAAAGCTCCCACACTCACCACAATCTGCTTAGAATTAAAGGGCCTAAAACATATAAGATGTCTCACAAAAGGTAAGCAAAAGCAAGCATCAAAGAGAGGTGTATAAGGTAGTGTTGAGCGAGCATGCTCGACACTGCTCGGTACTCGCCTGAGCATCTCACTACTCGGGAATGGATGTTCAGCGAGCACCGAACATTTTCGGGTTACTCGGGTGGGTCTCCGCCCTACATGTTTGGCGCTCTTTACAGAGCCAATGAACATGCAGGGATTGCCAGCCAGTCACTGTAATGCCGCGGAAATGTTGGTTGTGGGCATTACAGTGATTGGCTGGCCGCACAGCGTAACCTCGAGTATTTAAAACCGGGCGCCGCCATCTTGTACACAGTCGCTCCGGTTCAGTGTAGGGAGAGTGCTGCTGAGCTAGGAAGAGATTTATACTGCAAAATAGGTAGTGTAGGGTCTCTAAAGCCTGCAAAATCAAACAAACAGTCCTTCTGGGGACTAATATCCATCACAGATATCAGGCAGGCAGGCTGTATAGGAGATGCAGTGGTTATACCAACAAACACTGCATTACAGTCCTGTGTGCTGCTGCTGCTCAAATTGCTAGACTTAGCCCCAGGTCTCAGGGGCCAGGAAAAATCCTTTTTTTTCATCTAAATCCTCTTACTTTATACACAAGTCTTAACTCTGGAAAGGATGTTCCTTAACATATTTCACAGGAAAACAGTTTCAGTTTAGTTTTTGAACGTTTTATTGTGAGCCCGTAAAAGTGGCTTAATACCTCTTACCACGTTGTTGACAGCAGTGACCTGGAGGTCTGAAATGCTTCCTGGGGCGATCCCCATGCTGTCCCCATGTCATTTGAGCACTGTCACTATCGTTTTGGGCACTTTTTAGGCTTTCTACAGACTGCCGTGGGTACCGCCGCAAAAATGCTCGGGTCTCCCATAGACTAACATTGGGCTCGTTGCTCGGGTCGAGCACCAGAGTATCACGGTGAGCTCGGCCTGAGCTTCGAGCACCCGAGCATTTTAGTGCTCGCTTAACACTAGTAGATGGGCATATGCTGCCCTATACGTGTCGCCACCAAGTGGCTTCCTCAGGGGCCTGTACAAATTATCAATCTATATCTAGGGATGGAGTGTTTGTTTGGGTTCTTACCTAGGTTTGCATAACTGGGTTTTTACTTGTGTTTTAATGAATTTTTGAAGTCTTTTGTGCTTGTATTTAATAAAACTTATATTTTTCTATATTTAACATGTGTGGTGATCACTGCAATTAAGCATGTCTCTTTCTTAAATTTGTCAGTTGTTTGACGTGCTGCATGCCGATTCTACTTATTTGATGGTGCCCTCCTTGTGTGTTCTTTGATATCTCATAAAAGGTAAGTTACTCTTTAAATGTTTAGTGCTATTGCTTACTGCAATCAGTATGGTTATTCCTTTCTTGTCTACAGTCTGATTATCACTGCTAACAACAAGTCTTATCATTCTCTTAACATTGTTAAGGACATACTTGGAGTTACAGGTTCATGCAACCCAATAGTACAGTATATGCGGGAGGCTGGCCTGGCATTGCAGTTGATCACTGTATTAAGCTTGGTGCTCTATGTATGTATTGATAGTGGTAGTGGTGCTGTATTCATACTAATGATGGGTCTGGTGATATATTTGTGCACTGATTGTGGTTCTGATGCCATTTCTGGTGTTGTATCTGGTGTTGTATCATCAATGATGATGGTTCTGATGTTGTATTTCTGTACTGATGGTGGATCTGGTGCTGAACTCATCTACTCATGATGTTTCTGGTGATGTATTCATATACTGATGGTACGCAGGGTCTGGGCAAGCACTAATGGCCAAGGTTCGTGGAAACAAGTTGTACTCTGTGTAAGATAAAAGCGGTCATTGCAGGAGAATGACATCAGGTAGAAAATGTAAATCATTTGCAAACTGGCTTATTTTCATGCTTTTTAACTAATTAAAGCAATTTGATAACTTGAAAATACATCTTTAAAAAACATTTCAGAAGCCATTGACTGATGTCAAGTTAATTGTTGAATTATATTTGTTTCTGTGGCTTAATATCCCAAAGCTATATTATCTGAGTCAAACCTTTTTTGTTAAATCAGTACTATTCATTTGCCATTAAAAGCTGTTTGCATGCCTTCTTAGTAATTTTTGGTACTTGATTTTCTTGTAAAATGAAGCAAAATTCTATTTATCCCATATATGGAGTAGTGAAGTAATTTATTACAAGCACATAACTACATTTTGTTATTTTTCTTTATGTTCATAAACTGATTTGCAATGTCCAATAATTTAATAATACTATGTAAAATAATTTTTGAAGCAAATGATTCCATTACCTAAATGATTGTCAAAAACTATTTATATATTTCAGGGGTATGTAAACAAGAAAAACAGAATGTGACGTTATTGTGAACTTTTCATAATTTGCATCCTGAGTTCTTTTCTCATTTAGCAGAGTTTATAATTACATGGCAGCTTTCCACATAGGCATCACTAAGCAAATGGCTGTAAGTAGCACAGATGCAGTGATTAGTAGAAGATAGGGACACAGACGCAGCAGCTGTAATTATTTTCACATGTTCGGATATGCACTTTCACCTAAATAATATGTGCTATAACAGATTCTGGCACTGAGTCCTGCCCTTGTGATCTATAAAGATCTAGCACAACTTGTTACCAGTGAATTCTGGATTGTATTTTGCTAGTCTTAACTATTGTACAATTTACAAATGCTAAGTTAATTTTTTCTCCCCAAAGAACCTGTAGAAACACAACATCTTTTACTGGTATCATCAGCACAATACAGAGTTCCATAATGAGCCAATGTTTTATGGCAAACATAATAAAGTGCAATCATAGTTTGTTCCAATTTAAATTTGACTATGTCAACTGATTTTGTGCAAAACATGACATGAATATAATTAAAGCTCTAGATATTGTATCATGCCTTTTAAATGCATTTTTGTCTATTTAATTTACATATATAGTATTTATTTCCAATGACTAAATATTTATCTAAGCTCAATTAACTAAAGACAAATTTAGGTCTGTATTACTTCTATTTTAATAAATAAAATTAATCCAATTATATTATCTAAAGAATAGATTCTGGGATTAGGGACCAAACAATAGGAATTTTCTTTAGTAAACATAACAATTAAATTGACAAAATACTTCTATTTTAGAGAAAGCTTTTGCTGATCTTTTTATTTGCACATAACAGTTCTTCAGTTTTTGAATTTAAGGTTAAGTTCCCATGGTAAGTTTGGGGTGAGTTTTTGACACTGCATATTTTTCCTGCTCAAAAACCGCTGCATCTTACAGTTCCAGCAAAGTGGCTGGGATTTATAGAAATCTCATGCCCATGGTGCGTTGATGGAAATCCACAGCATGTTAATTTCTCTTGTGGGTACACTGAGTATTATGTGCAGTTTTTTCCACAGAAATGCATTAGATATGGACAATCCACAGTTAAACAGTGCATATGCAGTTTTAGTGCATTTTTGCTTGGGAAATGCACTAACAACAAATGTTATCCACACATGATTGCATCAATAAAGTTTTGTCAAAGTCAAATGACAAGAAGGATCATAAACAAATAAGCGTTATTTAAAGAGGACCTTTAATCAAATTTTTCATGCTGAACTGGATACTTAATGTAATAGACGCTACAGAGTAGAGATGAGCGGTGTTCGACTCGAACTGTAAGCGAATCTCAAATTCGAGCTGTTTTGAGCGGTGTTCAAGCCGTTCGGCGAACACGAACGATTTGAAAAAAATCCGGCTGTTCGAGGTTATGTTCGATAACTGTTTGTGCACCAAAATCATAACTGGATTTTCTTTTAACAGTAATGCTGATAATCAATGTTAATACGCAGTTTGAGTGTACAGCCGGGCAGGGGGAGGGGCAGGGGATGGATCTCTGCATAAATAATGAAGATCTCCATTTTTTTTCTCTTTCCTGCATTTACAGTGGGGAGGTGCAATCTGTCAGCCTATCAGCAGCGCACACACGGAGCGAACTGATTTTTTTCACACAAGCAAGGACATGTGTCATTAGCTGTGTATGTCACATGTCCTTGCCCTATAAGACCCAGCCATTCCCCGTCACCACCATTTTTTCACTGCTGCAGCTGCGTGTTAGACAGCACAGCTGTTGCTGTGAGCGCTATACTTTCAGTGTTAATTTCAAGCCAATTTTCTCAGAAATATACAGATATCTTGGGAGTAGGGAATAGTTGTGATTCCAGTCCTTTTGAGGACTAGGTTACAGCATTTCCTACGACTTTTAGCAGGCAGGTCTGTGCTCTTAAATAGATAGGTTGGGAGTAGGGACTAATTGTAATTGCAGTCCCTTTGAGGGCTAGGTTACAGCATTTCCTAGGACTTTTTGCCAGGCAGGTCTGCCAGTGCCGTGCAAGTTTTTTTCACAGCATTTGGCTAAATCTAGCTAAGCAAATCCTTTCTGGCCTCTTGCAGTGTGTGTTAGTCAGTGGAGTAGCCTGTGTTGCAAGCTACACCACCTGTGTATAGAATACAATTTTTTTACTGCACCTAGCCAAGTAAAACCTTTTGGGCATAGCATCATTCTATTAGGCCATCTATACTAATCTCCACCAGCTTGCAAATTACAAATAATTTTTAGCTGCATCTAGCTCGGAAAATAATTTTGGGCTTGTAGCAGTGTGTGGAATTCATTCTATTAGTCCATCTATACTAAGCTCCACCACCTGTGTATGTAACAAAATTGTTTTACTGCATCTAACCCAGCCAATCCTTTTGGGCTAATACCACAGTTTGGCCACTCAGCTCTGCTCGGTTACCATCCATCGTTTTTTGTGCAAACAACTCCAGAGTTGTCAATTAGTTAACCACCAAAATGAGTGGAAAAAGGCCTGCTGCTGGTGGAAAGGGAAAAAAAGGTTGTGTCCGTGGGGTAGGTGTTAAAGCAACAGTAACTTCTGCAGAAGAAAGACCATCTTCCAGCCAAACTAAGAGGTCTACTTCTTTTAGCGGACAATGTGATACGATCCCTTTCTTACGACCACGCCAATCACTACGAATTCCAGATGAGGCACAAAAACAGCAGGTGCTTCAACGGATATCAAGTGCTCCTTTAAGTGGGCTCTCCTCCACCTCAACATCACAAATACTCCAGTCCTCAGGGGGGTCACCTCAATCGCACTTGCTTCATCACAGCTTCCAAGTCTCCAGCTGCCCATCTGAGTATGGGGTAGAACAGATGGTTGAGTCTGCAGAGCTGTTTACTCATACTATAGCCTGGGAATCAGAGGTCGGCTCCAGAGCTTCTGTGAATCCAGACGAGGAAATGATCTGCACTGATGCCCAGAATCTTTATGAGTCGGATCCAGGACCAGACGCAGAAGGTTCTGACCATAATGCAGACCCTCGTTCCCAAACTGTAACTCCTGTTGGTGGAGACAATGAGGAAGACGATGATGAGACTCAAATACCTGATTGGAGCGACAACTTTAGTTTTTTGTCAGGGCAGGAAGAGGTTGGCTCTGAGGACGACGGGTGTGAGAACACACAGGGTGATGATGACGATGTTGCAGATCCCACTTACTGTCAACCCACAGTCAGCCAGTCGATGAGGTCAGCAGAGGAGGTGGAGGAGGATGCTAGTGATGACGAGGTCAGGTTGCGCCTTCCTGGACAGAGACGTAGTACTGGAAGCACGTCAACAACTGCATCCTCAAACACAACTCTGCCTCTGACCACAAGTCGTGGTGGCTCTTCAGGTCGCATGGGTGCTAAGCCTTGCATAGCCTGGGCATTTTTTCAGATTGCTAAGGATGACCCAACTCGTGTTATCTGTAATATTTGTCACCAAAAGCTAAGTAGAGGCCAAAAAATCCATAGTTTGAGTACTTCATGCATGAACCGTCACATGGATATGAAGCATAAGTTGTAGTGGGAAGCTCACTGTGCTACAATGCGGCCTAGCGGGCCGGGCCAAACACAGTCTGCCCCATCTTGTGCATCCGCGGCCTCTTCATCCTCTGTGACTGGGGAGACAGCAGTCACACCTGGTTTGTGAAGCAGACCTGACACCTCTTTACCGGCAACAGCCAGCGTGATGGGCAGGTTATCATTTTCTTTGGAGGTGGAAACACCAGCTGGTGTTGAGCACTCTCCAACATTGAGAGCACCACCTTTGGATCAAGGCAACCTAACATGTCCGCCTGCATCTTCCTCACAGACCGGCAGTTTGCCGGGGACACCCTTATCAACCCCGTGTAAGCCAGCCCTCGGTCCCTCAGATGTGGACAAGTAAAAGACCATTTCCTCCTAGCCATGAGAAAGATAAGAGGTTGAATTTCACCATCTGCAAGCTATTGGCTACAGAAATGCTTCCTTTCCGCCTGGTGGACACGGAGGATTTTCGAGACCTTATGTCCGTCGCAGTGCCCCAGTACCAGATGCCCAGTCGGCACTACTTCTCAAAGAAAGGTGTGCCTGCGCTCCACCAGCATGTCGCACACAACATCACCGCTTCTTTGAGAAACACTGTGTGTGACAGGGTGCATTTCACCACAGACACTTGGACGAGTAGGCATGGACAGGGGCGTTACATGTCGCTGACTGGGCACTGGGTAACTATGGTGACAGCAGGACAAGGGGCTGCTGTCCAAGTCTTGCCGTCCCCACGAGTTGTACGTCAATCCTCTTTATCTAGAAGTTCCTCCACTGCTTCTGCCTCCTTAACCTCCTCTCGGTCCTCCACCTGGCAGCAGGGCTCAACGTCATCAGGCGGTTTTTACTTTGAAATTTCTGGGAAATGTGAGTCACACAGCTGAGGAGTTGTGGTCAGCTCTGGAGAACCAGTTTCATGAATGGTCGTCTCCACTGGACCTGAAACCAGGGAAGGCAGTATGCGACAATGCTGCAAACCTCGGTGCGGCCCTTCGCCGGGGCAATGTCACACACGTGCCTTGTATGGCTCACGTGTTGAACCTGGTTGTCCAGCAATTTTTAGGCCACTATCCCGGACTAGATGGCCTTCTGCAGAGGGCACGGTCGCTGTGTGCTCACTTCCGCCGTTCGCATCCCGCAACTCAGTGACTTACATCTCTACAGAAGTCGCTGGGTCTGCCACTTCACCGGCTAAAATGCGATGTGCCTACCCGGAGGAATTCAACTCTGCACATGTTGCAGCGACTGTGGCAGCACAGACAAGCCCTGGTGCAATACATTCTGACGTAGAGCCTGGGCCAACGGGATCCAGAGGTGGGGCAAATCACGCTGGAGGAGTGGTCTCAGATCAGGGTCCTATGCACCCTTCTGCACAGTTTTGAAATGGCGACGAAGATGTTTAGTGCTGACGATGCCATTATCAGCATGACTATTCCGGTGATTTACATGCTGGAGCACATGTTAAACAGAATTCGGAGTCAGGTGGTGCGACAAGAGGAGGTGGAGGAAGTAGAGGAGGAGTTGTATGCGGAAGGGCTAACATCTGCAAGGTCCAGACGGTCGGCAGCACCAAGGCGGCAGGCATGTGAGGGTGGGGGAGATGGATTTACCAGGGTGCATGGTAGCAGCCAAACTAGTGAGGAAGGTGCAGGAGCCCAGGAAGAAGTGGAGGACGAACTGATGGAAGACTCATCAGATGAGGGAGACCTTGATCACATTTCTGTTGTGCTAGGTTGGGGGGAGAGGGCAGAGGAAGGAAGCATAATTGTTACCTCGCCACCAACACAACAGGGACTTGGTGCTCCTGGATGCGCAAGACACATGAGTGCCTTCTTGCTGCACTACCTGAACATGACCCTCGAATTGTCAGAATTCAAAATAATCCTGACTACTGGGTTGCCACACTCTTAGATCCCTGGTACAAAAGTAAGTTTGCCGAAATAATTCCTGCCATAGAAAGGGATTCACGCATGCAGGAGTATCAGCAGAGACTGTTGCAGAATCTTACATGTGCTTTTCCACAAAACACCAGTGGTGCACGTAGTGAATCTCACAGTTCTAACTTGCCAACCGTGGGACTGTCAGGTATTCAGCACTCAAACCGTAACAAAACACAGTATCTGCTGGTAACAGAAATTTTGTGCAATCATTTCACAGCTTTTTTAGCCCATCCTTTGCAAGGCCACAGGAGACAAGAAGTCTGACACATAGTCAACGCCTTGAGACGATGGTACAGGAGTATCTCCAAGTAAACATTGAAGCCATGACTGTCACTGGATCCTTGCTCTTTTTGGGCTTCCAATCTGGATAAATGGCCGGAGCTCGCCACTTACGCCTTGGAGATCTTGTCATGCCCCGCAGCCAGCGTTCTGTGTGAATGTGTGTTCAGCGCTGCTAGTGCTGTGCTGACAGATAAGCGCAGGCGGCTGTCCACTGAGAATGTAAACAGTCTCACGTTCATAAGGATGAACAAATCATGGATCCGCAAGGACTTTTCTACCCCTGTGTCAACCTGGGGAGAGTAAAAGCTTGAGGATTTCGTAAAATCACCTCACCAACCGTTTTAAGTTTTCAAATTACTAATAATTTTTAGCTGCATCTTGTCTGGAAAATAATTTTGGGCCTGTAGCAGTGTGTGGTACTCATTCTAACCAACCATTTTAAGCAACTCTGGGGCAATTGATGCCACTTAAGTGGTGTCTGTGCCACAAATTTTTGGAAAAAATGGAGACTCTTTTTGGAGTCCCTCTGCTGTGCTTTATGTGACGTTGCCATCATCAATTAGAGGTGGGTTTTGTCCCCCCCCTTTTAATCATAAGAAAATACATACACTATGGCTTGGGGTAACACAGATGGTTGAGTCTGAAGAGCTGTTTGCTCAGAGATCTGCTCCAAAGCTTCAGTGTCTGCTGGTCAGCGTAGTAACCCAGCTGCAAAGCAAGCTGCACCGCCTGTGTATCTAATAATGATTTTTATCTGCATCTAGCCTAGGCAGACAGTGGGGACCCCTAACCAAACCCAGACGCTTAGCCCCCTACCGCCCCCCTTTGTTTGACAATAAAATCATGTAACTCTTACAACTGGATGGGTGAGGATCGGTCACAGCTTTATTAACTCTTTATACTCATTTCATTAGAAATGCATTTTATTTCTAAAATAATTCAGCTTGTTGCAACATGCCCTGTGTCTCCAGTCTCCACAACTGCAAGTTGGCCAACAAGTGTAACTCTCCAACATGTCCTTTCTATTTCCAGGCCACGGAGGATCCTGCTTACTCGTATGCAGGACTCCGACCCCCATCCATCACTCTTAATGCTTGTTCCACTCCGTCCTGGAGTCCTGACAGGAATATGTCCAGTCCAATATCCATTAAGTGAACACCGTCAGGCCGTATGAGGCCTGCTTTATCTCCTTCCAGTTGTCGGTGTCGTATCACTACACAGCCTCTGTCTCTTATAAATTTTGCCATCCGAAAATTTATTACCTGCCTTGTCCGTTCGATGGCCGTGATGTCTCACGCACCTTGCCATACCGTTCTCGACACAATCTCTGACCATACTATAGTTAGCTTTGTGAAAAATTCTCTGAAGCGCTCAGTGTCTAGTTTCATTATTGCCATTAGTTATGTGCTCTTGTGATAAGCTATGTCGTTTCCCCGGGCCTGTATAACTAAGATGACCGGACCTCTTGCCTCTCTCCCTACCTTGATTACCTCCATTAGTAACTGTGGCCATTGCAGGCCTCTAATACCTCTCCAGTTAAAATATGTGTTATGAAACTCCAATTTCCTCCCGCCTGGGCGGACTTTCACCCTCCTTTCTGCACAATATATATACGAGTTCTTAATCATTGCATAGCAAAAAAACAGCAAGGAAGTGGTATTTGTAGCTCTGCGTCCCTGCCTCCTGCTAGGCAGGGACACGTTTCCCCTCACCTCTCCGCTCCGTGCCCGGCATCTTCCTCCCGCTCTGCTGGCAGCGCGCGCTGCTTCCCGGCCCCTGTGCTTAGGGCGCGTGCGCACGCGCTCCCCCTCTCTTAAAGGGGCCGCGCGCGCCGTCCTAGGGAGTCCCCGGCCAATGGCCGGAGGATCTCACCATATATAAAGGCACCTCCTCCAAAATGGAGGTGCCCGAGCAATGTTGTTGCAAAGCCTTTCAACTCTGCTTCAGCCCTCAGGTCCCGTTACCAGTTACCTGCCAGTCACCTGCCAGATTCCTGCTTGATACCTGCCTGATACCTGCCTGATATCTGCTTACCTGCTTGCTATCCTGTGGTCCGACAGTCTGCCTACCAGCACCAGCCAGTCTGTCTATGGATCAGTCCGCCTGCGGACCAGGAAGTGCCTGCTAGATACCTGCCTGATACCTGTCTGTCTGTCCAGAGACTCTTACTCGCTCACCTGAGAGCGCTCACCTGCTACCTGCCTGCTAGCCTACCTGGAGGCTTAGCAGTCACTTGCTGTGACCACCTGCCTGTCCAGAGACTCTTGCCCGCTCACCTGGGAGCGCTCACCTGCTACCTGCCTGCTAGCCTACCTGGAGGCTCTGCCGTCACTTGCCGTGACCACCTGCCTGTCCAGAGACTCTTGCCCGCTCACCTGGGAGCGCTCACCTGCTACCTGCCTGCTAGCCTACCTGGAGGCTTAGCCGTCACTTGCTGTGACCACCTGCCTGTCCAGAGACTCTTGCCCGCTCACCTGGGAGTGCTCACCCGCTGCCTGCTAGCCTATCTAGAGAATCATACCCTGCTGTCACTTGCCGTGACCATCCGCCTGTCAAGAGACTGTCCCCGTCACTTGCCGTGACTTCCTGCCCTTCTACCCAGAGACTGTCCCTGTCACTTGCCGTGACTACCTGCCCGCCTTCGCTTTGAGCCACCCGCTTCCTTACAAGCACTGCCCCTTTGTATAGTTGCTCAGAGGTTCCACCTCCCAGACCCGTTATAGTTTGCTCGGGCCATGGAACCCGGTGGCACCCAAGCTCCCTCGCTCTCGGACCTATGCCATGAACTGTCCCATCAGAGGTCCCAACAGGAGTCCATCCTGAGCCACCTGCGTAGTGTTAACTCCCGCCTGGACACACTGACTACATCTTCGGGACCGGCTTCCAGTCGCACGACTCCTACCCCGGCAGCGCGGCTGCCCATCAATTCCATGGCATCTCTTCCCGGTCCCCGCCTCACCGCCCCGCCTCGTTTTGGTGGAGATCCTGGTCAGGCACGGGGCTTCATTAACCTGTGCACTCTGCACTTCGAACTGTTGGCACACCAGTTTTCCACCGACGGAGCCAAAGTAGCCTTCATCATGTCCCATCTCACGGGGGAGGCGCTGGCTTTGCTAAATTCTCTATGGGAGAGAGGAGATCCCCTGGTGTCCAATCTGCCAGCCTTTCTCTCGGCTTTCCGGAAGGTCTTCGACAAACAAGGACGGAGGACCTCATCCGCCTCATCTCTGCTACGCCTCCGCCAAGGAAGTCTCACCGTGGGCCAATATGCCATACGGTTCCGTACCCTTGCTTCGGAGCTTGCCTGGGATAACGACGCCCTGGTGTCTGTCTTCTGGGAGGGTCTGTCCGGCCGTATTAAAGATGAACTCGCCGGTCGGGACATTCCTACCACTATCGACGACTTAATTACACTTGCCACTCGTATTGACATCCGGTTCCAGGAGCGCACCAAAGAGGTCACCCGTGAGAGGAGGTTTCCACGCCTTGCCCCTACCTTCCAGAGATCCGTCACTTCCTCCGTTACTCCTCCGGCGCACTCACCCGAGCATATGCAGGTCGACCAGACCAAGATGGTCAAGACCCGTCAAGAATTACGCCGTGCCGAGGGGAGCTGCTTCTACTGTGGCAGTAAGGAGCATCGGATCCGTTCCTGCCCGGAGAGTCCGGGAAACGCCTGTGTCAAGGAATGCTCAGAGAGGTCGCCCTAGACCGAAATAAACCCTCTCCATCTCTAATGCTGTCGGTCTCTATCATCTGCGGGGAGAACCGTTATTTTGAACTGGCTCAACTTGACTCTGGAGCTGCCGGAAATCTCATTTCTCAGTCCCTGGTAGAGAAATACCGCATTCCCACCAAACCTCTGGCTGTACCCTTATCTGTCGCCGCCGTGGATGGGGGCCTCTTACCACATCCCATTCAACTCATCACCGAATCCATAACTCTGCAGGTGGGAATGCTGCACTCTGAGAGCATCTGCTTCCATGTTCTGCCTGGACTCTCTCACGCCCTCTTGCTAGGCCTACCTTGGCTCCAGAGACACGCTCCCGTGCTTGATTGGCAGACCGGAGAAGTTCTTTGCTGGGGACAGGACTGCCATAAGACTTGTATAGTTCCCGTTCATCCTGCTCGTCCTTCTCCTACCCCAGCCAATCTACCCGGCCTACCGGCTCCGTATTGGTCTTTTGCAGACGTCTTTAATAAAAGAGACGCAGATACATTACCCCCTCATAGACCATACGACTGCCCAATTGACCTGGTGCCCAGCGCTACTCCTCCCCGTGGGCGTATTTACCCTTTGCCCGCTGCTGAGACCCGGTCCATGTCTGAATATATTGAGGAGAATCTGGCCCGGGGATTTATCCGGAAATCTACCTCCCCGGCGGGAGCAGGCTTCTTCTTCGTCAAAAAGAAGGACAGCTCACTCCGTCCCTGTATAGACTATAGAGGCCTTAACCAGATCACAGTGAAGAATAAATACCCCCTTCCGCTCATTCCTGAATTATTTGACCGTCTGAGGGGGGCTAGAATCTTCACCAAGCTGGACCTCTGTGGGGCATATAATCTGGTCCGTATCCGTCAGGGGGATGAATGGAAGACGGCATTCAACACCCGGGACGGCCACTATGAATATCTTGTAATGCCCTTCAGTCTCTGTAATGCTCCCGCCGTCTTTCAAGAGTTGGTCAATGACATCTTCCGTGACCTTCTCTACTCCTGCGTGGTGGTGTACCTGGACGACATCTTGGTCTTCTCTCCGGATCTTCTCACTCACCGGAGGGACGTTCGTCAGGTCCTGCTCAGGCTCAGGCAGAACCACCTCTACGCTAAATATGAGAAGTGCCTTTTTGAGCAGACCTCGCTTCCGTTTTTGGGCTACATAATCTCTCAGACCGGCCTATAAATGGACCCTGAGAAACTGTCTGCCATCCAGAAGTGGCCCCGACCAGAGGGGTTGAAGGCTATTTAGCGGTTCCTGGGCTTCGCCAACTACTACCGCCTCTTCATTCAGCACTTCTCTTCCCAGACTGCCCCTATCTCGGCGCTCACCCGTAAGGGCGCTAATCCCAGAGAATGGCCGCCCGAAGCAGAGGAGGCCTTCCTTTCCTTAAAACGAGCATTTCCTCCGCCCCTGTGCTGCATCGTCCGGACGGCAACAAACAATTCTTTCTAGAAGTCGATGATTCCTCCTCCGGAGCGGTACTCACCCAAAAGTCGTCTTCCGGAAGAATGGTAACTTGCGGCTTCTTCTCCAAACTCTTCTCCTCTTCTGAGCGCAATTATTCTATAGGAGACCGAGAATTGTTGGCCATTAAGCTGGCACTGGAGGAGTGGCGTTACCTGCTCGAGGGGGCTCTTCACCCAGTAATAATTTACACGGACCACAAGAACTTGGATTACCTCCAGAGTGCCCAGAGACTTATCCCTCTCCAAGCCCGGTGGTCCTTGTTCTTCGCCCGCTTTAATTTCATTCTTCATTTTCGCCCGGCTGACAAAAACATCAAAGCTGATGCCTTATCCCGATCCTTTTTGGTCTCTGATCTTGAGGAGGAGCCTAACACATCATCGACCCCGCCAAAGTAATGCAAGTGGCCCCCGTGAATCTAAATCGTCTTCCACCCGGTAAGACGTTCGTAACTGTTCCTGATCGTGAGAAGGTTCTACACTGGGGACACTCGTCCAAGCTAGCTGGCCACGCTGGTCAGAAAAAGACCCTCCAGCTTATTACCCGGCATTACTGGTGGCCTACCCTGCACAAGGACGTAATAGACTTTGTTTCAGCCTGTGTGTCCTGCGCCCGCAACAAGGTTCCGAGACATCTGCCAGCCGGCCGTCTCCTTCCACTTCCTGTACTTGCTGCTCCGTGGCAGCATATAGCTATGGACTTTATAACGGACCTCCCTGTCTCTGCCGGTTGTACGGTCATATGGGTGGTCAATGACCGCTTTTCCAAAATGGCTCACTTTATTCCCCTGCCGGGTCTCCAGTCTGCATCAGAGTTAGCTAAAGACTTTATCCATCATGTCTTCCGTCTTCATGGTCTTCCTCTCCACATCGTATCTGACCGAGGGGTTCAGTTCACCTCTCGTTTTTGGCGAGCCATGTGTAAACTGCTGGGGGTCACCTTGGACTTTTCTTCCGCTTATCACCCACAGTCCAATGGCCAAGTAGAACGGATCAACCAAATTTTATCCAGTTACCTCCGGCACTTTGTTAATGCTCACCATTCCGACTGGGTGGATCTTTTACCGTGGGCCGAATTTTCTTAGAATAATCAAGAGAGCGAATCTTCCTCCAAATCCCCGTTTTTTGTAGTCTTCGGTCAGCATCTTGGGATCCCGTTTCCCGTCTCCGCCTCGGTGGACAATCCGACTGCGAAATCTCTCATTAACGAATTTTCCTCCATTTGGGAAAGTACCAGATCCGCTCTTCTTCAGTCATCCGAGCGGATGAAAAAACAGGCTGACCAAAGACATCTGGATCCACCACAATTCCGTCCTGGAGATAAGGTCTGGCTCTCGTCCAAATATGTCCGGCTCAAGATTCCTTCCTACAAGTTAGGGCCTCGGTTCATCGGCCCACTGGAAGTTATCAAACAAATCAACCCGGTGGCCTATAAATTGAAACTCCCGGCCAATTTGCGGATTCCTAACTCCTTCCATGTATCTCTACTCAAACCCGTGGTACTTAACTCTTTTTCCAAGTCTACAGGTACGCCTCCTGCTCCGGTTTCCGCTGAAAACGAGTTTGAGGTAGAGAACATTCTGGCCACCAAAAGGGTAAGAGGAAGGACCTTTTTTCTAGTGGATTGGAAGGGGTTTTGGTCCCGAGGAGAGAACATGGGAGCCCCGGGGAGAACATCCATGCCCCGCTCATCCTTGATAAATTTCTGTCTGGCCTACAAAAGGGGGGGCCTAAAGGGGACGGTACTGTAGCGTCGGCGTCCCTGCCTCCTGCTAGGCAGGGACGCCGTTCCCCTCACCTCTCCGCTCCATGCCCGGCATCTTCCTCCCGCTCTGCTGGCAGCACGCGCTGCTTCCCGGCCTCTGTGCTTAGGGCGCGCGCGCTCCCCCTCTCTTAAAGGGGCCGCGGGCACCGTCCTAGGTAGTCCCCGGCCAATGGCCGGAGGACCTCACCATATATAAGGCACCTCCTCCAAAATGGAGGTGCCCGAGCAATGTTGCAAAGCTTTTCAACTCTGCTTCAGCCCTCAGGTCCCGTTACCAGTTACCTGCCAGTCACCTGCCAGATTCCTGCTTGATACCTGCCTGATACCTGCCTGATATCTGCTTACCTGCTTGCTATTCTGTGGTCCGACAGTCTGCCTACCAGCACCTGCCAGTCTGTCTATGGATCAGTCCGCCTGCGGACCAGGAAGTACCTGCCAGATACCTGCCTGATACCTGCCTGCCTGTCCAGAGACTCTTGCCCGCTCACCTGGGAGCGCTCACCTGCTACCTGCCAGCTAGCCTACCTGGAGGCTTAGCCGTCACTTGCTGTGACCACCTGCCTGTCCAGAGACTCTTGCCCGCTCACCTGGGAGTGCTCACCTGCTACCTGCCTGCTAGCCTACCTGGAGGCTCTGCCGTCACTTGCCGTGACCACCTGCCTGTCCAGAGACTCTTGCCCGCTCACCTGGGAGCGCTCACCCGCTACCTGCCTGCTAGCCTATCTAGAGACTCATACCCTGCTGTCACTTGCCATGACCATCCGCCTGTCAAGAGACTGTCCCTGTCACTTGCCGTGACTTCCTGCCCTTCTACCCAGAGACTGTCCCTGTCACTTGCCGTGACTACCTGCCCGCCTTCCCTGGGAGCCACCCGCTTCCTTACAAGGACTGCCCCTTTGTATAGTTGCTCAGAGGTTCCACCTCCTAGACCCGTTACAGTATTTATGTCATGTCCTGCTATGCATCTGTTCAAGGCTGAGTTAATCAGAAATTTAAACACACATACCATGTTAAAATCGTATAGCATAGAAACAATGCATATAAATGTGAATAATCAAAAAGAAAAAGAAAAGAAGAAAAAAGGAACATATATAATAATAATCTATAAATGATCACTCATAATGATACATCAAATCATGTCTGATGTTTAAACCCGCTGGTACACGTGTATTTAAAGTATAAATCCACCAACTTTCTCTATTAAGGAGCTTTCTCCTATAATCATCCACCAAATCTCCACGGCCCACGGAGGGGCCACCACAGTCAGTGAATCCTTCCTTATTTAGTATAGAGTCTACCAATACTTTGTGTGTATTAGCCCAGCTGCAAAGCAAGCTGCACCGCCTGTGTATCTAATGAGGATTTTTAACTGCATCTAGCCTAGGCAGACTGTGGGGACCCCCAACCAAACCCAGACGCTCTGCATCTAACCCAGCCAATCATTTGATAGTATTGCTAGTAGCAGAGTCGCATGGGCTCTAAACCTTGCATAGCCTGTGCATTTTTTCAGATCACTAAGGATGACCCAACTCGTGTTATCTGTAACATTTGTCACCAAAAGCTAAGTAGAGGCCAAAAAATCCATAGTTTGAGCACTTCATGCATGAACCGTCAAACGGATATGAAGCATAAGTTGCAGTGCGAAGCTCACTGTGCTACAAGGCGGCCTAACGGGCCGGGACAACCACCATCTGCCCCACCTGTGTCATCCTGGGGAGACGAAAAGCTACTGCATAGTCTTTTCCAAAAATTTGAGGGAATTACCACAGGAATGGTTTGGAAAAATCCTTCACCGTCCAAGAAGTAAGATCTTTATGGAGTTGTCCAATAAAGGGCCCAAAATTAAGATAAAATAGACGGGAGAGGTCTCTATGAATACGAATTCCTAAGTATTTGATACCCTGTGAGGGCCAGGCAAAGGGAAAGTTGGACTGGATGGAATCCTGTATGGATTTGGGGAGGGAGACATCGAGGGCCTCAGACTTTGCTGCATTGATTTTAAAATTTGACCATGTAACAAAGTGATCTATTTCAGCCATAACAGCAGGGATGGATATATGTGATTGAGTGATATATACTAGGACATCATCACCAAATGCAGAGCACTTGTACTCGGTGCCTCCCACCTCAATCCACCTAATATTGAGGTTATCGCGAATTGATGAGAGCAGGTGCTCCATCACTAGGATGTATAAGAGAGGGGACAGAGGACATGCCTGCCTTGTCCCATTGGTGATTATGAAAAGTGATGAAAATGTTCCATTTATCTTCAGCCTAGCTGACGGATTGCGATACAGGGCCATGATTTCAGCTATAAAAGGGTCCCCTAGACCCCTACCCCAAGCTTTTTAAGAGAATAATATATGGCGTGCCAGGAGACTCTATGGAATGCTTTCTCAGCATTCAATGAGAGTATCTAATTACAAATTTTTAACTGCATCTAGCCCAGGAAATACTTTGTGCCTAGTAGCAGTGTCTGCTAGTCAGCGGATTATCCCAGCTGTTAAGCAAGCTACACCACCTGTAGTTTGGACACTTAATTTTTTCAAAGTAAATAGTTCGGACCCCCGGGACACTCAGTGAAGAGCATCGGGGAGGCACCCCAAGGCATAGGGGCTGGGACTGGCGGTAGGACGCCTTGCGGTGGACCGCCAAGCTCGATCCTTATAAAAGCTTTTTAACTGCAGCAGCTTTAGTGGACACTACTGGAGCTGGAACTCTTTATTTAGAAAAATACAAAACACATACAAAACAGAAATATAACCACTGATGCAAACATCATACAGGAAAACAAAAAACCCCAACAAGACATAGCCCAAATCCTAAATCCCAGAGTCGTGTTAAAATAACATATAACATGGAAAAGTCTCTCACTCTCCAGGAGACCCCCCAGCTAGGGAAGGCCTTAACTTGCCTCTCTATACAACAACCCCTACCATTCGCCACATTCATACCTGCACATTCACACCTGACCCCCTAAGAAAACCAAAAGACTGGCCCATCGCCCAAACAAATAAAGATAGGCCACCTGGCCAAAAACGAAATATTTATATTACTATGCACACAAAATTTTATTTTTTTTTTTCCCCCCACCACCATTTTTTGAACACACAAGGTCCCACGATAGTCTGTGGCCTCACCACGCTTTACAAGGTCCCACGAAAGTTTGTGGCCTTTTTCCACACACAAAGGGTCCCTTTTCCCGCATCCCGTAGGACGTCCATATTCTCAAAAACCCCTCCCCTCTCCCCCCCTGAAACCCCTCACCCAACCTACACTAAACCCCCCCACGTGCAAAATACACATACATACAAGACACATTACATATACTGTAAAAACAATACACAACATAACTATAATAATATACACCACATAACTACTAACCATATATTTAAATTTTTCCCAACCATGAACCAAAATCAGACCTAAGTTCAGTGCTTGCAAGCCCTATATTCAGGTTTCCAATACTGTAAAACAAAACTCTACAATGTGAGGGGAGCAGCCCACCACCAGGAAACTTGAGACTACAGAGGCTCTCACCCTAATCTAACACACAACACGCTGTCCCTCCCTATTAAAGAAAAATCTTACCCTACCGCCCTACCAATCTTTCCCTACTTGTCCTTACCTGTCCCTCACTGACCCTCACTAGCAACCTAATACTAACTACCTATCCCTGAAGACTGTCCATGCCTGTCCCTCCCTGACCCTACACACCTATCTGACCCTACAAATAAATATAAAATATAGAAAGAGACTAAACTCACCCTATCACAGACACACGTAACCTAACTCTCCCTAGGGCACAGTAAATGAGAATCCCCTCCATAGAAGGGAAGCCCTGCCTGCACCCAGCCTCTCATACTCCAGCGAGCGCACTTTTGCCAGGTCACCCAGGATGTTCCTAATCACCTCTTCCCGGGGGAGGGCTTTCTGCTGGGTGGACACTAAACACTGTGTGTTCCACGTGTAGAACCTAGTTACTAAGCTAACTAAGAAAACAGTGCCCCGATCTTGGCCACCAAGGGACCTGAATGCCCCATAGGACCACTCCGCATAGGAAAGGCCTGCCAGCCTGGGCCAGCCAATGGAAGCACCCACCCTACTGTAGACCTCTGTATTAAAGGGACACCGAAGCAGGAAGTGCTCCATGCTTTCAAGCATGCCACCACACTCCTCGCGGGGACAATCCCGGTCATCAGAGTTCCTGTACTTCAGGTTGTCCCTCAGATACAGTCTTCCATGGAAGCAGCGCCAAGCCAAGTCCCAAAACTTCAAGGGGATCCGTTTAGAGTTCAATAACCCAAGCCCTACCTCCAGATCCCGGCTTGGGCAATCCTTGAGCGCCAGGGGTTTCTGAAAGTGGGTCAACAGGACCCTATTGTGAAGTAACCTCCTTGACAAGGTCCTGATCTCCCACACTCCCAGACTCCACCGGCGGATCACCTTCATAACCAGGGTAGCATAAGCCGGAAGATGCCCATGAGGCGTTCGAAGGTCCTTCACCTGCCCTTCTGTCTCCCATTCCTGGAAGAAAGGCCGAAACCACCCCCTACAGGAGAATACCCACGGAGGAGCCCTCTCTAACCAGAGGTTGCTAATGTTTGCCTTAATAAAGGTGTTTACAACGAACACCACTGGGTTGACCATACCCAACCCTCCTAGTCTCGTGCGGTTCGTGACCTCCCTCTTGATTAGGTTCAGCCTATTCCCCCATAATAGTTGGAAGAACAGGCTGTAGACCAGTGTCCAAAGAGGCTCTGGCAAGATGCTGACGCTGCCCATGTATATTAATAAAGGGAGCAAAAACCCTTTGGCTAGGCTAACCCTTTCCCTCAGGGTCAAGGACCAACCTTCTGGGCGGCGACCTTAAGTCTGCCCTCCCCGGGCCGAAACTGATGCCTAAAATTTTTTTTGTGGCCTGAGGCCTTGGAAGGGTGTCCGGGAGATGAAAACTAGGATCTCCCCCTCCCAGCCAGACTCTCACACTTATCCCGGTTGATCATGGACCCAGATGCCACAGAGTAGCGTTCAACCTCAGACCCAATCTGCCTCCCCTCTCGAGGATACAAAAAGGGAAACATCGTCGGCATACGCCACTACCCTCAAGGTGGCCTCTGTCTCCACCTGGTCCATCCCGACTCCCACCAACGGTCCACGCTCCACCCTCCTTAGAAGGGGGTCGATCACGAACATGTATAACAGTGGGCTCAGAGGACAGCCCTGGCGGACACCAGAATTCACCTCAAAAGGGTGTCCGACCCAACCGTTCACGAGCGGAACAGTCTCTGCACCATTGTATAACACTCCCAACCAATCAACAAACCTCCCAGGCAGACCGTTCCTCAGAAGGATGGACCAGAGGTACTCATGGTTAACCTGGTCAAAGGCTTTCGCCTGGTCTAAGGACAGCAAGTACCCCTTCCAGTGACCTGCCCTGCTCTGCTCCATTGCCTCCCGGACACCGAGCACAGCACTAAATGTACTGCGGCCTGTAACAGCAGTGCTGGGCCCCCGAAAGGAGCCGGGGTGCAAATTTCACCAACCGATTAAAAAGCACCTTTGCCAGAACTTTTCGGTCCGTATTGAGAAGCGTTATGGGACGCCAATTCTCAATACGGGACGAGTCTTTACCCTTTGACAGAATAATCAAGGCTGACTTCCTCATTGAACTGGGCAGAGTGTCCGAGTAGAGACACTCATTAAACACCTCAGTCAAGAGGGGGACCAAAGAGTCCCTAAAGGTCTTGCAAAACTCGGATGTTAAGCCATCCGGACCAGGCGACTTTTTGGGCCGAAGCCCATCAATCGCCCGTCTAACTTCCTCTTCCCTGATTGCTTCTGCCAAAACATGGAGAGGGGTCATCCCCTGGCTCAGGGATGGTTTCAGCCAGGAAAGCCGACATCTCATCCCGATCAGGTTCCCTCCTCCCCAAGAGGTGCAAGTAGAAGGATCTGATCACCTCCAAGATCCCTGATTTGGATCTGTTCAGGGACCCCGTACTGTCGATCAGTCCTGTTACCACCTTACAACTCACTGACATCCTGCAGTTCCTGTAAGGGTCGGGCGAGCGGTACCTCCCGAAATCCCTCTCAATACTCAGGGATGTGTGCCAATCATACTGGCACCCCCTGAGCAAGGACTTCACCCTGGAGATTTCCTCGCGGTCCCCTCCAGTCGAGACGAGCTGCTCGAGTTTCCTCCCCAGATCCCGATACAGGCGGTACCTGATCAGGCTCGAGAGCTGACGGAAGAACCTTGCAACCCTTCTTTTGAAGATCTCCCACCACTCAGACTTAGTACTACAAAGACCCAAGAGAGGTACCTGGCTCTGAAGAAATTCCTCAAAGGATTGTCTTACATCCGCTTCTTCCAACAGGGACGAATTCAGCTTCCATAGGCCCCTCCCCATCCGGGGGGTCTCTAACATTCAAGGAAAATAAAATAAAACAGTGGTTAGAGAATTCCACCTCAACAGCGTACACTGCAGAAGAGACGGCCTCCTCCTTTAAAAGAAACCTATCTATCCTAGACCTACTGCTACCCCTATGAAAGGTGAAACCCCCGTGACCTGGGGTGTGCCGGATGTGGACATCCACCAGGCGAGCTTCACTTGCTATGCTATTCAGGGCTATGCTATCATAAGCCAGCCAGTCTCCGGGGCCTCCCCTATCACGGGATCTAGTTATAGTATTAAAATCCCCACCGAAGACCACCTGCCGGCTCGTAAAAAGATAGGGCTTGACCTTCAGGAAGAGACATTTACGGTCCCACTTAGACTGCGGGCCGTAGATATTAGCGAGTCGGAGCTCCTGTCCCCTCATGAAGATGTCAAGAACCAAGCATCTCCCCATTTCTACCTCAATCACCCGTCTGCATTCCACCGAAGCGGCCTTAAAAAGGACCGATACCCCGCTATACGGCTCAGCCGCAAGAGACCAGTATGAGGGCCCACACCTCCACTCCCTCTTTGCTTTATAAATGGCCCCCATGTCCGTTAGTCTGGTCTCCTGCAAAAATAAAAATGTCAGCCTCAACTCGGGTGAAAAAATCAAAGGCAGTAAATCTGGCCGCATCTGACTTTATACTGGCGACATTAATCGACGCCAGAGTCAACGGGGTAGGTTCCGCCATCATGGGTGATTTAGTTAGATGGCCTTCTTTTTCACCGTACCCCCCTTCTTCCTCTCACTGTCTGAGGAGGAGCCCGAGTCACCCCTCCTCTTTAGGGATACCGAGGTGTCCATGCCCGCCCCTCCAGCATTGGACACCTCATTCCCAGCACAGGTTTCCTCGCCTCTGGACCCCGGGGCAGTCCCCCCCCAGGGGCAACCGAGTCCCCCGGAGGATGGACCAGGCCGCCCTCTGAAGGCACCTCAGATGTGGTCTCCGGCTCCTTACCCCCGACCTCCGACACGGCAGAGTCATCGAGGGCTTGGAACCGATTGGAGAGGGGGATCAGAGGGGAGCCGGTAAGCCCTTCCGTAGGCACCGTAGCGGTCAGGGGGGTGGGTGCTTTAGATTTTTTTACCCTTTTCCTGTTCTTTTCCTCCGACTACTGGTACTTTTGTCACACGATTTTTTTGACTGCTCCACCACCTCCTCATCCAGACTTTCATACTGGGAGGAGTTATCAGAAGCAGCCGCCTCCTCCCTCTCCATCCTCCTGATCTCCTCGCTCACCGCCTTATCCCCCAGGGCACCGGCTGCAGCCTCCAGGGAGGGAACAGTCATCACCCCCAGTCCCCTGAGGCTTATCCTGCCCTCTGTCCCTTCGGCGCCCCACCTGTTGCCACTGGCGGGCAGATGTATACGCCTTGCCTTTCCTCACTGACCCCTCAGCTCCCCTCCCTTCCCCACCTCCAGTTCCAGCAGAGGATGAACCACTGGGGACCCCCCCACGGCTCTCCCCCGCCTGACCAGAGATTGTGTTGGAAAAGGAACGGGGCAGCGGCTATACGGGTGACCTAGATCACGGCACAGGTGACACCTAATGTCACCACAGGCCGCGGCCAGATGGCCTACCCCGCCACACAGGGCACATTTCTGCACCTTGCAGCCCGCACTGAAGTGGCGGGGGTCACCGCACCTGTGGCAGACCTTCGGTTGCCCCTGGTAGAAGATCAGGATCCTGTCCCTCCCCAGGAATGCCGAGGAGGGGATGTGGGTGACGGTACCACCTGAAACCTTCAACTTCATCATGAAGGTCCAGCCCCCTGACCAAATGCCAAACTCATCCCTGTTCTTTTTTGGGACCTCCATGACTTACCCATAGCGAGAAAGCCACGTCATGATATCAATCCCAGAGAGTGACTCGTTATTTGTTACAACGGTCACCCTCTTTATGCAATTTTGGTGAGACACCGCCTGTACGGCAAAGTCTCGCCAGCCGGGCTCCCCCTTCACCAGTTCAAAATTCTACCAGAAAAGCTCTAAGCCCTCTGGCCGAACAAAACTGATGTCAAAGATGGAGGTACCAAAAGGATGGATCAGGGCAAAGATGTCAATCGCCCTGAAGTCCATCTTCAGGAGGAGCTCCATGACCTTCGCTCTAGGCGGACACTCTTCACTGCCCCTCCACCGAAAACGGACCACATTCCTCCTGGCCACCCCCTGCCCAGCTGTCGGGAGTGACCACACTGTTTCCCCTTCCCTTTTATCTTGGAAGGCGGCCTGGCTGTGCCTGTCCAGCCAAAAGGCCAGGTCCACCTCTTCCCTCTACCGTGATCGTCCGTTCTCCCTTCTTGAGGGCCTCCAGGAAACGGCGTTGCAAGTCACCGTCCCTGAGGTCCAGAGGCGAGGAAACCCCCCTGAGAGGATCCCGAGGCCCCAGCAACTACCCTTGCAAACCTCCGGGGGCCCGCGGCCAGGGGGGCAGATGGACCAGCCCCCTCCCCGTGCTCCCCGCTACCAACAGACACACCATTCACACACCCTACCGCAGACTCACCCCCATTTGTATCCTCAGCCACCAGCACATCCATACCCACACCATCCCCAATCACCCCACTCGCCCTGCTCCCACTCCCATGCGCACTGGGGTCGGTGTGTTTTGTTTTTTGGGCACACTTACTATGCACTGCTTTATTTTCACCTTCCACGTTACCAGTGCTGTTGGTATTGCCACCTGCAGGTGGCGTCTTCCCTGCCAGGGGGTTCTGTACACAGTGTGCTGCCGGCCCTTTAAGCACCACTGCTCCCAGTATTCCTGGAGCTTCCTGCTTTATTGGCAGGAAGAGAGCCAGGTGTAGCTCCTCCCCCTGCACCTTCCAGCCCTGCTGCAGCTTTCCTGGACACCTGCACTGCCGGAGCCCCTGCCCCAAGTAAGCCCCCAGACACAGGGAACTCCGACACGCAGGCACCCGCTGCAGCCCCCACATTGGTGCTGACCGCAGCTGCGGTCCGTACGGCTCCAGGAGCGGCGCGGCCACCGGCGCTAAGCCCTGCCCACCTGACATGGCCACGCCCTCATGGGCAGGCCCAGCCCGTGAAGCCACGCCCCCAGCGCCCGGCAGAACAGCTCTCTGGAGCTACTCCTACATGGGCGGGCTCCGCCTACAAAGCCACGCCCCCTGCACCAGGCAGCACAGTGCGGCCCTCTGAGGCCACTCCCACATAGGCGGGGGATGCAAGGGAAGCCACGCCCCCCAAAACGGCCACGATGGTACCCCCAAAGCTGACCCGGAGCCAGGTCTACTCTCAGGGGTCCCTGGTCCAGCGGCACCAATTCCCGGAGGCACAGCACCCCCCACCATCACTCCCTTGGCCACAAAGAGTTTGGCCACGGCAACTCCAGCGGCCGGCCCCAGGCTAGGCCACTCCCCCTCGGCGTCCACCAGCGGCGGAGACCCCGGCGCCAACCCTTTACTGGGCCCTTGTGCCGGGGGCCCGACTTTGCCGCGGACTCCACCAGGGGAGCAGGCCCCACAACCTTCTTTTTATGAGCCTGCTCTGCCGGAGTCGCTGGCCACGCACCTTTTGCCTTGCCAGATGCCTTACCAAAGGTGATCCAGTTTTTTTTAACGGATCCGCGAGTGGGGGACCCAGATACCTTCCCAGCACACGCCACCGGAGAGAGGCCCCGGCTGCCGGTGTGCCGCCAGCAGTGCGGGTGGCAGCGGCAGTTACGCTCGCCGCCCCCCGCACACCAGCATGCACACCAGGTGCCAGGCCAGTCCCCTCCCTCGCAGGGGACCCAGCCTGAGCACCACCACAGGTTTTGCCCACCGCTGGGCCGCCCTCCATGCCATGCTCCATGTCAGACACATCACCTTCGTTACTACAAACAGAGGCGGCGCTCTGCGTGCCATGGCCTACATTCTCCCGGCTCCCACGCTGTGGACCCACAACAGAGTCCGAGCCGGGGTGGGTAGCAGGTGCCGCACAATGGGACCGGGGGGCCCCAGAGAGGGGGACATACACAAACTTATGTGCCACAGTTGTTTTTTGCTTTTTCTTTACTTTCTTCCTCTTCGTCCCCCTCTCGTCCTCGCAGATCTCGTCCCCGAACGTCAGCTGGTTAAAAAGTAGCGGGGACTCGATCTGCCTGATCTGCTTCATGACGAGGCAACCCCCCTAACTGCTGCTACTACCGCCCTCCTCATCCTCCCCTTCGCTCTCGCTGCCCTCTGAAGGGCCAGAATCAGAAGGGAGAGCCATCTGCTCAGGGGCTATCCCGCTATGCGATGCCTGGAGATCACTTACCAGGCCACCAGATGGCGGGTAGGGTGCGACCTCCTCCTCACAGTCCTCTTCCTCCTCCTCAGCCTCCACCACCGCCACCTGGCTGGAGCTCCGTGACCCCTCCAGAGATCCACTGACCATGGCTCTGAACCAGTCATCATTCTCGAGTTTTTCCAGGAATGGCCCGCTGCCGGCCAGGATGGTACACCGCCGGCTCTCCACCTCCTTAATAATTTCCTTGATCTTCCTGACCGCGGCAGATAGCTCAGGCTTTTTGCTCCTAGAGGCCCTTTCGGACCTCTCCTGAGCTACCCTCAGCTCCCCCCAGAGGGATTTTAGTTTCCTAGAGGCATCCTCATACTCGCAGAGGTGCGCATGGATGCGGGAGCCATAGCTGACTGTGGACTCCTTCGCCACCTTGGTGCCCCAATCAAGGGGCACCACTGCAGCACCCCTGCTCGTACTCGGCCTACCTCCGGGGGGAGGAGCCGCAGCGGCCGTGGCCTCGGGGGTCCCTCTGGTCTTCATGCCGGACCCCTTGCCTTTTCCGGACCTGGTCCTGGTCATCCCGGCCGGGATGGTATTTCTCCTGCTCCCCGCCGGCTTGGACCGGGGGGCAGGAGCCGGGGGCCCAACCCCGGAGGCCAATCCACAAACAAAACTGTTTACATGGGAAGGGGGCAGACAAAAAGTCCCAGATGGAAAAACAAAACCTCCCTTCCCAGGAGCTCTCTCCACACCCCAAACACAGCAGCACACGGCAGGCTCCGCTTCTTACTTCTTCCTGCTACCGCAGCTGCTGGCATGAGACTTGCCCTCCAATAGATCCTTGTAAAAGGATTTAAAGTGTACTCATTGAAATTACAGAGACAATATAAATTAAAAAGCTTAGACCTGCCTCCACCGCAGGGGGGCTCGCTCGACCCACCAACGGACAGGCACCAGTATTGGGAGAGGGGGGCTGGCCATCAGGGTCCACCGAAGCTCTGGCACAAACCCGGCGACACGGAGATCGCATGGGCAGAAACGGACTGGCCGTGTCAGCTTTGCACTTTTTTGGTTTTAGAAGGGCATGACATGCCTATATCTGTGTCTCCCCCTCCTTTTACTCCTCCACCTCTTTTCTTTTCGCATGACTATATGTACTTGTCACTTTTCCATGTGTTAGTTGTGTCTTCTGAGCAGTTTGTCAGCTTTTGGACACCTTTTGAAGGTGTTTTCTATGTGTTTCTATGTGTTTTTGTTTGCCTGCCATTGGTTTTAATAGTGTTCGTAGGAGTTCGACGAACAGTGCGACTAACAGTTCGGCGAACATACGGGTGTTCGGCGAACCGAACTCGAACACTACGGGGGCGGCTCAACTCTACTACAGAGCAGATTAAAAAAAAAATTTCACCTCTCAGTTGTGGAGCTTTTAGTGATCAAAGTAGTTGACAATAAAATAGTTCATTTTTTTTTTTATGTCCAAGTGGGCATTACCAGAGAGATTTCATTAGGTGCATGTACTTCTTCCTCTTTCTGATGCTGACCAATCGTGAGCAGGTAACACACTCCCACAATAACTTAGAAGCTCAGAACAGGATGAGTGTGAAACATGTATTGACAACAGTCTGCTTTCCTCACTGCAGATTGATGACATGTGCTGGTGCATAGCAGACCTGAGAGTGATTAATTGATAGCTTTCAGCTCTCATCTCCAGCAGTCATTGATGGGGAAGGTAAGTGCAGTAAAGTTGAGTCTCATTACAAACACTTCTGTGTAGTCTCGTGGTCTAGCCCTGTGTGTTGACTGCTGATCCGTTGATTGTCTATAGCTCTGAAAACTATCAGTGAGCTCAGCTACACATGCCATTTACAAAGCAGGAGCTTCTGAGATCAGTGAAATGCTGCAGTACTTAAGACAGAGGTGGTCGCATGAAAATTACTTCGCCCCAACATAAGATTATAAAAATATTTAATTTGTCCCAACACATACTGAATACCCATGAATATATTTTACTTAATAGGAGACTTTTGTATAATTTTGGAGTACCACAGATGTTGATACATTTGATTTATTTTTGAATGTAAATGATTGTCAAGATTATCACAGCCCGGGAAGGTCACGCTGAACCACCAGCTGTGATTTCTTGAGTGAATAGATCTCTGCTGCTAGAGTTTGGAAAACTAACAGTGAGCGTATGGTATATATACACACCTCAGGATTACAACACATTAAATATATGTATATACCCCCGTACGATCACTGCTAACTTCACGATAACTCAAGAAAGAGTATTAGCTGACACCACCAGTCGGGTTTTATACAGGCTGACGGGAGGCATGGTTCTGGTAGAGTATGGCTTCGGGGTGCAGGTTACAGAACAAAAGGAATAGAACTATTAAATGTTATATTTAATCCAGGACAATATGCAGTGTTTATAAAAAAACATACAAAAGATTTTACAAAGGGGACAAAGCAATACAGAATATACAGTTACATAAAATAAAAGGATAAACCAAGAAAACTTACTAGACCTGTCGTCACAGCAATGGCTTAAGGTGTATGGAGGGAGTACTCCAGTAAAGTGGACAGCACCTACAGTGAACTGTGCCTCCACATACTGACAACGTCCAAAAGTTGGTATTTACCTTTTATTAGCTCCTAAGTTACATCCACACACCACCATTTCATGACTAGTGTTGAGCAAATTTGTTCGGCATTTCAAATTCGTGTTTAGGGTTCCGGCTTGTTCGCGCCAAAAAATTGGCTCCACCCACGAACATCCTTGATTTTCCACGCTGTCACGCAGATGTAATTTCAAATGCCTAACAAATTCGCTCAACACTATTCATGACTAGTGTTGAGCGAGCATGCTCGACACTGCTCGGTACTCGCCCGAGCATCTCACTACTCGGGAAGTTCGGGGAGCACCGAGAATTTTCGGGTTCCTCGGGCGGGAGCTCGGGCCTCTGCCCTGCATGTTAGGTGCTCTTTACAGAGCCAATGAACATGTAGGGATTGCCAGCCAGTCACTGTAATGCCGCAGCCATGTTGTTTGTGGGCATTACAGTGATTGGCTGGCCGCACAGCGTCACCTCGAGTATTTAAAACTGGGAGCCGCCATCTTGGACACAGTCGCTCCGGATCAGACAGTGTAGGGAGAGTGCTGCTGAGCTAGGAAGATATTTATACTGCAAAATAGGTAGTGTAGGGTCTCTAAAACCTGCAAAATCAAAGAAACAGTCCTTCTGAGGATTAATATCCATCCCAGATATCAGGCAGGCAGGCTGTATAGGAGACACAGTGGTTATACCAACAAACACTGCATTACAGTCCTGTGTGCTGCTGCTGCTTCTCAAATTGCTAGAATTAGCCCCAGGTCTCAGGGGCCAGGAAAAATCCTTTTTTTTTTCATCTAAATCCTCTTTGCTTTTTTTTTTCCCCTCAGTCAGACTGTACAAATACCCGTCTTATTAACCTTTTGGTATTCCCCCCCCCCCCCCCACAAATAAAAAATGAGTTTGTGAGTGTTCAGACACAAATATATCTGTTGAAAATAGTCTGGTTTAGGCCAGATACTGTAACTAGAACTGTGGTTTTGCAGTTCCACGGTTCAAATCTCTATTATCCACTTTTTTGCCTTTTTTCCATTAAAAAAAAAAAAAAAGTTTGAGTGTCTCGCTGACTGTTCAGACACAAATATAGCTATTTAAAGCAGTCTGGTATAAGCCAGGAAATTAGAACTGTGGCTTTCCTCTTCCACAGTTCAAATCTGGGTGTTTATCCACCTTTTTGCCTTTTTTCCATTAAAAAAAAAAAAAAAAAGTTTGAGTGTCTTGCTGACTGTTCAGACACAAATATATCTGTTTAAAAGATTCTGGTGTAGGCCAGAGAACTATAACTGTGGTTTTCCTCTTCCACAGTTCTAATCTCCTTTTATTACCCTTTTGCCATTGATTGTGCGAGTGTAAGCTATTTTACTTCATTTACAATGGGCAAGGCGTGTGGCAAGGGACGTGGAACTGGACGTTCTGGTAATGGTGCGTGCAGAGGACGGGGCTGTGGCCAAGGTGAAAATGTGCCACAACCAACAGCCATATCTTCTCGCTCCCAGTTCTTGACCGAATTACTAGGGAAGCACACAAGACCACTATTGCGAACTGATCAGTGTGAACAGGTTATTAATTGGATAGCAGATAATACTTCCAGTCACCTGGGCACCACCACCTCCGGTCTGTCTTCCACACGGTCAAGTCTTAGTAGCCGTGTGTCTCGACCGCATACTCCTCCTCACCCTGATGCTCCTTCCTCCCACCATGCCGAGTGTTGTCAGACAGCAACTGATCCCACACTTGGACACTCTGAAGATCTGTTCACTGGTCCATTTCCATATTTGGGCCCCTCGCCTGCTCCGCTTGAAGTGGTGGAAGAGGAGATCCCATGTAGCGATGGCCAAATATTTGAACAGCCACGGCCACAGGAAGGCGACGCTGACAATTTGTCACAAGAGGAGGACGATGACGAGACACAATTGCCACGAAGTGAGGAGGAGGATCGTGGTGCGCAAGTGGAAGAGGAGGAAGTGGTGGATAATCTAGTAACTGACCCAACGTGGCAGGAGGACACGCAGAGCGAGGCCAGCAGCACACAGGGGGAGGGAGACAGAGTACCACAACAGGCAGGAAGAAGCAGTGTGGTGGCCACAGACAGAAGGCGGGCAACCGTTCCCCGTAACACCAACATGAGGGATGTTGCCAGTACAAGCTGTAGGTCTTCCAGAGTCTGGAATTTTTTTAAAGACTCTGCTGATAACCCCAAAAAGGCCATTTCTACCACCTGCCAGGCCAGCATCAGCAGGGGTGACAAAACTACCAGCCTGACCACCACCAGCATGATCAGGCACATGGCAACAAAGCACCCGACTTTGTGGGGTGAACTCCAGGGTCCAAGACCAGTGTCAGGGGGTCTCACCACTGCTTCTTCCGCTGTTGTGCGTGTAAGAGAACCCCCTGTTGTGCGTGCAAGGCAATCCCCTGTCCATACTGCATGCAAAGATGCCCCCTCCTCTCAGTCTTCACTTGTTATGGCAGTTTCTCAAGAAACAGCATCAACGTCCACATCCACGTCCCACCGCAGCGTTCAATTGTCCATATCCCAGACCTTTGAATGAAAGCGCAAATTCGCAGCCAACGCCCCACAGGCCACAGTCTTAAATTCGCACATTTCACGACTGCTTGTGTTGGAAATGCTGCCTTTTAGGCTGGTGGAAACTGAATCCTTCCGCAACCTTGTGTGCCATCCCCGCACTACACAAGCACGTGTCCCAAAACATCTGCCGTGCCCTCAACAACGCAGTTACTGGGAGAGTCCACATGATAACGGACACGTGGACAAGTGCTTGTGGCCAGGGACAGTACATCTCCCTGACGGCACACTGGGTAAACATAGTCGGACCTTGGGACGGAACGCATCCTCCCCACACCGAGGATTGCGGGCCCTATGTCAGTCAGAGTTGCCCCCACAGTGTACAGCTCCTGCGCATCATCCTCTTTCTCCTCCTCATGTTCAGCCTCCATCTCAGATATTACCACATCAGTTACAAGCTGGAAGCACTGCAGTACTGCCTCAGCCAAGCGGAAACAGGCTGTGCTGAAACTCATAAGCTTAGGTGATAAACCTCACACTGCTTGTGAGTTGTGGACAGCTGTGAAAGAGCAGGCAGATCTGTGGCTGAGACCGCTGAACCTACATCCAGGCATGGTCGTGTGTGACAATGGATTTCTGACATAAGTACCATCCTGACAAACTTTGAGGAGTCCACCAAGATAGTGAGTGGCGATGACGCCATCATTAGCGTCAGCATCCCACTTGTCTGTCTTTTGCAACGCTCTCTGCAGAGAATTAAAGAGGAGGCATTGCAGCCAGAGTATGATGAGATGGATCAAGAAGCCGTAGCGGGCGATTACACACAGCCCAGCCTCATCTCATCCCAACGTGCATTGGGGGAAAATGAGGGAGGAGGAGGAGGAGCTGGTATCATGCGCTGTAGACGGTAGTAAAAAAGGGCAGCAGTGTTTACCTGCCCAGATATTATTAGTTGATATTTTGACCAAAATATTTTTGGGGGAATTTTAATTCTTCTTAGTGTGGTTTTTGCTTTAAGTGTTTAGACTAGGACTCATAAGCATGAGGACCCTTGACGCGGGTTACGAGCTTACGTATTTTGGCCAAAATATCAACTAATACCTCATATATTATATATATGTAATTTTGCACACTTTTATTCCAGGGTGCACCCAGGCCCATCAGTGCGGGCATTGTAAACTAGGGTGTCTGTTCCCAGGGGGAGCACTTGGATAATACCGGGCAGCCCGCCTAGTCGAATAGTATGGGCGTTACTAATAGGCTGTAAGCCGGATACTGTGCACTAACCTAGTGTGAACAGCACCCTATGCAAGCTTATCTTTGTGCAATTCTAATACTAAGCAGTCACCCCCACCATGAAATGGTAGGTTGTGAGTGATTGTCTCATCAGTATTTTGCACCTGTGTATCCGCCATCTTTATGTGGGTCTGCTGCATCCTGTTAGTGCATTTGGCTTTGATGATCTGGGCAGGTGAACACTGCTGCCCTTTTTTCTGTTTTTTTCTTGAATTTTTGGGGGAATTTTAACTCTTCTTGTGTGGTTTTTACTGTAGACGGTAGTACCTGTACAACTGTCATGCCATCGGTTCAGCGTGGGTGGCCTGAGGACAGGGGGGAGGAGGAGGAGGAGAGCATGGTCAGTCGTCATCTTGGTGAAGACATGGAAGTCTTGCCTGTTACCAGTCTGGCACGCATGGCTGACTTTATGTTACGCTGCCTTAACCGTGACCCTTGCGTTGTCAAAATGTTGGGTGACAGTCATTACTGGTTGGTGACACTTTTAGACCCCCGCTACAAGGAGAACTTTCACTCTCTTATTCCTGAGGTGGAGAGGTTTACAAAAATGTGGCAGTACCCGAAGGCCCTTGCTGCAGACCTGTTAAAAAAATTCCTATCTGAACACGCTAGCAGCAGAGGTCACAGTCCGTTGCCCAACCAAGGCGTACAGGTGAGAGAGACCAAACTCCAATCCAGCAGAGGCAGGGGAACACTGTCAACGTTCTGGGACAGTTTTCTGAGACCTGCCCAGCTTACAGGCCCTGAGGCGCGGGGTACTCTCAAAAGGAGTGGAAAGTTTCAAAAGATGGTGAGGGAGTACCTTGCCGACAGTACCAGCATCCTCCGTGATTCCTCTGTGCCTTTTAAATATTGGGTATCCAAGCTGGACACTTGGAAAGAACTCGCTCTGTACGTCTTGGAGGTCCTGGCCTGCCCTGCCGCTAGCGTGTTATCGGAGCGTGTTTTTAGTGCCGCTGGGGGAATTATAACTGATAAGCGCACTTGCCTGTCAACTGACAATGCTGACAAGCTGACCCTTATCAAAATGAACAAGGGCTGGATTGGGCCAAACTTCTCATCACCACCAAATGACAGCAGAGTAACAAAGTCAAATCCACGGTGTTATTTCGGGAGGTGTATTCCCATGAACCGCTTCACACCCACACATGGGTATACGCTAACTCATTTCGGATGTTTTTTGCTCATTTCCTTATCCTCAGCCTGCACCACCACTATACCACCAGGGTGACCGTGGTCCGTGTTGCCAGCATTGCAAGTTCCTCCGTCCTAATTTTTGGCAGCCTTTGCTTGGAAGGCATAAGCATAGACTATGGGAGACCCACTCCCCAATAATGGGAATAATGTTTTTAATATGCTGTACTGCTCTTGTAAGGGGCATTAAAATCATCTTGTTAAGCTGTGACCTCCACGTCTCTTCTAAGGGGCATTGATATTGTCTTTTTATTCCACTGCAGCCTCCACCACTCTTCCAAGGGGCATTAAAACCGTCTTGTTAAACCACTCTGAACTCCACAGCTCTTCCAAGGGGCATTGAAATGAGGTTTTTAATTACCTCTAACCTCCACGACTCTTCCAACGAGCATTGCATTTCCTTCTAATTTTAGTCAGCTTTTGCTTTTCAATGCTTAGGCGAAAACTAAGGGAGACCCACTTCCCAATAATGGGTAGAAGGTTGTTAGTACGCTGTAATCCACGTCTGTTTCAAGGGGCATTGCAGTTCCTCATAATTTTTGGAAAGCCTTCCATTCACTGCTTAGGCCAACAGTGTGCAGGAGACCCAGTTGCTATAAATGGAAAAAATGGTTTAGTTAAGGCCCTCTGACCTCCATGTCACTTCCAAGGGGCATTGGAGTGCCTCGAAATTTTTGGTAGGCATTGCATTCACTGTATGCCTTATAACTGTGTAGCTGAACTGCTCCTTTTGGTACAGAAACATATCCTACAAGACATGTGTGGTTGACTGGCCTGATATTGATGTGAATGGTCCCTGTTCCTCCTGCTCTTTCTCCATTGCCACCACCTCATCCATCATTCATCACCTGAAGCTTTGTTTTAACAGGAGTCATAGAACTGGGATAGTAGCAGGAATACATCCAGCAATCCTCAGAAGAGGTAGGATATGCGACAAAACGCTGACCACCTCAGGCCTAGCCGCTACTACATACATGCGCTTACATTCCAAGGAATAGAAAGCTAAGGAGATGGATGGCCTCATGATCATGAATAATTTACTCGTTGTGTAGGAGGCCGACCACTGCTGCTGTCTACCTTCTGAACTTTGTGTTGAAGCATAATTAAAACAGGACCCGCAATCCTCTATGTCTGGAGGACATGTTACATCCCAGTGTTCAACTGTGTCCTGGCTTCCACAATATTAACCCAGTGTGAAGGCGTCAATGAGATGGACCATCCCTGGTCACATTGACTTGTCCACGTGTTTGTGGTTAAGCTGTCCTTCCCACTGAATGCACTGGGGAGGGCACAGGTAATGTTTTGGCATGCGCGCTTGTGTATAAGGCGCACCGGGACAAATAGGGGCAGCTGGGGACCATGTGTGGGCACCCGGCCGCCCCCAGGCAGCTGGGGACCATGTGTGGGCACCCGGTGGCTGGGGACCGAATATGGACACCCGGCTGCCCCCTGACGGCTGGGGACCAAGCGTGGACACCCGGCCGCCGGGTGGCTGGGGACCGAGTATGGATACCAGGCCGCCAACGCAGTCATGACATGGTGGCCAGCATCTGCCTCCACATGCCTAAAAGGCCCAAGCAAGCAAGCAGCATGGTATTGCAGCCTGGGGGTGTGTGGGTGGATGGCAGGCTGCATACTTGCGCTTGCATTCCAAGAAAACAAAGCAGATGCTAACTTCTATCATCATCATCATCATGCTCCTCACCTAGGCACTCTCAACTCCCCTGATGGAGAAGCCAGGGCCCACCGGAGGAGTCTGGTTCTCTGGTGGGCTCGTCCAATGCTGCCCTAAAGCAGGCCAGGCTAAGAAAAGTGTGGGGAAGGTTACTGGGACAAATAGTGGCGGCTGGGGACTGAGTATGGAGACCTCGCTGCTGAAGCAGCCAAGAGGTAGTGGCCAGCTTTGGCCTCCTCCAAACTAAAAGGCCCCATTTCAAGTGCAAGCTAGCAGTATAGTATTGCAGCCTGCGGGTGGGTGGTTGGCTGCATATTTGCGCTTGCATTGCAAGGAATTTGAGAGGTACAATTGAACACTACCCTGGGACAAGAACTTGCACGGGAATAGTTGCAAGTCTGCATCTTCTGATGCGGCAAGGATCACTTCTGATGGGCACACTTTTAGGCCGTGACCTGGGTGTCAGATGCTTCCAGGGGTCTTCCCCATGCTGTTCCCTTGTCTTTTCAGCACTGTATGCATGTGTCACACAGCACATGGCCAGATAAGGTTGTAAAATGTTAAAATGACATTTCCCGGTGAATGCATTTGTCACGGTTGAAAGCAATACAAAAGTGCAAAAACACAAAAAATGCTACTTGTGAACATAGCCCAAGGTGTTAAGGAGTATTTTTGTTTTTGGTTATTTATTTTACCTTATACACAAGTCTTTACCCTGGAAAGGATGTTCCTTAACCCCTTTCTGACCTGGTCAGTAATAGTACGCACCAGGTCGGGAATGCCAGTTCAGCGGTGTCTCCGGTGGTGAGCCCGCACTGAACCGAGCACATGTCAGCTGATTATTACAGCTGCCATGTGCCTGCAACAGCCGCTGGTGGAATCGCGATCCATCCTTGGCTGTTAACATGTTAAATGCCTCTGTCAATCTGACAGCGGTATTTAACTCGCTCTTCTGTGAAGCGCGTCCTAAGCCCCGCCCATCGGTGACCCCGTCACGTGATCGCGGGTCACCAATGGGTGGGCATGACAACCCAGGGTCTGCAGCAGACGCCTGTGGTTGTCATGTCTCAATTTCTATGAGCGCCCCCTAGTGGTCAGCGCTCATAACAAGTGAGCATTTCTCCTGAATACAAGTGATCTGCTCATCGCTTGTATGCAGTAGAATTAATCAGACAACTGCTGCTTCTAGTCTCCTATGGAGACTATAGAAGCAAGCAGAAAGTGTAAAAAAAAAGGTTTTTAAAAATATTAAAAAGAAAAAAATATATAAAAGTTTAAATCACCCTCCTTTCGCCCCATTCAAAATAAAATATATATAAAAAAAAAAACACATACACCTATTTGGTATCACCGCGTTCAGAATCGCCTGATCTATCAATATAAAAGAAGAATTAATCCGATCAGTAAACGGCGTAACGAGAAAAAAATTCTAAACGCCAGAATTACGTTTTTTTGGTCGCTACAACATTGCAATAAAATGCAATAACGGGCGATCACAACATCGGATCTACCACACAATTGTATCAATAAAAACATCAGACCGGCGCGCAAAAAATAAGCCCTCACCCAGCTCCAGATCCCAAAAAATGGAGATGCTACGGGTCTTGGAAAATGGCGTCATTTTTTTATTTTTTTTTTTAAGCAAACTTTGTTGTGTTTTTTCACCACTTAAATAAAAAAGAACCTATGCATGTTTGGTGTCTGCAAACTCGAAATCACCTGGAGAATAATGATGGCAGGTCAGTTTTAGCAATCAGTGAACGTGGTAAAAAAAGGACCCAAAAAACAACTGTGGAATTGCATTTCTTTTTTACAGTTTCACAGCACTTGGAATTTTTTTCCCGTTTTCCAGTACAAGATATGGTAAAACCAGTGATGGTGTTTAAAAGTACAACTCGTCCCACAAAAAATAAGCCCTCACTCGGCCATATTGAACGAAAATTATAAAAGTTCTGGCTCTGGGAATAAGGGGAGCAAAAAATGAAAACAGAAAAATCCAAGGTCGTTAAGGGGTTAACATATTTCACAGGAAAGCAGTTTCAGTTTAGGCTTTGATCTTTTTATTGTGAGCCCGTAAAAGTGGCTTAATACCTCTGACCACGTTGTTGACAGCAGTGACCTGGGGGTTCAGAAATGCTTCCTGGGGCGATCCCCATGCTGTCCCCATGTCATTTGAGCACTGTCACTATTGTTTTGGGCACTTTTTAGGCTTTCTACAGACTGCCGGGGGTGCCGCTGCAAAAATGCTCGGGTCTCCCATAGACTAACATTGGGCTCGTTGCTCGGGTCGAGCACCCGATTATCATGGTGAGCTCGGCCCGAGCTTCGAGCACCCGAGCATTTTAGTGCTCGCTCAACACTATTCATGACTCCTACAGGGTTGTGCTTTTCACTTTCAGAAAATTATGATATTCCTTAAATGGACTATATCTTTGCTTCAGAGAGATGCATGTGCTCAATATCAATGTCATATTTTGTATCATGATTTTATATTTGCATAGAGACAAAATATGCCAGGTGTAGCCTCGTCTATCAGGTGTATTCAATTGACAGGATTCTAGTCACCACTCAGCAACTTTAAACTATGCTTTCTGAAAATATGATTTTCCTATATATTGGATTGACGAAGTTCATGCAAACCTCCCTTCTTACTTTTCTGGTAAGCAGACAACAGAATCCTAGATCTTTACATTTCTAAATCTTTTATCTCAATCGTAAATCTGCTCCACATTCCTAAAGTAGGGCCTCACATCTGTTTATCCATTGGCATATCTATGGTTACCTAATTTCAAAAGGAGCGGGTCAGCTGCACATCTCTGGAAACATTTTACTTTTCTCCATGACAATTATTTTCTTCGCACATTAACTCTTGCTAGATATTTCGTTATTCTAGCTAAGAAAAAGACTATATCCAATACAAAAGAAATTTCAGCTGATGTAGATATTGCTAACATCACTACATTATAGCATGTTGATGTGCGGGCAAAATCACCTGTCCATCCGTTTCAACACAAGGGTTATTTTGAGATCTTTTCTTTCATAATCTCATTTTGAAGGAAATTCAATCAATCCAACATGCACCTATGAAAGATTAATCAGTAATGAAAGAAGGAGGGCCCCATTGTCACTAAAAAATAGCAAAGAAATTGTGATAAGAGCAGTAAACATGGGTGGAAGTGCAGTAATTTTGGACTGTTCACATTATATTGATGAAGTCCATTGAATCCTGGGTGATGTGCAATATTATGAGATATCATCAGATCCCTCTATTCTTTTAGAAATATAATAAATTGATTAAAGTACCTATTTATTTGAAACTCCTCAATAAACATGAGAGAGATTTTATCTTCCTTAAGGTTTATCAATTGCCATATATTATTTACTGAAAATCCTAACTGATCCCCCAGGTCGCCTATACGTTAAGGTGTAAGATCCTTTACTTTTAAATTTCTCACATTATATAGATTTGTTTCTTCAGGCATTGGTTTGTAGTCTAACATCTTACCTTAGTGATTCTTCACATTTAATTTGTGAATTTAATAAACTATTTGTCACGCAAGGTGTAGGAAAGAAAGTTCAAAATAAAGGGAAGGGGAGAAGGGAGCCCAGACTCTAGGGAAAAGGGGGAGTGGAGACCTCCTAGGCTGATCTGATATCACCCTGTCTCCCCTGACAGCCCCTATATTTGTTCCTCTCCAATCACCGCACAGGAACCTAAACCCTTTATTTCCTTGCACTAGGCCCTGGATAGGGAAGGGAGCGGTAGAGCACTAGTCGATCCCCACTAACAACTAAAGACAACAAGGGAGACAAACACGGGGGAAAGTAACTTAACTCCAAACGTCCTCCTAGCACCACATAGGAAGTTAGCAGTCTGAGAGCTCCAAGCATTCACAAGGAAACATGTGAGTATCACTGGCCCCTCCCTGCTGAAAAGAAACTATTTATACACCCAGACCTGGGTGTCCATTAGAGCAGGAGGGAGGTAGCCACTGGGTCCTAGCGTGAGACAGATTTAAGAAGGTGTCAGTAATGCCAAACAAGAAATCTTCGACAACCAACTGTAGGGCGACTGTCTGTCACATCTGACACACCCAAGACACTTTCTGCCTTCTCATTTTGCCGTTCTCACAATGTATGTAAGCTCCCTATATTCCAGTATTAACCACAATTTGGGGTTACAGGCAATCCAAATTTTATTTATCCCACTACAGTTCCATGCCCTCAGAACAATCAGTGTTCCTATTCCTTGGTATTGAATTCATGTTGAAGCACAGTATTTTTTCCTTTGAGTATATGACCTACTGGCTGTTTATGAGCTGTGTAATGGGAACACATTTTGCAAATTTTTTCATGGGCATTTTGAGTCTCTGCACATTTCGGTGGCCTCCTTGCCGGTTAGTCATATTTTCTTTTACAAATGATTTTTAAATGATTTGCTCTTTATTTGGACTGGTTCCTCTCAGGAGACCATCTCCTTTATAGAAGAACTTAACCAAATTTACTGGGATTTAAATTTTTCCATTAAATATTCAATGACCTAGAATGAATTTTTAGATCTTGTCATATCTTGTGATACTTGTGTTAAGATTGCCCCATCCACACATTTAAAAACTATGGATGTGAACAACTACCTTAGTTTTGAAAGCAGTCATTTCCAAAATGGATAAAGAATACACCATAATATTGATCAGTACGTAAGAATAGTACACATCATAATGATTTTTTACATCAATCTTGCATTTTAGAGTAACTTTTTCTGGCTAAGAGTTATCCAACGAAAATCTTGAGTGATGCATAGGAAGAAAAAAGATCTGCATAGCAAAGTTATTAAGAAGTATAATCTTTATTCCATGTAATTAAAAGGTAGGATGTCCAAGACAGTTAGAAACCGTGCCCATTTTCCCCTTTTAACTGTCTTGAATATCCTACCTTTTAATTAAATGGAATAAAGATTATACTTTTTTAGGACTTTGCCATGTGGATCCTTTTTTCTTCCTATGGATTACTGATGGTCAACGGATTTGGATCCAGGCAAATTTAATGAGAGCACCCATACCACATATTACACAGTGAGGCTTTTCCTTGTATTTTTCTTGTTGTTTCTCTATCTTGAGTGATACTATCAGTCCACTAGATATCTTTCACAATCATATTGTCTTACAAAAAGCTAGCTAACAAAGCTTCAAAAGCCTCTGTGGTGGACAATAGTGCAAATCCATTTAAATATAGCGTTGTTTCTAAATGTAATAAATCTTAAGTTAATATTAGGAATATTTTTAACCAAACATTGGTCCATCCTTCAGGGTGACCTAATCTTATCAGGGGTTCTTCCTGATAGACTCAAGATCATTTATTGGTGCAACATTTATTTTAAAAATGTATTAGTGCCCAATCTTATCAAATGACTTCACACTAGGGGGATTAGATCAGTTAGATTATGTCTGCTTCCTAGTTTGATTGGCAGTTTTAAATGTGGTAGCTAAAAATGTCATTGTTGCTTTATGTTGGTTCATAAATGCAATACTTTCAGATCAGACATCACCCAGGAATAATTTTCGATCAAGCAATTTCTGTAGTGCAATGTGTCATTTGTGGTATATTTGTTGGAATGTGCTTGTAATCTCCAGTACGTCGACAGAACAATCCAAACTGCCAGGAAAGGGGGAACTAACATAGATCCAATATTAGAAATGGTATATTGCAGCATGGTTTGTCCAAATATTTTTTTATGGAACATTCTAAGAATCCTAATAGTCTTCGTTTGAGGATACTAGAACAGATGCCAGCACCAGTTGCTTATCGGTTTCAGAAATTAACCATAAGTAATAGTTACATAGGTTGAAAAAAAAAGACCTGGGTCCATCAAGTTCAAAGTTTCTCCACCAATTATACATTTTATCACAAAATTATCTATTACTTACAATGTTATGTGTACTGAGGAAATCGTCCAGCCCTTTTTTAAAAGATGTTATTGCGTCTGCCATTACTATCTTTTGTGGTAGGGCATTCCATAGTCTGACTGCCCTAACTGTAAAGAACCCCTTTCCTATGTAGCTGCCAGAATCTTCCATCCATATTGAGTGCCCTTTGGTCCTTAGGATGGTCTTTGGATGCAATAGGTTGTGTACCAGTCCTTTGTATTGACCACACATATTTATACATATGAATGAGATCTCCTCTGAGATGTCTTTCTAATTTTAACAAGCCCGACTTTTCCAGCCTTTCATCATATGAGAGGCTTCCATCCCTTGTGATTGTGTGCAAAACTGGATCCCATATTCTAGATGTGGCCTCAAAAGTGATTTATAAAAAGGTGTAACAATACATTGGGATGACAGGATTTTATCTCTTTTTATACATCCTAAAATCTTGTTTACTTTTGCAGCTGCTGCTTGACATTGAGTAATGCTGCTGAGCTTACTTGTAATCAGAATACCCAAGTCTTTCTCCTGTTCTGTAGTTCTGAGTATGCTCCTATTTAATATATATGCAGCAATATGATTGTTCCATCCAGGGTGCATTACTCTACATTTATCAACAGAAAATCTCATTTGCCAAGTGTTTGCCCATTCGGACATCTTATGCCTGTCAAGGTCAGTTTTTAATATCCTACATAGTTTGGTATCATCAGCCAAGACTGACACTTTAATCTCAATCCCATCCACAAGGTCATTAATAAAGAGATTAAAAAGAATCAGTCCTAGCACAGATTCCTGTGGTACTCCACTGCTGACTATATCCCATTTAAAGAATTAGCTATTTACATTTTCTATGTACAGTGAGGAAAAGTAGTAATTGATACACTGCCAATTTTGCACATTTTCCCACCTACAAAGAATGGAGAGGTCTGTAATTTTTATTGTAGGTACACTTCAACTGTGAGAGACAGAATCTAAAAAGAAATTCCAGAAAATCTCAATGTATGATTTTTACATAATAATTTGCATTTTATTGCATGAAAAAGTATTTGATACAACAGAAAAACTGAATTTAATATTTGGTAAAGAAACCTTTGCTTGCAATTACAGAGGTAAGATGTATCCTGTAGTTCTTGACCAAGTTTGCACACAGTAAAGGGATTTTGTCCCACTCCTCCATACAGATCTTCTCCAGATCTTTCAACTTTTGGGGCTGTCGCTGGGCAACAGTTTTAGCTCTCTCCAAAGATTTTCTATTGGGTCCTGGTCTGGAGACTGGCTAGGCCACTCCAGGACCATGAAATGCTTCTTACACAGCCACTCCTTAGTTTCCCTAGCTGTGTGTTTCAAGTAATTTTCATGCTGGAAGACCCAGCCATGACTCATTAAATGCTCTTACTGAGGGAAGCAGGTTGTTGGCCAAAATCTTGCAATACATGATGCCATCCATTCTCCCTTTAATATGGTTCAATCGACCTGTCCTCTTTGCAGAAAAGCACCCCAAAAGTATGATGTTTTCCCCACCATGCTGTTACGGATCCGGGTGGTGGAACCTCTGCGCTGCGGTGCAAGGAGGGACCAGAGGGGCGTAACTAGGTATCAACTCGGACTGACCAAGGTCGCATGGTGGCTTAATCGACTCCGTGAACCAGGGAAGGACCGAGCAGAGGGACCAGGTGCTACTCTTGACCAGTCCTTGTATGAGAGCAGGTGACTCCCACGCATCAGAAAGCAGGGACTGACCAGTATAGCAGATTAGCACGGCAGGCAGGCTGACAGGTGATCCGGGAAGACGGACTAGCAGACACCACGGGTAGCTGGCAGGAGCCTCTAGGTAGGCTGGCTGGTAGGCATGGCAGGTAACTGGTACGTTTTCCGGGTAGGCAGGCAAGCCTGGCCCATAGACAGACTGGTGGGTTAGGACCGTAGGCAGGCAAGCCTGGCCCATAGACAGACTGGTGGGTTAAGACCATAAGCAGACCGTCGGGCTGGCGCACCGGTCTGGGAGTCGGGCTGGCGCACCGGTCTGGTAGTCGGGCTGGTGGACTGGACGTCGGGCTAGCAGCGGGACCTGAGGGCTGAAGCAGAGTTTACAACACAGAGCTACAACCTTGCCCGGACACCTCCATTTTGGAGGAGGTGCTTTTTATATGAGAGGTTCTCCGGCCATTGGCCAGGGACTCCTTAGCATGGCATGCACGGCCCCTTTAAGAGGGAGGGAGCGTGCGTGCGCCCTAAGCACAGTGCTCGGGAAGCTGCGCACACCGGCAGCAGCAGGAGGGCTGGAGGACGCCGGGCCTGGAGCACGACGGTAAGGGGGACAGCGTCTCTGCCTGTCAGGGTACAGAGACACCGATGCTACACATGCTTCATGGTTTGGACAGTGTTCTTGGGGTTGTACCCATCCTTCTTCCTCCAAACATGGCGAGTGGAGTTGACATCAAAAAGTTCTATTTTGGTCTCATCTGACCACATGATCTTCTCCCATGCCTCCTCTGGATCATCCAGATGGTCAATGGCAAACTTCATATGGGCCAGGATATGTGCTGGTGTAAGCAGGGGGACCTTGCGGGCCCTGCAGGGTTTTAATCCAGCAGGGTTTTAATCCATGACTGGTAGTGTGCTACTAATGTTAATGTTTGACACTATGGTCCCAGCTCTCTTCAGGTCATTGACCATGTCATCCCGTGTAATTCTGGGCTTATTCCTGACCTTTCTTAGAATCATCCTTACCCCATGTGGTAAAATCTTGCATGGAGCCCCAGACCAAGGAAGATTGACAGCTTATCTATTGTCCTATAGCCCATCCCAGCCTTGTGCAGGTCTACAATTTTGTCCCTGGTGTCCTTATACAGCTCTTTGGTCTTGGTCATAGTGGAGAGGTTGGAATGTGATTCATTGCGTGGACAAGTGTCTTTTATACAAGTAATGAGTTAAAACAGATACAATTAATACAGGTAATGAGTAGGAGGGCTTCTTAAAGAAAAACTAACAGGTCTGTGAGAGCCAGAACTCTTGCTGGTTGGTAGGTGATCAAATACTTTTTTCATGCAATGAATTAAATTATTTAAAAATCATCCAATGTTATTTTCTGTTTTTTATTTTTAGATTCTGTCTCTCACAGTTGTAGTGTACCTACGATAAAAATTACAGACCTCTCTATTCTTTGTAGGTGGGAAAACTTTCAAAATTGGCAGTGTATCCAATACTTATTTTCCCCACTGTATCTCTTGTTAATTGGAAGATAATAATGACATTTCCATATATTTATAACAAAAAATTAATTGCATAAAAGTTGAGCATTCAGTAACTATCGCTAATTCAGTAAATATATGAGAGGTCATTTCTAAAAGTCATACCCTAATGTCATTGAGTTTTAAAGAGTTTTAATGTTTCCTTGAGAAAAGCTCTTTTAAATGCCTACTCCTCATTGGGCATTTAACTTTTTTGAGGTCACAAAGTCAAAAAACTCTCAATATTAAAAGTTATTTAGAGCTCCAAAACACCTGAATATTGTTGCCAGCAATATTGACCACAATATCTGCTGCCTTTGCCAAGCGCCGCCATATTCACTCTTTGGGTGGCGTTGTTTATGAAAGTTCCATTGTTGTCAGTTTCACTGGGCAGCTCAAGTTCTGTCCAACCAGTAATGCTGGTATGGCTGTGACTTTTGGTGCCACCCAGTCAGGAAACAGGGTGGCCATACCATAGATTCAACTGTACAGCCACACCGGGCCCCAAGAGGTAAGGGGCACACTTGCAGCTCCAAAGCAGATGGAATTGTGCATTATTGGACTGTGAAGGGCCAACATATTGTTCCTGCTCACATGCCCAGGATATTAGAGAATATGTGTGTGCACTATCCAACTGCTGAGCATGAGGAATCAGCTAACAGCTGAGTATCAGTTAACATTACCACACCGCAGTCATCAATTAACATTACCATATATTAAACCACAAAACAGTCTGCTAGGAGTTGCCAGTTATTGCTTTGTTTTCTCATTGTACTCAGGTGCTACTTCTGTTTGTTCTCTATGCTCTAATCTTGACTTGGCTTGAGACCCTGAAAAAGTTTGTTCTGTTACCCCACCTGACCATGACCCCACCTAGTCTGATTTCACTTTAACTGATCACTTGGTTTCTAACCACACCTGTTTTCCAGACTACAGTTTGTCTATTGAATCTTTCCTTGGTTTTGTCACTCCTGATACTAACCTGGCTTTCTTCAACTGTCCTTGTCTACGGCTCGCTCCTCCGACCAACAGGTTCTCTATGAACGCAACCAAGAGGGCCATATTGTTATTCAGGAGTTAAAGGGTGAGGTTTGGGGTTTCTCTGGGACTTGCTAGATGGAGTTGCTAGTGCCATGTCTGTCCAAGGTAACCACTTTGGGCTGAAAGCTTCTGAAAGATTTAATTTGTATTATTTTTCAATTTATTTCATAAATGAATCTCCCACAGTATATCAGATATTTATAAATAGTAAAGAGTGACAATAGAGAAATAAATATTTAACATGACATTTGTATCACAGTACATCATTTTGTCTACTATTTTTTGTGCTGTGTTGATCAGTCTGTTTTGAGTTAAAACTTTTTAGAGGTTTTTCTGAGCTATTCTTAATATGTTTTTTCATATTCAGCATAAGAAAATGTGACTCAACATTTCTGCTAAATGGTAATCTATTAGCCCAACTAATTGATATATTACCATGAAACTCTCTCTAAAACTTCTAAGTGTCTCAATGCCAGGTAATACATGATTGATGCCCTCTATTCCATTTAGAAGTGGTATTTGGTGATATTTTTTCTTTGGCTTTTTTGTTGTTGTGTTTTGTTAATAACAGAAATACATCTTTGTCATCTTCGGTTTTACTTACAATACTAAAATGTTCATTTAGGAAATGCATAGAACTAGGTAAGAGTCTTTATACCCATAATAGGCATTTTTGTTAAAGCAAATAGGTTAATGTGAGTTAGAGTTCTTCAGAACTGGGAAGGAAGCCAAACAAATGATATTAGATCTGCAGAGTAAGCAGTTTGTAAAGCTTTATTCAATATATACAGCAGTCCAGATAGGAAAATATTGCATTGAAAATGTATATCTAAAGAGGCAAAGTTATTATTTTGTGACAAAAGTAATAAATGACCTGTTTAACGATAAACAAACTTGAATTTTAGAGTGGCTAAGAGGTCGATACATGCATAATGCATTGGCTTGGGCATTGCAGACAAGCCTCTGTAAATTATAATAGTTCCAAACTGGGCAAGATCATTTGATGTTTATTGCTATCTCTTACTTAAAAACTGCACTTAAATGTCTGTATTAAGGCTAGCACAAATGTACCCAGAGCAGCATGTTGGATTTAAGATGATATAGAATCCCTGCATCTGAGTTAACACTCTAAAAAGGGTTCAATAGGGTGATGAATTATTTAGTTAAAGTAGATGACAAATACAAAATTAAAGAACAGCAGAACGCCGCTGGAAACACATTGAAGGTTTTGAATAGAATTCATAGTTCTGCTAAGGAAGCAGACAAAACAATGTAAAAAATGTGATGCAAATATTCTCAAAGTCCAATAGTTCTATGTGTCACATTTCTAAACAATGGAATAGTGAACATTTCTGTATGAAAATGATAATATACATATCATAAACAACTTGCTGCTTCTTTGTTGTACAAAAGAGAATTCTGCTATTTATTTAAAGGTTTGGTTCGTAGCTGAAACATTTCCTATGTTTTTAACTTTTCTTTGTTTTGCTCAAATGTATGATTTACAGAAGTATAAAACCTATAAAAAGATAATGACAACAGTGCACTTTGCAGTGTACAAATGTCAAATATTAGTGTATGATGATGGAAGTAGTAGTCGTAAGGTGGAATGTTCAAATTGAAATATGCAACTACCAGCCACAACATTGTTAAAAGTATATAAAATAAAAGTCTTAGCCATGTTGTCCTCACCTCCAGCAGAAAGAAAGGAAAAAAGAAACATTTTTATTTTCCCCTTTACCCTCTGTTTGACCAAAATAGCCAAAGTAATATGTCTGCAGAGGGGGGTGTACTCATTTGTATTCATGTCCTTCAGTCGTAAACACAAATGAAGATGAGAGCACACCAAGACTTCCATAGTCAGAGCAGCACTGATCAGGTCACCACTCAGACATACAGTGATGTGATCACCCTGCTGACTTCGCTGCAGTGCAATAACATGACTTCGTCATACTGCAGACATTGCTGGAGCACCGCAGAGGTTATAAAGATACAGAATCTTGGAGAAGGTAAGCACTGGGTAGAGCCAAACATTCAAGGAACTTTTTCTATCTAAGGGGAAGGAAGGAGTAGCTCAGTATAAAGAGTGAGGGATAGTGTGAGGGTGCAGTTTGTAGGGCAGTATATATAGGGATGTTGTGAGGGCAGTATGGGGGCATTGTCGGGTGCCAGTGTGAGAAGGTGGCACAGTATGGAGAGGAAGCATGGAAAAGAACAGTATGAAAGAGTCACAAAATGGAAAGGTGACAGTGTGGGGGTAGATTGTGACAATAAGGGGCATGTAATGGGGTGGAGATATCATGTGGCAGTGTAAAGAAGGGGTACAGTATGAAGATGGGGAAGCATGGGCAGACAGTGTGCAGATAAGGAGAGCATGAAGGGGGACAGTGATTAGGCCATAGTTAATAATGAAGTACGTTGTGGTGGGTGTAATTTATAAGAAGGTGATGTGGTGGGTATAATTCATAAAGGGAACAGTATGGTGGTAAAATTGATAAAGTGGCAATTTGGTGGTTATAGCTCATAAAGGGGACATAAAAGGAGAGGTGCAGCAGTTATAGTACATAAGAGGACAATATGGCAATCATTTTACATAAGTAGGGACAGCATGGCGTAATGGTTCATAAACTGTGTGGCTTTGTAGTTCTTAAGGAGGAAGATGTGGCAGTCATAGTACAAAAGGTAGAACACAGTTTAATGGTAATAGTATATAAAGGAGGTGATGTGGTAGTTTTGTTGCATAAGGGAGAATAGTATGACAGTCATAATATATAAGGGGAGACATTATGGCCGTTATAGTTCATAAGGGAGGCAGTGTCATGGTTGTAACTCATAAAGAATACAATGTGACAGTCCTTGTATATAAGGGAGGATGATGCGGCAGTCATAGTACATAAGGAAGGAAAGTCTGATGGTTATAGTATACAAGGGGAGATGGAGTGGAGCCAATATTCTATAAGAAAGGACAGTGTGGAGGCTTTGTACAGTATCACAAGAGGGACAATATTGGGGTCAAGCCCAGAAAAGCCAGAAGTCTGCAAAGATAAGCTGTTGGTGCAAAAAGTCACCCTATTGTCTGAACCAGATGGAGAAAAACTTGATAGAAACAACATCAAGGATCTAAGGGTGCATTTACACTAGACAATGGCGGCCTTTAAATGACTGCTGACCAGCTATATATATATATGCAGATAATCAGTTCCCAATTTTTGGCCAGTATGAATACACCCTAAAAATTAACTAAACTTTTGGGAGATTTTCTATATGTTGTAGGCCTTTTAATTTTGATCGGTGCAGGATCAAATTTCTACATGCTGCACCGACCAACAAATTTAGACCTCAAAGTGTTATGATCTGCAACATGAACTAAGGAAAGATAGGGGAAAGCTGTCCTTACAGTAAGACTAAGTTGAATCCCTACGATGTAGCGGGCTGCCTGTTCCTAGCGAACAGACCTGCCTTAGTCCTCGGCTAGTCTGAGCAAAGACCTATAGCATTAAGGAAGGGGTCCCTAAAAGAACTAAGGACTGGGACAAAAATGGGACACCTCCTAAACAGAGAAGTTGTTGCAGAACACAAAAAGACAAACTGACAAAAGGTACTAGAGGTCCCAGAAGGACCAAGCAAACTGACATAGAAAGGCACCGAAGCACCAGGCTAGAGAAACAGTCAAACACTGAATTCCAGCACAGCCAGAAGGGCGGAGCTGGAATATAAAGGCAGATGGTCACGTGACCGCAAAACACAAGATGGAAAAAACAAACAGGAGGATTCTAACTAGTGTTGAGCCACCCCCATAGTGTTCGAGTTCGGTTCGAACAACACCCGTATGTTCGCCGAACACCTTCGAACACCATTAAAACCAATGGCAGGCAAACAGAAACACATAGAAAACACCTTCAAAGGTGTCCAAAAGCTGACAAACTGCTCAGAAGACACAACTAACACATGGAAAAGTGACAAGTACATATAGTCATGCGAAAAGAAAAGAGGTGGAGGAGTAAAAGGAGGGGGAGACACAGATATAGGCATGTCATGCCCTTCTAAAATCAAGAAAGGCTGGAGTAAAAATCTAAAATCAGCCTACCAACACCCAGACGTCGTGACAAGAAAATTAAAAAAAATATATCTTAAGGTAGAATGGCGTCTTTCCTTAAAAGACGTAGTGGTATCCACGTTGTGGGTTGTGCCAAAAACGGAACCCAATACATTCAGACTAATCCACCATTTGTCATATCCAAGGGGCAGGTCAGTAAAACGACAACATCGATGCGGAACCAAGCACAGTAGTATATACTGTACATCCTTTGACAAGGCAATCAGGCGGATCAATAAGTTGGGAAGGGTCACCCTAATGGCCAAAACAGACATTGATGTGGCGTTCTGGTTACTTACTACTTGTGCCTCCGAATAGTGTCCACCTATTGGGCTGCTTCTGGGAAGGAGCATACTATATAGATAGCTGTTTGCCCATGGGGTGGTCCAGATCCTGCTCACTATTTGAGGCGTTTAGTTGCTTCTTCGAATGGGTTGTCATGGACGTTTCTAAGGGAGCACATATTATCCATTACCTCGACAACTTCTTATGCCTGGGCCCAAAAGATACGCCACAGTGTGAATACACGCGGTAGTCCACCTGTGAGAAGGAGAGAGCTGGAGGGAGAGCGGACACCACAGAGCCGAGGAGTTAGATGGAGAACGGAAGAAGGAAAGAGGGCGAGGGAGGTAAGGGAGTACAGTGGAAGGCCGACCTGAGCTCCCCCACGTTCCTGCTGGGCGGGGAACAGCCCTGGGAAGAAAAGCAGCTTGCGCATCCCTTTGAGGTTACGGGCGCGAGGGGGCAGAGGGACTACGCTGGAGTGCGAAGCGACACGGCCAGTCCGTTCCTGCCTGTGCAACCTTCGTGTTGCCGGGTTTGTGCCAGAGCCGCGATGGACCCTGACGGCCAGCCCCCCTCTCCCAATACAGGTGCCTATCCGCTGGTGGGTTGAGCCCCCCCGCGGTGGGGAGGGTAACATCTGCAGAAGAAAGACCTTCTTCCAGCCAAACTAAGATGTCTACTTCTTTTCGTAGACAATGTGATACGATCCCTTTCTTACGGACACGCCCATCACTACAAATTCCAGATGAGGCACAAAAACAGCAGGTGCTTCAACGGATATCAAGTGCTCCTTCTAGTGGGCTCTCCTCCACCTCAACATCAAATACTCCAGTCCTCAGAGGTGTCACCCCAATCACACTTGCTTCCTCACAGCTCCCAAGTCTCCAGCTGCCCATCTGAGTATTGGGTAGAACAGATGGTTGAGTCTGCACAGCTGTTTACTCATACTATAGCCTCAGAAACGGAGATCTGCTCCAGAGCTTCTGTTAATCCAGACGAGGAAATGATCTGCACTGATGCCCAGAATCTATATGAGTCGGATCCAGGACCAGATGAAGAAGGTTCTGACCATAATGTAGACCCTCTTTCCCAAACTGTAACTCCTGTTGGTGGAGACAATGATGAAGACGATGATGAGACTCAAATGCCTGATTGGAGCGACAACTTGACTTTTCGGTCAGGGCAGGAAGAGGTTGGCTCTGAGGACGACGGGTGTGAGAACACACAGGGTGATGATGACGAGGTTGGAGATCCCACTTACTGTCAACCCACAGTCAGCCAGTCGATGAGGTCAGCAGAGGAGGTGGAGGAGGATGTAACTAGCCCAGGGGATGGGGATGACTCGGTACCCGGGCCTTTGCCTGGCCTTGGGGATGTCGCGGTGGTCTGACCCCAGGGTACGGGCCCGGGAGCTCTCTTTAAAAGGGTGGATAATTGTTAATTTTACAAGAGTTCGTGACGCCACCTGTGGTATCTGGTGAGAAGCACCAGCGCTGCAGTAGTCCACTGAGGCCGGTGATAAGGCAGCTCGATGGTATAGCTCCCCACAGGTGGAGCTAGGCCTCAGAAAAGCGTATGCAGGGGGAAGGCAGGACAGGCGAGACCCAGCTGGGTCAGAGGAAGAACGGGAATGGACACGGTAGTCACTTCAGTACCTTTTACTGGTGGAAATTCAGGCACATCCCGGAGCAATGTAGGGTGAAGGGTGCATATCAGGAACCTCCCCAATGAGCGGGTGTAGGGCCTCCTGTTAATTGCCTCTGCGTACTAAGTTTCTGACCTGCCTGGAGCTAGGCCTAACTTTGTCTCTGTCCTGTGCTGGCTGACCTTGTGGTAGGGCCTGGTCTTGGAGTTCACGCTCCCAGTATGTGGGGCCTAAGCGTCTCCTGGCTCTGTTACGTATCAGCACCTTAGCGATCCTGGGACTTGTATTTCTCCAGGGATTCCGGTTATGCCTTACTGGGTCATAGAGATCCCGGTAAGCTCGGATCCGGTGTCCGGTAAATGCTTTGGGGTGAGCTGGTTAAGCTCCTCTGCCCCCTATGTACTAACTCTCCACTCGCATTCGGCCTACTCGGGCCCTCACTAGGCTATACACACTACTGCAGGAACTCTTCAGAGGAACTGAACTGCCTAGCTCCACCTTCCCTATTTATATCCCTAACGGGCTCCCTCTGCTGGTCTGAGGTGGAAGGTGGAGATGTGTGAATGTTTATGGGGGCCTCTTGTGGAGGATTCTATCAATGCACTCTTCTAGGATCTGTGATACCAAGCGCAGCTGGGCGTCACAGATGCTATTGACGACGAAGTTAGGTTGCGCCTTCCTGGACAGAGACGGAGTACTGGAAGCACGTCAACAACTGCATCCTCAACCACAACTCTGCCTCTGACCACAAGTCGTGGTGGCTCTTCAGGTCGCATGGGCTCTAAGCCTTGCATAGCCTGGGTATTTTTTCAGATCGCTAAGGATGACCCAACTCGTGTTATCTGTAATATTTGTCACCAAAAAGCTAAGTAGAGGCCAAAAAATCCATAGTTTGAATACTTCATGAATGAACCGTCACATGGATATGAAGCATAAGTTGCAGTGGGAAGCTCACTGTGCTACAATGCGGCCTAGCGGTCCGGGTCAACCACTGTCTGCCCCATCTTGTGCATCCGCAGCCTCTTCATCCTCTGTGACTGGGGGGACAACAGTCACACATGTTTTTGGATGCAGACCTGCCACCAATTTACACGCAACAGCCAGTGTGATTGGCAGGTCAACATTTCATTTGGAAGTGGAAACACCAGTTGCTGTTGAGCGCTCTCCGACATCGAGAGCACCACCTTTGGATCAAGACAACCTAACTTTTCTGCCTGCATCTTCCTCACAGACTGGCAAGTTTGCCGGGGACACCCTACTCAACCCCGTCTAAGCACAACAGCCAGCCCTCGGTCCCTCAGATGTGGACAAGTAAAAGAGCATTTCCTCCTAGCCATGAGAAAGCTAAGAGGTTGAATTTCACCATCTGCAAGCTCTTGGCTACAGAAATGCTGCCTTTCCGCCTGGTGGACACAGAGGATTTTCGAGACCTTATGTCCGTCGCAGTGCCCCAGTACCAGATGCCCAATCGGCACTACTTCTCAAAGAAAGGTGTGCCTGCGCTCCACCAGCATGTCGCACACAACATCACCGCTTCTTTGAGAAACTCTGTGTGTGACAGGGTGCATTTCACCACAGACACTTGGACGAGTAGGCATGGACAGGGGATTTACATGTCGCTGACTGGGCACCTATGGTGACAGCAGGACAAGGGGCTGCTGTCCAAGTCTTGCCGTCCCCACGAGTTGTGCATCAATCCTCTTTATCTAGAAGTTCCTCCACTGCTTCTGCCTCCTCAACCTCCTCTCGGTCCTCCACCTGCACCCAAAGCCTGTCTGGTAATGCCACCCACTTTCTAACTGCGCAGAAGGAATCCTGCCCACCTCCTTACTATGCTGGCAGCAGGGCTCAATGGCATCAGGCAGTGTTACCTTTGAAATGTCTGGGAAATGTGAGTCACACAGCTGAGAAGTTGTGGTCCGCTCTGGAGACCCAGTTTCATGAATGCTTGTCTCCACTGGACCTGCAACCAGGGAAGGCCGTGTGCGACAACGCTGCAAACCTGAGTGCGGCCCTTCGCCGAGGCAATGTCACACACGTGTCTTGTATGGCTCACATGTTGAACCTGGCTGTCCAGCAATTTTTAGCCCACTCTACCGGACTAGATGGCCTTCTGCAGAGGGCACGGTCGCTGTGTGCTCACTTCCGCCGTTCGCATCCCGCGGCTCAATGACTTACATCTCTACAAAAGTCGTTGGGCCTGCCAATTCACTGGCTGAAATGCGATGTGCCGACATGGTGGAATTCAACTCTGCACATGTTGCAGCGACTGTGGCAGCACCGACAAGCCCTGGTGCAATACGTTGTGACGTATAGCCTGGGCCAACGAGATCCAGAGGTGGGGCAAATCATGCTGCAGGAGTGGTCTCAGATCAGTAGTTTAAGCACCCCCTGGGCCGTGGGGTACCCGGAGCCGGACCGGTAGACGCTGGGGGTTGTATGCACTGTGGCGGCGACCCGGTCCGTGACCCAAGGCGGTCAATCCAAGGGTAATTTGTATATATGGGTTTTATAATGTCCGACTATGCCACCTGTGGAGTGCGGCCAAAGGGGCCGCCGCTGCGGAACAGTCCTCTGAAGCTGGTAGTTTTGCAGCAATGGTATTATTACTCCCCACAGGAAGAGTGTAGCTTCAGGGCAGTGTGGGTGGATGATGGTGGTTGTAGTGCAGGGAGTCAGTAATGAACACAGAGTCCGTGTGATGCAGTCCCAAGATCTTTACTCACAGTTGTTGCAGTCCAGATTACAGGTACCAGAGCAATCTCCCCTGTCGTGCTGTGCGTATTCAGTGAGGGGCTCAGTCCACCCCCAGATAGCTCTGGAGTACTTAGCAGGACCCCCTTCTGTGTGTCCTTTCTCTGGCCTTCTCCCTGCACCTCACACCCAGTGACACTTCTATCCAGTATCCTCGGGCCTTGGCGGGCGATGTGTGTTCCGTCCCCTGGGTCCTATGTGGCTACCTTCTTAGTGAGACTGGTGTGGACTTTGGCCTGCAGAACATGAAATTCTGCAGCCTCCGGTTTCTAGTTGAGCCTTGCTCTTTCTCCGCTAGTTGAGGGACCGGTTCCACTTATCTGGCCTGACCCCTCTACCTCCTGGTAGCAGCGGGTGTACGGGTGGCCTTCTGCACGGCCCGTACCCCTAGGGTCCCTTCGGTTCCTAGAGCCTTCCTGCTCCCACTCCTCTCCTCTCCTTCAGTCCTGGGCCTCCTGGGCCTCCGGAGCAGAACTCATGCAGAGCCTCTGCTCCTGTCACTTCTCCTCTGACTGGCTTGCTCTTTCTAAGATGGCTTCCTATTTATACTCTCCCTGTCATGTGCTCCACTAAGCTGCTTTCTCCACCCACACCCACTACATAGGACCCTCCCACCAGCTAGGTACCTGGGACTGTGCTCTCTTAGGAGCAATCTCACCCTACCCCCACTGCGGGTATGTGTTGGATGCAGGTGTTAGGGTCCCGAGCCATACTCCTTCCTTACCTGAGGGTGAGATACCACACCTCTGGGTGAGATGCAGTACCTCTGTTGTGACTGAAAGCTCAGGGGCGCCACACACCCTTCTGCACAGTTTTGAAATGGTGAAGATGTTTAGTGCTGACGACGATGCCATTATCAGCATGACTATTCCGGTGATTTACATGCTGGAGCACATGTTAAACAGAATTCGGAGTCAGGTGGTGGCACAAGAGGAGGTGGAGGAAGTAGAGGAGGAGTCGTATGCGGAAGGGATAACATCTCCAAGGTCCAGACGGTCGGCAGCACTAAGGCGGCAGGCATGGGAGGGTGGGGGAGAGGGATTAATCAGGGCACATGGTAGCAGCCTAACTGTTGAGGAAGGTGCAGGAGCCGAGGAAGAAGTGGAGGACGAACTGGCGATGGGCATGGAAGACTCATCAGATGAGGGAGACCTTGATCACATTTCTGTTGTGCGAGGTTAGGGGGAGAGGGCAGAGGAAGGAAGCATGATTCTTACCTTGCTACCAACACAACAAGGACTTGGTCCTCCTGGATGCGCAAGACACGAGTGCCTTCTTGCTGCACTACCTTCAACATGACCCTCAGATTTCGAAGTAATCCAGACTACTGGGTTGCCACACTGTTAGATCCCCGGTACAAAATAATTCCTTCCATAGAAAGGGATTCACGCATGCAGGAGTATCAGCAGAGGCTGCTGCAGAACCTTACATGTGCTTTTCCACAAAACACCAGTGGTGCACGTAGTGAATCTCACAGTTCTAACTTGCCAACCGTGGGACTGTCGAGTCTTCATCACTCAAACCGTAACAGTATCTGCTGGTAACAGCAATTTTGTGGAATCGTTTCACCACTTTTTTAGACCATCCTTTGCAAGGCCACAGGAGACAAGAAGTCTGACACATAGTCAATGCCTAGAGAGGATGGTACAGGAGTATCTCCAAGTGAACATCGAAGCTATGACTGTGTCACTGGACCCTTGCTCATTTTGGGCTTCCAATCTGGAAAAATGGCCGGAGCTCGCCACTCTCGCCTTGGAGATCTTGTCATGCCCTGCAGCCAGCGTTCTCTCTGAACGTGTGTTCAGCGATGCTGGTGGCGTGCTGACAGATGAGCGCATGCGGCTGTCCACTGAGAATGCAGATAGACTCACGTTCATAAAGATAAACAAATCATGGATCCGCAAGGACTTTTCTACTCCTGTGTCATCCTGGGGAGGCTAAAAGCTTGAGGATTTGGTAAAATCACCTCACCAACCGTTTTAAGCAACTCTGGGGCAATTGATGCCAGTTAAGTGGTGTCTGTGCCACAATTTTTGGAACAAATGGAGACTCTTTTTGGAGTCCCCTTGCTGTGTTTTACGTGACGTTGGCATCGTCAATTCCAGGTGGGTTGGGTCGCTCCCCTCCCTCTTTTAACTGTAAGAAACCCCATACACTATGGCTTGGGGTAACACAGATGGTTGAGTCTGAAGAGCTGTTTACTCAGAGGTCTGCTCCAAAGCTTCAGTGTCTGCTAGTCAGCGTAGAATTTTTAACTGCATCTAGCCTAGGCAGACTGTGGGGACCCCCAACCAAACCCAGACGCTCAGACCCCCTACCGCCCCCCTTTTCTTGACAATACAATAATGTAACTCTTACAACTGGATGGGTGAGGATCGGTCACAGCTTTATTAACTCTTTATACTCATTCCATTAGAAAGACATTTTATTTCTAAAATAATTCAGCTTGTTGCAGCATGCCCTGGGTCTCCACACCGGCAAGTTGGCCAACAAGTGGAGCTCTCCAACATGTCCTTTCTATTTCCAGGCCACGGAGGATCATGCGTACTCGTATGCAGGACTCTGACCCCCACCCATCACTCTTAACGCTTGTTCCACTCCGTCCTGGAGTCCTGACAGGAATATGTCCAGTCCAATATCCATTAAGTGAACACCGTCGGGCCGTATGAAGCCTGCTTTATCTCCTTCCAGTTGTCGGTGTCGTATCACTACACCGCCTCTTCTAAATTTTGCCATCCGAATATTTATTACCCGCCTTGTCCATTCGATGGCCGTGATGTCTCGCGCACCTTGCCATACCGCTATCGGCACAATCTCTGACCATACTATAGCTAGTTTTGTGAAAAATTCTCTGAAGCGCTCAGTGTCTAGTTTCATTATTGCCATTAGTTATGCGCTCTTGTGATGACCTTGGTCGTTTCCCCGGGCCGGTATAACTAAGATGACCAGACCTCTTGCCTCTCTCTCTACCTTAATTACGTCCATTAGTACCTGTGGCCATAGCAAGCCTCTAATACCTCTCCAGTTGAAATATGTGTTATGAAACTCTAATTTCCTCCCATCTGGGTGGACTTTTGCCATTTTTTCTGCCCAATATATATACACAAGTGGCCTATCACCCACACTGTTGGCTTAGCGTCACCTGTAAAAGAAACAAACCACGTTAGGATAACAAGTCCGGTCTTATGTATCTTGCCAAACACGTGGATCGCCATCTCCCTATCCTCTGAACTTCCATTTCTGACAGTCCTGCTCTTGCAGCTTCCGTGGCCGCGCCTATGCGGAATGAGTGTGTCCCGTAATCTTTGGGGTGGTTCCCTGCCGATGTTATGCATTTATTAAATATAGCTTGGAACTGGTATCTTGATAATGGCGTTCCATCATTGTGTGATAGGAAGAAATTATTTTCTGATCTGATGTTTATATATGTTTTTACTATTGTTACCCGACTCAGTGTACCGTTTGTGGGTTGTAGAAGTATCCAAGTGCCCCCTGCCCGCTGGAACCGTTTTCTATTGGTGTATGCGTAGACATATTGCATTATTGGCTATGACTACATCCTGGTGTAATAAGCCTCCACTGGTGGTAATTTTGGATTGAGGGACTAATTCGCTTATGCATAGTGCCCTGAAGAAGGCGGTCGCAAATGCAGTAGACAATAGTGTTGCTTCAAATTGTGTTATGTTAATGGTGTTAGGGATATGATGTGAGAAATCAGTTTTAGTGACACGGGACGGGACGTCTACACTCCTGACTTGGCTGACCCCTTTTCCACCCTTTTATGGATTGTCTGATGTTGAACCTTTGTCACATCTCCCCAATTCAGTAGTTGGAAGTGAAATGCTACTCCGGTCAGACACCGCTGCGCTGACGCCACTGATATGCCCCTCATCATTAGCTGGTGGAGAAATTCTATGGTGACTTGTAATCTGGTTTGTTCACATTGGTAAACCCATCTGCCTACTAGTCGTGTCCACTCTTCCCATGCCTTACCGTATGCTTGCCACGTCAACGGGGCAACTGACGCTCTGATTAATGGCATCAACTATTCGCCACTAGATCCCATAGGGAGGGAGGGCAACTGTTGCCCGATGGGTGGGCGTTGGGGAGGAGCTCCGAAAATCTGGCAATTGAAATGTTATAAAGCGTTAGCAGCAGCTTTAGACCCCTCAGCATCGTGGCTAGTGCAGACCTATACCTTGTGTTTGAGGCACAGGAATGCTAGCCGGTGTAGTAGGCCTAGCACTGGGAGAGATGATGATGCCATCTTATTAATGCAGTGCGCTAGGCAGGAGTTTTTTGTTATGAAGAGTATATTTTTTGTTAGCCAGGAGCGCGCCCCATGTTTCTATTGCTACCACTATTGGGAAGAAAAATTATTTTACAGGCAAGATGCAGCTAAAAATTATTATTAATTTGAAAGCTGGTGGAGCTTGGAATAGATGGCCTAATACAATGAGTCCCACACACTGCTACAAGCCTAAATATTTTTTCACAGCTAGATGCAGATAAAAATTATATTGAATTTGCAACCTGGTGGAGGTTAGAATAGATGGACTAATAGAATGATGCTATGCCCAAAAGGTTTTACTTCACTAGGTGCAGTAAAAAAATTGGTATTCTATACACAGGTGGTATATCTTGCAACACAGATAGGCTACTCCACTGACTAACACACTCTGCAATAGGCCAAAAAGGATTTGCTTTTCTAGATTTAGCCAAATGCTGTGAAAAAAACTTGCACAGCACTGGCACAGACCTGCCTGGCAAAAAGTGATAGGAACTGATGTAACCTAGCCTTCAAAAGGACTGCAATTACAATTAGTCTTTACTCCCAACCTATCTATTTAAGAGCACAGACCTGCCTGATAAAAGTCGTAGGAAATGATGTAACCTAGTCCTTAAAAGGACTGCATTCACAACTATTCCCTACTCCCAAGCCATCTGTAGATTTGTGCGAAAATTGCCTTGAAATTAAAGTATAGCGCACACAGCAACAGCGGTGCCGTCTAACACGCAGCTGCAGCAGTGAGAAAATGGTGGCGACGAGGAAAATGGCTGGGTCTTATAGGGCAAGGACATGTGACATACACTGCCAATGACTCATGCCCTTGCTTGTGTGAAAAAAAGCACTTCGCTCCATGTGTGCTCTGCTGATAGGCTGACAGATTGCACCTCCCCACTGTAAATGCAGGAAAGAGAAAAAAAAATGGAGATCTTCATTATTCCTGCAGAGATCCATCCCCTGCCCCTTCCCGCTGCACACTCAAACTGCGTATTAACATTAATTTTCAGCATTACTGAGAATAAATCCAGTTATGATTTTGGTGCACGAACAGTTAATATAACCTCGAACAGCCGAATTTTTTTCAAATTGTTCGTGTTCGCCGAACGGCTCGAACACCGCCCAAAACAGCTCGAATTTGAGATTCGCAAACAGTTCGAGTTGAACACCGCTCATCTCTAGTTCTAACAGTACCCCTCTTATAAGGATCCTCTGGATCCTCCAGGCCCAGGCCTATCCGGAAACCTCCTGTGGAAAGCTCTAACAAGCCTAGGAGCAGAGACATCATCCGTCCTTACCCAGGAGTTGTCTTCGGGACCGAAACCCTTCCAGGAGACAAGATACTGTAAGCTCCCTCTATGCCATATAGAATTCAGGATGCGAGAAATTTCATATTCCCCGTCTTCCACCACAGGAGGAACTGCGACAGTGGCATCCCTATCAGATACATCAGCCTTTTTTAACAAGGAAACATGAAACACAGGATTAATCTTCCAGGAAGTAGGGACATCCAACCTAACAGCAGATGGGTTAACAACCTGAAGCACTTTAAATGGACCCACAAACTTAGGACCCAGTTTTTTAGAGGGAATCCTCAACCGCAGGTTCTTCGAGGACAACCAAACAATGTCACCCACAGTAAACAAAACCTCCTTATGTTTCCTGCCAAAATACTTCTTGGACTTCTTGCTAGCCTCTTGAAGGTTGCAACGTACATTAGTACAAACTCTCTCCAAATCACCGGAAAAAATTCTCCTCCTCCGGCACCGCCGACCCCAATTTGGAGAACGAACCAAAAGACGGATGTCTCCCAGTACAACAAAAAAAAAAAAAGGAGAACACCCAGTAGAGGAGGATGTATGATTGTTAAGAGTTAATTCTGTGGGAGGCAGACACTCAGACCACACCTCTTTATTGTCTGCCACAAAATAACGCAAAAACTGTTCAACATCCTGGTTCTTTCTTTCAGTCTGTCCATTAGACTCATAATGATACCCAGACGAAAAAGACAAATGGACTCTCAACCTGTCACAAAAAGCACGCCAAAAGTGAGCCACAAACTGAGGTCCTCTATCAGAAACAATATCCGTGGTTACGCCATGGAGCTTGACCATCTCCTTAACAAACGCCGTAGCGAGTGTCTTGGCGCAGGGCAACTTAATGAATGAAACCAAATGACACATCTTACTAAAACAGTCCACGACCACCCAGATGATAGTAAAACCCTCTGACACAGGTAGATCAGTAATAAAATCCATAGTGAGATGCATCCAAGGCGCACTAGGAACCTCCAGAGGTTAAAGCAACCCCGCAGCAGAAGTAGGTGAAGCCTATGACCTAGCACACACACAGTACACTGATGCACCCACTTGATGACTTCCTTCTGCCATCCAGGCCACCAAAAACTGCGACTGATAAGTCTAGTCTCCGAAATTCCTGGATGACCTACCAACCGAGACTCATGACACTCCACAAACAAATCTCTCCTAAAGGCTCTAGGCACGAACAACCTCCCATGGGAAGTGTTGGATGGAGCATCATCTTGAGATTTCAGAAACCCATTCTCCAAAACAGAGTCCAATGCTGCCACCACAACTCCTTTCTGCAAAATGCTCTCCTCCTCGGCACCGACCGTAGGAGAGAAGCTGCGAGATAAAGCATCGGCTTTAACATTCTTAGTACCAGGGATATAGGTAACAGAAAAATGAAACCGAGAAAAAATAAAGTGCCCACCTAGCTTGACGGGCATTCAAGCGCTTGGCAGCATCGAGATAGATCATAAGAATTTGATCTGTGAAAACCTGAATATTAAATCTAGCGCCTTCCAAAAAATGACACCAATGTTCAAACTGGAGTTTAATAGCCAGCAACTCCAGATTTCCAACATCATAATTCAGTTCGGTTTCCAAAATTTTTTTCGAAAAGAAGGCACAAGGATGTACTCCACCCTTGTTCTCCTGAGACAAAACTGCTCTGACCCCTACCGATGATGCATCGACCTCGACCAAAAAAGGCTTGGTCTCATCAGGCTGCATAAGGATAGGGGCAGAACTGAACCTCTCTGAGGTTTCTTTCAAACGCTTCAATAGCCTCAGTAGTAGAGATGAGCGTTGTTCTACTCGAACTGTTCGCCAATCTCAAATTCGAGCTGTTTTGGGCAGTGTTCGAGCCGTTCGGCGAACACGAACAATTTGAGAAAAATTCGGCTGTTCGAGGTTATGTTCGATATCTGTTCGTGCACCAAAATCATAACTGGATTTTTTCTCAGTAATGATGAAAATTAATGTTAATACGCAGTTTGAGTGTACAGCGGGGTGGGGGGAGGGGCAGGAGATGGATCTCTGCAGGAACAATGAAGATCTCCATTTTTTTTTCTCTTTCCCGCATTTGCAGTGGGGAGGTGCAATCTGTCAGCCTATCAGCAGCGCACACACGGAGCGAAGTGCTTTTTTTCACACAAGCAAGGGCATGTGTCATTGGCAATGTATGTCACATGTCCTTGCCCTATAAGACCAAGCCATTTTCCCCGTCGCCACCATTTTCTCACTGCTGCGTGTTAGACGGCACCGCTGTTGCTGTGTGCGCTATACCTTGTTAATTTCAAGCCAATTTTCGCACAAATCTACAGATAGCTTGGGAGTAGGGAATAGTTGTGATTGCAGTCCTTTTAAGGACTAGGTTACAGCATTTCCTACGACTTTTATCAGGCAGGTCTGTGCTCTTAAATAGATAGATTGTGGGAGTAAAGACTAATTGTAATTGGAGTCCTTTTCAGGACTAGGTTACATCAGTTCCTATCAGTTTTTGCCAGGCAGGTCTGTGCCAGTGCTGTGCAAGTTTTTTTCACAGCATTTGGCTGAATCTAGCAAAGCTAATCCTTTTTGGCCTATTGCAGAGTGTGTTAGTCAGTGGAGTAGCCTATCTGTGTTGCAAGATATACCACCTGTGTATAGAATACCAATTTTTTTACTGCACCTAGTGAAGTAAAATCTTTTGAGCATGGCATCATTCTATTAGTCCATCTATACTGACCTCCATCAGGTTGCAAATTGAATATAATTTTTTTCTGCATCTAGCTCTGAAAAATATTGGGCTTCTAGCTGTGTGTGGGACTTGTTCTATTAATCCATCTATACAGACCTCCATCAGGTTGCAAACTGAATATATTTTTTTCTGCATCTACCTCTGAAAAAATATTGGGCTTCTAGCTGTGTGTGGGACTTGTTCTATTAATCCATCTATACAGACCTCCATCAGGTTGCAAACTGAATATATTTTTTTCTGCATCTACCTCTGAAAAAATATTGGGCTTCTAGCTGTGTGTGGGACTTGTTCTATTAATCCATCTATACAGACCTCCATCAGGTTGCAAACTGAATATATTTTTTTCTGCATCTACCTCTGAAAAAATATTGGGCTTCTAGCTGTGTGTGGGACTTGTTCTATTAATCCATCTATACAGACCTCCATCAGGTTGCAAACTGAATATATTTTTTTCTGCATCTACCTCTGAAAAAATATTGGGCTTCTAGCTGTGTGTGGGACTTGTTCTATTAATCCATCTATACAGACCTCCATCAGGTTGCAAACTGAATATATTTTTTTCTGCATCTACCTCTGAAAAAATATTGGGCTTCTAGCTGTGTGTGGGACTTGTTCTATTAATCCATCTATACAGACCTCCATCAGGTTGCAAACTGAATATATTTTTGTCTGCATCTACCTCTGAAAAAATATTGGGCTTCTAGCTGTGTGTGGGACTTGTTGTATTAGTCCATCTATACTGACCTCCATCAGGTTGCAAACTGAATATATTTTTTTCTGCATCTAGCTCTGAAAAAATATTGGGCTTCTAGCTGTGTGTGGGACTTGTTCTATTAATCAATCTATACAGACCTCCATCAGGTTGCAAACTGAATATATTTTTTTCTGCATCTACCTCTGAAAAAATATTGGGCTTCTAGCTGTGTGTGGGACTTGTTCTATTAATCCATCTATACAGACCTCCATCAGGTTGCAAACTGAATATATTTTTTTCTGCATCTACCTCTGAAAAAATATTGGGCTTCTAGCTGTGTGTGGGACTTGTTCTATTAATCCATCTATACAGACCTCCATCAGGTTGCAAATTGAATATAATTTTTTTCTGCATCTAACCCAGCCAATAGTTTTGGCCTAATACCACAGTTTGGCCACTCAGCTCTGCTCGGTTCCCATCCATTGTTTTTTTGTGCAAACAACTCCAGAGTTGTGAATTAGTTAACTACCAAAATGAGTGGAAAAAGGCCTGCTGCTGGTGGAAAGGGGAATAGGCGTGTTGGGAAGGGGAAAAAAGGTTGTGTCCGTGGGGTAGGTGTTAAAGCAACAGTAACATCTGCAGAAGAAAGACCATCTTCCAGCCAAACTAAAATGTCTACTTCTTTTATCGGACAATGTGATAAGATCCCTTTCTTACGGCCACGCCAATCGCTACAAATCCCAGATGAGGCACAAAAACAGCAGGTGCTTCAACGGATATCAAGTGCTCCTTTAAGTGGGCTCTCCTCCACATCAACTTCAACATCACAAATACTCCAGTCCTCAAAGGTGTCACCCCAATCGCACTTGCTTCCTCACAGCTCCCAAATCTCCAGCTGCCCGTCTGAGTATGAGATAGAACAGATGGTTGAGTCTGCAGAGCTGTTTACTCATACTATAGCCTGGGAATCAGAGGTCGACTCCAGCGCTTCTGTGAATCCAGACGAGGAAATGATCTGCACTGATGCCCAGAATCTTTATGAGTCGGATCCAGGACCAGACGCAGAAGGTTCTGACCATAATGTAGACCCTCATTCCCAAACTGTAACTCCTGTTGGTGGAGACAATGAGGAAGACGATGATGAGACTCAAATACCTGATTGGAGCGACAACTTTAGTTTTTTGTCAGGGCAGGAACAGGTTGGCTCTGAGGACGACGGGTGTGATAACGCACAGGGTGATGATGATGAGGTTGGAGATCCCACTTACTGTCAACCCACAGTCAGCCAAGAGATGAGGTCAGCAGAGGAGGTGGAGGAAGATGCTAGTGACGACGAGGTCAGGTTGCGCCTTCCTGGACAGAGACGTAGTACTGGAAGCACGTCAACAACTGCATCCTCAAACACAACTCTGCCTCTCACCACAAGTCGTGGTGGTTCTTCAGGTCGCATGGGTGCTAAGCCTTGCATAGCCTGAGCATTTTTTCAGATCTTTAAAGATGACCCAACTCGTGTTATCTGTAACATTTGTCAGCAAAAGCTAAGTAGAGGCCAAAAAATACATAGTTTGAGTACTTCATGCATGAACCGGCACATGGACATGAAGCATAAGTTGCAGTGGGAAGCTCAGTGTGCTACAATGCGGCCTAGCCGGCCGGGCCAACCACCGTCTGCCATATCTTGTGCATCCGCGGCCTCTTCATCCTCTGTGACTGGGGGGACAGCAGTCACACCTGTTTTGGGGCGCAGACCTGCCACCTCTTTACCCGCAACAGCCAGCGTGATTGGCAGGTCATCATTTTCTTTGGAGGTGGTAACACCAGCTGGTGTTGAGCGCTGTCCGACATCGATAGCACCACCTTTGGATCAAGGCAACCTAACATGTCCGCCTGCATCTTCCTGACAGACCGGCAGTTTGCCGGGGACACCCTTATCAACCCCGTCTAAGCACAATAGCCAGCCCTCGGTCCCTCAGATGTGGACAAGTAAAAGACCATTTCCTCCTAGCCATGAGAAAGCTAAGAGGTTGAATTTCACCATCTGCAAGCTCTTGGCTACAGAAATGCTGCCTTTCCGCCTGGTGGACACACAGGATTTTCGAGACCTTATGTCCGTCGCAGTGCCCCAGTACCAGATGCCCAGTCGGCACTACTTCTCAAAGAAAGGTGTGCCTGCGCTCCACCAGCATGTCACACACAACATCACCGCTTCTTTGAGAAACTCTGTGTGTGACAGGGTGCATTTCACCACAGACACTTGGACGAGTAGGCATGGACAGGGGCGTTACATGTCGCTGACTGGGCACTGGGTAACTATGGTGACAGCAGGACAAGGGGCTGCTGTCCAAGTCTTGCCGTCCCCACGAGTTGTGCGTCAATCCTCTTTATGTCAAAGTTCCTCCACTGCTTCTGCCTCCTCAACCTCCTCTCGGTCTTCCACCTGCACCCAAAGCCTGTCTGGTCATGCCACAAGCTTTCTAACTGCGCAGAAGGGATCCTGCACACCTCCTTACTATGCTGGCAGTAGGGCTCAACGTCATCAGGCGGTTTTTACATTGAAATGTCTGGGAAATGTGAGTCACACAGCTGAGGAGTTGTGGTCAGCTCTGGAGAACCAATTTCATGAATGATTGTCTCCACTGGACCTGAAACCAGGGAACGCCGTGTGCGACAATGCTGCAAACCTGGGTGCGGCCCTTCGCCGGGGCAATGTCACACACGTGCCTTGTATGGCTCACGTGTTGAACCTGGTTGTCCAGCAATTTTTAGCCCACTATCCCAGACTAGATGGCCTTCTGCAGAGGGCACGGTCGCTGTGTGCTCACTTCTGCCATTCGCATCCCGCAGCTCAGCGACTTACTTCTCTACAGAAGTCGTTGGGCCTGCCACTTCACCGGCTAAAATGCGATGTGCCTACCCGGTGGAATTCAACTCTGCACATGTTGCAGCGACTGTGGCAGCACCGACAAGCCCTGGTGCAATACGTTCTGACATATAGCCTGGGCCAACGAGATTCAGAGGTGGGGCAAATCACGCTGGAGGAGTGGTCTCAGATCAGGGACCTATGCACCCTTCTGCACAGTTTTGAAATGGCGACGAAGATGTTTAGTGCTGACGATGCCATTATCAGCATGACTATTCCGGTGATTTGCATGCTGGATCACATGTTAAACAGAATTCGGAGTCAGGTGGTGGCACAAGAGGAGGTGGAGGAAGTAGAGGAGGAGGAGTTGTATGCGGAAGGGCTAACATCTGCAAGGTCCAGACGGTCGGCAGCACCAAGGCGGCAGGCATGTGAGGGTGGGGGAGATGGTTTACCAGGGCGCATGGTAGCAGCCAAACTAGTGAGGAAGGTGCAGGAGCCCAGGAAGAAGTGGAGGACGAACTGATGGAAGACTCATCAGATGAGGGAGACCTTGATCACATTTCTGTTGTGCGAGGTTGGGGGGAGAGGACAGAGGAAGGAAGCATGATTGTTACCTCGCCACCAACACAACAGGGACTTGGTGCTCCTGGATGCGCAACACACATGAGTGTCTTCTTGCTGCACTACCTGCAACATGACCCTCGAATTGTGAGAATTAGAAATAATCCTGACTACTGGGTTGCCACACTGTTAGATCCCCGGTACAAAAGTTAATTTGCAGAAATTATTTCTGCCATAGAAAGGGATGCACGCATGCAGGAGTATCAGCAGAGACTGTTGCAGAATCTTACATGTGCTTTTCCACAAAATACCAGTGGTGCACGTAGTGAATCTCACAGTTCCAACTTGCCAACCGTGGGACCGTCAAGTGTTCAGCACTCAAACCGTAACAGAACCACAGTATCTGCTGGTAACATAAATTTTGCGGAATCATTTCACCACTTTTTTAGCCCATCCTTTGCAAGGCCACAGGAGACAAGAAGTCTGACACATAGTCAACGCCTAGAGACGATGGTACAGGAGTATCTCCAAGTAAACATTGAAGCCACGACTGTGTCACTGGACCCTTGCTCTTTTTGGGCTTCCAATCTGGATAAATGGCCGGAGCTAGCCACTTACGCCTTGGAGATCTTGTCATGCCCCGCAGCCAGCGTTCTGTCTGAACGTGTGTTCAGCGCTGCTGGTGGTGTGCTGACAGATAAGCGCACGAGGCTCTCCACTGATAATGTAGACAGACTCACGTTCATAAAGATGAACAAATCATGGATCCGAAACGACTTTTCTACCCCTGTGTCATCCTGGGGAGAGTAAAAGCTTGATGATTGGTTAAAATCACCCTACCAACCGTTTTAAGCTTTCAAATTACTAATCATGTTTATCTGTATCTTGGCTGGAAAATAATTTGGGCTTTGTAGCAGTGTGCAGCACTGATTCTATTAGGCCATCTATAATAAGCTCCACCAGATTTAAAATTACTAATCATGTTTATCTGTATCTTGACTGGAAAATAATTTGGGCTTTGTAGCAGTGTGCAGCACTGATCCTATTAGGCCATCTATATTAAAGCTTCACCAGGTTTAAAATTAATAATAATTTTTAGCTGCATCTAGCCCGGAAAATAATTTTGGGGCTCCGAGATGCGCAAGACACATAAGTGCCTTCTTGCTGCACTACCTGCAGCATGACCCTCATATTGTCAGAATTCGAAGTAATCATGACTACTGGGTTGCCACACTCTTAGATCCCCCAAACTTTTCGATCAACCTTTTCATTTTAATAAAGACCAAAAAAATGGTCATTTTTGAAATTATAAGCATTAGCAGGTTGTTAGAAACTGAAATCAAACAGTTTTCAACTCAAAACTTTATTCTAGGTGATGTTACATTTTCACATAGGACCCCTTGTTCGAAAGGAGCTTCTGAACTCTCTCGTCCATTGAATTTGTCAGGTTTTGGATGGTTTCTGCTTCAATTGTTTTGCATGAGGACAGAATACCCTCCCAGAGCTGTTGCTTAGATGTGAACTGCCTCCCGCCATCATAGACACTCCTTTTAATGATGCTCCAAAGGTTCTGAATGGGGTACAGGTCAGGGGAGCATGGGGGTCACACCATAAGTTTGTCCCCTTTTATGCCCATATCAGCCAGAGATGCAGATGTTTTATGTGCAGCATGAGATGGTGCATTATCATGCAGAAAAATGATCTTGCTGTGAAATACACGGTTCTTCTTCTTGAACCATGGCAGGAAGTGCTGTTTGAGAAAATCCACATACATTAAGGAGTTCATCTTTAGCGCCTTCAGGGATCCTAAAGGGGCCGACAATCTCTCTCCCCATGATTCCAGCCCAAAACATTACTCCACCTCCTCCTTGTTGGCGCTGTAGCCGTGTTTGCGTGGGGTGTCCATCAACCAGCCATCCTCCACTCCATTCATCTGGACCATCGAGCGCTGCACGGCACTCATCCGTGAACAAAACAGTTTTGAAATCAGTCTTCATGTAATGTTTGGCCCACTGGAGCCGTTTCTGCTTGTGTGAAGTGGATAGAGGAGGTCGACAGGATGGCGTATGCACAGCTGCAAACCTCTGAAGGACCCTGCATCTTGTTGTTCGGGGGACGTTGGAGGCACAAGCAGCTTCAAAAACTTGTCTGCTGCTATGACAAGGCTTTTTTGCCGCTGCTCTTTCAACCTGACGTAATTGCCTGTAGGAAAGAGTCCTCAATTTGCCCTTATCAGCACGCACACGTGTGTACTGTGAATCAGCTACATACTTCTTGATTGCCAAGACACTTCATCCTGATCATCGCACAATGTTGATTGTAGTCATGCCTTGACCTAAACACTCCACAATTTGTTGCTTCTCAGCAGCCGACACATCCTTTTTCTTTCCCATTTTGGCAGAAAATGTAGGCTGCTTAATAATGTGAGACAGCCTTCTTAAGTAGTCTTGCCTTTCATTGGACACACCTGCCAAACTAATTAGCACAGGTGTCTGCAATTGCTTACAGTGATATAAAGAGCCCTGACACACATCACCATCAATGAGTTTAACTGACAAACAAACAAATTCTTCCCTTATCACTCCTAAACACTTTTTGCATAATAATTTGGAACGCAGTGTACATGTGCTTTTCCACAAAACACCAGTGGTTCACGTAGTGAATCTTACAGTTCTAACTTGCCAACCGTGGTCTGTATGGAGTTGTTCAATAAAGGGCCCAAAATTAAGATAACATAGATGGGAGAGGTCTCTATGAATAGGAATTCCTAAGTATTTGATACCCTGTGAGGGCCAGGCAAAGGGAAAGTTGGACTGGATGGAATCCTATATGGATTTGGGGAGGGAGACATCGAGGGCCTCAGACTTCGCTGCATTGATTTTAAAATTTGACCATGTAACAAAGTGATCTATTTCAGCCATAACAGCATGGATGGATATATGTGATTGAGTGATATATACTAGAACATCATCAGCAAATAGAGAGCACTTGTACTCGGTGCCTCCCACCTCAATCCACCTAATATTGGGGTTATGGCGAATTGATGAGAGCAGGTGCTCCGTCACTAGGATGTATAAGAGAGGGGACAGAGGACATCCTTGCCTTGTCCCATTGGTGATTGTGAAAGGTGATGAAAATGTTCTGATGCACCCCCTGGGCCTTGGGACACCCGGAGCCGGACCCTTGGTGGATGCTGGTGGTTGTAGTCTTCGTGGCGGCGACCCGGTTCCGTGGCTCAGGGTGGTCAAACCAGTGGCGGAACTATTTATGTGGTTTTGATGTTTAAATGTCCGACTACGCCACCCGTGGATTGCGGTCAGAGTGAACCGCCGCTGCAGGGCAGACCGCTGAGGCTGGTGTTGTGGGTGCAGCAGAGCGCAGCATAACTCCCCACGGGAGGAGTATAGCCTCAGGGCAGTGTATGCGGAGGATGGGGGTGATGGTGCAGGGCAGCAGCAGTAACGACACGGAGTCAGTGATGCAGTCCAGGGCCTTTACTCACAGTTCTTATTATCCAGACCACGTCTGCAGGTAACGGCTGCCCACGTCGTACTGTGCTCACCAGGTGAGGGGCTCAGACAACTCCCAGATAACTTTGGAGCGCTTCACAGGACCCCCTTTGTGTGTCCTTTGTCTGGCCTTTCTTACCAACCCTTCTGTCCGGCTGCCTCGGGCCTCCTCTTGGTAAACTTGGCGCCAGTTTCCCTGACCATATGTGGTGCCTTCCTAGCGGGTGTAGCGAGGGGCTGCGCCACATAAAATGTCACAGCCTCCGGTTTCTAGCTGAGGGTCGTTTCCTGCCTCCACTAGTTTCGGGGACCGGTCTCCCCCTTTGGCCTGACCCCTCCACGCAGGTGGATTCGGGCGTGCGGTGGAGACTCGCCCGTCCGCACCCCTGGGATCCCTTCATTCCTCATTCCTGGAGCCTTCTCCGCTCCTCTTCCTTCCTTCTCCCTCTTCCAGGCCTGGGCCTCTGTTACTAGGCCCACCTCCGGAGCAGAGCTCATGCAGAGCCCCTGCTCCCTGCCACTTCTGCTCAGACTTCTCTGCACTGAACTAAGATGGTGCCCACCTTTTATACTCCCTTCTCAATGCACCCAGGAACTGCTTCCTCCCTGCTCCTGCACTACAGGGTTCCCCTTCCTCAGTGTTCCCTCCCCCCACTCCAGCCAGGGACAGGGACTGTCGTGCCCATCTCAGAGGCATATTGGTCGCCCTGCCCCATGGCAATGTGGTGTAATGCATGCAGGTGTCTGGTCCTGATCCACACTCCATCCTTACCTGAGAGTGAGATATCACACCTCTGGGTGAGGTGCAATACCTCTGTAGCAACCGAGCCCTCAGGGTGCTACAGTTCCATTTATCTTCAGCCTAGGTGACGTATTGTGATACAGGGCCGTGATTTTGGCTATAAAAGGGTCCCCTAGACCCCTACCCCAAGCTTTTTAAGAGAATCATATATGGCGTGCCAGGAGACTCTATGGAATGCTTTCTCAGCATCCAACGAGAGTATCTAATTACAAATTTTTAACTGCATCTAGCCCAGGAAATACTTTGTGCCTAGTAGCAGTGTCTGCTAGTCAGCGGATTATCCCGGCTGTTAAGCAAGCTACACCACCTGTAGTTTAGACACTTAATTTTTTCAAAGGAAATGCTTCGGGACCATGGGATACTCAGTGAAGAGCATCAGGAGGCACCCCAAGGCATAGGGGCTGGGACTGGCAGTAGGATGCCTTGCGGTGGACAGCCGAGCTCGATCCTTATAAAAGCTTTTTAACTGCAGCAGCTTTAGTGGACGCTACTGGAGCTGGAATTACGCGGCTGCTGGCATGAGACTTGCCCTCCAATAGATCCTTGTAAATGGATTTAAAGTGTATTCATTCAAATTAGAGAGACAATTTAAATTAAAAAGCTTAGAGCTGCCTCCACCACAGGGGGGCTCGCTCGACCCACCAGCGGACAGGCACCAGTATTGGGAGAGGGGGGCTGGCCATCAGGGTTCACCGCGGCTCTGGCACAAACCCGGCGACACAGAGGTGGCACGGGCAGGAGCGGACTGGCCGTGTCGGCTTCTCACTTTTTGGATTTTAGAAGGGCATGACATGCCTATATCTGTGTCTCCCCCTCCTTTTACTCCTCCACCTCTTTTATTTTCGCATGACTATATGTACTTGTCACTTTTTCATGTGTTAGTTATGTCTTCTGAGCAGTTTGTCAGCTTTTGGACACCTTTGAAGGTGTTTTCTATGTGTTTATATGTGTTTTTGTTTGCCTGCCATTGGTTTTAACGGTGTTCGAAGGTGTTCGACGAACAGTTCGACCAACAGTTCGGCGAACACACGGGTGTTCGACGAACCGAACCGAACTCGAACACTACGGGGGTGGCTCAACACTACTCAGTAGTCCACTGGGCCGTATTCGCACCTTTCCTGGTGAGATCGGTTAGAGATTTAAAAATTACAGAAAAATTCTTAATGAATTTCCTATAATTGGCAAAACCCAAAAATCTCTGTATAGATTTCAAACCAATAAGCCAAGACCATTCCTGCACAACCTGAACCTTCACAGGGTCCATCTCAAAGCCCTTGATGGAGACAAAGTAGCCCAAAAAACTAATTTTCTGCACAGCAAGCTCACATTTCTCCAGCTTAGCAAAGAGTGAATTATCACTCAACTGCAAAACTTCACGTACACTCTGCCAATGGGACTCTAGATCTGGTGATTAAATCAAAATGTCATCCAAATGCACCACTACATTCTTACCAATCAAAGGTCTCAGGATATCATTAATAAGGTTCTGAAAAAATGCTGGTGCATTGGTAAGACCAAAAGGCATCACCAGATTCTCAAAATGACCTACCGGAGTGTTAAAAGCAGTTTTCCATTCATCACCCTCCTTCACTCGTAACAAATTGTATGCCCCCTGGAGATCAATTTTAGAGAACCACTTGGCCCCCACTAACTGGTTAAACAAGTCAGGAATTAATGGCAATGGGTAGGAATTGCGTACGGTAATCTTATTAATTTCACGAAAATCCAGACATGGACGCAAACCCCCGTTCTTTTTTTTAACAAAGAAGAATCCAACTACCACAGGCGACTTAGAAGGTCTAATGTGACCAGCAGCCAGGCTAGTCTGTAGGTACTCCTCCAAGGCCTTTCTTTCAGGGATAGTCAGATTAAACCAGTGACTCTTGCGAAGAGTAGCTCCCGGAACAAACTCAATGGCGTAATCATAATCCCTATGAGGAGGTAAAACTTGCAACTCCTCCTCCGATAAAACCCTCCAAAAATCTTGAATAGGTACAGGTAATTCCCCTTTTTCCACAGCCGCAATGCGACCATTACAACATTTACCATAGCACTTCGGACTTCAAGACTTAATCACATTAGTAGACCAGTCCAGTAAATGATTTGCCTTGGTTAAAACTGCACATCCTATAACAACCAGAGAGGGTAAATTATCTAAACCAACCAAGTCCAAAATTTCTTGGTGAGCTCCATTGATAGTGAAGGGAAATGAAGCAACCTTGTGAGTAATACATTTCAAGGGAGTGTTATCAATTGCAATCACAGAAATAGGTGACGACAAAGGTTTGAATTTCAATTTAAGGTTTTCCTAAATCCTTTTATCAATCACATTAAGTGTTGAACCACAATCCACAAATACCTGAAATTCAATCAAATCTCCCTGCAAAGTAGTACTCTCAGAAAGAAATACTCCTGCAGAGAGTAAACAAGCTATACGGGCGTAACTGACCTTTTTTTTTTTTTCTTTACTTAAACGACACTCACAATACTTAATCAAATTGTCAGCTTTAGCACAATAAAGACAATCCCTCGGCGAACCTCCGGTCTCTTTCCTGAGAGCTGGGTGACATCGCCCCAACCTCCATCTGTTCTCCACCATCTGAGCAGATTTTCTGGGGAATAGGACCTGACATTACACGAGTCTTTACCTCATTCAGCCTGCACCTCAGCCTCCTGTCCACACGAACAGCTAATTGCATGGCATCCTGCAGAGTCTCAGGTGCAGGGAATGCAATTAGCAGATCCTTAACCCTTTCACTTACATCAGAAATTAATAAATATTTCAGCTCAGGATCATTCCATTTTACTTCTGAGGCCCATCTCCTGAAGTATGTGCAATAATTTTCAACATCACCTGACCCCTGATTCAAACGCCTGAGTTCTGCTTCAGCAGATGAGATTCGATCAGTATCGTCATATAATAGACCCATAGCAGAAAAAAATTCTTCAACATTCCTTAAACACGGATCATTAGGTTGGAGAGAAAAGTCCCACCCCTGTGGTTCATTGCGCAAAAGTGACATAATGAAACTAATGCGCTGTGATTCAGAGGACCTTGGTCTCAAACAAAAATATAACAAACGAGCATTTTTAAAGGAACAAAAATCATGCTGTTTACCATAAAAAACATCAGGCAGTCCTACCTTGGGTTTGACAAAATGAGCTCCAGAACAGCTACTCACGTGTTACTGAAGCTCGGCCACCTCCAGAGACAATCCCTGCAGGCATTGAGCCAAATCCTGGACGGAAACCATACTGATCCCCGAATTTCTTTACTTTTAGTTTTTTTGGGCTGGACTTACTGTTATGATCTGCAACATGAACTAAGGAAAGATAGGAGAAAGCTGTCCCTACAATAAGACTAAGCTGAATCCCTACGATGTAGCGGGCTGCCTGTTCCTAGCGAACAGACCCGCCTTAGTCCTCGGCTAGTCTGAACGAAGACCTATAGCATTAAGGAAGGGGTCCCTAAAAGAACTAAGGACTGGGACAAAAATGGGACACCTCCTAAACAAAGAAGTTGTTGCAGAATGTAGCATCTGCATCTCTGCCCTCTGCTAGGCAGAGACGCCGTCCCTCTCACCGCCGCGCTCCCTGCCCGGCGTCCTCCACTGCTCCTCTTCCTGCTTCTGCTGCCGGCGTGCGCAGCTTTCCGTGCACTGTGCTTAGGGCACGCCCTAAGGAGTCCCCGGCCAATTGCCGGAGGTCCTCCCATATATAAAGCACCTCCTCCAAAATGGAGGTGCCCGAGCAATAGTTGATGCACAGTGTACTTACCTCTGCTTCAGCCCTCAGGTCCCGCTGCTAGCCTGACTACTAGTCCTGCACGCCAGCCTGACTATCAGTCCAGCCCGACAGTCTCTTCCGTTAGGTCCGCCAGTCTGTCTATGGGCTTCGCCCACCTGTTTACCTGGGAGCACCTGCCTGTTACCCGTCTGCCTAGCCGGAGGCTCCTGCCCGTCACTTGCTGTGACCACCTGACAGCCTACCTAGAGTCTCCCACCTATCACTTGCCGTGACCACCTGTCTGCCTACCCAAAGGCTCCTGCCCGTCACTTGCCGTGACCACCTGTCTGCCTACCTAGAGCCTCCCACCTGTCACTTGCCGTGACCACCTGACAGCCTACCTAGAGACTTCCGCCTGTCGCCTGCTGTCTCTGCCAGTTCATCTACCCGGACCTCTCGTCAGCCTGCCTGCTGTGCCCATCTGCAGTATCGGTCAGTCTTAGCCATCTGACCCGTGGGAGTCACCAGCTCTCTTACAAGGTCGTCCCCAGAGTAACACCTGGTCCCTCTGCTCGGTCCCTCCCTGGTCACGGAGTCGTTAGCCGCCGTACGACCAGGGTCGGTCCGAGTTGATACTTAATTACACCCCTCTGGGTCCCTCCTTGCACCGCAGCACAGAGGTTCCACCACCCGGATCCGTAACAGAACACAAAAAGACAAACTGACAAAAGGTACTAGAGGTCCCAGAAGGACCAAGTGAACCGACAGAGAAAGGCACCTGAAGCACCAGGCTAGAGAAACAGTCAAACACTGAAGTCCAGAACAGCCAAAAGGGCGGAGCTGGAATATAAAAGGCAGATGGTCACGTGACCGCAAAACACAAGATGGAAAAAACAAACAGGAGGGTACTAGCACAAAGATCACAATCACTAAATCTCTGCTTGTAATCTCTGATAACACTGCCTACTGTCATTACTGCCCCCTCATGCAGTGGAAAATATATGTGGTCACATATACTGTACTTGTCTATTATATATGTTGTAACAATGCTACTCACTTGGAGCGGGATGAGGTATCACAGGAAACATTTCAATTTAAAAGTCCGGTTGGTTTATTTCATTCTCCATTAACTGCATCACAGGAAAATTTGAATACAGCCCTTGCTGGAAATAAAATAAAGCATATAGTAAATAGTCCATACAATAGTGCATGTTTACCTATTTGGTTTGCAGTCCAACTTCTCAGGCCTTTAGCAAAGGCACACAGTCCTGTAGATTCTGCACGCCTCCACACACAGCTATGTATTTGACCAACAAGCTTCATTTTACAATGTGAACCACACCCAGATGTGGAGATATGGTGAGCAGATGTCCTGTCCAACTCTTCAGCTGGTCACATTAAAACTCAGCCCTTACATGGATGAATAACCCCTCTTAATGCTATGTGTACTAGAGCATTACTCAAGGTTTACATCACAGAGGACATCCTCCTCTGTGATACATATCTCCCATGTACTATCTGTCAGGCAACCACTTAACAATAAACAAAGCTACAATAAAAAGCCATATGATACCAAAAGGTATACTATACAAATATAGTACAAAGATATTTAATATTTATGGGTATATGCTACCTTTGTGTATTATACATAGTTATGTATAGTAATTGTGTATTATATAAAGGTGTATACTGACTCCTTGGTATAGGCAACTATGACATTTTTGCCTTGCACTGGTTTAGAAAAATCTCCTCAGTGTCTATTTATGAATAGGAGCTCTGTAATCAGTTTAAAAGTAAATGTCATCTGATTTATGCTGTCCAAACCATAGGCAGCATGAACCAGAGCTTGGCTGTACGATCCCCTGTATGTAGCAGAGGCGATCGGATAGTTGCTGCTTCTAGTCTCCTATGGAGACTATTGAAGCAAGCAAAAAGTGAAAAAAAGTGTTTTTAAAAATATTAAAAAAAAATTAAAAAAATATAACGTTTAAATCACCCCCCTTTCGCCCCATTCAAAATAAAATATTTTAAAAAAAAACCTACATCAACATATTTGGTATCACCGCGTTCAGAATCGCCTGGTCTATCAATATAAAAAAGAATTAATCTGAACGGTAAACGGCGTAATGAGAAAAAAATTCTAAACGCTAGAATTATGTTTTTTGGTCGCCGCAAAATTGCAATAAAATGCAATAACGGGCCATCAAAACATCGGATATACCCCAAAATGTTATCAATAAAATCGACAGCCCGGCGCACAAAAAATAAGCCCTCACCCAGCCCCAGATCCCAAAATATGGAGACGCTACAGGTCTTAGAAAATGGCGCTTTTTTTTTTTTACCAAATTTTGGAATTTTTTTTCACCACTTAAATATAAAAGAACCTATACATGTTTGGTGTCTACGAACTTGTAATGACCTGGAGAATAAGAATGGCAGGTCAGTTTTAGCATTCAGTGAACGTGGTAAAAAAAGTAAATAAACAACTGTGGTATTGCACTTTTTTTACAATTTTACCGCACTTGGAATTTTTTTCCCCGTTTTCCCGTACACGATATGGTAAAACTAGTAATGGCGTTGAAAAGTACAACTCGTCCCACAAAAAATAAGCCCTTATATGGCCATATTGACCAAAAAATAAAAATGCTATGGCTCTGGGAACAAGGGGAGCAAAAAAACAAAAAGCAAAAACGACAAAACCCAAGGTTGCGAAGGTGTTAAGAGACATTTTTAAAACATCCAGGAGATTTGGCAACTCTAATTATAGTGCGCATAGAATTCATTTTTCCAAAAACCTTCAAGAGATTCTGGCAGAGTTTCCAAGGTAGCTAGCAATAGTCTAGGGCTCATAGAGTTAGCAAGTGCAGTACATGAGCCTGCGATTGTCCTCAGTCTGTGCCGTGGGAAAAAGACTAGTGAGGGAACCAGTGGAGGGTTGAGGCAATGTGATAAAGCTCTGGCAATATTCCAGTTATATCTTGTGGAATGCTTTATCTAAATACGTGTGCCATAATAAACTTCAGTCAGGTCTAAACTTTCTACCTCACAGTCAGTAACCGGGTCGGACAGGGGTGTCTGGGGCCCACATGGGGTAATTGACCCTAGGGGCCTACCCTACAGCTATATGCAAATATCTGATAGCCGTTGTCCCAATTATAGTGGAACATCGGCTGTAAAACACAGACCGTTCCTGCATATCTACTATGCGCACACCATAACTGGTGTAAAATTTTCAGTAGTTTTCATTAAAGGGCTTCTTTGGTTAAAATAAGTTATAATAATATCACATACAAGGGAGACATACCGCTACACCATGACTGGACTACATAGTGACCAAAAAAAAATACCACATACAAGGGACAAATATCGCCACACTGTGACCAGACCACATATTTCCACCACATAGTGACGAGTAATACTACATAGAAAGGAAGAAGTACTGCCACTCCGTGTCCAGACCACATATTAACGCAACATAGTGACCGAATACTACAATACTGATCATGAATAAAAATCTGAACACTAACAACACTGTTATTACCAGTTACATTATACACCGGAGCCCTGTATATAGTGTCAGTGTACAGGTAATACAAGGAACACCAGTGACATTATACACAAGAGCTCTGTATATAGTGTCAGTGCACAAGTAATACTGTACAGTGATCACCAGTGACATACACAAAATTTCTGTATATAGTGTCAGTGTACAGGTAATACAGTGATTACCGGTGACATTATACACAGGAGCTCTGTATATAGTGCATAGTGTACAGGTAATACAGTGATCACCAATGACAATATACACAGAAGGTCTGTGTATAGTGTAAAGTGTGTGTGTACATGTGATACAGTGGCTCACTAGTTATGTCTCTAGGTGAAGTCCTTCATCTTCGCTTTTCTTCTTCATCTGGCACAGACCATCATCACTTCTTCCTGCCAGGACTTGTCTCAGCAGAAAATAAGTTATTTATAGCTACTGTTGAGCAAATTTGTTCGGCGAATGTTCGAAAGTTTCAAATTCAGCACAAATATGGCATATTCGGATTCGTGATCACAAAGGCAATCAAATTTTCTTAAAATCTGAAAATTTTGACGAATTTGCAAGGGACCGTGAATACAGGGCAACCACGGCGTTTTGAACAGTTTTGTTAGCATAGTGCAAGTGTATGATGAGCGGTGATGTGCCAGGTGAGTGTGGGGGCTGTGGAGAGCTTAGAACAGGTCAGATAAGCAGCGCACTGTTTTGTTATTTTTTCCTGTGGGCGGTAACTTTAACTGAGGAAAGCCCGGCCAGCCAATCATAGCGCAGGAAGCATCTACACTATCCTGACATAAGAACTTCTGCAATTGGCTGCAGAAATCACATGTCGTCTCAATATAAAAAGTTGCCATGTTCCCTCAGTGCCATTATTTCCATGTCACTGCTGGAGACAGACGCAGCTCAGTGTTCTCCTGTGTAATGCTGGATACAGATGCAGCTCAGTGTTTTCCTATGCAATGAGAGATATTAGCTAGATAGATGTGCACTTGTGTGGTAGTCAGATAGTGTAGATAATTCCTGGCCTGTGTACCTCTGCAACCGCTGGTGCAGCACATTTTTGGTGTTCTTGTGCAAGTACTGAGATTCTGACAGAAACAGAAGACCCATGCCGTACAATAGTGCTGTGCACTGCTGGAATAGAGCTCCATGTCTCAGTATACCTTGAATCTTTTTTTGCACTTGCTAATGTGATCAAGCAAGCGCAGTGCACCTTTTCATTTAGTGGGGTTGAAATTGTGTTCTGCACTGTCTACAGAGCTCCTTATTGCAGAGCACAAAATCAGTTTTTTTCCTGCTGTTACTGTGATATTGAAAGCTGTGTGCACTAAAGTTTTTTTTTAATGTCAAGATACTATTTTAGTGGAGTTGAACTTCAGTTGGTTTAAGAGTAAAAAAATTAATTTTCTCTCTTGCTACGCCCAGTCCAAAAAATATTTTTTCCTGTGCCAAAAGTCACACAGTGCTATAAGCCAGCTACTACATTAGTGGCGGTCAAATTCAGCTTGTACGCACAGTCAAACCTATACATATTTTTGGTTGGCAGGCAGAGTCCACCAAAGATTTTTAACTGTGGCAATGTTGATCCAGTCTGATAAAAGGTAGATCCTATTTTAGTGGCATTGAACTTGTCCTGGTTTCACAGTAAAAAAAAAAAAACTCTTACTAGGCCCAGTCCAAAAAATATTTTTTCCTGTGCCAAAAGTCATACAGTGCTATAAGCCAACTACTACGTCAGTGGCGGTCAAAGTAAGCTGGACGTAGAGCTTATGCAGAGTAACCCAAAAATACTTTTTGCTCTGAGTTAAGTGATACAGCTGGCTAGATCCAAGTTTGAAATATTTTTGAGCATATATTCTATGTCATACTGGCCTCATCCACATTAAAAAAAAAATGTATTCTTTTCCTAAAGTAATACAGCAGGGGACATCTCAGTTTGAAATTGTTTGGAGAATATCTCGTAGGTTTTATTGGCCTCATGCAGAGTAACAAATTTATTTTGTCTGTTAGTAACTTTATACAGTAGCCCATATCTTACCTGGTCATTTAGTGTCGCTGAAATTCAGGTGTGTGCTGAGCTATTGCACTGGAAAAAAACATTTTTCTTTAGTTAATTGAGCACTCCTACCACTGTATCTGACCAACATGAGAGGGAAAAAGAGAGGGCGTGGTGGAAGGGGAAATAGGCTTGGTGTTTAAGGTGTACGTGGGGTATGTGGTAATGTTAGTGAAAGCACTAGTGAACCAAAACAAACAAGTCCTATCCAAAGACAACTGACAACTTATGTTAGTGGACGGCCTACTGCACTCCCTTCCTTTGGCAGCCGCACAGCAATATGCCTTGTTGTTAAGGCCCAGAAAGAGCAGGTGCTCCAGTAGTTGGCAAGCTTCTTCTTCCTTCACCTCAACATCACACGCAGTACAGTCCACAGAGGTGGCACCCCAATTACCCATGCTTCTCCCCGCGTCACAACTGGCCAACTGCCCAACTAACTGTAGCGAACCACAGATAGGCGAGTCTGTAGAACTCTTCACCCATTCTACACCATGGGCATCAGAAGTATACTCCAAACAGTCACAGAGTCAAGGGGAGGAAAGCATCTGCCCCGATGCCCAGAAGTTTTTTAGCTTGGATTCGGGGCAGGACGAAGTAGGGTCTGAGCAGGTTCCTGACCCTCGTCACAGATGTTAACCGCAGGAGAGGGAGGTGATCCCATAAAGACTCAGATACCTGAGGCTCATGCGGACTGTACTATGCTGTCAGTGCAACAAGAGGAGAGGGGGTCACTCTGAGGGCGAGGAATGGGATAACACATTGAATGATGATGAGTTTGAAGATCCTACTTGGTGTGAACCGAGAATCACGCAGCCGAGTAGCTAATCTGAGGAGGTGGAGGAGGAAGACAAGGAGGTTACATTTCGCTCTACGGCGCAGACAAGGAGTGATGCATGCACGAGGAGCACTGCATCCTTAGCCACAACCGTGGCTGTGGCCAGCAGCCGTCACGGGTCTTCAGCTCACAGGGGCAGCAAGGGTTTGCTAGCATGGGCCTTTTTTGTCACTGCAAAGGATGAGCCAACTCACGTTCTCTGCAAACTTTGCGATAAAAAACTCAGTAGAGGGAAAAACTGCAATAATTTGACTTCTACATGCATGAACGTTCACATGCTCAAACAACATTCTTTATGCTGAGAATCTTACCGTGCTAAAATGCGAACCAGCGCACCTCAACAACCATCAGCTGCCCCATCAAACGCATCCGCTGCTTCTTCCTGATTCTCTGTTACCGTGCCAAGTATTGTCACGCAGGTCTCCCATCGCAGAAACTCCGGTTCTTTACCCGCTCCAGTCAGGCTGAGTGACAGACCGTCAGCTGTAACGGAAGCGGACACGCCTGCTGTGTTTGTTTCACCGAGCACACCGCATGTTTCCCAGTCCACGGTAGCATCTCCACCTCACGCTCCACCAGTTATTCCAGTTCACCATACTCCGCCCTCTCTCAGCACCTTAGCCAGCCCTTGGTCTCACATTTGTGGTCACGTAAAAGATGGTTTCATCCTATGCATGGCAAAGCTAAGACGTTGAACTACACCATCTCCAATCTGTTGGCCGTGGAAATGCTGTCTTCAGCCTGTTAGATACAGATGGTTTCTGAAAACTGATGGCCGTCGCAGTCCTCCAGTACCAGTTGCCCAGTCGCCATTACTTCTATAAGAAAGCTGTGCCTGCGCTACACCAGCATGTCACAGACAACGTGTTTGTCTAAATCTATGTCTACGTGTGCCAGGGTGCATTTCACGACAAGACACCTGGACAAGTAAGCATGGCCAAGAGCATTACATCTCGCTGACTGGGCACTGGGTGACTGGTGGCTGTGAGGGCAGGTGCGGAAGGGGCTGCTCCATAAATCTTGTAATCCCCAAAGCTTGCGGAAGAAACCTCTGTATTTCCCACTTCTTCCTCTGCTTTTGCGACCTCCAACTCCTTTAGGGCCTCCACCTGCGCACTCAACCTTTGCCTTAACGAGACACGCGTTCCAAGGGTGCAGAGCGAATACACACCACCTCCCTACTGCGCAGTCAGGCAGTCTTCAAATTAATATGCCTTGGAGATCGCAGTCATACAGGTAAAGAGTTGTGGGCAGCTCTCCAGGCTCAGTTTGAGCAATGGCTGTCTCTGCTAAACCAAGAGCCAGGGAAAGCCATGTGTGATAACGGTGCGAACCTGTTAGCAACCCTAGGCCAAGGCAAGCTCGCACACGTGTCTTGCATGGCTCACGTCCTCAACCTGGTAGTACAGCGATATCTCCGCCATTATCCTTGCCTGAATGAGCTGCTTCATAAAGTACGGAAGCTGTGTGCTCACTACTGCCTTCGCACCCCTCATGTCATCGACTTGTATCGATACAGCGGTCCGTGCCAGTTAACAGGTTGATCTGCGATGTGCCGATGCAGTGAAATTCCACTCTTCACATGTTGCAGCGACTGTGCCAGCAGTATCGAGCTCTGACGCAGTATGTCATGACGTATAGCTTGGGGCAACGCAGTACGGACTTGGGGCATATCACGTTTGCGGAATGGGAACAGATTAAGGACCTCTGCACCCTTCTGTATTGTTTTGAAATGGCTACTAAACTGGTTAGCGCTGCGGATGCCGTCATCAGCATCACTATTCTGGGCAAATACATGCTGGAGAAAACTTTGAATGACCTGCGGCAGGAGGTGGTGGCCCCAGAAGAGGAGGAGGATGCGGAAGGGATACCAGTATCTCAAATTTCCAGACTGTCGACACAGGTGAATACCAAGTAATGGTAGATTACAGCGATTAAGGGGGTTTGGTGATACAAGGCAAACTATTAGTGAAGGTGCAAGAGCCGAGGAACTAATGGAGGAGGAAGAGGTGATGGGCGAGCAGCTGTCAGAGGATGAAGAGGATAATCATCCCATCTCGTTTGAACGTGGTTGGCAGGAGGGGATGGAGCAAACAAGCATCAGTGTTACACAGCCCACAATACAGCCTGGCTTTGGACCTCCTATAAGAGCCCGACATATGAGTGCCTTCTTGAGGCACTATCTGCAACATGATCCTTGTATAGTTAGGATTCAAAATAATGCTGACTACTGGGTTGCCACTCTGTTAGATCCACGTTATGAGAGTCAATTTTGCCAGATGCTTCCCGCCCTGGAAAGGGACCTGTTTATATTGGAGTATCGAAACAAGCATTTAAGCAACCTTAATAGAGCATTTTCCCCAAGATAACAGTGAGGCACACAGTGTGCATCGCAGCTGTAGTCTTTCAACCGCCGGCACGTCAGTTCGTCAATGCCAAAACATTTGCAGCAGCAGCAGAGTAAGTGGCATTAGCAATTTCTGGGAGTCCTTTCACACAGTTTTTGCACCACCTTGTGCACCAGCACAACAGATTACAAGTCTGACACGTGGTGAACAACTGGAGAGGATGGTGCAGGAGTATCTATAGTTCAATATCAATACCATCAGGGAGGGTTTGGACCCTTTTACATTTTGATCTTCAAAAATGGATGAATGACATGAGCTCGCCTCTCACGCCTTGGAGGTTTTATCATGCCCGGCAGCCAGCCTCTCTGAATGTGTCTTCAGCGCTGGTGGTAGTGTATTGACGGATAAGCGCACCCGGCTGTCCCCTGTAAGTGTAGACCGCTCTCCAAGAACTTTTACACCCCAATTGAAAACTGTACAGAGTAGGCGATGTTGTTGTTTTGAGTGTGCTGCATTGATCTCTTGAAATTGCAGTCTGTGATATGCCTTTTGTGCCTGCTCTTGCTGCTGCTGCAGGTTTTAGGCCCTACTTTTGGGAAATGTGGAGAATTCTGATTGTGTCTCTATCCATTGGGTTGGCTGTAGTGATGAGTGAGCATGCTCGCCACTGCTCGGTACTCGCCCGAGCATCTCAGTACTGGAGATGCTCGGAGCTCGCCGAGTACTTTCGAGATGCTCGGGCGGGAGCTCGGGTCCCCGTCCTGCATGTTTGGCGCTATTTAGAGCACCAATCATGCAGGGATTGTCTGCCACTCACTGTAATGTCACAGCCATGGTGGTTGTGGCATTACAGTGATTGCCCAAATCAATGGGAACAGAGGTCACAGTGAAACATGAAAAGCCGGCAATTCATCAGCGGCATACACCGGTACCCGACAATTTAGAACAGAAAGAATAGAGCATCACACAGATTAGATAGGTAGAAACATGTCAGTCACATATATAATAAGTACAGTGACAGTGTCGGTTACTGTACTTGTCATTTAGTGTTAAAATAAAGGATTTATTTAAAACAAAATAGTGTTTTCATGCACCGGTCTCTTTAAAAAAGCCGGCCGGCAATTCATCAGTGGCATACATCGGTACCCGACAATTTAGAACAGAAAAAAATAGAGCATCACACATAGATTAGATATATGTGACTGATATGTTTCTATCTAATAAGTAGAGTGACAGTGTTGATTACTGTACTTGTCATTTAGTGTTAAAATAAAGGATTAAAAAAAAAAATTGGCGAAGAGTTCCCCGTAATTTTAGTCTCTAGCGGAGGTTAAGCAGACGGCTGGGGCAGGTGTTTGAAGCCTGGGAAGGGGGTAATACCCACGGAGCTTCCCAGGCTACTAATATCAGCCCCCAGCTGAATACCTAGCCTTTACCAGCTATTAAAATGAGGGATCCAACAAAAAATGACGTGGGGTCCCCCCCATTTTAATAGCTAGCAAAGGCTAGGCAGACAGCTGGGGGCTGATATTAATAGCCCAGGAAGGGTGCCATGAATATTGGCCCCCTCCCAGGATAGAAACACCAGCCATCAGCCACCCCAGAAATCGTGCATCCATAGGATGCACCAATTCTGGCACTTAGCCTCACTCTTCCCACTGCCCTGTAGCGGTTTCAGTGGAGTAATAGGGCTGGGGTTGATGTCAGCTTATAATGCCAGCTGACGTCAAGCCCAGGTTAGTAATGGAGAGGCGTCTATAAGACACCCCTATTACTAACCCCATAGTCAAAGTTAAAAGAAAACACAAACACCCAGAATAAAGTCCTTTAATTAAAATAAACACGCAATTCTTTAATGTTCTAAATTAAACCATACTTATCGTCACGCCCATTCCAGCTTTCTGCTGCGATCCAACCTGTCATGTGAATGTAGCAGAGCTGGAGCTGTCCTGGGAACCATGGAAAGGCAAGGATGAGATTGGTTTATTATTTTATTTTTATTGCAGGAGATCGTTGGCTTCAGGTGGAATGGGCGTGATGGTAAGTGTGGTTTAATTTAGAACATTAAAGAATTGTGTGTGTATTTCAATTAAAGGACTTTATTCTGGGTGTTTGTGTTTTCTTTTAACTTTGACTATGGGGTTAGTAATGCGGGTGTCTTATAGACGCCTCTCCATTACTAACCTGGGCTTGATGTCAGCTGGCATTATAAGATGACATCAACCCCAGCCCTATTACCCCACTGCCACCACTACAGGACAGTGGGAAGAGCTAGGCCAAGTGCCAGAATTGGCACATCCTGTGGATGCGCCATTTCTGGGACGGCTGGTGTTACTAGCCTGGGAGGGAGCCAATATTCATGGCACCCTTCCTGGGCTATTAATATCAGCCCCCAGCTGTCTGCCTAGCCTTTTCTAGCTAATAAAATAGGGGGGACCCAACATCATTATTTTGAGGGGTCCCCAATTTTAATAGCTGGTAAAGGCTAGGTATTCCGCTGGGGGCTGATATTAGTAGCCTGGGAAGCTCCGTGGGTATTACCCCCTTCCCAGGCTTCAAACTTCTGCCCAAGCCGTCTGCTTAACCTCCTCTAGAGACTAAAATTACGGGGAACCCCACGCCAATTTTTTTTTAATAAATTTTTTATTTTAACACTAAATGACAAGTACAGTAATCAACACTATCACTGTACTTCTTATATATCTGACAGACATGTTTCTATCTATCTAATCTATGTGTGATGCTCTATTCTTTCTGCTCTAAATTGTCTGGTACCGGTGTATGCCGCTGATGAATTGCCGGCAGGCTTCTTTAAAGAGACGGGTGCATGAAAATCGGAGGGCACTAGTGTGTTCCAAGTACCCTGCTATGTTTTTCATGCACCCTCCTATATACCCTGCCTGCATATTCTGCCTGCCTGATGCTTAATTGAGCACCGTTCCCATCTATTTTGGCAATTTTTGACCTACTGCAGACCGCCGGGGGGGACCACCAGAAAAATGCTCGAGTTTCCCATAGACTCACATTGGGCTCGTTGCTCGGGTCGAGCACCCGAGTATTCCTATGTGCTCGACCCGAGCACCAGAGCATTTTAGTGCTCGCTCATCACTAGTTGGCTGTAGTGGGACACTTTGGGTCTGCGTTAAACTACTTGTAGTCTGATGACATTTCGATGGTGTTAGGCCCTCATTTAGGGCAATGCGAACACTCCTGGTTAGGTATCCATCTGCTGGGTTGGCTGTACTGGAACAGGTGTGGGTCTTATTTACACTATTTCTACTGCAGTGAAATTGATTAGACATTGCTAGTGTCTGCCACTAATTTTTTGAAATGTGGAGAATCATGATTGGGTCTCCATCTATTGGGTTGGCTGTAGAGGAACTGGTTTTGGCCTCGTTTGCAATACTTAGGCTATGTGCCCACGCTGCGGAAATGAAGCAGAAATTTTCTGCATGTCCTCTCCCGGATAAACGCATGCGGAATTCCACACGCGTTTATCGCGCGATTTCCACATGCGGAATTGACTTGCGTTTTTTATTGCACTACAAAGGCAATTCCGCTTGCGGAAACGCATAATTAATGAACATGCTGCGGATTTTTCCCCGCAGCATATCCGCTTGAAAAACTCTACATGGGCACATACCCTTATACTCTAGTGAAATTGATGCCACTTCGGTGGTGTTTGTTAGGCCCTAAATTAGGGCAATGTGAACACTCCTGGTTAAGTCTCCATCTCTTGGGTTGTCTGTACTGGTCAGGAGAAAATGAAAGGATTCATCCATTCTATTCAGCGCTCCCAGGAGACAGGCACCAGGCAGATCTAAGTGCAGATTATTTAGTTCAACTACTTTTCAGAAGCTAATTTGCTCACCTTTGATGTAGCTTGTGGCATAGCGTATCGACCTCTTAGGTCTGACTGAGATGCCTTGACTCCTTGATGTGCAGCTATAGTCTGGATACAACAGATCTCTCAGCCAGGAGACCGTGGAATGAAGGTCAGCAGAAAATGAAAGGATTCATCCATTCTATTCAGTGCTCCCAGGAGACAGGCACCAGGCAGAGGTATTAAAAGTCTTCAGAAAATTACTTAGATAAAAATCATCAAAAAAACGATACATAGAACAACGTGTTTCGGCTATATATTTGCACAAAATAGCCTTCCTCAGGTAAGATATTGCTTTACAGACTGCTGGCGTTATCTAGTCTATATAGGTTCACTTGAATAAATTAATTATGTTAAATGGTCAAGACCTGGTGGTTCTTCATTAGCTTAATTGCTGCTTGGTGGTTTTCAGTATGCAGCTTTAGCTTATCCTTGTTTCTTTTGTTGTTACAGGTATATTTGCAATACATGATAAAATATATAGTGAAAAACACACACACACACAAAAAAACATTACAAACATTGATTTGCGTGTATACAGCATGTGTGGATATATAAAAAATGTGTAAATCTATAGCATTATCCACACATACAACATATATTCTATGATCATATTAGGACTATTATATTATACTTCTTTTACTAGAAAAACTTTTCTTATGAGAAAAAAAAAAATAATAAAAAATAAAATTAAAAAAATTAAAAAAATATATATATAAAAAAATAAAATAGTAAAAAATAAATAAATAAATAAAAAATTAAAAAATAAAAAGAATAATCATTTACATTAATCATATTGTGAGTTCTATATCTTTAATTTCTGTTGGAAATTTTTAAATATGTTAATTCTTCAATTGGGATTGAACTCATGTAATCCACACTCAAGGGTCTATCATGTTTCTCTCATTGGTATTTACCTCTATGTTGTGGATGTCCTCATGATGCTCTCTAATGCAAAAGAGCTGGCCATAGGGGATATTGTTCTTCCATTTGGTATAAAGGGCACTCCTGTAATCCAAGTACCCATTCACATCTACTGATTTGAAAGGAGTCTTGGTGATTATTCTATTGTTTTCATGCGTAATTTCAAGATCTAAATAAACTGCTTTCTCTTTCTCTATATTTGTGACAAATGATATGCCCCAAGTATTATCATTCAGATCTTTTACCAATAGTTCAGCATCCTTTCGGGTACCGTTCCATATAATGATCAGAGCATCAATATAGCTTCTATATAGTATTATATTCTTTGCATATCTGGAGGAGCATAGGGGCGACAGGGACTCGAATAGCCACAAGCTGTTCATGGGGCTATTCGAGTCCCCGTCGCCCCTATGCTCCTCCAGATATGATCTGATCATCATATGGAACGGTACCCGAGAGGATGCTGAACTATTGGTAAAAGATCTGAATGATAATACTTGGGGCATATCATTTGTCACAAATATAGAGAAAGAGAAAGCAGTTTATTTAGATCTTGAAATTACGCATGAAAACAATAGAATAATCACCAAGACTCATTTCAAATCAGTAGATGTGAATGGGTACTTGGATTACAGGAGTGCCCATTATACCAAATGGAAGAACAATATCCCCTATGGCCAGCTCTTTCGCATTAGAAAGAATAATACAAGAGATTTGGACTATGAACAGCAATCTGATCTTCTAAAAGAAAGATTTATGATGAAAAAATACCCCCAAAAAATTGTCCATGAGGCATACAGGATTAATTTAAATAAAACTCAGAAGGATTGTTTGGGGAATCTAACCTCACCAGACAACAAAAAAAGAAATGCTCAGAAAATAGACAATTCCAGGAGATGGGAACACAACTTTGTCACCACTTATAATAAAGGCAACCAAAAAATTAGAGAAATATTACAAAAATACTGGTACATACTGAGACAAGATCCCCTTCTACGGTATGTACTACCAGAGAGACCAGACATCACCTTTAGAAGAGGAAAAACACTCAGAAACATTATAGCACCTAGCTTGAAAAAATCTGTAATGAAAAGCTCTGGAAAAAAACAAATGTCTCTCCAATTTCAATCTACTAATTCTATAATGAAAAAGACAACCAACACACTCAATGACACTTTTAAATGCAACAAGAAGAAATGCCAATGCTGCCAAACAATAACCCATGGCCACCAATCTATCACCTCCAATAGCACAGGAGAGACTTTTCCCATAAAACATCACCTGACTTGCACTAGCAGCTATGTTATATATGTAATTACATGCAGTTGCGGAATGCAATATGTTGGACGGACCACACAGATGGTCAGATCACGTTTAAACGCACACCGACATAATGCGAAAATTGGGCTACTAACACATAGCCTATCGAAACATCTCTTAATAAATCATAATAAGAAATTTGAAATAAGCTTGACTCCTGTCGAAGAAATTCCGCAGAATATATCAAACAGAATCCATCTGCTGAACAAGAAAGAGGCTTTCTGGATGTACAGATTGCGCTCTCTACATCCGGACGGCCTCAATGATAGACTGGAGAACATATAGAACATTGAATTAGATCAGGACAGCGTTGCTGATCAATAGAAACATATAGAAAGAATAGAGTATATGGTACCCCAATCTAGATATGTTTTATGATATATTCTTGGGTTTGCCCATAAACCCCTGACTAGTGAAACCAGAATCCTGAGGACATCCACAGCATAGAGGTAAATACCAATGAGAGAAACATGATAGACCCTTGAGTGTGGCCTACATGAGTTCAATCCCAATTGAAGAAACTAACATATTTAAAAAGTTCCCACAGAAATTAAAGATGTAGAACTCACAATATGATTAAATTAATGTAAACGATTATTCATATTATTTTTCAATTTTTTTTATTTTTTTTTTAATTTTTTTATTTTTTTTTCTCATAAAAGTTTTTCTAGTAAAAGAAGTATAATATAATAGTCCTAATATGATAATTGAATATATGTTATATGTGTGGATAATGCTGTAGATTTACACTTTTTTTTTTTATATATCCACACATGCTGTATACACGCAAATCAATGTTTGTAATGTTTTTTTATGTGTGTGTTTTTCACTATATATTTTATCATGTATTGCAAATATACCTGTAACAACAAAAGAAACAAGGATAAGCTAAAGCTGCATACTGAAAACCACCAAGCAGCAATTAAGCTAATGAAAAACCACCAGGTCTTGACCATTTAACATAATTAATTTATTCAAGTGAACCTATATAGACTATATAACGCCAGCAGTCTGTAAAGCAATATCTTACCTGAGGAAGGCTATTTGGTACAAATATATAGCCGAAACGTGTTGTTCTATGTATTGTTTTTTTGATGATTTTTATCTGAGTAAATTTCTGGAGACTTTTAATACCTCTGCCTGGTGCCTGTCTCCTGGGAGCACTGAATAGAAAGGATGAATCCTTTCATTTTCTCCTGACCTTCATTCCACGGTCTCCTGGCTGAGAGATCCGTTGTATCCAGACTATAGCTGCACATCAAGGAGTCAAGGCATCAGTCAGACCTTAGATGTGGATACGCTATGCCACAAGCTACATCAAAGGTGAGCAAATTAGCTTCTGTAAAATAGTTTTACTAAATAATCTGCACTTAGATCTGCGCCCGTGTTTTCTGTCTTTTCCCCTCTCCTAGACTCTATAGCCTTGGGGTCATATACCTCTGATCGGGTTGTCTGTACTGGAAGAGATATGGGTCTCATTTACACTATTTCTACTGTAGTGAAACTGATTACACTTTGGTGTCTGCTGCAAATTTTTGGAAATGTGGGGAATCCTGAATGGGTCTTCATCCATTGGGTTGACTGTAGTGGAAGAGGTTTTGGTCTCCATGCATTTCTATAGTTATACTGTAGTGAAATTGAGCATTTGGTGCAGATATTATTCTCCCCAAACGGGTACAAAAACATGATGAACTCTAAATTGATTTTTAATAAACAACCATCAGCCGCATCATCAAACCCCTCTGCTGCTTATTTCTCCTCCTGTTACCATGGCAAGTTGTCACGCAGGTGTCAGACAGAACCAGCTGTATACCCGCTGAAATTAGGCTGAGTGACAGCCCGTCAGCTGTAAGTGAAGCGGACATGCCTGCTGTGTTTGCTTCTCTGAGCACACCACACGTTTCTCTGTCCACCATAATATCTCTGCCTGCACCTCACTCAGTCTATCGGTTTGTCAGTTTCACTGTACTCTGCCGTCTCTCAGCATTGCAGCCAGCCCTCAATCCCACTATTGTGGTCACGTAAAAGATTGTTTCATCCTACACATGACAAAGTTAAGAGGTTGAACTCCACTGTCTCAAATCTGTTGGCCAGGAAAATGGTGGTCTTAGGCCCTATTTTTTTAAATGTTAATACTTCAGATTGAGTCTGCATCTCCTGGGTTGTCTGTAGTGGGACAGGTATGGGTCTGATGACATTGATGCCACTTCTGTAGTGTTAGGCCCTCATTTAGGGCAATGTGAACACTCCTGGTTAGGTCTCCATCTCCTGGGTTGGCTGTACTGGAAATGGTGTGGGTCTTATTTACATTATTTGTACAGTAGTGAAATTGATGCCACTTTTCTGGCATTTGTCACAAATTTTTTTAAATGAGGGGAATCCTGATTGGGTCTCCAGCTATTGGGTTGGCTGTAGTGGAACCTTCCTGTTCTGCAGTGTAAGTTGTGTAAGGTTGCGTACCAGTCCTTGCTGAACTCTTGATACATTCTCAGCCTGCAGCCCTCTGACGCAGACTCTGCCTGCAGCACCAGCTAGTCTGTCCTACTGGGTCTATCTGCTGTGCATCCATTGGTCTGTCCTGGAGTGGCACCTGGCATTCATCGGGAGCCAAGTTTAACCTCCCCATCAGAGGCTCTAGTGAACATTCCAGTGCTCGCTTAGTCACGCCCCTCCAGGCTCTCCGGGGTCCGTGGCACATTGGTTCCACAAACCACGTCCGTGACAGTGCGCCCTCACAGGCAGGGTCCTCTCTCCTGTTGTACCAGTCGGTGACCCCTTTTGACATGTAAAGGGCAACTGAATAAATGTCGCTGCCACAGTAATAACTCTGGGTCAATTGATGGCACTTCCCTGGTGTCTACACCTAATTTGATGGGTTTTGGCAGCTTTTGGTCCCGTTTCTAGATGTTGTATATGCATTTTTTTGGTACCCCCATTGACTCCTATGGGATTCGGAAATGTTCGACGAACATTCAGCGACTATCAATTTGTTCAGCGAACTTAACCGAACATTGAAATGTTCGCTCAAGCCTATTTATAGCTGATCTCTTCTCTTCTACAGCACATTCCCCACTTTTTCTCTGAATTCTACACTACGCCAAAGAAGAAAAAAGTGACATAGTGCCACCCTGCACAGTAACAGGACCACCCACCCTTTGTCCCCCCATGGAAAACAGTCTCCTGAAAAGTAAATTAGTGGTGTGAAAAAGTGTTTGCCCCCTTCCTGATTTCTTATTCTTTTGCATGTTGTCACACTTAAATGTTTCAGATCACAAAACAAATTGAAATATTAGCCAAAGATAACACAAGTAAACACAAAATGCAGTTTTTAAATGAATGTCTTTATTATTAAGGGAAAAAGAAATCCAAACCTACAGGGACCTGTGTGAAAAAGGTTTTTTTTTTTACTTCTGTCACTGTGGCTGTAGCATAATGCTGGGGTCAGGTCAAGGGACCTAAGGGGCACAGTCAGGGCCAAGAGACATAGGTATAAATACGTTGGCAACGTCACTGTAATGTGCCACTTGCAAGGAGCGCACACTTCAGCCACTGGACTCTGCTAGGACGTCGGCCTATTGTGAAGGCGAGGATGTACATTCATTTGAAACCATCGGATCTCCTCTACGTCCTGCTCGGAGGCCCACCAAAGAATTCTCTGGTGTCTGTGGGCCACTTCTCCCCTGGACAGTAATAAGAGTAGAATGAAGAAAGAACTTAAGGTTAAGGGCTAAGATCAGAAAGTTGACCTATTGTTAGATGAGTGAGTATGAATTCGGACTGAAGTGTGTTCTGATTATCCTACATTCAAGAAGATCAGTGTGTGGGTTCATACCAATGTCATGGTATATATAACACTTACAAATCACGAAATAAAGAAGATGACTGCTGCAAGTCATATTCAACATTTAAACCATGACTAGTCTTTATCAAGTGCTTTATCAAGAAAGTGCTGGATATATTACATATGGGGAGGTAACATGAGATTAAATCGGAGATGTATAGAGGAGAGAAATATTGACTGACTTGTACTGTTAGGCTTTACAGATGGGAGAGACAGATGATTAACAAGGGAAGAGATGTATTAATCTGGCAGCAGAGTTAAATATAGATTTGTAGGGCCAAGAGTGTTAGATATGACGCGCCCCCAGGGCCGTGGGGTACTCGGCAGCCGGGCCTCTGGCTGCTTGCAGGGGATATCACGGTGGCTGTCCCGGTCCGTGACCCATGGCGGCCAGTGAAATGGAGATTACTTTTATATGGGGTTTTTGGGATTATTCGTGACGCCACCTGTGGTGTCTGGTGAGGATCACCAATGCTGCAACAGTCCTCTGAGGCAGATGATAGGGCAGCTTGAGATGGAGCGGCTCCCCACAGGTGGAGCAGGCCTCAGGGCAGTGTAGAAATATGGAGGTGTTGTGCAGGGAGGGAATTGGCACCGGCGAAATAAAGTAGCGGAGGCAGCTCAGTGCAGTCATCCAAGATTTACTCAGTTCTTAGACAGTCCACAGGTGCACTGTACTGGTGCAAACCTCCCGCGTCGCACTGCGTTCACCGGGCAGGGGTTCAGTCCTTCCTCAGGCAGTTCGGGTGTACCTGGCAGAACCCCACTTTCTTTACCTCTCTAGACCGACTTAATGCTGGGTCTTACTCCCTCCTGCCCTGCGCTTCCCACTGTGAATCCTGTTCAGGTGCTGCATGGTCCCCCCCCCCTGACCGTCAGAGTTGCACAGACCTGCTTGACCTTACTTGGATTGAAGTGAGGGTTTGGCTTCTGGCTATAGAAGTCAGAAGCCTCCGTTTTTTCCAGCTGAGGCTTGAAGCTGCACGACTGGGCCAGGGGCCGGTCCCCTTCTTGCGGCCTAAATCCTCCTGACACTTGGCAGGTTTGGGGTGTACGGGTGCCGCCTTCACTCGCCGTACTCCCCTAGGATCCCTTCTGTAGAACGGAGCTTACTCCCTGCTCCCCTCCTGGGCCTCTGTCCTAGGCCCTTGTAGTAGAGCAGAGCTCCTACAAAGACTCTGCTCCCAGACTGTTCCTACTCCATCACACACTACTACAGCTCCTCGCCACTGTTAAGATGTCTACCTTTTATAGATCTACTGTATGAGTGCTCCCATAAACTACTTCCTCCACCCCAGCCAGGGTCAGGGCTCAGCAGAAAACTACATTGCGTCTTGCCCCTCCTGCTGGCCTGGGGTAGTGTAGTGTTGGTGTGCCGTGCAGCACTCCCTCCTTACCTGAGCGAAAGGGAGACACAACACCTCTGGGAGAGGAGGTGCAGTACCTCTGTGGCGACCGAACCCTCAGGGGCGTCACAGAGAGAACCACAAAAATATGTTCCAGTAAGCTAAACAAAAGATTATGAGGACATGCAATCATTTTTTATGTTGGTTTAAGAATTGTTTTTGAGATGGAAGCAGCAGAATGTAGTAATGGCTTGGATGTGGTGTTTGAAGGACTTGGTCTAGTCAATTGTTTCCTTGAAGCATCAGATTCGGGAAACCACGAAAATTGTGGAACCAGTGGTAGTGATCAAGTTCTCCATGAATAGTTTTAGAAAGAAAGTTGAGAAGATGATATAGCTGGTAGTGACTCTGAAATGTTGGATATCAGAATGGTAACATCTGGGCCAGAGAGACAAAATTTTATTGTAATCAACATAAAAAAAGGTAAGCTGAAAGCTGTGGGATTCTATGATCAGTCCCAGGTCAGAGAAATGAATGGAGAAGAGAAGGGTTTCCATGACAGAGCATAGAGAGCTTCCCACAGAGTGGGGGCTAAATGAAGAAACTGATATATTGAGAGGCACTAAATATACATTTTATGAGATGAATAGTGATCCAGGAGGGGGCCAGGTCTGTGATGCCAAAGGGTGAGAGAATTTGTAGCAGGATAGAATGGTCAACTGCGTTGAATGCAGAAGACATACTAACAAGGTAGAGCATGGAGTATTGTCATGGGACTTTGACAGAAAGCAGAATGTTAGTGACTTATGCTAAGCCCCCATGCAAACTTTTGTGTTGCATGCATGTGTTCTATCCATTTGTTTTCATGGATAGCACTCATACCATTTTAAGCTATTATAATCCATGGTGGTAATCCATATGTATGTGTTTTGTGTTCGTATAAATCTCACGGAGACATGTCTGTTTTTTTTCCAGCAACAGAGATAACAAGGGCCAATACTTGTCTATACGTCCATGAAAACATGTACAGGACACGGATGGCATCAGTGTGTTCTCCGTATTTAACATTTCAAAGAATATTTTAAGCTTTGTAATTTATTTTATTTATCTACCTATTTAAATATTAATTATAGTGAAAGAAGAATAAATTAACATTTATGCATGTATACAGTAGCGTTGTGCATTCTGGGTCATGTACAAAATGGCACACATACAGTGGTACGGAAAGATTCAGACCTCTTTAAATTTTTCACGCTGTTTCATTGCAGTCATTTGGTAAATTCTAAAGTTCATTTTTGTTTCTCATGAACGTACACTCTGCACCCCATCTTAAATGGAAAAACAGAAATGTAGAAATTTTTGAAAATTTATTAAAAAAGAAAAACAAATATCACATGGTCATAAGTATTCAGACCTTTTGCTCAGTATTGAGTAGAAGCAACCTTTTGAGCTAGTCCAGCCATGAGTCTCCTTGGGAATGATGTAACAAGTTTTTCACACCTGGATTTGGGGATCCTCTGCCATTCTAACTTGCAGACACTCTCCAGTTCCGTCAGGTTGGATGGTGAACGTTGGTGGACAGTCATTTTCAGGTCTCTCCAGAGATGCTCAATTGGGATTAGGTCAGGGCTCTGGCTGGGCCAGTCAAGAATGGTCACAGAGTTGTTCTGAAGCCACTCCTTTGTTTGAGCTGTGTGCTTAGGGTCATTGTCTTGTTGAAAGGTGAACCTTCAGACAAGTCTGAGGTCCAGAGCACTCTGGAAGAGGTTTTCATCCAGGATATCTCTGTACTTGGCCGCATTCATGTTTTCTTCAATTGCAACCAGTCGTCCTGTCCCTGCAGCTGAAAAACAACCCCATAGCATGATGCTGCCACCACCATGTTTCACTGTTGGCATTGTATTGGGCAGGTGATGCGCAGTGCCTGGTTTTCTCCACACATACCGCTTAGAATTATGACCAAAAAGTTCTATCTTCGTCTCATCAGATGAAAGAATCTCATTTCTCATAGTCTGGGAGTCCTTCATGTGTTTTTGAGCAAACTCTATGCAGGCTTTCATATGTCTTTAACTGAGGAGAGGCTTCCGTCGAGCCACTCTGCCATAAAGGCCCGACTGGTGGAGGACTGCAGTGATAGTTGACTTTGTGGAACTTTCTCCCATCTCCCTACTGCATCTCTGGATCTCAGCCACAGTGATCTTGGGGTTCTGCTTTACCTCTCACCAAGGCTCTACTCCCACGATTGCTCAGTTTGGCTGGACAGCCAGGTCTAGGAAGTCTTTTGGTGGTCCCAAATTTCTTTCATTTAAGGATTATGGAGGCCACTGTGCTCTTGGGAACCTTGAGTACTGCAGACATTCTTTTGTAACCTTGGCCAGATCTGTGCCTTGCCACAATTCTGTCTCTGAGCTCCTTGGGCAGTTCCTTTGAGCTCATGATTCTCATTTGGTCTGACATGCACTGTGAGCTGTGAGGTCTTATATAGACAGGTGTGTGCCTTTCCAAATCAAGTCCTATCAGTTTAATTAAACACAGCTGGACTCCAATGAATGAGTAGAACCATCTCAAGGAGGATCACAAGGAAATGGACAGCATGTGACTTAAATATGAGTGTCTGAGCAAAGGGTCTGAATACCATGTGATATTTCAGTTTTTCTTTTTTAATAAATTTCTACTTTTTTTTTTTTTTTTTTTTTTTCAGTCAAGATGGGGTGCAGAGTGTACATTAATGAGAAAAAAAATAACTTTAGAATTTACCAAATGGCTGCAATGAAACAGAGTGAAACATTTAAAGGGGTCTGAATACTTTCCGTACCCACTGTAAAATAGAGTAACACATGTATTGCTACGTATCGGTGTACATTTTTTTTCCATTTATGGTCTATGGGTAAAATTAGGAATTTTATGGTGTATTGTATCATCAGCTTATCTGTTTGGGATCTATGGCAGTGTTCATTCTGAGCTTACAAGTCGATCTTTCAACTCTGGACAGCCAAAGAGGGGAGAAGGGACAGTACAGCAGAGCTGATAGAAAGGTTTGGAAAGTGATACAGCTAAAGTTAGTTGTGCTGCCCCTTCCTCACTTCAACATTATCTAAAAGTTGTGAGTCTTCTGTGCTCTATACATAGCATTGCTAGTCTTGCAGGAACATAGACCAGGAGATCAAAAATGTATCTTTACTTCTCACACACTGAGAACCTTAATGTTGCTAGGTGCATGTTCTTTCTCTAAGATTTTGCTGCATACTTATGATTGGGAAACTCATGCAGACTGAAGATATACACAGTGAAAAACATATAGCATCCACTTAGACTTTAAGTTAATTCATTGTGTGTCAATACTTTGACTGCAAATATCTCACAAAGAGGTGAAATAAAAAAAAAAAAATAAACCTATCCAATTCTGCTTTGCAGTCACGATTTCATCATGTGTCCAGTTGAACATGAAAAATTTGTTGAAACTTCCTCAAGTTTAGATTGAAATGGAAGTAAAAATGGCACAACTTTAGCCATTTATTTATTCAATGTGATAATTTTCATATGATTAACAAAATCACTGTTTATCTTCAATAATAGAATTTAATTTGGATATAGAATATAATATTGATTGTCACAAAATATTTTAGTGAAAAGCATATTTCCTACGTTGCATTATAAACACAGCTGAAAAGCAGCTAGGGAAGTGTCGTTGAAAATGTGCGTAGTAACTCCTATTAATGAAGTAGAATTAATTTCTGACACATACAGATTGAACAACATTAATAATTTTAACAAACATTCTATATGTCAGCTTCTTTGAAAAAATATGCATCAAACTAGTAACTCTCAAAAAGTAAAAACTGAAAATGAAGACAGCGTGAAGTAGCATTGTCCGGCACCTCTGAAGCTAAAGCTTCCTCCATCATTAGTCTGTATTTTGTAGTTTTTCTTCTAAAATAATACATCTAAAATTCTGTAATATTAGTTAAAACATAACTCAAAATATACAGTATAGAAGGGGAAAGGAAAACCACAGGCCTTTTTTATACAACAACTAGGAACCTATGTAGAAAAGCTTTTCCAGTTGTTCTTTCAAGTTACTAGTGCTTTGTTGAATGGTATCAGCATGGTTAACATGAACACTTTGTAACATGGTAGCGAAAAGTTTTTTCAAACCAAAATACCACTGCTCTAAATACTACCTCGACAGGCTTGGTCCACCAAAACAAAAATCAATTTTTATGAACAGCTCTCTACGAATAGCTCATGGGTAAAGGCCTTACCTTGATTCATTATTGCCTTTGCGCCTAGTTTTTTGTTTAGCTTCATGTGTTTTGGGCCCAATTCATTATTCTATTTGTGCCTTTTTTAAGTCTATTTTACATGTGCTATCCTGTTTTCTTTTTTTTTTTTTTCTTTGTAGCCAGGGTTTAGCAATTCCAGATGTTTTCACCTCATTCATCAATTGCAGCTTTTTAAAAATTTTCAATATTCAGCACAACTTTGCTCTAGTTCCCACTGCTATACTTTTGAATACAACAGCAATTTGGTGAAATTTTGCAACATTTTGCGCAATGAGCGGCTCTTGGCATCAAAAAGTTGCAAAAGCAGATCAAGAGAGAAAAAAAAAACTTTTTTGGCTTTCATGAACTGCGTGCACTATGTTGAAACTGCAACTAATTCCACGAGAGAAAAAAAGTGACTTAAGTAGAACTGCATATGATGGGGCGGGCCTATGTGTTTTGTCCCAATTTTTAAGTTGTCTTTCTTTTTAAAGTCTTTTTTTTTTTAAGTTTCCTTGATAACTTTGCATATTTAAATGTTTTAGACAAATTCATGAAAAGTGACTTTTACCAAATGTCACATTTTTTTGGTGCATCTCACTCCAGTTTCGCCTTGTAAGGTTTCTGAGAAAGTTTTCAGTTCTGTGCATTTCTGCAACAATTTTTTTAATGAAGTTTGATTTTTGGAGCTGAAAAGTCTCAAAAATAAAGACAAAAAATTTGAACATTTTTTTGATTTTGTGCCAAATTCATGAACCACATTTGCCATTTTGAATACTTTGGTGCAAAAAACATTAGCGAATACCAAAAGACAAAAGTGGAAGAAACTTCAATAAATCACAAATGATGAATCGGGCCCAAAATTTTGATTCTTTTTCTATGCTGTTTGACTTGTATAAAGTGTTTTTTTTTACGTGTTTTTTTTATTGATGATTTATACTTAACTGCTCCTTTAAATGTTTCCCAATGTACAATACCACAGGAGATTACTTCGTAATGCAACAATACCCATTGCTCCCAATCGTCCCTGAGCTTAGTCCGGTCTTCCAAAACTCACCACTCAAAGATGTCTGCATTGCCCCTCCTCCTCCGGGGACGGGCCCCGCATCTCTCTGCTCTGACATAAATTAAATAAACAATTCTCTTCTCTGGCCATTTCCAGATGCAAACACACGATCTCATGCTTGCAGGCAGTGCCTGTAGCAAAGAGCCACAGCCACATAGGAGAATTTTAGTAATATTGATCTATATTGCAGGCAGTAAACCCAGATGCTCATGATACATATGCATATAGATGCATCTGTACATAGCAGTGTATTTCTATGTCCATGTGTTCTAGAGGTGAAGAAAGTCAATTTTTTTTTTTGTTCCTATAAAATTACTAAATAACAAAAAAAACTACAAAAATTAATGTTTTTTTTGTGAGTCTCCCTGAGGAACATGAACCCACAACCTCTGTAATTACAGACAACAGGTAAAGCAATGAGCCACAGGCTCCAGTGATATCACTGAAAGGATTTTGCATACTTTATCTGTATTGCAGGCAGTGACCCACAGGCAGATCATACTGATACATAGAGATGCATTGTATTTAACAGTGTATTTCTATGCCCGCATATTTTAGAGGTAGAATAAAAGATTTTTTTCTTCCCATAAAAAAAACAAAAATAAATGAAAAACACAATTGAATCTTAATATGCTATTTAAGAAACATAAAAAATCAGCAAATAATACAAACACATAATTGGTGTCCATGGAATGTAAGTAACATGCCCAACACATCAATCAGATTAGTTACAAGGATCAGTAACTGGCATAAAAAAAGGAGTCATTGTTATTTTTCTCTATTAAATCCATAAAAAAGTAATAAAAATGTAATTCTGAGGCTGTGTTCACATGAAGCAAAAATGTTGTTTTTCTACTGCACTTTTTCCGGCACGTTTTCTGCAGGCATCTGCACCACATGGTGCAAAAGCAACCTTCCCTTATTATTGCTTGTTTGCTGCTTCTTTTGTGTGTTTTCCCCTAATTTGATGCTTTTTTGGTACAAATGTGAATACAGAAAATAGCAAAAAGGCAATGGTAGTTACTAGTGTTGAGCGAGCACTAAAATGCTTGGGCGCTCGAAGCTCAAGCCGAGCTCACCGTGATACTCGTGTGCTCGACCCGAGCAACGAGCCCAATGTTAGTATATGGGAGACCCGAGCATTTTTGCGGCGGCACCCCCGGCAGTCTGTAGAAAGCCTAAAAAGAGCACAAAACAATAGTGACAGTGCTCAAATGACATGGGGACAGCATGGAGATTGCCCCAGGAAGCATTTCTGACCCCCAGGTCACTGCTGTCAACAATAAGGTCAGAGGTATTAAGCCACTTTTACGGGCTCACAATAAAACGTTCAAAAACTAAACTGAAACTGTTTTCCTGTGAAATATGTTAAGGAACATCCTTTCCAGGGTAAAGACTTGTGTATAAGGTAAAATAAATAGCCAAAAACAAAAATACTCCTCCACACCTTGGGCTATGTTCACAAGTAGCATTTTTTATGCGTTTTTGCACTTTTGTATTGCATTCAACCGTGACAAATGCATTCACCGGGAAATGTCATTTTAGCATTTTACAACTTTTTCTAGCAATGTGCTGTGTGACACATGCATACAGTGCTGAAGACATGGGAACAGCATGAGGAAGACCCCTGGAAGCATCTCTGACACCCAGGTCACTGCCTAAAAGTGTGCCCATCAGAAGGGATCCTTGCTGCATCAGAAGATGCAGACTTGCAACTATCCCCGTGCAAGTCATTGTCCCAGGGCAGTGTTCAATTGTACCTCCCCCATTCCTTGCAATGCAAGTGCAAGTTTGCAGCCTGCCACCCACCCACCCCCAGGCTGCAATACCATACTGTTTGTTTGCTTGCACTTGAAATTGGGCCTCTAAGGCATGTGGAGGCGGAATCTGGCCACCACGTCATGGCTGCATTGGCGGCCTGGTATCCATACTCGGTCCTGAGCCTCCCCGCGGCTGGGTGCCCACACACTGTCCCCAGCCGCCCCTATTTGTCCCAGTGCACCTTATACACAAGCGTGCTTACCAAAACATTACCTGTGCCCTCCCCAGTGCATTTAGTGGGAAGGACAGCCTAACCACAAACACGTGGAAAAGTGAATGTGGCCATGGATGGTCCATCTCACTGACGCCTTCACACTGGGTTAATATTGTGGAAGCCGGGACACAGTTGGACACTGGGATGCAACACGTCCTCCAGACATAGATTGTGGGTCCTGGGTCAATCATGCTTCAACACAAAGTTCAGAAGGTAGACAGCAGCAATGGTTGGCCTCCTACACAAAGAGTAAATTATTCATGATCATGAGGCCATCCATCTCCTTAGCTTTGTGTTCCTTGGAATGCAAGCACATCTTTGTAGTAGCGGCTAGGCCTGAGGTGGTCAGTGTTTTGGCGCATATCCTCCGAGGATTGCTGGATGTTTTCCTGCTACTATCCCAGTTCTGACTTCCGTAAAACAAAGCTTCAGGTGATGGATGAGGTGGTGGCAAAGGAGAAAGAGCAGGAGGAACAGGGACCATTCACATCAATATCAGGCCAGTCAACCACACATGTCTTGTAGGACATGTTTCTGTACCAAAAGGAGCGGTTCGGCTACACAGTTATAGGGCATACAGTGAGTGCAATGCCTACCAAAAATTTCGAGGCACTCCAATGCCCCTTGGAAGTGACATGGAGGTCAGAGGGCCTTAACTAAACCATTTTTTCCAATTATAGCAACTGGGTCTGCTGCACACTGTTGGCCTAAGCAGTGAATGGAAGGCTTTCCAAAAATTGAGGATCTGCAATGCCCCTTGAAACAGACGTGTATTACAGCATACTAAAAACCTTCTACCCATTTTTGGGGAGTGGTTCTCCCTTAGCTTTTGCCTATGCATTGAAAAGCAAAAGCTGACAAAAATTAGAAGTAAATGCAATGCCCCTTGGAAGAGACGTGGAGGTCACAGTAGCTTAACAAGACGGTTTTAATGCCCCTTACAAGACCCATGCAGTACAGCATATTAACAACATTATTCCCATTATTGGGGACTGGGTCTCCCTTAGTCTTTGCGTATGCCTTCCAAGCAAAAGCTGCCAAAAATTAGGACAGAGGGACTTGAAATATGCTGGCAACACGGACCACGGTCACCCTGGTGGTATAGTGGTGGTTGAGGCTGAGGATAAGGAGAAGAGCAAAAAACAGAAGAAATGAAGAAGCATATACCCATGTGTGGGTGTGAAGCGGTGCATGGGAATACACCTCCCGAAATAGCAGTGGATTTGACTTTGTTACTCTGCTGTCATTTGGTGGTGATGAGAAGTTTGGCCCAATCCAGCCCTTGTTCATTTTGATAAGGGTCAGCTTGTCAGCATTGTCAGTTGACAGGCGAGTGCGCTTATCAGTTATAATTCCCCCAGCGGCACTAAAAACACGCTCCGATAACACGCTAGCGGCAGGGCAGGCCAGGACCTCCAAGGCGTACAGAGCGAGTTCATTCCAAGTGTCCAGCTTGGATACTCAATAATTAAAAGGCACAGAGGAATCACGGAGGAATCACTGGTACGGTCGGGCAAGGTACTCCCTCACCACCTTTTGAAACTTTCCACTCCTTGTGAGAGTACCCCGCGCCTCAGGGCCTGTAAGCTGGGCGGGTCTCAGAAAACTGTCCCAGAATGTTGACAGTGTTCCCCTGCCTCTGCTGGATTGGAGTTGCATCTCTCTCACCTGTATGCCTTGGTTGGGCAACGAACTGTGACCTCTGCCGCTAGCGTGTTCAGATGGGAATTTTTTTAACAATTCTGCAGCAAGGGCCTTCTGGTACTGCCCAATTTTTGCAGACCTCTCCACCTCAAGAATAAGAGTGAAAGTTCTCCTTGTAACAGGGGTCTAAAAGTGTCACCAACCTGTAATGACTGTCACCCAACATTTTGATAACGTGAGGGTCACGGTTAAGGCAACGTAACATAAAGTCAGCCATGCGTGCCAGACTGCTAACGGGCAAGACTTCCGTGTCCTCACCAAGATGACGTCTGACCATGTCGTCCTCTTCCTCTTCCTCATTGTCCCTCAATGCATGTTGGGATGAGATGAGGCTGGGCTGTGTGTAATCGATAGCTATGGCTTCTTGATCCATCTCATCATACTCTGGCTGCAATGCCTACTCTTTAATTCACTGCAGAGAGTGTTGCAAAAGACAGACAAGTGGGATGCTGACACTAATGATGGCGTCATCGCCACTCACCATCTTGGTGGACTCCTCAAAGTTTGTCAAAATGGTACATATGTCAGACATCCAGGTCCACTCCTGAGGTCTTATGTGTGGAGTCTGACCTGAAATTCTACGGCCTTGTTGCAGCTGGTACTCCACAAATGCGCTCTTCTGCTCACAAATCCTTTGCAACATGTGGAGGGTAGAGTTCCAACGTGTGGGGACATCACACACCAGTCGGTGTGCTGGAAGCTGCAAACGCTGCTGCAACACAGCAAGGGCGGCGGAAGCTGTAGCCGACTTCCAAAAATGAGCTGAGAGGCGGCGTACTTTGACTAGCAGATCTGGCAACTCGGGGTACAATTTAAGAAACCGCTGAACCACGAGGTTAAGCACATGAGCCAGGTATGGTACGTGTGTGATCTCGCCTCGCCTCAGATCCGCCACCAGGTTACGGCCATTGTCACACACGACCATGCCAGGATGTAGGTTCAGCGGTCTCAGCCACAGATCTGCCAGCTCTTTCACAGCTGTCCACAACTCACAAGCAGTGTGAGGTTTATCACCTAAGCTTATGAGTTTCAGCACAGCCTGTTGCAGGTTGGCTGAGGCAGTAATGCAATGCTTCCAGCTTGCAACTTTTGTGGTGATATCTGAGATGAAGGCTGAACATGAGGAAGAGGATGATGCGTAGGAGCTGTACACTGTGGGGGCAACTCTGACTGACATAGGGCCCGCAATCCTCGGTGTGGGGAGGATGTGTTCCGTCCTGAGGTCCGACTGGGTCCCGGCTTCCACTATGTTTACCCAGTGTGCCGTCAGGGAGATGTACCATCCCTGGCCACAAGCACTTGTCAACATGTCCATTGTCAGGTGGACTCTCCCAGTAACTGCGTTGTTGAGGGCACGGCAGATGTTTTGTGACACGTGCTTGTGTAGTGCTGGGATGGCACTCTGGGTAAAATAATGTCGGCTGGGGACCAAGTACCGAGGGACGGCCACCACCATAAGGTTGCGGAAGGATTCTGTCTCCAGCCTAAAAGGCAGCATTTCCAACGCAAGGAGTCGTGAAATGTGCGAATTTAGGACTGTGGCCTGTGGGGCGTTGGTGCGAATTTGCGCTTTTGTTCAAAGTCTGATCTGGACAATTGAATGCTGCGGTGGGACGTGGATGTTAATGCTGTTTCTTGAGAAACTGCCATAACAAGTGAAGACTGAGAGGAGGGGGCATCTTTGCATGCAGTATGGACAAGGGATTGCCTTGCACGCACAACAGCGGAAGAAGCAGTGGTGACACCCGCTGACACTGGTCGTGGACCCTGGGGTTTGCCCCACAAAGTCGGGTGCTTTGCTGACATGTGCCTGATCATGCTGGTGGTGGTCAGGCTGGTAGTTTTGTCACCCCTGCTGACGCTGGCATGGCAGGTGGTACAAATGGCCTTTATCAGCAGAGTCTTTAAAAAAATTCCAGACTCTGGAAGACCTACCGCTTGTACTGGCAACGTCCCTCATGTTGGTGTTACGGGGAACGGTTGCCCGCTTTCTGTCTGCGGCCACCACACTGCTTCTGCCTGCCTGTTGGGGTACTCTGAATCCCTCCCCCTGTGTGCTGCTGGCCTCACTCTGCGTGTCATCCTGCCACGTTGGGTCAGTTACTAGATCATCCACCATCTCCTCCTCTTCCAATTCCGCACCACGGTCCTCCTCCTCACTTCGTGGCAATTGTGTCTCGTCATCATCCACCTCTTGTGACAAATTGCCAGCGTCGCCTTCCTGTGGCCGTGGCTGTTCAAATATTTGGCCATCGCTACATGGGATCTCCTCTTCCACCACTTCAAGCGGAGCAGGCGAGGGGCCCCAATATGGAAATGGACCAGTGAACAGCTCTTCAGAGTGTCCAACTGTGGGATCAGTTGCTGTCTGACGACACTCTGCATGGTGGGAAGAAGGAGCATCAGGGTGAGGAGGAGTATGCAGTCGAGACTCACGGCTACGAACACTTGACTGTGTGGAAGACAGACCGGAGGTGTGGTGCCCAGGTAACTGGAAGTATTATCTGCTATCCAATTAATAACCTGTTCACACTGATCAGTTCGCAATAGTGGTGCTGTTGTGTGCTTCCCTAGTAATTCGGTCGAGAACTGGGAGCGAGAAGATGTGGCTGTTGGTTGTGGCACATTTTCACCTTGGCCACGGCCCCGTCCTCTGCACGCACCATCACCAGAATGTCCAGTTCCACGTCCCTTGCCACACGCCTTGCCCATTGTAAATGAAGTAAAATAGCTTACACTCGCACGATCAATGGCAAAAGTGTAATAGAAAGGTTTGAACCGTAAAAGAGGAAAACCACAGTTCTAGTTATCTGGCCTACACCAGACTTTTAAACAGATATATTTGAGTCTGAACACTCAGACGCACTCAATTTTTTTTTTTATGGGCTGGGGAATACCAAAAGGTTAATAAGATGGGCATTTGTACAGTCTCACTGAGGGGGAAAAAAAAGAGGATTTAGATGAAAAAAAAGGATTTTTCCTGGCCTCTGAGACCTGGGGCTAAGTCTAGCAATTTGAGCAGCGGTAACACATAGGACTGTAATGCAGTGTTTGTTGGTATAACCACTGCGTCTCCTATACAGCCTCCCTGCCTGATATCTGGGATGGATATTAGTCCCCAGAAGGACTGTTTGTTTCGGCAGGCTTTAGAGACCCTGCACTATTTCGCAGGAGAAATCTCTCCCTAGCTCAGCAACACTGACCCTACACTGGCTGATCCGGAGCGACTGTGTCCAAGATGGCGGCGCACGGTTTTTAATACTCGAGGTGACGCTGTGCGGCCAGCCAATCACTCTAATGCCCACAACCAACATGGCTGTGGCATTAGTTACTGGCTGGCAATCCCTGTGTAACGGGTCTGGGGGGCGTAACCTCTGAGCAACTATACAATGGGGCGGTCCTTGTAAGGAAACGGGTGGCTCCCAGGGAAGACGGGCAGGTAGTCACGGCAAGTGACAGGGACAGTCTCTGGGTAGAAGGGCAGGTAGTCACGGCAAGTGACAGGGACAGTCTCTGGGTAGAAGGGCAGGTAGTCACGGCAAGTGACAGGGACAGTCTCTGGGTAGAAGGGCAGGTAGTCACGGCAAGTGACAGGGACAGTCTCTGGGTAGAAGGGCAGGTAGTCACGGCAAGTGACAGGGACAGTCTCTGGGTAGAAGGGCAGGTAGTCACGGCAAGTGACAGGGACAGTCTCTGGGTAGACTAGCAGACAGGTAGCAGGTGGACGCTCCCAGTTGAGCGGGCAAGAGTCTCTGGACGGGCAGGTGGTCACGGCAAGGGACGGCAGAGCCTCCAGGTGGGCTAGCAGGCAGGTAGCAGGTGAGCGGGCAAGAGTCTCTGGACGGGCAGGTGGTCACGGCAAGGGACGGCAGAGCCTCCAGGTGGGCTAGCAGGCAGGTAGCAGGTGAGCGGGCAAGAGTCTCTGGACGGGCAGGTGGTCACGGCAAGGGACGGCAGAGCCTCCAGGTAGGCTAGCAGGCAGGTAGCAGGTGAGCACTCCCAGGTGAGCGGGCAGGCTGGTCCATAGACAGACTGACAGGTGTCGGAAGGCAGACCATCGGACCGCAGGCTTGCAAGCAGGTAAGCGGGTATCAAGCAGGAATCTGGCAGGTGACTGGCAGGTAACAAGCAGGAATCTGGCAGGTAACTAGTAACGGGACCTGAGGGCTGAAGCAGAGTGAAGGCTTTGCAACAACATTGCTCGGGCACCTCCATTTTGGAGGAGGTGCCTTATATATGGAGAGATCCTCCGGCCATTGGCCGGGGACTCCTTAGGATGGCGCGCGCGGCCCCTTTAAGAGAGGGGAAGCGCGCGCGCCCTAAGCACAGTGGCCGGGAAGGAGCGTGCGCTGCCAGCAGAGTGGGAGGAAGACGCCTGGCACGGAGCGGAGAGGTGAGAGGAACAGCGTCCCTGCCTAGCAGGAGGCAGGGACGCCGACGCTACACCCTGTATGTTCATTGGCTCTGTAAAGAGCGCCAAACATGAGGGGGCGGAGACCCGAGCTCCCTCCCGAGTAACCCAGAAATGCTCGGTGCTCGCCGAACATCCCGAGTAGTGAGATGCTCGGGCGAGTACTGAGTAGTCGAGCATGCTCGCTCAACACTAGTGATTACCAGCCAATATGTTCAAGGAAACTGCACAACAGCATGCAGAAAGCCCCCTTTAGTAAGAAGGAGGTAACACATTTACAGAATGCTGATGAACAACCACTCTCAACCTCTTACTCCATGGATGGGGTGATTGCCTAGCACTAAAACAGCAATAGGGTGCAATTCACGCTCATGTAGCACCATGCCTAACCAGCAACCTCTTACACGCCCCTATTATTCGATTAGGCGGGATGCCCGGCACCCTATCGGTGCATAACATACGTGAAAGGCCCTAATTTACAAGGGCCTGGCTGCACCCTGTAAGAGGAAAAAATTGCATAAAAATATAATATAAGGTATTAGTATTTTGGTCAAAATAAGTAAACTTGCAATCCAACGTCAAGGGTCCTCATTTTTTTGAGTCCCTACTCCTATAATTAAAAATAAACAACACAGCCAAAGCAATAGACTAATAAAGGGTGCAGACAGGCCCATCAATGATGACCTTGTAAATTAGGAACTTTTCTATTTGAATTTTTTTTAAAGAATCCATCTATTGCTTTGGGTGTGCAGATGTGAATGCTACAGAAAATCTTTGATTCTGTCCTTAAAAATGCAACAGCTTTTTTTTTTCACTTGCAGTTTCTTCCGGCTCTACATAGAAGCCTATAAAGGAAAAAAAGAACCAAAACCGGACAGTTCCGTTTCGTCTTTAGACACACCGAGACTTCAATTTTCATAAAAGACCTTCCACTTAGCTTGTAAATTTAGACCATTTTTCACTTGTAGCATAAATACTGCTTTTTTGGCACAGAAATTCTGCTGTTTAACTGTCCAAGCAAAGTGGATGTGATTTCATGAAAACTGCATCACCTGTGCGTCTAGAGATGCTGCTGAACTGTTCTGTTTTGGTGCTCTTTTTCTCTAGAGGCTTCTATGCAGAGCCTAAAAAAATGCATGTAAAAACTGCAGTTACTTTTTTCAGTGCAGAATCAAAACTTTTCTAAACTATAAAAAGCACATTAGAAACATGGATACACATTTGCATCAAAAACACATTCAATAGAGGGGAAAATGCATAAAAATCCAGAAAAAGTGATATAATAAGAGATTGTTTATTGTGTAGTTTAGTGCAGACTCCAACAAAAAACACAGTATTTACGCTATGTTTGAACATGGCCTTGCAGACACAAAAAAGCTAGATGTCATATAGTGAAGATTACATATACAGCACAGACCAAAAGTTTGGACACACCTTCTCATTTAAAGATTTTTCTGTATTTTCATGACTATGAAAATTGTACATTCACACTGAAGGCATCAAAACTATGAATTAACACATGTGGAATTATATACTTAACAACAAAGTGTGAAACAACTGAAAATATGTCTTATATTCTAGGTTCTTCAAAGTAGCCACCTTTTGCTTTGATGACTGCTTTGCACACTCTTGGCATTCTCTTGAGCTTCAAATTGCCCAAAAATTGACCTACGACTATTTACAAAAATGCAGAAGATTGCATCAGTTACAGAAGGCTGATATGACCTCAAGCGTCCCCATACTCCCTTGGATATGGTATACCCTATGATTTGATAGCTGCAATCAGGAAGGACTGTTATAGCCTGTATAATGGCTTAAGCAGGCAATACAGCAGCCATTTTAAGGTGAATAGAAAAATGAGGAGTCAGAGGTCATGGCTCATCAAATATCATTTAATCAATACTCCAGACAGTAATGTTTTGCACAACTGCAGTAATAAAGAGTATTGGTGTAGTATTTGTGAATAGTGAATTGAGGGGGAAATAGAAATAGGAAGTGTGAGGATTTAGCCTTGTTCTGAAGACTGTCAGACTTTTTCAAGCATGGGGCACCAGTGCCATTGAACTTATTGTTGTATTTTATTAGTGATTTGTTTGCTCATCAGTTCAGCCTCAGGAATCAATGCTTCCATTCAGTGACCTTATCTCAGGGGCCTTAAGCTATTGTTCACTCCACCAATGGGCACATTGTGTAGGTGGGAAAAGTAGTTCTGGCGGAGCCGTCCCCAAAGGGAGTCTCACATGCAGTTTCAGGTGATGAGGTCGGCTTGAGAAAAAATACCTCCACTAATGCCCACTTAGTTTTGAGGGGCTGATCCCAGTGCAGGAGAAAAAGTCACATGTTTAGTCAGGAGTTGTGTGGAATGTTGTCGAAGGGAGAGGAGGTAGACTGAGGTCTTGTAACCCAGGGATGGATGGATGATCTATGAAGGGTTAGAGATCAGTTACCATCTGAGCTGGATAAACATGCTACAGTTGTGGGATATGTCATTTGGATTTAAACTTGCTTAAAGGACTGGAGCTGGCTGGAGATGCAAAATCTGTGGGCCAACCAAAAGTTGGGAGACAGTGAGTATCGCCTAGTACAAAGGCAATGGAACCACCATCCCGGGGACGGGATCTTGTTGACTAAGATACTTGTATTTTGTCCACTTACCTGGAATTTTTGTAAACCCTTGATGTAAGGAATAAAATATTGTTGCATCGTTAACCTGCCTAGGTGAATTTACAACCTCAGATCTTTACAGGAATGATGCTAGCAGCAGTGCCAGTGTGATTTATCAGGGATATGGCATCTAACCTGCTGCATTTAAATTACAATTACATATTTATTTTTGCCTTCTTTTATAATGCATTAGAAAGAAAAACCAAGATGGCACAATACACAAAATCAGTGTCAAAAGTGATGGCTTTTTGGACATGTACCTACCTAGAATTTCTTATCATGTACCTTTTGGGATGGGGGTTGAATCATGTTAAAAAAATTGAAAAAAGTTTTCAAAAATGCAGACATTTTACTGAGCTTGTCTGTTTGGGCACATCTGTTTCCACTTTTGATAACCTTACACATCACACTTGCTGCCACATTTTCCTTTCTGAAAGAGTATCCATCTACCTAGCATTCATGGTTAATCTTTTTTTGGCAATGGTTTAATTTGGATTGAAAAGATTGTTTAAGTTAATTATACAGTTGTGCAAAATGTATGGTTAAAGAAAAAGTAAAAATAGTAATAGATGAGGTAGTGTTAAAAAAAAAAAAAATCACAGGTAAGTGTGTGAGCCACTGGCAGAAGCAGGAGCACCACTATCACTGGTAGGACCTGTCTGGGTAGTGAACTACCAAATACAGGCCACAATCGGCCTCTTTTACCTCTTTTGCCCCTGGAAACATATTAGTGGAGAGGAAGCAGAAGGTGTTATGGAATGTATGACTCATCTCAGTTCTGGCAGGATGATGTTATTTCTGACAATGACACCATCCGTTTTAGTTAATGTTCTACGACGAACAGTCTGTCTGATTAAAAATGATTAAGAAGGATACATTTTGTAATTTTTTTTAAGAAGCATGACAAGTCTGTCTGTGCATTACAAAGGCTGCAATAAATAGCTTGAAAGGGGTTGGATACAGTCTTATGAGACCTCAGAGTGTTACACACATATTTTTAGAGTATTCAAACACTTTGGCTATAAATTACTATACTACAATGTAGGTGACATTTATCTATTAATGATGCTCTCCATTACTAATGACCAGCATATGAAAAGAAATAGTGAGGTACCAGTCACACTATGCAGCTTTTAATTGTCGAGCACTAATCGCTGCACTCTGCATATTAGAGTGTTAGCCTGGAAACCACGTAGAGAGGGCACTAGCCGTGTGCATGCAAGCCAGGTGGTGCAAATTCCATATATAGTGAAGCCTGAGCCTTATGGCTCTCCATTACTAACACTTTACTAGTGATATTAGCACAAGAGATGCGCAAATCGGTTAAAAGAAGATTTAATTCACCTTGATTTTTTTATTTTTTTTTATTTACATTATTCTGAATGATTCACTCCATGAAAATTTAGCAAAAGAACAGCCAGACACCATTTTGCTATTTATAGAGTACCAGGAGATGGGTGGAAAAAATTATGCCCCACTGCTCACCTGTTCCACCAACACAGCTTCCCATCTGGAAATTTTGTACTGTCTTAATGCGAAGGTGATATCCATATCAGGCTTAAAGTAATTAAGTTCTTCAGTATACACATACTGCCTATAGAAATGGCATGACTGTGTGCCTTTATGCAGTTGTTTGTAATAGGTGTTCCTGAAACTCTTACTTATGACCATAGTGAAATATTAAGAAACTTAATTGGTTTAGCTAAAAAAACTAATGAAAAAATCAAAATAAAATTTACCACAGTTTATTGATTTATTACCTAAAGGTAAATAATAAATAAATATAAAGAGTAAAGATGACTTTAAATTGGTTTTAAACTATTGAAACATAAGTTTCACTATTCATGTCTGACTCAGTTCTGTATTTAACAGTTTTATTATGCACAACTAGTAACTGAAGAATGGCTGCCTACTCCAGAATGTCTGTTCTTGACTACGGCTGGCATTACCACTAAGTTTCATAGTCATAGTTTTAAGGTTGAAGGTTGACTAAAGTCCATCAAGTTCAACCTATAGCATAACAAGTTCAATTATGCTAAAGTATCTGTTGGCTCTGTAGCTTATTCTAGCAGTAAGTAAAGGGACAGACTAATTTGGCAAACGCCTTCATGGGTTTTTGTGTCCGCAAGCTTTTATGGACTGAACTTCCAGCACGGTGAAGGCACTTTACGAGTATGAAGCAGGAATGCTCTTACAGTACAGAGAAAACATCAATTCAATTAGATGGATAAAGTTGTATCTATCCTAATAGCAGGACCACACCTTTAACAGATAACAGTAAGGAGCTTTACATATAAACTTTAAAAGGTCCTAACTATTGTCATATTGTTTCTGCACTTGAAATGGTCACACTTTAGAGCATTATTTTTAGAAGGATGAAAAAGCATAATGTAGCCAGTTATAGTATGTATGATGCACTCAATATTTTAAATAGTACCAATGGTGGACAGCTTACATACACGAACACACTCCTGAAGCCATTTTGCTGGATGTAGGTACTGTATTTGGTTAAGTTCCCTTTACCAAGGGCCATAATGTACTTATTTAAGAATTCCAAAGCAATCTCTCATGCTGCCTCACTTGTACTTATAGCCCCATTACATATGACATGGTCTTATAAGCACACTCACTGAACCCCCCCCCCCCCCCACACATTTACAATTCTATATCCTTAAGCTACCCTTTATACGTACTTCCCTTCCATTTTTTGCATCATGCCACACCTCTGGGGACTGGATCATTCACCACCTTAGCTGCAGGTTTACTGACACTTCTGACACTTCTTCTAGCAATCAGATATATTCTTCGTACTTGGTGGAATGGGTTTCCGCTATATATCTCACTAGAGACATACTAAAAATGTATCCACCTTCTTATGAAATTGGCTCTATTGTGCATGAGTGAGACGTAGGGACAGACTCACATGAATGGTAACTGCTATTCATAATTGTGAAATGTTGATGGTATATAGACAACTGGAAATCTATAATATACTATGACTTTAAGCTGCAAAATATGTTGTCTAAAGAATTTTTTTCAGGTTGCATCATAACCTTAGGCTTTGAATGAACAACATAAAGATTATACCAAAAGTCATTAGGTTCCTCATGAAAAGAATGACATATACAGTTAAAATGTGTTTTAAAACATGTAGATACATATTATGAAAATGACTACATAATTATCTTTCAAAACCACAGAAGCTCATCTAACTAGCAATGAAAAAATATATATCACATATTAAAAATCTGTCTTAGGGCTTCTGCAGTCAGAAACATGTTCTTATCAAGTGAGAAGAAGAGGCAATAATGCAGGGAAGGTATGAATTTGGAAATAAATGGAGGAAATAACTTTAAAGTGCAATTTTCATTAGCTTGTATACGTTCTCTAAACACATCTGCTTCTCAACTTGATAACCCTAAAGGCATAGTACAAGATTTTCTAGTGAATTGTGCAGCAGAGAAGAAAGCACGAAACAAGCTAAAAAGTATTAGCTTCAGACGTATATCAAAAGGTAAAATCAATCATAGCACAGAAACTGGAGACGGCAAGACATTGAATGTATTGATGGCTTCAGTCACTTATCATTATTTGTAGAAGTCATTTATTTGTGTTACCTAAACAACAGAGACTTCAAATAACAAGAGGGAACATTTTTTTCTATTCTGCAAAACTAAAAGCAATCTTTTTAATAAAATCTTAGATTGCTCCCTATCAAGTGGAAGTTATACTTTACTAGAATTATATTATTTTAGTGCATTGCTTAGGAATGTTCAAAGAAATTGCTCATATTGTATTGCACAAGTTTTGGAGAATGTAATTTGCACTGTGGCAGAACGAAGTCATTGCATTTTATAAACTTACAATATTAACGTGTTCAGGATTTCTGGGGATCATTGTCCTGGACCATTTGTGTCCCAGAGGTGTGACCCCTTGCATAGCAAATATTTGTCATTTTGATAGTTATGGCATAAATGTTTGTGATGTAAACCTCCCTTTAAATGCCCAGATTATTTCCTGACTCCAATGTATGTGAGTCAGGTTGTACTTAATGTTGTGGAATATAGCAAGACAAATAATATAAGTAAATTTAAATATATTTTAAAATACTATATGTTAAAAAAAAAGAAAAATTGTTAACCATTTGTGATGGGAATAAAGAACAAATGTCTAAAAAAAAAAAAAACTTCTTTTTTTCATTTATAGCCTATTAGAAAGTTGCATAGCACTTTAAATAAATATAATTGACTGATACATTTTTCTGTAATATTTAATTGTATTTTGCAACTTACATTTTTCTCCAAATGATTAGTAGACATAAGATAAAATTGCACATACTGCATAAAAAGAAGAAAATCTTACTTTAGAAGAAAGACAGTTAAAATGATAATATTGTACAATAAAGCTATGATAGGTTAAAAAGCAATTAACATTATGTGATGAATTGGTAAGTGTGAAGTGGCGATATCACACAAAGTGTAAGTATGATTTTCATATTACTATCCTTTGCAATGTCTTTCAAGGGGTCTTATCAGCTAACATAATACTTCAAAGATAGCCATCTATCATTAACCTAAAATGCTGAAGAATACAGAACTAGAAAAGAGCAGTATTTGAACATTTTCATCTCTAGTGTCTTTGCCTTAATTTAATGTATATAAAACTTAAAGAATTTTCTTTTGATTCATATTTTTTTGTGTTGCTATACATTTTTGGAAACCGGGTTAGACTAGCTTAGCATATGACTTTATAGTGGGCCTGGATTCTAATAAAACTTCTTGTTGTAATGATAGAGATAAAAGTGTTTGTCAGAGTCATGGCAAAATAATGCTCTGCAGTGCAGAACCTTTCCTTCAAAGGGGACCTGTCATGTCCCAAAACACGATTTAACCTGCAGCTATGGGGTTAATCTACAGGTTAATTGTGTCCTTTATCCTTTTGGTCACCACACTGAACTTGGGCTTTCAGTTATAGAGGTGGGGCCAGTCCTGCTTCAGTCACCACTCAGTATACAGTGATTGGTGGCTGGAACTACGCCCCCAACGCGGACTATTGACTCATCAGTGATGCACTGCTGAGCCAGCAGTGAGTCAGCACCAGGGGTGCGGTTACTGCCATTGCTCAATATGTACTGAGCTATGACTGAAGCCACACCAGGTGTACCTTTATGACTGAAAGCCAAAAAATAAAGTTCATTTCCTCCTGGCAGATGGCTTTCAGTGTAGTCAGGCCTTGTTCACACATTCAGTATTAGGTATTTTATATCAGGGGTGGAACAATCAGAGGAAAAGTATAACAGAAACACGTGCACCCCTTCTACATTTTGTCACCCACTCCTGGTTTTGGCTTACAAATACTTATGTAAAATATTGACCAAATACTGAATGCGTGACTGTGGCCTGATAAACTGTTTTTTGACATGACTGGTTCTCTTTAATCCCTTTCAATCCATATAAAACGGTGTACTCACCAATTAACCCCTCCCTAAAAGGCATTTTTTTAACCTTGAATAAATCTATTGGTTAATTTATTCTTTGAACAATAATTTAAAGTAAATGGGCCATGCTGCAGTTTTCTGCACTGTGCCCTGAAATACTTTGAAGCATATTATTGGTGCAACCCATGCAGCCGCAAATGGGCCCAAGAGGTAAGGATGATAGGTCATCAATATGCAGTTACTGATTCAATTCCTTTATAGAGGTTTTATGGGCTGAGAAGAAAAGTCTGCAGTCACTCTATGTGGCTGCAGATTACTATATAGTGACAGCGTGCAATGTGCCAAAAGATGTCACGATTGTCCTTTATTCCCCATGCAAGTGAGCTGTCACATAACTGCATGTATATGATTTGCTTAATAGCCATCACATGCTGACTAGACTCTCCTCCGCTCCTCTCAATGTTCTATTAAGACATGGAGGACAATCTAGATAGCATTTGACCACAAATCACATAATGTAGTCACAAAACTCTTCAATCGCATGGCGAATACAGAAGAGGAATCATGATAGTGTGTGCATGGCATATGGTTACGACTCGACAGCCTGCAGTCACATGGTGACTGCAGACTTTTCTTTTCTGCCTAGAAAACCTGTTCAATTCTTGCATTTTTCTATAGGGAGTAGCAAATTTCTTTGTATTTATGGTAGAATAATGTACTAATGTAGCAAGAATCATCTGCACCGATGGCGTGCAATATCAGTCTAAATAATGTGCCACTGCATCTACACTATTGGGTTAGTGCAGCCATTTTTTATACATAGTAAAGGAGTAGCTGCTTTACTCAAGTAGTGGAAACGTTGCCTTTTTCTAGATCTATAATGATTATAATCTTCCTTGTACTTCTAACTCATCTAGTTACAAAATAATATGAACAAAATGATATACCTGTGAAAATTGATAACGACTCCTATAGGAATTTTAATTGTAACCAATACTGGTTGTCACTTTGAAATAAAACAGGTATAATAAAAAAAATGTATAGAAGTTGTATATACTAACTAATATTTTTTATCTAATAACTTGACTTTCATGAACCAACAAGGAAAATGTTTACGTTCTGTCCTAGCAGTGAATACAAATATCCAGAGTTTAGTCACTTTGTGTCTGTCGCAATTAGGACACTGTATTTTTCAGTATTGAATCCTGTCTTTCATATAGTTTTGATAACAGCACCATCTGCTGGTGATTTAATGTATTCACTTTAGTTTGTTTGCTATGTATTATGGGAAGTTCTTAGCGCATTGTTGAACAGTCCTGTTGCATTGTGGTCTTGAGCTTGTCACCGTAAAAGACAGTAGCCATTTTCCTGTACATGTCTGAGAAACCACCTTACCACTCGTTTTGTATTTGGTGCACCTTGCAAACAACCTACTCCAAGCATAGTTGGTAAGCCTCACTGGGCCACAGGTATTCAATCTCACACCTAGCTCAGCCAATGTTTACACTGTACACATCACTAACTTAATGAAACTCTCCTAATACAAACAAACAGTGACCAAGACAAAAATTAATTTAGTTAAAGTTTTCCATACTCCTGTACTTGCTTATTTTCACTAAAAACCTGATAGCTATGTTCACACATTATGTTTTTTCAGCGTTTTTTCACTACCCATTACTTCCAATGGGTGAAAAATGCTGAAGAACGCTGAAAGAAGTGACATGCTCTATTTTCTAAAAACTCAATCAAGGCACAAAACACGCAACAACAAAAAAAGATATGTGAACAGAGAATTCTGGTTTCTCATAGACTTTGCTGGTACTGCAAAATGCAGCTGAAATTTTTCTTAACAATCTGCACTAAAAAACCCTGAAAAACCCAACATGTGTGAACATAGCCTTATAGTCTCACCCTTTTCTGTCACAATCCACTATCAATAAAAGCAAGATTACAACTTCACAGCCTCTTTTCTTAAGAAGACGGGGTTTAGCTACATGTCTCTCTACACACCATGTTAACGTGTATGAGGACAGCATAGTGTAAGATTTAAGTAATCACATATTCAATGAAAATTCATATAGCTTTTATTGGATAATATTAAAATGACATCTGCCAAAACAAAAATGCCAAAATACACACACATGTAAAAAATGGCTGAGGTGACAAAAATTCCATATAAAAAGATGTAATGCAAAGGAATCACGTCATAGAGAAAATTAGTAAAGAGATAGGCATTGAAAATTTCAATAAGAAACAAGGTGAATACTGACAATATGGTAATGGTGGACCACAATTATAGGAGGACTGATTCCATAAGTGTTGTAGTGGTAAACTGTAGAGATGACTTATCCACCAAACACACAATGCATGTTTCACAACAGTTTTGATTGAGGTGGTTGATGGGAGTATTAAGCAGATATTTAAATAATAGCTGACCAATAATGGAAGGCACACAGTCAAGATAATTAGAAACTGTATTCATACCTAGAGCGGGGTGGAAGCAAATAAGATGGAGACATGTAATGGGAGGAGATGCACTTGCAATATTTGCTTAAGATGCCAGAGCATGTGTAATAGATGTTATGAAGACAATCATATGATCAGCTAAAGAGGGACGTGACATATCAGAGTATGCATGTGCAGGTCACATAGAAAGGGAAGCAGATCACCTGTTTAACCCCAGTGTAACCGCAACACCAAGACAGAAAACAGAGAGGGTACAAAAGATGACAAAGGAAAGATAGAAAAAGTGCAGGTAAATGTGAATAAGTTAGACAATAACGAATAGAAAATGAAGTCCAACATCCAAATGAGACAGAGATATAGGTGCCCTCTGAATGGCGAGGACACGTCAAAAAGTGTAAGTACAAAAAAAATTGCAAATGCCCCCAAAAATAGAGCAGACTCATCAAAAAGTGCAAAGTCAAAAAAAGTGTAATGTGCATTAAACACAAAGTGAGTCAGAAGTGAATAAAGAGGACACTTCAGACAGTTTAAATAAAGTACAATAAAGTGCAAGGGCAAAACAAGGAGACCAACATGATGAAGGCAAAACAGCATGGAATTTGAATAATAGTGAATTTATAAAAATGTACAATTCTAATCAAACATATAGTGAATTTTGTTCATGTATTGTGGCAAAAATAGTAAAAATATGCAAAAAATCCAACAAAATATGACAACAATTTTCAATAATAACAAAAATCTGATATAGGAATCAAGAAGTAAAAAAGATAGATACTCAAATGTGTTGTACCAAATAAAAATGTTCATATGTAATGCAAACCATGGTGGACATTCAAGATACATAAAGGAAGCCAGTTATACGTTATGGGCAGCATCTAAAAAAAAATGTTTAAACCAACCTGGAGGTAAATACAGGAGAAGAATTCAATATAGAAACGACTACAAAAAAGTTACAAAACTGATTATCATTAAGACCTATCCGATTTAGTGTTTCTAGTTGAAAAATCCAAAGTAGCTTTCTTTGGGCCAAACAATGTTTCCAGTTACCTCTACATGGGCCAGGAATAATGCAGTCAACCACCTTATTTATAGTTTGGTTTCATCACATCCATGTGCAAACTAAAAATGTTGGGGGATAGGTTTGAGGTCCGAACCTGACATGGCTCCCTTAGCTACACAAATATCAAGAACATATTCCCTGATCCTGAATTGGAATTTCCTTGAAGTTATATCAGTATCGATTTTTTTTTTTTTGCAAGGGCATGCATCATAATGTATAAATCCATGTGTGGAGCAAAGAATTGGAAATATGATCTTATAATTGGTAGTGCAATGTAAATTGGAAAATTCAGTGACATTCAACACATTTGGACAAGCAACACAGTGGTCATAGAGTTTAAACCCCCAGTTCAGGCACTGGGAGGCAAAAATGCATTTAGGCTTGGAGGCCTGGTGATTAGAGATGAACAAGCACTAAAATGCTACGATCCTCGTTACTCGAACTGAGCAATTCCTAATGCTTGGATGCTGGTAACAAGTATAATGGCAGATTTCTGGGCAGCTCTTTGCACTTGAAATATGGCCTTTTAAGCTCGTGGAGGCGGAAGCTTTTCACAACATCATGCCGGCGGGGTCGGGTGTCCATACTCTATCCCCAGCCGCCACTATATTTCCTGGTATCACCTCAGCCTTTCACAAGCACGGGTCCCACAACATTACCCGTGCCCTCCCCAGTGCACTTACTGGGAAGGACCACCTAACCACAAACACGTGGACAGGTGAATGTGGCCAGGGATGGTACGGAGCCAGTCCACAACTTTTTTGCTGAGTTGTATTTAGCTCGGTGCAAGGACTGGCATAGAGGGAAACCGTATCTACCCTGCGTGTCATTTCTCCCAAGAAGTCCTCTAAAGCTGCTTGCACTTGAAATGTGGCCTGAACATTACGGCTGGTACTTTTCTGTGGGAATTTGCTTGCCTCCTACCAGCCTAGAATATTTCCAGTAAACTATAGTACGACGCCATGGTATTAGCACTGCCCCCAGTACCAGTAGCGAAGCCATCCCCAATTTCCTTCTCAGGAATTTTATTTGGTAGACTGAGTGGCTGCCCAAATACATTTTCTTGTAAAGGAGCTGAAAATAGAGTGGCAGTAGGTGCAAGTTTCTCCAGCCTGTTAGATATTAGAGGGTGAACGGCAGCACATTGGATCAGTGGTTAGCACTGAAGCCTTGCAGCGCTGGGATCCTGGGTTCAAATCCCAGCAAGGACAACATTTGCAAGGACTTTGTATGTTTTCCCCGTGTTTGCATGTGTTTCCTCCTCAGTAAAAAAAAGAAGCCATAGAGTTTCCGGGAACCTTCCCACACACTTTTCTTAGCCAGGACTGCTTTTCGGCAGGGTTGGATGGTCTCACCAGAGAATCCTCTGGTGTGCTTTGGCTTCTACCTCAGGAAAGTTCATGATAGCGCTAACTTTGCAGCTGCTATGGGGCTCTTGAGCGGGTGAGAAAGGTTAGCCCTCAGAATCAAATCCTCTGGTGGGCACAATGTTTTTCAAACTGAAACAGCTTCTCAGTGGGAGTTGTATTTCACCACAGCCATATTCTTTAGCTCGGTGAAAGGACTGGCTTAGAGGGAAACCGTATCTACTCCGGCTGTCATTTCTCCGTCACCATGTTCCGCCCATTGTCACACATGACCATGCCTGGCTGTATGTTCAGTGGTGAGAGCCACAGACCAGGCTGCTGTGTTACAGCTTTCAACAACTCTGCAGTGCAGGGTGGTTTGTCCATTAAGCATGTTATCTTCAGCACAGCCTGTTGCCGCTTGGCCAAGGCAGTGCTGCAGTGCTGTCAGCTTGTGACTGATGTGGTAATTTCGGAGATGGAGGAGGAGGTGCCAGAGCTGAACAATGTGATTACATTGTTAAATTGGTGATGCTGTTTTTATACTAAAGAAAGATCCTGTTTTATTTTTTTTGTTATTTTTTAAGGCAAATGCATTCACCGGGAAATGTCATTTTAACATTTTACAACCTTATCTGGCAATGTGGTGTGTGACACATCATCAGACACATCCTGTTTTATTTATGATGGAGGGACTCTGAAAGTTACAAAGCCTATTTTTATAGGGACATCAGATGGCTCTTACTATTCTTAAGAGGCCAGCAGTCGGTCGTAGCTATTGTTAGAGAGCCATGAGCCGGCTATGTTTTGTTGTTCCCATTATTAACAAGTGGGTCTCCTATACTGTTATTGCGTATCCAGTGACTGCAAGGGCTGCCAAAAATTTGGACGCAACCCAATACCCCTTTGAAGAGACATAGAGGAGGATCTCAGTAAAAAAAAATGTTCCCATTATAAAGGAGCTGGTCTCCTATAGTGGTAATGGCCAAGCTGTGACTGCAAGAGCTGCCAAAATTTGGGAAAAAACCCACTAAGTATTTAAAGAGACACAGAGCAGGGCCACAGTAACAAGGTACGACATGTTGCTATTAGAAAGGAGAGGGTCTGCTATACAGTAATAGAGTATGCAGAGAGTTCAACGGCTGACCAATTTTTAGGAAAAACCCCTCTAAGAATTTAAAGACACACAGAGCACGGCAACAGTAACGACAAATTCCCATTAGAAAGGAGAGTCTCCCATAGTGTTGGCCTATGCAGTGAATGCAATTGCTGCCAAAAATTTAGAGGCACTTCAATGACCCTTGGAAGAGACTTGGAGGAGTGCCTCATAAAAAAAAATGTTCCCATTAGAAAGGAGCTGGCCTCCTATTCTTGTAATGCCCATGCACTAAGTGTATGGGCTGACAAACATTTACCCCGGGGGGGTATACATGAACATATTGTAAAAAAAAAAAAAAATTTTTTTTCAGGCATCATAAACGCCCTTTAAAAAAATTATGTGGGTGTTGCATCATGGACCACGGTCACCCTGGTGATATGGTGGTAGAGGATGAGGAGATGGAGGAGGACAAGAGCAAATAGCCAAAATTAGGAAGCGTATACCCATGTGTGGGTGTAAAAACACACTGTATTTGAGTTAGTTACGTTGCTATCATTCGGTGGTGTTGAGAAGTCTGGCCCAATCCAGCCCTTGTACATTTTTATAAGAGTCAGCCTGTCAGCATTCTCAGTTGACAGGCGGATGCACTTATCAGTTATAATTCCAAGAGCGGCACTAAAAACCCGCTCTGATAAAACGCTGGCGGCAGGGCTGGCCAGGACCTCCAAGGCATAGAGAGCCAGTTCATTCCACGTATCCAGCTTGGATACCCAATAATTATAAGGCACAGAAGAATCACGGAGTACGTTGGTAAGGTCGGCAAGGTACGCCCTCAGCATCGTCCCAAACTTTGCACTCCTTGTGAGAATACCCCGCGCCTCAGGGCCTGTCCGATGGGAGGGTCTGAGAAAACACTCCCAGAACTTTGACAGTGTTCCCCTGCCTCTGCTGGATTGAAGTTGTCTCTCTCGCCTGTACTCCTTGGGTGTCCAACGAAGTGTGCCCTCTGCCGCCAGCGTTTTCAGATGGGAATTTTTTAATAGTTCCGCAACAAGGGCCTTCTGGTACTGCCCCATTTTTGTACACCTGTCCGCCTCAGGAATAAGAGATATAAAGTTCTCCTTGTAGCGTGGGTCTAGAAGTGTCACCAACCAGTAATGACTGTCACCCAAAATTTTGAGAAAGCGAGGGTCATGGGAAAGGCAGCGTAACAAACTCGGCCATGTGTGCCAGACTACTAACAGGCAAGACTCCCGTGTCCTCAACAAGAGGATGACTGACCATGATCTCCTCCTCTTCCTCCTCTCTGTCCTCTACCCATCCACACTGAACAGACGGTATGACAGCTGTGCAGGTAGTAACGTCTATAGTGCATGAAACTTTCTCCTGTCCTTCCTCCTCTTCCTCATTGTCACCCAATCCACGTTGGGATGAGATGAGGCTTGGCTTTGGCTAATCACCCTGTATGGTTCCTTGCTCCATCTCATCGTGCTCCGCCTGAAATGCATCCTCTTTGTGAGCAGAGAGCATTTCAGAAGACAGAGAAGCAGGATGGTGACGCTAATTATGACGTCATCGCCGCTCACCATCTTTTGGAGGATGGTACATATGTCTGACATCCATGTCCACTCCTGAGGTCTTGTGTGGAGTCTGAACTGAATACCGACGGCCTTGTTGATGCTGGTACTCAATAACTGCCCTCTACTGCTCACAAATCCTTCCCAAAATCTGCAGTGCAGAGTTCCAACGCGTGGGGACATCACACACCAGTCTGTGAGCCGGAAGCTGCAAACGCTGCTGAAACATGGCAAGGGCGGCGGAAGCTGAAGCTGACTTTCTAAAATGGGAACACAGGCGGCGTACTTTAACAAGCAGATCCGGCAGCTCCGGGTAGGATTTGAGAAACCGCTGAACCACGAGGTTAAGCACATGGGCCAGGCATGGTACATGTGAGTTTGCCTCGCTTCAGAGCTGCCACGAGGTTCCGGCCATTGTCACACATAACCATGCCTAGCTGTAGGTTTAGAGGTGCGAGCCACTGATCTGCCTGCTCTTTCAGAGCTGTCCACAACTCTTCAGCATTGTGCGGTTTGTCACCTAAGCATATTAGCTTCAGCACAACCTGTTGCCGGTTGGCCGAGGCAGTGCTTCCAGTTTGTGACTGATGTGGTCAATTTGGAGATGGAAGCTGAAGAGGAGGAGGAGGATGAGGTACAGGAGCTGTAGACTGTGGGGGAAACTCTGACCTAGGGCCCGCAATCCTTGGCGTCGGGAGGACATGTTCCTTCCAAAGGTCCGACTGGGTCCCGGCTTCCACTGTTAACCCAGTGTGCTGTCAGCCAGATGTACCATCCCTGCCCACAAGCACTTGTTCATGTGTCTGTGATTAGGTGGACTTTCCTGGTAACTGCGTTGTTGAGGGCACTGCTAATGTTTTGGGACACATGCTTGTGTAATGCGGGGACGGCACACCGGGAGAAATAGTGGCTGCTGGGGACCGAGTACCGAGGGACAGCCGTTGCCATCAGGTTGCGGAGTGCTTCCATCTCCACAAACCTAAAAGGCAACATTTCGAGTGCAAGCAGTCGTGAAATGTAAGAATTTAGTTGTGTGGCCTGTGGGGCATTGGCTGCATTTGTGCTCGTGTTCCAAGGACTGGGGTATGGACAACTGAACGCTGTGCTGGGACAAGGACATGGACGTGCTTCCTGATGCTGCTACTTGAGAGTGTGCAATGACAGGTGCAGGGCAAGAGACCTCTTCGCATGCACCATGGACAGGGGATTGGCTTGCATGCACAACAGCGGAAGAAGCAATGGTGCCACCTGCATACACTGTTCCTGGACCCTAGGGTTCGGCCCACAAAGTCCGGTGCTTTGCTGCCTTGTGCCTGATCATGCTGGTGGTGGTCATACTGGTCGCTTTACCACCCCTTCTGATGCTGGCCTGGCAGGTGGTGAAAATGGCATTTTTTGGGTTATCGGCAGAGTCTTTAAAAAACAAACAGACTCGGGAAGACCTAACAGTTGAACTCGCAATTTCCTTGGTGTTACGGGAAATGGTTGCCTGCCTTCTCTCTGCGGCCACCACACTGCTTCTTCCTGCCTGTTGGGGTTCTCTGCCTCCCTCCCCCTGTGTGCTGCTGTCCTCGCTCTGCATGTCCTCCTGCCGGGTTGGGTCAGTTACTATATCAACCACCACCTCGTCTTCCACTTCCGCACCCTGGTGCTCCTCCGGACTTTCTGGCAATTGTCTCATCATCCTCCCCCTCTTGTGACACTTTCCCACCGTCGCCTTTGTGTGATCGTGGCTGCTCAAATATTTGGGCATCGCTACACGCGATCTCCTTTTGCCCCGCTTCAAGTGGACCGGGAGAGAGGCCCGAATCTATAAATGGAAAAGTGAACAACTCTTCAGAATGTCCAAGTGTGGGATCGTATGTCTCTGGGTACTTGGCATGGTGGGAGGAAGGAGAATCAGGGTGAGGAATATGCGGTCCAGACTCGCGGCTATTGAGACTTGACCGTGTGGAATACAGGGTGGTGGCTAAGTGACTGGAAGCATTATCCACTATTTAACCAACAACCTTTTGACACTGCTCTGGGTTCAATAGTGGTGTGCTGCGGTCCCCAAGAAATTGGGACAGGAAGGTCAGGCGAGAAGATGTGGGTGTTTGTTGTGGCACAATTTCGCCTTGTCCTCGGCCTCTGCATGCACCATTACCGTCACGTTCGATTCACCGTCCCTGGCCACTTGCCTTGCCCGTTTTAAATGGAGGACAGTATCTTCCACGCTCACTACAAATGAGTTTGGAGTGAACTTATGTGATCCATGTGATGGAGAAAACAGTTTTAAATACCTGGCCTGTAGGTAAGTAGTATGAACAGCAAACTGCGGTGATTTGCTTCACTGACACGCTAAAGGAAATTTTTAATGGAGGCCAGAAATGGCAGTATTTTATGACAACGTATATGTGATCCGTGTGATGGAGAAAACAGAGTTTTTAATAGCTGGTATTCTAGCGCTCTAATATGGAAAGGACCAGTCTGTATTCTGCAGTGCCAACAAGCAAATGGCGCAGAAAAAATGGTGTTCTCTGGATTGCTTTTTAAGCAAATAATGAGAATTAAGATGCAAAGAAAAGTATTCCTGGCCCCTGAGACCTGGGCCTTTGTATAGAAATATATAACAGCAGCAGAAGGCAGAATTGGAATGGAGCCTCCTGTGCTATATGCACTGCAGTCTGTATATATACACTGCCTGCCTATACACCCTGCCTGCCTGATATCTCTGCAGATGGATTAGTCCTCAGAAGGACTGTTTGTTAAGATGGATATGTGTAATGTATGGTTTTTCTCAGTACACTACCTAATACACGATCAAATCTCTCCCTGACACAGCAGCAGCTCTCCCTACACTGTCTGATCCGGAGTGACTGTGACGAGCATGGTGGCGCCAGGTCTGAGATAGACCTGATGACGCTGTGCAGCCAGCCAATCACTGTAATGCCCACAACCAACATGGCTACTGCATCACAGTGCATTGCAGGCAATCCCTGCATGTTCATTGGCTCTCTAAAGAGCACCAAACATGCAGGGAGGGGACTCAAGTTCCTGCCCGAGCAACCCGGAAATACTCGGCGAGTGCCAAGCATCTCGAGCAGTGAGATGCTCGGGCGAGCACCGAGCAGTAGCGAGCATGCTCGTTCATCACTAGTGGCAATTCTAAACTCATAAAGGCTCTGCACACAGTGCAAAGCCAGGAAAAAAATTATAAGAAGGGTCATCTAGTCATCCATAGACCCCTGAAAGAAAACAACTGGTGGGCCTCAATAAAATATTTTGAAAGTGTAGTTGATGTACCCCTACCAAAGCCAAGAAAAAATGGTAGAGGGTCATCCATACACACTTGAATGCAAGAACTGGAGGGTCTCCTTCAAATATTGAAGATTAAAAGCACTTTATGTGCTGCTATCATCTGGTGGTGTGGAAAAGTGGGGGCTAATCCAGGCTTTGTTAAATTTTATCAGAGTGAGCCTGTGAGCATTCGCTGCTGACAGGCGAATGCGCCTGTCTGTTATGACCCCCTGGCGGCATAAAAACCTGCTCCGACAAGACGTTCGCGGCAGGGCAGAACACCTCCAAGGCATAGAGGGACAGCTCATGCCAAGTATTCAGCATTGAGACCCAATGGTTGAAGATCGCAGAGGAATTAGGGAATACGCTGGTTTAGTTGGCCAGGTATTGCTTGACCATCTTTAAAAGCGTTTCCCTCCTTGTCAAACTACCCGTTTATCAGGCCCTGGACAGTGTACCATTTCCTCTGCTGTGTGTCTCCCTCGCCTTTCCTCCTTCGCTGGGAAAGGAAACTTGCCCCCTGCTGGTAGCATTGTTTGGGAATTTTTTCAACATATTTTCCATAATGGCTTCTGGTAGTATAGCACCATTTTAGAAGACCTTTTTGCCTTGGGAAGGAGAGATGCAAAGTTCTTGTAGCTTGAGTCTAGCAGGTTGAACAACCAGTTTTTTTTGGCCAAGATAAATATAATGCAAGGGTCACAGGAAAGGCAGCGGTACATAAAGTCTGTCATATGGGCCAAACTCCCTGCAGCCAACACTTCACTGTCTCCGACCTGATGACTCTTCATCATCTCCTCCTCCTCCCTCTCTTCCTCCTCATTCCTCTCCTCAGCCCATCCACATAGGAGAGACGGTAGGAAGGTTGTGTGGGCACTAGCCTCTGTAGCCTACACCTTCTTCTCCACCTTCTCAACTCTATCCATGCTGAGCAAATGAGATGAGGCTGGGTTGGGTAGTATCTTCCTGTCTCATGTGTTCCTCCATCTCTACCTAGTCCGCATGCATAGCTTCATGTGTAATTGTAAGCAGCAACTGTTTAAGTAGGCACAGAAGTGGGATCGTTGCGCTGAGTATGGCGTCATCGCCCCTCACCATCTTTGTGGAATCCTCAAAGTCTTGGAGAACTGCACAAATGTCAGAAATACATGCCCACTCTTCAGTTAAGTGTGGTGGCTGACTAGAATACCGACGGGCGTGTTGGAGATGGTATTCCACAACTGACCTCAGCTGCTCACAAAGCCTTGCCAGGATATGCAGTGTGGAGTTCCAGCGCATGGTCACGTTTCACACCAGTCAGTGAGCTGGCACTAGCATGCACTGTTGCAGCACTGCCAGAATGGCGGCAGCTGTAGCTGACTTGCGGAACTGGGCACTGATGCGGCATACCTTGACCAAAAGCTCTTGCAAATCTTGGTTTGTTTTCAGAAACCGCTGAACTACCAAGTTGAGCACATGTGCCAAGCATGGTACGTGTATAAACTTGCCCAGCTGAACAGCCACCACCAGGGTACACCCATTATCACACATGACCATACCTGGTTGGAGGTTCAGTGGCAAAAGCCACAGGTCTGTCTGGTCTGTTATTCCTTCAAGTAACTTTTGCGGTGTACGGTTTGTTTCCTAGACAAATGAGCCTGTTGTCGCTTCGCTGAGGCAGTGCAACAGAGATTCAAGCTTCCTGCTGATGTGGACGATGTACTCTGATATAACACATTGGAGATGGAGCAGAATGGGGTGCAGGAACTGATGTAGGAGGTGGAGGAAACCTTGGTAGAAGCAGGGTCAGCAATCCTCAATGTGCAAGGACAGATAACGGGGCGGGAGGCATCGGCACCAGTGTCATGAACAGGATATTAGGAAGCACCTAGAACAGGGGAAGAGGTAGTGGTGTTCGGCCCACCGAGTCGGGTGCTTATGACATGTGCCTTATCATGCTGGTGGTTAGGCTCTTAGTAGTCAGGCCCCTGCTGATCTTGGCATGGCAGAGGTTGTAAATGACCATTTTTGTGTCTCAGAACTCCCAGACTGCAGAACATCTAACTCTCTAACGAAAAAATTCACGAGTGTGCTCTGCGGAACAGTTGCCCGCCTTCTCCCTCTGGTCACCTGCTGCCTTTTCCTGTCAGTTTCGGTGCTGCTGATCCCTCCCCTCAGCACTGTTGGCCTTGATCTGCATGCCAGCTTCCCAGGTTAGATCGATAACTTCATCATCCACCACCTCGTCTTCCACCTCCGCACTCTCGTCCTCCTGACTTGGTGACTTAACAACCTGACTTATTGGCAACTGTGTTTCATCTACCTCTTTAGACAAAATTTGCCATTCCCCACAGCCATCTCCTTGTGATCATGGATGTTCTACGTTTTTTGCATCACTAAACAGCATCTCCTGTCCCTTATGAAACATTAATCACAACAGCTTACCAGGTGACTGGTAATCGACCTGGTAATTAGAAGTAAGGCTGTGTGCCTACGATATGTCTTTCAAGCATTTCCGCAGTGGCAAAAACGCTGCAGAAATGCTTAAACGCATGGTAGAAGGCCTGCCATGTTCCCCAATGACAATCCGCATGTGCTGTACACATGCTGCGGAAATTTCGGCTCCAGATTATCATTGCGGAAAAAAACGCAGCACTACCAATTAGTTTGTGGAAGCGCTGCGTTTTCGCCGCCATTGCCTTGCATTGGAACGCATGGATTCGGCATCACTGTATATGTAGATGCGCATTCCATGCGTTCCAATGTGAGGATGGTACCCAGGTGTGGAGGAGAGGAGACTCTCATCCAGACCCAGGTACCATAGTACCTGTAAAAAAACATGTTATATTTACTTTTTGATGACCCCCGGTGCACTCGTCCTCCCATGCTGGCAGATCACGATGGACTGAAGGAACCTGCGCTGACGTCATAGTCATGTGACAGGTCACGCGATGCTGACGTCGGCAGGTCCTTCAGTATACCGCGATCTGCCGGCAGCCAGGACGGAGTGAAGCAAGACTGCGGAGGTCATCGGAAGGTAAGTATAGATTTTTTTTTTTATTTTCTGACATTCTTTTACAGTCACACTATATAAATCCATGCCTTTTTTGCATGGATTTATATAGTGTGACCAAGTTGACAAGCACTTTCCAAGTGATGCTAAAATCGCTTGGAAAACGCTTGTCAACCTGCATGCGGAAATGCATGTGAAGAACGCTTCACATTCACATGTCCCTGGCAGGAAAAGCGTATGTACAATCCGCATGCGTTTTTTCTGCCTGGGGAGATGCAGAAACGCTCAGGAAAAATCCTGAGCATTTCTGCATCTTGGGCACATAGCCTAAATCTGATTTAGAGAATAAAAATTTGTATTTTTATTAGACAAGATTAAAGCATATTAAAAAAGGATAAGTTACCAACTGTTGGAAGGCTTGCGTAAACCTTTTGCTAAATGTAAAGCGTGAATGGTGTATCAGAAACAACTATAATTAAGCTATAGTAGTCAATCAATTGTAAACAATTCCTCTAGCAGAAAAATGAAGAATAACAACAATGTTATAAGCATAATGCATCTCTCATGTAATAGCTGTCTTTAGTGGCTTATAAATGCATACCATACAGGTGCACCCCAAAAGCACCTGGGCCAATTGGCATCCAGATCTTATGTATATTGGCAACCTAAGGATGCATAAGGCATTAAACACCAGAACTGGTAAATATAATGGATTGTGAAACAATTGTCACTAACATAAAATAATGGTGCAAAACTGGCAGCATAAATACAAAAATATACAAATATCAAAAAGGTGCATCAGTGCATTATAACTGAACCAAACAGTCAAGTTTAGCATGCAACTTCATACATGTGTACTATAGCATTAAACATCATTACCATACCTCCGCAGGAATAGTGAGAAATAAAATATAAAAAGACAAGGCACAAATCAATAGTAACTGATAATCACCTTGTTTGTATTGCACACATAAAATGTGGTGGAGAGGCTCCTGCTTCCTGCGCCAATGCGCATATTTTGCCTAGCTTCTTCGGGAGGCATGATTACTGAGAGAAACCTGTTGAAGTATTACCTTAGAAAGTATGGAGTCCAGGCACCCACCACACCCTATGCGCATTTTGCACCGAAATGCTAAATCCAAGGGTGAGGGGATGCTGGAGAGGTAAGTACCGTATTTAAATGGTCAATAGTGATTTAATGTCCTTAATTGACAATACCGTTCTGCTGTGACTGCAAAACCTACTGCTCAAAGTATACGCCGCCGTTGTCATGGGGACACACACCATCTGCTGGCCAAAAACAAGAGTCCACAGACCTATTCTGTCCCATGCACGGAACCCCCGGAAGTCGACGCAGATGATGCCTCAGAGGACTTACCCGTCATGTGACCTGTGCTGATCACATGATCAGCACGAACTTCCGTGATTTGTTTTTCTTCTCTGCATGTCGGGAAGCAAAATAAGCACTGTGTGCATGCGTGCAACGGTGAAAGCGCACAGCAAAGAACAGCATAGCAAATAGAGCTGGATATTAGAACTTTTTTTAAAAACATTAATTTAATTAATGTCCTATATATATATATATATATATATATATATATATATATATATATATATATATATATATATATATATATATATATATATATATATATATATATATATATATATATATATATATATATATATATATATATATATATATATATATATATATATATATATATATATATATAATATATATATTACATCCATCCATCCCCTGGCAAAAATCATGGAATCACCGGGCTCGGAGGATGTTCATTCAGTTGTTTAATGTTGTTGAAAAAAAGCAGATCACAGACATGGCACAAAACTAAAGTCATTTCAGATGCCAACTTTAGGGCTTTAAGAAACACTAAAAGAAATCAAGATTAAAAATAAGGTTCTCGGTAAGGGTAATTTTTTTCAGACCAAGCAAGGGAAAAAATTATGAAAAAATGAGAAACAAACACACAAAAGAACACTCCAATACATCACTAGTATTTTGTTGCACCACCTCTGGCTTTAATAACAGCTTGCAGTCTCTGAGGCATGGATGTCATCAATTTGGCTACAACTTTCTCTGATTCCTGTTGCCAGATCAGCTTTGCAGGTTGGAGCCTTGTCATGGACCATTTTCTTAAACTTTCACCAAAGATTTTCAATTGGATTGAGATCCAGACTATTTGCAGGCCATGACATTGACCTTATGTGTCTTCCTTCAAGGAATGTTTTCACAGTTTTTGCTCTATGGCAGAATGCATTATCATCTTGAAAAATTATGTCATCATCCCCAAACATCCTTTCAATTGATGGGATAAGAAAACTGTCCAAAATATCAATGTAAACTTGGGCATTTAATGAAGATGTAATGACAGCCATCTCCCCAGTGCCTTTACCTGACATGCAGCCCCATATCATCAATGACTGTGGAAATTTGCATGTTCTCTTCATGCAGTCATCTTTATAAATCTCATTGGAACGGCACCAAACAAAAGTTCCAGCATAACCATCTTGCCCAATGCAGATTCGCGATTCATCACTGAATATGACTTTCATCCAGTCATCCACAGTCCACGGTTGCTTTTCCTTAGCCCATTGTAACCTTGTTTTTTTCTGTTTAGGTGTTAATGATGGCTTATGTTTAGCTTTTCTGTATGTAAATCCCACTTTCTTTAGGCGGTTTATTACAGTTCGGTCACAGACATTGACTCCAGTTTCCTCCCATTCGTTCCTCATTTGTTTTGTTGTGCATTTCCTGTTTTGGAGACATATTGCTTTGATGTCTTCCTTGGTCTACCAGTATGTTTGCCTTTAACAATGTTCTCATGTTGTTTGTATTTGGTCCAGATTTTAGGCACAGCTGACTGTGAACAACCAACATCTTTTGCAACATTGCGTGATGATTTACCTTCTTTTAAGAGTTTGATAATCCTCTCCTTTGTTTCAATTGAGATCTCTCGTGATGGAGCCATGATTCATGCCAGTCCACTTGGTGCAACAGCTCTCCAAGGTGTGATCACTCCTTTTTAATGCAGATCTAATTTGATGCAGGTGTTAGTTTTGGAAATGAAAATTTACATGGTGATTCCATAATTTTTTCCGCAATTGGGTGATTCCATAATTTTTTCCCTTGCTTGGTCTGAAAAAAATTACCCTTACTGAGTACCACATTTTTAATCTTTCTAGTGTTTCTTAAAGCTCTAAAAGTTGCCATTTGAAATGATTTTAGTTTTGTGCCATGTCTGTGATCTGCTTTTGTTAACAACATTAAACAACTGAATGAACCTCCTCTGAGCCCGGTGATTCCATGATTTTTGCCAGGGGTCGTGTGTATGTGTGTGTATATATGTGTGTATATATGTGTGTATATGTATATATATATATATATATATATATATATATATATATATATATATATATATATATATATATATATATATATATTATATTATAATGCGGCAGCTTGCTAGCATTACTGTAAATGGTCCAGGATGTGTTTACCGGACCATGTACCTTCCCCTTTAACTGACTGGTCACATGACCGTGACATCACACAGGTCCTGATGCACACAGTTAGGTCCTGTCAGTATGGGTGTATGTGTGCGCAGGATATATAAACCCTGCTTAATTTGAGACAGGTGTGCTCCGTGTGTGTGGGACACCGTTTGTGAGAGGCCGAGTGAAGCCTGGCAGCCTGAAATGCAAAGACTGAATCCTGTGCGGATGCTAGTGGCCTTGGAAGGCAGCGGCTTTGGAGTGAAGCCTGGTACCTGGAAGGTCGAGCCTGGATCCTGTGTGGATGTCAGTGGCCTTTGAGGGAGAGCCGGCTAGAGACCCCTACCTGGGAAGCCACAAAGCCACAGTGGTGGCAAGCGTAATGGACTGAGACAGCTAAACCCAGCAAAGGTAATACCCAGTGCTATATGGACATTGTGATATGAACATTGCTACTTTATTACCTTGCCGTAAGCTGTAACCTGGAGCAAGTGGGCCTGTGTGCCACTTGGCTCATGAACATTGTGTTTATGTGTGTCGACGTGCCACGGAGTTGGACCCGGTGAACTGTGGCTTATGATGTAATAAACTGCAACATTGTGAGAAAAACATAAAGACATTGCACGTGTGCATTGATTGACGCAGCGAAGCGAGTTACCCCCAGTATGATGACTAGCGCTGCCTTACAAAATATATATATATATATATATATATATATATATATATATATATATATATATATATATATATATATATATATATATATATATATATATATATATATATTTTTCACACAAGTGAATCACTGTCATTAATACCAACCCCCACATACAGTGCTGGCCAAAAGTATTGGCACCCCTGCAATTCTGTCAGATAATACTCAGTTTCTTCCTGAAAATGATTGCAATCACAAATTCTTTGGTATTATTATCTTCATTTAATTTGCTTGCAAGGAAAAAACACAAGAGATTGAAGCAAAAATCAAATCATTTATCATTTCACACAAAACTCCAAAAATGAGCCAGACAAAAGTATTGGCACCCTCAGCCTAATACTTGGTTGCACAACCTTTAGCCAAAATAACTGCGAACAACCGCTTCCGATAGCCATCAATGAGTTTCTTACAATGCTCTGCTGGAATTGTAGACCATTCTTCTTTGGCAAACAGCTCCAGGTCCCTGATATTTGAAGGGTGCCTTCTCCAAACTGCCATTTTGAGATCTCTCCACAGGTGTTCTATAGGATTCAGGTCTGGACTCATTGCTGGCCACCTTAGAAGTCTCCAGTGCTTTCTCTAAAACCATTTTATAGTGCTTTTGGTAGTGTGTTTTGGGTCATTGTCCTGCTGGAAGACCCATGACATCTGAGGGAGACCCAGCTTTCTCACACTGGGCCCTACATTATGCTGCAAAATTTGTTGGTAGTCTTCAGACTTCATAATGCCATGCACACGGTCAAGCAGTCCAGTGCCAGAGGCAGCAAAGCAACCCTAAAACATCAGGGAACCTACGCCATGTTTGACTGTAGGGACCGTGTTCTTTTCTTTGAATGCTTTTTTTTTTTCCTGTACACTCTATGTTGATGCTTTTTTCCCAAAAAGCTCTACTTTTGTCTCATCTGACCAGAGAACATTCTTCTAAAACAATTTAGGCTTTCTCAGGTAAGTTTTGGCAAACTCCAGCCTGGCTTTTTTATGTCTCAGGGTAAGAAGTGGGGTCTTCCTCGGTATCCAACCATACAGTCCCTTTTTATTCAGATGCCGACGGATAGTACGGGTTGACACTGCTGTACCCTTGGACTGCAGGGCAGCTTGAACTTGTTTGGATGTTAGTCGAGGTTCTTTATCCACCATCCGCACAATCTTGCGTTGAAATCTCTCGTCAATTTTTTTTTTCCGTCCACATCTAGGGATGGTAGCCACAGTGCCATGGGCTTTAAACTTCTTGATGACACTGCGCACGGAAGACACAGGAACATTCAGGTCTTTGGAGATGGACTTGTAGCCTTGAGATTGCTCATGCTTCCTCACAATTTTGTTTCTCAAGTCCTCAGACAGTTCTTTGGTCTTCTTTCTTTTCTCCATGCTCAATGTGGTACACACAAGGACACAGGACAGAGGTTGAGTCAACTTTAATCCATGTTAACTGGCTGCAAGTGTGATTGTTATTGCCAACACCTGTTAGGTGCCACAGGTAAGTTACAGGTGCTGTTAATTACACGAATTAGAGAAGCATCACATGATTTTTCAAAGGGTGTCAATACTTTTGTCCACCCCCTTTTTTAGGTTTGGTGTGGAATTATATCCCATTTGGCTTTAGGACAATTCTTTGTGTTTTTTTCATTGAAGACAAATTAAATGAAGAGAATAATACCAAAGAATTTGTGATAATACTCAGTTTCTTCCTGAAAATGATTGCAATCTGACAGAATTGCAGGGGTGCCAATACTTTTGGCCAGCACTGTATAGAAAAAATGGCCGTACAGCACTAAAGTGACAAGTATAAATGGATAACAATGTATAAAGTATTTTAATACTAGAAAATGCAATAACAACTCACTCCATAGAAGTGAGAGGTAGTAAGGTAATAAGGGGAAAAGGTGAAAAAAGAAGACAACAAAAATAATTAGATACGTGCTTTAGCAAAGTGCAAAGAAATACATAAGTATATTAAGTGAAAACAAGGAATAATAAATACTACATAGCATATATCTAAGTGCATATTATGGAAATAATACAATAAGTTACCTAGCATATAACATAAATATAATCTATAAGTGTAAGTGATTAAAATAAGAGAGCCAAGAAAATAAAGACAATTAAAAAAAGAAAAATCAGATAGATGTGAGCACTAGTGATGAGTGAGCGTGCTCGCTACCACTCGGTACTCGCCCGAGCATCTCACTGTTTGAGATGCTCGGCACTAAGCGAGTAGTTCTAGGATGCTCGGGCGAGAGCTCGAGTCCCTGTCGCACATGTTTGGCGCTGTTTGGACAGCAAATAAACATGCGGGGATTTCCTGCCACTTACTGAAATGCCGCAGCCATGTAGGTTGTGGCATTACTGTGATTGGCTGGCCGCATAGCGTCATCGGGTCTAGATCAGACCCGGTGACCCTATGCTCATCAGTCTACCTTTCAGACAGGCAGAGTAGGGAGAAGTGCTGCCGAGCTAGGGAGAGAATTGGTGGTTTATTTAGTGAGGTATTAGGTATTTCACACCAATATATATAGTCATCTGAACTAACAGTCCTTATAAGGACTAAACCAGCTGTATATATTAATCCTGGTGATAGCAGGAGAAGGCAGGCAGAGTTTGTGGAGAGTGTATAGAGCAGAATAGGGTCGATTGCACGCTATGTCTGCTGCTGCTGTTAAAGATATCCATAGCTTTAGATATCAGGACTATTATTCTTTTTGCTCTCAATCCTGATTAATTGCTATAAAACATTATAATTAGAGATGAGCGGTGTTCGACTAGAACTGCTCACCAATCTCAAATTCGAGCTGTTTTGGGCGGTGTAAGAGTTGTTAGAACGCAAACGATTTGCAAAAAATTCGGCTGTTAGAGGTTATGTTCGATGACTGTTCATGCACCAAAACCATGTCCTGCATGTCTGGCGCTATTTAGAGCACCAATCATGCAGGGATTGTCTGCCACTCACTGTAATGCCACAGCCATGGTGGTTGTGGCATTAGTGGTTGCCCAAATCGATGGGAACAGTGCTCACAGTGAAACATGAAAAGCCGGCAATTCAGCAGCGGCATACACCGGTACCCGACAATTTAGAACCGAAAGAATAGAGCTTCACACATAGATTAGATAGATAGAAACATGTCAGTCACATATATAATAAGTACAGTGACAGTGTTGGTTACTGTACTTGTCATTTAGTGTTAAAAATAAAGGATTTATTAAAAAAAAAATTGACATGGGGTTCCCCGTAATTTTAGTCTCTAGCGGAGGTTAAACAGACGGCTGACTGATGTTTGAAGCCTGGGAAGGGGGTAATAACCACAGAGCTTCCCAGGTTACTAATTAGTGTTGAGCCACCCCCGTAGTGTTAGAGTTCGGTTCGGTTCGTCGAACACCCGTGTGTTCGCCTAACTCTTAGTCGAACACCTTCGAACACCGTTAAAACCAATGGCAGGCAAACAAAACACATAGAAACACATAGAAAACACCTTCAAAGGTGTCCAAAAGCTGACAAACTGCTCCAAAGACATAACTAACACATGGAAAAGTGACAAGTACATATAGTCATGCGAAAAGAAAAGAGGTAAAAGGAGGGGGAGACACATGTCATGCCCTTCTAAAATCCAAAAAGTGAGAAGCCGACACGGCCAGTCCGTTCCTGCCCGTGCCACCTCCGTGTCGCCGGGTTTGTGCCAGAGCCGTGGTGGACCCTGACGGCCAGCCCTTCTCTCCCAATACTGGTGCCTGTCCGCTGGTGGGTCGAGCGAGCCCCCCTGTGGTGGAGGCAGCTCTAAGCTTTTTAATTTAAATTGTCTCTCTAATTTGAATAAATACACTTTAAATCCTTTTACAAGGATCTATTTGAGGGCAAGTCTCAAGCCAGCAGCCGCGTAATTCCAGCTCCAGTAGCGTCCACTAAAGCTGCTGCAGTTAAAAAGCTTTTATAAGGATCGAGCTCGGCTGTCCACCGCAAGGCATCCTACCGCCAGTCTCAGCCCCTATGCCTTGGGGTGCCTCCTGATGCTCTTCACTGAGTATCCCGTGGTCCCGAAGCATTTCCTTTGAAAAAATTGTGTCCAAACTACAGGTGGTGTAGCTTGCTTAACAGCCGGGATAATCCGCTGACTAGCAGACACTGCTACTAGGCACAAAGTATTTCCTGGGCTAGATGCAGAAAAATTTGTAATTAGATACTCTCGTTGGATGCTGAGAAAGCATTCCATAGTCTCCTGGCACGCCATATATCATTCTCTTAAAAAGCTTGAGGTAGGGGTCTAGGGGACCCTTTTATAGCCAAAATCACGGCCCTGTATCGCAATACGTCACCTAGGCTGAAGATAAATGGAACTGTATTACCCTGAGGGCTCTGTTGCTACAGAGGTATTGCACCTCACCCAGAGGTGTGATATCTCACTCTCCGGTAAGGATGGAGTGTGGATCAGGACCCGACACCTGCATGCATTACACCACATTGCCGTGGGGCAGGGCGACCAATATGCCCCTGAGATGGGCACGACAGTCCCTGTCCCTGGCTGGAGTGGGGGGAGGGAACACTGAGTTAGGGGAACCCTGTAGTGCAGGAGCAGGGAGGAAGCATTTCCTGGGTGCATTGAGAAGGGAGTATAAAAGGTGGGCACCATCTTAGTTCAGTGCAGAGAAATCTGAGCAGAAGTGACAGGGAGCTCTGCATGAGCTCTGCTCCAGAGGCGGGCCTAGTAACAGGCCCAGGCCTGGAAGAGGGAGAAGGAAGGAAGAGGAGCGGAGAAGGCTCCAGGAACAAGGAACGAAGGGATCCCTGGGGTGCGGACGGGTGAGTCGCCACCGCACTCCCGAATCCACCTGCGTGGAGGGGTCAGGCCAAATGGGGAGACCGGTCCCCGAAACAAGTGGAGGCGGGAAACGACCCTCAGCTAGAAACCGGAGGCTGTGACATTTTATGTGGCGCAGCCACTCGCTACACCCGCTAGGAAGGTACCACATAGGGTCAGGGAAACTGGCGCCAAGTTTACCCAGAGGTGGCCCGAGGCAGCAGGACAGAAGGGTTGGTAAGAAAGGCCAGACAAAGAACACACAAAGGGGGTCCTGTGAAGCGCTCCAAAGTTATCTGGGAGTTGTCTGAGCCCCTCACCTGGTAAGCACAGTACGACGTGGGCAGCCGTTACCTGCATAAGTGGTCTGGATAATAAGAACTGTGAGTAAAGGCCCTGGACTGCATCACTGACTGTGTCGTTACTGCTGCTGCCCTGCACCATCACCCCCATCCTCCGCATACACTGCCCTGAGGCTATACTCCTCCCGTGGGGAGTTATGCTACGCTCTGCTGCACCCACAACACCAGCCTCAGCGGTCTGCCCTGCAGCAGCGGTTCACTCTGACCGCAATCCACGGGTGGCGTAGTTGGACGTTTAAACATCAAAACCACATAAATAGTTCCGCCACTGGTTTGACCGCCCTGTGCCATGGAACCGGGTCGCCGCCACGGAGACTACAACCACCAGCATCCACCAAAAAGTGTCCGGCTCCGGGTGTCCCAAGGCCCAGGGGGTGCGTCAGAACATTTTCATCACCTTTCATAATAACCAATGGGGCAAGGCAGGGATGTCCTCTGTCCCCTCTCTTATACATCCTAGTGACGGAGCACCTGCTCTCATCAATTCGCCATAACCCCAATATTAGGTGGATTGAGGTGGGAGGCACCGAGTACAAGTGCTCTCTATTTGCTGATGATGTCCTAGTATAGATCACTCAATCACATATATCCATCTCTGCTGTTATGGCTGAAATAGATCACTTTGTTACATGGTCAAATTTTAAAATCAATGCAGCGAAGTCTGAGGCCCTTGATGTCTACCTCCCCAAATCCATACAGGATTCCATCCAGTCCAACTTTCCCTTTGCCTGGCCCTCATAGGGTATCCAATACTTAGGAATTCCTATTCATAGAGACCTCTCCCGTCTGTTATCTTAATTTTGGGCCCTTTATTGAACAACTCCATACACACCACGGTTGGCAAGTTAGAACTGTAAGATTCACTACGTGAACCACTGGTGTTTTGTGGAAAAGCACATGTACACTGTGCTCCAAATTATTATGCAAAAAGTGTTTAGGAGTGATAAGGGAAGAATTTGTCAGTTAAACTCATTGATGGTGATGTGTGTCAGTGCTCTTTATATCACTGTAAGCAATTGCAGACACCTGTGCTAATTAGTTTGTCAGGGGTGTCCAATGAAAGGCCAGACTACTTAAGAAGGCTGTCCCACATGATTAAGCAGCCTACATTTTTTGCCAAAATTGTAAAGAAAAAGAATGTGTCGGCTGCTGAGAAGCACAAAATTGTGGAGTGTTTAGGTCAAGGCATGACTATAATCAACATTGTGCGATGATCAGGATGAAGTGTCTTGGCAATCAAAGTATGTAGCTGATTCACAGTACACACGTGTGCGTGCTAAGGGCAAATTGAGGACTCTTTCCTACAGGCAATTACATCAGGTTAAAAGAACAGCGGCAAAAAAGCCTTGTCATAGCAGCTGACAAGTTTTTGAAGCCGCTGGTGCCTCCAACGTCCCCCGAACAACAAGATGCAGGGTCCTTCACAGGTTTGCAACTGTGCGTACGCCATCCTGTCGACCTCCTCTATCCACTGCACACAAGCAGAAATGGCTCCAGTGGGCCAAACAATACATGAAGACTGATTTCAAAACTGTTTTGTTCATGGATGAGTGCCGTGCAACGCTCGATGGTCCAGATGGATGGAGTGGAGGATGGCTGGTTGATGGACACCCCATGCACACACTGCTACGGCGCCAACAAGGAGGAGGTGGAGTATTGATTTGGGCTGGAATCATGGGGAAGAGAGATTGTCGGCCCCTTTAGGATCCCTGAAGGGGTAAAGATGAACTCCATAATGTATGTGGAGTTTCTCAAACAGCACTTCCTGCCATGGTTCAAGAAGAAGAACCGTGTATTTCACAGCAAGATCATTTTTTTGCATGATAATGCACCATCTCATGCTGCACATAAAACATCTGCATCTCTGGCTGATATGGGCATAAAAGGGGACAAACTTATGGTGTGACCCCCATGCTCCCCTGACCTCTACCCCATTCAGAACCTCTGGAGCATCATCAAAAGGAGTGTCTATGATGGCGGGAGGCAGTTCACATCTAAGCAACAGCTCTGGGAGGGTATTCTGTCCTCATGCAAAACAATTGAAGCAGAAACCATCCAAAACCTGACAAATTCAATGGACGAGAGAGTTCAGAAGCTCCTTTCGAACAAGGGGTCCTATGTGCAAATGTAACACCACCTAGAATAAAGTTTTGAGTTGAAAACTGTTTGATTTCAGTTTGTAATAACCTGCTAATGCTTATAATTTCAAAAATGACCATTTTTTTGGTCTTTATTAAAATGAAAAGGTTGATCGAAGAGTGTGGGGGATCTAAGAGTGTGGTAACCCAGTAGTCAGGATTACTTCGAATTCTGACAATCTGAGGGTCATGTTGCAGGTAGTGCAGCATGAAGGCACTTATGTGTCTTGCGCATCTCGGAGCCCCAAAATTATTTTCCGGGCTAGATGCAGCTAAAAATTATTATTAATTTGAAAGCTGGTGGAGCTTAGTATAGATGGCCTAATAGGATCAGTACTGCACACTGCTACAAAGCCCAAATTATTTTCCAGTCAAGATACAGATAAACATGAGTAGTCATTTTAAATCTGGTGGAGCTTAGTATAGATGGCCTAATAGAATCAGTACTGCACACTGCTACAAAGCCCAAATTATTTTCTAGCCAAGATACAGATAAACATGATTAGTAATTTGAAAGCTTAAAACGGTTGGTAGGGTGATTTTAACCAATTATCAAGCTTTTACTCTCCCCAGGATGACACAGGGGTAGAAAAGTCACTTCGGATCCATGATTTGTTCATCTTTATAAATGTGAGTCTGTCTACATTATCAGTGGAGAGCCGCGTGCGCTTATCTGTCAGCACACCACCAGCAGCTCTGAACACACGTTCAGGCAGAACGCTGGCTGCGGGGCATGACAAGATCTCCAAGGCGTAAGTGGCTAGCTCCGGCCATTTATCCAGATTGGAAGCCCAAAAAGAGCTAGGGTCCTGTGACAGTCATGGCTTCAATGTTTACTTGGAGATACTCCTGTACCATCGTCTCTAGACGTTGACTATGTGTCAGACTTCTTGTCTCCTGTGGCCTTGCAAAGGATGGGCTAAATAAGTGGTGAAATGATTCCGCAAAATTGATGTTACCAGCAGAAACTGTGGTTCTGTTACGGTTTGAGTGCTGAACACTCGACGGTCCCACGGTTGGCAAGTTGGAACTGTGAAATTCACTACGTGCACCACTGGTGTTTTGTGGAAAAGCACATGTAAGATTCTGCAACAGTGTCTGCTGATACTCCTGCATGCGTGCATCCCTTTCTATGGCAGGAATAATTTCTGCAAATTTACTTTTGTACTGGGGATCTAACAGTGTGGCAACCCAGTAGTCAGGATTATTTCTAATTCTCACAATTCGAGGGTCATGTTGCAGGTAGTGCAGCAAGAAGGCACTCATGTGTCTTGCGCATCCAGGAGCACCAAGTCCCTGTTGTGTTGGTGGCGAGGTAACAATTATGCTTCCTTCCTCTGTCCTCTCCCCCCAACCTCGCACAACAGAAATGTGATCAAGGTCTCCCTCATCTGATGAGTCTTCCATCAGTTCGTCCTCCACTTCTTCCTGGGCTCCTGCACCTTTCTCACTAGTTTGACTGCTACCATGCGCCCTGGTAAAACCATCTCCCCCACCCTCACAAGCCGGCCGCCTTGGTGCTGTCGACTGTCTGGACCTTGCAGATGTTAGCCCTTCCACATACAACTCCTCCTCCTCTACTTCCTCCACCTCCTCTTGTGCCACCACCTGACTCCGAATTCTGTTTAACATGTGCTCCAGCATGTAAATCACCGGAATAGTCATGCTGATAATGGCATCGTCAGCACTAAACATCTTCATCGCCATTTCAAAACTGTGCAGAAGGGTGCATAGGTCCCTGATCTGAGACCACTCCTCCAGCGTGATTTGCCCCACCTCTGGATCTCGTTGGCCCAGGCTATACGTCAGAACGTATTGCACCAGGGCTTGTCTGTGCTGCCACAGTCGCTGCAACATGTGCAGAGTTGAATTCCACCATGTCGGCACATCGCATTTCAGCCGGTGAACTGGCAGGCCCAACGACTTATGTAGAGATGTAAGTCGCTGAGCTGCGGGATGCGAACGGCGGAAGTGAGCACACAGCGACCGTGCCCTCTGCAGAAGGCCATCTAGTCTGCGATAGTGGGCTAAAAGTTGCTGGACAACCAGGTTCAACACGTGAGCCAAACAAGGCACGTGTGTGACATTGCCCCGGCGAAGGGCCGCACCCAGGTTTGCAGCATTGTCGCACACGGCCTTCCCTGGTTTCAGGTCCAGTGGAGACAACCATTCATGAAATTGGTTCTCCAGAGCTGACCACAACTCCTCAGCTGTGTGACTCACATTTCCCAGACATTTCAAAGTAAAAACCGCCTGACGTTGAGCCCTACTGCCAGCATAGTAAGGAGGTGTGCAGGATCCCTTCTGCGCAGTTAGAAAGCTTGTGGCATGACCAGACAGGCTTTGGGTGCAGGTGGAAGACCGAGAGGAGGTTGAGGAGGCAGAAGCAGTGGAGGAACTTTGACATAAAGAGGATTGACGCACAACTCGTGGGGACGGCAAGACTTGGACAGCAGCCCCTTGTCCTGCTGTCACCATAGTTACCCAGTGCCCAGTCAGCGACATGTAACGCCCCTGTCCATGCCTACTCGTCCAAGTGTCTGTGGTGAAATGCACCTTGTCACACACAGAGTTTCTCAAAGAAGCGGTGATGTTGTGTGCGACATGCTGGTGGAGCGCAGGCACACCTTTCTTTGAGAAGTAGTGCCGACTGGGCATCTGGTACTGGGGCACTGCGACGGACATAAGGTCTCGAAAATCCTCTGTGTCCACCAGGCAGAAAGGCAGCATTTCTGTAGCCAAGAGATTGCAGATGGTGAAATTCAACCTCTTAGCTTTCTCATGGCTAGGAGGAAATGGTCTTTTACTTGTCCACATCTGAGGGACCGAGGGCTGGCTGTTGTGCTTAGACGGGGTTGATAAGGGTGTCCCCGGCAAACTGCCGGTCTGTGAGGAATATGCAGGCGGACATGTTAGGTTACCTTGATCCAAAGGTGGTGCTATCGATGTCGGACAGCGCTCAACACCAGCTGGTGTTACCACCTCCAAAAAAAATGATGACCTGCCAATCACACTGGCTGTTGCAGGTAAAGAGGTGGCTGGTCTGCGTCCCAAAACAGGTGTGACTGCTGTCCCCCCAGTCACAGAGGATGAAGAGGCCGCGGATGCACAAGATGTGGCAGACGGTGGTTGGCCCGGCCGGCTAGGCCGCATTGTAGCAAAGTGAGCTTCCCACTGCAACTTATGCTTCATGTCCATGTGTCGGTTCATGCATGAAGTACTCAAACTATGTATTTTTTGGCCTCTACTTAGCTTTTGCTGACAAATGTTACAGATAACATGAGTTGGGTCATCTTTATCGATCTGAAAAAATGCCCAGGCTATGCAAGGCTAAGCACTCATGCGACCTGAAGAGCCACCACGACTTGTGGTGAGAGGCAGAGTTGTGTTTGAGGATGCAGTTGTTGACGTGCTTCCAGTACTACGTCTCTGTCCAGGAAGGCGCAACCTGACCTCGTCGTCACTAGAATCCTCCTCCACCTCCTCTGCTGACCTCATCTCTTGGCTGACTGTGGGTTGACAGTAAGTGGGATCTCCAACCTCATCATCATCACCCTGTGTGTTATCGCACCCGTCGTCCTCAGAGCCAACCTGTTCCTGCCCTGACAAAAAACTAAAGTTGTCGCTCCAATCAGGTATTTGAGTCTCATCATTGTCTTCCTCATTGTCTCCACCAACAGGAGTTACAGTTTGGGAATGAGGGTCTACATTATGGTCAGAACCTTCTGCGTCTGGTCCTGGATGCGACTCAAAGATTCTGGGCATCAGTGCAGATCATTTCCTCGTCTGGATTCACAGAAGCTGTGTAGCCGACCTCTGATTCCCAGGCTATAGTATGAGTAAACAGCTCTGCAGACTCAACCATCTGTTCTACCTCATACTCAGATGGGCAGCTGGAGATTTGGGAGCTGTGAGGAAGCAAGTGCGATTGGGGTGACACCTCTGAGGACTGGAGTATTTGTGATGTTGAAGTTGATATGGAGGAGAGCCCACTTAAAGGAGCACTTGATATCCGTTGAAGCACCTGCTATTTTTGTGCCTCATCTGGAATTTGTAGCAATTGGCGTGGCCATAAAGAAGGGATCTTATCACATTGTCCGCTAAAAGAAGTAGACTTTTTAGTTTGGCTGGAAGATGGTCTGTCTTCTGCAGATGTTACTGTTGCTTTAACACCTACCCCACGGACACAACCTTTTTTCCCCTTTCCAACACGCCTATTCCCCTTTCCACCAGCAGCAGGCCTTTTTCCACTCATTTTGGTGGTTAACTAATTCACAACTCTGGAGTTGTTTGCACAAAAGAACAATGGATGGGAACCGAGCAGAGCTGAGTGGCCAAACTGTGGTATTAGGCCAAAACTATTGGCTGGGTTAGATGCAGAAAAAAATTAAATTCAATTTGCATCCTGATGGAGGTCAGTATAGATGGACTAATAGAACAAGTCCCACACACTGCTAGAAGCTGTAATGCAGCGACTTGCTGGCATTACTGTAATGGTCCAGGATGTGTTTTACCTGACCTTGTACCTTCCCCCTCAGGTGACTGGTCACATGACTGTGACATAGCACAGGTCCTGAGCGCACAGAATGTCTGTCTGATCACATGATTGTGACATCAGCAAGGTCCTGTCAGTGTGTGTCTGTGTGTGCCCGAGATGCATATATAAACCCTGCTTGATGGGAGACAGGTGTGTTCTGTGAGAGAGGCGTAAGGCCTGTTACCGTGTGTGTTTGACACCGACCATGTGATGCCTAGTGAGGCCGAGTGGTGCCTGGTGCCTGAAAGGCAGAGCCTGGATCCTGTGTGGATGTCGGTGGCCTTTGGGGGAACGACGGCTGGAGACCCCTACCTGGGAAGCCGCAAAGCCACAGTGGTGGCAAGCCTAATCGACTGCAGCAGCTAAACTTGGCAAAGGTAATACCCTGTGTTATATGGACATTAATATGGACATTGTTATGTTATTACCTTGCTGAAGGCTGTACCTGGAGCAAGTGGGCCAGTGTGTCACTTGGCTCGTGAATATTATATATATGTGTGTCGGCGTGCCACTGAGTTGGACCCGGTGAACTGTGGTTTATGAAGTGCAATAAACTGCAGCATTGTGAAATACCGGAAGGACATTGCTGGTGTGCTTTGATTTACCCGGTGCAGCGAGTATGCCCCATTATGATGACTAGTGCTGCCTTACAAAGCCCAAATATTTTTTCAGAGCTAGATGCAGAAAAAAAATTATATTCAATTTGTAACCTGATGGAGGTCAGTATAGATGGACTAATAGAATGATGCTATGCCCAAAAGGTTTTACTTCACTAGGTGCAGTAAAAAAATTGGTATTCTATACACAGGTGGTGTAGCTTGCAACACAGACTACTCCACTGACTAACACACTCTGCAATAGGCCAAAAAGGATTAGCTTTGCTAGATTTAGCCAAATGCTGTGAAAAAAACTTGCACAGCACTGGCACAGACCTGCCTGGCAAAAACTGATAGGAACTGATGTAACTTAGTCCTGAAAAGGACTGCAATTACAATTAGTCTTTACTCCCACAATCTATCTATTTAAGAGCACAGACCTGCCTGATAAAAGTCGTAGGAAATGCTGTAACCTAGTCCTTAAAAGGACTGCAATCACAACTATTCCCTACTCCCAAGCTATCTGTAGATTTGTGCGAAAATTGGCTTGAAATTAACAAGGTATAGCGCACACAGCAACAGCGGTGCCGTCTAACACGCAGCTGCAGCAGTGAGAAAATGGTGGCGACGGGGAAAATGGCTGGGTTTATAGGGCAAGGACATGTGACATACACTGCCAATGACACATGCCCTTGCTTGTGTGAAAAAAGCACTTCACTCCGTGTGTGCGCTGCTGATAGGCTGACAGACTGCACCTCCTGACTGTAAATGCGGGAAAGAGAAAAAAAAATGGAGATCTTCATTGTTCCTGCAGAGATCCATCCCCTGCCCCTCCCCCCACCCCGCTGTACACTCAAACTGCGTATTAACATTAATTTTCATCATTACTGAGAAAAAATCCAGTTATGATTTTGGTGCACGAACAGTTATCGAACATAACCTCGAACAGCCGAATTTTTTTCAAATCGTTCGTGTTCGCCGAACGGCTCGAACACCGCCCAAAACAGCTCGAATTTGAGATTGGCGAACAGTTCGAGTCGAACAACACTCATCTCTATTACTAATATCAGCCCCCAGCTAAATACCTAGCCTTCACTAGCTATTAAAATGGGGAACCCCCAAAAAAATGACGTGGGGTCCTCCCTATTTTTATAGCTAGCAAAGGCTAGGCAGACAGCTGGGGGCTGATATTAATAGCCCAGGAACGGTGCCATGAATATTTGCCCCCTCCCAGGCTAGGAACACCAGCTATCAGCAGCCCCAGAAATGGCGCATCCATAGGATGCGCCAATTCTGGCACTTAGCCTCGCTCTTCCCACTGCCCTGTAGCGGTGGCAGTGGGGTAATAGGGCTAGGGTTGATGTCAGCTTATAATGCCAGCTGACATCAAGCCCAGGTTAGTAATGGAGAGGCGTCTATAAGACACCCCCATTACTAACCCCATAGTCAAAGTTAAAAAAAACACAAACACCCAGAATTAAGTCCTTTAATTGAAATAAACACACAATTCTTTATTCTAAATTAAACCATACTTACCATCACGCCCATTCCAGCTGAAGCCAACGAACTCCGGCAATAAAAGTAAAATAATAAAGCAACATCATCCTTACCTTTCCATGGTTCCCACGACAGCTTCAGCTCTGCTACATTCACATGACAGGCTGGACCGCATACAGAACGCTGTCATCCAGCTTGCCATGCGGCAGACACTGAAAAGCGCCACCATGCTTGCGCTCCTCAGTGTCTCACTGTGACGGCATAAAGATAAGCCGAGGTCATGTCCAATGAACTCAGCTCACCTCATGCACGTCACTGACAGCGTGAGAAAATTCTCCTGCGCATACGGTGAGTGCAGGAGAATTTTCCCACGCTGGGATGGCATTGAGATGACCGGTTGGATCACAGCTGAGCGCTGATGATGCAGATGATGATGGTGATACAGATGATGATGATGATACAGATGATGATGATGATACAGATGATGATGATGATACAGATGATGATGATGATACAGATGATGATGATGATACAGATGATGATGATGATACAGATGATGATGATGATACAGATGATGATGATGATGCAGATACACAATAGACATCAAGTTAGGAGGAGGCCCAGGGTGTGCACGTGGAAGACTAGGTGGTGGACAATAAAGACACTGACGTAACCTGGCAGGGTGACATGCATAGCGAAGACAGCAACACAGAGGGTGAGAGAGGTGTAGCACCACAACAGGCAGGAACCAGCAGTGGGGTGGCCAGACACAAGGAGGGCAACTGTTCGCCAGAACACCAACACAAGGGAAGTTGCCAGTCCAACTGTTAGGTTTTCCAGAGTCTGTCTCTTTTTTAAAGACTGTCCAGATAACCCCACAAAAGCCATTTGCAACATCAACCATGCCAGCATCAGCAGGGGCAGAAAAACTACCAGCTTGACCACCATCAGCATGCTCAGTCACATGTCCGAAAAGCACCCGACTAGTGGGGCCGAACGCCAGAGTCCAGAAACAGTATCTGCGGGTGACAGTGCATATTCTTCTGGCCCTCAAGAACTGTCCTACTGGAATGTTATTAACCAGATGTCTGGGGTGTTGGGAAGTAGCACTTAGGAGGGTATTGGCAGACAAACTCTATCAAAACAAATCCATTTGTTAGTACCCATGGCAGTTGACCTGTATAGAGACGTCAAGAATATCAAGCAGATGTCTACTACTTTTGTAGGTTAGCTTGATGTTTAAATCATTCTTATTTAGTTTGTTAAATAATGTACAGCGTTCCTTTTGTGACCCCTGCCATATCAAACGTACATCATCGATGTACCTCCACCATGATACCACCCAATTGGGCCAGAAGAATATGCTTTAATAACTCCCTCTTTGAAAAACAAGCGGACGATCTGCATACATGTTTCAGAGACCGAGGATATGGAAAGAAAGCAATCTGTAGAGCCTATGTTAGAGCATGCCACAGTGAAAGGACTGATCTCTTGAAGAATAAACTCCAAAAAGAGGAAGCAAATTCTAACTTACGGTGTATATTTGATAACAACTCCGGTAGTGATGAGGTATACAAAATATTGATGAATCATTGGTCTGTT